>NW_023494790.1:10826153-13226153 GCF_904425465.1 Colossoma macropomum
TTACATTTGCAAAAGAAAGCGACGCAAACCCAAAAGTATTGTAGTGTTCTAAGCTTTCCCTAAACAAAACAAGTTGTATGTCAAGCGTGCTATTAGTTATACGTCTTTTAAATTAAAAAATAAGGGAGTATGCTTTCAATTTACTTTTGTATATATCTGGACTGTTATACTGCCGACTATACAGAAAAGTCGGTTTGGTGTATACTTGAACTTAATCTTTGATTCGGAGATATCCTGTAAAAATATATTCAGTATTCTTTTCTATGCATCTAGAGTTTAAGTATACTTGTGTTGTAGTCTGGGTGGGATAGCTTAGAGTAATAGTACATGGGTAGAAAACTGACATGATCTTTTAGGTGTTATAACCACATAGAATCAGATAAACTATTTGACTGTTTTTATTGACAATTGTTCCAAGGTCTGAGTTTGAATTTTTTTATTTATAAGAAAAACTATTTATATCCTGAGTTTGTCTAATGGATTTTATATGTGTAGTTCACTTGTAGTGTTCATGTCAGTTAACTTAATCTACTTAAAGTACAATTAAAGGTATTTTTCAAGTATATAAATTAATACCTAGTAAAATGGCAAAATAATATACAAGTAGTGATCTACAAGTATTATATTAAGATCACTTAAAGAAATTTACTAATATACTTGCAGTATAAAAACTATTAAAGTAAAAGTTTACTGAGAGTACATTTAAAAGTGTATTTTTTATAAATTAAAAAGTGGAATAGAATTATTATGGCAATGGAGAGGCAGAGATGGCCACACATGTGCAGGTGCTCCTCTCCCAGGAGCAGCTGAGGCCAATCCAGGTGGAGCATGGACTCTTTAAAAGACTGGCTGTCTTCAGCATGGAGGGGAGAGAGAGCCTGGTCTAAAGAGACTGAGGAAAAAGGACCTTAAGATAAGAAAGAAATGTGATTAGTTCAGATTGGTTTCTGTTTTTGTTCACTAATGTGTAAATAAAGACTTTTTCTTGGCCTGCATGGGCTCTCAGCCACAGCAGCTCAGCCTCTCTCCAGGCCGCCACCAGAGTATATAACTAGTAAACTAAAAGTATACCTATAAGTTTGCTTATAGTGTAGTTCACAGTATAGATGCAGTACAAAGTGAAACTATGTAAAGTGTAGTAGTTGTGTACAACAGAGAGAAAATCTAATAGTGTGTTGTCTGTTCGTGTTTATGGGTTTATTAGTCTGATCCGTTTTTGTTTTTTTTTCATATAAATGTGTGTATATATACCGTTTGCTTGTGGAATACTTCAAAGTCACTTTCATAAACTAGAAAGTGGACTAGTATTATGTAATTAGTAACCTAACAACTAACACTGTATATATATACATTTTACTTGGGAAATACTTCAAAGTATACTTTCATAAACTAAAAAGTTTATGAAACAACTAGTTGTGTGATCAAAGTTTACTACTCTTTCACCTAAGTAAACTTAAAAGTGGGCCAATAGTCCCAAGAAGCATTTAAATAGTAAATTTACTAGTATACCACTACAACATTGATGTTACTATACTTACTATATAGTGTATACTTTTTTTTTTACTAAGGGTTAAGATGTTCAACTCACATGTCTTAAAGCTCTGTTGTTGGCCTGGACACACTAGCCAATATGAAAAAAATATTTTATAGCAGGACAGTTAGTATAGAACTGTATGATTATTTTGGAGATTAATGTGCAGCACTCCCTTAGATGTAAAATGACATTCAATGTACACATCTGTAATACCATGTCAGTGTGTTGATGAGATGTACTTGGGTTGTGCAGGAATATTATTCTGAACTAGTTGTAAACACTATCATACAACTTTACCTGTTTTCTTTTACACAGGCAGATCCTTCAGAGGATCAGTGGGTAAGTCTAAATCCACTTTGCTTAAACAGTTCATAGGTCAGTTGTTGCACTCAGTGGAATGTCTGAGGTAAAAACGAACAAACTGTGGAATATCATAATTCTACATTTTCAAAGAAAACAGAAAACTTACGAAGTATTGTAGTAGTCTTTAAGATGTTCATCTAGTGTGTCTTAAAGCTCTGTTGTAGACCCTGACACCCCAGCCAAAATGAAAAATACAACCTGTAACTATCACTACATCTATCACTATCATGTGCAACCATGACTGCTATCAAGACAAATATTTTATAACAGGACAGTTAGTATAGAACTATAGGATTATTTTGGAGATTATTAAGGAGATATTAGGTTTTGATTAGCGGGACAGTTAGTATAGAACTATAGGATTATTTTAGAGATTATTAAGGAGATATTAGGTTTTGATTAGCAGGACAGTTAGTATAGAACTATAGGATTATTTTAGAGACTATTAAGGAGATATTAGGTTTTGATTAGCGGGACAGTTAGTATAGAACTATAGGATTATTTTAGAGATTATTAAGGAGATATTAGGTTTTGATTAGCAGGACAGTTAGTATAGAACTATAGGATTATTTTAGAGACTATTAAGGAGATATTAGGTTTTGATTAGCAGGACAGTTAGTATAGAACTATAGGATTATTTTGGAGATTATTTTGGAGATATTAGGTTTTGATTAGCAGGACAGTTAGTATAGAACTATAGGATTATTTTGGAGATTATTAAGGAGATATTAAGTTTGGATTATTTTGGAGATTAAGGAGATATTAGGTTTTGATTAGCAGGACAGTTAGTATAGAACTATAGGATTATTTTGGAGATAATTAAGGAGATTTTAGGTTTTGATTAGCAGGACAGTTAGTATAGAACTATAGGATTATTTTGGAGATTATTAAGAAGATATTAGGTTTTATCCTTAGTCTAAAAAGAGGTGAGGCACGAACATACATACTAGCACTCACAACTCAGACAACAATACCCCCTGTAAATATTATATCTGCGATGTAAATTATGTATATAATACAGTATGCATATGCATAACTCACCTTTAAAAGTAAGAAAAATGCGAAATATTGCAAAAAGGCGAAAGAGAAATATTGAATTTTTTATTATTATTTCAATTATTTTCATTCGCTTCTCTTAAATGTTGTACTAGAGATATTCACTCAACACTCTATGGCCGCTTGACATATAGCGTTTAACGCAATTACTGCCATTTACTGGTGAAGAAAAATAGCAGTAACTTCCAGCTGCGAAAACAGTTGAAGTGTTCCATTGCAAAATGCTGTGTTTCCATTAATAAAACATTTAGATATAGCAAATTTTTAAAAAGAATAATAGATGTATAATGGGAAACACATTTACATTTTCTGAAGGTGGTATTTCTCAGAATAACTGTGGCATATATTAAGATTATTCACAGTTTTAATTAAATCAAGTGCCTATTTTCAGTAAATAAACTAGTTTACAGTTTATTAAACATACAACAGTTCATGTTTCTGTTGTAACAGTGTGACATTGCAGTATGACAGGTAATCATAAATTGCATGAATAGAATGAAACTAACAGAGCTTCTGGCAGTTTGCCAATGTGTACTAACATTCTTTTTGTATGCTTAATTAACACATGAATTCCTAATTAATTCAGGCACTGAATAAAGCCTTTATTACCTTCATCTTCATTCATTAGTACATGTGTTAGTAATTTAGTCTTGCGGTTGTTAATATATGACTTTCATTTGTTCCTGATTAATGACTCATTACTTTCTGATTAGTTATTCATTAGTAAATGCCTTAATTACTGCCAGTTCATGTACCCTTATTATAAAGTGTTACCAGAAATTCAAAACATCACTAAAACTGTCACAGATTCCTCTGTCCCTCTTCATCTGTTTCTTCCCCTGTGTTGTAGCCATGTGCTTTTTAGCCATGTGCTTGTACAAATCGACTAGTCTGTGCAATTCCTAGTTGTTAGAAATGAAAAGTTTAGCAGAGCTCTACAGTATCTTGCAATAGATTTGAGCTCACTGGTGCTCTGTAGCTAAAAGCAGATTTTTCATAGTTCAGTAATAATGCTTGGTCCCTGAAGGAAGTTTTTGTCCCAGTTTGCCTGCAAAGTTATTGATATGGCATCTAATAGTACATTTGTCATCTAGCCTTATGACAAGGTACTTATATTCAGTGACTCTTACAATGTTGAATCCTTTCAGGGTCCTGATTTTCAAAATGAATATCAATCGATGCTAAAAGCTCTGAAAAAAAAATGACTTTTCCACATTTAAAACTCATTTATGGTTGTAAAAGGCAGTTTTTATTGCATTAAAAGAGCGCTGCAATTTTTCTATTGCTACAAAGATAGAGTCGGTAGAACAGTTTCATCTGCAAAGAGAGGCACTTTGCAGTCCACAATGGAGGTGGTGACAATTATTATAGATATAAAATCGGTCCCAAAACTGAGCCCTGAGGAACACCTTTAAGTTTATTTTGCTCCAGGGCAACACACTGTGGCAACAGATAATGCTGAACCTATCTAGAAGCATTGTGGGCAAATCCAATATGTTGTAGAATTTTTCAAAGTAGCCAGTGACCATCTGTGTGACATGGTTTGGAAAGATCATTACAATCGGATGCACAATGTTTTGTTCTGTCTATTGCAGTAAAAATATAATTTAAAATAAGTGTGGTAGCAGATATGTTTTCTTCTGAAATGGGATCGGTAGGTACACAAAATGGAGTACATGGAGACATGACATGAGTTGATTGTTCACAAAAGATTCTAAAATTTTTGCTAAGCATGACAAGGTACATATGCTGTACATACAAACAAACTATGAAATATCATAGTTTTACATTTGCAAAAGAAAGCAGCAAACTCAAGAAGTATTGTAGTGTTCTAAGCTTTCCCTAACAAAACAATGTTTATTCAAGCGTGCTATTAGTATACTTCTTTTAAATTAAAAAATAAGGGAGTATGCTTTTAATTTACTTTTTATATACTTGGCTTATACTGACAAGTATACAGAAAAGTCTGTTTGGTGTATACTTGTACTTAATCTTTTGATCGAGATATACTTAAAAAATATAATTCAGTATTCTTTTCTTATGCATATATAGTTTAAGTATACTTGGTGTGTAGTCTGGGGTGGAATAGCTTAGAGTAAATAGTACATGGGTAGAACTGAACATGATCTTTTAGGTGTTATTAACCCACATAGAATCAGATAAATATTTGACTGTTTTAATTGACAATTGTTCCAAGGTCTGAGTTTGTTGTGTTTTGTTTTGAACAGTAATATCAATTTAAGTTTTTATGTTTTCTTAGTTTGGTATCCAAAACAATATTTGTTTGAATTTTTTTATTTATAAAGAAAACAAATGTTTTTGTTTTTTTTTTTAATCCTGAGTTTGTCTAATGGATTTTATATGTGTAGTTCACTTGTAGTGTTCATGTTAGTTAACTTTAAATCTACTTAAAGTACAATTAACGGTATTTTTCAAGTATATAAATTAATACCTAGTAAAATGGCAAAATAATATACAAGTAGTGATCTACAAGTATTATATTAAGATCACTTAAAGAAAATTTACTAATATACTTGCAGTATAAAACTATTAAAGTAAAAGTTTACTGAGAGTACATTTAAAAGTGTATTTTTTATAAATTAAAAAGTGGAATAGAATTATTACGGCAATGGAGAGGCAGAGATGGCCACACATGTGCAAGGTGCTCCTCTCCCAGGAGCAGCTGAGGCCAATCCAGGTGGAGCATGGACTCTTTAAAAGACTGGCTGTCTTCAGCATGGAGGGGAGAGAGAGCCTGGTCTAAAGAGACTGAGGAAAAAGGACCTTAAGATAAGAAAGAAATGAGATTAGTTCAGATTGGTTTCTGTTTTTGTTCACCAATGTGTAAATAAAGACTTTTTCTTGGCCTGCATGGGCTCTCAGCCACAGCAGCTCAGCCTCTCTCCAGGCCGCCACCACAGTATATAACTAGTAAACTAAAAGTATACCTATAAGTTTACTTATAGTGTAGTTCACAGTATAGATGCAGTACAAAGTGAAACTGTGTAAAGTGTAGTAGTTGTGTACAACAGAGAGAAAATCTAATAGTGTGTTGTCTGTTCGTGTTTATGGGTTTATTTAGTCTGATCCGTTTTTGTTTTTTTTTCATATAAATGTGTGTATATATACTGTTTGCTTGTGGAATACTTCAAAGTCACTTTCATAAACTAGAAAGTGGACTAGTATTATGTAATTAGTAACCTAACAACTAACACTGTATATATATACAGTTTACTTGGGAAATACTTCAAAGTATACTTTCATAAACTAAAAAGTTTATGAAACAACTAGTTGTGTGATCAAAGTTTACTACTCTTTCACCTAAAGTAAACTTAAAAGTGGGCCAATTTAGTCCCAAGAAGCATTTAAATAGTAAATTTACTAGTATACCACTACAACATTGATGTTACTATACTTACTATATAGTGTATACTTTTTTTTTACTAAGGGTTAAGATGTTCAACTCACATGTCTTAAAGCTCTGTTGTTGGCCTGGACACACTAGCCAATATGAAAAAAATGTAACTATCATGAGCAAACATTACAGCTATCAAGTCAAATATTTTATAGCAGGACAGTTAGTATAGAACTGTATGATTATTTTGGAGATTAATGTGCAGCACTCCCTTAGATGTAAAATGACATTCAATGTACACATCTGTAATACCATGTCAGTGTGTTGATGAGATGTACTTGGGTCGTGCAGGAATATTATTCTGAACTAGTCGTAAACACTATCATACAACTTTACCTGTTTTCTTTTACACAGGCCTCTTCAGAGGATCAATGGGTAAGTCTAAATCCACTTTGCTTAAACAGTTCATAGGTCAGTTGTTGCACTCAATGGAATGTCTGAGGTAAAAACGAACAAACTGTGGAATATCATAATTCTACATTTTCAAAAGAAAACAGAAAACTTACGAAGTATTGTAGTAGTCTTTAAGATGTTCATCTAGTGTGTCTTAAAGCTCTGTTGTAGACCCTGACACCCCAGCCAAAATGAAAAATACAACCTGTAACTATCACTACATCTATCACTATCATGTGCAACCATGACTGCTATCAAGACAAATATTTTATAACAGGACAGTTAGTATAGAACTATAGGATTATTTTGGAGATTATTAAGGATATATTAGGTTTTGATTAGCAGGACAGTTAGTATAGAACTATAGGATTATTTTGGAGATTATTAAGGAGATTTTAAATTTAGATTAGCAGGACAGTTAGTATAGAACTATAGGATTATTTTGGAGATTATTTTGGAGATATTAGGTTTTGATTAGCAGGACAGTTAGTATAGAACTATAGGATTATTTTGGAGATTATTAAGGAGATATTAAATTTGGATTATTTTGGAGATTAAGGAGATATTAGGTTTTGATTAGCAGGACAGTTAGTATAGAACTATAGGATTATTTTGGAGATTATTAAGGAGATATTAAGTTTGGATTATTTTGGAGATTAAGGAGATATTAGGTTTTGATTAGCAGGACAGTTAGTATAGAACTATAGGATTATTTTGGAGATTATTAAGGAGATTTTAGGTTTTGATTAGCAGGACAGTTAGTATAGAACTATAGGATTATTTTGGAGATTATTAAGGAGATATTAGGTTTTGATTAGCAGGACAGTTAGTATAGAACTATAGGATTATTTTGGAGATTATTTTGGAGATATTAGGTTTTGATTAGCAGGACAGTTAGTATAGAACTATAGGATTATTTTGGAGATTATTAAGGAGATATTAAATTTGGATTATTTTAGAGATTAAGGAGATATTAGGTTTTGATTAGCAGGACAGTTAGTATAGAACTATAGGATTATTTTGGAGATTATTAAGGAGATATTAAGTTTGGATTATTTTGGAGATTAAGGAGATATTAGGTTTTGATTAGCAGGACAGTTAGTATAGAACTATAGGATTATTTTGGAGATTATTAAGGAGATTTTAGGTTTTGATTAGCAGGACAGTTAGTATAGAACTATAGGATTATTTTGGAGATTATTAAGGAGATATTAGGTTTTGATTAGCAGGACAGTTAGTATAGAACTATAGGATTATTTTGGAGATTATTTTGGAGATATTAGGTTTTGATTAGCAGGACAGTTAGTATAGAACTATAGGATTATTTTGGAGATTATTAAGGAGATATTAAGTTTGGATTATTTTGGAGATTAAGGAGATATTAGGTTTTGATTAGCAGAACAGTTAGTATAGAACTATAGGATTATTTTGGAGATTATTAAGGAGATTTTAGGTTTTGATTAGCAGGACAGTTAGTATAGAACTATAGGATTATTTTGGAGATTATTAAGAAGATATTAGGTTTTATCCTTAGTCTAAAAAGAGGTGAGGCACGAACATACATACTAACACTCACAACTCAGACAACAATACCCTGTGTAAATATTATATCTGCGATGTAAATTATGTATATAATACAGTATGCATATGCATAACTCACCTTTAAAAGTAAGAAAAATGTGAAATATTGCAAAAAGGCAAAAGAGAAATATTGAATTTTTTTATTATTTCAATTATTTTCATTCGCTTCTCTTAAACGAGATATTCACTCAACACTCTATGGCCACTTGACATATAGCATTTAACGCAATTACTGCCATTTACTGGCAAAGAAAAATAGCAGTAACTTCCAGCTGCGAAAACAGTTGAAGTGTTCCATTGCAAAATGCTGTGTTTCCATTAATAAAACATTTAGATATAGCAAATTTTTAAAAAGAATAATAGATGTATAATGGGAAACACATTTACATTTTCTGAAGGTGGTATTTCTCAGAATAACTGTGGCATATATTAAGATTATTCACAGTTTTAATTAAATCAAATGCCTATTTTCAGTAAATAAACTAGTTTACAGTTTATTAAACATACAACAGTTCATGTTTCTGTTGTAACAGTGTGACATTGCAGTATGACAGGTAATCATAAATTGCATGAATAGAATGAAACTAACAGAGCTTCTGGCAGTTTGCCAATGTGTACTAACGTTCTTTTTGTATGCTTAATTAACACATGAATTCCTAATTAATTCAGGCACTGAATAAAGCCTTTATTACCTTCATCTTCATTCATTAGTACATGTGTTAGTAATTTAGTCTTGTGGTTGTTAATGTATGACTTATTCATTTGTTCCTGATTAATGACTCATTACTTTCTGATTAGTTATTCATTAGTAAATGCCTTAATTACTGCCAGTTCATGTACCCTTATTATAAAGTGTTACCAGAAATTCAAAACATCATTAAAACTGTCACAGATTCCTCTGTCCCTCTTCATCTGTTTCTTCCCCTGTGTTGTAGCCATGTGCTTTTTAGCCATGTGCTTGTACAAATCGACTAGTCTTTGCAATTCCTAGTTGTTAGAAATGAAAAGTTTAGTACAGCTCTACAGTATCCTGCAATAAATTTGAGCTCACTGGTGCTCTGTAGCTAAAAGCAGATTTTTCATAGTTCAGTAATAATGCTTGGTCCCTGAAGGAAGTTTTTGTCCCAGTTATTGATATGGCATCTAATAGTACATTTGTCATCTAGCCTTATGACAAGGTACTTATATTCAGTGACTCTAACAATGTTGGATCCTTTCAGGGTCCTGATTTTCAAAATGAATATCAATGCTAGAAGCTCTGAAAAAAAATGACTTTTCCACATTTAAGACTTGTTTACGGTTGTAAAAGGCAGTTTTTATTGCATTAAAAGAGTGCTGCAATTTTTCTATTGCTACAAAGATAGAGTCGGTAGAACAGTTTCATCTGCAAAGAGAGGCACTTTGCAGTCCACAATGGAGGTGGTGACAATTATTATAGATATTAAATAAAATCGGTCCCAAAACTGAGCCCTGAGGAACACCTTTAAGTTTATTTTGCTCCAGGGCAACACACTGTTTCTATCTAACAGATAATTCTGAACCTATCTAGAAGCATTGCGGGCAAATCCAATATGTTGTAGAATTTTTCAAAGTAGCCAATGACCATCTGTGTGACATGGTTTGGAAATCATTACAGTCGGATGCACAATGTTTTGTTCTGTCTATTGCAGTAAAAATATAATTTAAAATAAGTGTGGTAGCAGATATGTTTTCTTCTGAAATGGGATCGGTAGGTACACAAAATGGAGTACATGGAGACATGACGTGAGTTGATTGTTCACAAAAGATTCTAAAATTTTTGCTAAGCATGACAAGGTACATATGCTGTCTTCCAGTTACAGGGAATTCTGCTTGATGAAGCAAAAAGATTAAAAATGTACATAATATGTTCTAAAATAATGTTGGTTGCAAGCTGCAGAAAAAAGGATTGAATCTGTCCTGTACTTTTTCTTGGGTTCATAACATTGAGAACTTCAGCTATGTGAGGAGAGAGAGGGTGAAAAGTGAAATGACCATGGCTTACAGTTGGGGTTACATCTGTTACATTAAAAGGTGGTTCCATATCACTATTGTCAAATAATTGTCCAGCAGCTGAGAAATGCGCTTTAAAGGCTTGACAGAGCTCTTTCTGATCAGGGGGTTGATGGTCATTAAGTGAGACCTGGTCAGAAGGGGTACTGAGTTATAACTGAATGAATTAACTGCCTTCCAGAATTTGAAGGCTATTAACTGAAACTTGCAAAGAAATTAAGATAATAGTTTGATTTAGCATTTCTGACAGAGGAGATGCATTTATTCCGCAGCTGCCTAAATGTGAGCCAGTGATCTCTGTCCCAAATGCATATGGTGAGGGTACACACTTTGTTTCTTGCTTTAAGCAAAGAAGAAATTTCAGAAGTGAACTAAGCATTGAATCTGTCCTGAATTCTGATTTTTTTTAAAAGGGGTGTGCTTATTGACGACTGCAAGAAATGTTTTACTAAAATGATCTAGTGATATGTGTGATTTCTAATTTTTGTAAAACTTTGATTCTATAGACGGAGGGTTCCAGAAAAGATTAAAATTGTTGATACAAGTCATTTTGTTTACTGGAAGCTTCCTGAAGCCAACTATAGAGACTCAAAATGCAGCTAATATGCCTTCAGCCTTTTGCCAGGGGTGGGATGGTGCCAAAAATAAAAATCCTTTTGCTGCAGTTTCTTAAGAATGAAAAGAGTCACAGAAAATCTAATTTCAGGATTTCTGATTTTTAATCTCTAATATCATTACATCTAACATGAATAATAATGTTGGGAACACACATCGAGTGTATAATTAGGAGACTGAGAAGCTGCTGCGTAATGTCACTGACCTTGGCGCATGACAAGGAGCACTTTAGTCTCCTATTATGAAGAAAAGCGGTGGAGACTAATGAGTCGGCAGCCTGATGGAGTTCACCAGTTGGGATCTGTGAGAATGTTGTGCATTGGAACCCAGCAGTGGGGATCGCCATGAATGCCGCTCTGAGGTGGCCTGTGGTGAAGGGCTGCATGAGTGCTTCTCTGAGGAGGCCTGTGGTGGGGAGAAGAGCAAATGCCACTCAGGAGGCAGAGAAGGGCATTATTAAGAGCATTATTTCTTGTGTCAGTATTTACAAAATGATCATGAGTGCTTTTCTGATTGGTGAGACCGTTTGTTGTGTTGTGTTGTATGTGGCCGATGCTTCGGTTTTTTGTGCACAGATGCTACTGTGTTGTATTAAATGCTTTTACCATTCTAAGAACTGCACTCAGAGAATGAGAGCAGTCTACTGGGAAATACATTGATTAGTTATTAATGTAAATATAACTGTGACTTTTTTCAAAACAGTGAATGAGAAAATTTAGCACTTAAAATACTAAACGTTTAGCTTTGAAAACCTTTAATATTTTGTCTTTTGCAGTTTTGATCTGGATGTCAGTTCTGTTAATCTTGGAGGTCATAAGCGCATCATCATCAGTCTACATTCATTATGTCTCACTGGACACCTTGGATACTCAGAAAGGTAGGTACCTGCACATCAGTCAACTTCAGAGCTATTGGCACCACTTAAGAAACTGGAATTAATTTTAATTTTATGCAATATATTTAATCATTCATTCAAATGCTCCTTAAAATGTTTCTTCAAACACGATCATGGCAATAATAAAAAGTTTGAAAAGTATGGAAGTTTCAGAACTGCACAGTTTAGCTGAATTTTGGAACTGTCATTTTTACACTCCACTGTCAGACACCACATCCATGACCAGAATCTTTTTGGAAGAGTTCCATGAAGGAAGCCTTTCCTGAGAGCAAGCCATAAAACATCATTGGAACAAATGGAATTGTGTGGTCAGATGACAAAAACTGAACTTTTTGGTTATGCACCCTAATGATACAATGAAAAATAAAAGTGGGCCTAAGACAGAGCCCTGTGATACAAAGTCTATATGTATAAAGTATAAAATATCAGATATGTTCCGCGATTAAAATACACAATTTTAATGCAGACATATGTGGTAGTATTATATATACAGTCAAAATTTATAGATGCCCTCCAGTCTGATTCTGTGCCCCTCTAAAATTGGTCTGGATACCACTGGCACTGTTAGAACATAAGTAGCTTTTGGTGTTTTGTAACAACAGTTCATCAGATTAATTAACACTGTGTCTTTGTTTTTGAGTGGATATGACAAAGAATTTGTAGAAGCTTTAAAAAATGAGAACAATCTAACTCAAATCCATCCAGCCCTCATAGTAACACCTGCTGAGAGAGCAAAACAGAACTAACTACAGTAACACAACGCAATATGTATTGAGAAGTATATATTAGATGTTTATTTTTGACACAGATTCAGAGACACTCAGAGCCACCAGAAGGATCAATGCCATCACTCACCAAACACGACATGAATAAAGGACAATGCAAAATGTTTTTCTCACAATGCAGTCAGGCAGGTAACATTCCCCTGGCATTCACCAAACTCAGATTCATCCATCAGACCAAATAGAGAAGCATGATTTGTCACTTCACAGAATGTGTTTCCACTGCTCCAGAGCTGTGTGTAGCTGCTCGGCCGTGGAAGCCCATTTCATGAAGCTTCTAACGCGCAGTTCTTTTGCTGATGTTGCTTCCAGAGGCAATTTGGAACTCTTTAGTGAGTGATTCAACAGAGGATAGACACTGTGCACTTCAGCACTCACCAGCCCCAGTCTGTGAGTTCGCGTTGTGTACGGCTTCAAGGCTGAGTTGTTGTTGATCCTAGTTGCTTTCATTTCACTGACTTGTGGCTGAGGTGACATCCTATGTCAGTGCCAGGTTTAAAGTCACTGAGCTCTTCAGTACGACCCATTCTACTGCCAATGTTTGTCTATTGAGACTTTCAAGGCGATGTGCTTAATTTTATCCACCTGTTAGCAATGGGTGTGGCTGAAACACCTGAACTCAATAATTAGGAGGTGTGTCCCAATACTTTTGTCTATATAGTGTATTATCAACTTGCTCAAGTCAATTTACTGTCTCCTGAATAAATTGCATGAGTAAATCATGTTGGGTGGGTAAAAGCATTTCTAAATAAATTCTAAAACAATCAATAGTAAAGGTGGCAAGTGACAATGCTAATACACATGCTTATGTCACAGGTCCCCCAGTCAGACTCCACCCCTTTGCTTTAAGGGTTACTTTCCCTGCCTTGGGAAATGAGCATGCCACACCTTACCGATAAGAGTCACTGGGCAAGACTCCTAACACTACACTCACCTCTGCACTCACATTTTCTCTGTAATATGATTCAAGGATAAGAGCATATGCCAAATGCACCAACGTAAATAGATCTTGCATTTACATTGTATCTCCTTGTCTGCTGTTGCCTTGTTACAGCTTGTGAATTCATGCTAAAAACTTCTTTATAGGGGGTATATAGCCTAGTAAGCTCTTTCTTGACATCTTTGGCATTTGGTCATTCAGTGTTAAAGCACTGCTGTTCCATTGTTACAAGTAATAAATATTTTTTGTTTAGGAGTTACAGTTGGGATATAACTTTATTTTTGTGTAATAGGTCTTAGAATAGTTCATGCTAGAATATACATTTTATATTGTTTGTGGTATAAATATCTTTAACAGAATGCAAAAACCATTATGTTTTGTTGTTTGCAGGCACATTATTTTGGATGGTTGTCCTGGCTAAATCATTACATTTCTTTTTTTTTTTACAGAACGTGTAGGACTGATCTGTGTGACGGCATATCTGTACATTTTGTCTGGGATGATATTGTTTAAAGCACTGTTTCATGTCTATGGTAAGGTATTTGTTGTTTGCACCAGTCTTTTTCAGAAAGTTCTGCTAATAGAGCAAACAGAAAAAGTAATGCATGTTGGCCTTTTTCATCAAAGTTATGTATAAATGGGCACAGTTTGGAAGACCCTAAATAAAGTACAGACTTCCCCATCTTTGAATCATAAAATATGCAATTGATGATTGACCTTCAGCTGCATCCACTTTCCTTATGTACACAATGAGAGATTGTGTTTGAGAAATATGTTTTCTGAGTTGTTTGTTCTCTCATAGTTATTCACTGGTTTGTTCTGACCAAAGACTTTTATTCTGAAGGCAGGCTAGCTGCCAAGCAGTGTTTTTGCCTATACAATATGAAGAACTGTGTCAGCTGGGGGGCTCACTCAGCCTGCAATTGTTTTATTTGATTCTAGTAAACATTTAATATGATTTTGGTACCTTTTAGTTATCATTCTTTTTATGTATTCTATTACCAACTATTACTTTTTAGTTACTGTTAAGTTATTGGTTTACTTTTACTTTTTCTTTGTCTTTGTTTTTTTTTTTAATTGTATCCCTTTTTTCATCTGTAAATTATTAGTATTTCATTTTTGCAATTTAATCAATTCTTTTTAATATTAAATTTACTACAACCCAATTTCCAAAAACGTTGGGACATTGTGCAAAATGTAAATAAAAACAAAATGCAATGATGTGCAAATCATTTAAACCCTATATTTAATTGAAAATAGTACAAAGACAACAAATCAGATGTTGAAACTGAGAAATTATATTGTTTTTTGAAAAATATGATCCAATTTTGAATTTGATGCCAACAATGCATTCCAAAAAAGTTGAGACGGGGCAACAAAGACTGGTAAAGTTATGTAATGCTAAAAAACACCTGGTGGTTGATTGGCAACAGGTCAGTAACATGATTGGGTATTAAAAGCGCATCCCAGAGAGGCTGAGTCTTTCAGAAGTAAAGATGAGGAGGGGTTCACCACTCTGTGAAAGACTGTATGAGCAAATAGTGCAACAATTCAAGAATAACGTTTCTCATCATAAAATAACAAAGAACTTTTGCTTTTCATCATCTACGGTACATAATATCATTAAAAGATTCAGAGAATCTGGAGAAAACTCTGTATGCAAGGGACAAGGCCGAAAACCAGTATTTGCTGGCCGTGATCTTTGGGCCCTCAGGCGGCACTGCATTAAAAACAGACACAATTCTGTAGTGGAAATCACTGCATGGGCTCAGAAACACTTCTGAAAACCACTGTCTCTGAACACAGTTCATCACTGCATCTACAAATGCAAGTTAAAACTCTAAAACGCAAAGAAGAAACCAAATCAGGATCCAGGAACGTTGCCACCTTCTCTGGGCCCAAGCTCATTTAAAATGGACTGAGGCGAAGTAGAAAAGTGTTCTGTGGTCTGACGAATCAACATTTGAAATTCTTTTTGGAAATCATGGACACTGTGTCCTCCGGGCTAAAGACCACTCAGCTTGTTATCAGTGCACAGTTCAAAGTATTCGTGATGGTACAGGGGTACATTAGTGCACATACCATGGGTGATATGCACATCTGTGAAGGCACCATTAATGCTGAATGATATCTACATGTTTTGGCAACATATGCCGCCATCCAGATGATGTCTTTTTTGGGGAAGGCCTTGATTATTTCAGCAAGACAATGTAAAACCACATTCTGCACGTATTACAACAGCAGTGCTCCGTATTAAAAGAGTCCGGGTGCTAAACTGACCTGCCTGCAGTCCTGACCAGTCACCCACTCATAACATTTGGCACATTGTGAAATGAAAAATTTGACAAAAGAGACCGCAAACTGTTGAGCAGCTGAAATCCTATATCAAACAAGAGCAGTTTCTACATTTGTTATGTTGTCTTTGTAGTATTTTCCTTTAAAAATATGGTTTGCATGATTTGCTGATCATTCCATCCTATTTTTATTTACATTCAGCACAGCATCCCAACTTTTTTGGAAATAGGGTTGTATGGTGATTATTATTGTTTTTAGCATTCGTTCAGTTTTTTCAGATCAAATTTTTTCAAAACCTGATTTCTGTTTCTGTTACCCTCAATATACTCCAGGTTTACTATTTTTATTCATTATTAAATTTCAGTTCTTTACATATTGCATGCTGTCAGTATTCAAACTGAATTACCCATTATTTTCATTATTGTCATGTGCAGAATGATGATATTGTTGATCATGATGATGAAGATTTATTATTATTATTATTATTATTATTATTATTATTTTCCATTTAACCGCTGGGATAGGCTTCAGCTCCCCCATGACCCAGAAGCATAAGAGGCTTAGAAAGTGTGTGTGTGTGTGTCTGTGTGTGTGTTTCATTTTAATATTATTACTGTTTTAAAACAATTTTCAGTATTTAACCACAAATCAAGCAGGCTGTTAGGTTATTAAGCTCAATTTTACCTGCACTCTGACCAGACATATGTTTGATTATGCAGATACCCCAAAGATTAAATCTTTGAACAAAACTACCTTAGAAATTTGTGTATTTTGACTTTAAAATCAGATTTGAGCATGCACAACTTTGATGGATAAGGGCCAAAGTCTGTTATTTAAGTGTTTTCTGACACCCCGGCTTATCTGTGTTATACTTGATAATAACAGCACTTTTACTAAAGATCAGCTCTTGTGTTGTATCCACTGCTTTTCTCAACAATTTGTCTAGCATGTACTTTTTGTTGACTGCATATAGCTTTGAACTGGTTCATGTTAACAGACAAACCTTTTTTCAGGATTATTGAATGAATTACTGTGGCCACAAGTGTTTTATTTATTTGCTTGTATTAATTCACAGATTGTAGCCTTACCTCTGGAATTTGATATGTACCCCAGCACATCTCTCCCTTTGTTGTAAAAGGCCAGATCCCTCCCTGAAATGTCTAGGTTACTGCTTCCACTGGCTAGTCAACACTTTCAACTCTAACCTTTTACCTTTGCACAGGACGCTTCACCAGAAGACCACATTCTAACAGGACACAGCAATCAGTGGGTGAGTACAAATCCACATTTTGCAGTGTATGCAGAAGTTTAACCACCCTAGGGTCAGATCTGTGCTTCATACAATAAACCACCAGGTTTACTGTGACCGTAAGAGTAAATAGCGTGGCAGTAACGTGTTTGCACATTAATGAACAGGATTACTGGCACGTCTTACCACTTGTGCAATATGAGTCGTGGTCACACTATTATCTCATTTCAATATAATGTTATCGATTCATAACATGGGACAATATTAGAAAAAACAACACCTGGACCACTCTGACAGTAATATCCCTGGTAAGAAACCGATGTGGATTAAATGATACTTTCTCCCGTATTTCTAAGCGTGTTTGATCTCACCTGCAACAAAACGCACATAGACACACTCAGCTATTATTAACCAATATATTTAAAATATACGTTTTGATCTGTTTGGACAGAGCAGCACGACAAACCTAGCCATAGTTGTAGGAGTACAGAGGAGAAAAAAAAGACTTGAGCAGGATTTCAGTTTAGCAGACTTACTGGCGCTCTGATTTAAAACAGCCCCTACTTTCTGCATCACAGTTGTTGTTTCTGAAATCCTTCCAGTGTGTAGAAAGTGGCTTTAGCTTCTAATCCAAATAAATTGATTTAAATTGATACAATTAAAGAGTAATTTGACATGTTGAGATTCTACATGTTCAAATTGATTTTGCTGGAAGCAGTTTAAGGATTTAGTAGTATTTTTCAATTTGCAATGGATTTTACAAAATAACTTGCAATTTATACGTGATTACTTATTTACTAGTAAAAAATAATTTCTTACAAGTAAAAAAAACATGTTTTTACATGTGCAAATCATATTTCTGATATCAATAATGAAATATTTACTAGTTGAAATTGAATTTTCTCATGTGTAAATTGAATTACTGAGGTCAATAAAAATAGGAAATAAAAACTAAAATAGCTTGCCATAGCAATTAGAATTTTAGCATGTCCATTTGAAATTGTAATTGTAATAAAAATACCATGTTACTTTCATTTATGTTAGTAAAAATTACTGCTGTAATTACAATGAATTGGAAAAGGGGTTTTGTTATTATTATTATTATCATTATTATTATTATAATTGTTTAAATAGAAAAATTAAATTGTGCATGCTAAAATAAAATTCCTTCAATTAAAATTTGAATTTTAAGATGTTCTAGTCAGATTTTTTGTTTGTAAATTTCATTTTTGTTAGCGTAAAAACATTTTCTGATAAACCTTGTTTCTTGATTAAAAGTTGGAAGGATCTTTAATAAATTATTTATGTAGACTGTTTTTGTTGGCACGTCTTCTCTTAAAATTGATAGCTCTGTTTCAGAGAACTTTGGGTTTATTTCTTTGTTTTCATATGTTTTGGCAGCCGAACAGAGCTTCACTTAACGTGAGTCTTTAATATGTCTGAACTCATTTACATGTTGATTTTCACTGGCTCTTGTCCAGAACATTGCGGTCTCAGCGGACATTTACTGTATTTCTCTTATACATAACCAACTCAGACTTTTCACTGGCCTTTACTCAAGTCAGATTTTTCTAGCACACTTTCCAGCAGTCTCTTCTTTCTGCTGACTGTCTGTATGTCTTTCTCCCTTTATCTGCCCTCTTCAAAGACACTTGCGCTGCCAAAGCCAAAGCATCCTCAACTGGCTCGCTTTAAGGGGAGCACCTGAACCTAGAGTGAGAGATCTTGTTGCTCCACCTCCATATCACCTTCACCCTCTCTACAGCATGACCACCAGGGTCAAACGTCATGTTGTAGCAGGAGGTGGGGCTCAGTCCTCACGCAGCCTATTGGGGCTCTCGTTGGTGATTAGGGCTCAGCTACCTGGCACAGTATACTTCATTGGATTCTATATCAGTACTACAACACTAGTACATACACAGTTCAGAAGTAGTTAATTGATAAACTTACACACAAGCATGTGAGTCATTATCTAGCTAACTTGTCAGCTCGCAAGTTAACTAAATAACAATAGCTAAACTGAAGTTGCATTCATTCGTCAGTTAGCATTCACTTGTTCTGAACTACAGTTAAAGTTATCTCAAGACTTATTTTCTTAATCCTCCAACCACTGCTCAACAGTCGTTGCTATCAAGCTTTTAGTTCTTTATTGGTGCGCCAGTGTGCCTAGTGTTTTGAATTTAAAGCTCCAGCTGTGGTCAAAAGATGTGCCAAGATGCATAAAAATCAAGACCCAACAGAGTGTGTCATTTTCTACCCATTTCCAAAGCCAAAAAAAAATTACAAAATGTCAGTTTGTGTTAAAAAAGTTGCCATGCCTTTGGTCTGTGAATTTGGTGTTCTTTTACCACAAAAGCTACTACAAAATATCTTCTTCCATGCATAAATCATCAAAGGTAAGATATAAATGGTCTGTAAACATTTTTTCATGTGTTTGGAAATAACACAGGATTTTTATTCCAGCTGGACCAGTTATACATCATTGAATTCACTTTTTCGAAGTAACTAATTCAATCATTGTTTTCCACACAGAGTTGAATTCTACAGTCACAGAGGCACAGCAAACATCAGGTAATTGTAAAACTCTGTTTTTCCTGCTCTACCTGATCCAACTAATCAGCTCTTTAACATGCCTGTCATGAAGGGATGCTTTAAATAGGTTTGACGTTTGTTTTCTGCTGTCTGGTTTGAATTGTTAAGTCAGCTTCACTGAACAAAGTTGTGGTGAGGGGACGCATGCTTTATAATAAAAGGTGTTGCAGTGTTGGTTGGCTTTATGTGTTAGTGTGGGCTTGTCAATCATGGCTTTATGTTAATCTTGTTTTCTGTGATCATTAACACAATATTATTTCTTACTGAACACTGTATTATATTGTGTATTGTTTGTGGGTGCTTTATAAAAGCGTTAAACCATTTGAGACTTAATTCTGCATTACAGTCATTTCACTACGGATAGAGTGTTTAATTCTCTGTTGCATTGTGACTAGCATCAGCATTTAACCTGCAGCTTAATGCTGTTTTTACCTGCTGTGTACAGTAAGCTTTGAGGTTCAAACCACTAACAAATCATAATACGCCCACCTTGAGAGGTTTGTCTCTCTGTTTATATGAGTCAGAGTTCATTTGAAATGATTACATAAAGCCAGGTCCATAAGTATTTGGATAGTGATACAATTTTTGTAATTTTACCTCTGTTTTACCACCACAGTAGACTTGATATGAAGCAAGATGTGACTGAAGTGTAGACTTTCAGCTTTAATTTGAGAGATTTAACAAATATTACATTACCGTTTAAGAATTATAGCCATTTTTACATAGTCCTTCCATTTTGACAGGTTCAAAAGTAATTGGACTTTTGACTGATAAACAGTTTCATGGCCAGGTTTGGTCTGTTCCCTCATTATTTCATGACAAATTAAGGATATAAAAGTATTAGTCATCATTAGGCCGAAAAAACAAGGCAAACCTATCAGAGAGATAGCAGAAATGTTAGGAGTGGCCAAATCAACAATTTGTGACTGCTGATAGAAGTGGCAGGATGAATTCTGAAGTATATAGAGCTATAATTTCTGCTTAAGCTCTGTCAAATGTTGCAAAACTGATAGGACAGCACTTCTCAGTTCAAATGGATCATGACTCAAAACGTACTAGGAAAGCAACCCAACAGCTTCTTAAAGAAAAGAAATTGAATGTTCTTCAATGGCTGAGTCAGTCACCTGACTTCAACCCAGTTGAGCATGCTCTTCACTTACTGAAGACAAAATCGAAGGCTGAAAGACCCACAAGCAAGCAGCAACTGAAGACAGCTGCAGTAAAGGCCTGGCAAAGCATCTCAAGGGAGGGAACTCAGCATTTGGTGATGTCCATAGGTTCCAGACTTCAGGTAGTCATTGACTGCAAAGGATTGCAAATTAAAAAAAAAAGAATCCTTGCATTTATAATCATGTTATTTTTTTGTATGTTATTACATTGTGTGGATTTCTGTGTAAATTAAAAATGCGACCTGATCTTCAGTCGTAAAAGTACTTATACACATTTAACAACACACACACAAAATAATTTAACATTGTGCTTTGCCTTGTTTACATATGCAAAATAAAGGGTTATAACACATAGTTCCCAACCACAGTTGTGGCATACTGCTGTCCTGCACAGTCTTTTCCTGTTCTTATTCTACGTCAACGCAGGAAGGGTTTGTTCATGAGCTTATTAGTTGTATTAAGTGTCTAAGAGCAGAAGAAACACACCATATATTTTATGCAATTAGGTGTTTTATAAATCTCTCTTTTTAAAATTACATCACGTTTTATATTACAGGTCATGCCATTGTGTACATGCTGGGGGCAGTGGGTCTCAGTTTTGTGAATTCCATTGCACTGGCAGTAGAACTGATTCTGAAAGCACGTGAGTGAGATCAACAGTGTTTACCAGCAATGATTATCATTTTATTACACAACCAGTGTATTTTCATATCACATGAAGATTACAGAATGTGCGCATAACAGGAATGCGGTCTATATAGGTTTTCTATGATCTTGTTGCAAGATACTGCTTAATTGTACAAGTGACATTAAATTAGATAAAGATTATTGTAACACTCGGACAGGGTAGTGAGATGCAAATGCAGAGAATCTTTAATAAACAGAATCCACAGAGCAAAAATCAGAGTTGAGACAGGCAAAGGGTCAAAAAAACAGAGAATACCAAAACACAGGATCACAGCTCAATAAAGTCACATGAGAGTGGCAATACCTCGCAAGGAGGCAGAGTGAGAGTCCTGGTTATAAAGGGAGGCTGATGAGCAGATTGTAGGCAGGTGCGTGAGTGTGGGAGGAGTCAGTTCTCAATACTCCGGAGAAGCTGATCTCTGAATGAAGGAACGACCAGTGGGTGTGACAATTATCCCTCACTATAAACCTCAATTCCAAAACGTTTGAACAGTGTGTGAAATACTAATAAAAACAGAAAGCAGTGATGTTGAAATAAGCATGTACCTGAACAAAAGTGTCTAGAAGGCAGCATATGTTGCTCCAAAATGTTTTGTTATTTGCGCATGCCACCAGCACTAATATACCCCCAGACCTTAACAGCAACTTTTGAACTGTTGAACTTTACATTGCTAATAATCTGGATGGTTCTTTTTTTTTGGCCCGGACAACATGACATCCATTATTTACTCATCAGACCTACATGTTTCTACTGTGCATCAGTCCATTTCAGATAAGCTTTAGCTCAGAGAAGCCAGCAGCATTTCTGGACATTGTTCATGTGGTTTCCATTGTGGATAGTACAGTCTTAACTTGCATTTGTGGACACAGCAACAACACATGTAGTGACCTCCATCACAGAAGCATGTTGGTTTTTAATGCATTGCATTCAGTTGTGGTTTTCAGCCTTGCCCTATGCACAGAGATTTTTCCAGTTTCCCTGAATCTTTTAATAATATTATGCAACACAGAGGGTGAAATACCTAAAGTCCTTGAAGAAGTAAAACATTAAATATTCTTTCTTTGCACTGTTTTTGTCAGGTAGAAGTGGATTTACAAGTCACTTCCTTCTGTTTTTACTTGCATTTTACAGACTGTAAAATTACCCCAGTAACTTTAAGTGGAAGAATTATTCATTAATTTCAATAGCAGCATTATTATAAAGTTATTGTAATGTTTGCAAGCAAAGATTTGTGTTTTCCTGATTTAAAAAAAGAATCATTCCTTTTGTCCATTAGGAAATGGTGAGCGTACAGTGGAAGACCTGCGAGTTATTCTCATACCCTCTGAAAGTGTCTTTGCTATAGGCTGTCTTATGCTACAGATATCTGCATTCTGTAAGTATAATCTACAAATATGACATAGTCTGTGATCATATGTTCACCAAAAGTTTAACTTTGCAGCTAATTTTGCTCTTAAATCCCCAAATTTCCTGTATGCCCTGACGTATACCTCATGAGTCCAAATTGATATTAAAATGGTTTTCTGTAGTTTGTAGACTTTATGCAAGCGTTGTGTTTGAGAATGCATTGATACCATTTTTTTAGACTGAGTGTAAATTCATATTTTTAGTACTTGCCAATGCCGAGTCTGATACCATACTGAGTAGCCTACTCAAAACGAAGTAGTTATTAGTGTAAATGAGTGCAATGTATCTTACCAGTTAAATTGTAAAATTTAGCTGATTTTAAATAACGTGCATTCACTAGCTATGCTACATTAGTTACCCTGGATTGAGTAGAGTGGTAGTTGAGAAGAGCAGGTTTTGTTCTTTATCAGAAAAGTGCTTCTGTACAACTGTAAGTAAAGTATGTTTCATAGTTTTGATCCTCATCTGTCTCCTTTAACAACAGTCTCTGTAACACAGTGACAACAGGAATCACATTTGAGGTTGACATTGAAATAGACCATCGTGTATGGACAAGGCCTACGTTTTATATGCTCACACTGTACAAAAAAGCTCAGTCTTACTGACATGCTATGTGAAGTGCCGCCCCTACAGAGAGCTCTGTCTTTAGACAATTATCAGTGAAGCTGTTTCATTCAAAATAACGACCTGCACACTCGAGTACTGACCAAACGTGTGAAGGAACAGCGGCTTTGCTAACACTGCACTGAAGCTGAAAGCAGGCAGTTATGTACGTGATAGAACAATACAGCCTATTTTATAATGACAGTTTTAAAAATCAACATTTTAATGTTTATACCTAACAAATATATTCAGTCAAACAGAGTAAAGTCGGTATATACAGACTTTGGTAGCAAATGTCAAGTTATTAGCCTCCTAAAATTAAGTCAAACGGTATCAGATGTTGGTATCTGTGAATTTTTATGATGATGAGTATGAGTAAATAAGTATCCAGTCGATACTCAATACCAGTATCGGTATCGATGCATCCCTAATTGTGTTTTGCTGGTTGTTGCACCTTCTTGTTCCCAGATTTGAAGGCTGAGTCAGAAGCTTTCAACAGGGAGTGCAAGGAACCAGGGTTATACAAAAAACCCACCTGTTCTCCACCAGTTAGCTCCAAGCCATCATGCTTGGGAACATATAAAATAACACATTGAAGTCTAAAATAAGCTAAATTCACCATCGTCACTGTTAGAACAAAACCTCAAAATTGTAACTAGTATTTTTATCAATATGGAATTAATGCTGTATAGATACTGTAATGTTTTTTGAGAGTTTGCTGGCTGTTCATTTTCCTTTGAAAACATTCCAGTTTTTTCCAGCGATTGGTTTTATAAAAAAAAATTATAAGCAAATTTTAGATTGCTCATTTGTGTAAAAGACTTGATGATGTAACGATTTAGATATTAGAACAGTGATGTGATTGAACAGAACAAAAAACTGTAAACTTATGCCAGAAACAATGTAAACGAAGTCGAGAAGGCTGAAATTTCTGCAGAACAGTACGACAGATCCTCAGCTAGGATACAACAAAATTTATTAACACAACACTATATTTTATAGGCTATGTATTTACTGATGAACGGTTTCTAAAGTAAATAACTGTCTTTGTCTCTGTCCTTCTGCTGCAGGGTGGACAAACAGAGAAAGGTAAGTTTATATTATAGAGGAATAAATACTTAACACAAGATTCACTCCTTATCACTTTTATTCACAAAATATATTCATTAATTATTTTTGCTCTGACTATAACAGGTTGATGTATGACCTGAAAGACTTGCGTCAGTTGTGCAGGTGTAAACAGGTGTCAGCGGTGAGTGTATCATTTTTGCACATTAAAAGTGCAATAAATACAAATGTCCATTTACAAATTTAATTGTAGAAAATACATGGACCCCAATTTTATTATACTTAATGGGAAAATTTGGGAAGATCTTCTTTCTGTTCTGTTATATTCACACAAATTTTTGACTAGTGCTGTCTCAGCAATCCTCATAGAGCCAAAAATATGAAACTGCCAAGGAAAAATGCAAAAATGCTACTTATTACTTTTTTTAAGATTTGATTTGTTGCAACCACTACAACTCAGTAAACGTTTCTTTGCGAATATTAGTGCAGTATGATATAAGATCACATAATAGAATTGTCTTCGATTGTAGTGTCAGCTTAGAAATGTCATCTTACCTTAAATGCAGGACTCACCGGTACAGAATCATGAACTTCAGGCTCTACAGAACTCCAGAGGCTGATTCTGCTCCTCAGGAATTGGCGTCTTAGGAGGTAAGATGTAGCTCACATTCTTGTGTAAGAAGTAGAAAGTTAAAAAGGATTTCAGACATCTGAAGTTGAACACTGACCGTCCGCAGAGTTCTTAGAAACTCTCGCCTCCCTTACTTATTGTTGCTACATCTGTCAAACTGTCAGTACAGGCTACATCTTAGCATCCATAGCACATACATTTTAAAACATATAGTGAATATTTTATTATTCAAAAATAAACTGGCTTTACAAGATGTTCAGTGCAGATACACATGTTTGAGAACTGACAAAACGTGCATGTATGCCAATGTAAGGCAAACAAAAAAATATTCTTTAAATCTTTAAACCATGTTTACATTCATCAAAGCAGGGAAGTCTTTAGCCACTCGATGTTAAAGCAGCAGATTTTCACGTCAGGTAATGAGGAGGTTTTAGCGATGGAAGCTGCTCCTTCGGATGAGCTAGTTTTGAAGTTAATGCTGGAGTTCATCAGAGCAATATCAGGTGCACACATTAACCCTTATTTATAAAAGTTGTGTACAATCAAATCTGATTGTAAAATTAGCTCACACAGACTTCCAACAGTTTTGTTATTCATCAATTTCATCTTTGGAGAATCTGTACAATCAAGCGTACCAGTTCAGCAAAAAAAAATGCCTGATTTGCAGTTAACCAACCAAAGCTATTATCAGTAACATCTGTAATACCACTAGTAAGAATAAAAAAACAGAAAATAATCATTTTTTATTTATTTAAACAAATTGATATCTGGTTTTCTCTGGAGTAAATAAAACCCCCGAATATGCAAAAATGCACTACAACGACATCGTCAGCATGGTGGACTGTCCTTGCCAAATTTTCAATATTATTATTGGGCCTCTAATATTAGGGCTTTACTGTACTGGATTAATATTCCTAATGATCAGATTATTCCCAAGTGGTTATCAATGGAAAGTGCATCCTGTAGCCATACCTCACTGCATGCGCTACTCTGCTCAAGGAAGCCTTCTATTTTCTATTTACAGCCCAATAGAGAAATTTCCCTCTGTTGCCAATAGTGCCTTCAAATGATGGGTTGAGAAAGGAATCACAATAATTAAAGACCTGATTGTTGAGGATACCTTTATATCTTTTGAACAACATTAGAACACATTTTAATATTCCTCAATCACATTTTTTTAGATACCTACAGCTTCGTAGTTTTATATCATGAAGCTATTCGCAATTTCCATCATTACCACCTCACTCCTTTTTAGATACTATATTGAAAACCAGCCCACAGTCTAAGAAATGCCTCGGTGTGATGTACTCTCTGCTTAATTCATATAATTTGAAGCCTCTAACTTTATTGAAACAACAGCGGGAGGAGGAACTTGACACGCAGATATCAAGGGAGATGTGGCAAGATATTTTGGATGGAATACACTCCTCTTCAATTTGTTTAAGGCACACCATCATTCAGTTTAAAATAGTCCATCGTCTACATTGGTCCAAGGATAGGCTGGCTAAATTTACTCCGAATGTTGATCCTATATGTGACAGGTGTAAAATAGAACCAGCCACTCTCTCTCATATGTTTTGGTCCTGTCCAAAATGAATTATATTCTGGCAGTCAATATTTGCTTTTCTCTCAAGTGTATTTAAGAGATCACTGACACCATCTCCTATTACTTCAATATTTGGAGTGACTTTACAGGAGTCTTGCATAGATAACTCTGCCAAAAGGGCGATTGCTTTT
Organism: Colossoma macropomum; assembly: GCF_904425465.1. Classification (NCBI taxonomy): domain Eukaryota; kingdom Metazoa; phylum Chordata; class Actinopteri; order Characiformes; family Serrasalmidae; genus Colossoma; species Colossoma macropomum. The sequence goes on from NW_023494790.1 coordinate 10,853,198, forward strand.
GCCACTCTCTTAGCCAGGCGGCTTATCCTACTGAAATGGAAGGATGAGTTCCCACCCACCTTTAAATACTAGTGCAGTGGCGCAGCGTTATTGGGAGGGTTTTTGTCTGTTCTCTCATTTTTCTTTTTTTTTTTATATTTTTATTTTTTTATTGTCTAAAAAACAATAAAACCACCTTGGTTAAAAAATAAATAAATAAATAACAATAATCCTAATCATTTGTACATAGTGTGTGTCTGGCACTACACGTTCCTCAGTAACACCTTTCCACCATCTCTTAATATAATCGTTCAGAATAATGTCGTTCTAGCTGCAAGTTTGTTTTGGGCAACTCTGTCAGAGCTTGTCCTTTGATTGACAGAGGATGATTGGGATTGGCTAAGAGGCCTGTCATTCCTCATTTTGTCCTTCATAAAATGGTCAGTTGTTTAAACACAGCACAGTTAACTCAAGCACGCTAAAACACTTTCTCCATTCTGTAAAACAACATTGCATTGAGTTTCTCTGTGTGTCTAAGTTAAAAAGGCAGTAAAAAGATTTTTGTGTTTTTTTTTTTAACAGGTATTGAGGAATTATTGCTTCTTGTATGCAGACCACGTACATGATGACATGTAGGTTTGGAGCCATCTGAGGGACACAGATTAATGTCTGCTCAAAGAAACTTTGTATTTGATACATACAGAAAATCCCAGCAGGCACTGGGCCAACCAAAGACACAGAAGCAATTTCTTCTTGGACATGATTTCTTCTAGTGACATGGAAGAAAATATGAACAGTTGCATTCAGAGCATTTTTGGTCTGAACTGTAAACTTTCCATTCTGCTACCATGCTGGTGCCACTGCTGTGTTGAGAATCATTCACCACCTGACCTGTGGTCAGAAACTGACCCAGTGCTCCGTGCTGTCACCAAGGGGGTAGAAAAATAGTGCACATGTGAAATCTATTTTGGTACGCTTTCTGTACGATAAATTTGCACATATTCATCACTGTAAAATGTATAGTTATTATATAGCAATGTTTAATGCAGAAACCTTTAATTTGCTTTATAAGAAGGCTTTGTTACAAAAATGCTAATTTCCACTGGTCCCCCTTTGGAATTTGCAAGTAATATTGAATGTTTACATTTGATGGCAGCTGTGTCTTAGCTGGTGAACTGAGGCTAGTAACATAAATTGACTTTGTCAATTTGCCAGCAGCACTGCTGTGTCTGATCCACTTGTAACAATACAACACACCACCACCACGTCAGTGTTACTGCAGTGCTGAGAATGATCCACCACCCAAATAGCACCCACTCTGTGAGGGTCCATGGGGGTCCTGACCACTGAAGAACAGGGTAAAAGGGGGCTAACAAAGTATGCAGAGAAACAGATGGACTACAGTCTGTAAAGTGCACCTATACTGTAAGTGAAGCTGATAAAATAGACAGAGAGTGTAGAAACAAGCAGGTGGTTTTAATGAGGGGGCTGTTTGGTGTATATGCGGTCTGTAAAAATGCTATGATATACTGTAGTATTGGTGGGATAACTGTGTTTGTACTAAGCTGGTATGTTTAGACAGATGTAAATAGAGCTGTGCTTTAATAATCTGTATTTCCCTCATTTGTAACAGGTCATTTGTGTTACCAATTTTGTTTGTCTTTCAGTAGAGTAACTCGTTATTTAATGGATATGTAGTTATGTGTTTGCAAGAAAGCTGATTATTCTGAGCTGCCAGTAAAGTTAGAATTTTCTAATTTTATATCTGATTTCTTGTTACCTGTTGGCTTTGAGCAGCCTGGGAAACCCTGTGGTCTTCTACACCAAGAATTTGACTTGCTTTAATTAATATACTGAAAAAAAAAATTGAATTAATAAAAAGACCACATAACTTACATGTTTATTTGGTATTGTTACGTTTCAAGCGAGTTGATGCTCTCAAAGCATGCCACTCCACCTGCTAGAATCGAATGTATTTGCTTTGTTATATAAAATCGAAATAAATACAAACACGTCACTATTGTCTGAACAAAACCTTGTTTCATGCATTTTTATCGTTTTTCAGTTGACACAATTTGACAATGCCTGTTGTCCTTTGTATTGTGTGTAAATTTCTTGATGAATGGACCAAAAGAAACGGCCCAAAAGTACTTGGAAAAACATTTGGTTCCATTGACTTAAATTAAAATATATATATATTCAATTTCATCAGCAGCACCTGATTTAATTTAATGAAGGACAAATGAAGGAAAATAGTTTAGCTAACACACATCAAACCACAATGGATTTTTTATCTGTTCATTTGTTTTTATTCTAATGTCAGTGTTTCTGGAACACAAACACCTACTGGCTAGGTAAATAACTTTACTTATCATTTTCTAAGATCCCTTTTATTGTTTGTTTAGATTAAGAAGTGATTCTAGACTTAAAATGTAGATCACGCGATATTAAACAGCCTATTTAGTATCATACCCATCTATAGAGTATGACACTAGCATCATCAGCTCAGCCTCCTAAACATTCCAGTGTAAGTAATAATCAATACCATATGTTATTTTAAACACTTTAAACACTTCACACATGAAGTTAAAGAAAGAATGTTTCCACATGATTGAAGCTGTTCTGCTAGTTTCTGTTTGTTAAAAAAGTTGTAAAATAGTTAAGCTAGGAAGCAGAACCTGGACTACTAGAGAGACTCCCCTTCTCCTGAACGACTGCCAGTTCACCAATGACCTGCATGAGGTCCACAGCAGATTTGAATACACCAAGGACAATCTGAGTCTGTCTACAGAGAGGACGTCGAGCAGCTGGTCTCCTGGGGCAGCAGCAACTACCTGCTGATTAACACCAAAGACTGTAAAGATAATGGTGGACATCAGGCGCAATGATCCCTCCCTACCCCCCCTCAACATCAATGGTTCTGTGGTTTCCACTGTGGTGTCAAATTTCTGGGCACCACCACGGAGGTCAAGCAGCTGGTCTCCTGGGGCAGCAGCAACTACCTGCTGATTAACACCGAAGACTGTAAAGATAATGGTGGACATCAGGCACAATGATCCCTCCCTACCCCCCCTCAACATCAGCGGCTCTGTGGTTTCCACTGTGGAGTCAAATTTCTGGGCACCACCATATCCAGGGACCTGAAGTGGGAGAGGAACACGCTTTCCTAGCCAAGAGAGCACAGCAGAGAATGTTCTTCCTGAGACAGCTGAAGGAATTCGACCTGCTGCAGGGCCTGATGATCCAATTTTACACAGCGATCATCGAGTCCATCCTCACATCATCCATAACCATCTGGTTTGGTTCCTCCACCTCACGAGAACGTGCCAAACTCCAGCACATAATCAGGACAGCGGAGAGGATCATTGGGTGTAGTCGGCCAACGCTTCAGGACATCTACAATGGCAGAGTGACGGAGCACGCTGGCAAAATAACATCTGACCCCTCTCATCCTGGACATCACCTCCTAAAGCCACTTCCCTCTGCTGGAAGATTAAAGGCCATCTAAACCAGAACAACCAGACATGCTAACAGCTTTTTCCCCATAGCTGTAGCGCACATTAACCACAGTGGACACCTTGAACTTTAAACTTAAACTAAACCATCAAACCTCCTTACTGTATTACAGCAAATTCTCTGTAACATAATCCTGATTTGCACAGCTGTACACATGTTAATTTTTACAATGTTGTTAGCCAACAATCTTCAATCAGCATTGGATCATGTTCTTTCCAAAAACAAAAACTGTAGTTGATTATATTTTTATTTGAAAAATAAATATATGTATATATGTCTATACATTTGTACATGTATGTATATAAATATTTGTATATACATATTTTTATTAAAAGTTAATGAGATTAATGAGATTACATATGCATTATTCAGCTTCCTAACAGTAATGCTATCTGGATTCCTTCTGCATTAGCCAGCTATCAAAAAGAAAAAAAGAAAACAAACAAACAAACACATTTCAAAGTTTGCCCTCAAGTTCCTCCTACAAAACGGGTTTTTCTAGTCTTTAAACTAATAAATTTCACTCTTGAGACTACCACAATATATTGTTTGGGAATTCTAATTGCTATATTGACCTTTGCTATACTAAGATTACAGACTGCTATGCTGCAAATATCAGATGATCAAGATGTGCATTCTGTGGATGGCTTTTGATGAATTAAGGCATTCTTGTTGATTAAACAACAGTTATGGTGCTAAATGCAGTCCTGAACTACTACACATCACCAGTGGTATGTCAGTATTTGGCTGTATCACACAGCCTTAATAAAAAGTCCTCTACTACTTTATATATTTAAGTTATATTTATATAACTGCACTTTTATGTACTACAACAGTGTAGTGTTGCCAGATTGCACAATTTTCAACTGACCCTGACTGAGTCACCATAATGTTTAAAAAAAGTATAACATTATGGACTGCACTGCTCAATAATGCAGCTGAAATTGGAACAGGCCTAATGTCTCTCTACACCCAGTCAAAACATTAATAGACATACATTTTATTCACTCCTGTTTTTTATTCCTGTATTTATGTGTTCCTCAAAATCGCTGCTGTCGGGACAAAACTTTGCATCTCCATTTTTGTCGTTTTTCAGTTTTGGACATAATTTGAAAATGCCTGTTGTTCTTTACATTGTGTATAAATTTCATGATGAATGGACCAAAAGAAACGGCCCAAAACAACTTGGAAAAAAGTCTGGTTCTATTGACTTATATTAAAAGTAAAGTATGTTTTTTACTTTTCCTGTAAAGTTACCATTTTGGAGATACGAGGTTTTGTTCCAACAACAGCGATATATTAATTTGCTGTTGCTGTGATTGGTCTACATTTTTGATTGGTCTGTATTTTTAGTAACTGGACTATAATCCGCCCTTACTGGAGCTGCCTGACCAATTCATGTTGATATACTTTATCCATTTGGAAACTATAAACACATTTAAATCAAGTACATCCTCTGTTCCCTCCAGTGTATCTCTGTACAGCCATATTGTCTGATATTGATCAGCCAATGGGATTAAGAAGGCAGCCCCTTCATTACCATGAGGACAAGGAAAACGAAAAAAATAAATGGGTAATTAAATAAAACAGAGATAAACAAAGAAAGAACTAAAATAAACTAATTGTAAATCAAGAAACACTCATTGTTGGGTTTTACACATTTATTTATTTCATTTCTTTGCACTGTTTTAGGTTTATATTCGTTAAAAAGGTCATTATAGTATTTTTATATTGGTAGATCTGAACCTCTGCCACTGAGTAGTGATGCACGATCCGAGTCTTCCAGAGTCAAATCTCGACTCCTGCCCCTGGAGTCGACTCATCGACTCCACTTCATTTTGATAAAGAGATTCAGAAGAGATTAAACCAGCCTAAATGTAGTTTACCCAGTTTTCTAAGTAGGTATAGACTACAGTGACGGGATGAAAAGTAGTAGATTACACCGCGTATTTTAGATTTAGGATTATAAGCAAATCCTTTGCATTTTGATGGTTGGTAACGCTGTGGTTCCCTCGTCCAAACTTCACTGATACCGCGACCAGAACAGTAATAATGACGGTAAAAGCAGCACAGAAAACTAAATTACTGAAACATCCAAAAAGCAGCTCTGCTGTTTAACTGAAGCGTTTAAAATGCAGCGGAGTTTCCAGTCAAATCAGTGAAATCGATTCAGTACCGAATCAGTTCTGCGAGAGCTTTAGTGCTGAATTCCTGTTGGTGATTGGCTCGTTAAAGTTCGGTGGCTGTTACGCGATTGGCTCGAGTCACTACGTGATTGACAGCCGCCCTCTTTGTCCCGCCCACCGCTAAAGTCTGAGAAGTGAAAGTAAAAAGTTCGTCTAACAGGACCGTGTTTTTCCCAGATATGAAGACGGGATTAACCATTTTCCTTTTTCTGTACGGAGTTCTGTTCATCTGTGACGGTAAGAAATTATTTAAACACTGTTCGTTTTCGTTCATATTTACTGCAGAGCTCCTTCTCTGTGAACCGAGTCTGACGCCCTGAAAAAGAAAACAGCGCTGATTTACTTGGTTCAAATGTGTTCAACGGTTTCTCATCAATAAGATACGTTACACCCACACAAGCTTTATTTCAGCTTACTGAAAGGTTGTTTTGGGCAAGAATTTAGTTAGTGTGATATATTTTAATCCATGTGGAACCGATATAAACATCAGAACCAAGTCAGAGCTTTTTTCAGTGTGTGGGATTCAGGATGAACAACAGGAAGGTGCCTCCACCTCCCTGAGAAACCACTAATGGTGTATAACTGTATTCGAGTAGTTGAAGAGGAAATGGGATTTAACTGCAAAACGCACATTTTCAGTCGAAACTGCAATTAAAACATTCAGTAACATTCACGTTCAGTACATTTTGACTAGTATTTGTATAAAGGTCATAGGCCAGTTTTAGGCTTTAGCCCCCTCTAAGCATTATTTAGCCCCTCTTCTCAAATAAATATACGTTACTGGTTCAAATCATTTATAGTGTTTTATGCACAGTAAACTGTAATAGCAGGGCGTGACGTGTGGGAGGCGCTGTTGCTACTATAATGCAGTTCTACCTCTGCTGTACTACCAGTGACTGACTAACGGAAAGTGAAATGGAGAAACCCCGGGGTCAACCAATAATATGAGAACTCGTAAGTTGTAAGCCACTCATATCAGAGCTCATAAGTTGTGAGCCAATCATATCAGACCTGGGGGAGGGTCTCTGGTGTTACTTGATCGGCAAAGTAACGTCAGTTGGCAACTGCTGAAGCTAAAGAGAGGATTTTGGCTAAAAGCTCACTGAAATAAACGTTAGATGGAATCTGTAATATACAGAGTGAATCAGTAAGTAGTTACAGAGTGAAGATACCTACCTTCAAAATGGATTTGTGGCAAATTATGGTCAGTAAAGCTGTTTTAACTCGGTTGCTAGTTAGCTAGCTAGCTAGGTAAGCTAACTTTGGGTTTACCGAGGCAAAGAGAAGAGCTTAGGCAAGCACTGCGTCCCAATTGCGCGCTTAATACTAACACTAACTAGTGTTTGAGTATGTAGTATGCAGTATAGTCACAAGTGTCAAAGTTGAGTATACTCAAAAATCCACAATGCAGACTTAGAACCCGTCGATTTTTGAGTATAGTAATGACGGACACTATTGTCCCACAAGCCAATGGGAAACGGAAAGGGAGGAGCTTCTCGCGTCTGGAAAATTCTGAAAAAATGGCGGATGGCGACACGAGAGCAGCTGTGGTGGTAGCGGGACCAGAAATGGTGTATAAATGTGAGTTCATCCCAAATGTGTAAAATATTCTGTAAAAAAACAAAAGTGTTTTCATTTGTTAGCGTTTCTGTAAGAAACTTGTTTGTGAACACTTTAATTTGTTAGCTAGCCTTCAGAGTCGAGCTTGCTATGATGTGCGTTGTCATAGCAACAGTTCGTCACTTCCTGTTAGTAGGAATGGTGTAGTATGTTAATATTTTGTGTACTAACCTGTCGAGCTCACACTGTTAAGATTAGTACTCAGTATGTACTGTATTGTATTAGTGTGTAGTACACAATTGGGATGCAGCCTAACACTAACATTAGCTAGCTGACTAGCCAGCTATTTAACTCACTTCATGAACGAGCAGAAGAGATAGAAATAATGTTTTGACAGCTTTTTTATATCCTTTGTTTTTATGTATTTTTGGAAACATTATTTTTATTGCAGTATTTGCCATATATTGTGGTTTACAGTAAGTTAATGTCAGTGAAAATGTCATATACTGTTCCTTCATAGCGCAATTTTAAATATCCCTCAATTCATTAACCTATGGATGGATATTAAGAGGCAGCAGCTCTTTCGAAGACCAGTCTGATGTGAAGAAATTTACCAGTTAAAAAAAGTTTGAATTGATTGATCTCTCGTTTCCTTGAGTTCTTGTAAAGTCAGCTAAAGGAGAATGACAGGACAGAAGGAGCAGATCCGATGGAGGTTAGTGATCAAGAAAAAAATAAGGACGATTTGTTTGTGCTTTCAGTTAAAAATATTACTGAGTTTGTTTAAACTGAGCAGATATAACATTTGTCACTGTGACCATGAAATTCTGTCACCTGGCTTATTAAACATGCCTACAGAGCAAAATCACGCTCTTTCTGATTGCACTTACTGAGACTGAACTGATCTATAATCTGTGTGCTTGAATGGGCTGTGCAGTTTATCTAAGAGAGGAGATAGCACTGATCGACTTCAGTACCTTTGCTTGGTATGTGACTGTTGTATGTGGACACATACGGTGTTTAAGTCACACTAGCGATGTGCTTAATGCAACCTACAAAGAGACAGATTGACTGTGTGCCAATTTGACCAAACAGCCATTTTTTGATAGTTATTCTGGCAGTTCCTGCTCTAAAAGCTGATGATGAACAGACGTTTTGGGGCCATTCAGAAAAATTCCCCTGGTGCTCCATGCCCCCTGATCCCCCAGTACAGGTTTTGTCTTCTCTGTCCATAACCCTCCAGTGATGCCCCTTTTAAGTGTAGAGGACTGGAGTGCGTTTTATAGTTCCAGTGCTTTTTCATCCATTTGAAGAAAACATAAAACAAAGAGTGAAATATGTCCGATGCAGATTTTGCATTACAAATACAAAGAACATGCTATATAATCGTAGGAGGCCCAGGCGATAGGGCAGTGTAATCTGATATCATGGATGACTGACGATAACGTGGATGATTAATCTGATGGTGATGCTTAAAAATTGCCATGTTATGAAACTGACAGGAACCTGGAGAGGACTAACTTACCATTAAACAGCTAACAAATTATGTTGGGAAACTGGGGTTCACGTTCCTTTAATAAATGAGTGCCCTTTAGTTTCTATTGTTTGTTCATGAGAGAGAGAGAGAGAGATTAAGAAACTGCCTGTTTGTTCTTTCTGCTCAATTTCTGCCCAATAATGAACATTTCTGCCCAATAATGAACGTTTATAATGTGGTGCACTACAGCTGCTGCAATATGAAACAAACTGAACCAGATAAAGTTTAAAAGGTCATTTATATTGTTAACTTATTCAGTCAAACGAAATCATATTAACAACTACAAATAAAATAAATCAATAAATAAAATTAAATAACTTGCATCAGAGGAAGACACATGTATCTGGAAACCACACAGACGAATCCAAAGCTGACATTTTTGAAATGTATAATTTTTTAAAATCTTTAGCATTTTAAAGATTTTTGACATCTAGTTGCGCCCCTTTTTGTACTATGGCAAACAGCTTTAGTTGTGTACTGGCTACTATACTGTTAAATACTGACAAAGAGTAGCATACAGTATACAGCAAAGTGCAGTATTTAGAGTGTTGTATAGCAGCATTTAGTGCGTAGTATAGCAGAATTTAGTGTGTATAGTGCAGTATTTAGTGTGTAGTATAGTGCAGTGTGTAGTATAGTGCAGTATTTAGTGTGTAGTATAGTGCAGTATTTAGTGTGTAGTATAGTGCAGTATTTAGTGTGTAGTGCAGTATTTAGTGTGTAGTATAGTGCCATATTTAGTGTGTAGTATAGTGCAGTATTTAGTGTGTAGTATGGTGCAGTATTTAGTGTGTAGTATAGTGCAGTATTTAGTGTGTAGTGCAATATTTAGTGTGTAGTATAGTGCAGTATTTAGTGGGTAGTATAGTGCAGTATTTAGTGTGTAGTATGGTGCAGTATTTAGTGTGTAGTATAGTGCCGTATTTAGTGTGTAGTATAGTGCGGTATTTAGTGTGTAGTATAGTGCAGTATTTAGTGGGTAGTGCAATATTTAGTGTGTAGTATAGTGCAGTATTTAGTGTGTAGTGCAGTATTTAGTGTGTAGTATAGTGCAGTATTTAGTGTGTAGTGCAATATTTAGTGTGTAGTATAGTGCAGTATTTAGTGTGTAGTGCAGTATTTAGTGTGTAGTATAGTGCCGTATTTAGTGTGTAGTATAGTGCAGTATTTAGTGTGTAGTATAGTGCAGTATTTAGTGTGTAGTGCAGTATTTAGTGTGTAGTGCAGTATTTAGTGTGTAGTATAGTGCAGTATTTAGTGTGTAGTGCAATATTTAGTGTGTAGTATAGTGCAGTATTTAGTGTGTAGTATAGTGCAGTATTTAGTGGGTAGTATAGCAGTATTTAGTGTGTAGTATAGTGCAGTATTTAGTGTGTAGTATAGTGCAGTATTTAGTGTGTAGTGCAGTATTTAGTGTGTAGTATGGGGCAGTATTTAGTGTGTAGTATGGGGCAGTATTTAGTGTGTAGTATGGGGCAGTATTTAGTGTGTAGTATAGTGCAGTATTTAGTGTGTAGTATGGTGCAGTATTTAGTGTGTAGTATGGGGCAGTATTTAGTGTGTAGTATGGGGCAGTATTTAGTGTGTAGTATAGTGCAGTATTTAGTGTGTAGTATGGTGCAGTATTTAGTGTGTAGTATGGGGCAGTATTTAGTGTGTAGTATAGTGCAGTATTTAGTGGGTAGTATAGCAGTATTTAGTGTGTAGTATAGTGCAGTATTTAGTGTGTAGTATAGTGCAGTATTTAGTGTGTAGTATGGGGCAGTATTTAGTGTGTAGTATAGTGCAGTATTTAGTGTGTAGTATGGTGCAGTATTTAGTGGGTAGTATAGCAGTATTTAGTGTGTAGTATAGTGCAGTATTTAGTGTGTAGTATAGTGCAGTATTTAGTGGGTAGTATAGCAGTATTTAGTGTGTAGTATAGTGCAGTATTTAGTGTGTAGTATAGTGCCGTATTTAGTGTGTAGTATAGTGCAGTATTTAGTGTGTAGTATGGGGCAGTATTTAGTGTGTAGTATAGTGCAGTATTTAGTGTGTAGTATGGTGCAGTATTTAGTGTGTAGTATGGGGCAGTATTTAGTGTGTAGTATGGGGCAGTATTTAGTGTGTAGTATGGTGCAGTATTTAGTGTGTAGTATGGGGCAGTATTTAGTGTGTAGTATGGGGCAGTATTTAGTGTGTAGTATAGTGCAGTATTTAGTGTGTAGTATGGTGCAGTATTTAGTGTGTAGTATGGGGCAGTATTTAGTGTGTAGTATGGGGCAGTATTTAGTGTGTAGTATGGGGCAGTATTTAGTGTGTAATATAGTGCAGTATTTAGTGTGTAGTATGGTGCAGTATTTAGTGTGTAGTATGGGGCAGTATTTAGTGTGTAGTATAGTGCAGTATTTAGTGTGTAGTATGGTGCAGTATTTAGTGGGTAGTATGGTGCAGTATTTAGTGTGTAGTATAGTGCAGTATTTAGTGGGTAGTATAGCAGTATGCCATTTCAAATGTACCCAGTGTCTCAAAAACCTAAACTCTTCAAATAATAACTCTGCATTTTAGCAAATAAACTAGTTGTGAACACAGCCTTATATTGTTTGGACCCTTAGGGAATATAATTTAGCTGCAGAGTGCCCTTTTTCTGACAGTTTATGTTGTGAAAAATATTACACTTTTACTATGTTTGCTCTTCTTTCAGGGCTCCATGTAATAGGACCCTCTGGCCCTCTGATTGTGAAGCTGGGGGGCTCAGTGATGCTGCCCTGTTATGTTGAAGCCACCATATCACTGGAAGAGCTGGAAGTGGAGTGGAAGAGAACAGACTCTGAAACCTTAGTACATTTATTCCAAGATGGAGAAAGTCGACCAGAGGCTCAGAACCAGAATTACAGTGGAAGAGCCAGTTTCTTTACTGAGGAGGTCAAGCGTGGAAACTTCTCTCTCCTCCTCACAAATCTGACCACTGAAGATCTGGGAGTTTACAACTGTTCTGTTTACAGAGAACAGGAAACTGGTCAAACATTGGTTAAAATTGAGATTGGTGAGTGAAACAATTTAATAATGTTCTGTAGAAAATGATATTGACTGTAAAAGCCTAAACATGATGTTTTGTTCCGTGAAAAATAACGTATGAAAAATTCACGTTATACTAGTTAGGCACTGATAATGAAATTTTACAGCCAGTTCCAGTATTTTTACCAGCAAAATTTTTTGCAAAATTTTTTGCTTGCTTTTATTAGCCCAAAACTAACACCATGGTAGATATATAAAGAATCACACTAGCACAATTCTAGTACTTTTTATTAGCCAAAATTGCAATATGAATAATATTATTATTGCTTTAATAAGCCAAACTGTCATGTCACTGTCATAGTCTTGCATGTTTATGCTACATTTTGGTACAAGTGTAGCAGCAGCATTCAAGTACAACACACATACTTGGCACACATTTGAAAAACTAAAAACAGAGATCGAGCAAAATAAAAATAATAAATTGGCTGATTGTCGATTGAATGTTTGGCACAAAAAACAGTTGATCTTGGCCATTTCTGACTGTGCGTTCCTACTTTATATGAATTAGCAGAATCTATTTATGAAACAATTCTGTTTTAGAGATCCAGTGACTTGCCAGTTTATTAGGCACAAGCAAGTATATCTTGTGTACATTCATTGACCACCTAACATATAGGTTTACAGTTACTGACTGCAGCTGATTTATTTTGCTGCACAGTTTATCTGGCTGCATGTAACTGGCACAGTGTATGTGGTGTTTCTCACGAATTAGACATGACAGATGATCCATAGTTTTTAACTGCACACCAGCAGGGTACACCAGTAAGTAAAGGTATTTCTAATAAAAAGGCCAGTAAGGCTTACATACTGTGTAAAGACTCCAGCAACGCAACTTTACTCTTCAGCAACCCCCAATACACTCGTACCCACGCCACACACACTACCATCAGTGTCATTGCTGTTCTTAAACTGATCCATCACCCAAGTAATAAGGGAATCATCAGTACTTATGCTGGTATAAAACCATGCTCATTTAGTCATACTCATAAAAATTCACTGATACCAACATGCGATACCACCTGCTACCATGTGACGTAAGCCAAAAGTACACTGCCATGATAATGAACAAGCAGCTCAAGCTGGCAGCGAGCAACGTTCTTCTTGCACAGGGAAGTGTTGCTGATGCCGTTGCAGTCGGACACAAAGTGGTTGGTCACTTGAAGCATTCTGCTTTGGCATGTCCCCACCAGGAATACACTCCGTGATTGTAGCTTGCTTTTTAACACTAAATTGTGTATGTAAACTTTAGTCTGTTTGGCCGAATAGAATTGCAAGGTATAAATGTTAATAGGGTGTTTTTTTTAATTGCCTTTAGGCCATAGAGAGACCATATTCTCCTGCTCATGTACATCACTGCCACTTTTGCCACTTTTGTGTGGCAAAAGTTACTCAGTGTGTTAGCTCTGTACTCGGGTGCACAGAGCATTATTTTGAATGAAGCAGCGTTATTTGAAATTGTTCATAGAGCTTTTCAAATTAGACACTGAGGGGCTGCTATTCAACATAACTTCTGTATGGACTCTTTGAACAGTTTGACTGTTGTACAATGTCACCAGTCCAGTGTACAATGTCACCAGAGATTCTTAAATCACAGTGTATGTCTGCCTTTAGAGGACAATCACCTACAGCTCAACCAGTCAAACAAAAGATTCCAACAAGCCGTAAAAGTCCACAAGTGATCTCCCCGGAATAGCCTCAGATATGATTCCTGCTGTCGCCGTGCTACAGAGACTGTTATTGAAAGAGACAGGCAAGGAGCAAAACTATGAAACGTACAGAAGTGCTTTTCTGACATGGAATAAACCCTGATCTTATCCGCTAGGTTTGGGTGATGTCTATCTAACCTGACATGTGACAATGTCTACAGGGACGATGATATCGAGGGGGTAGTAGTGTTGGTCTTACAAAGGCACTATAAATACTTGACTCTCCTTAAAATACATATTTATTAAATTTTTGCTCGGAGCATGGAGCGGCTTTTCTCTCTTGTGCTGAAACCCCTCCAGTGTTGCTCCATCCCGCCAGCCACTGAGTACCTCTGCATGACATGAGTGGCGATATGGCCAAAAATTTTATCAGTAGATATTGATAAATATCACGATAAATGTCAAATCCTTATTTCTTTAAAGTTTGAAGGCTGATTTTTGCTCCTGAGTGGTTAATTGTCGTTTTAAACTGTCCTTTATTGTCAGAACATGACAAACACTCGCCAGACAGTAGAACATTTCACAGATCTGTCATGGGAGAGTGGGAGAAAGTTTCTGGTCAGCTGTTTTTACCAGCTGGAAAAGCACGGCCGCAATTTTTGTAGTAGTCATAATTTAAGAAAGAAAACAGATTATTTTTAGCTGTCTGGTGACGAGTGCTCGGCTATCCGGTTACAAGTGCTAAACTGTTTAGTTTCTCAACAACGTCATCTTAATATGAACAGCAAACATTAGCTGGCTCGGTAGGTCAGTGATGGATCACACCGCCTTACTGCCATCACTCCCACCACATCCATGTCAGAGCATATCACAGTATTTGAACACCAGCTAGCAGACGACTGGGTTTCTCTATTCTATCATAGTTTGAGGGGTGAACCACAATATATCTGATTCTTGCTGGGTAAAAGCATTAACTCCAGTGTGAATCTGTAACACTAGACAAACAGAGTCTTCCTTTTAGCTACGTTTAAACTGAAATCTGTTTTTAGTCTTGTTTGATCTACAGTAACATCAGTTCACCAAGCTGTGCGAGTGACAGAGTGCTGCTTCAAGTTAACCAGCTGCTAAAAACAGCTAGTCTAGGAAGCTAGCGTTCTCTCACTCTCCAATGCCACATACAGCATCGCATCCTCAGTTTACTTTCATTTAAATCAGTGCTGTAACTTGGATGAACCCACTTCTTTCATTTTTGTTGCTTGGGAAGCACTAATACTGACTGTAACACAGCGCTGTAGTTGTGTGGAGCAGACGTGGTTTACCGCTGCTAAAGCTTGTTAGGATGTCAGGAAAGAGGTGAGTTCGCTGTGGGACAGTACAGTTATGCCACTTATCTCCTCACTTACACTTGGTTACAAGAGAACAGATCACCGATCGCTGCACTCAAACAGGGAATATATAACTCCACGTTTCAGATGTTACACAAAATATATTTGGCAACTCATTTTATTCATTGCCCACTCCCTCTCTAATCATGTCGAAAAACTCGGACGTGCGCCCTCTCGTGGCGACAGCGTAATGTTGCTTTACTTGCAGTACAAAATGCCACCAGGACTGTCGCTAGAACGTGGAAGTGTGAGAATGCTCTATTATGTCGAACATTTGTCGAACATTTCTTATATTTCTATCGAGGAAAGTTATATCACGATAATTATCGTTATTGTTTTATCGCCTAGCCTTACCCACACACCACTGCTACTCATACAAAGTCTCTGCGCTCCGGAGCTGTTCATCAGACCTACATGCTTGAATTTCTCACGGATCACAGCAGAGTTCTACAGACATTACAGAGTCAGTCTTGTATCGTCCAACATCGTGGTGTCTGTCAGCTATCTAAGATGGACGGTGGTCTGTCAGTCCAACCCTATTCTTCACTTCAGTGCTACTCAATCCAGGGTAACTATTGTAGGATAGCTAGCTAATACATGTATTGTTTAAAATCTGTTAGATTTAAATAATTTAACTGTAAAGGTACACTGCACTCATTTACACCAACACTTACTTAATTCTGTGTACTCATTGTTACTTACTCGTTATGGTTTCGTAATGGCAAGTACCAAAAAACATGTACTTGTGCTCTACAAATATTAACCTTGTCATTGGTGATCTCTGTCCATTGATGGCTGAGGTAGGGAAGAGCAGAAAAATTGTTAATTAATAGATAAATTGTGCATCAATCCTTAATTGTAAACCTACCAAATGCACCTACATGGTAGATGTACTTGAAGGTACAAGATAGGAGTATCTAATAAACTAGTACACACTGCATATTTTCATTAGTATTTTTGATCTGAGGCTTTAAAATTTAATTCTAACTGTACTGTTTCAAATGATTGTTCTTTCAGAGCATTTGATTGTTACTGGAGGTCATGTCGTATCTGCATATGTTGGTGAGGATATCACTATGCATTGTTCTGTGGACTCCCATATCCCATCTGAAAAGCTTGAAGATGTCTCATGGAAGACAGTGGATCAACAGATTCCAGTGCTGTTCTTCGAAAAGGGTGAGGTCCGGACTGAATCAACCTCAGAGAAATACAGAGACAGAGTCGAGTTCTTCAGCCCTGAAGAAAGGCAGAAAGGAAACTTCTCTCTTAGATTAAAGGATCTCCGAACTGAGGACAAAGGCCATTACATATGTGAAGTGTCCTCTGGGGACTTTTCAGCTAACACAACTGTTAAAGTGCTGCAGCTGGGTAAGTCAGCATTTTTGTACACTTTGCAAAGTATGTAGTGGTGCAGGGTTGTTTCTAAACTAAATGTGTAGAATATTTTAATATTCCGAAGTTTTAAATTCAGAAAGTGTTGCGGGAAAGCACTTAATAATTATTATTATATTAGCATAGGGTTGTACAGCGGTACTTCCCGTCGTTAAACACCATAGGTGGGTAGAGTAACCTTTGATACTTGATACTTATTGATACTTGGGTAAAATAATGACACAAGTAAAAGAAAAAGTACCTTCCCAAAAACAACTTGAGTAGAGTAACTTCTTAGTAAATCCAGCATTTATCAGCACAGGAACTGAATTGGCTATTGATTGGCTAATGTAACATTACGTTAACATGTCATTTTATTCATACAGTTAAACTCGATTGCTAGCTACCGCGCTCTCATAAATGAAGTTAATCACTTATAGTAGGTGGCTAATGCAAGTAGGAAGCAGCGTTTAGCTGTGATACAAACAATGATGTAATAAACTTTCACAACAAGCTCTGTTAACAAATTTAGAAATGCTTATATAATGTACTTGCTGGGAGTTTTGTCTGTGAGGGAGAGGAACACAAGCAAAACATTGCTAACTCTGATTGGTACTTCACCTTTGCCAAATTTTGTCCCACTAAATCAAATCAAACTGAACAAAACAGCAGAAAAATTTTCAACATATCTCAACAGAAAAACCAACATCATTCTTTCTCTGCCAGGTCATAGTGAAAACATCACAAAAACCATAGATAATGGAAGACAACCATTAAAATGGGTAGACACGGGCTTTAAATATGATGTTGTGCCAGTAAAGAGATAATAAAAGATGTGGAGCACAGTGTTTAGCCTCTGACATTTTATCAGCAAGGAAAACCAGCGAGATGCAGTATTTTTTATAGAAAAAGGGAATCCTATGGCATTCTTCTTCGGCTTGTTGATTAGAAAAGTCAGTAGAGAATGGCAAGATGCATGCAAGCCAATGGACAGTCAGTTTTCTGCTTGGTTGGAATGAAAACTTCATCAACTTCAGCAATGAGCTGAGGAAAAGTGGAATTGTGTTCTCTGGAGTGATGGAGCTCAATCCACTATCTTTTGAAGTCTGTTGCACCTCGGTAGTAGTAAAAAGTTTCTAAGGGAGAACAAAAAAATTGAGGTTTTTGATGGCTGAAATTGTGCAAGTGATGCTAGAAATATTTTTTCAACTGTTTTTGGTGTGTTATACAGTCAGAAAAATAAATAAAGTGGAACTTAGGCTCAGAAACACACTTTCAACTTCTTTTTGTGATTGGATAGAAGCTAAAAATCAAAACAGAAATAATAATAATATTGAAAAGTTAATATATGATTATCGATTTGTTTTTTTGCACACAGGTTTTTCCAGTATGCACATTGGGATATTGTGTCTCTGTATACTGGCATTGTTTCTCTGTGCACTGGCAGTTTGGCCAGCCAACCATAATACTTCTTTAGGACCTAAAGGTAAGGCAGATTCCATTAATTTACTTATTTGATTGGTTTTGAAGTGATTGACTTAATAGAACTGTGTATTAAGATTACTTTATTAAGTTGTAATGAAGCATAAAAAGCAACTCTTGTTTATTATCTCTGTAGTTGGCAACAACAACAGCAGAAAGACCTTAGCGATACGGTACGAACTTGTCTTTTGTCCGAACATTGCTGTGTTCCTTGCCTTCATCTTTTGGGGTGCCACTGAAGGTAAGTACTATAGTCAAAATCCATGGGAAATATATTGTGCAAAAGTTTTAGCTAGTAAATTGTTTAAAACTATATATCTCAGCAGTAGCAAAAACACTGTTTAACCTTACAATAATTAAATCTAAATGGGTCCGTGACAAATAAGGTTTTCAAAAATTACAATTTTTAGAAAATCATATTTAAAAAGATGTTATGTACAAAAAAAATTTCAAAAATAAAATCATGCTAAACTGTTTTAGCACCACCTAACATTTCTAGATTTTTGGTGGCAAAAACAAACAAAAATGTTATTTTATATGGATGCATTTAAAATTGTTTCACATAAAAGAGGTATTGTTGAATACTTTGATATGTCGTGTATTTAAATTATTTAAATTATTTTTAAGGAAAATAATGGACTTGGACACAAAAAAGTCACATCATGTCAGTGACCTAAATAAAAAGTAAAAGAACTTCTTGTTTCCAAAAATGTAATTGATGTCTTATGAGCTGGTTAAATGCAGTTATTGCATTGACTTATTAAATAATTCCATCACCACCACACCTGATTTAAGTTAATGAACACTTACATCCCAGATAAATACCTTTTTAAACTATCATTTTCTTGGGTGCCTAAGAAATGTTTTCACTGTGTCGTGTAAATCAACTAACTATTGTCAGACATATCCTGTGTATTGTGTGATGTATAAAATATACTATCAAAATATTTTTATATTCACAATACACAGAAATACTACATTAGCTATGAAGGTTAAACCAGACAGTTTTGACTTATTTAAGTGTGCCCACTTTATTTAAGTGCACCCATTTCAACTATACAACTTTGTAGATAATATATTTTGATGCTAAAATTATTTAAAGAACAGAGATAATTGCGCAGCTATTGTTATTATTTATTTCATTTACATTTAGTGTGTATGTAGAAGACAGTCTTACCTCCTAAAAATGAAGAAAAACCTTTTGCTGTGTTTTCTCCAAACATCAAATATTTACATATATACAAATATATATTTACAAGATATATGCAGGTAATTATCCATTATTATTTAGCATTTGCTCATCTGACAGTGCCAGTAATTGTAGAGGACACTGTTTTGGAGCATAGAGATAAAATGGTTGTTTTCCAAATATTTATTTACCTCACTGTTTTTTTTACTGGTGTAATATCTTGTTTTTTCACTTGTGAAGGACACATTATTAAAACTGATTATTTTGCTTCAGGGTTCATCACTGAGGCGGCTACCTGCTCAGCCCTTAACCTGCTACGGATTCTTTCCCTGTTGTGGATTGCTCCCTATTTGGATGCATTTCAAGGTAGAAAGAAATAAAAACACGAAAAACATAAATGAGTCAGTATATTCCATCTTAAAGTAGAGGGTCCTGAATATTTTTTGAAGATAACTGGTCATTTAAGTGAAATGCATCCCATTTAAAAAGGAAGTATGTTTCATTTTCAAAGTATGTGTCAAGTTCGTAATATATTTCCATTTATGTTTAACAGATAAGTACAAAAATGTACACTATTACATATTTAATCCACATACAGTGGGGTCCAAAAGTCTGGGACCTTTAGTGAAAATGCTCCTATTTTGCATTGTTTGCTAGTTCATTACAAAGGTTTTCATTTAATTCAAATTTTATTATCAGCAAAACAGTGTGAGTGAAAAGTAGAATCTTTAGAAATATTTACATGAATTTCAGAATTTCCTAGTATTTGGTACAGTGTTTCTACCTTCTGCTTTAATGACAGTGTGCTCTCGAGCTGCACTTGTCCCCACAAATCAAATCCACCAAGAGTTGAGTTGTGTGAACACAAGCTACAGTAGAAGAGGAAAGACTAAAAAATCTGACCTTCTTGTACAAAGGCTTTAACATGGTCAGTGTCCCAAATTTGCTTACATTTGATTAGAGACCTAGAAATAGTGCAGAATTTTGAACACTTCTTCATTTTAAGTGTCATAGCTTTGCTTTGTTTCTAAAATAAAAATTCTAAAATATCCTTTTGTTCATTTACAGGTTTAAATGACCAAATTTATATTTCAGTTGCCAGATTCTCAATGTGGTCTCAGACCTTTGGTCCCACCTGTGTGTGCCTTTATTTCAATGTACTGACATATATCTGCATATATTGGTATATACATTTAAATTTTCAAAAATAGTTAAATATATTTAGCACCTGTATTTTAAAACATTGCATATATTGCACATATATTTTTAATATGAGCAAGTATATGTACATATATATTTATTAAAATATATAATATTACAAATTGAAAATATTTGATAGTTATCATACCAGTAATGCCTTGCATGAAAATGTACACTATATAACATGAGTTTTTGCTTTCTCTTATAAAAACTATGTAACATAGTTCCAGTGATTTGTACTTAATAATTTTAGATATATGTCTTTTATTACAAGCCCAGAAACACTGGAGTGCATTAAAGTCAGTCATATGGACTTGGAAATAGGCTCTGTCACAATTGCGTATATCAATATCTGATATAATTATGTTCACTTTTATGTTTTAACTGTTTATAGTAGGCAACAGCCTACTTGCTAAATGTTTTATTAGCTGCTTGGCTAACTGCAGCTGCACACAATTCACAGGTTTATGTGCCATCTGTAATTATCTGATATAATTCTGCTAACATTTGTGTTTTTACGTTTAGTGAATTAACTAGCTTATGGTTAGCGATTTAATTACCTTTCCAACTGCACCAAACTGGAGGGTTTTGGTTGCCAGTATTCTGGTTCAGCTTTGGTCAAGACTATTTTACAAGGTGATGGAAAATGCAATAGTCTAATCTCATGTAGTAAGCATTGGCCAACAGTGTCCCTATTGCTATCTGGGATGGATGCACTGTTCTTTTATTTGTTCCAGGGTTCTCCACTGAGACTGCTGCTCGCTTGGCCCAAAAGATTCTTTCCCTGTTTCAGGTTTCTCAGTATTTGATTACAATTAAAGGTATGTTTTACTGAGCAGTATTTCTAGGAGTTATGGTAAATCTACACACACACACACACACACACACATACATTTTCTAAGCTGCTTATCCTTCTGGGTCACGGGTCGGTCAATAAAAACATATAAAATAAGAACAAAAATGATCAGTATAATCAATCTTATGACACATTACACAGAAATCAGAATTAGAGTTGTATACAGTGTCTGAGGTATTTTAAATGTTTACAGTTGTCTTTTTGGGAGAATGTCGAATTTGAATGGATGAATATATACTAAAAAAATACATTTCCAGATCTATGAGACTTCTCAATGTGGTTGAAAGGCACTTAGTTGTGAATACAATGGCTGGTTCAAACGGTGGGCTTATTATATTACAGAGAGCGTCCGAAGATTTGTTAAAAGATCAACAGTTGCGCTGGAATATGCTGTGGTAGCTACTGTAACCTACTCAAGTAAGTACGCATTATTCTTACACCTCATAGTTATCAAGATGTTTTTCGTTCATATCTGCACATCGCAAAATGGCAGAGAACAATTAAAGCAGTAACATATAAAATATTTGACATGCCATTTGTTGCTAAGGATGCTGCTAAGGAAAAATCGACAAAGCAACGGTCCTTTAATTGAGGTGATACAATATAAACAGAAGAATGTATTCATAAAACCTATCTACAGGCCTTAATACAAATAGAAATATACAGAAATATCCAATAACCTGAGATAAAAAGGCAGTGCAATAATGACTGTACAAGGAGGCACAGGTAACAGCATATAATGACAATACTGAATCAATATGTGCATATATTGGTACTGAAATAAAGTGTCTAGGTGTGGAGTGTCCAGATGTGCAAGATGTGCGATAAGGTGTGCAGAAAGTGCAATATGTACAGTAAGGTGTCTATGTGCAGATAGATCAAATAAACCTGTAACGGTAGATGTGCTTGATAAGTCTTCTTTGGTTCTGTTTCTGCTGTAGGTCTTTTTGGGAATTTCAGTTCTGCTGACAAAGTATCACAAGCATGGATAGGGGTGCTGTTCATAATACTGCCTCTGTTTTTCATAAATATCATCATTCAAGGTAGGAATTACAATCCTTTATTGTTTTACATCTACCAATACCAATTTTCCCACATTCTTACGTCTTACAGTCAGGTTGGATCTAAACCAGTAGGAAGACAGTCCCTTGATCAGAATGGGATTTTCTAGCAAATCTAATAGAATGTTGTGAACTTTGGTGTATAATTTTGCATTGACATCAAGTAGCATGAGAAAAGAAGCCTGTAGAGCCCTGGTTGGAAAACAGCTTAGGGTGCTAATCTTAGGGGTAGGTGGTAGCTGATAAAATGGGCAGTGGGGGTTGATATAGAGCTCTGAGGTTGTGTTGTCATTCTGGAGTTTGCCATTAGCATCCTGACAAACCGAGGATCTAAGTCATTATTCTCAGTGGAAAAATGAATGGTGTTTCTCACGTGCTGAAATGTTATGTGCTCTGTACTTTTCCCCCCCAAATAACAGTGTGTCACTTGTATTTTGAGGTTGCTGTCCAAGTATTTATTTTCCTACATAACACCTACACATTTAACTGACATCATCAAGACAGCTGTTAAGTGCCTTTGGTATTGCTAGCTTACAATTCGAGTAGCTGGTGTTAACACATCCTCTACAGAAAACATGTCTGCACATTTTGATGCGTAGTTACTGTTTATTTTGCTGAACTGAACATATCGGGGAAAAATGTGAACATAAAATGTGGCTTGGGCAAAAGCTATGGCACATTTTATGTGTTATTTATTTATTTTTTTAACATATTAAGTTCAGCAAATAAAAAGAAACTGTGCACTAATACATGCAGGAAAATGCCTTATTTAAGTTTGTACCATGTAAAGGATGTCACAACTTTTTTTCAGTTCAAGAAAAACATCATTTGACAGGAATTATTCAAGCTTTTGCATATGTCTGTTGCTCTATTTTAGAGTAAAATACCTTAAATACATTAAAATAAACTTTAAAAAAGGTGCCAAAACTCAGAAGCAGAAGAACTGCAGAAGTAGAAAAGGGACTCTAGCAGCAGAAATATTAAAGCTAAGACTGGCAAAATGTACCTAAACCATACCTAATAAACTGGCAATTCAGTATAAATACTATGCAAAATTAACTCAGAACATGTGTATAAGTGAGAGCTTTGATCCCAGACAAGACTTTTTTTTTTTTAAGTCTTATTCACTTGTTGTAGCAATGATGCTGACCATCTACAGGAAAAAGCTACTGTATTGAATAAGGAAATTTGCACTTCAAATATGAAATAACTGTAGCTGTCCCCAGTGCTGAACACGTGTATATTATCAATTTCATCAAGTGTAAATTGTCAGCAATTGTATATGATGATGATGATGATGATGACCACTGTTACAAATGCATCTTATTTTTTTTTTAATGTAGGACTCATTAAAAGGTTCAGTGAAACATACAGCATTTGGAATTACGGTTTCGCAGAAGTTACAAATTTTGGACGGATGGCTGCTATTGGTTTCTTAGGTGTTCAGTATAAAACACTTAGTACAGGTAAGTAAATAATTCCAATACATTTTTGTATTGAACCATATTGAACAGGCCCAACTTCACACCCTCTCGTTTTGTAAAAACAAGATATTTTAAAAATATTGTGTTATGTGCTGTATGACATCATACATTTTGATTTGACTGCTGTTTGTGTTTTCAGTTCTACTCATTTATCTGATAGTTTGTTTATGTTGTAGTATATTATTGTTTCCATTACTGTATTGCTTTATCATTTTCATTAATAGTGGAATCTCATTAAATGAAATATACGTACAAGATGAATATAACATGATTACAGAAAAACTCTATGAATGTCATCACTCTTTCATTTCCAGTTATAGCACTCCTGCCATATCTGCCCCTGTTTTTAATCTTTTTGCAGATTTCAGTGTAAGTAAATTACTTTGCAACTTCCTGTATTTTGGTATTTAGCATGTTATTTGTAACTTGGTTGTGATATCATGTAGCTTAGCTCTGATGATGGCTCACAAAAATAAAATAAGCTTTTAGACTTCTTAAGGGAAGTAAGGAAATTAGTTCAATTTTCTAACGTTAGCTAAAGGTAGTCAGTTTGATAGCCAGCAAACTAAATTTTCATAAACAAACTAAAAGCTGTTATGATCGTCTTTGAAGATTAATAATTTGCTATGGCAATTACTAAGTATGGTAATTATTAATTATGGTAATGCAATTTGACATTATACAATTTTTATGATGTCAAATGGCAAATTCCATTTACACCCCTGTAATTTAGGTTGAAATATTGATGTATTTTGCTTTGCATAGCAGTAACCAGAGTGTTAATGTCAGTATCAAAGACTATAAAAACACTTTCATCTAATTTTACTTGTGTGTTCTTTTTTACTCAAGCCTAAAAGCAGTTTTATCCCATTCTTACGGCATCAGGACATGGCGATCACTGTGTAAGTATAAATCCGCACCGTTTAGAGTTTACAGTCTTCTGCTTACTTAAAGAATGTCTGAGATTATAAACTATGAGAAATTCTAGTTCCAACACAAAAACTCATGAAACTCATGAAATGTCATGAAAACAGCAAACTCATGAAATGTCAGAGTGCTCTAAGCTGTAAGGTAAATATCACGTAGAGCTCTGTTAGTGGCCTGATTCACACTACTATAGAAATGGCTGCTGTTCAGCGATTAATGCTTAATTAGTAATGAATTATTTTAACATGTATGTATTTGGTTGAAATTTAAGTGCATCAATGAATAGAACAATTAAATGTTCAGGAAATGTAATATAGGTATTTTTCAAACTTTGTTGAGGAAAATTAGCCCTTTTAAGTACCAAATGTACCAAATGAAAACCTCTAAAATCATCTTTGTCTTTTGCAGTTTTGATCTGGATGTTATTGCTGTTAATCTTGGAGGTTCTAAACGCATCACTGTCAGTCTACATTCATAATGTTATACTGGAATCTAACGACGGTAAGTAGCAGTCTTACTTCATGGCTGCTATGGGGATGACGCTTTTTACTTGGATAACCCGAACATGGGCCTGCTGATGATGAGTACTATAACACACTCACATTAGGAGAGAACAGGGCACAGACTAAAGCAGGGTAAAATGTAAAGGACGTTTCATGTAGTTAAACTTGTTCAAGTAGATTGTTCTAATATTCTCAAAACAATATCATCTGCAAACTATAACAGACTATGATGTAGGTTGCTTGTATAACAAATTCTTCCTCAGACATTTTTAAAAATTATTTAGCAAAACGCATTAGGCTGTGCCCCACTCTCCTACTGTTTTTTGCTTGCATTGTCACACAATAAATATGTAGGATTTGTCTACATATAATTCTGAGTGAATGTATACATTTGTGTTTTTGTGCATGTGCCAAAATGCAGTATGTCATTTTATGTCACTACAAATTAAATGCTAGCATGAATGCTAAGCTAGTTGGCAAGCAAGGTGTAAAAGTGTTCACTGAATGTGGTTTAATAGGTTTGGTGGCTCTTTTACAGGAATTTAACTGGCTATAATTCTTCTTTTACATGACCATTTCAATCCTCTCTATAGAATTAGGATTAAACAGGCTTTTATTTGTTACTGTGCCTTAAAGATTGATATATGTAAATGAGCTCTGTTCTCGTTACAGTAAGTAGTCCAGCCTAAAACACTCCTTGTAACTCAAGCACGAATGGGCAGAGATAAATTATTGTTTAGATGTATGTCAGATATATGCAACCGTGTTGGTGTCACTTCACAAAAACACTGAATTTAAAACCATCTGTTTTTGCAGCTTTGAACAAATGGACTGAAACAACGGAGAAGCTGAACGGTATGTTTTGAGATTTACATACTGCACCAGCAGGTTTAGGAGAACATAATTTTTACCTTAAGTCCTTAATACTTCTTGTTGTGCCTGATAAAAATTCCTGCACATGTATTTTTTTTTTTGTTAATGATCTGTACCATGACAAAGTTCAAGCAGTCAGTAGGGGTCTGGACAGAACTGGACTCGCATGTGTTTTCTCTCTTTGCTTGGTCATTCTGTACAAGTAATAAAAATGCCACAGATGATCAGTCTGTCACGTTTTATTAGTAGCATTTGCTGTATGATGCACTATTCTGGATGATTGTAATGACTGAAACAGTTTAAAAACCATGTTTCTTTTTGCAGAACGTGCAGTGCGGACCTGTGTAGCTGCATACCTCTACATTTTGACTTTGATGCTACTCCTTGAATATCTGTTCAGTTTTTGTGGTACAGTATTCACTGATTACTTCTAGGCCTGGACAGTCCATTAAATAATGGTCTAATCCAGGGGTTCTCAACCTTTTCTCAACCTTTTTCACCCCAAGGCCCTTTTTTCTTAATTGCTCACAATGAAAACCTGTGAATTAGGGCCTGAAAAAGATCAGACCATCCTTTTCACTTCAATCACAGAAACCAGAATTTGCTATTATGTTTATGTTGCAGTGTTTTTGTTTATACGTCTCTACCAGCCCACTACGAACTACTGCCTCCCCTCAAGTTCAGGCCCGCTTGACCACTAGAGAGTGCCATTGGTGGTCTGCACAGGTTGAAAAACCCTGTTCTAATTGTAATTATTTGAGATGATTACAATCTTCCACATTACATTTCACAGTAATATTAAGAAGCTACAAAAAATGTGAATTAGATGCACTTGAGGCAAATCAATGTAAATAAAAGAAAGCAGTAAATGTATTCATTGAGACATCATGGAGTTTAAAAAAATAAAACAACTCTAACTGTCTGGATGTCTCCATCAGAGGCTAGTGAACACTTGCATCTAACCCCACTTCTTTTTCTTTATGCAGCCCGCCTCTACACAGGGTCTAATTCTGACAGCCCCAAGAGACCACAATCAACGAGTAAGTCCACTATGCACTAAGAAAATGTTTGAAGCAAATATGAAACAAATTATGAAATATCCTAGAGCCTTGAACCTGACCACCACAACGGGAGACTGAATAAAACTCCACATTTTGTTCAGTCTCCAGTTACTCATGGTCAGGTTCAAGTCAGGTTTCTCTTGAATTTTGATTGCAGTTTGATTTGCATCCAACACTCTGGAGAGAAACCATCCAATGCAAAGTCATTCCAAACTTCATTTAGATATTTTTTGGTTTTATGGTCATATTTTAGGAGTAGAACAACATTAGTGAGAAAGTGGTCACTCTGTACGAAATCAAGCAAAATATTCAGAGCACCATGAGAGTCACACAGGAGTGTACAGTATATGTTTGGTGAGCTGTGATGTGATGGTCTCCCCCAAGTTAATGTGAACATGAGATCTTTTTTCTACATGCTTGGTGCAGTGGGTCTCATTTTTGTGAATTCTGTTGCACTGGTTGTAGAACTGATCCTAAAAGCACGTAAGTGAGCTCTACACTGTCGGTTCCACGCCACTGACAATGATGATAATTGTGAAATGCACAGCTAGTACATTTGGAAAGACTTTACTGCAGGGTGTAAGGCATCTACATAAGATTGTCAGACCAGCTGACTTAAACCTGCTTAAACATTTACTAAGACTTATTTCAAGAGGTGACGTCTGTCATAAAGGCTGCCTTTGTCAGCTTAAATGTCGACAAAACACCTGTCAGGTGACGCTTATTTTTTTTTTCTGACATTAGGTTGTCATGACACAAATGACAGCCCACTATAAGAGTTCACTCTGTAGCTTAGTTTATTTCACAGTGACATAGACTGATGATGTGACAGCTTAAATCTTTTAACTGGTGAAATTAAACTCACTTTAACTTACAGTCACAGAAAATGCTTACTTGTGTTCAACCAGCCTGACTGTGCAGTCTGTCATATTATTAGCATTATGTCACTGTGATAAACATACTGAGCTACAAAGTGTCATTTAACCCAAATAGTGTCATAATACAACATAATGATAAATAATAAAGCAGAAAAGATGAATGTCTCTTGCTGTTCATGCTGTGTCAATTTGACATCAAAGCATCCTTTGTGACAGAATATGTGTTTATAAATGTTTATGTAGGTGTATGTTAGTCGTTATGAAGGACTTATGTAAGGGTCCTGTAGGCCTATGAATGCTGACCTAGAATAAAGTGTAACCAAATTTACAGAATATGTATAGAAAGTTTGGGTTTTAGCCTTTGAGTGATTGTTTTTGTTAAATATATGCTGGCTGCCAATGATTTTACTTGCAATATCACAAAGAACAGCAAGTAAAAAATACATTTTAAAAAATGTTGAAAAATGAAATCATCATAATTTGTTGGGAGCACAGATGTGTGACAGTTTTGCTCAAATTCATTACAGAAAAAGTATTTAGTTCAAAAATAAATGTCATTGCACTGCAAATTGTCAAATGCAAACCTTTTAACAACACAAACCTTAACCTTGCTATCACTGCATTGCTATCACTGTGTGTGCCTTATAATAGAGGCATTGCAACAAAAGCATACAGTATGTAACATAGTACTATTTGCCACTAATATCCATCCAGTAATGATGATTGCTCAAGTATATTTTGCCCCATTGTATTTTTAATTGTTGAAAACAACACAAAAACAACCTTGTTTCCAATTCCACCATAACAAAAATAGTACTAGAATCCTAACAAACAGAGTCTATAAGGAGAAAATGGACAGCCTGAAAAAGCCAGTGAAGTATTCTCCTCTATTACTCTAATTACTCTCAGTGGGGAGTATGAGACTTAAAGCACAGGTAGCCTGTTGTGTGTTCAGACTTGCAGTATAGCAGTGCTACAGTCTGTCAGAGGAGCCCATATTGGGCTGGCTTAATCTGACCAAGATACTATTACGGATAATGCAAAGGATTGAGACACAGTGTGATGTGAATTGGATCAACTGAATATCTACAAAGAAAGTATTAATTGTTTAGTTGTAGTCATGATTGAAACTGCACAAAACCATGATGTAGTGCCAACTTTCACAAGAAAAAGGCTGAATAAATATCCTCAGAGACAGAGATCTGTGTGGTACCTTTTTTTAGCCCCCCTTCCACAGAAAATCTGCTTTGTTTGTCCCGCTCCCACCCACAGCTTAAATCTTTTGACCTGCCCCTGCCCTCAACTTAAATGTTTTGTCCCATCCCCTCCCACAGTCCTGTATAGCTGACCTCCATCTGCGTTAGTCGCGACTGAAAATGACTGCCACACATCAGGCTTGCTTTTAGTCTATTTTATCATGTATTCGCCTTCATTAAGAACACTTTGCACAGCTGTGGCTGTCGGAGGGCTTAGCCGTTAGTCTGTAAGAATGTAAATTGAATGACGTTCATGTGATTGGTTGCTTCACAACTATTCAGAATGAGTTTATAACTTTTTGTTCTTCTGCTGTTAGATATTATTTATATATTCTAATTATTAACTGATCATTTAATTTAGGCTATTCTGTGATTTAATTCATTCAGTCATTTATTAGGCTATTAGGTGTTGTCCTGCCCCCACCCACTCTGGGCTGGCTAACCTGGCTAACCACAAAAAAAAAATTAGCCCAGCACTGCAATGTATTGTGGTGGGTCCAGTGAATCCTGTGGAACTACTGCAGCCCTGGTGTCTCCTAAAAGAGGTTTTAGGAGTAAAAGTCTTATTGATCCTTTGTTCTTCTTCATTCTTATGTTCCATTAGGAAATGGCGAGCGTACAATGGATCTGCGAGTCATTCTCATACCCTCTGAATGTGTCTTCGCTTTGTGCTGTTTTGCTCTCCAAATATCTGCATTCTGTAAGTACAGCAAATATACCAACATGACACAGTTTGTGCTCTAAACAATCAGTACATGGGGCCACGTCTTAGGGAGCTCTGCTGCATATCATCATTAGCATGTTTTTTTCACTGGCAGTAACAGACACCCAGAGGTACCCCCTGCTCAGGTACCTGTGTCCGTTTACCATCACAGTACAGAAACATGAAATTAGACGAGGGTCTCTGGAGGTTGTGTAGTTGTCACGCAACACTGTTGTTTGTGTTTACTGTTAAGAGTAAACACTAGTAGAGATTATCCAGTCGTAACTGTCACAGACAGTGATTCTAGTAGGCTGGTGTTTCTTTTTAAAGTGGCAGATGTCTGACTTGTGACGACATAACTGACTCTGTGACGATTGTGCTTGACCAGTCAGTGGTCTGCATTATTTCTAGCTCCACCAATGATTTCTGGCTCTACATGCTTTTCACACTAACAATAAGAATGACCAAATGCATCACAGGTACTTCAACGTGGTACGATTCACTTAGCAATGGAAATGACAACAAATACTTGATCATGAATTTATAACTATAAATTGATATTTGATATGTTATACAGGCAGAAAAATTCCACATAGTGGAATTTAATTAGCAATGCAATTCCATTTTTTTTTCTTTCTTCAATAGCCCTTAAGTACGATATAACCCTTTTAGAATAGACTAATGAATTTACTGCTAGAACATGCACGGAACATGATCAGTTTATAATTCACCTCACTGTCCCTTTTGTTTTTACACAGGGAGGACATTCAGAGAAAAGTAAGTTTGGATTTGATCAAAATATGGTCACATATATGTATTTACAGAAGATATTCATTATCATTATCTTTCGCTGTCACAGTTTTATGGATGACATAGAGGGCTTACGTCGATTGTGCACGTGTCCAGTGGTGAGTATGTCATCTTAAGCTTATAAAAAGCAATAAATACAAATTTCCTTGAAAAAAAAAAACAGATGTAAAACAAATAGACGTACAAACTTATATAACTTACCAGCTGTAGATTGATTTTTTTCTGGCATGGAAGGCTCAGCAGCCAGTTTACTGAAGATGAACTTTTTTACTACTATATTCACATTAGTTTTATATGTATTCCATGTCTTATGAGTTGATCAGAGAGCCAAAATATGAAATTGTAGTTAGCATGTAAAAAAGCTATTTATTTATTGCTCAATTAAAAGGCCTATTTCACTGAAAACTGTATTTTTTTAAACAACAGAGTTTGAAATAATATGTAAACATTGTTTCTAAATCTGCCATTTACTGCCAAGAAATGGAAACTAAGGGAAACTAACTAGAGGAACTATTGGGGACCGATTGTTTCTGTGATGTCAGGCAAACCTGCTAATTTACTTATATCCACCTATTGAGCCTACAGCAGTTTATCTAGGGCTGAAAAATGAATCATTTGTATGTCGAAATCACAATTTGAAAGAGTGCAATTTTCTAATTGTGAGAGCCGCATTTTTAATTATAGTTTACATTATCAAGTTTTGAGTGGGGAAATTCAGCCTAATAACACTGAGCTTGTGAACTGCTTGTAGATGTGTTAGACCAATCAGAAGAAACAAACACCCGTGTGTTGTAACATCACAACCAACAAGCCAGAAAAAGAAAATCGTGGTCTTCTTGGCAAAGAAGGCATGGAGCTCAGTTTAGATAAAACAAGTGCAAATCAAATCGCAGTCCTAGTACTGGCCAGAAAAATCACTATTGGGTACTCTGTCTAAATCATTCAGCCCTAAGTTTAGCCCCAGAAGCTGACTCTCTGAGTGCCTAATACAGTGCAACCAATCATTTAGCTCATTTAGCTCACAGTAACAAAAATATTATGACTATTTTTGGTACACAAAACCCCATAAATGTTACAAGTGTACCTCACTCATAAAAGTAAGAAGAATTGACGAAATTGGCCCTTTAAGTTTAGATTTGTTTGCGTGATGCAGTTGCTACATCTCAAACCTTTATTTGCAAATACTAGAATAATATTTTATAACAGCACATACCAAATTTCTTGTCTTTCCTTCTAGAACACAATGATACGCAATTGTGAACTGCGGTCTCTGCAGTCTACAGAAGCTGATCCTACTCCTGCTCCTGCTCCTGCTCCTCAGGAATTGGGGTCTTAGGAGGTAAGATGTAGCTCACGTTCTTTGTACTGATAAGAAGCTGAAAGTAAAAAAAATAATTCATGTTTAAACACAGCACTCAACTCACCCAAAGGGAAATTCCACCAATTTTTTTTTTTTTTTTCACAATTCGGACATTGAGATGTAAACAGTCATTGAGAGTGATTTGATGTGAAATGGTTCATTTGTAGAGAATTTGCAGAGTCAATCTCTTTACAGTGGTGGTGATAGGAACCAGGGTCCACAGTGTCTACAACACAAATACAGCCTTTTTATTTACTATCCAGAACCACCTACACGTGCCTTCTGAGTTTTTATATGTAATGTTGAAGATGGCAAAGTAGTGGAAAATCTGATAAAATTCATTTTCTTTGAGGATTTTTGGCCTCACAACAACCTGAATGTACTTCATGTCATTTAAGGCCAAAACTATCATAAAACAATGATTAAGACATCAGACAACATATTCATAACCACTTCAAGTAATAACCTTTACTGAGTGAATGTCTGGTTCCTATCAACACCACTGTGAACAATTCTGACGCTAGAATGGAGCATTTCACACCAAACCACTCTGAATGACATTGTTGACATGTTAACTGTTTAAAAAAAGTAAAAGGATGTATAATGTATTTTTCTGTTTTATAGGTGTTGAGAATTAATGACACTTCTTGTATCCGGATCACCTACATGAAGACATGTTGGGGTTTGAGATCCATTTGAGAGACACAAATGGAATCTTACAGCATGAAACTGGCATTGATTGTGATTCATGCCTCACGACATGCTTTGCACCCAGTCTTCTAGCACACATCCATCTGAGGTCTCATGAGTTTTGCCACCTGCAAGCAGACGTTTGCAAGATGCCGTGACTTTCTTTTGTTTTTTGGGGCGTTTCACAAGGAAATCGCAGTCTCAGACGTTACCTTTTCAACAGAAGTTAGTCTCCGGATTATAGTCTGATTTCAGCTGTACCTGCCGACTGTATATGGACTGTATTTCCCCTCTGCCTTGTGTGCAGAGAGGTAAAGACATAATTGGAAAGTATGGATTTAAACCAAAGATCTTCTCTGCTCAGGTCATCGTGGATTTAAACCAAAGATCTTCTCTGCTCAGGTCATCATGGATTTAAACCAAAGATCTTCTCTGCTCAGGCCATCGTCATTTTAAAGTGATATTTTTAAAACGTGTCTGTCAACTTCAACATCCAGAAGCGATCACAACACACTGTTAAGAAACAAAATCTAGATGCATTGATAGCAAAATATTGTAGATGTGCTAAGAGCAAAATTAAAGGGGACACGTCCCGTTGCCCCCCCCCCCTTAAATTTAGTCCTGTGGACTTATGGGACAGAACAGTTCCCCAGACAAACACCAATATATTTTTGAAATCTTTGTGTGATAGTCTTGACTCCAGTGGATTAAGCTCCCTGGGAGAAAGCAGTGCCCTCTGTGGGGAGCAAACGTGCAGACCTACGCCTTCTGCTGGTTGTGGTCAAAACATTTTGAATCACCAGTGGGTTTTGGTCTAGAAATCACTTAAAGCTGAAAACTGTTTGTGAACGTCTTTTTGCGACCCTTGTGTCATTTTGCACAGTAGCTATGAATTAGAGGTGGGCGATATGGAAAAAACTGTACATCACGATACTTATAGAAATTTGTACAGACTAAATATTGTCACATTTAATACAAAATAGTCACATTTATAACTGCTATCAAAACTATGAATACAGTGAAACTATGAATACAGTGAAATTAGTCCAGTTTAATTGGATTTAAACTGGACTAATTTAACTAATTTCACTAATTTCACTTATGCTCTCCTTTGCAGGTGGTCAGTGCTCTTTAAGTACTGACAATGTCTACAATAGGCTCAGAAACTGTACTGTTTATCAGAACAAAAAATGATCACGATAACGATTAATGGTCATCATATTGCCCACCCCTATCAATACAGTAACAAAACACACTGCTAAGCCACTGCACAGATTAAAACGATGTACAAAACCTGTGAAATGATGCTGGCGCCGCTCTGTAGGACGCGTGGTAGTGACGTCATCAGTGCGGCAGACTGTAGTCTGTAAAAACTGTGTTTATTTGTTTTTTATTGTCGTTAAATCATTTGGAACATTTGAAACAAAGCTTCAAATACAAGGAATATGCAACTTTGTTTGTACAACCTTTAAAGTGATTCACCCCCAGTCCATCGTAAGCGTACAATTTGAACAAAATAATTCAACGACTTCCTTTACCTGTTGCTTTGGAGCTCAATCAGTCGACACTGATAAGCAGTGCAGAGTAAAAAGATGGAGATGGAGAAGACTGCCAGACCCCTGTTCATTCAGGACATGATTTCTGAAATGTTGGATGTAATAGTCCAAAACATCCATCCATATCTATGTCAAAACTAGCTCACTTACAGCTTGAAAAGCTGCTTGATTTGTAAAAAAAGCTGAGTTACTGGGAAATGTAGTTAAAGCAGTAGCTTCAAAGGAAGCACTTCATTGGCCCTGACTGTAGCATTAGCCACCATGATCTTCCACCAAGCTGAAGATTTACACACCAAATTAAGTAATCAGGGGTATTTAATGAACAAGCTACTGAGTCAGAAGTGTAAACTGTGTTGTCATCTCTCATTTTAATGAATGTGATGAAGGTATACAGTAATGTGATTAGAGTTATTTCATCCAATCACATGGAAACAACACCTAAAAGAGTAGCTTCCACAGATAGACATATGTTGAGATTACAAAAGATTTCATTCTTTTGGATGAGTTTTACTGTCCATACTGTA
This sequence comes from Colossoma macropomum, assembly GCF_904425465.1. Taxonomy (NCBI): domain Eukaryota; kingdom Metazoa; phylum Chordata; class Actinopteri; order Characiformes; family Serrasalmidae; genus Colossoma; species Colossoma macropomum. The sequence continues at coordinate 10,887,848 of NW_023494790.1, forward strand.
CAAAACCTTTTTGAGCAGGTAGCACTGGTGCTAGAAAAGTTACAAGTGTTACAATAGCTATTAGCATTCTGCACAAACTTGAAGCAATAAAATGAAAATGTATTGTGCTTTTTGTTGCTGAACAGCGTTTTTACTTCAAAATGACTTTTAGTGATAAAAAAATACTTTTTTGGTTTATTTATAAAAAAAGGTTGTATTTGACATGACTCATTTCTAATTTTCTGTATGTCAGAAGTTGTGTACGTTTGACGCCCCATAACCTACTGATAAAGGAACTTTGTACATTTTATTTTTTCATCGAAATCATAACATGAGAGGATTTTATGTTTCTCTGCCATTATAGAGCTGCAAAAAACTATTGTCGTAAGTTTTGGCTAAAGTTGCAAGGACCGAATGTGTAGTGAGGAGGACTGTCACCCAATAAGGACTGTCTGGGTTTGTCAGACACTAGAGGGCGCTCCCGAGCAAGTCCAAAATTAATGGGTTCCTGTGGAGCTTCTGCACAAAATCATAGTTTGTATATTGCACTAAACAAAAGAACAGCATAAAACATTTTAACACTGCTGTTATATTTTTATAAAATATATTACAAAATATAAACAAACTCCAGTTATAGGAATTTATAACAGCGTCTCATGTCTGTTCATGACATCAGTGAGAGCAAACCGCTTCACCAATATCAGCTAGCCAACCAATCCAGTAGCAGTAATGCTAAAGAACCAGCAATCAGTAGCAGTAATGCTAACCAATCATCACTCAGCAGTAGTAATGCCAACCAATCAGAACCCTGTAGCAGTAATGCCAACCAATCAGCACCCAGTAGCAGTAATGCTAACCAATCAGCACCCTGTAGCAGTAATGCTAACCAATCAGCACCCAGTAGCTTTAGCCTGAATGAATAACTGACTCTAAATGTAGGTATTGTGATATAAACTGAGTCTGTTCTACAGTTTCTCATTTGGGTGAATGAATAACTGACTCTAAATGTAGGTATTGTGATATAAACTGAGTCTGTTCTACAGTTTCTCATTTGGGTGAATGAATAACTGACTCTAAATGTAGGTTTTGTGATATAAACTGAGTCTGTTCTACAGTTTCTCATTAGGCTGAATGAATAACTGACTCTAAATGTAGGTTTTGTGATATAAACTGAGTCTGTTCTACAGTTTCTCATTAGGCTGAATGAATAACTAACTCTAACACTGAAACTCGAGCATTACTACAATACGTTATCTGAATGCAACAAGTGTGATGATTGAACTGAATAAAAATGAACTAGAAATCACTAAAGGGTTAAAAAGTGTCCTCACCCTGTAACTACTAACCGCTTCACTCTGTATATCATACATTTTAAAAGAGGCCTAATATTTATTTCTGTGAGCTTTTAGCCAAAACTTTGTCAGGCCTTCAGCGGTTTTGACTGTCGATATTTTGCTGAGCGAGTAGCGCCAGAGCCCCTCCCCCAGGTCTGATATGATTGGCTTACGACTGAGGAGGTCTGATCTGATTGGCTGATCCGGGCGTTAGACTTTTCCCCCCGTGCTCTGCCACTGAACAGCCAGACTGTCGTCTCCTCTTTTTTATGGAGTTAGAAAATCTCTGTAGGCACAGCTGAGGCAGTTAACCCCCCTAAATCTGGCCCAGCGACGCCCCCGACTGTTTCTACCCAGATACCGCAGAGAAAAACATCCTCAGTGGACAGTTTTCCCCCTTTTAGCTCTCGTTTCCAGCCAAAACTTAACAACGAAACACGAGCAATATGTGCAGAATCTGAACTCAACGAGTAAAACTGAATAAAAAATAAACTACAAGTGACAGAATGGTGATTTATTTTTATTATTTCACATAAATCATTAGACCTGGAGCTCTTTGAGGTTCCCCACTGCAGTGCAGCGAGCAGTGGGCGGACGCAGGGGTTTCTCATAAAGTGGACAGGGGCTGTATCAGCAAACAGTACAGAGACTCGGCTCCTTGGAGGAAACTCAATCACCAGATGTTCCATTCATTGATCCGAACAGTTCGTTCGTACGAACCGAATCAGTTAAATGAACTGAACTCTCCCAGCGCTGTTAATGCAGGAAGCCATCTAGCGTTTGACCGAGGAACTGCACCGGATCTCTTTCGAGAAACTGAGTTTTATTCAGTTCTTATTATTATTTAAATTTGCGACCTTGTGTTTACATTTACGAGCTGAACGCTTTTCTAGTGGGTTTTATTATTTTATTTTAAAACCGTTGGCACAAAATTAACTCCACGCACGGGCCTACAGCAGGACCCCATCGTGTACTGGCTGGAATTACTCATGGAATTTTTTTCGAGTCACGTTATATATTGATGACGTCATCGATGGGATTGTGCCGTCATTGTGTGACGTCATAGTGCCGCCCTGAAAAACTATATATATATATATATATATATATGGGTGTAAAACCTCCACTTTCCACTATTGCACTTCAGCAGTGCGCCGTGTGGTTTGTGTTCAGATCTCTGTGAGAACTGAAAGCAATTTGTTCATTGATTTACTGGAACCAGTTTATCGAACGGTTTTCAGTGCAGTGTCCTGAAAAATGGACAGTTCTATTAAAGACCTAAAAGCTGCTGTTGGTGACGCACTACAGAACACAGCTCATGTGTACAGTCAAGCCCTGGATAAACTGGAGAAAGTCCAGGAAGAAGTGTCCCAAGTGAGAGAGCAGCTCGAGACCAATCAAATTGTGGAGATAGAGCAGAACATGACCGTGCAACACTACCTGCTGGTACTGCTGGAGGAGCTGACAGCAGCGCAGGGAAAGAAGCACGAGGAGACAGGACTGGGAGCAGGAGACGACCTCCTGGCAAACTACCAGGACCTGGAGAGAGAAAACAGTCAGCTGAAAGACAGACTGTTCAGGATGGAGATGGAGATGAAGGAGGATAGAGAGAGGTGGAAAGCAGAAAAGGAGGAGGTAATGAGGAGATCAGAGAATCACCTGGAGGAAATGTCCATCAACAGGGCCATGATGGAGCAACAGGTGAGGGATGTGGAGAGTGAAAACCTCCAGCTGAAAGAGAGACTCTTCAGGATGGAGATGGAGATGAAGGAGGAACGAGAGAGGTGGGTAACAGAAAAGGAGGAGATGATGAAGATAACAAAGGAGTTCATGTTGTTAATCTGCAGCTCCTTGGCCTCGATGGGGCAGAATGTGAGGGATGTAGAGAGAGAAAGGGACGATAGAATAGAAAAGAGAGGAGATGAGAAAGAACTGAAAGAAAGAAAGAAGGAGCTGAAAAAGAAGGATAAGGAGCTGAAAAAGCAGATGAAGGAGGAGGAGAAGAGGGTGAGGAATTTGGAGCGTGAAAGGGAGAAAGAAAGGAAAGTAGAGGAGAAAGAAAGGAAGAAGGAGCAGAAAAAGAAGGATGAGGAGCTGAAAAAGCAGATGAAGGAGCTGCAGGAGGAAAGGAGCTCAGGAAAGAGGAGCTTCTGGAGAAGACTGTGGAGAAGGAACTAAAAGAGACCCTGAAAGAAAGGAGGAGTGAGTGAAGGAGTGAGTGAATGAGATTTCTCCCTGAAATGAGCGAATAAAAACGTATCTAGAACCATTGAGTTGTGTTTGAGTGGTTTCTGTTTCCACTGTACTCCGAAATACACACATCACCATGTGTGCACTGTGTCTGATTAATACTAAGAATAATTATTATAATAATAATCAATTAATGTTGCATTTAAAACATTGAGTTTAATCCAACATTTCCCCCAAAATTCATGTGTATATAGGTTAATAAACTACATCTCCCATAATTCTCCCTAATGGCCACATCACTGATAACTATGTTTAAATATTAGCAGAGGTTGGACAGAGCCAGTTATTTCTGGACATAGTGTGTCCAGGAATGGACAGGCATCCAAAAACTTGGGCAGTCCAGGGAAATCCTGGACAGGTAGCAACCCTAATAGTATTTGAGTTGCATGCCTGAACATCCCAAACAGTGAAAGCTGCTTTGGGCAGCGTAGCGTCTCATACTGAGATAAACACAGCAGGCGGTTAAGACCTGACTACCCTACTGAAAAAACAGCACAGTCTCTGCTGGTTTATGCTAGTATAGTGCCTGTCTGGTGCTGGTTTAGCTGGTCACCCAGCATGGTCATGATGCTGGACCTGCATACCAGCATCCACAACACAACAAATGCTGGTTTTTCTAGCAGGGTAACCCGGGCCCTGCTTGGTCAGAGGGCCCTCCAAAAGTTTTAGAAGTAAATTGATTTTGGTTTCTGATCTTGAGACTCTCTGTTATCACAGAAGTTAAACAATACATGACTTTATTTTCCATTGTAAGTTCTGCTCATCTACTGTTGTTTTCTAGATTCCCCCCAAATTTGGGGCCCAAATGTTGGAATAGAATAGCATTAGGATAGTGAAGTGGGCTCATTCAGTTTAACAAATGCTGTCCAACAAGACACGGATGGACTAAGTTTTATGTGCATCACCAATCGATATTGATTAAGAAACAGGGGCATTACCTCAGAAAATTCTTATCTTTTTGTCTTAAGATCTGACAGGTCAAGATAAGATTTTTCACAAATTCGTATTACAGAAGCAAATTTTATCTTAATTTAGGAATTTTATCTAATCTTCTTATCTCAAGTTAGGAAATTTTAACTTACTCGATCAAGGTCGACAATCAACTGTCATGTCTGTTACCTAGCAACCGACCATGAGCAGAGCTGGCATGTACAGCAATGTAATAGCAAGCAAATGCAGTTTAGTTGGCGATCAAAGTGGACTAGATGTGCCGAAATGAATAATAAATTAAATAAAAAAAATAAGACTCAGTAAATGAATCAATAAATAAAAATAACTAAATAAGGTATATATTGCTTATTTTGGTTGCATATTTTCTTTTTCTGCAGTTATATTTCTCAATTTATTTTTTATTAATGCTTATGTTCATTTTTACATATTTTTCAATTAAATTGTTCGCTTTATTTATTGATTGGTTCATTAATTCATTTATTTGTTTATTATTTTATTAATTCATTTTTTTCTGTATTTCTTCCTTCATATGATAATGAGGTGGCGTGTTTTTCATGTTCAAGCTTAGCAATCAAGACCAGGAGGAGAAGAGCTGATTAAACTGTTTTTTCACTCCATAAAGAGCTGCAGTGTCACGGACAGACAAACCTGACGATGAATAACTCTCGATGGCTCCACAGGAAGTGCAAATGTCTGGGTGTGATCTTAAGTTTGCAGGAAAAGACGATGAACCACCTCCTCTAAGGTTCTGAACACTACAGGTCGACCTCTGTATCAGCAGAGGCAGCTAAATGGATCAAACTGTCTCCACAGCCTCCACAAGAAAGAGTAAATAATCCGTACCTGTATTTCCAGCCTGATCAGCCGAGAGTCTCAGATCTCTGGCGACTTGATGCCAGAGCCAGTTTATTGGGAGCGCCCTCCAGCGTCTGAAAAACCCGGAAGACATTGCAGAGTGGGAATTCTCCTCTCGAAAAGTTCTCTGCTGTTGCCTGTAAGCAGCCATTACTGCACTGTCTTGTCCTTAGTTATCGCTGACAGAGCAAGACGAAATACAGAAGGAAATACAGAAATAATAATAAAATAGGGAAATGAAAATGGAAATGAATAGTTATGGAAATAAATGAATAAAAAAAAAGAAAAAAATGTTAATAAAGAAACATTTAATAATAAAATAAATAAATAAAAAATGAAACAGACATATAAGTAAATGCAGGCGTATAAATTTATGTCAGGTTTTATATATTAATATAATCAATTCTATGTACATTTATTTAGTTTTCAATTTATCATCATTATTCTTTGCAAATCTAATGCATATGAAATTATATATATAATTTATGTACTGTTTTTTGTTTTTTTTTTTCATTTTGGCAGATCTAGTCTGTCATAGCTCTCACTGGACGTCAGAGATGAAAACTGGAGCCTGTGTTCACTCTGTGAAAATCACATTTCCCTGTTCACATTAATGAGCTTTCACATGCTGAAAAATAATGTTACTGAATGTTACTGCTCGAGATATAGCCGATCAGCCAAGAGTCCAAGTTCTGCTTCCTTACTTTAGAACTGGAGCCACAAGGCTAACAAACATTAGAGCTCAATAGTCACCCAAAAAGCCCAAATCATTTCCATAAAGAAAATAACCAAAACCTCTCTCAATCTGCTCAAACCATGTCCAGATCTTAATGTGGTTTAGGATACAGTGTAACTTATTGTGAACTGTAAACATTAGCTAATTAGATAATTAGAATTAGCTAAAAAACTCAAAAGTTACTTGGGTGACTATTGAGTTCTAGTGTTTGTTAGCAACTTCAGCCTCGCAGCCTTAAACTAAAGAAATTTGTACTCCAGACATGTCTTGGCTGATAGACTACATCTGGGGTGTTACTTGGATAAACTTTATTCACTGAACTGATTTGCTGACTATATTTTGCTGAAAAAAAAATCATGGTCAAACATTTAGAGTCAATTATTGCAATTAATTACACAATTAATTATAATAATCCCTGGAAATATTTGCAGTAGATCAGCAGATTCAGATTAAAGGTCCTAAGTATGTATAGCAGTCAGTCACTGTAGTGCAGTGGATAAACGTCTTCAATCTTTACCCTTGCAGGGTCGATGCCCAGGACATGCTTGTGCCATGCAGTGGGCTCAGCTGTTGTGTGGTGTCTGGACTGCCCAACGTTACAGAATAGACCTTCCAGTGCTGACCTTTAGAGACTGACAACGTCTCTGTTCACAGGCAGATAGCAGCTGATGAGCCGTCTGACCACGTCTTTATATAAGAAAGCTACAGAAACAGCACAGCTACAAATAAATCAAATAAAAAATGAGACTGACTCTACAGGATGTTCTGTACACATACAGTACAGTACAGTACTGTGTGAAAGTGATCATAGAAATTCATTACTTTAAACACTTATGAAAATGCTGCCTGAAGTCTGAGGCACTGTTTTATGATGCTTTAGAGAAAGTTTTGGCCTAAAACATATTTTTAAAAATCCATTAATTGCGGACAGGTACATGCAAAGAGTCAGGCAAAATAGTCTTCAAAGAAAACTGACTTTCACAGATTTTTCATCATCAACTTCACTTCTTTTGTCTGTAATTCATTTTCACTCGACCCTGCTGCTCCCCAGTGTTTCTTATAGACACTAGACTTCCATTCAAATACCACAGAAATGAGTTAATGTGTGTGTGTACATAAAAAAAACAAATAACTGATCGTTTGAATGTAAACATTCAATAAATCCAGGCGTGTAATGCTTAAAGCACTATTGAGAGTTTTTGAGTATTTCTGTTTAAGTAAGAGCTCAAACTGTCCAGACCGGTCATGTGACTTCTGACTTTAACTGCTAACTCAAAGCTTTTAAAATGAGAAGTAACAAATCTAAACTTTGAGCAACACTCAACATTCATTAATGTCCCCTTTATTTTGAATATTATTAATATGTATCTTTTTTTGTCCCACACAATTCTGAAAACTTTTTTTCCAGGACCTTTTAATTTTTAATGATATTCACACAAACAAAAATCTCAACGTATTATACTGACTACTCAGACAAATAAGAGGTGTGTTTAATGAAGGAGAGAAAATATTTCACAGTAAAGAAAATGTACACAGTTTTTTTTTATTAATGCACAAATTATAGAAACACAAATTACAGAAACATGTAAGGGGGCAGCATTTGTCCTCTGTAAAATTCTAAATTTTATACAAATACATATATATATATATATATTGCTGTTGTCGGAAGAAAACCTTGTATTTCTATTTTTCAGCCTAAAATGACTTAGAAAAAAATCTGGTTCCATTGACTTACATTGGAAGTGAAGCACATTTTTTCCTTCTCCTGTAAAGTTACCATTTCAGAGATACGAGGTTTTCTTCCGACAACAGCGATATACTTCCTTTATACACACTTAAAAAAGATGGTGCCTCAAGGGTATATAGAACCATGAACACTCAGAGAACCCTTTGCTTGATTAAAAGGTCCTTCAGATTGATGGAGAATGTGTTGTATATGGTTCTATATAGAACCGTTTTCAAAAGGTTCTGTATAATAGAACCTTCTATATCACATTCATGCACATTTTTCAATAATCTGAAGAACACTTTCATGATGCAAAGAACACTTTATTCATGGTTCTTTGAGTAGTCATGGTTCTATATAGAACCATTTTCTTTACTATAGCATTACTAACCACAGTACAGTATTATAATAACAGCACTAATTCAGTACTAGTTACAGTCTAAACCCCAGAAAAAAAAAACAAATAAGCAGAAATGAAACTAAAAATGTTATGCTTTAGTAGAAGTTGTTTTAATTTAATAATCATCATAATTTCAACATAAAGATTATAATGTATCTTGCCCAACTCAGCAAAGTCATTAACTAGAATTACAACCAAACCACTTACAAAAGAATTTAAACAAAAACAAGATAAAAAAATAACCAAAAAGTGATATAAAGTGTGCTATAATTCATTGTATTTTTCAGCCCAGCCCTTTGGTTGCTGTGTGGGATGGAATATGCAAATCCACTCATTATGTGGCAACCAGTAACCAACTGTTTATGAAGTCATCTGGAGTTTGTTTTTCCACAGTAGTGTCTGTCCATACTACCTGTCCAGGGTGTATCCTTCCTTCTGCCCGATGAGAGCTGGGATAGGTTCCAGCACCCCCTGCGACCCAGAAGGAGAAGATGTGTGTGTGTGTGTGTCTGTCCACACTGCTATTAAATATTTTTGGTCCCCAACCATGTGCGTCCTCCATGATTATCTTCCATGCAGACACGGATCACATGCCCAGGGATGTACCTCATGGGGAGGAGATTCGGTTGTGCTGGGAGGAGTTTCAGTTTTACTATGAGGGGTTTCGGTTGTACTGGGAGGAGTTTTGATTGTACTATGACGGGTTTTGGTTGTGCTGGGAGGAGTTTTGTTTGTACTTAGAGGAGTTTCAGTTGTGCTGGGAGGAGTTTTGGTTGTACTGGGAGGAGTTTCAGTTGTACTGGGAGGAGTTTCGGTTATACTGGGAGGGGATTTGGTTGTACTGGGAGGAGTTTCATTTGTACTGGGAGGACTTTTGGTTGTACTGGGAGGAGTTTCAGTTCTACAGGGAGGCATTTTGGTTGTACTGGGAGGGGTTTTGGTTGTCGAATATGTCTTGGAGAGACGGATGTGTTTACACTGCTATAATGTGGCTCAAATGGGTCTCAGTTCACCTCCTGAAGTGATTTGAGAAATTGGATTGGTAGCTGTTTTAAAAGCATTTTGGGTGCATTTAGGTGGCTTTGCCTCATCCAGATATAATCCCAATACTCAAGATGCATGAAGTAACCAGGTGTAAACAGGGTCTAAGGTAAGGAAGGTTTATAATGTATCTAAAGGCTTTTTATTGTGTTGACTGTGGTGCAGGAATAAGCCAGTATGTTAAGGGTCTCTATTTTCATGCAGGAGGACAGGTAGGATGAACAGTACTATTAAGCATGGGGTGGATATATTATGCTTTGGGTTTTTTTGTGACAGCCAATGGCACAAGAAATGTTGGGACAGAGGAAATAAATTATTCTAATATTAGCAAATTCTGGGTGATAATGTCCCACAGTCAGTGAAGAAACTAAAGAAGAAAGGAGGTTGGATAATTTAAGACACTGATCCAAAACATACATCAAAACCAACTTTAAACTACTAAGATTAAGGTTTCGGAGTGTCCCTCACTTTCCCTAGACTTTAATTTTATGAATATCTGTGGTTGGATGTCAAACATGATGTGCATGCAAGACAGCATATGAATTTGTCTGAACTAGAAGCATTTATAGAATTCGTAAATCAGGAAGAGAAAGATTGTTAGCTGGTCAGAAGAAAAGTGCAGGCTGTCACATCTGCCAAAGGGGGTCTTTCTGATTATAAGTACCGCCTGAAATGGTGGTCAAACGTATGCACATGCCACATGTTATGTTTTATTTTTTTTTCAGCATATTAAATTCAACAATTAAATAATAATTCTGTATGAAAATTCGCATAAAGCAAACTCTGGCTCCTTATAAAAACACCTCAATGATTTATAACATTAAAATGATGTTGCTTCTGATGAAAGCCATGCAGGCTGGATTGTCATGATGATTTTAATGTTATAAGTCAGTAAAGAGTTTTTATAAGGAGACAGAATAGACTGTTTGCTACTTTGTGTTCAGAGTTTTTAAGGCAGCTCCTCGCTTTGGGCTGTTTGAGACCAATATAATGTTTTCTTTGTTTTAAGGTTTGTAGAAATATGTCATATTTAAGTCTGTTCCATACAGAGGTGGTTCTAACTTTATTTTACTTTTTTCACAAAAGTAAAAAATGTGTAATTTTGCCCGGGGTGCCCAAACTGTCATTTTAAACACATTTGAACTCACTTGAATTTGGTTAAAAACTGACGTCCTGCACTGAGTTCTCAATTTGAAAAAGCAAATTATTTCATCAAATATAAGTTATATTTAATTTTTGCGCTATTCTCGTCCACTGCAGTCCAGACATGATTTTGAAGTAAAGGTTTTACATGTTGATTTCTTTCAGTTCACTGATTATTGTTTCTTGTTATATTTCTGGTTGTGCTGATTGTGTAGAACATATGAAAAAGGTCCAGTACTGAGATTTCTTTATCTTCAATGATTTCTGGATGGCTGAACTTTAAACTCTTCCAATGGTCTTGTTGACAGATTAAATCCCACATCAAAAGGCGATTTCTCTCCCACCAGATCCCATCAGTGTGTCTGTTGATGAAGGGCAGAATTAGAGTCTTACAGAATGGGGATAGTTACCTGTATCAGGATGTATCCATAGGCTCTTCATCTGTGGTGCCTTTATCCTCTGACTTTATATCCAAGATACGTTGGAATGTTTTGGTATCAAGTCCTGAGATCAGCGTCTTACTCTGATTTCTCTGTCTTAAAGCCTCCGATATGTTGGGTTGTGACTGAATGTACTGAGAAACATCTTTTCTGCCTCTCTCTGCTGATTGTGTGATGATGCACTCAAAAGTGGGTTCCGGAGGATAAGCGTATTCAATGATGCTCCTTGTTTCACCTGCATGTCCTTTGTAAGAGTAGCCACCACTGTGAATGCCATTTAGGCTGCATAAAGAATCAAAGACTGGGGAACCAGATGAACCATGGAAGAAACAGGTGTTGTATGTTATCCTAGAACTATCAAATGTCCACCTCTCTTCTAGACATTTCTTTTGCATGAAAGGCTTTAACTGCTCATTCTTGATGATGTGTGTCGTCACAGACTTGTATTGGTTCTGAGGTTCCACAATGAAAGTTGGATCCATTTTTTTGTCTCCTCCATCAGGGTGCCCAATGATGCAGATTCCACCCCTAGGAGCGGAAGGCCTGTACTTGGTGAGCAAACCATCAGGAAGCTGCCACTCTTTACTGTCCTCTAGCTCCAGCAGAGCAAAGTCCAAATGGTCAGCTGGACTGTACTTAAAAGCAACAAGTTCATTCTTTGCTGTCGTAGTGTGTGGAGTCTTCTTGCCATCTTTCCACTCTTCAAATTCTGCAGTTAAAGTGATGCCGTCATGCAACTTCCTCCCACTGGATTCAACAGCAGCCATGACTACGTGAGCATTAGTGAGGATGAATGACTGTCTGGGTTTTGGTAGAGTTGAATCTGGAGTGTTTGGAGCTTGAATATGAAACAGAATGAACCCGGTCCCGCATGCTTTGGTGTTTACCCGAATCATGCAGACACTGTCAGCAAGCATCATGAGAGTTTTTACGGTGTGCACCTCAGTGCAACTCCGTGCGCTCTTATCATATTCCTCTCTGAAAATATTCCAAATATCATTTTGTTTCTTCAGCTGTTTTGACACTTGCTGGAACTGTGAACGTACTCTTGTAACTTCTTCTAACAGTTTTTCCAAATAAAGCTGTTCTTGTTCTGTTTCTGGGATGGTTATGTTCAGCTTATTTCTAATTGTTTTAATCGCGTTCTTTGCATTGTCATTGCTGGCACTTTCCTGTGAATCTTTCATATCCACAGCTGCTTTTTCAGTGCCTGATGGTTTCTGTGCTTGGTCTTGGTTTTCCTGTGGAATGTCCTCAGATTCTCTTTCTTCAGATTTGATAGATTTCGAGACATTTTGTACATTACTATCAGTATTTGATGCCTGGCCGATGGGGCCTGCATGACTGCGGTTAATTTTAAAATGCCTTTCATCAAGATTGTCAACTAAAGAGGTGATTCCAACAGTATGCCCTCTATTTATATCAGTTAGATTGCAGTGCTTTTGAACGACATCTGCAAATCTTCCATCCCTCTCCAGTGCCTCGCTCAGTGTTTCTCCTTTGTAGGCGTATACACAAACATCAAACACATCCTTTGGTATATTTGTATTCTTCATGATCGTTCTTGTGATATTTCTTCCTCCTTGGGTTTGAATATTGAAAGTGACCAGGTCTCCAGATTTGACTGTTTGCGGCGAAGCGCCGGTGTCATCATCACCCTGCTTTGTTATGTACTGTATTGTGAGTCTCTCTTCATCTGTGAGCAACTGGCATGGGAAATGAGGACTCACAGCCGCTCTAGGAGGCACCCCTCTTTGGATCAGAATGTCTTTTGTTTTTTGCTCTTTATTTTTTCCTGTTTGTTTTGGCTGCATTTCTTTTTGGTGAATTGTCTGGAAATTTGAATCTGTCTTAAGTGCTTCCAGTACTGTGCATGGAGTCCTGCAAGATATTTCATAGTCCTTGTTATCGATGCAGTAATTGAAAGTTTTTGTGCTCTGAAGGGGAAGAAAATGAGAAAATGTTTAGAATTTATGTCCAGATTTGTACATACAGTCCTGTATCAATACAATCTGCTTTATCGATACAGAAGGCTAATTTGACTAATTAGCCTCTTCTGTTTATATTCTATAATGTATTATAGCGAGACAGTGAATAATAATGAGGTAAAGATTAAACAAAATGCTTCTTTTTTTAAGCTAAATAGATTGGCATGCAGGCCAGTGACAGAGGCTGCTGAACTCAGAGGAGAAACTGACATCAGTACCTGAACTGGATGGCAACACTCTATTAAATGTCTATGGGCAGTTTCTTCTTCATAGGCAGAATAGAGTGGGGAGGTATCGCCACAGTATTGTCAGGGTATTGACACTTGTACAGAGGTGGAAAGAGCACTGAAAATCCTTACTTAAGTAAGCAAACTGCTGTTGTAGTGATAATTTACTTGAGTAAATGTAAAAGTATTAATAAAGGAATTTACTAAGTAGTATTTAAGTAGTTTATTGGCCATCCTGACCTCCCTGGGTTCCTAAGCAAAATTCTGCAAGGGAGTCCCACTACCTGACCCATGAGCCATGTAAAACATTTGCTCCCACTACAATCCTCCCTCCTTTAAAACAGCTAATTGTCGGTCTACAATAAGTAGACCTGTAAAGAACAGAATGAGGTTCAAACAAACAATATTTAAATGAGATGATACTATTATTAACTTTATCAGCTGCATCAGGCCCATTCAAACTGTCTGCCCCAGATTTCCTTTTGTACATTTTAAATATAAAATACTATTTATACTATGGCTTGGTGGTTATTATTTCAAAACCTCGTATCTCCAAAATTATGACTTTACAGGAGAAGGAAAAAACATACTTTACTTTTAATGTAAGTCATTGGAACCAGATTTTTTGGGTTGTTTCTTTTGGTCCATTCATCATGAAACTTATACATAATGCGAAGAGCAACAGGCATTTTCAAATTATATCAAAAACTGACAAATGACAAAAATGGAGATGTGCATCCATATTGCACAGTATGCCCAGCTAATCAGCTTTTAAATTCAATATTTAATCAATAGCCAATGTCAACCCATTGCTTTCCCTTTTGCATTACTCAGAGCTGTAACTAAACCTTGACTTGGAGACTAGATAATCATTGTCTTGTTTTAAATGATGAGCTCCAATGAAGAGTGTGCCATCGCACCCTTATACTGAGTGGACTGTACTGGACTCCACAGAGGCCGCTGCTGCAAAGTACAAGTTTCATTTCGTGCATGCGCATATGAGCACGTGTACTCGCTACACAGGTATCTTTCCGAGCTGCAGTGTGTAAACAACGGCATTAGCATTTATCAAATGTAATATATAGCTGTATTTTCTGTTATTTGTTAACATCAAACTTTTAGAGAACACAAGTTTACCTAACTGCTGTTCCTGCAATTCACTCTTAAGACCAGATGGATAGTTCTGCGAGGGGGTGGCGGGGCCCTTGTGTAATTTGTGGTGCAGCGTGCGTAGTGAGTGTTTAGGACTGACCAGCTCTGTTTTTTGGAAAACTTCTCGAGTAATTAAGTTTTTTATATATCTGCGAATATTTCTGAGCTTATCAAAACTAATCACAATATGCTCTACTGGAACAGGTTTAAACATCCTGCTGTGAACTGTTTTAGGAACAAGATTTACATTAAACTATATGTATTTCATAGTGAGACTATTAAACTCCCAACTGTTTCAAGCAAAGTACTTTAGAATTCCTGCAAGGCTGTGCAGAGTTCCTTACTGTTTAAGTAAATCTATTATTTTTGCCTTTTAAAGAATGTGGATAAAATGGGTAGATTACTCAGTTAATAACATAATTATTTTAGTTACAGCCCTGCTGCCCATCTGCTCCCTGAACCTTAGCTTAAATTAACTCATAGGTTAAATTAACTCATACAGCCTTCAAACTGTAAACATTCACTGATACCCATATAGTATATTTCTATCATTAAAATCATAGTGTGTGAATGACTAATTAAAGTCATACTCCTCCACCTGCAGTCTGATCAGATTACTGTTTAGGCCACCAAGTCTTAAAATCAGTTGAAAGTAAAAATTCCATTCATAATCGCCATGGGGAATAAAGTTTTAGCCATACAACTTTTACTGCCCAATGTAGACTTACCAATTACTATGAGACACCTTGGCCATTTTCATTCATTTAAATAAAATTCCTTGTAAAAAATACACATATTATATATATATATATATATATATATATGTGTGTGTGTGTGTGTGTGTGTGTGTGTGTGTGTGTGTGTGTGGGTCTTATCAAAACTAATCACAATATGCTCTACTGGAACAGGTTTAAACATCCTGTAGTGGATGTTTACTGTAAGTAATTGTATACATTAAAATATTTATATTATAGCAATTAAAGGTCTTCATAGCAGGTAATCAATAATTATGCTATTTTCTTTCTAATTAAGGCCTGCTCTATGGCTGCTTAAAACAGTTTGCTTTGAACACACACTGTAATTCAGTTTCCAGTTCACTAGTTCAGTCTGAGAAAATACCAAGTCATACTGTCAGAAAAAAACAGAGAAATGTAGCACAGTATTATAACTGCTTCTTTGTTTGAACTCAGACATTCCACATAAATAGGACGTCCGCCATAATGGCATGGTAGAAAGGCAACTCCTGAGGACTTACCGAAGACGAGGACGCCATTTCTGTTGTTTTTGTCCTGCACAAAATAAGACATCACAATCAAATTGAGGGATCTTTTCTTGATAATGTGAATTTGTTCAGGTGTATTAAAGTAATAGATGATTGAATCATAATCATATTATACTGTATGGCTCTCTCTGTGTATGCAGCTCTCTTTGTGTGTGTCTGTGTGATTCTGAGTATGTTACAAATTGTACTGGTGAGCACCAAGTGGGACTACGCAGAGAGACTCAGTTGTAACCACATATTATTAAGAGTGTCTTTGCAAAATTAAAGTAATAAATAAAGTAAATAAAGTTCAGAGGGCTAGGCCTGATAGTAGCCTTGGCCTGTGATTATTTTTTTTAAATAGTTACTAATAGTTACTTCTTTGTTTGGAAATAATGGAAGAAATTTGGGTCATACTTTATTTGGATGGTCCCCTATAGATGATCTACAGCTACGTAAATCATTACCAAACTTTCTGGTGATCCTCAGTTGATTATCAACAACATTGTGGTTAGGGTTAGGGTTAGGAGTAGATGTAGGTTTTGCCTTAAGGTTTAGGTTAGGTTTAGGTTAGGTTTAGGGATAGATTTAATAAACTCTTTCACACTGAATTTCAAGTTCAGTTGAATTTAATGGATATTTAGTTGAATGTTATTGAAAGGCAGACTGAGCATTTACAAAGCATCTATAGTGAACTATCTAAGTTACATTCAACTTCAAGTTCAGTGGCATTTAATGACTATTCAGTTGGATATTACTTCAATATATGCTGAACATTTACAAAGAATCTACAGTGGACCATCCAAATAAAGTGTTACCGAAATTTGATAAGAAAATAATGGCACCTATAGTCATGTGAAGAATAATTCAAGTAACACTGTAGTCATAATAAAAGGATTGGAAATGTCCCTGACAGATCAAGCGGCTAATGTCTCTCTGGTATGCTCCTTTTTTCTTACTAATAAGCAGTGTCAAACTAGAAAAGCTGAAATCTTACCTTTGTATATTTGTACCAAAACTCCAGGAAGAAACCTACGCCAAGACCCCCAGTAACCTCAAATGAGACCTGAATTTCTGGTTACTGAAACCAGCTCAGGAATAGACACACCTCACATCTCAGATGATTGGTCCATGTGTAATACAGGGACAGGTGATCTATTAGGATTGGTCCATGTGTCACAGCAGGTTCATTTTTCTGACCCACTTCTAGCTTTCACTTTCTATTTCTTACACTTCTCCTCCCTCATTCATTTTTTTCCGATACATAACTGCAGTTTGGATTCCATCATTACTAAGAGGCTCTTTGTTCCTAAACCTGACAGTCAGTTAATCGCTGCTCCCTCAGGGACACACAAAGCACATGAAAATCTTTTTAAAAGTCAGAGTTTTGCCGTGTGAATAGTGCCAGAATCTGAGAAGTGTTCCTTATAATGCAACATTAGGAAGAGGGTAAAAGCCCCAAATAAGCCCACTTAACTCTGAGTACATATATTTTTACATTTTTAGTGATTGTCTTATTATGAAATAAAAAATTCATCTCCCCTTTAATATAAATTTTAAATGATTTGTTTAAAAAAAATAAACAGAAAAGTCCCTTAAACATCACGTTTCATTACTGAAAAAATATAAATTACAATAATTAATAAGTTTATGAACAACAGGAACAACCAAGAAGGACTAATGAACAATTGTACTGGGAACCATTATTAATAAACATTTTCAACATTTTATGCCTTCAACCACGTTGATCTGCTTTACTGAACATGTTGTGCGTGTGTATAAGTTGTGCTTAGAGTTTTGAAGAGCAAAGCAAACATGAAAAGATGCTGTAAAGATCCTTCATATTTTGTGAAGACTGTAAGAAGATGGTGTCGTACCTTCACTACAGCTCCTAATATGATATCAGCCCACCACAATGAGGGTTGGGCAGTGTGCTTTGAAAAAGTAGTGATGGCTGAATACTGAATACACTAAATGTGTTCAGTAATGTATTCTGTTACAATACGTAAAAACATAACATATTCAGAATACAGTAGGAATACATGTAACATGGACACTGATGAGGAACATGGGGAAAACTACTGTTGTAATTTGTATTTAATTCACACTGTTTCTCGCGGTTACTGTTTGGCAGTTTTCTCAACATTATTTTGGCTCTGATTGCCTGCTTTGGTTCAGTGCTGCTCCCATAATCCCTCTGTCGTCTCATAAAACAAGCAACAATTTGCATTATCCTAACAACACCATCTTGCAAACAACTATGAACACATATGATTTTCAGTTAATAACATGTATCTAACTTGCCCCAGGAGCCTTGAGTATGAGTCCAGTACAACACTGATAAGCGACTTACTCGTAAAGTTCTATCATCTTTCAAGAAAAGTTTAGTAATGCTGAGATTGACAGCTGCTCATCACATTGGTTTATCAGTCTACTCAGGCTTCAGCAGGAACTTCACGCACTGTGCGCTGATTTTAAAATAAGTGAATAAACAAGCATTGATGTGTTTCTTTAAAAGATGGTATATATTTATCACATTTAGTCGGTAAGTATTCTAAAAGTTTTCTCCTATAAAAAATAACTGTGTACTGTGGACTGAATACAGATACCTAATTTCTGTATTCTGGATAAATATTCCCAATACTTGTATTCCGATACATCCCTGACCACAATGCATTTGAGGAGCTGTCATGCTAAATTGTAGCTGACTATGCTTCAAGCAAACGTCAGAAGGTCAAGGAGTTCTTCAGCTGCTCTTTAAAGTCAGACTGAGGTTCATCAGTCAAGTCACAGCCACATTAAAACCAGACGACACGCTTTGAATTTGAAGACATTCTTATTTAAAAACAATGTCTGAAATAAAACCGAAAGCAAAGTAGGAATGAAATAAAGTGTAAATAGAGCTACTAAGTGGCTTTAGGAAGAAGCTCACACAAACCAGCCAAAGAGCGAAATGTGGAATGTACGATTGCGGTTCACCTGGATTTTGGTTTGTGTCACAAACATACAGTCAAATTCCCCAGACATGGATGAAGCCTAATCCTGTACTAAAATGTGACGCCAATGATGGTCCCACTGTTAGACTAGACTTAAAGGAGAATTCTACAATTCTTCAAAATTTCTGTGTAATTAAATAGTTAAGATGTAAAGTCACTCAGAGTGGTTCTATAGAAACTTACACAGCCAGAATCGTTCAGTACAGAGCCCTGATGATGACATCCTGTATAAATAAAATTAATGCATGGCCACACCTTATTAACGCATAGAAATTAGATCCTAATGCGTGGCCTCGACTTAGTAAGGCGTGGGAATGAGATGATTAAGTCGTGGCCTTGACTTAGTAAGCCGTGATCTCGTTCCCATGCCTTACTAAGTCGTGGCCACGACTTAATCATCTCATTCCCATGCCTTACTAAGTCGTGGCCACGCATTATTTTTATTTATACAGGATGTCACCAGCGGGGCTCTGTAGTTTTCCCTAGTTCATGTATCTTTTTCAAGCCTGGACAATGAAAAGGGCCAATGTCCTGATGTTAGTGTACTGGTTTACTCACATTGTAAGACTGCAGCTCCTATGTTGACCTATGGCAAAAAAATGTGAAGTACCCCCTAAACACACACACCCGCGCGTGCGCGTTTATTAAAATGTAAATAAAGAGAGAAATAGATTAAGATAGTGTTATATATTACCTTAATCTCCTCTTTTTTCTCTTAATTTATATTTATAGTTCTCCTGTCTTTATATTTATTTATTTACTTATTTTTTTTATTTTATTTTGTGTTGTTCAGCCCTGTCAACACGTGAATATCATGATCAATTTCTATCCATCATCGGCGTTAAACAACAAAATGCAACCGTAATTCAGCATTGAATCAGTGTTCTTCTGCTATCTGGGGAGTACATGGAGGAGGATCTCTGGTGGATACGCGCTCTCGGAGACCTGTTTCTCCAACGTGAGGCGATGTCTGCCTGTAAAAACGCAGATGGGGCTAAAATGATCAGAGCAGCGCTGAGTTCACTGAGAAACAGTATATAATTCAGTCTGTAAAGATGGGGAAGAAAAACACAGAGCCGATTCGGACAGAAATAAAATTACAGGAGCACCTGAAAGAAGAAAATCACCCCATGACCCCATGTAAATTTGATCCTGTAAGTCCGAATTGGGTTTACATTGTGAATGGAACTCCATGGGATTTTGATAAGTTGCCAAAAGGTAGTTTTAATACCATCTGACAACCTTACTGAATATTGAGGTTGTGACAACGTTGTAACAATCTTGTTCAGACAACGTAAACGGCACCACCTTTTGACAACATTGTGACAATGTTGTAAGAAAGTAGACAACGTTGTGACAATGTTGTGTATTTTCTGGGAAAAAGCTACAGTTCCACTTTTTTCCTACCAACATCTTACGTCTCAGAATAGAACACGATGAATTTCCTCCATTTCGGTGTTTTACCGACGTCTCACCTACGTATGTGTGCTTTCTGGGACCAATCAGTCCCCTGTAGCAGTAATGCTAACCAATCAGTCCCCTGTAGCAGTAATGCTAACCACTCAGTACCATGTAGCTGTAATTCTAACCAATCAGCACTCAGTATCATTAGGCTGAATGAATAACTGACTCTAAATGTAGGTATTGTGATATAAACTGAGTCTGTTCTACAGTTTCTCATTAGGCTGAATAAACCAGCTGGACAGGTTTCTCCCTTTTAGCCCTTCTTTTCCAACCAAAACTTAACGACAAAACACGAGCAATATGTGCAGAATCTGAACTCAACGAGTAAAACTGAATAAAAAATAAACTACAAGTGACAGAATGGTGATTTATTTTTATTATTTCACATAAATCATTAGACCTGGAGCTCTTTGAGGTTCCCCACTGCAGTGCTGCGAGCAGTGGGCGGACGCAGGGGTTTCTCATAAAGTGGACAGGGCCTGTATCAGCAAACGGTACAGAGACTCGGCTCCTTGGATGAAAATGAATCACCGGATGTTCCATTCATTGATCCGAACAGTTCGTTCGTACGAACCGAATCAGTTAAATGAACTGAACTCTCCCAGCGCTCTTAGTGCAGGAAGCCATCTAGCGTTTGACCGAGGAACTGCACCGGATCTCTTTCGAGAAACTGAGTTTTATTCAGTTCTTATTATTATTTAAATTTGCGACCTTGTGTTTACATTTACGAGCTGAACGCTTTTCTAGTGGGTTTTATTATTTTATTTTAAAACCGTTGGCACAAAATTAACTCCACGCACGGGCCTACAGCAGGACCCCATCGTGTACTGGCTGGAATTACTCATGGAATTTTTTTCGAGTCACGTTATATATTGATGACGTCATCGATGGGATTGTGCCGTCATTGTGTGACGTCATAGTGCCGCCCTGAAAAACTATATATATGTGGGTGTAAAACCTCCACTTTCCACTATTGCACTTCAGAAGTGCGCCGTGTGGTTCAGATCTCTGTGAGTACTGAAAGCAATTTGTTCATTGATTTACTGGAACCAGTTTATCGAACGGTTTTCAGTGCAGTGTCCTGAAAAATGGACAGTTCTATTAAAGACCTAAAAGCTGCTGTTGGTGACGCACTACAGAACACAGCTCATGTGTACAGTCAAGCCCTGGATAAACTGGAGAAAGTCCAGGAAGAAGTGTCCCAAGTGAGAGAGCAGCTCGAGACCAATCAAATTGTGGAGATAGAGCAGAACATGACTGTGCAACACTACCTGCTGGTACTGCTGGAGGAGCTGACAGCAGCGCAGGGAAAGAAGCACGAGGAGACAGGACTGGGAGCAGGAGACGACCTCCTGACAAACTACCAGGACCTGGAGAGAGAAAACAGTCAGCTGAAAGACAGACTGTTCAGGATGGAGATGGAGATGAAGGAGGAACGAGAGAGGTGGAAAGCAGAAAAGCAGGAGGTAATGAGGAGATCAGAGGAACACCTGGAGGAAATGTCCATCAACAGGGCCATGATGGAGCAACAGGTGAGGGATGTGGAGAGTGAAAACCTCCAGCTGAAAAAGAGACTCTCCAGGATGGAGATGGAGATGAAGGAGGAACGAGAGAGGTGGGTAACAGAAAAGGAGGAGATGATGAAGATAACAAAGGAGTTCATGCTGTTAATCTGCAGCTCCTTGGCCTCGATGGGGCAGAATGTGAGGGATGTAGAGAGAGAAAGGGACGATAGAATAGAAAAGAGAGGAGATGAGAAAGAACTGAAAAAAAGGAAGAAGGAGCAGAAAAAGAAGGATAAGGAGCTGAAAAAGCAGATGAAGGAGGAGGAGAAGAGGGTGAGGAATTTGGAGCGTGAAAGGGAGAAAGAAAGGAAAGTAGAGGAGAAAGAAAGGAAGAAGGAGCAGAAAAAGAAGGATGAGGAGCTGAAAAAGCAGATGAAGGAGCTGCAGGAGGAAAGGAGCTCAGGAAAGAGGAGCTTCTGGAGAAGACTGTGGAGAAGGAACTAAAAGAGACCCTGAAAGAAAGGAGGAGTGAGTGAAGGAGTGAGTGAATGAGATTTCTCCCTGAAATGAGCGAATAAAAACGTATCTAGAACCATTGAGTTGTGTTTGAGTGGTTTCTGTTTCCACTGTACTCCGAAATACACACATCACCATGTGTGCACTGTGTCTGATTAATACTAAGAATAATTATTATAATAATAATCAATTAATGTTGCATTTAAAACATTGAGTTTAATCCAACATTTCCGCACAAATTCATGTGTACAGAGGTTAATAAACTACGTCTCCCATAATTCTCCCTAAAGGCCTCAACACTGACAACTATGATTTTAATTTTTCATTTAGAGCACAACTTTGAATAAATGAGTGGGAAATTTAATTGCAAACACACACCAATCAGGCATAACATTGTGACCACCTCCTTGTTTCTATGCTCATTGTCCATTTTATCAGCTCCACTTACTATATAGGTGCACTTTGCAGTTCTACAGTTACAGACTGTAGTCCATCTGTTTCTCTGCATACTTTGTTAGCCCCCTTTTACCATGTTCTTCAGTGGTCAGGACCCCCATGGACCCTCACAGAGCAGGTACTATTTGGGTGGTGGGTCTCAGCACTGCAGTAACACTGATGTGGTAGTAGTGTGTTAGTGTGTGTTGTGCTGGTACGAGTGGATCAGACACAGCAGTGCTGCTGGAGTTTTTAAACACTGTGTCCACTCACTGTCCACTCTATTAGGCGCTCCTACCTTGTCGGTCCACCTTGTAGATGTAAAGTCAGAGACAACTGCTGCACAGTTTGTGTTGGTCATCCTCTAGTCCTTCATCAGTGGTCACAGGACGCTTTTGGCTGTGTGTTTTTGGTTGGTGGACTATTCTCAGTCCAGCAGTGACACTGAGGTGTTTAAAAATTCCAGCTGCACTGCTGTGTCTGATCCACTCAGACCAGCACAACACACACTAACACACCACCACCACGTTCTATGATTATCTACAGTATATAATATAATATGCTTTTCTGTGCACATGAAGATCATCACTAAAGAACTCTGACCAACTTCATGTCTTTTTATGGAGGGAGCACAAATAGTCCTGCTTAACTGCTTAATTTAATGCAGTACAGTATGTGAAATGCAGAATACAAATGGTTGATAATTTTATTTTAAATGATTTAAATATTATTTAAAAATGCACTATATATTTTTTATTTTATTGTGGTGATATTTAGTTGTTCTACCTTTTGGTCACCTACCTATTGTTACCTGAGGTAGCAATATGAGAATTGCCACATCAGCCCTGTAAAATTTCTAGACAATTGATCAGTGGCTTCATTTATTAACCTCAGAGGAGTGTATTGGTAGCTATGCTCCCAGTGCAGTCTAAGGTACATAGATGTTAGTTTAGTCAATGGATTTCTGGACATTGTGTGTCCAGGGCTTTAATTAATTTTTTTCCTGGACATGCAACTGAAAACTTGGGCAGTTCAGGGAAATCCATGGACAGCTAAAATGACCAGCCATTTATTTGACAGCTTAATTGATCAGACGTACATCATTCCAGGCCATCCAATCTGCACTCATTTCTCCTCAGTTTTGATGAACAATAATGTGACAATTAATGGCCCAATCTCTGAAAGGAAAACTGTAACTGGGAGTAATGCAACAACACTTACAAACAAAAAGAAACATTAAACATTGAAACCACACATTTTACTTTTTCAACTTACTTTTAATAAATCTGAACGTCCAGGAAGACAGTAGTATTGCAAGGACCGAAGTGGACAGGGAAGCCCCCCTGGCTTTGGTGCTGAGGGTGTGAAAGCCCACAGAGGGTGGCCAATCCCTTTTTGTTCTATACTGAAAAATGGAATAAGCACATGGCTCTGGGGTCTTTGTGTCCTGGCGCACTGAAAGGCCAAAAAAATGATCTTCAGGGCAATATGAAGGAAATTCAGGTTGCCTCAGCCTTGTCAGAGATCTGTTTACTGAAACCTTCAGTGTTACTTGCCATAACGTCACCACACTCACAGAGTCCTTTAGCTTTGAAAAGACAACAACAACAACAACAATACACAAATACAACACAGTAAAAACTAACATTGTTTCGTCTTGACAATTTTAGCCCTAAGTTCTCTCTTAACAATGATCTCACTCTAGAACATTATGCAAGAAATTGTTCTACAGCAAAATAAACTCACATAACAATCGTTACATCTTAATGACGGATCTTTTCCAGTAAAGATACTTGTTTAATATTCATGCAACAACTAGACGTGACTGTGTTCACACTACTATCTTTAGTTTCGAAAATACAAAAATACAGGTCACAACAATTCACTAATCAAGGGTAAAGAAAACAAAACATCACATCAAGAATATAAAGTAAAATATGTATTTTAAACATGTAAGTAAAATATATCTTTTCATCATGTAAGTCTTCATAGAGATATGTTTGTCATGGAGGGCTGGTAGGCAAAATGCAACCCAAAGGTCCTGCAATGTGATAGTTGCCAATCAATTACAAGTAAAAACAGTTTTCTCTTTAACAATACAATAGAAAACTCTCTAAAATATCCAGACCTATAATGCACATTTTTTAAAATTTCCCTCATGGATTCAGTCATTAGCTCTTGTAATTATTCAGGAAGCACTGATACGGGAATTTTTGGGCTGATACTGATATTCAATATTATTTATGTACATATCTGCCGAGGTATATGCATTTACCAAACTTAGAAATTGCGATTAAATCTCTTGAATTAGCCTTATGAAGATATGCAAGATGTTTTAGATGCGAATCGGCTTGAAATTCATTCTTTTACTCACATTTAGCAAGCTAAAGATTCTCCACAAGGGGGCACAATTTCTAATAAAACAGCTTTTGGTGTGTCACATCAGTGATATTGTATGTCCTTCTTTATTCAGAGTAAAATTCATTAAATTTAATGCCAACAACACGTTCCAAAAAGGTTGCGATGGCTTCATTTTCAGATTCTCAGCCAGATACTTTGAGGCTTTGAGGAGCCCATGGCTAGTAAGTGTTAGCACAAGGTTTGAAGAGTCAGAGAATTTGTTATACTTGACAATTGCCATCAGCTGACAGTTCTTGACCTTCCTAACTAGTCCCAATGAGTCAATAAAACTGTAACGAGTTAATTACGCTCTTAGCCTTTACAACTTTTTGCAAACTTTATTATGCTACACTTACTTTTTTTTACTTTTTTCTATTTTTAAGTTCAAATATTAAGTAACTGTACATCAGCATTTGCAGACAAATGTCATGTTTTAAGTTTACACCCCACTTCCACTTCAGTGTCACTGCAGTGCTGAGACCTGACCATTGAAGAACAGGGTAAAAGAGGGTAGCAAAGCATGCAGGGAAACAGATGGACTACAGTCTGTAATTGTAGAACTACAAAGTCCAGCTTTGTGGTAAGTGGCGCTGATACAATGGACAATCAGTGTTGATACAAAGAGGGCGTTTAATGTTATGGCTTATTGGTGTGTATGGTGTGTTCAAAATGTTTTGATACTATACTGCTATTCACCGATGCTGTGCTTATAAAGTCGCAAAATGATGGCTTCACAAACGTTTCAGCTCCATTTTTAACTGAGGCGAAATAAACGGCGACTCTAAATGTTTTGAATGCAACCAGCAGATGGCGCAGGTCTGCGCTCTCCCTCAGAGGCCAAGAGACCTTGGAGGTGCTAGATTTAAACATGTCTGTGGGTTTAAAAGCATAGTATAACTTGCTCGTCCTACGTGGTTGAATCTAGATCATAATAAAAGCACAATACAACTCGGCGACAAGTTAAATTAATAAATAATCAGATCATCTTCTCGGTCATGTTGGTCGAACAGCTGTAAACAAAACCACCCACTCTGATTGGTCCTCGTCTGTGAGTAAGGCAGCCCCCTAGCGGACTGGCATGCGCATTGAACAGATGACGTTTTGTGTTACTTTTTTATATAAAATTAAATTGTGAAAGCTATATTATTATTATTATTATTGTTGTTGTTTATGATTATTATAATTCTTCAGCCTATGATAAGGACGTTAACGCTGCAAAGACGGTACAGGAAAGTTAGATTAAGCTGAACTTTTGAATCAATTCGACCGATTCATTGAAAATAACCGGTTCAAACGAACGACTCATTCACGAATCAGACATCACTAGCTTGACAGAAGGCGGCAGAGTCCCTTTCCCCTGTAGCCTACATTGTTCGTTAGAGCTACGTGTTTTAGTGTTTATATGTAGTGTTTTGGTGCCTTTTTCTCCTCTGGTTTTGTGTATTTCTATCTTTATTTATCCTGGAAAGACCAACGGAAGGTATGTTATTATTACCCTCGTATTTTATTAACAGTGTTCGTTTCTCGACATTGTCGATATCGCCCGGACTGATGCAGCAGCGCCAGATCACTGTCGGTTTTATTAGATGACCAGATGCTTTTATGAACGGACAGACAAGACAGACCTTCCATTTCAACAGATAAACCCACACTGACTGCGATCTTTACTGTCCTGCTGATTAAAAAGCTGAAAAAGAAGCAAACCGTGGCGAATCCTGTTAGCTAGCATGGCTAGCATAGCACTCTAGAGGATGCTGTGTGGTGCTAATGGGTGTCACACAGCACTCTGAGCGTTCTGTTACTGTGAGGTGCTGTTTTTCTGTTTGAGGTGTTTACAGCAGTAAACAGATCCAGATCAGCGCTTATGCGATCCACAGAAAAGCATCCTGAGTCTTAAAACTGGACAGAAATGTTAGCGAAATGTTTTTTTCTTTTCAGTAAATGTTTTAGCTTTGGGCTTTGCTAAATGTTAGCTAGAGAGAGAAGATCATCTATTGTGTACATTGGGGAAAGGGGAATTCCACCAATTTTTCAAAAATAAAAAACTGAATAATTCAGTCCTTGAGGTGTAAACAAAGTCATTCAGAGTGGTTTGATATGAAAAGGTTCAATGTAGAGAAACTTACTGACTCAGATTTCTTTACAGTGGTGGTGATAGGAACCAGGGGTCACGATGACTGCAACACAAATATAGCCATTTATTTACTATCCAAAACCACCAGTGAACCCACATATGCCTTCTGAGTCTTTATATGTAATGTGATTGTGATAAAATAGGCATACATTTAAAAAAATAAGTTTTCTTTAGGGACTGTTTTGCTGTACAACACTTTGCGGGTGACCCTCTGCTGTGAATGGATGAAGGTCAATGGATTAAAATGCATTTTAAGTCAAAACCTGATCATAAAACAATGTGTCAGAGATCAGGCAGCGAATTCATAACCATGTCATGTAATAACTTTCTATGAGGGAGCTTTCAGAGGCAGTAAACTCTTCTAATGTGTGGTTTCTATCACCGTCACTGTGAACAATTCTGACTGAGTTTCTCTGAAATGGAGCTTTTCACACCAAACCACTCTGAATGATTGTTTACATCTCAACCTTTTAATTATACAGAATTTTTTGAAAAATTGGTGGAATTCCCCTTTAACTGCCTTTTCCCCCTCAAGTTCAGATAATAAAGCACCATCAATGCCAACCACAAAGGTGGTGTAGCATTAACTAGCATGCAGCAGCTTCTAGTCTGTTCCCTTATTAATACATACGTTCTAGAATTTTTTTTGTAGCTGGCATTTTATTATGAGAAGATGAGGCCTGTAAACCATTTGAGTGAGTAGAGAATGATATTTGCTGTTCAGTTAAAGGGACATTCCAAGCTAATACCAGCATTTAATATTATTTGTTGTATTTTGCAATAGTGTGTTACGCAGCATTGCATCCTTCAGCCTCATCAGTTTCACAGAATTCATGATTTTATATCCTTTTTGTGTTTTCGTGCATCAATGTTCCCTCACTGCAATACGCAGTGCATTGTGCAAACACATCATGCAACCATTAGGAATCCCCCCACAGCAATAAAGAAATCCACTGATGTACAGCTTTTGTAGAGGCTTATAATTAGTGAGATGATATTCAGCTTCTTCTATAACATTTGATATCCGTCTTCTGTATTTGCCAGAAAGCAGGAAAAATTCAAACAGCCTGCAATTGTAGTTCTTCAGTGGGTTTTCATAGTCTTTATGCCAGAAAATACCACCCTAGAGACTGCAGACACCGTAGGAGACAAAAAGGAATGTTCACAGACGTAGTGATTGTTAATTTTTTCATTTTTGCCAAAGCGGCACTTGCAAATTATTCTTTGGGTTACCAAACATGGATTTTATTGGTAGTGACCATTTTCACACAAAAATGTATGCCAAATGTAAGATCATGAACTCTGTCTCTCTCTCTCTCTCTCTCTCTCTCTCTCTCTCTCTCTCTCTCTATATATATATATATATATATATATATATATACATATATAGTCAGAACAAAACCCTGTATCTCCAAAATGAGAACTTTTCAGGAGAAGGAAAAACATACTCTACTTTTTAATGTAGATCAATGGAACCAGACATTTTTCCGAGTCATCCTGGGTCATTTCTGTTGGTCCATCCATCATGAAATTTACGTACAATGTATAGGACAATGAATACTTTCAAATTATGTCGAAAACTGAAAAATGACAAAAACTGAGATATGAGGTAATATATATATAACTTTAAAAAAGGCAGTTGCCTTTATCTTGTGTCAAAATTTCATGATGAATGGACCAAGAGAAATTATGCAAAATTACTTGGAAAAACATATTTCTCGTTTTACTCCCATTTAAAGTTAAGAGCGTTTTTCCTTGTCCTGTAAAGTTACCTTTTCATGGTTTTGTTCTGACAGCAGCGATACATATGTGACATTTTGTGGCATTGTTTTTTTTGTTGTCCACGTCCATTATTTTCCCAAGAAGTGTTTTAATAAATACATGACATATACATGGTATATATAATCAAAAGTTTTTATAACACTAACTATATGTAAGATACTAAATGCACATAGGTATAAATACAAATATATGTGCAGATATAAAAATGCACATCATGTCCTTTTCAGTAAATTTTTTATAAAAGTTTTAATTTTGAAAACCTTTTTTGTCATTGACTCATAGCCTATAGCCTTGTCCTTTCACCCAGCTCCAGTTTGCACCTCCTTTCCTCATTTGAATCAGACCTATTGATGTATCTGTAGATATGACACTTCTTCAGTGTAAAGCCAGGACATCAGTTTAAAAAAAACCTTATTCAAAATAGTTACTCAAATGTTATTAATGGTTTTAGGCAGGAAATTGAAACAGGAATTGAACAGAGAGGCTAGACATAAGAAATATATCACATTTACTTGCTTGTTTCAGTCCTTAATAAAGAGACTCATTTTCTCTTGTCTCTATATTTCCGCTGTTTTCTTTTTCTTAGCAGTCAAAGATGAGTGAGGTGGAGCTGTCATGTCTGGCGTATGTGAAAATGTTCCTGCATGCCAGCACGTTTCCCCGCTGCAGTGTGAATGGACTGCTATTATCTTCCAGTCCAACAGAGGGCGCTGTATGTGTAACAGACTGTGTTCCTCTGCTTCACTCCCACCTGCCTCTGGCTCTCACCACACAGCTTGCGCTCACACAGGTAACAAATGGGCTCTAGTCTGTAACTAGAACTGCAAAGTGCATCTATGTAGTTAGTGGATCTGATAAAAGGGACAAATTGTGTCTCATTCAGAAAGACTAGTTGTGAGAGAGCTGTCAGAGATATGTACAGTTGTTTATTTCATTTATGGTTAAAGAAATTGCAGATCAGTTCATACACAGAATTGTATTGTAAATGGTATTTTGAAAAAGTCATTGGTGGGATTATCATCAGATCATATCATATTTGTAATATATCATAAAGGGGCTCGCCATTCGTAGGGGAGCGAGAGAGCAGTGTCTGCTAACATTGAGTTAACTGGACAGCTCACTACCCAGCACGCTGTCATTTATTAGCAAAAATAAATGCAATTGATTTAATGTTAGCTAGCTTGCAATCTGGAACAGTTGGAAACTTATTTAGGTGACCTATATTGATGTTTCAATAATAGTCAAGAACCACTGCATAGCAGCAAACAATCAAATGTCAAATGGTGCGTCAGCAAAATTGGAGCACATGTGGCTCAGCACTCAACATGAAATTATTTGCCGATAACACCAAAGAAGGTGATGATGCTGTAATTTGTGACTGTTTCATTGAATGTATCTTCCAACACCTTTTCCAAAAAAAGTTGGGATGCTGTACAAAATGTAAATACAGAATGCAGTGATGTGCAAAGCATTCAAAGATTCAGAGAATCTGGAGAAGTCCTTGCATGCAAGGGACAAGGCCGAAAACCAGTACTGGCTGGCTGTGATCTTTGGGCCCTCAGACGGCACTGCATTAAAAACAGACATGATTCAGTAGTGGACATCACTGCATGGGCTCAAACACTTCTGAAAACCACTGTCTGTGAAAACAGTTCGTCGCAATATTCACAAATGCAAGATAAAACTCTAAAACGCAAAGAAGAATATATATATATAAATAGGATCCAGAAATGCTGCCACCTTCTCTGGGCCCGAGCTCATTTAAAATGGACTGAGGGGAAGTGGAAAAGTGTCCTGTGGTCCGACGAATCAACATTTGAAATTCTTTTTGGAAATCATGGATGCCACATCCTCCAGGCTTAAAAGGAGAGGGATCATCCAGCTTATTGTCAGTGCACTGTTCAAAAGCCAGCATCCATAATGGTATAGGGGTGCATTAGTGCACGTAGCATGGGTGACTTGCACATCTGTGAAGGCATCATTTATGCTGAACGATATAAAAATAGGTTTTGGAGCAACATATGCTGCACAGCATCCCAACGTTTTTGGAAAAGGTGTTGTAAGATATAGTCAGTACAGTATCAATACAGTATCATCACTTTCTTTGGTGTTATCGTCAAATAATTTCGTGTTGAGTGCTGAGCCACGGGTGCATGCAGGGCATTATAAGGCAAAATTTTCCCAAAGACAACTTACATTTTAGATTTACTACTTACTTACTGTCAACATTAGACATAAAACTCAGAAGGCACGTTTAGGTTCACTGGTGGTTTTGGATAGTAAAAAATGGCTTTATTTGTGTTTATTGCCTATATTGGGACCCCTGGTTCCCATCACCACCACGGAAAAGAAATCTGAGTCAGTAAGTTGATATGAACTAATTCACATCAAACCACTCTGACTGACTTTGTTTACATCTCACTGATTGAATTATGCAGAATAATTAAAAATCTGTGGTTAACTCTCCAGGGAGATAGAATAGGGCGCCCCTGTATTAGGAGATGAAAATCAAAACCACAGAAAATGTCAGGCAACTTGTATAAATTAATGCAATGTTGCAAATTATGGCAGTTATATGGTAATATGGTAATTGACTAACTAAAATTATACTATGCATATCTAATTTACATATGAATTTTGAAATGTCAATGTTTTTTGCAGGTGGACGTATGGTGTGCACAAACACAGCAGAGGATTGTGGGATATTATCAGGCTAATGCGTGTCTATCAGATAGCAGGTATGTCTTTCTGTGTGTTGCTTGCACTTCTTGCATTCATTTGTTGATGAGAAGAGTCAAAGTAAAGATAGAGGAGTAGATGAAGGAGTGAAAAATAAGATAAAGACAAGGAGTACAAATTAAAAAAAAATATATATATATATATATGAGAGAGAGAGAGAAGATCAAGATCAAGATGGTGGAGCAAAGATTCAGATAAAGATCAGTGAGGAGCCGCAAAGGAGAGTCAGCTTAATTCCTAGTTATTTTCCAGTGGAATGCCTGCATTTTTTCTCTTTGTTGTTTCTTTGAACAGTCCGACTCCGTGTGCTCTGAAAATCGCAGATAAGATCGCAGAGCAGTTCAGTAATGCTGTTTTACTGATGGTAAGATGCTATATTTAATAACATTTTTTTTCACAGATGTTGTTCATTTCTACATGTTTTCTGCTGTTTGTTTTATTTAGCTTTTATGCACATTAGATTACTTTAATATACTGTAAAGCAGCTTTTCCCTTAAATGACAAGTTTATACAAGCATTATTTGTGTGTGTGTGTGTGTGTGTGTGTGTTAGATGGATGGTAGGAAAATGTCTCCCAGTTATCGTGTCCCCCCAATAGTGATGTATGAACATAAAGACTCTCGATGGACCCTAAAAGACAAACACACGTAAGAACGCCACTTACATACACTGCTGACCTCTTATTTATCCCATTACCAAACCTTGATAATGATTGTGATTAAATGTTTTTATTAATACATTAAAAAATATAAGGATGGATAATTTACTTTTTTATGGAATAATGCTGAATAATTCAGTGCTTTATGGAATGATGCTGAATAACTTTGTGTTTTACAAATTTTTGTTCTGTTTTGTAGAATAATGCTGCGTCAGTGGGAGGAAACTCGTTCGATTGCCAACCAGTTACTGAATTCATGTGATCACACGTTATTGGTGGATTTTGACAGCCATTTGGATGACATAACAAAAGACTGGACTAATCAGAAGCTAAATGCTAAGATAATGGAGCTGGCCTCTCCGGCTAATGGTAACATGTAAACTGTGTACAAGCATTATCTGTTGAGTAAGTTATTATTTTAAAACATTTTAGAAAAATCTAATTTACACTAATAACACTTTTTATATTTGTAAAATTTGTCTTGCTACTACATTCATAAAATATACTCTCCTTGCAAATGTGTTTAGAGTACAAACTGTACATGAAACACATTACTTTGGTAGATAATACAACTTTTATCTGTAAAATTATCAGATCATCTTATCATCTTATCAGAGTGGTTTGGTATGAAATATGTAATTCTAGAGAAACTTACTGACTCAGAACTGTTCTACAGTGGTGATGGGAACCAGACTATTGCCTCTGAATGCTACCTCACAGAGACATACAAAGGTTATGAATACATTGCCTGATGTCTGAGACATTGTTTTGGAATATATTTTTAAAGTACATGCAGGACAGACAGTTATAAGCACAGCACTGTGTGGCAATACAATACCCTAAGAAAACGGACGTTTTCAGATGTACCACTATTTTACCATTAGCAGCATTACTTAGAACATAAAAATGAACTCAGAAGACATGTAGGTTCACTGGTGGTTTTGGATAGTAAATACAATGGCTATATTTGTATGGTACACATTGCGTCCCCTGGTTCCTATCGACACCACTGTGAAGAAATCCAAGTCTTTAATTCTCTCTGCAGTGGACCATTTCACTCTGAATGACTCAGTGATTCTTAGAATTATGCAGAGTTTTTTCCCCTTAAAATGTTGTACAGATAGTTTCAGTCTTCCTTTACTGATTAGAGTATGTATTGCAGTTTTATCTCACTTTATCTTTCTGTTTATGTACGACAGCATTTTAGTTTATAAAACTACTGTTAATAAAGATAAAAATAGTAGACTTCGAGAATAAAGTCATAATATTTCGAGAAAAAAGTTGCAGTATTTCGAGAATAAAGTAATATTTCAAGAAAAAAGTTGTAATATTTGGAGGATAAAGTGGGCTAACTGTAGGGGGGCTGCCATAACACGTTGGGGTCTCGCTTTCTGTACAGGTGACAGCAAAAAATGGTCAGCACGGAGTTCCTCTCACTCCTGTCTCCTTGTGGATCGATTATTTTGATTATCATTCTCATTGTCTGTGAAACTTCATGCCC
This sequence comes from Colossoma macropomum, assembly GCF_904425465.1. Taxonomy (NCBI): domain Eukaryota; kingdom Metazoa; phylum Chordata; class Actinopteri; order Characiformes; family Serrasalmidae; genus Colossoma; species Colossoma macropomum. The sequence goes on from NW_023494790.1 coordinate 10,921,458, forward strand.
TCTTTGAATGCCACAGAGATGTAGCCCCCGATAGCCGTGTAGACGACCCTGCCTGCGATTCTCCTTCAACAAAACAGACAGACAGTTTCCTCCGAGTCCGTCTGGCTCTTTATTCTACGTAAACAGTTTCCTGCTCAGCCGTTTCATCTGTTTCTTAGACTAATAACAGGCTGGTGCTGATGAGCAGGAGAGAGAGGGAGACTGAGTGTTTCTTTATGGGTGAATCAATATGAAAGTATAACTCCACCAACTCAACGCCCCTCATTTTAACACGAGGAGGTGTTGCCTTCTCTTTGCAAAGCCTTGGCTACAGTATTGCAACCTTTCCTGGTATTAATGCCACTTTAATGTCGTAATTCTACGACTTTTTTCTCAAAATATTAAGATTTTTTTTTTTCTAGAAATAGTACAACTTTTTTTTCTCAAAATGTCATACCGTACGACTTTATTCTCGAAATATTAAGACTTGATTCTCAAAGTCTATTTTTTATTTTTATTAACAGTGGCCCTAAAACACCGTCGTAGTTTATGACATATTTACATTCCTCACAACTACAATGCCATTCAATTTGTAACATGGAGTAACCAATTGTTAAAATACTACCCTCCAGTATAATAATCGAAAGTGCTCAAATACATATGAACCTTAAATGATACCTCAGCTCAGAACCTTAATTAAATTATCTAATCTTAAGCCCATTCCCATTCATTATTTGCACACTACTTTGGAGTGTTGATACTTCTTTGTAGGATAAGATTAAAGTCAGCCTGAAATCCAAATGAACCTTTATGTCTTGCTGTTTCATGTGCCTGGTCATATAAAGCACAATTCATCATACAATTTCAAGAACAAATTTCTTGTTTTCCTGTAATCATCCCTCAGAACGCAATGACTTCTGTTTTTTGATTGTCATTGTGTAACAGCGTGCAGGGGAAAAGTAGTGTTGACCAAGAGTATCAGGTTTCTCTTCCTCCTCCTCCCACCACCCTGATCTCTCATCAAGAGAAAGTGCTCAGCTAGAACAGAGACCTTCCCCGTCATGGAAGAAAAAAGCATTATAATTCCTTTTTCATGTTGACTTTAAGGGTGATAAACAAGGATTAGTCCTTTAACAGTGTTGCCAATCTATAATCAGCATACCAGTCATTCCACAGCAGACTGTAACTCAATGAAAATGCCAATATTACTGCTAAATATAATTTTATTTGCTTTATTATAACAAAGGGTAAAGGCCAGGGGTCTTGGACTCAAATTACCTGAGGGCTGCTGGCTAGAGAGTCTTCTCTAACAACCTTCTTACAACCTGAAGTTGTAAACTAAAATACAAGGAGGTGACCCATACCTCCCCTTAGGGGAGGAACTTTAACTACATAACATGTACACTAATTTAGGCGCTTCTTAATGTTCATTTCACAGTTTGTGAATGCTTAAACATTTTTATATAGAAAAAGACAGTAATTTATTGAACACAGAAGAGCATAAAACATTTTAACACTGTTGTTAGATTTTTGAGCACTTTTGAACTTCAGTTATAGGGCTTTATAACAGCGCTTCGTACATTCATGACCTCAGTGACCTGCTTCACTCAGCCAATGAGCTGATCAGGTCACCAACCAGTCAGCACTCAGTAGCAGCAATCAGTAGCAGTAATGCTAACATCCTACTGCTGTTCCTACTACATCCTACCACTGTTTGCTGTAGAATAAAGGAAATATACAGGTAAGTTTTCTTTGCTTTTTTAGCGAAATACATCCTTCTGCTTTTCAAAATTAAACGAAGGTCCTGTACAAATGCTCCAAAACAATTTAAACTATTTTTAACCGTTTCACCACCATTTACTGAGGACTCACTTGTGGGTTCCCTCTGGTGTTTTGCAGTTATGTTTTTGATATAACAGGAGAAACAGGAAGTGGCCAGACTCCCCTTGAACCGGGTCTGTTCCTGCTGAACGCCAGTGAAGTTATCGTGAATGAAGTGTTGGCAGTTAGTAGATTCGTCTGATAATTCCATTCATTTCTTAATTATAAAGGACTGTTTCTCATGCTATATTCTCATGCATGCCATGTCATGAATGAATGCACAAAGGCAGAATTAACTTTCAGTCTAAATTAGCATAATAGCCAAGTTATAGCTGAGTTACAGTCATACCTGTTGCAGCGCTCTAGTTTTACTTTTAACATAAGAGTCAGCCTTATGTTAGGCAATCAGGATTTAAGGATAAATTGTATATGTGTGTTGTGGCAAAACTTTCAATCCCTCAGTGGGTGTATTTATTTATTTATTAGTGTTTTAAAACCAAAATCACAACACAAGACAACAGATGTACAAATAAAGTGTCTAATTCAAGTGTAATACTGGGTGTGACTGAACCGTAAAGGAGACTGAACTGCTACTGTAGTGCATGTTCAGGAGATTATTTTCTACATATTTTTACATTTCACAAATGGACCTTGACCGAATGATAAAAAAGACTATTTGTAACATTAAAGCTATTACGAATTCACTGGTTGTTCTGGTAATGACACAAGGTTGAGTGTGACCTCTCCGGATGGGTTCTGCTGAGCCAAGCTCTGCAGGATGCTCAGAGAATTCCGGAAGGACTGGGCTTCCTCGATCAGTTTGTCAGCCCATGGAAGAGAAATCTAAAGGGAGAAGAGAGAGAGCAAGAGAGATTAATGAGTATAATCAAAATGTGTTTCAGGACCAAGTATAAAAATAGTTCAGTAGCAGTTTTATAAGTGACAATTTCTTATAAGCATTCATCTGCTGACTGTCTCTGATGCTCTGGATTTAATGTATTTAATGGACATCACTGGTTTTAGTTGTACAGTGCTGCTTCAAAGTTGAAATCAAAGATATGATCAGATCTTCATTTATGTCACAACAATAGATAAAGAGTACAATAATAAACAACACAAACAATTATATAGTTTTTCATCCATTTATTGAACAAAGTGATTTAACATTAAATGTCTTGGCAAAAGTTTGTGAACCTCTAGAATTATCAGTTTGGTATAGGTGATAATCAGGGTCAGGTGGTTCGATCAGTTGGATGACTATCAGGTGTGAATGTGGCTGACCCTACCGTATTTAACAAACATAAAGTCTTCACCATCAAAATCTGGTCTTTACCACACACATCTGTTAGTGCATGCAATGCCTCATTATCTGGCAACACTCATTAGGATGGAAGAGGCTCCAAAACTATTTCTAAAGAGTTTGAAGTTATCCAGTCCACTGTCAGGCAGACAGTGTGCACATGGAGGAAAATGAACATCATTGTTACCCTTCCCTGGAGTGATCATTTAATGAAAATGGCTCCAGGAGGTATAGAATATTTTGGGAGATCACAAAGAACCCCAGGATAACATCTAGGGACCTGCAGGCCTCTCGTACATTGGCTAATGTCACTGTCTATGACTCCACCATCAAGCAAACACTGAACAAGGATAGTATGTATGGAATGTCAGCATGGTGAAAGTCAGTTCTCTCCAGGAAGAACATTTTTGCCTTTTTGAAGTTTCCTAAAGACCACCTGGATGAGCCAGAAGATTACTGAGATCCCGGCTATGAAACATGGTGGTGGCAGTATCATGATCTGGGGCAGTTTTGCTGCTATAGGACCAGGACATTTTGCCATAATTTGAGGAATCTTTTGGTTGAAGTCATTGCTGCTCAAGTGGGTCACACCAGTTCTTGAAAGCAGAGGTTCATGTGCTTTTGCCAGCAAAAACATGAGATTACTATGTTCAATAAATGAACGAAAAACTATGTAATTATTTGTGTTATTAGTTAGGTTATTAGGTTTTCTTTATTTATTGTTAAGTTAAATGACTTAAATGAAGATCTCATCGCATCAGTTTAACCGTCCAGTTTAATACATTTCAAACCAATTTAGAACAGTTCTAAACAGAACAAGGTTTTTAGAAGCATAGTGTAAAGTGCAAATAACTCACGAAAGACAAGAACTTTATTTCTCACAACTGTTTAGAATTAGGTTTACTACTTTAATCAATATTTTTTCAGTACTGTGGCTCAACATGAAGCTAAATTTAGTTCTTCTCACTGAGGACCCCCTTAGTGTTATTCTTATCAGTTTTGCAGCTGTTTTGAATATGACATTTTCTGTATGTTATAGGAAAATGTGGGCTTTCTTGTGGATAACACTGGCAGTGGTCATTCTGTACCTTAATGATGATGTGTTTCTCAGCTAGGTCATCTCCTTCAGAAAATTCCTCTCCAAAACACATTGTAATTTCACTCTGAGGCAGATTCCCTCCAGCTCGGAAATTATCCAACTCTAAAATCCAAAAAAAGAATTTTTTAACACTTTAGAAAAAGGATACATGACCTTAGTGTCTAGTCATTTTTTAATAAGGCATTAATAGATGCTTTACTATGATAGCAAATAGTAGGAAAGTCTTTTATAATTCACACAAACATCCTATACAAACAGAAGACAATTAGGCTAATTTACTAAATCCTGTCCAACAAGGAAATTTGTCAATGAAATTGTTTGTTTGTTGGGCTCTACATGTGTTTATGTTTGTACCCTGTTTGAAGTGTTCTTTGCTGAAGATCATAGTGGGCTCTTGGCTTCTCTCCAATTTGTTCGGCCCCGCCCTCTGTGGCCCCAACCAGAACACTCGTCCCAGGCAGAAACGCTTGGCGTAAATGCCCCGCCCACTGCACGTAAGAACTACTCCCTTCTCCAAGTACTGCAACAGAGCGGAGATTGCCCGGCTTTGGGCGGAGTCACAGTGTGTGGGGGGCGGTGGCAGCGGTATCCGGGGGAAACTGCAGCCGTTCAGAGTAGGAGGCGAAGGGGAGGGGGGAACAAAGGCAATCCTGACATCCTCACCCACAACGTCCCGCCGCAACACCTCCTCTCCAAGATAATACACACTGACCGAAAAGGAGGGAGAAACTGAGGAAAAAATACACAGAAGCACTGTTAATAACTGTTACTCATCACTTAATTATTCATCATTTTAATTGTTAATTAAAAGTAATAAGGATGTAACAATCAACATTATGCACCCATATACAAAAGTTTGGGCACCCCTAGTTGAACTACATGATTTGTTAATGCACAATTACTCTTTCTCATATGACTATATGTACAACCCCATTTCCAAAAAAGTTGGGACACTGTGTAAAATGTAAATAAAAATAGGATGCAATGATATGCAAATCATTTTTAAAGCAAAATACTACAAAGACAACATATCAAATGTTGAAACTGAGAAATTTAATTGTTTTTTCTGAAAAATCTATGCCCGTTTTGAATTTGATGCCAACAACATGTTCCAAAAAAGTTGGGACGGGGTCATGTGTACCACTGTGTTTCATCACCTCTTCTTTTAGCAACACTCTGTAAGCGTTTGGGAACTGAGGAGACACTGCTGTAGTTTTGAAAGCAAAATGTTTTCCCATTCTTGTTTGATAAAGGATTTCAGCTGCTCAACAGTTATCAGTGGGTGACAGGTCTGAACTGTAGGCAGGTCAGTTTAGCACCCGGACTCTTTTAATACAGAGTAATGCTGTTGTAATACATGCAGAATGTGGTTTATCATTGTCTTGCTGAAATAATCAAGGCCTTCCCTGAAAAAGACATCATCTGGGCGGCAGCATATGTTGCCAAAACATGTATATATCATTCAGCATTAATGGTGCCTTCACAGGTGTGCATGTCAACCATGCCATGTGCACTAATGCACCCCTATACCCTCATGAATGCTGGCTTTTTAACTGTGCATTGATGACAAGCTGAGTGGTCTTTAGCCCAGAGGACACAGTCTGCATGATTTCCAAAAAGAATTTGAAATGTTGATTCGTCGGACCACAGGACACTTTTCCACTTCACCTCAGTCCATTTTAATGAGCTCAGGCCCAGAGAAGGTGGCAGCATTTCTGGATCCTCTTTATATATGATTTCTTCTTTGCGTTTTAGAGTTTTAACTTGCATTTGAGGATGCAGTAATGAACTGTTTTCACAGACAGTGGTTTTCAGAAGTGTTTGAGCCCATGCTGTGATTTCCTCTACAGAATCATGTCTGTTTTTAATGCATTGCCGCCTGAGGGCCCAAAGATCACGGCCAGCCAAAACTGGTTTTCAGCCTGGTTCTTGTATACAGAGATTTCCCCAGATTCTCTGAATCTTTTAATGTCATTATGTACCGTAGATGATGAAAAGTAAAAGTTCTTTGCTGTTTTATGTTGAAAAATGTTATTCTTGCATTGTTGCATTATTTGATCATGCAGTCTTTCAGTGGTGAACCCCTCCTCATCTTTACTTCTGAAAGACTCAGCCTCTCTGGGATGTGCTTTTTTATACCCAATCACATTACTGACCTGTTGCCAGTCAACCACCAGGTGCTTTTTTTAGCATTACACAACTTTACCAACCTTTTTTTGCTCTCGTCCCAACTTTTTTGGAACTCAAAATGGGCAAATATCTTTCAATAAAGGATAACATTTCTCAGTTTCATCATTTGATATGTTGTCTTTGTACTATTTTCAATTAAATATAGGGTTTAAATGATTTGCACATCATTGCATTTTTTTTGTTTTGTTTTTTTTGCACAGCGTTCCAACTTTTTTGGAAATGGGGTTGTATTAAATGTAAATAAAATAAAAGCGTCTGCTTAATTCCATAAATGTAAACGTACATCGTCACACCCTTGATAATGAGGCAATGATGAAATACCTTTATCTCCAGGGACAGGGGCTGTTTCAATCGTTACGTTTAATTGGATCTCATTAAGCACTGAAAAGAAACAGTATAGCTTTAACAATCATTCACCACTGAAAAGAAACAGTTATACCAACAACACGTCACCCCCATGTCATCAGACTATGTAATTCTAAAGATTGCACATGAACGCAGATGAATGCAGGGCTACATACATAATAATCCAAAATCAGCGGCAACCTTGGTTGTGTGGACAATGTGAACAATATTTCTGAACAAACTTCACTTGGTTGTTTATAAACCATCTTCTATACTCAGCACTTTGGCACAAGTACATAGTTTTCTTGTTGTGCCATTTCTCAGAAACAACAAATTAACATAAAATACTTTTTGGCATCCCATCATAGTACTTTGTGCACCATCCCTTTACCAAAGAGCAGCACATGTGTTCTGCTAAAATGTTGGAGGTGTTGGTGAAGTATGGTGGTGGAACCATTTTCTGTCTCACTAGGATTTATGACATTGTAAAAAAAACAGGAGGTTTTGGATCAAGATCTGTCTGCCTATGCCTGGACGCTCATCTTAGGTCAGATGGTTGGAATCAAGCTTTTAAATGTCCATTCCAGTCCTCTTACCTTTAATCCCAGTGTAAACCTGTCTCCAGACGAGAAGATTGCACACAGTGAGGACCACTTTAAAGGACTCGGATGGATTTTAGATGGAAGAATGGACACAAACAGATCTTTATATGTGTTCTCCTCATCCTATTATAGGACTATTATAGGAGAAGACTCGGTGCCATTAGCTGAGGAAGGAAGCACTAAGTACTACATGCAGGGGTGCCAATATTTGAATAATTGACCTCTCTGAAAGGTTTTATTTCTTTCATATGTTCAGTGTAAACGGCTCATCTTCAGTAGCTATTAATACCAGCTTGCGCTATGTTATGTACTGTAAGCTGTACATTGAACAATAAAGATAGGAGTAAACTGAAGTTGATGTTCATGATAAAAAGCCCACTCACTGTTGGCACTCTTTGGGACGATCATGGGTTCTGTCAGCTCCTCTAAATGAAGAGTGATCTCGTTTCCTATGCTGCCATTCATTTCCTAGAAATCGTAAAATCAAAGGTTGTCTGTAATTCATAGCCACACAACAGATCACACAGATAGAATAAAATAAAATACATTAAGTAATCCTGACCTGCAGATTAATGTGTCTGCTGTTATATGATAACCCTGTAAAACCCCTTGAGACTAATTGAGATCAGTATCTATACAGAATGACTGTCTTTACTAAAGAACCCTTGAAGAACCATCTTTTTTAAAAATGCACAGTTGTACAACTTGCCACATCATCGTCATGGTTATGTTTTCTACACAGTATAGATTGAAACGCCATAAAATATACTCTTAACAGGAGTAACAAGAAAATATGAAATAATGTTCTACAATAAATATGAATAGCTACTTAACCAGCGAGATTTGATATCTTCATTTTGGTCATTTTTATTTTTTTTTTAGTTTACAAATACTAAATCAAGAATAAAATATCAACACAACAAATACTGAGCTATTCAAATTATTTGTGCCAGCCCAAACAGCCCCTAATTTTGGCCAGAGTGCCCCTTTAACATTCAGATTTTTAGAGATTTGGCTAACATGAACATATATAGTGAACTACAGAGTCAAATCCATTTTTTAAGCTTTTGTTTACACGTTGACTCTTCATGATATAGACTTAAGTGATCAACTGTCACTAATACAAGGCTTTTCAGAACATCTGTTTCCACTGGTGTTAAATCTCACCATACCAGTTTAAATCTTACCAGACCAATTTTAAATCTCACCACGCTAATATTAAATCTTACCAAGCTAATTTGCTGTGCGGCAGTCTCCTCCTCCTTGATCATTTTTGGCAGAATTTCTTCACTGCTCTCTGTATCACTCCTTTGTCTCCTTTTGCTTCTCCTCACAGCTTTCTCTCCACTTTCTTTCTTCACGTCAGCCACTCCTGCGTACATTTCAAAACATTGCTATACACGTGTACTGTTGACACCATATGGTTTAGACCCAAAAGAGTGTAAATAAGTACATTAAATATAGTTTGTTGGGTATAAACTTAAATAAGCCCAGACGATTAGCTGAAGTTATTGATTCATTTATTCATTATTTATTTTCCAAGATGGAAAATAAAAACACTTCAATCTAAATATACATGGATTTTTTTAGTTCTTAGTGATTATATCTCAAAAAGAAATGTTTATCTCTCTTTTAACAATCAATCGAGCTTTATAAGATTTCTTTTTAACATAATGCAATAAAGAACAGAAAAACGTGTGGACTGTAGGCCCACCTATGCCCCTTTAAGTCCAAAAGTCTGGACTGGGCTTAAAGAGGCCCACTGTACACTGCAGTATCAACGAGAATTTTTCTAAATAACGGAGACGCTCTTTTACGATGGACTAATATCAATCATTTAAACTGTAAACTAGTCGACCAGTAGACTAAGGGTATATTCCATGAGGTGCTTCACATTTAAAAGTGTGTGAAGCGTTGTTATGCTAAGTGGAACAAACAAATAAACAAATAAAATAAAACAAATAAAACATGACAAATCATTTTTTTACCCAATCTGTTAAAATCAGCAAATAAACAGTAATTGTGCATTAAAATGTGCGGAAGGCTGTTCTCTGTAGATGATGTGTACTTATGTAATTTGAGCAGGGATGCCCAAACTTTTGCACAGGACTTGCTACTTGACTTGGTATTGTTAATATACCAATATACCTGCAGTATGTAGACTATGTATGAACTGTATAGCGTCGCTAAAAAAAAAAGTCACTTTACAGGAGAAAAAACAACATTCTTAACTTTCTCTATAGGTTACTATAGGTTAAGTGACTCTTCTGTTGTTCCATCTGCCATGGAACTTTAAAGCAATGTAAACAGTAGCAACCAAACAGTGATGAACTTCAAAGACACGTCTTAATATGACTTGTTTGTTTTTCAGGGCGTGTTTTGGCCTCATTTAAGTACACACTGTTCTCCTTTAGTGCTGAATAATTACAGCCATTTGCTGGTTTATTACACAAGATAATGTGGTGAGTCACTCATAGGGCTGGTATGCTATGATAAGCTATCATTAGTATAATAAATTACCTCACTGGGTGCTTTTCTGAACATATCATGGGTCACTATCGTCAGCACATTTGGAACAATGAATGTAGCATGTATCATAAAAAGACTTTGGTTAGTAGTAACAAGTAGCTGCTGAGATGATGGCCTGTTATGTCGTTATCTTATTTTATTTATTTTATCAGTAGTTTGATGTTGTACTCGGAACTTTTAAAGGTGTTTTTTGTGGCGCTGTTGTTTTAATTTGTCCTTCCAAACTTGTTGACAAACCTCAGAAAAACAAAATACTGTGATATATATTGTGTATCATGAAAGTGAACAAACATGTCCAAAAGTGACAGAATTGAAATTTACCTTGCTCTGACAGCGGAACGAGCTCATAAACTTTATATGGTTCGGAGATGTCCAGCTGTGACCTTTCTGTGACCTCTCTGAACTCTGGGCTTTTGTTTAAAGCGCAGCGCAGGCGTGTCTTCCAGGAGGCAGGGTCAGCCTGACCAGGCTTCGAAAGCTTCCCTTTAAACTCAGCCCATGCCTGGACAGAAGAGTCACAATATTTAAAATAAATCATTAAAAAAAAAAACAAAGAGAGAATTACACAACTATTCAACAGTTTGGAATCACTTGGCATATATATGTTGTCATATGTACAATTACTTATGCAGTTTTATAAACTACATGTCAAAATATACACATTTAGTAAAGGTGATCATTCTTGTTTCTGCACTCATTGTCCATTTTATCAGCTCCACTGACCATATTGGTGCACTTGTAGTTCTACAGTTACAGACTGTTGCCCATCTGCATACTTTGTTAGCCCCTTTGCACCCTGTTCTTCAGTGGTCAGGACCCCCACAGGACCACCACAGAGCTGGTATTACTTAGGTGGTGGATCATTCTCAGCACTGCAGTATCACTGACGTGGTGGTGGTGTGTTAGTGTGTGCCCACTTACTGTCCACTCTATTAGACACAAGCTGTTGGTCCTGAAGCCAGACACAATAGCTCATAATAACTTTATACAATTATCTGCAACAAATGTTTGCATCACAGAAAGCAGTGATTCCACACTTTTGAACAGGGGCGTATCACAAATTCACTCTACGATAACAAAAGCAATCACATGTTCGGAGTGGAATTAGGAGCCATAAACATTCGTGCAGGTTGTGAAACATAAAGCAAAAAGCAAAAGGAAGAAGAAACCTTAAAGATGGCGGCATCCTCGTCAGTGCGGAAATCCTGCTTCCCAGCGTGTTTCCATGGGATACGGAACATGGTCTTTTCTGCATTGTCCCACATGAGGCCGTTATATTTCCCGCTGCTCACCTGTACACACACAGCGGCATTAAAATACATTATTTTACCATTTTTCTTGTATTTTTCCCTGAGGTGCACTTATAACGTTTGTGCAGTTTTATGTGCAGAGGTCATTATTTTTATATGACCAATGTCCAGCCACTCGTTGTCCCTTAGAATTACACAGGCTGTTCTGTGACATCATAAAAACAATACATTCAAAATAGACTGTTTTTGCAGTTTAGTCTCCATATATGCACTTTCTGGAGTGGGAGTAAACGTGTTTTGAAACAATGTTTACATACTACATCAAATTCTTGAATTAAATTCAGGTTACAGTGATATGAGCCCTTTAATATTACTCAGATGCAAAAACATGCATATTTTATTGTTTTCAACTACGAGCAAAAAGCTGCCGATTTCCTAATGGCTCGTGCATCCAAGGTCCACAAATCACTGTTGCTGATATGATTTTTATTTTGAGATATTCACACTTTCCCAGCAATTATTACATGGACTTAATTAAAGATGTTTTTCTGATGTAAATGCAATGCACAGCCTGCCTGCACATGTTCAACACATTCAACCCTGCAGGCTTTTCAAAACCCTCATGCATGTTTACATCTATGATTCATGGTTTAATTACGTTTAGCCTCAGGCTTCACCAGTAAACACTGCAGTGACTGTAAACACATCGGGGTGAGCTCCCAACAAACAGTTCTTTTTTTAAAATTACTAACAACTTTAGCCAGTTTAGTAATGTTTTAGTAAGCGCTACTTATTTTCAGTTATTTACTAATATTGTAACATACCATAAAGCCGAAAGTATGTGGACACCTATCCATGTTATTGAGTTCAGGTGTTTCAGTCATACCCATTGCTGACAAGTGTATAAAATCAAGCACATAGCCATGCAACCTCTATAGGCAAATACTGGCAGTAGAATGGGTCGTACTGAAGAGCTCATTGACTTTAAACATGGCACTGTCACAGGATGGCATCTTTGCCACAAGACAGTTCATGAAATTTCTGTCCTGCTAGATCAACTGTAAGTGCTATTGTTGTGTAATTGAAGCATCTAGCAACAACAGCTCAGCCATGAAGCAGCAGACCACGGCAATAAAAATCACCTATACTCCGTTTCATCACTCACTACAGTCCTAGGGTTGCTAGAATTGGTATTGGGATTAAGCGCTTCACTATCTGGCAGCCTGATGGATAAATATGGGTTTGCCATATACCAGAATACACAGTGCCAACAGTGAAGTATGGTGGAGGCAGCATGATGGTCTGGGGTTGTTTTTCAGGCCTCTTCGTTCCAGTGAAGGTTAGTGAAGGGTAATGTTAATGCTACAGCACACAAAGACATTTCCAGCATGAAGCAGAACCTTCTATTTCATTCACATTAACATGCCAAAATTCAAAGCTGTGCTCCAATTAGTTATGTTAGTTATGATTTTTCTTAAGTTTGCTCCATCAGGTTATGAACTGCACCTTAAATACTGAACTTAAACGCTTACAGAATGACTGAACTGAGCTGACATAATAACAATCTGGGAACAATATATCACTTTATATCGACTGGTTTCATATGAATAAATGCCTCCAACAAGTTATTTTTTTTCAGAAAGTTTGAACGTAATCAGACACTGCTTTTTTCCCATAAAATATATATATATATATATATATATATATATATATATATATTTTAAAGAAAACATATTAACAATCACTGACAGTTTTACGGACCATAAAAAAAAATATATATATATATATTATATATATATATATATATAATATTACATATATATATATATATATATATATATATATTTTTATTTTTTATTTATTTTTTATCCATATTTCTAAAATCATATTTCTATCAATCTTTTGCTTGAATATGCTGGACTAACATATTAAAAATACAGTGTTATTACTCCTTATTGGTGTAATAATGTTTTAAACTTGAGGCCTAGGAAACATATCCAAGAAACACAATGTAAACAAATGGTAAAAGTAAATCGTAAAAAGAAAAACACATTTATAATGCTCCAGAAAATGCATATCCTTTTTGGTAATATAAGCTAATATTTTTTGGTTATTAAGGGCCTATTACACACAAAATCTTTAACATATAACATATATCCTGTATATTACTACCACTATTATTATGTCTTCATACTATGCTTCTTAGTCAAATAGCTCATGTTCAAAAACTTAAACCATGAAGAAGTCATAGCGTATTAAATATTGGAAATAAAAAAGTACATCCTTCAATAATAATACATGTTGTGTGGTTCATTTACAATGAAATATTATTTGTAGTTTTGTTTTTATACCCAGTTATTACCTTGGGTCAGCTCAGACATTCTGTAAACAATTAAACTCAATATCTAATAAGCAATTTAGGAGGACAAACTTTCAAAATTCATAACTGAAAAATTATCTGAAGTACAGCTTTTAATGTTTAAAGTTTTTGCTTGATTTTGTTTTTATTGAAGTCCAAGTTATGACTGGAAACTAGGTGAGCTGGTGTGTACTGACCCTGCTGAGGGTCAATCAGGTCTTTAGCCTGATGGGCTAACATTATCATGCTATTTGGACTTTGCTAGCAATACTAATGCTGGAGTTTGGAAGCAGCCAATAAAACAAAGAGCATCCAAACATCACTCATTAAGCGCATTTGATAATCATAAATGAATGACCTCTTAAACAACACATCGCACCGCTGGATCACACACACACTGACTGACCTGCTCAACCAGCCATGAGCGCAGCCGCCGTGTAGAGCGGATTTTAACCGACGCCATCTGAAAGAAAACATATTAACAATCACTGACACTGACGGACCATAATGTATAACTTGTGGCTGTGATAATTAAAGGGAGCAGAGAAAACAAGTAAAAAAGTATATTTAATGGAAAAACAATGGATTTGAAAACATCTCTGAATACCTCTATCGCGAAACTGCCTCAGGCATCAGGTATTATATTACATGTAAATACATTCTGTGAGGGAGCTTTTAATCCAGACATCTGGTTCCTATCACCACCACTGTGAACAATCCTGTTTTTCTAGATCACAGCATCTCAAATCAAACCACTCTGAAGGACTTTTTTACATCGTAATGACTTAATGATGCAGAAATTGTGATATATTTGTGGAGTTCCCCTTTAAATGAAAAGCTATTGTTACACCATCGGTTGCTATGGTGAGCTGCTGTTCCTCAATGTCTGGTTCCGGATTTTCTAAAAATAAAGCACTGCAATGCAAAAAAAGTGTCTTTTCAGGAAGTAGCTCAGTAGTGTTACATGGATCCCTCTACTGAATTAGCCAACACTGTAAAAAATAAAAAAATAAAAAATAAACGGTAAATAAAGGGTACTTTCTATTGGGAGGGGTCTGTCTGAAACCCTAACCTTTAAATTTGTACTTGGGAAAATAATAATTTTTTTTTTATTTACTTTTTTCTTTTTTTAATTTCTATTTTGACTTTCAAACTTTCAGAAAAAACTGCTCCACATTTTCGTCACCACCGAAACAGAGTTTCAGAGTTTTAGCCTGTGGCTTATTTTAGCCACACCCGTCCACTTTAGATCAGGAAGTGAGACTGCATCCCTGTCCCTCGTGGCCACATGGTGAGCAGTTAGACCCCATCGTTTTGAAGTAAACGTGTCCCAAAGTCTAAAAATCAGTGTGTAACGTTAAAAATTGTCATTACAGAAACAGATTTTCTGCAGTTAAGAAAAAGATTTTGTGTTTTAATGAAAAACACTATGATTTTATGTGTGTACAGCTCTTCAAAGCCGTGTTTGCTAGTCATGTACTGGCTACCGTTTTTGAGTTCTGCTCAAAATGAGTTAAAACTGTCATTACCGAAACAGTCTGGACTGAAACATGGTCGTTTTGGTAGCAACGAATGGAATGTTTCAACATTTATTTTCATAAAATAAACAGAATTAAGGTACAGAGTCACTCAAAGCAACGTATTTTAATGCAGAATGCAGTTCTTAAGAATCTATTCTTACACCCAGGTATATATATCTGTGTCTCTGTGACGTCTGTGGTGTGCTTGTATGGCGGTGCTGCTGGGTGATTGTTCTTGAAATGAGATAAGGAACTGTGCATCGCAGTCTACAAACTATCCCACCAGTCGTGGTGCTGTGGTGTCTAGTACGGGAAACAGAACTATAGACCTCTACTCTTGCACTGGCCTTGAACCGCTAAAGATGTTATCAGGAAACATACGACGGAACTCAATCAAAGATATTACGCATAGTTATGTTTCTGAACTGATCCCAATCTGCACTTTATTAGTTTTGCTTTGCAATAACAATTTAGCGATGGTGTGCAGAATTTCCATATAATTTGCATAAAGGTATGACTGCTTTGTTTACGGCGGCCGTTAGACTGGTGGTAGGAGGGACGAACAATCGGAAGACACTAATTGCTGCCGATTTTCTTGTGAGTTTATGTGTGTTTATGCAAATGTGCTGACAAAATGTTGAAAGATCTCACACACTGCACCTTTAAACACAGTTACACTCTGAAACTGAAAGTACTTTTCTCACATTTTCCATCACTTAATGTGATAAATACTGTAGGTTTTGTTTCCACTCTGTGCTGAACTACACTGATGTCGATTTATTTAAGTGCTTTAAATGTCTTGCTCATGTAGAAGGTCAGAGTTTAGCTGCTTTATTAAGAAAAACAAACCACTTGGCTACATTTCAGTGTATTATTAAGACAAGTTTACTATGACACATCCAGCATTTGAATGCTTTCCTTCCTCTCACCCTGTTCATCTGTCTATGTCAGTTTCAGATTGTTTTCAATGGATAAAGCTAATAATCTAAGAAGAACTTATAATTAACATTTGTAGATTTTCTAATAATACTAATATTATTACTAGTAATAAGTCTGTCTTAGTTTTTCTATTTGTCCTCAAACCGCTCTGAATGACTTTGTTTACATCCTAACGATTTAATTATATAGAAAATGTGGAAATCTGGATTTATGTGGACCCAGAAAATAACGTATTTTTTTAATGAAGCGCCCTCTGGTGACCGAGGTGATGAACTGCAGATGCAAGAGATTTTGGCGTGACCCCCATCGCGAACACAGCATAGAGCTTAAACAGGACAATAGGACTGTTCATTTAGAGTTCAGAAACGCGTCCCAGCCAGAACAGTGTGTGTGTGTGTGTGTGTGTGTGTGTGTGTGTGTGTGTGTGTGTGTGTGTGTGTGGAATCGTTTAATATATCGTTAAAACTGAAAAAATGAACTCCTACCCATTACCTCGGTGTGAACAGCACTTCCTAGTCTAAAAAGCGCTGTTTCAGCAGTAAAACAGCACCAGGACTGTTAACAGTGATAGAATCACAACCTGTGAAAAAACCCCCGTAATATAATCACACAGTTCATATGTCACAGCTAAACTGTGGACTGTTTAGATGTATTTTATGTGTTTTTTAATGAACTGGTTCGACTGTCTGTAAATATAACCTAACTATCGCACTGATAAGCGTGTCCGAGTTCGGCGGCGGATATTCAAGTTTCGTTTTTACCTTTTCTCCGGTTGCGATTCTTCTTCTCCCTCCAAAACGAATCTGACCGTAGTCCGAAAGCGGTGTGCTCCTGGTCGCCTACAGCGTCTGCCAGCCCCTCAGTCCTGCGAGAAACTCCCTCCTTTTCCCAGAAATCACATGACCACTCAGCAGCGCTGGAGTTCAGTCGCAACGGTTCCGCACCGCCAGAGGGCGACAAAAACACCGCGCTCTGCACTGAACTGCGCTGCTCATTGTAGGACATTCATTCATTCATTCATTCATTCATTTATTTGTTTGTTTGTGTGTTTGGGTATTTGTTTGTTTGTGTGTTTATTTGTTTGTTTGTATGTTTGTCTGTGTGTTTGTTAGTTTGGGCATTTGTTTGTGTGCTTGTTTGTTTGTGTGTTTGTTAGTTTGGGTATTTGTTTGTTTGGGTATTTGTTTGTATACTTAGTACAATACTATCCAAATTAACCCACTTAATTTTAACAATCACTTTTGTGTGTCTTTTCAGAAAACGTTTTTGGGAAGGTTTGTGAAAAGTTTTAGTGGTCTCAACTGCAGTGGTGGACAGTAACCAAGTAAATGTAATTAATTACAGTACTTAAGTAGTTTTTTCGTGTATCTGTATTTTACTGAAATTTTTCCATTTTGGGTGACTTTTTACTTTCACTCCACTACATTTCAAAGTGTAATATCCTACTTTTCACTCCACTACATTATGGAAAATCTGTCATTCCTTTTGGCTTATGTGTGCATAAAAACGTAACATGTCAAAATGAAAGAAGTGTGAAGCAAGAACACCAATCAGGGAACAGCGCGTACTTTGTTTTGAGCTTGTTTTGACCTGGATATCCGACCCAGCGCAGCACACAGTTCAACGGCAGTGCAGCAGCATAAAAATTTGGGAGTGAAAAATTTGGGAGTAAAATTTTTCTACCTAGTGGAAATTGTCTGCCTTCAGTGTTTTGTGCTTATGATCATTTTCAATCAGTGACAGACTCATTAATGACATTCTATTAAAAGATTGATTTACCAAGAGTGACACTGGAGTATTTTCACCTAGAATGAGTTAATGAAGCGAGTCTTGTTACAAAAATGTTAATATGACCTTAAAGTCATAATTAATCTTTTAGTACTTTTACTTTCGATACTTAAGTACGTACTTAAATACCTTTGTACTTTTACTCAAGTGGAGGTCTAAAAGGAGGAACTTCTACTTTTACTGCAGTAATATTTTACCTTGGGTATCTCTACTTTAACTCAAGTACATGGTTTGTGTACTTCGTCCACCACTGCTCAGTTGTGACCGGTGGGAAAAGTTTGAACATTTATTTGGATACAGTTACATAAACACAAGAAATAACAGTAAAAAAAGACAAGGTGCTTTTATGATCATGGAAATGTAAGTAGTCTAACCTGGATCGTGATGTTCTAGCATGTTCAAAACTTCAGTTGAAATCAGGCTATTTAGTAGAAAACAGTCTGTGTTATCCCACCGGTCACGATGTTTACATATCCTATGAGAATATAAGTGGGTCATTCTCATGAAATCATGTCCGTAAATAATGTTCATGTCATTTAGTAGGCCAAATGGTACAGCAGAGTTCATGGAGTTTATTTCATTATTTTAAAGTTTTCTTTTTTTCTACCCTAATTCTCATTACTGCGAGGGGTCCACATGTTTCTGTTTGTTGCCATCATTTAAAATATATATAACATACTTTAATGAATTCCTTGTCAACTGTAAGGACGTGAACCAAAACAACAAAATGTGAGGCCCAAGTGTAAAGAACAATATATATCTTCAAATCTTCTAACAAGAAATACTACAATGTTACTGATCATCAGTTAAAAAATTAAATAATTCAGGTTTCTTTTTAACTATATATCCAGGCAGAATTGGGTATAGACTTTTTCTTAGGACCTTTCTCAAGAACAAATTAAAGAAAAAATATTGATGAGTGAGGCTCAGCGTTTGTATAAACAAAAAACTAATAATAAAATAAAATTGCATTTTAGTCATTTAATTTTTTCAAGTTGGATCCCAGTATTTGTCATGTTCATGAGAATAACCCAACTGTTGTAGTACATTATCATGAAAAGTATCAATCGTTGAGTGTATGAGAGTGTATCGTTACACCCCTATAGCAGAAGCTAGCCCAGTTAGTAATTTTATGGTAATTATATTACATTGAGGGAAAATGCAATGTTATAGGTTAATGCTCACAACTAAAATTCATAATTTAGATGACAATAACATTTATAGTAACAAATCTGCAGCCGATAATCATTTGTCCAAATTTACATGCTCGTCCAAGCTTCATTGCCACACAACATTTGACCCTCATTGCCAAAGAGATTTGACCAGAAGGCTAATGCCCCATTCAGCACAATTAAATGTTCCACCAAGAGCAAAATTCACCAGAAACAGAAATGGTTCCACAAACGTGACGGTGAATTTATCTAGACGGAACTGCCTGCACTATCACTACTTTCCAAAGTGTTTTTTTCCAGTGTGTGTCCGATAGATAATAATGTGCACGGAGCTGAAAACTGTATCAAACATGACTAACTCTGCAGCTAACAGTCATCACAGTAGCATCTGTCTGGAACTAGTGAGTATTTATCTGCTTCTCCAGGAAGTCTTCACTTCTTCCTGAGAATATTTTAGCTTTACCCAAAATAACAGGTTAATGAACTGGACTGTTAGGAAAATACACAAAACCACACAAGAAGAATGTTTCATATGTTAAGAATTTTACTTTCCATGATTTAAAAATGTTTTACTCACTTATACCTTGAATCTTCAATGAAAATCTGTAATCCTCAATTATAACATTTTAAAATACACCTTTTATAATAAACCCACTCTTAAATGTTTTGCATGTATGAATAGGTGCAATATGGTCTGTTTACTTTTCTTGCATAGTAATGCTGCAGCGTTTTTCCCAGTTGCTTGACCGTTCAGGAGTCATATTCTCAAAACAGTTAACAAACAATACTAAACAGAAATCTACAGGCCAAAACAACACAATTTCTTTGCATAATGATCAAACCTCAACAAATGAACTAACTCCACAAAATACACATTTCAGTTTTAACCAATTTAGTCTTCATTACTGCTGTATGTCTGTACTGCACAATCTACTGACATTACTGTAAACAGTATGTGATTTGGGAGTGTGAGAGTATTACAGACTGTTTCTGTTATTTTATACTTGGATGGTTTATCATGAACACATTTTAGTGCTTTGTATTGCTCACCCCTCAACCAAACAAAAACTGACCAAAATAGCAGTTTAAAGGGAGACAAGTTCAGAAACCAACCCCCTGTAGGGGGGGTTCAAAGGCTTGGTCCACCAGGAGAATATTTTAGTGATTGTCACACAAAAATTAAACCTTCTTGTGCTCTATAAGAATAAAGGAAGAAAGAAGTAATTGCTACAGAATGATTCTGTTCACTGAGTTCAACAACTATGCCAACATAAGCCATGTCAAAAATTGTACTGCTTTTCAGGTTTTTAGATTTGTTTGTTAAAACCTCATTGATTCCCTTACCAAGGTCAAAAGGTCAGTGTGTACAAACACACTGGTAGACATCAGCTTTTGCCTCCTCCTCAACAATAATTATAAATAAAACGGCCAATCTAAAAACTCCACTCATCATTTGTGTTTTATCTAGCAAAAGTATACTGACTCTACAAAGTGTGCTGTGCTTGGACCCCGATAGTTGCCAGTTGCAATGTAATTAGTAGACGGTTGTTTAGCTCTCAGCAGAAATCAACATGTTCTACATCAACGTCAGACAAAAATTAAGTGGTAGTTGCTTGTCTTAGTTGCTCACAATGATAATGTACACATAACTAACATTTTTGCACCACCGTTTGAAAGCTATTGAAGAAAGATATCATATATGTGAAAATAAAAACAACTTCACAGCTCACGAAACTTTCATGATCTTCTGCTGGTGAAGGTGACTCTTCCTCAGAATTCTGCTTGTTGACAGCAGAGATCAAAATGAAAAACTCCTAAATGTACACAAATCACGTGAGCGCCATGTTCAGTATTCAAAACAGCACGTTTCGTCAAAAGGCACCAAGTATTAATCAATGGTGTGCTGGTAGATGGTGAGTGACAGCAGAGGGGTCAGTGCCTCTGTGGCCCATGTTTGGGTTACATCTTTCGAGGAACTTTATCACCCAGTGGAATCTCTATCAATTTCTAGAAAACAAAACAAAACATGAAAATACAGGTCATTAAAAGAAAAGAGTGACAGTTTAGACAATAATCACACTTATCACACAGTAAATCATATAAGTGGGCTATTCTACTGAAGTACTTCAAACTGTGGACCCACAGTAAAAACTATTAAAAACAACAATTAAGTATTCAGATCTTGGATATTTACAAGGATTATGTTATGATCTATTTAAACCCAAGGAATTAAAAGAGATAGTAATAAGCTAAATATATACAAAATCATTATTTATAGGGAACTTTCTATTGGGAGGTGGCCACCCCAAACCCTAACCCCTAAATTTCAACTGGTGAAAATCTCTTTTTTATTTTTTTTGAAGATAGTTTAGATTTCTTTTAAAGTGAAGTTGAAAGATTTAGATTTTTCATGAGTTTCATTTTTATTCAAAAAATGTTATCCCATGTTTTCATGTCACTACCGAACTCTGAGAGTTTCAGTCCATAGGCGGAGCCTTTTTTAGCCACACCCCTAAATTTTAGAGCAGGAAGTGAGACTGTATGCCTGTGCCTAATGGCCACATGGTGAGCAAGTAGACGCCATTGTTTTGAAGTGTCCCAAAGTCTGAAAATCTCTGTGTAACATTACGAACTGTCAATACCGACACATACTGTTTATAAACCTTTTTGTGCTTTAATTAAAAATTTTATGATTTTACGTGTTTACAACTGTTCAAAGCTGTGTTTGCTAGTCATGCACTGGCTAGCATTTTTTAGTTATGCTCACAATTAGTTAAATTGTCACTATTGTCATTACTGGAACATCTGGTAAAGATTTGGTAGTGTTATGAATGTTTTTGTATTGATAAAATGGAATTTTACCATTTTGAAAAATTAGCTACCCTGTCACTAATGAAACATCTGGTATAGATTCACTACTGTTATGACTGTTTTGCCAGGAATATTCAATCATTTGTTTTAATAAAATAAACATAATTAAGGTACAAGGTCATTAAAAGTCATTTAAAAGTCTGAAATTTGAACCTATTTGATAGAATAATATGAATATGACAGGCACAAACGCTTTAATATAAATTGGGAGCTTCCATTTTGTTCAGCAGCGAGTTCAAGTGCAGGGCCTTAGAGAGGAACTGCTTGATCAGACCAGCCCAAGAAGACCTGATTTCATGATAACTGTTTCAATTTCTAATTGGGCAATAAACACTTCCCTGTTAAAACAAACAGGAATGGACCTAAAGAGAGCTGCCGGAATCACCTAAGAATCAGGTTTTTGCTCCAAAAACATGAAAAAATGTATTATAATTGTTTTGCCTGATCCGTGTTGTAGTTTTATGATGTAAATAAGGTGAGGCAGGTCAGTGCACTCACACCGTATTTGAACGCTGCTGCTACACCGAAAATGTCACAGCACAATTATGCAGAGCTCATTGGGCTAAACAGCCGGTTGCCTCTTACTTTTGTAGCATTTTATTTAATCAATGTTATTTAATAATTCTAAAATTCCTGTTTGGCCTGTTGAAGAGCACATAATGTTATTTATCTGGCTACTTTGGTTAACAGAAAGTACAATCAGCCAACGTTGCTATAAAGAAATTGTTTTTCTTGGAAAAAATCATGATTGGTGCATGTCTACCTATGGCAGTTACAGTCAATGACCAAAAACAGAGGATTTTTTAGATACACCAAGGTAATCATCATAAGATATAAGTTAGACTATTAAAAACTATTTATTAAATTATCAATTCATCAATATCCAACAGGACACTCAAAGAACTTAATAATATATATTTTAGGTGCCTCGAAACCCGCTCATATGAGGTTACTGGAGGAACCCTGGAGTCTACAAGCTCTTGCAGGAACCTCTAACTTCTACCTCACAGGGTTCCATCAAGCACCATGCTGCAGCTCTAGGTTCTTGGAGGAACTCTTTTAAATGAACCCTCAAGCACTATTGAGGGTTTCTAGAAGAACTTGCAAGCATAAAAGTGGTTAAATGAAGAACCATAGACTTTTCTGTGGTTCCAAAAAAAGTTTTTATTAGTGTCATTAATTACCTGCTGCAGTCTGGAGTGATACGCCTCATCATCCTCCTCTTGCTCTCTTTCGGGTTGAATCTGGTGTCGTTTACATGTGGCGATTAATTCACCCTCATCCATCAGAACAGCAGGGTCCAGAGAGTGTGCATTAATCAGACTGACCAGGTACTCTCTGTAGTGTTTGCTGTAAACAAACAAATAAAAATACTCAATAAACAACCAAACAAACAAAAAATAGGTACCCCAGCTACTCTCAGAAGTGTTGGCTGCAAACAAATAAACACACAAAAACACACCATAAACAAACAAACAAGTTTCCACTAGCTACTCTCAGTAGTGTTTACTGTAAGCACACAAACAAAAACACACCATAAACAAACAAAAATAGGTACTACCAGCTATTCTGAGTAGTGTTTATTGTAAACAAGCAAAGCAAAACACACCATAAACAAACAGAAATAGGTACTACCAGCTACTTTGAGTAGTGTTTACTGTAAACAAGCAAAGAAAAACACACCATAAACAAATAAATGAAAAAAAGATACTCTGGGTAGTGTTTACTGTAAACAAACAAACAAAAAAGGTACCACTCGCTACTCTCAGTAGTGTTTACTGTAAACACACAAGCACAAACAAACAAAAACACAGGCACCACCAGCTAGTCTCTCTAGTGTTTATTCCAATGGAAAAAAAAATACTGAGAAATAAACAGCAGACGAGAACAAAGAGAGTACAGTAGTTGATGTGGAGAGGAAATGGTGGTCAAATGATGCAGTCCAGACCATAAAACAGCTCTTATGAGACCACTAGTGTTGACGTTTTAACTGAATGCATTTGAGATGTTCGCAGTGTTTTAGTAGCTGCACAACACGTCGGCCATAAAACGAACTGTTGTGCCAAACTGAGTGTTTCTGCACAGAAGTGTGTGTGAAGAGTTTTGAAGAAGTGAACTCGGTACTGAAAAATGTTACTTAGCTATCGTAAAGAAACTGTAAATATCTGCTCTTCATATCAAGGAAGATGGTGAAACTGAATGTTGAAGCTAAATGTACCTAAAGAATCAGCACGCTGCTGCTTTATGCTGTCAAAGTCTCTGAGCGAACGAGCAAGTAAGTAAATGAATGAAATAGTGAGAGAAAGACAAAACGAATGAATGAACAAAGACAGCTCAGGACACTCACTCGCAGAGTCCAGCGTGGCCTTCCTGGGTTTGAATTCCACACGGAGCATCCTGCCCACCATCCTTCTGCTCCAACACTCCACACACAGCTGACCAACACACACGGGATAATGAGTTCATACAGAGTTAAAACATGATTCCAAATGAGTTAATCGATGAGTTGCGGAGAGAAACACTGAGGACTCACCGCTCTCTGTCCCCTCAGGAGGGTCTGTGTTAAACTCCACTTTACCTCTCTGTAAAGATAGAATGTGTAACTGTTATAGAAAGAAATTCTGTTCAAATGTATTTTTCTGTCTGTAGTTTTTGTGTTTTTTGTACCTGTAGTTTTCTGTTCCTGTGGTTGTTTCTACCAGTTCATTTTTTGTACCTGTAATTTTCTGTACTTGTGTTTTGTATTGTCTAGTTTTTGCATCTGTAAATGTCTGTGGCTGTTTTTGTACCCATATGTTATGAGTAGTTTCCTGTACTTGAACGTTTCTGTCTCATTGTTTTCTACATGTTATGTTCTTGTAGTTGTTGCCTGTACCTGTATTTTTACTTGTAGCTTTTGTATATATAGTTTTTTGTTTCTATAGTTTTCTGTACCTAAATTTTTATACCTTTTTTATACTTTCTGTAGTTTTCTGTACCTACATTGTTTATACCTGTGGTGTCCTGGACTTACCTTTTTCTATAGCCATTCAATTTTAGTTTAAAATACTATTTAAAATACGCACAAAAATTTAAGATTGCAGGAAGAGGCAAAAACACTAACAGGCTTATGTAAAGCCCCCCTCCTAAATAATATTTAATTATTCAATTATTATTTGAATTATTATTAAAATTTCACAGTATTATAGAAAACACAAAATTACATACAGAACATAATAACAACATAGAAGAACATCAAATGACCATAATAATATCAACATAATGCATAAAGTGAAAACGTGATATGTTTATGAAATATTTGTAATGACATTTGTGTATGAAGTTAATAGATACCTATGATTGTATAATGATATATGTTTATACA
Source organism: Colossoma macropomum (assembly GCF_904425465.1). Classification (NCBI taxonomy): domain Eukaryota; kingdom Metazoa; phylum Chordata; class Actinopteri; order Characiformes; family Serrasalmidae; genus Colossoma; species Colossoma macropomum. The sequence goes on from NW_023494790.1 coordinate 10,946,586, forward strand.
CATATCATTACTATTGCTTAGGACTATTAACTAGTAATGACATGTTAGACTAAGTGAAACAAAACATGGATATATGGACATATGGACAGTACATAGGGAAAAAGCAAATATGAAATGGTTGTTAAATGGTCTTTTAAACATCTTTTGTAAGACTTTATAGAACAATTGTTTTTGTGAAATGGAAAAGCCCATAAATCTAGCTCAAAATTGACCCCTACAAGTTAGAAATGTAGGAGGAAAATCTGTAAATTTGCTGTAAAATTCACTTCACTTGAATGTAGCTTATATATAAAAACACATTGTAAAATATTAATATCATAAGCAGAATCTGACGTTTCTGGAATAGAGGAGCAGATGACATGTATAAATCTGATCAGGTTGCAATCCTAACAAAATATTTCTGGAGGACCAAAATTTTGTGGAGAGTAGTAGAAAAAGTACTTGCCTAAATTTTATTACAATATGAAAGACAGAGATAAATTAGACTGTAATAGGGAGGACAGACACAATTTGTGTTGACCAGATGACCAAATCTCCTTATTCTACCAATAGATTTATTTATTTCTCCACTAACCCAGTGTGTTTGTTCACTCCAACTCAAATTCTCATAAACAGTAATTCCCCAAAATTCTCAACAAACTGAATTGTAATTTTAAATAAATGCTTAGTGTATAATTTTTTCCCACAAAAATTTATAAAGTTAGACCTTTTTACATTTAAAGAAATTTTAATACATTTTAATAAATGTATCACAGGTAATTAAACCAGCATTAGAATCTTTAATCAATGTGGTGAATTTTGAATGTGAAACAACTAGAGCTGTGTCATCTGCAAACATTATTGGAGAATCTTTGAGACATTAGATAAATTATAATCTCAAATCATAATCTCAAAAATCTAGTAGCAGTCTTGCAAATAGTGACCCAGTCTTTGGAAAATCGTAGTCTGTGACTGCAAACTCTGAGACACTGAGTGTGTTTATATCCAATTAATAATCTGATAACTGCAGAAAATCAGATTTTGTCAGTAATCCGATCAACACGTTTACATGCACTTGAGTAATCAGAAAATGGGAAATTCCGGGTCTACATGAGTCAGGCAGTAATCAGATATCTGCTTTGCAACGAACCAATAAACTCACAGAAGAGGACGTGACGTAAACGCAACGTAAAACTCAAACTTCATGCCGCAGCTTTTTTTAAAAACACCGCACCACTTTACCTGAAAATATGAACATACGTCATCTAGAAAATGAATAATATTTAAGTCCCTCTTTTCGTAGAGAATGTATTTGGTTTTGCTGTGTCTCGCGGCAGCACTGCTTACTTATTTCCGGTCTGTTTTCGCACATGCGCAGACTGAAAGAAATCAGAGTAAGAGTTCACATGCACTGAGAAATCTGATTACTGAGTTAAAATCCAGCTCTGTTAATCGAATTTCTTAATTGTATTTCTAGATCGGAGTATGATGTTTACATGGCCATTTGAATAATGGGATAACTGCAGGAATCCGATTATGATGGGATTATTGAGTGCATGTAAAGTCAAAAGTCTTTTCAAAGTGCATGGTGAGCATATGACTGTAGTAAAGCCTGTAGAGTGTAGTTTGGAGTATTTTTTAACACTTTAAAGCTTGAAGTTTAGTGTAGTTTTGGTTACCTGTAACAAAGCCTTTAGCCTGGCAGGCTCCCAGTCTCTCAGGTAGAAGAGGCAGTCTCGTGGATGATGGGCATGAAGACCGTTCACTACACACCGACCATCTACACATCGTTTCTGCAAAGGGCATTACATCACAGAAACCTTTAAAACACCCACAGCAATGCATTTCAGCCCTTTTTCAATTGTAAATTTCATTATAATGTCATAGCATTAATGGGTAAGGTGATATGTATAATCCTTCTCCATGGGACATATTATGATTCGATAGTTTCATTCTGCTTTGAGTGTTTGTGCTTGTGTATTTTCCATGTATACACTTGTCTATCCAGTTGTAGTTCCTAAATTCAGTCACATAATAATGTAGATATTCTAGTTTTAATTGGTGCTTTACACATGCCAAAAGATAGAACACCTTTAAGAGTGCTCTTAGCTTACAAAGACCACTTTCTGTTTCACTTTCACATTCAAATTTAGTTTAGTGGTCAGGAGAACAGGACATTTTAACACAAACAGAGGGTAAGTTGTACTACTCTTTCATGAGAGAAAAACTCAAAAATACTAAACATTTATAATACAACACAGGGTTTTGACAGCTCTGTTGCATTTCCAACTGCACTTACTATATCATAATCTTCCAGCATTTCGCTACTGTACCTTGTATCTTCTTTTTTGTCATTTTTCATTTTTTGATATAATTCGAAAGTACCACTTGCCCTTTACATTGTATGTAAATTTCATAATGAATGAACCAACATAAATGACCCAAAATTACTCAGAAAAAAAGCCTTGTTCCATTGACTTACATTAAAATTAGAGTATGTTTTTTCCCTCTCCTGTAAAGTTATCATTTTGGAGATACAAGGTTTTGTTCCGACAACAGCGATATATTCCAGTGTTATGCTCCTACCTTGTGGAAAAGGTTGTTGCAGCCACAGCAGAACTCATGCCTGCACTGGCTGCAGGTGAAGTGCATACAGCCGCCTTTGGCCAGAGCATATTGAAACTTACAGTTGGGACAATCTGCGGAGGGGAAAAACAAAGACAGAAAGATTAGAGGCTGTGAGAATGCATTATGGTTTTAACGATATTTCTATTTGCTATCCTTTATTTCATTCTTTTTTCATTTTGACATTCATCGTCCAGAAGATTGCACATTTGAAAGGAAGATATACTGAGTGTCAACCTTAGCACGACTGACAGATGGAAGTCTGTGTAAAAGAAAATGCAATAAGCTCCTAATGCATTTTTTAAAGCCATTCTGGCACAGAACGAACGCAGTAGAAGACGGAATTGCAAAGAGGAGAGACGCTTTTTAATTTGCCATATTTCTAGCATGGTGCTCTCCTTGATAATGCAATTTGAAATGCCTTATTAGAAAATGTAAATGTATATAAGGGGACATGAACTTTAATTTAAAGTAAGACTTGAAAAGTTTAAGCAACTGTAGACAACTGTTGACTGGTTTCACAACTTAACTGGGTTTACATAGTTGCTAAGTCATTTATAAGGAATCCCAGGTGGTTGTTAAAGTGTTGTTAGGCCATCATTTTACTGCTCTTTTTATTCTAATGCAGGCATGTCATACTGGAGACCTTGCAGCCAACGTCCTGAGCAGATTAGCGTTAACCCTCATCCAACACTCTGGATTCAGTTCATGAAGACCTTGCTAATTAGCTGATGAGTTGAATCAGGTATGTTTAATGAGACAGTCTGAGGTGTTTTGGCCCGCAAGGACTAGAGCCTGACTTGGGCTCCAATGGGATGCACCCAAATGTTTTTTTTTAATTACTGGGATTCCACAAAAGACGGTAAATGAGAGATACTTGGAGGAGATCGGTGATACAGTTTTACATTTCCAAACACTGTTTAACATTCTTATTTTTACATGTTTTACTACTGTATAGAAATCCTTATACCCATAATAATATGACTGATACTGATACTGACTGATGCCATTTTCTCTCAGAAATCCAGCCAGGCCCTGTTTCTGATATTCTGGATCATTGTCTCGCTTCCATGTCTGAAAATCATTACATGAAACTCCTTCATGTTGAACCTCCCACTGTGAACAAACAGAAAACATTTGAAGCAGTTTTTATTTAAAATGAATTACTTACATAAACAAAGTCAAAAGCAGTTCACATTCAGGTTTAAAGAAGTTTCAATCTGCTTCATTCGGTCGTTAAAACAGTTTAAGTAAAGCTTTATTTAGTTGTAGTTTTAATTATAATCTATATGCATTACATAAACCTATATTATGTAAAAGATGATTTTTTTGTTGGGGGGGGTGGCGGTTGTTTATTTTTAATAATTATTAATAAAAATGTAAAAATTGAAACATGAGTTTCTGCCAAAATATTCTATATTTTAATATACACAGTGGACAGAAAACTGTGATGTAAAAATGAATTATGACTGTTTAAGGTACATAAAACCACACAACATCATAAATAGAAAATATAGAATGCATTAAAAAAATACTATATGGGCCCTTCAGTAATTTATGCATGAAATTGTTAAATAAAACTTCAGGCCTCTTTCTGTAGTTATTTAAACAAACACACACAAATAGATAATTAGGTATTCACTCACAGGCTTTTTACACTTGGAACAAAAGCTTTGGTGACAATTTGGACAAGTGACTTTGAACTCGTCTTTTTCATTGATGAAGCCATTGGTGCACTGTGGAAGAAGAGAAAAATAAGAACAGACGAATGATCAATATGAATAAATACAAAGCAATGCTAATGCTAGGCACTGGTTTCGATCGGCTTTATTATGAGTAAAGGTGAAGGTCACTCACATGGCAACACCACAGAAACTTTGGATCCTTCTTCAGAGTGTGTTCCATCAGCTTCTTACCGAACAGCTCGTACACGTCAGGCTCTAAATACAGCCTTAACTACAAAAAACAAAAGAGCACCATAGACTGCTATCAAATATTAAATTACATTTTTACAACCCCTACTGATTCCATTACATACACACAGTACAAGCATTTCAAAACTTTATGTTACACATCAGGGGGTCCACAAACAAGACTTCTCATTCATTTAACTAATGGTTCCATTATATTCCATATAAACTCATTTAGGGTCTACAAATGAGCCTTAAGACCATTACTGTACCTTTGAAGGTGTTTTCATTTACTTATACAGTACCTTTTCTGACACAGTACAACAGACATTTGTTAATGTCTACCATAAAAATAACACACTTAATAAATAAACAATATAAAGTTTATGCTTCTGTATTACTTTTGATTTGTGATGATAAATGTTACAACACCAATATGAGGGCACACACACCGATCAGGCATAACATTGTGTCCTTGTTTCTACGCTCATTGTCCATTTTATCAGCTCCACTTACTATATAGGTGCACTTTGTAGTTCTACAGTTACAGACTGTAGTCCATCTGTTTCTCTGCATACTTTGTTAGCCCCCTTTTACCCTGTTCTTCAGTGGTCAGGACCCCCATGGACCCTCACAGAGCAGGTACTATTTGGGTGGTGGATCATTCTCAGCACTGCAGTAACACTGACGTGGTGCTGGTGTGTTAGTGTGTGTTGTGCTGGTATGAGTGGATCAGACACAGCAGTGCTGCTGGAGTTTTTAAACACTGTGTCCACTCACTGTCCACTCTATTAGACACTCCCACCTTGTCAGTCCACCTTGTAGATGTAAAGTCAGAGACAATAGCTCACAGGATGCTGTTGTCTGGATATTTTTGGTTGGTGGACTGTTCTTAGTCCAGCAGTGACACTGAGGTGTTTAAAAACTCCAGCAGCACTGCTGTGTCTGAGAAACAGATGGACTACAGTCTGTAATTGTAGAACTACAAAGTGCACCTATATAGTAAGTGGAGCTGATAAAATTGACAGTGAGTGTAGAAACAAGGAGGTGGTCATAATGTTATGCCTGATCGGTGTGTGTGTGTCCTCATATTGGTGTTGAAACATTTACAAACAGCGCTACAACATGAAGAAGCACTACAAATACAAAGTATAGTATTTCAAAATATAAGTATAGTAAAATACTGAACTCTTCAAGTACAAGTTTGTCCTGTGCTGGAAGCTGTTTGTGTCACCTGTAGCAGAGAAGTACTTGTGTAATTGTGTGGCCGGCTGATTAAACAAAATTACATAAAAAAAAATTAAAGTAAAAAAGTCATTCGAGACATCCCTGGGGTGAATCAGTTTGGGAACCACTGATTTAAATGAATTATTGATACAGTTGATCTGCCAAGGCATGTTTCCGCATACAAACACGCAATAAACAAACTGGTGCTACGAGGCTAATGTTGAAAATAAACACTGGAACTCAATAGTCACCCAAACAGTTTTTTCCATAAAACAGTCTTTTCCATTGTATCTTACCTGCACATCCAGAGTGGAGAAGTAGGTCTGCAGGGCTTCAGGGTCATTAATGTCTGGCTCCTCACATACTGGACATACCATGTCTCTGATGTGTTTATCCCTCAGAGCCACTGTAAAGTGCTGTTTAAAACACTCACTGCACATGGAGCACTGGCAGAAGGTCAGAGCCTGCATCTGCATTCACCAGAGGGAGACACAGTGTTATAGGGTTATGGCGTTATACACAGTACTATAAGATACTACACAGCTCAGCGCTACAGGATACTATACCATTTATCACTATAGGATATTATACTGTTCAGTGCTATAGGATACAATAACATTCCGCACTATAGGATGCTATACCTTTCAGTGTTATAGGCGACAACACATTTCAGCACTACAGGGTACTGTACCATTCAGCACTGTAGGATACAATACCTTTCAGTGCTATAGGATTCTATACTATTCAGCACTATAGGATACTATTCCTTTCAGCACTATATGATACTATTCCATTCAGCACTATATGATACTATTCCTTTCAGTGCTATAGGGTACTATACAGCTCAGCACTACAGGATACTATACCATTCAGCACTCTAGGATACTATTCCTTCAGTGCTATAGGGTGCTATACCATTCAGCACTATATGATACTATACCTTTCAGTGCTATAGGTTACTATACCATTCAGCACTATAGGGTACTATAACATTCAGCGCTATATGATACTATACCTTTCAGTGCTATATGGTACTATACCATTCAGCACTATATGATACTATACCATTCAGCACTCTAGGATACTATTCCTTTCAGTGCTTTAGGGTACTATACCATTCAGCACTATATGATACTATACCATTCAGCACTCTAGGATACTATTCCTTTCAGTGCTATATGGTACTATACCATTCAGCACTATATGATACTATACCATTCAGCACTCTAGGATACTATTCCTTTCAGTGCTATAGGGTACTATACCATTCAGCACTATATGATACTATTCCTTTCAGTGCTATAGGGTACTATACAGCTCAGCACTACAGGATACTATACCTTTCAGTGCTATAGGGTACTATACCATTCAGCACTATATGATACTATATCATTCAGCACTCTAGGATACTATTCCTTTCAGTGCTATAGGGTACTATACCATTCAGCACTATATGATACTATACCTTTCAGTGCTATAGGGTACTATACCATTCAGCACTATATGATACTATACCTTTCAGTGCTATAGGGTACTATACCATTCAGCACTATATGATACTATACCATTCAGCACTTTAGGATACTATACCTTTCAGTGCTATAGGGTACTATACCATTCAGCACTATAGGATACTATACCATTCAGCACTCTAGGATACTATACCTTTCAGTGCTATAGGGTGCTATACCATTCAGCACTATATGATACTATACCTTTCAGTGCTATAAGGTACTATACCATTCAGCACTATATGATACTATACCTTTCAGTGCTATAAGGTACTATACCATTCAGCACTATATGATACTATACCTTTCAGTGCTATAGGGTACTATTCCTTTCAGTGCTATAGGGTACTATACCATTCAGCACTATAGGGTACTATACCATTCAGCACTCTAGGATACTATTCCTTTCAGTGCTATAGGGTACTATACCATTCAGCACTATAGGGTACTATACCATTCAGCACTCTAGGATACTATACCTTTCAGTGCTATAGGGTACTATACCATTCAGCACTATAGGGTACTATACCATTCAGCACTCTAGTGATACTATACCTTTCAGTGCTATAGGGTACTATACCATTCAGCACTATAGGGTACTATACCATTCAGCACTCTAGGATACTATTCCTTTCAGTGCTATAGGGTACTATACCATTCAGCACTATAGGGTACTATACCATTCAGCACTCTAGGATACTATACCTTTCAGTGCTATAGGCTACTATACAAGATTACACAAGATACTGTCGGAACTAAGTGTGATTCCCGCTTACTCAGAGCCCCAACACATGGATAATTAAACACTAATCTGTTCTATAACAATGTTTCAGTTCTTTAATAAATCTGATTGCTTGTTCTCATCATAAACGCAAAATAAAATAAAGTTCAGTGAAAAATAAAAGAAAGTTGAATAAAAGACTTCAGCCGCTGAGTTCTTTTGGAAGCAAGGAAAAGGCCCTCTTCTTTTATTGAGCTTCAGGTGGCAAGATGGCTCCCGGACAACCAAATGCAAAGTACATTACAGAAACATCCTTTTGTATATCCTGTTTTGTTTATCCCTCTCACATTGTCCCATATCATTTGGATTCCCATTATTTCCTGATTCTACACTTTATTTGGAAATCCTTATTTCCGACCGCACCTGTCCTTGATTTTTTAAAAACTTTCCATGCTTGGCTATCCCAAGCTGCCCCCATCCTTTCAAGGCTATTAATTAGCTCTTGCCTTATTAAACTGGTTCCAAAACTGATTGTGACTGGTTCCTTATCAGCTTACCTCACTCTTTGGGGGTCAGCTTGCCCTCACAACAAAGAACACTGGCTTCTAGATGCTTCTGAACCTTAGGGACCCTCCAATGCAAAATCCCCTAACTTACACATAGCCAGGCCTATCCTTAGTGAGAGGATTAATACACTTTGTTACTCAACTTTTTCATTCTAAACGTCATGAACTACAGTTCCCGCACCCATATTACATCATAAATGTACTGAACGTACCTTTCTCTGAGGAAAGCTGCCAAAACATATTTGACACTCGTTGTTAAGGATGCGGTTAATGAAGTCTTTGTCGTGGTGGTCCCTCACTGCCTGGATCACGTCCTCCAGAGAATATTCAGCATTGGGCTCCTGTAGTAAGGTCAGGGCCAGCTGGCTCCGTCCCCAGCTGGGCAGATTATACAGGCCTAGTAGCCTGCGGCACAGCCACTAGGTGGAGACAGAGAGTGAGTTTATAATACAGGCCTAGCAGTCTACAGCACAGCCAGTAGAAGGAGTTTATACAGTCTTCATGTCACGATGTCAGCTTGTCACCCAGTCCGCTTATTTGAAAACCTGTCAGTTTGTCAGTCTGCTTATTTACTTTATACTTCGACGTCCAGCTTTATCATTAGATTCTTGAGTGACCTGTAGTGTGGACAGCCTAAACAAACAGCTTCTATGACCTAAAATATTAACATAAATGCACTGTAAATTGCACTGCATTTAATGTATATCACTTCCTTATAAATGAATACATTTACATTCAGCAAAGTGTGTTAAGTAAAGTCATTTTATTTTAATGACACAGCCCTAATATACCCACAGAAGAACATGATTAACTTCTCTTTTATTTTTCCCTTTGCTACCCCAAAAAAGTCACTTGGTCAAACCGGGTCACTCCACTGTAAAAGTTTTGGCTATGCCCCTGGTTTTGCACTTCCCCTGAAGTGGCTCCAGTCACTCACTTCTTTATCAGGATGATCGATGTTGAAATGGATCTGTTGCTGCTCCTTCCAGATGTTCTGATGGAAATGCTGCAGCAGGGGACGCTGTAGATGAGACAGAGCGCCCTCTAGATCCCCTCCATTTATGAATAACGCCTTCTCACACTCTAACCTGTCCACAAAGCCTGCTTTGTTGAGCACACACAGCTACACGCACACACACACACACACACACAAGAATTAGGGCACTCCACAGTAACATATTTTTTTTCCATTCTTTTCCTCTGTGTATCACTGGCTCACTTGTGCTGCTCTTTGATTGGTTGTTTTTTACTCACCTGTGCTACTCCATGATCGATTGGTTTCTGCTCACCTGTGCAGCTCTGCAACTGTTTGATTTTTGCTCACCTGTGCTAGTCTATGTTTGGTTGTTTTTGGCACACCTGTGTTGCTTTGTGATTGGTTGGTTTGTGCTCACCTGTGCAGCACTGGGATTGTTAGGGTTTTACTCACCTGTGCAGCTCTGTGATTGGTTTTGTTTGCACACCTGTGCTGCTCTGTGGTTGCTTGTTTCTTCCAACTCTGTGATTGGTTGTTTTTGTTGCTCTGATTGTTGTTTTGCTCACCTGTGCTGTTCTGTGATGTGTTTTTGCTCACATATGCAGCTCTGTGACTGTTTGGTGTGCAGATCTGTGATTGGCTGTTTTTTGCTCACCTGTGCTGCACTGTAATATGTTTTTGCTCACCTGTGCAGCTCTGTAATTGGTTATTTATTGCTGCACTGTGATTGGTTTTTGCTCACATTTGCTGCTCTGTGATTGGTTGTTTTTTGCTCACATGTGCAGCTCTGTGATTGTTTTTTTGCTTACCTATGCTGCTCTGTGATTGGTTGTTTTTTCCTACTCTGATTGTTGTTTTGCTCACCTGTGCAGCTCTGTGACATGTTTTTGCTCACATGCGCAGCTATATCATTGGTTGTTTTTTGCTGCACCGTGATTGGTTTTTGCTCTTCTTTGCTGCTCTGTGATTGGCTGTTTTCTGCTCACATGTGCAGCTCTGTGACTGGTTTTTGCTCACATATACTGCTCTGTGATTGGTTGTTGTTTCCAGCTCTGTGATTGGCTGTGTTTTGCTCACCTGTGCAGCTCTGTGACTGGTTGTTTTTGCTCACCTGGTCTGCTCTTTTTTTCAGCAGTTGTGCAACGGCTTTCTGAGTGTTTCCCCCAGAGCTGATCCACGCCTGTTTGGCCTCCGCCCTGGACAGAAGGATTTGATCGTCTGCTCCGAAGTCTGGCTGCGTCGAAGCTGCTAAAGCACAGATTTCATCCAGCTGGTGTGGCAGCTCAGACTGCAGCCAGTCAGAAGGGTTACTGCCACCACACAGCTTGAGGGCGGCATACACTTCCTCTGGGCTGAGTGCTTTCTTCTCTCCCTCCTTCAGGGACAGAGAATTTTTCAGCAAAAAAAATGGAATCAATGTGAGATATTAGGGCCAATACACCTGTACAAGGCAACTTATAACCCCACCAATTAGCACTGTGTAAACTATATGTCTAAATCATCACACACTCGCCTCAAACTGCATTAAGTTATTAAATAATGTCAAGTAGGCTTGCTTATGTGGTTTCCGACACCATAAAGGCTATTTACATGTTGTATCATCATGTGTTTTCAGCGTTCGGATTTCACTTAGCCGCATGAAAAACGAGGTGTAACTGTAAAAAAAAAGAAATGGATGATATATATGGCCATATCTATCACAAAACCAAGAGCCTTTTTGTACTCTGGGACGATGCAAGTGTTCAAGTCAAGTTTGTTCACTTTGAGGGAAAAAAGAGGGGAAGAAAACAAACTACACAGAAACAATTCATGTGTCGGGAAAGTACAATCGGATCTTGGGGCGCATTGTAGTGAAAAGTGTAAATGCTATCTAGTCATAGTACAAACAGACATGAAACGCTAATGCTAATTCAAACTCTGTGTAATAAAATGTATACTGTAATCTATAAAAATGGACAGAAATATAAATGAAATTCAGTCTTCACAATGGATCCTGGTACTGTTTTAACATATTTTGGACCATTTCTAAAAAACATCTGAATGCTATGTGTACGTACTTTGAGCTGACGGAGCAGTTTTAATCCCTCCTCCCTCATTTGGCTCTGTTTTTGTATGTCCACTGTTTCGGGTTTAATATCAGGCTTATTTACAGCTACCTCAACAGCTCTGGCTGGCAAGAAACCAAGGGGAGTAATCTTCTTCATAACTGGAGCAGTAATTCTTATTGCTGGATTATTATTCTCTTCCCGAGGCATCTCACACATCTCACACTTCAGGGCTGTGTTCATATTAATGAAGGTACACATCTTGCATTGCCACTGAAAACAGGAAAAGCAGAAAAAGAATGCAACTGTCATTACAGAGATATACAAAGATACTACCAACAAACAAAGGTCACAGTTTATTGGATCTTTTTTCTTTTCAGGATTTTGAACTGGAATGTCTTCAGAAATACACGTAAAACCCCCGAGAATATAGGAGCTTATTCAGTTCAAAGTATAACAAATGTCACTTTAAAACTGTTGTAAATTAGCATCTGTCTATTAGATGCATTACTTTCGCAATATTCACAATATTACCAGTAAAAGACAGTAAAATAACAAATAAATAGTGATTTTTTTTTTACCTGTACCAAAAGATTACTGTGATGTAGTTGTATTCTGTTGCACACTTACAGTAATCTCCTGTATTTTTACATGACAACTATATTGCAGCTCAGTTTACTGTACATGTTTAACTTAATTTACTGTAATTCATGAATTAATCATTGGGAGACGGTCTAATCAAGTAAACCTGCCTGCGTTGCCTGTGGTGGTGTGGCTTGCTTGGCCAGACGGGGGCGCTCACACGCGTCACACAACACACTGCTGCCTGAGTTCACCATCGTACAGCTCGTACACACCCACTCTATCATCACAGAGAGAGAGAGAGAGAGAGAGAGAGAGAGAGAGAGTTAGAGGCAGCCATAAATACAGCAATCAGCTGTTCATAATTAAGAGCGGAGACTGATCGATGAAATGGAAATCACAATAAATATGTAAATTAATGTTTATTTAAAGAGCAACTCCACATCAAACGAATCAGCTCTGGCACGGAGCATTAATTGCAACTTGGGCCGATTCAATTTAACAGTAACATGTACAATAATGTTAGCTTAGTATAATCAACCAGTTCAAATGCTGAGCAGTGCTGTATCTAACAGCTGTCTCTGCTAACTGTCCGGTTCTGGCTCCACCCTGTTTCCAAAAGCCCCGCCTCATAAACAGTTCCCTGTTTCACACCCCTCAACTCTCAATTCCCAAATTCAAGAATCGACCCTTTTTGGGATCGACTCCCAGTCCTGCACTCACTATAAAAAGAGATTTGCTGTACCTACATTTGTCCTCGTTGGGTACTCATTAACATTAACATTAATAACTAATTAACAACAGATCATTAACAAGTCGAAACAGAAAAGTTTTGACATGCAAGCTGACACTCCTGCACATTTAACCCCTTAAACGGCCAGAAGGCAAGTTTTAATACACAATTCTATGACCTAAGAACTCTTTGCACTGTAGTCCATACAGTTACTGAACAATAAGCCTTAGTATATAAAAGGCCTGGGATTTTAAGGGGTTTACTGACATCATAACACTGGTAACCTCCGTAAAATACCCTGTGAAAAACAGCAAGCTTTTTAAACATGTGGCAGCCCATAGTTTCAGATGATGGTGATTATTTCACAATTTCGAAGTTTATTGATAAGCGTTAACTTGCTTGTAGCATTTCTGTAGCATTATTCATATTTTGACTACTAAATGATCCCGTAATTGAGAGGATCCAGTGGCACGTGGCGGGAAATGTATCAGGTTTGCACCATTTTTGTTCACCACAGGATGTATTATTCACCACGACGCCTTCATTTTTTTCATAAAGAAAAAACACCTCGGCCCAGAGTTCCTGATGTGGGCGTTACGCCAACTACAGAACGATGCATGATTCCAGAGACCTATATCAAAAGTCCTGCGCCCTATTATACGCAAAACATCTTTAAAATGTATATTACAAGTAGATACGTCTAGAACAAACTTACCAGACAAACCACATTAAACTTCAAATATGGATGTTACTGCTAGGTACCTGTTAGTGTGGACTGCTGCAAGGAATCCACCTGCCCAACAGGGGCTCCAGTGGTGACACGGGGTTTCACACTGTAACACATATCTTAGCATTAGCATTAGCATTCACTGTGGCGCACCGAACAGATAATGTTTACACATGTTAATGAGGAGTGATTGAACATTTTTAAATACATACTGACCACTAATCTTTGTCTCTGTACTAATATTCAGTTACTTTGATTAATTAAGTCTGACTTCTGTCAAAAAACAAAGGCTTAAAAAGGGGAAAAAATCTTGCTCCAACTATGGTTTATCTTGGGTCATCCGATTGTAAGTGGACAACGCTACAGGGGTGAATGGGCTCTCGGAGATACGCTGTAAGCCAATTACTTAACACACCTTGGAAGCTGGTCAGGGCTGCATATGACCACATACACAAGGACCTAAACAACTGCATCACCGCAGTAGAGACGAGGGCAGCTGTGTAGCTTCTTTTCTTGTCTCCATTTGTTTATAAGCTGGGTTAGCAGTTCATGTGGTCTAAATGCTTGTAACAGCCCAAACATTTAGAAGAACAAGAACTCATGGCACATTTTCTGTCTGACAACAAATTCTTCCCACAGTCACAGAATCTTATTATAAGTGGCCGCTGGAAACATTTTACAGTAAATTAACAATCAGATCACTTTTAACATGATGTTAATATCAGGTATAAACAGGGCCAGAGATTTACAGCTCTGATGCTCCTGTATTTTTCCCTAACTTTAACGTTATGGTGATTTTTTGATGTTGTTGTTTTTGTCCTCTGATTCTTCTGTATGTTTCTCTAACCTTGGTTTCGTAGGGGTCTTCAGCTTTTCTCGTTTGTGCCCCACTCTGTCGGGGTGTGAGTGGTACAGTTTGTCACACTCGGTACAGAGACGTTGGTCACAGGTCACACAGAATGCAGACGCAGGCGAGATTCCACAGATAACACACTTCCCTACAGGAGGGAAGCAGAAAGAGATGGATTCTTAGTCTATTTCATTTATTTGCCTTAATACTTTATATCATATTATACTGTAGTAATTATTATTTTTCAGTAACAGCATTTATTACTGCTACTATTATCATTACTATTACAGGAACTGCTGTTATTGAGTAACAATAATTACTACTATTACTATTATCATTACTATTACAGTAACCACTATTATTCAATAACTACAATTACTACTACAAGTATCATTATTATCACTACAGTAACTAATATTATAGATGACAATAATAGTAGTAATGACAAATACTACTATTACTATTATCATTCCTACTAAAGTAAATACTATTATTCAATAACTATAATTAGTACTGCTACAATTATCATAACTATTACAATTATCATACAGTAACTGCTGTTATTGAGTAACAATAATTACTACTACTACTATTCTCATTACTATTACAGTAACTACTATTATTCAATAACTACAATTACTACTACAAGTATCATTATCATTATTATTACTACAGTAACTTATATAGTATAGTATAAATAATAATAATAGTAGCAATCACATTTACTATTATTACTATTATCTTCCCTATTACAGTAAATACTGTTATTCAACAACTACAATAACTTCTGCTACTATTATCATCACTATTATAGTAACTACTATTCTTAACAGCAATTAATACTGTTACTATTATCGTTACTATTACGGTGACCACTATTATTCAATAACTACAATTACTACTACTTGTATCATTATTACTACTACGAACATACTAATATTTTTTATGAATTACAATAACTACTAAAGCAACTATTATTTTGTAATCACATTTACTACTGGTATTTTTATTAATAGTACAGTAACTACTATAGTTTAGTAACTTGTACTACTAGTACTACAGTAACTGCAATTACTACTAGTAGTACTACTAGTACTACTACTACAGTAACCTCTATTATTTGGTAATTCAATTACAGCTAGTAATGCAGTAGCTACTACTGTTAAGTATCTTTTACTACAACTATTGCTACAGTATCTATTATTATTCAGTAACAACATTTACTACTACTATTGCTATTATCTTTATGCTATTACACTAATTACTATTATTCAATAAATACAACTACTACTACTTCTACTACAGTAACAACTGTTATTCAGTAAAATTAAAGTTATTATTACTTCTGAATCAAAAACTAATTTCATTCAGTAATATAATTACTACTACAGTAGCTACTAGTGTTCAGTAACCACAATTATTACTACTATTAACTACTATCGCCCAATTAAAGTAACTGCTATTATTCCATACGTACAATTACTACTACTACTTTATTATTACTATTACAGTACCTACAATTACTACTATAATTATTACTATTACTGTTCAATAACCACAATTACTACTACTGCTATGAACTGTGACTCCAAGAGGTAGGCCTTCTGTACAGCTCATAAATGTCAAAGCTCAGTGAAAATCCAAGAAAATATCAGTACTGAGTACAGAAGCTATGAAGATTTGTGTGTACAAATTCTGATTGTATGGTGTCATTACGAAACCAAGCATAAGAAGAAATTCCAAAGATGAGACAGGTGGAGCTGTATAAAAGTTGTGTACAAATAAATAAAGTAGTTGTGTGCAAGAGAGAGTCAGATAGTGAAGTCTGGCTTGTAAGACTAATAACAGCCTGAAAGGACTGTACTAAAATAAAAACATCATTCCAGTGATTTCATGTACTTTGGGAGCAAATTACAGTCATAAAGTTGAACGGGTGCCAGCCACACGTTAGTTATTAGTGAGGAGTTGATGTGGAGACACATAAAGACTGTGAATGATTAAAGGGCTTATTTGCATATTCCAGCTTTCTACAATATCAGTATTGCAAAGGCCAATACTGCGATAATGATTAATAAACAATATATCATGCATCCCTAAACAATACTGAGGATGCATCTAAAACAGCAACAACGAATATATATTAAGTTCTTACTTTGCTGTGGGGTCTGAATGGGATCTCTTTTGTGGTCGGTTTTATTCGGGTTAAGATGGACCGTATTGTCACACTTCTGACAGAACGACAGAGATCCGCAAGGCTGGCAGAGAATGCAGGGAATCCCCCCACAGATGTCACACATTGATGCTTTTGGTGGGACTGGGGGTTTTGGAGAGTCTCGAGGGGACAGCTTTACTGTCCCTACGATTGTTCGGGGTTTAGGGACAGGGACAGGGATGACCACAGCGTCCGGCTCAATCTCCTGAACACCCAGAGAGATAAGGGTTAGAAGATATTTACACTTATTTAGAGTGTATGTAGTAAAGAGCATATAATGCAGATTAACGATAATGATAGGAATATTAATGAGAACAGAAACCTTGTTTTGCTCTTTTTGTCCAAGTGATGGAATCGTCTTCTCAAAAAACTCAGGATGCGCGTGTGTGCCCTACACAAAACGGACAAAACGTGCCTCTGTTACACAACATCAAAGAAATATATACAGATATAACTGAGGGTGGGCAATAAGATCGTTTCTATCGTTATTATGATAGATTACATCACTTTACGCTTTTCTGGGTGTCAAATTTTTTACCTTGCTGAGTAAGTCCAGCTCCTCTCGCAGGGTCATGACCTCTGTGGCCACCGCAGAAACTATGTGGACATCAGGAGCTGTGACATTCTCAGGAAAGCTCAGGCCGTCGTCCTGCTTGACTGTGTATCCATAAATCATCAAAACATCTCTGCCACCCTACAGGAGGAACAATTAAAGACAACATTAAAAACCAACATAAAAACATTTCTGCAGTCTTACAGGAGGAACAATCAAAGACATTATAGTTTGCAAAAACAACATTTCTAAAATGGATAGTTTCAGTCCTGAAATCTGATTGGCTGAGCCGTGTTCAAAAGGCGTTGCAAAATAATCGAGGGCGATCACCTGAACTCCGTAGTACTGCACCACGTCACGATTCTTAAGCTGTTAATGGAATAATATTTGGTTCTAATGCTGAAGTAAGAACCCAGTTTTGTTTAAACTGAGGGGCTGACAACTTACTTTCTTAATCTGATCTAGGCTGGTCAGCTAGCAAACACTCTAAAAGATAGCAAACATGCTAAACAACTCCAACATTAATATCACAGGCTGGAATTAAAGTACTTATTACATGATTCACTGTAAAACGGCAGTATAAAAATCTAAAGAAAGTCAATTGAATGACTGACACACTTCAAATGTCCATGTTTTATTCAGATCTGCCTTCAGTAGCATCAAACCCAGGCTGAATCTCAAATGGACCCCCTAAATAAGCTTGGAAATTTTCACCTCTACAGCCATATAGTGCACTTTTTGTTGTGCACAGATGTGGCTGAATCCCATATGAATATTTTTAAGCTATATTATGCACTGTTGGGGTGCAGGAGCCACTATTTAAATTTCTTTGTAGCGCACTATGTAGGGAGCAGGGAGCCATTTGAAGTGTAGCCCCAGTGTCAGAGGAGGGGCACCATTAGCTTGGTGCTAAATAGCAAAGAGGCGCTAATGGAAATTAGCATTGTTGTGGTAATTTGGTGATAGAAATGTACTTAGAAAGCCATTTTTTTTGCATTAAACAGTGCTATGCTATGATATGTTCTATATTATCTGACAAAAAGTAAAATCATAGTAAAATCATACCTCTCATGGCTTATTGCTTAAATAAACAACATTAAAACCAACACAAAAATAACATTTCTGCCAGGAGGAACCATTAAAAACAATAATTAAAATCCATATAAAAACATTTCTGTCACTCTTCAAGAAGAAGAATTAAAGACATTAGTAAGCAACATTAAAACCAATGTAAAACCTACATACTGCTGCCCTACAGGAGGAACCAACATAAAAACTTCAGGAGGCCACGATCCTTGAAGATGGTTTTATTACAGTGCCTGACTAAACAATTCTGATAGACAGGCTTTTATACAATGCTGTTGCTAATGATTATTCTCTGTGGTAGTAAGTCAGGAGACAAAGACAAGCACTCCGATCAATAACTGTTTTGAATACAGATTGATTTTCTATTAGTGTGGTATACTACAATACTGTATTATGCTGTTTTAAACTAATAATGTGTAATAACTGAAGTGCGTGTACATTAGTATATGAATCTACAACAGATTTCTATGATTGTGGAACGTTTTATCCCTGAAAAGAAAATAACACTGGGAAAATATTACCTTTACATTGTCCACTACAGCCTTGAACACTGGATTGTTGAATTTAACACTGCGCCAGTATTTGGGTCTGTTTGGGTTCAGTAAATTACAGCCGTATTTCTCCAGGATGCTCAGAGCTTTCACCACACGGTTCAGGGACTCCATAACCTCAGAAAAAAAATCAGAGAATAATCAGAGAAAAATCAGTGAAAACTTAGGGAAAGTCTGACAAATAAAATCTGTGAAAAACTCTGAATAATCAGGGCAAAATCTTAATAGAATATAATAGAATATAATATAATGGAATAATCAGAGAAAAGTCAGAGATAAATCAGAGAAAAATCTGGGAAAAATCTGGGAAAAATTAGAGTATAATCTGAGAAAAATCTGAGAATAATCAGAAAAAAATTAGAGAATAATTAGAGAAAAATCCGAGAATAATCAGAAAAAAATCCGAGAATAATCAGAGAAAAATCTGAGAAAAATCTGAGACTAATCAGAAAATAATCAGTGAAAAATGTTACTGGCTTCACTGGGTAATCTGAATGCTTCTATTTAATGATTAGGATCACTTTGTTTCATAATTCATATTTTTTTATTGGTATTAATGTGCTATTGTTTTGCTCTCTGGTGTGAACCATATTTTCTAAAGCTGCTTTGTGACAACAGCCATAGTAAAAAGTGCTAGCCAAATAAATTTCAATTGCGTTACGATCAGAGAAAAAGCTGAATAATCTGAGAAAAATCAAAGAAGTACAAGAATAATTAGAAAACGCTCAGAGACAAAAACAATATAATCAGACAAATAATCAAAAACTAATCAGAGAAAAATCAGAAAACAATCAGAGAATAATCACACCAGAATTGAGGAGTATAAAACAGTATATATAATAACAGATCACAGTAAAGAGAGATTTTACAGAGACACTCACTCACACAATTTCCCCCCTTATCTTATAATGTAGCAATCAGCCAATACATGTTCGTTGTCTGAATTTAGGTACTTTAGTTTTGCACTATGCCTCATATTTTTGTCAATTTTTGTATAATCTATAAAGCTGCTTGGCTGGATTCCTTGCTAGCTCCGCTGGCATTGTAGCACCAGTGCTAAACTAAAGAAGTAACCTTCAGACACCAGACATATCTTGGCTAATTGACTGCACTTGAGGTCAGAGGGAAATTGCGTATATTAAGCTTTTTAACAGAATCTATTGCTTTAGTATCTATGAAGAATTATCCCTCACTTCTTGGAGGTTCTTTCCAGTGACGTTGTCTGATATGATGGTCTCAGCAGGGATGTGCTTGTATCTGCTGGACAGTGGCATGGCCGTCTCTGCCATGGCCATTGTAATGAGTTTAGCCTCCTGGGCCGAGGCCGACGTGGACAGACATGATTCTGCTTTTTTCCTCAAATCCTCAAACTGGGCCGAGAGGGAAGCCATGTGTTTCTGCCAGCCCTGTTACATCCAACTGGATTTACCTGAAATTAACAGATAAACACTGCAACCTGTATAACTATGAGCCAGAGACATAAAGGAAGAGGAGACAGTTCACTACGTGGAAAATAAATGGGAATGCTTGTAACAAGCTTTATACGTAATAAGAGACCGTTGGCTTGTTAGTAAGGCCAAGAAAAGTTACCCTTGTTGTTGAGATGTGCACAAGCACAGCAGCCTTAACACTAGCCAAACACTAGTCATTTCAAATATGTCTTTGAAATGTTAGTATAGCTTTGAGGTTGGACGTTATAGGTCCCTCCCCATTCAAGGGACAGAAGCCTGATCTTATATGACTACAAATAACTGCCCAAGATGGCCACTGAGTGGACTGGCTTTCCAAGAGCTTTGGTTGAGCCTCCAACCCTGCATTTTTAACAAGAACAGCACGACTGTAGTATCTTCTTTTCTGGAAGTCTCTCTTATGAATGAAACTGGCTGAACAACATTCTAACACACTGTACTAATCAGCAGTGTCTCTGACACACTGTGCTGCAGTGTGTTTATGGCCTGTTCACACTGCTGCCCTCTGGTGGACGGTACTGCAGTACTATACTGTACATAAACAGGTTCAAGTAGCTTCTCCTCACAGGCTGTAAGGGGAATTCCACCAAAATGTCAGCATAATTAAACTGTTGAGTTGTAAACAAAGTCATTCAGAGTGGTTTGATGTGAAATGGTTTATTGTAGAGGAACTCAATGAGTCAGATTTCTTCATAGAATAAAATAAAAGTCATTTTATTTACCATGCAAATGGACCAGTAAACCTAGGTGTGTCTTCTGAGTTTGTTTTGTATGTAATGTTTTAATGTACATATGCATGGACGTATGTATGTAATGCTGAAAATGATAAAACAGTGGTAAATCTGAAAAAATATATATATATTTATTGCTGCTGGCGGAAAAAAACCTCTCCAAAGTAATAACTTTACAGGAGAAGCAAAAAAAAAACCTACTTTACTTTTAATGTAAGTCGACGTAATCAGACTTTTTCCTAGTAATTCTGGGCCATTTCTTTTGGTCCATTCATGATAAAATTTACACACAATGTAAATGGTGACAGGCATTTTCAAATCATGTCAAAAACTGAAAAGCGACAAAAAGGGAGATGCGAGGTTTTGTTCTGACAGCAGTGAAATATTCTTTGGGTACTATTTTGCCTTATAACACCCTGTAGGTGCCTCTCCACCATTAAAATGTCTTTAAAAAATGTCTTCATGTCAAAATCTTATCTCGAAACTGTTGTTTTTGCAATAACTTTCTGTGAGGGAGCTTTTACAGGCATTAAACACTTCAGACGTCTGGTTCCTATCACCACCACTGTGAACAATTCTGAGTTGGTAAGTTTCTCCAGAACAGAGCAATTCATTTCATTTCAGACCACACTGAATGACTCTGTTTACGTCTTAAACATGTTATTATGCAAAAAATTTGAAAAATCAGAGACAACTGCACACTTTACTCTCACTTCCATTACTAAAAGAGTATACAGACTATATTAGAATTACTGAACTCTAATTGTAATGAACCATGTGCTGCCTGCTGCACAACTACAGTACTTTACCTCAGAATGTTACACACTGTGCATTTAGGGTCCAATCATAAATATGACATTATACTATATTGTATACTGTATTGTATTATATAACTTTGTTGGACATACAAATGCTAGTTGTTTTACTCTAGTCTTTAATTAAGCACATATACATATAAGACTATTCTGTGTGTGTTGTACTCTTATTATGAGTGCAATATACTGGATGTGGCTGTGACCAAACTTATAATACTTATAAAAACATTATACTAATAATAATAGTACAACATCCGGGTAACGTCTATAGGCTCCTATAGTGTTAAAGGTAAAGGTAGCGTCTCAGGCCCCTTTTACACTTTGACCCTGTTAAGGAAACACAAATCTAACACTACAATTTACCTTCCTAGTCCAGGAATGCTGCTTCCCTGAGTTGTGCCGCCGCTCGTTTCCACCTCGTATCTACGCAGGAATCACTGAATAATTAATAATTCGCTAAATAAACTCGTTTCTGAGCAGAGAGAGCTGAGCTGACTGGATCTCGTCACAGCTTGCAGGAAGTTATAGTTGCTTTCGATTTGTTTCCCTTTTTTTAAGGTGGACTCGGCCTAAACCTCGTTTTAGATTTAGCTTTTATAAAATAAATAGGAAAATAATGATCTCAGATTAAGTTTCAATGTACTGCAATTATACTGAGCAGTCCATTAAGTTTAAAGTAGAAATCATTTTTATGTAAACCAGTAGGTTCAAGGCAGACCACCTTAAGAGGACTCTTTCCTTCGCCACAGCTTTAGACTGGGAGGGATCAGCTTTTTCAGGTGTTGATGAAAGCGAAAGTGTTTCTACAGAAGGACGGAAGAGTGACAGATCAACCTGCTGCTGCTTTTGGACTTAAACTGGCAAATTTATCGATTAAACCAGCCGAAGAGCAGTAAAAATGTCCAAGTTCAAGATAAACCAAGAGAACGCAGTGAAGGTAAGGCTGCATGTGTTCGTAGGTTGATTCATTAGCTGTAACGAACGCCTGTAAGATCAGTAACTGTGGCTAAGAAACAAAGCTGGAGTTAGCTTCTCATTCGGATTTCCCGTTCCACCTTAAATGAGGAGGCGCCAGGATGTAACTGCCGCACCATGTGAGTGTTGCTGCTTCAAGATAAACGGGCTGCTGTAAACATCGAGACAGTGATATCGGTCTAAATGAGCTAATTAAACGAGTTTAGGAAACTGTTTCGAATGTACACGGCGCCGGCTAATCGTTGCCCGAACTAGCAAAATCCGACTCGCAAAACGAATCGGTTCATTTAAACTGATTCATCAGTTCAAATGAAAAAACTTTTTTGTCCCATTTCTAAAAAAAGCTGCTTGTTTAATTCTGAAGAATTAAAACAACAGTCGAATAAATAATATAACATCATAATATTCCTTTGGCACATATTTAGCGCATGCTTTCAAAATGAGCTTAAATGTTCTCTCTGCACCGTTTCCTCTTTCTCTTGCCGTTTACGGACTACATTACTTGGTAGAAGTACTGAGCATCCGATTAACTTACTAAAACGGAATCTCGTCGCAACTGGAGGAGATAAAAATAAACGATAAACAATAAAGCTGACGGTTTTCGAATCAATGAATCGGACATTCGATTCGACAGTTCCTTGAGAATCGGTTCGCTAAGCAGAGTATAACTTGCCATCGTTGCGATGAAGGCTAACGGCTAACGCTGCGCCAGTATGGGCGTTTCTGAATGATTTCTGTGGTAAACGTAGAATGTAAAGTAGTCGAAGTAGACGAATAAGTTAAAGGAGCTAAAGTAGCCCAACTGTTCTCCACAATGACTTGCATATTGTTAAGTTCTGTGCTAGTCGGTTTCACTTTCGTTTAGAGCCGCTCCAACCGAAAATCAAAAATCTTTCCTCGTGTTTTGACTGATTTAAGAGGGTTTTACGTGGAGGTTAAGAGAACCACATTATTACTAAAGCACATAAAGAGCGTTCAGTACCAACTCAGCAATCTCAGCACTTCAAATTTATCAAAAGAGCAAGTTAAGGTCAGGGAGGGGCTGCTTCTGGGGATTTTGGGGGGATTCTGTAAATGGAGAGTCAGGTGCACACTGCACACATACTATCAGGAAGGCTTTGGAAATCATACAAAGAGACTTTGCAGTACTTATTATGTTTGTTATGATATCATGTGCCATTATTAAAGTTACTCTGTACAAATTAAAGAGAAAAACAAGGGGAATTCCACCAGTTGTTCAAAATGTCTGAATAATTCAGTCCTTAATATGTAGACAGATTAATTCAGGGCGTTTTGACGTGAAATAGTTCATTTTAGAGAATCTTACAGACTGATTTCTTTACAGTGGTGGTGATAGGAACCAGGGGTCAACACAAATATAGCCATTTTATTTATTATTCAAAACCACCAGTGAACCTCTGTGTGCCTTCTGGGTTTTTTGTACATTGTACAGTATTGATGATGGTAAAATAGTCAGAAATTTCAAAGAATACATTTTCTTTGGGGACTGTTTTACCTTACAATGCCTTGCATATATTTATACCCCTCTGCCATGGATGGGTTAAACTAAATGGATTAAAATACATTTTTAACCAAAACTTTATCACAAAACAATTATGAAACACTGTGACAGGCAGCGTATATCTAACCATTTCATGGAATAGCTCTCTGTGAGGGAGCTTTCAGAGGTGGACGTCTGGTTCCTATCACCACCACTGTGAACAATTCTGGCTCTGTAAATTTCTCGAAAACAACATTTCACACCAAACCATTCTGAATGACTTTGTTTCAACCATTTAATTGTGTTGTATTTTTGAAAAAATCAGGTTCCCCTTTTAAGTAATAAAGGCCATCACGAGCCACCAACACAGCTTTAATGTGCATTTTACAGATTGTACATGTCTCTGGAACAGTACTGGAGGGATGGAACACCACTTATAAAATATATTACTTTTTTAAGATATTGTTTTTTATGATGTTGGTGGTAGGGGGCACTCCATATGGTGTGATGGTCCAAAATCTCCAATATGTAATTGGTCTGAGATCTGCTGATGGTGAAGACCATAGTATATGATTTACATCACTTTCATACTTATCAAACCATTTAGTAACCCTGCATGCCCTGTGGATGAGGCACTGTCATCCTGGAAGAGACCATTCCCATCAGCATAACAGATTTTGCAAAGATACAACAGATATTGCAAGATATATCACAGTTGCAATATGATACTGTAATATAATACTGTCTGTGTTGTGCAGCTCTGCATTGCAGAACATTTACTGGATGCACTAAATACAATAAAGCCCAGGGCAAGCACGCCATACTACAATAACAAGGCCTTGGGCACGACCTCCAACACTACATATGCCTAACTCTGTATCTTTATTAAATGTTTGGCTCAGGATAAATACAATTACAAGCTAGTCTGTCCATTACAAAGTAAATAAGCAGGTCACTTGACTTATGGCTAATTCCTATGCTTTTTTTATCCAGGTTGACAACTTCCGCACAGCACTGTATCAGCAGGTAAGGTTTCAAGAAAACAGATTTAGTTTGGACTTACTTTAAAAATATTTGTCCTTAATGAAGGACAGCATCCGTAAGGCTACATAACATTTATAAAGGCTTATTCCAACAAGTGTCAGTTATTATAAAGCGCACTTTTGTCCATTTTGATTTCATTTCACCTCAGTAAGTGTTGCATTTGACGCTTGTTGATATAAGCCTTTATAAATGCCTGCATAGCTTTATGTCAGGCTTATGTTGGTGTCTTATAGCATTATGAACGCTGGCCTTCAGTGAAGTGTTACCAAATTAGTAACCTAGCTGCCTTAATGTTGATTTCATTGTATATTAGTAAGTGAACAAAGTGTGTCATTTCTTTCGTTTTAAGTTAATAAAATTAGCATTTTACTTTTTTAGTTAAACGTCACTTGTATGCATATTCATTCAAATATGTTAAAACTGATCATTCTTGTAAATAGCCATTCGTTTGAGTTGTGGTTGTCTTTTTCTGTAGGCTGAAGACCTTTTCTCGAACCACATTCCTCTGAAGATCTCTCAGCTGGACAACCTGCTCCAGGTAAACACTGCAGTTCACTGACAAAAACACTGAATAATAATATACAGTACAATATATACTGGCAGTCAAAAAGAACTGCTCAGATGCACAAACACTGAGTTGCCAAATAGTTAGATACTCCTGCCATGTACCTGTGAGGTTCGTCTGCCTTATGGGAGCGTTAGGTATATAATTACAGACTGTAGCTTGTTGTTGTCCTCCATCTTCCCCAGGGGTCACCACTATCAAGCAGGAGCTTGGCTGATTCCACTTGTTTGATCTGTTGGTCTGTGTCTTCAAACAGTTGATTAGGTTTAGAAAGTCTGATCCTGCTTGGCAGGAATGAAAACTTGCAGCCAGGTCAGTTTCAGACCACAGACTCGGAAACTGTCTCTGCATCTCTGATATTCAAACTTGTGGTCCATATGCAACCCAGCAGTGTTTAAAAACTCCAGCAACTCACTTGTACACCAGTGTCACTGCTGTGCTCAGAATGATCCATATAACATCTGATCAGCAGCAGTCCAGTGCTGATGGATCAACCACTGTGGGCAGCAGCGAAGAACGCACTTGAAAAGTATTATCAAAGCATGAAAAAATCAAGACATTAAAATTTTATGATTCTATTTTTTCTGACATCTGATAAGTTAGAAAAGACAAAATAAAATTTAAAACATTTAAAAAAATACTATCAAAAACTGCATACAGTTATTTTTATTCAACTTACTATACTAAGTTGCACTGAAGTTGCCCTTACATTGTGTTACAATTCATGATGAGTGGACCGACAGAAAAGTTCCAAAATTGCTTGAAAAAAAAGTTAAGAAATTTTTTACTTCTTTAAAGTTACCAAGTTGGAGATCCGAGGTTTTGCTCTGACAGCAACAGTAAGCTCTTTTTGTAATCAAAGATGCAGTTGGTCAGTGTTTGTAAGTGCTAACCAAATCCACAATATACTCAGAAAAGCATATTGTGACATGTTGTGATGTAACACGATACTAGCAATAGCAATCCAGTACTTATATCCAGCACAAATTGATCTATACTCTGTCATGCTACTGTAAAACTGTAAAAACAGTCTGTTTACAAATACAGAACAACACACTTTATTACAGAGGTGACAAAAACACGGCCTATAGGCCAGGCCCAGCCTGATTATAGTTCTTATCCAGCCTGCCAGGTTCTAAAGGAAAATCACCTTTTGGATTCCAGTTGACTGTTTGCATTAACAAATGCGCAATCAGACGTTTTAGGTTAGACTTGCTACAGGATCAGATTGGTTCTTTTTTTCCTCTGATATCTGATCCAGCACTTTCTGCTGATGTTGGACTGATACAGACAGGTTTGGGTGCCCCTAGTCATATGCCATGTTTTGTTTTCTAAGTAAAATTAAGTGAACATGTCCTCTACAGAGAACACACTTCTGCACACTTTAATAAACAGGTATTGTTTATTTGCTTAATTGAACATCTTGGAAAAAATTAAACATAAAATGTGGCCTGTGCAAAACTTATGGCACATTTAAATGCCATATTTAAGGCTACATTCACGTTACAAGCCGCATTGCTCAAATCCGATCTCTCTGACAGGATGGTTCACACTCATTTAGGTAAGTGATTCAAATCTGTCATTAATGTGAACGAACTGGCGTCCTGAAATGACCTGCATGCGCACATCCTACTCAGTAACATCACATGAATGAATCAGCTAACAAACTAACAAGCAGAACGAGCTTCGCTGAGAAGATAATTAACTCTGATCAGCTCTCGGCTTCATTATTAGGCTACGTTCACATTACCAGTTGGCACAAATCAGATTTTTTGCCCTAATGTGACTCAGATCTGATGTTTTCAGGGCTGTGTGCACGCGCAAATCTGATCTTTTCAAATCCGACCTGAGCCACTTTCATATGTGGTCCTAGATCGGATACGATTCATGGCCATGCGACCTTAATGTGACGCTCAGATCGGAATTCATGTGCTTTTTTTCCACTGTGCATGCGCCATCATTCAGCGTTACCATGGCAGCCGCGCTGAACAGACATTAAAGCCTGTAAACGGTAGAAAAGCGACACATCTCACCTTTTTCTCCTTCGTCTCACTCTAATAATGAACAGCTGAGAGCTGATCAGAGTTAATTATCTCCACAGTGAAGCTCGTTCTGCTCGTTAGTTTGTACTGATGGTGTACGTGATTCATTTACGTGACATTACTGAGTAGGATGTGCGCATGCAGGTCATTTCAGGACGCTGGTTCGTTCACATTGATGACAGATTTGAATCACATACCTAAACTAGTGTGAACCATCGTGTCAGAGAGATTGGATTTGAGCAAAAAATTGGATTTAAGCAATGAGGCTTGTAATGTGGACGTAGCCTTAGAGTGAGATGAAAGCAAAAAAGGTTAGACGTGTTGCTTTTCCACCGTTTACAGTCTTTAACTTCTGTTCAGCGCGGCTGCCATGGTAACGCTGAATGATGGCGCAGGTGCAGTGGAGAAAAATCACACAAATTCCGATCCGAGCTTCTCATTAAGGTCGCATGGCCACGAATTGGATACATATCCTATCTAGGACCACATATGAAAGTGGCTCAGGTCGGATTTGAAAAGATCAGATTTGCGTGTCCACACAGCCCTGAAAACATCAGATCTGAGTCACAGTAGGGCAGAAAAATCGGATTTGTGCCACTTTAACCTGGTAATGTGAACGTAGCCTAAGTGTGTTCCCTTACTGACTGGGGGTTCTCAAACTTCTGCAGATGGCTGTAAATGGCCTTTCTTTTGTACTTCGGTTAAGCCAACAGTGCATTAACTATTTCAGTGAGACAGTCTATAACTATATAACTATATAACTGACCAGGTCAATGATTAAACATGGATCTAATTCTTCTTCATTGTAATCTATTCACTGTTTAGTCTGATGAATTCTGCGTTTCTGACCTTACCACTCTGCACGCCCCGCTGGACATCCCTATCCCTGACCCCCCTCCACCAGAGGATGAGGTCGGTATACACTTATCTGATCAGGGAAATAAATTTAAATGGTACAAACCCTTTATAACTGATGTCAGCGTTTGATCCTCACAGGAAATGGAGACAGATAAGAATGAAGAAGAGAAGAAGAAACGTAAATCTCTCTTTCTTATCTGCACTTTAAACACTGATACTCCTTAATCACTTTAACTTCATGTTGAATCGTTTAATTCTTTATTAGTTCGTATACATTTTCACTTTTATCTTTCTCATCTTTCTCCACAGCTCCTAAATGTGGATTCATCAAAGGAAACGAGAAAATCATTAAGTTGCTGGATATTGTTAAACCAGAAATTACCAGTCTGAAGGAGACCATCATTACAGTAAGTGATGCTGTAAAATGTGATGTCACACTTTCTTTTTTTCATAAATGCATCTTTATGTGCATTTATTAACATGGGAAACTGTAGGGGCTGCAGGTGGACCCCTTGTTTTAATAGCAATATGCCTACTTGTATTCTGCAGCCATGCTGCAGTAGTCTATGGAGTGAGAATAAATAAATAAACTGGGCCTTGAAAGCGGCATTTAATATGTTTTAATGTTCACAGTTCCTTCAAATTACAGTTCTTTAGCAAGCAGCTTGTTGCTACGTCAGAGTAACGAGCTCCGCTCACTCGATGCACAGCCGGCAGTTTGTTTTCCAGCTCCACACAGAACAACTGACAGTTTGGGAATTTAGTGTAGTCTCATCTTCAGAGTCTGACCAAATCGGCTGTCGGTCAAATGTAATCTTAAACGTGTCCATTTTCTGTTTGTGGCAAAGTAAGAAGTAAATCGTTCAATTAATCATTGACTCTAATGCTGATCGCATGGAGCACCGAGTGAAATGATGAAATAAGAACCTGTTTTTGTTTAAACTGAGGGGCTGAAAACGTATTTTCACAACTAGAACTAGGCTGATCAGCTAGCCAACACGCCAAAATATAGCTAACATGCTAAACAATGTTAATATCACAGGCTTGAATTAAAGCACTTACAAAAAACGGCAGTATAAAAGTCTAAAGAATGTCACCTGAATGTCCTACACGCTTCAACTGTCCGTGTTTCAGTCAGAAGTAGCATCAAACCCAGGCTGAATCCCAAACGGCTCCATACTCCCTAGTTAAATAGTGAGCTGTGTAAAATTTAGAAATTCTAGCTTCTGCTGTCAAATAGTGAACTGCTTGACCATTTTGATCTTGACCATTCATGACCATTTAGCGTTATTTTGCTTTGTTGGTGCAGGAGTCAGTATTTAAATTCCTACACAACTAAGGGCGCTATGTAGGGAGCAGGGAGCCGTTTGAGATTTAGCCCCATTATGAGAAAAGTGACGCCGTCAGACTGGCAGAAGACTCGCGGTGGTAATTTGGTGACCAAAAAGTACCTATAAACTGAAAGTATTTGCATTAAACAGTGCTGTGTTACATATGTTCACTGTTATACGAAAAAAAAAAATCATGAAATGTCTGCATTGTACAGTGATTGGCAACCGAACGTTCTTCTCCACATTCAGCGGTCAGTGGCTGCTTAGCAACGATGCTGTACTCTAACGGAACTATATTTCTGAATAATTATCTAAAACATTGTGTGTTTTAATATATTTTATGTTGGCGCTATTTTATAAAAGCAATAAGCCACTCGAGGCAGTGGATTACTCTAAATTTTATCACGAGGAAGGGAGTTTTAGGCACTCCGCTTCACATATGTATTTTTTTTTTGGCACATACTCCAGAGCTTCAGTATCAAGATCATCACTGAAAGCTGCTGTAAAGTCACTTTGTGTTGTGGTAATGAAACTCTGTGCTCTCAGACGAGAGTGTAAGACTATCTAACTTACCCAGATGAACTGATGTTCAGTTTACAGTATATTATCTTAATATATTATAATGTACAGTATAAACAGTGAACTCACAAACTCCTGTAACTTCTCCCACAAACAAGAATTCACAGACAAAAATGTATGCGTGGTGTTTACTAGGGCTACTAAATTATTTTACCTCATCTTTATTTACCCTTTCGTACAGGTTGCCTGCTGGATTTCACATCTAATTCCCAAAATAGAAGATGGAAATGACTTTGGAGTCGCCGTCCAGGTGTGTTTACAAAACCTTCCAACCTCTTAGAGCCTGTTTAATATAGCCACTTCATGAGTGTCAAGCTAATCGGATCCGATCTTGAAAAGTGAGTATAAATGGGGCCAAGATGCACTGGAGAAGAATTGCTATACAAACTCTCGGAGACTTAAGGAGAAGATCTGAGATGGAGACACAACTGAGCCAAGTGGAATCATAACCATTTTTTCAAGACATATGCAATCCTAACTCCTCCCATGTAGAACTACGTCAGTAAGGAAACTGAGGTACGGCCTGGAGAAGATAAAAGAACCTGCAGTCCATTGCAAATGAAATCAGATGTTCAGTGAAGCTAGTTTGCCAGTAATTTAGCAAAAAATGACAGTTCTTCAAGGGTTCTTTAGTAAAGACAGTGGTTCTATACACAACCATGAACACTCAAAGAAAACTTAAATTACATGGGGTAATCGTTCTTCAGTTTGATGGAGAACGTGTTGCATATGGTTACATACTGGTAACAGTAACAGTAGCAAAACCCTTTTTGGTGCTATATAGTACCATTTTCAAATAGGTTCTAGAACTATATACAACACATTCTTCATCAATCTGAAGAACGATTTCAGCATGGAAAGGACTTTTTAAACATGCAAATGGTTCTTTGAGTGTTTACGGTTATATATAGAAGTATTATGGAACCCTTGAAGAACATCTTTGTAGCAGTGTAGTGTAATCACAGGCAGCAAAAACAGCTGCATCCAACAGCTCCTGATGCCTGAACAGCTAAAAATAATAATATAAATATATTTCTAGTTTTTTGCACAGGAATTTTTAGAAAGGAAAAGAACCAAAAAAATGAAAACATATCAGTATTTTATATCAGTATTTATATCCGTTTTTTTATATCAGTATTTATATCCGTTTTTCTACAGCTAATCACTTGTAGGCAGTAGTACACTAGCATTATGGCGACTCAGTACTGATTGGATTGCTAGCATTATGGCTACTGAGAGCTGATTAGTTGGCTAGCATTACATCTGCAACAACCAAGTGCTAATTCATTGGCTATTGTTATGGCTGCTGAGCGCTGATTGTTCAAAGTCCACACTGTAGTGACACGAACAGTTTGCAGTTACTCAATCTAGATTACAGTAATGCGGCTCAATGACAAAGCAAATGGATATGACCTCCCACCTGAACATCATCTTCTGTGCCATGTTGGTCAGACAGCTTTAAACAAACCCCTCCGCTCTGACTGGTCTTAGCCTGTATCTCAAGGAATTTTGGGTAAGAGGCCCCTGCTGAGTGCACATTGATGTGGTCCTCACCAAAGGCCACGCTGAGGGTGCACAGACAAAACCCGGAAATGAAAATGCCACATGCAAATCAGGTTTCTGTCTGTGGAACTGAGATGCATTTAAATGTACACCAAACATAAAGAGAATGTGGATAAATCTTACAGTGCCCTCGAAAGTATTAGCCCCCTGCTGATTTCCTCTAGTTTTTGCATATTTGTCTCACTAAATGGTTTCAGATCCTCATACAAAATGTAATATAAGACATTGAGAACATAAGGGAAAAGTTTTATCTCCTATGTGAAACAGTAATTGCCCCCCCCACACCCCCCCACCCCAAATCTATTGTGCCACCTTTAGCTGACACAGCTGCAACCAAACTCTTCCTATAACTGGAGATCATTCTTTCTCATCATTGTGGAGAATTGCATTAATTCTGCTGCACTGGAGGCCTTTTGAGCACCAAATTTAAGTTGAGTTCAAGTTTCTTTTGAGCCAATCAGATGTTGGACTTGCCCTTGTGCTTTGGACTGTTGCCTTGCTTCATAACCCAATTGCGCTTGAGCTTCAGATTACGGACCAATGACCGGACATTCTCTTGCAGGATTTTCTGGTAGAGATCAGTTACGGAAAGTCCCCCAAGTCCTAAAGCAGCAAAGCATCCCACACCATCACACTGCCCCAGTTTTGACAGCTGGAATGATGTTCTTGTTGTGAAATGCTGTTAGTGTTGTGGCAGATGTAACAGGACTTATGTCTTCCAAAAAGCCCCACTTTCGACTCATCGGTCCACAGAACGTTATTCTAAAAGCCTTGGGGGTCACAAGAGTGTTTCTGGCAAATGTGAGATGAGCCTTTATGCTTTCCAGCTTCTATTTAAGGGATGCTTATAGTCAGCAGGGCTGGTGGTAATCTGGTCTGTGTGTGTGGATTTTTCCCAGTTAGCAACTGGTTAACTGGTTCATTGAGTAAAAAATACTTTTTGAGTGTTGGGTAACTTTTTCCCTTCAAGAAATTAAACGACCATTTAAAAATGGTATTTGTGTTTAGGTTCAGGCTCAGATCTGAAACAATTAAGTGCGACAAATTTGCAAAGGAAGGAGGGGGGCAAGCACTGGCTCACAGCACTGTATCTGGACATTACTGAATACAGGGCACATGAACTTACTAAGTGTAAACAGCCTCTCTGTTACTGTTCAGCCATTTACAAACACAATCATGAGACACTTGAAGAGGAAAAAAAAAGAAAAAAGAAAGCTTTATTTTAGAAATGCTTGTAAATGGAAAACTGGCTTTATATTTTACTGTGAATTGTAATTTTTGTGACACATCTTTCAGGAGAAAATCCTCGAGAGAATTGCTGCTGTGAAGACTAAAGTGGAGGGCTTTCAGACCAACATTAACAAGTACATCCCTCAAATCATCTCAAGTATCCACTTAACTAGAGCTTTTTAAGCTGTCTATGAGCAGTGATAGACAAAGTACAGCATATTATTTGAGTGAGTTCTGCTTGACTTAAAGCACAAAACAACTAGCTTTTAAATGTATTTTGTCCAACACTGACCAAAGTCACTCATCTCAGAATAGTATCTATATAAGTGGTCACCAACTCTGGTCCTGGAGATCTACCTGCAGAGTCTAATTCCAACCAGCTCCAGCTATTTGACTTCTACAGAATCCATGACACCATTGATTGGTTGGACCTCAGTGCATTAGTATTAGGTAAAAAGAGGTTGATACCAAAGTCTGCAGGAAAGTAGCTCTCCAGGAGGAGTGTTGGTGACCTCTTGACCTATATCCTCTTTCCTGTTCATCACTGTGGTTTTGATGATTTTCTCTGTAGGTATTTCTCAGAGCGAGGAGATGCAGTGGCTAAAGCCTCTAAAGAGACTCATGTGGTGAGAGAAAAAGGCTTTATAATCATGCTTACACTGTGTAGTGGTCATATCAAAGCAACAGCTTGGCAATGGTACATTACACTGTTATCTATAAAAAAAAGACAAAAATACTGACAGAATTCAGGCATTACGAGATCTGCTGCTACTGTTTTGGCGATGCTACATACTTTTGTCCATTCTTAGAGATAGCAGTATGTCATACACCGTCAGAAACCACATAAGCAAGTGTATTTGTGATCACTGAATAACATGGTTTGAGACAAGTATGTGATTTAGGCATGCAGCGTCTCAATTATTATCTTTCATTGCTTGTTAGCTAAATAAACTCCAGTGCTAAACTAAGTGGTGTAAATTCAAGGAAAATTGTGTATATTTTTGGTAAATTGTGTAAAAATGTTGATATATTTTTATAAAAAATGGTAAAAAGTTCTAATAATTTTAGTAATTTTGTTTTCTTCACTGCTCTCTGCTAATCGTGCTCTTTATTTTGCCACAGATGGATTACCGTGCACTAGTCCATGAGAAGGATGAAGCTACCTTCTCTGAAATCAGAGTGATTGTGCTAGATATCCGTGGATTCTACGTGAGTTAAATTTGCTTATTAAACCATGCACAGCAGCTTATTATACAGTTTAATCTTTTTTTTTTACATTTTAAAATAACATCAATTTTATCTTGGCCAATAAAGAAAAAATAGGACATACTAAATATTGTATATATTGAATAGTACTGTAATTGATTCTGATATTCCAGAATTAAAGCAGTTAAATTGACACCTAAAAACTTAAACTAGCACATTTTTTTCACTTCTAAATGAATGCAGTATGTTAGATGTTCATTTTTCTTTTTAAGAGAATATTCCTGCCGATAAATCCTCAGTGCATGTTGTGCTCGTTTGTAGGCGGAGCTGTATGACATCATCAGTAAGAACCTGGAGAAAGTGACCAATCCTAAAGGAGAAGAGAAGCCATCCATGTACTGAGACAGACAGACAGCAGACTTTTCCTTTTTCTTTCTTTCTTTTTATTTTTTAAAATTTCAAAACAGTAGGTTTACAGGTTTGTATCTGGATTTGCAATTTTAACCAGAATAGCTGCAGTCAGTTTTTACTGGGTTCTTACGCTCTCAAATAAATCACCCAAATAAATCATCCTTTATGCTGTACATTAAACAGTGACTCAGTCCTCATTTGATTGATGTTTCTGCCACTGTGCAGCTTTTAAGTGTAAATCAGGTAGTAATTTTCTCAGAGGAGGAACTCGCACATCTAGCCATGGAGGCTGTGAAAGTGTACATTATATGGCCAAAAGTATGTGGACACTCCTTCTAATTATTTAGCTCAGGCGTTTCAGCATTTCAACATCACTGCAAACAAAGGTGTAAAATCAAGCATCTAGCCATGCAATCTCCATAGACGTTGTCAGTAGAATGGGACATACTAAAGAGCTCAGTAACTTCAAATGTGGCGCTATCTAAGACAGGGGTATTTAATCCAAATTCAATAAGGTCCATTTAGAGA
Organism: Colossoma macropomum; assembly: GCF_904425465.1. Taxonomy (NCBI): domain Eukaryota; kingdom Metazoa; phylum Chordata; class Actinopteri; order Characiformes; family Serrasalmidae; genus Colossoma; species Colossoma macropomum. Next base: position 10,982,288 of record NW_023494790.1, read on the forward strand.
AAACCTCAAGTACCGGTCCAGAACATCATAATGTCTAACTTGCATAATGATTTAGTGCCGTACACTGTTTACTGAAGTAGCCTAGTAGTTATACCAACATCTTATGTAGTCAACAACTGAATGTCAAATCAAATAAAGTAGAATTCAGTAATATTTCAACATTTATTGTCAGTCTTCTCTTTTTAGAGTCATGTAAAATAACTTCCCTCTGGCTCACTTTCTTCTCCGACTGCTGTTTCTCGCCTCGTCCCTCCTTCGTGTTCATCAGTCACTCAAGTCTCAGTGCTCATCGTAATACACAGATCTGATTGGCTGAGTATCGTCACGTGTGATATTTACAACGCATGTGATTAGTCTGTGAGTTTCCTGGGCCACTAAAGCGGTACTGTGATGACTAGAAATGTTACGCAGATTAAAATGGGAACACTCCGTCAAAATTAAACAATTCCTAATAGTTTATCGGTTATAGGTCTAGGTCCGCATAGGACAGCGTCTGGTCTAAGATATCACCTTTGCCAGAAGTCAGTTTGTGAAATTTCTGCCCTCCTAGATCTGCTCCAGTCAGCTTTAAGTGCTATTACAGTAAAACAGAAGGATCTAGGAAAAACAAGAGCTGAGACATGACCTGGTGACTATGCAAACTCAGAGTGGGGCTACCGAGTCCTGAAGCTCACAGTACATAAAATCACATGCTCTGTGGTATCACTCGCTACAGAGTCCCAAACTGCCTCGTGAAGCAACATCAACACAAGAAACGGGTGTCAGGAGCTTCATGAAATGGGTTTCCATGGCCGAGCAGCTGCACACAAGCCTAAGCTCATTATGCGCAATGCTAAGTGACAGCTTGAGTGGTGTAAAGCACACCACCACTGGACTCTGGAGCAGTGGAAACGTGTTCTCTGGAGTGAGGAATCACGTTTCACTATCTAGGTTCACTGGATGAAATATGAAAGGGATAGCTTGTAAGAAATCAACATGATAGCTGTATTGTAAAAACTTATCTGCTTGAATAAAAAAAAAATCTTCTTGAGGGACATCGAAGACATAAGAAGAAAAATTTGATTTACATTATAACGGCTTTCAGTTTCGGGTTTATAGGTCTCCTCCCAGTCAAGGAGCCTGGTCTTATACAACCGGAAATAAATGCCCGGCCTTGTTGCCAGTACAGCTGCCAAGTTGAAGGTTTTATACGGACTTTACTCCTCACTGGAGGAAGTAAAGCATCTACTACACTCCAATAATATTCAGAGAGGCTTCAAGTTTGAATCTTTACTGAAGGAATCAACATCCAGAGTAAGATTGTTACCTGAATGCTTGTTACAAGCGTCAAAGTCTGTTTACACTGGAGTGCTGCTATATAATGCAGATATATGCTACATTAGCTTGGTGTCAATGTATATTGGCCATTGGGGCTAGCAAAAAATAGAATCACCTTAGTGGTAGCAAACAGAAACAAAAGTCACTTACAAGGTGAATTACAAGATTCACGTAATGGCAAACACCAAATATAAACAATATCAAACATATAGTGTCAATAATATCTGCTCTGCTGCAGCTACTGTTGAACTCTGCACTGCCACAATGGCCACACCTCTAATCAGCCAATGGCAGCAGTGTTCATTAGCATACAAAATCACCACCCAGAATACAACCTTTTCTTCAAAGGACAGGGTAAAACATCAATAAAATGTCTTATTGAAACTCATTAAAAGAACATAAAGGCCGTCCTCAGATATTTCAACATACTTTAAAATCTTTACACAGAAACCATGGACACAATTTCTTTCTTTCGTATTTAATTATAACAAAAACTCAATTATTCAGCAGTCATTTCTCGATACTGCTAACAGGGTTTAAGGTACATTACAACTCAGGACAACACCTCTTACAAAAGAAGAGAAACACAGAAAAGAGGGAAACTGAAAGGCAGGTATGAAGAAAGAAAAATTCAGGATGTTCATCCAAATCGTCTTATACTTCCGGTCCTTCTCCTCCTGGGATTAACTACATTGAAGAGAGAAAAAAAACTGCATGAACACCAAACAAACAGGTTTAAATGATTCATTTAGCATTCAAAGCAATCAACTGATGTAAACACAGCCAAAGTCCTTATAGGAGAGTCTGTTCACTCTGTGGCCATCTTTGCAACGCCGCCGGGCAGTTATTTCCAGCCATACAAGACCAGACTCCTCTCTCTTTGAAAGGGTACAGACCAAAAAACTAAACTGAAGGCCAAATTACTGTTTCAAAAACAACATGAAATCACTGAAAATCTGACAAAAACCTCATGAATAGTTTGCAGTGTTTGGGTCAGTAATGCATGAAAATGTGTTTTTTGGGTTGTTCTGGCTGCAGCGCTTGCACAGATCTCCCAATTTGCTGATTAACCAGCAAGCTGATTGGCTCTTTTTATTGAAGGGCAGGACTTTCTCCACAGACAGATGCCATGCTGACTGTTATGCATTTTCACATTCATAGTTCAACCAGTAACCAGTCTCCTCCTTTACAATGTCTCTGGCACAGCACAATTATTACTCTTTTATATGTCACTATTAATAAATTATCACATCTAGCAAAGCCAAAGGGCTTTTTGGGTGATTACTGAGTGCCAGTGTCAGCAATGTCAGCCTAGTAGCTCCAGTTCTAAACTAAATAAGCAAACTTACTCCAAACATGCCTTAGCTGATCTACAACATCTAGAGTAAGTAGAAAATTAGGTACATTTGAGCACAAACAGATGAGCCACCGTGAGACAACACATGCAAGGTACATTATTTTATTTTTTTTTTATTAATTAATTACAAACCCATTTCATTATTTTCCCTCCACATCCTTTCAGATGCCCCATACCTTCTTGACAAAACAATTACCATAAATAGAACATTTAGAACAGAATGCGTTTTTGCGAGTATCGCCAGGAGGACATTTTAAACCTTTGGGTAACTGGCTGTTTACGAAATTCTGTCCTTCCCCAAGTTACTGTTGCTATGCCCATCAAACTGTCAGCTCAGGCCACTTGGTATCCGTAACACACGAGGAGCTCACTAAACTGTGAAAAACTGAACAATGAACTGTTGTTCTGAGGCTCTGCCTCTCCACAACATTTTAATCTAATCAAAATTAATACTACTACTATTACTACTACTAATAATAAATCATTTTAAAAAATCATTAGAAAGTCAATCTCAACAGCACTCATTCAGAAAATCCTGTTTTCGGCATGCGACTCATCTCCCCTTTACAGCAGGGTGGCTGTGACTGAATTCTAGCTTGTCTAATCACAATGTAAGTCACGTTCACCAAAATAGAGTTAACAGCTTATGAAAGTTCTGAGCTTATAAAGTTTATGAAAATCAGCTACGTCTCGAGAATTTATCCTCGGTTGTTCAAGGCACTTTAGTGAAACGACGCTCTGGACAACTTCATTGCCATTACTGTGGTGTTTTGATGCTGCATTAAAACTACACTGACATTCTTTACAAAATCAGAACAACAGGCACTACATTAATCTGACAGAACTCAATGCGAAACAATCCCAGAGTGGGATTTTGGGAGAGTCAGGAGAATTCCTGGTGGGCTGACAGTATTTGGAGCCGATTACCGCGAGCTGAGTCTAAGCACAGAAATGCTCAGACAAACTGTTACATCCAAGTGAATATTTGTAGTAATTTAGTATTTAAACCAGCAGGTCTCACATCAAGCGGTGGTACAGCCTGGTTTTACTGCCTGTAACTGCGCCTACACTGGATAGAGATTAGATGAAGCTGAAGTTAGCTTCTTATTCTCATTACCCGTTCCACCTTAAATGATGTAGCAGCCACATTCAGTTGCCTCTATGTGTGCTACCAAGTAACTGCTACACTTTTTTACATGAAACAGAAATAACCACATTAAATTCAGCATGAAGGTGTGAATGTGGTACTGGCTCATACAACAGCTCTCTATGGAGTTTATCAGTTTATTTTTTTGCGTTAGCAGTGTGCAATTTTCAAATTGAATCATCTGAAGCAGCGAGAAGAACTGCAAAAAGACAAGGTGGCACCAAGAAGACAAGAACGAAAAAGCTACTTAAGGAGGATGAGGACATATCCGAGCAGGTAGGCAGTGAAAAATGCAGACCTTAACTTAGTTAGTTGGCATTCGTTTGTAGCACATTGCCTGTCATGATTAAGTCGAATTCAAGACAAAAGCTTTGATTGGCCACTTTGGTTATCTCAGTATAGCATATAAATGAATACATATGAGGAAGAAATAAGGTGAAAATGTGCAGTTAGAATAAGTACATTTAGAGTTTAGGGTGGGCTGGCCTGCGTCACGTAATGCCTGGTATGAAAACAAGTCCCACTGGCCCTGATGTGAAATGTGTGAAAATCTGTGAAACATTTATTAAGTAAAAAATGTAAATATAAAAATGCTTTCTAAATCAATGATTCCCTTACCATGGTTATGTTGTTTCCATTGAGCAGAATCTGATCCAGTTTGGTTATTCTTCTTCCCTCTGGCGTAATCTCACTACAAAAACACACAGATATAAGACAAGACTACACTGTTAGAAATAAAGGTTCTGGGCAGGTACATTTTTTGTTCATGAAGGTACAAACAATGTTAATGTACCTTAAAAAGGTACAACACTGGTTTTAAGGTCCAATTGTGTACCTTAAATAAGTTTTTCCAGGTAAATTCAATGGATTATGGTACACTTATGTTTCCTGACTAATGGCACTAAGATGTACCCTTGAGGGTACTACTCCAGCGACCGTTTCATACCTTTATTTCTGAAAGTGTACACTGGGTATCATTTAAGATTTTTCAGTACCAACACCTTGACCTTGGCATCAATTCCTAAATTACTGCTTTTCAAAATTTGGGTTGGTTTAACGTAAGATGCTCTGTTAAACTGCTTGAGAAACTTATTGAGTCTGAATTACGTACAAGTCTTTAGTGTTTAATGCTGCTAAAAGCCACCTCATGGAAAGTTATTACCTGAAATGATTATGAATACACTGCTTCATGCCTGACACTGTTTTATAATAAAATTTAGATAAGATTTTGGCCTAAAATGTTGTTTTTTTAAACTTTTGTTTCAGATTCATCACCATTTTACCATTATCAACATCTCATATAAAACTCCATTAGACATGTCTAGGTTCATTGGTGGGTTTGGGTAGTAAATCTGTGCTGTAGACATCGTGACTCCAACTTACTATCACCACCACTGTAAAGAAATCTAAGCCTGTAACACACCTGCTTGTTTCTACACTCTTTGTCCATTTTATCAGCTCCAATTACCGTACAGGAGCACTTTGTAGTTCTACAATTACAGACTGTAGTCCATCTGTTTCTCTGCATACTTTGCCTACTTTTACTTTGTTTTTCAGTGGTCAGGACCCCCACAGGACCACCACAGAGCAGGCATTATTTAGGTTGATCATTCTCAGCACTGCAGTGACACTGACGTGGTGGTGGTGTGTTAGTGTGTGTTGCGCTGGCCTGAGTGGATCAGACACAGCAGTGCTGCTGGAGTTTTTAAACACCTCAGTGTCACTGCTGGACTGAGAATAGTCCACCAACCAAAAATATCCAGCCAACAGCGTCCTGTGACCACTGATGAAGGGCTAGAGGATGACCAACACAAACTGTGCAGCAGCAGATGAGCTATCATCTCTGACTTTACATCTACAAGGTGGACTGACAAGGTAGGAGTGTCTAATAGAGTGGACAGTGAGTGGACACAGTGTTTAAAAACTCCAGCAGCACTGCTGTGTCTGATCCTCTCATACCAGCGCAACACACACTAATGTGCCACCTCCATGTCAGTGTTACTGCAGTGCTGAGAATGACCCACCACCCAAATAGTACCTGCTCTGTGAGGGTCCATGGGGACCCTGACCACTGAAGAACAGGGTAAAAGGGGGCTAACAAAGTATGCAGAGAAACAGATGGACTACAGTCTGTAATTGTAGAGCTATAAAGTGCACCTATAAGGTAAGTGGAGCTGATAAAAAAGGTTTTCCAGAGAGGAAAGAATGGATGTGCAGCACACACTCAGACTGTGTGATGTCAAGTTTTTGACTAGTTAAGTGGTATTTTGAAGGTTCTTTAGTTCTTTAGGTTTTTAGGGTTGAGGAGACTGACTGCTTTGGTACTATAATGTTGTGTTGAACAACAGCTTTTATTCTACTCTATGGTATTTAAATAAGTCACTCAGTACAGTAAGTGTAGAGAATGTTGATACCCAGTCCTGCTTTAGAGTATTCATGTGTAACTTGCAAAAAGGTAATAAAGAGAAATGTACTTACAATTCTGTCACATCCTCAAGCACCATGTCTGATTACATGGATAAAGGAAAGTACAGTGAAGAATTCAGCCTGGGAGGAACATTAGTGCTGCTGCAAATGCAGGACAGTGCAGAACATGGAAAACTCTCAAAGGATACTGACAAAGTCATCGAAACCCAGTAAGGTACCCACGATTTCTTTGTCGTTTTTCATGACGATGTGAATCCGGGAGCCGATGCATTTGTCCACCAGCTCTGAAACATAAAATTAAAGAGCAGAGTGTGTTATTGGGTTTAACAACTTAACTGCTTACTCAAACCCAAAGGAAATGTTCAGTTGTCTATATTTAGCAGCCTGCTTTATTAAAAGATTGTGCAATACCTCTGTACATTCACAGCACACTGAAAGCAGAAAGTGTACATTAATGCCATTAATTTACAGAAGTTCACAAGTAAACAACATAAAAGATCACATAGGTATTCACCCCATTTCTGTAAACCCTCTAAATTAGTTCTGGTGCAATCAACGGCCATCAGAAAGCACAATTAGTTGAATGGAATTTGCCTATTTGTCATTAAAATTTCATGTGATCACAATACAAATACACTTGTTTCTAGAAGGTGAACATACCTACACTAGCAGCATCATGAACACTAAGGAAAGCAAGTCCAGGACAAAGTTTTATAGAAGTGTCAATCATGGTTTGGTTATAAAAAAAAATTACTTTTAACACCATGTGGAGGACTTTTAAATCCACGAAAAGAATATTTCACAGCTGCAAATCTGCCCAGAAAAGGCAGTCAAAAGTTAGTGACCGGATCAAGAGGCCAATGGTAACTTTGAAGAAGCTGGACAGCTCCACAGCTTAGATGGTAGAAACTGTTCACAGGACAACCATAGTCCAGTACAGATAAAATTCTGATTGGAGTTGCTGGGGACTCAGCAAACATGTAGAAAAATGCTTCTCTGGACTGAGGAGATCTTAAAGGGGGTTTCTGGCCTTGTTACGTTTGGCCCTGCTCATCACCCTGAGATCACCACCCCCACAGTAAAACATGGTGGTGGCAGCTTCATGTTGTGGGAATGTTTCTCCTCAGCAGGGACTGGGAAACTGAACAGGGTTGAGGGGAAGATGGATGAGGCCAAAAACAAGGACGTTCTCAAAGAGAACCTGATCCATTCTACTTGAGGGCACATGAGAACGTATACACACAACTTTAACTTCAACGGACACTCACTTTAAATACATAACAAGAAATGTAGCCCTGCTTTCCCTGCTCCCGTAACATCCTTTTAAAGGGGAATTCCACCAATTTTTCAAAATTGTTGCATAACACTGTCATTGTGATGTAAACAAAATAATCAAAATAGTTGGACACAAAATGGTTCACTGCAGAGAAAGTTACAGATTCAGATTACATCTTTACAGTGGTGGGATGGGAACCAAGGGTTGCCAAGTCTACAAAACAAATAAAACTATTTTACCTACTATCCAAAACCACCAGTGAACCTACACGTGTCTTCAGAGTATATATATGTAATGTTTATCATGGTAAAACAGTGGAAAATCTGAAAAAAGTTTATTTGTGAGAGTTATTTTGCCTTAAAACGCCCTGCATGCGTCCCTGGATTAAAGTAAACCACTGTCTCCGACATCAGGCAACATATTCATAAGCATTTCGTGTACTAACTTTCTTTGAGGGAGCTTTTTAGAGGTGAACGTTTGGTTCCCATCACCGCCACTGTGAACATTTCTGACTCAGTACGTTTGTCTAGAACGAAGCATTTCACATCAACCCACTGTAAATGACTCTGTTTACATCTCAACCACTGAATTATGCAGAAATTTTGGGAAATTGGCGGAACTCCCCTTCAAGCAGTCCTCTTTTATGAACACGAAAGTGTAACTAAACTCAGAGAGACTAACAGACAGCAGCATGTTTCTCTCTCAGACGCTCACCAACGTGTAGCTATAGAGCAGAAACACAACAGAACCACAGCATAAACTCTTACAAGTCACCGTTACCGGTATGTTGTGACTGTATTTAAATCACTGTTATGTTTTTAATATTTATATCATACCGAGTGGAAGCAGCTGAGAGGGATTTGAAGCCGGTGTTGCCGCCATTTTGCAAACTGCACTGCACCGGAGCTAATATGCAGGTAAAGCGCAGAGCTGCGCCATCTGCTGGCTGTTTTTTTAAACACTTTGAATCGCCATTCATTTCGCCATAGGGAATTTTTTGAAAACGCATTAAAAATCACTCAAAGCTGGAACGCTTGTGAAAACAGCCATTTTACGACCATATAAGCACAGTACCAATTAATGCAGTATAACTGCAGAACATTTTGCTGGATAGCGTGACTGTAGCGATCAAAGTACAATTGAACTACAAAACCCATGACCCAGTTCCGGCGCCGCTTCGTGGCAGTGTGTGATAGTGATGTCATCCGCGCGCCAGATTTTGTAGTCCGTTTTGGGGAAACACTCGTTAAAACTGTGTTTCAATCTTTTACTGACAATTAATCTTCTGAAACACTGATATAGTGTTAAATATAATTGAATGTGGGGTTGATGCGGCGTATTATGCTGTATAAAGTGTAATGTGCAGCACCTCCAAGTCATTGAGAACCTATGTGTTGAGCGAAAACGGCAGGGGGCGATCTGCCCATTTTGCTTCACTTTTGTGCGGCTTCTTCTTATATGGGAGACAGTGGATCATAAAGTACGTGTTCGCAGCGCCCCCTGCTGTACAACCAGCTCAAAGAAAGAGGGGAAAAGAGAGGAAAAGAAAAACGAAGGGGTAAAAGAAACATTCCCAGCAACCATTTCTTCTGTTATCCCTCTACCCAGCAGCCCCCTAAGACACCGGTCCCTCACTTAATGCTATATTCGTATAGGGATCTTAGTAAAGTCAAAACATTATTATAATTTACTATAGAATACTACACAATTATTATAGATGGCTATAAGACAGGACTACATGAATATTATACAGAGGTGAAAATGTGTTATTATTGGAGCATTATATAGCACCAGAGACATATTATAGTTTCTTATAGTAAACAGTACTGCACACCCTTCATTTACTCCCTTTTCACTCCCATTGTTCAGCATGAGAAGTTTTTTTTTGATAATGTCAAATATTTTTCAAGTAATAATTTTAATAATTTAATCATAACAAGTCATGTTATGCTGTATGGCTCATTCTGGGTGTGTGTGCCTGTGTGAACGTGACTATGTGCCTGTGTGCCAAGCAGGCCCGATTGTGTGAAAACTGGGGCCTGGAGAAGCACCTACACACAGAGATGCTGTTTGTACTATATACTATTAAGAATGTGTTTGTAATCACATTAATGGTTGATTTGATTCCATAGTTAATCACACTTTGCTGTGCTGGTCCTCTCTCTCTGTGCATGTAGGCCTCTGTGTGTGTGTGTGTGTACATGCAAGGCCTCTCTGTATGTTCTTGGGCTTTGTCATATGTTTCAACCCGGCCTGGGAAAAGCTGCTCAGTACCATCTTGAACATAAACTGAAACTATGATAGGGCCACTTGGCCATTGTTTAGGAGCCTTGGCCTGCACACACGCACACACACACACACAGAGAGACCTAGTTTGGACCATAACTTTATTTTTTACCCATTTCATGTACAAAACATATATTTTTACACACTTCATTGCTAGTCACAATTAGGTATAACCTGTTTAGTCATAAATAAGGCATAATCAATAGATCCTAACTTATTTTGTACTCTCTTGATCAATCAAAACATGTAAAAGATGGATATGTTAATTGATGTGATATGATGTAATCAAGACCAAGTGTGTTTTTTATAATGGTATAATGGTATAATAATGAAATGCAATAGCTTAAGGCTATATAATTAAATGCAATAGCCTAAGGCTGGTGATTATTATTTTATGTACTGGTATATTAATAAATTGAAATGAACTGAAATGGCTGATGAAGGATGACATAGCACTTCTAGAAAAACAAAAAAAACAAAGGTGTTAGTCACAGAGGGCCGAGGCTGAGTGAAGAAACAATGTGTATGTGAAAGGTACAAAGACGTTGCGGTTGTAAAAGAATCCAGTTTAGTCAGAGTTGCATGTGACTGTAAGACAGATCAGGTGAGATGAGGTAATGGGGGTGGGTACCCCCTCCAGATCTACAGAACTACATAGAACTACAAACTACATCCAGAACTACAAAGTGCACCTATATAGTAAGTGGAGCTGATAAAATGGACAATGAGTGTAGAAACAAGGAGGTGGTCATAATATTATGCCTGATCGGTGTATGGTTCTATATAGCACCAAAATGGGTTCTTCTTTTGTAACAAGCTTGACATTGTAACAATAGAAGAACGCTTTTCAAAAAGGTTCTATATAGCACCATCTCCATCAACCTGAAAAACCCTTTCATGATGCAAAGAACTCTTTAATCACACAAAGCGCTCTTTGAGTGTGCATGGTTCCATATAGAACCATATTCATTACTGAAGAACAACCTTTTTAAGAGTGACAGATCTTTTTTGTAAGGGTTAAAAGGCTTTAGACTGATACTAGACATAAAAAGTAAGGAAAACTCGTTTCACTACACCCAATGAAGTCACGCTTTTTTATTTCCTTTATAAAAGATTTTAAAACTACAGCATATGTCTGGAAAATTATGTAAACTTCATTTCAGTGGGAGCAGTACATTCACATACATTATACACTTTTAAATATATTACTTGAAATACAATTATAAACATTACATATCTGATTTCCAATGCGATGTTAAAGCACAAAAAACAAGAAACAAACAAAAAAGGACATACAATCACTCCCAAACAACAGTAGAATCAGGATGAAGTTAAATACAGTTCTGACAATAAATATTATAATGAGGATCTAACATGTTTAGAATCATATATAATTCTGAACAGCATGCTGGAACAAATCACCATGGAAATTCATATTTCTAGAAAGCTGGAAATGCAGATATGTTTATACAGCATAGCTAAAGTATGTTTATTCATCTCCTGTGCAGCTTTAAGGAAGATAAAAGTCATTCATCAAAATAAAGTTTTAAAAAAGTATTATTCATTCATTTAATAGAAGGAACTCTATGGTGGGTAAATACTGAACATTGCCAAAAATAAACACCATCTGCATAATCTTACATTAATTCATTACTGAAAAATCTCTGAATCTCTGGACAGAGCGGAAAGTGACTGAAGGAAATGAATGAATAAATTTGTTCATCACAAACAGAGGAAACAAAAAGGACACAATGGATTAAAATCTCGCAAAAGCCAGTATTTTATGGTGTAGTATAGTTACTGTGATGTTAGTTCTGAGCACAAATTAGGAAAAAATCTAATGTTTTGTGGTTATTTCTGCTGTGTTAGGTGAGCAAAAGCTCTGACGACGTAAAATCTTATGGGCATCTGGACCTCTAAACAATGAAATAAATAAATACATTTAAAAAATCCCCTTTACACAGTGAATAACAACACGATTTGGTGTCTCCAACACATAAGACACACTACCTTAAAGGGGTATTACACGTATTTTTCAACATTTCTGTGTCTATCAGTTGTTGAGATGTAAACAAAGTCATTCAGAGTGGTGTGATGTTAAATGGTTCATTGTAGAGAAACTTACAGGCTCTGATTTCTTTACAGTGGTGAGGATGGGAACCAGGGGTCGTGATGTTGACAACGCAAATATAGCCATTTTATTTACTTTACTATGCAAAACCTCAAGTGATCCTACAAGGTTTTATATGTAATGCTGATTATGGTAAAGTAGTGATAAATCTGATAAATTTGTTTTGTTTTATCTCAAAACTATCTTAAACATTCGTCTTGGACACGAGGCAACATATTCATAACCGTTCCCTGTAACAACTTAGTGAGGGAGCTTTCAGTGGCATTAAGACGTCTGGTTCCTATCACCACCACTGTGAACAATTCTGACTCAGAATTTCACATTAAGCCGCACTTAATGACTTTGCTTACATGTTAAACATTTAATAATGTAGAAATCAGTGGAACCTCTCTTTAACAATTTGCTGCAGAGTGTTTGGCCTCATGAAACACACCAGAACTCATCAGTTGATTAGCAAAGCCTTAAGGAGGTTCAGAAGAGGGGAAATGCTAATCTCTGTAGAGCTGTGGCTTGAAAGGAACCCAGTTTGACACCCCTGTTCATATATATGTTCTAGCCCATATTATGTAGTTTATTTTATATATAAAATGATAGGTTGATCTGTATTATCCCTCATTTAAAAACATCGTCCAGACTGAAACACTCCCCATAAAGTCTATGTGAATGGGCGGAGCTAAACTGCTGTAGGCTTAGTAGGCTGATATTTGTAAATGCTACATGCATATATAAAAACAGGCTGTTTTTTTGCAGTTTAGTTTCCAATATATGGGCTGGAATGACTGCAGAGTGAAGGGTTTTAAAACTTTAACAATATTAACATACTACTCCAAACTCTTTCATTAAAAAAGGGAGGGAAAATTCAGTTTTCCGGACCCATTCTTTTTTTTTTTTCCTTTCTTTAAAGTTCTTTTGTTTGTTATTTTCCAAACTACATAGTGTTGCAGTACACATAACAAAGCAGTACGTTTCCTGTCATCACTTGCTTTAATTCAACTCCACAAGTCAAACCTGGAGTCATTCTCTCAAATCACAAACCCTTATATTAATATCAAACTTATTCATGTATACATTCTGTACACTTCCCAACAACAACAGTGTGCATTAAAATCTCCATTCAACTTCAACATAACGGTTAAGAAAAACTTTGGTTTCTGTCCGATATAAAGAAATTAGACTACATTAATGTGACAGATAATTAAATATTGCAGTGCATGAAGAAAAATGCTGATTTTCCTGCTATGTGTGTACATGATTTAGTGTACCACAAAAAGAATCCCTAATTGTCCTTCCCTCTAGTAGTGGGAGGTATTATATCAAATATATCACTGTATAATTAGAATTTGATGACTTCGATATAGAAAAATAAAAACCCTTTTATATGCTTAAGTAAACCTATCTTTGTAGACTAACAGTGGCCTGTTTTTTCTGGGATGTGAACAATATCTAAACCTATGCCAGCATTGCTTTCTAACTCACTTTCTCACAAAAATAGTGCAAAACGTTCAGTCATGTCTGAATTTCTACTAGGCCGAAGTTGGCTTATTTTTCAGCTTTTTGTCTGAATTTTCCATTCCACCTTAAATGGAGATGCAGTTACATTCTGGCACCAGTACAAGCGCTTGAATGCAACTGCTGCATCATTTAAGGAGGCATGGGAAATTCAAATAAGAAGCGAACTTCACCTCTGTCGAATTTAAGTCATTTGTCTCATGTGCGTCCCACAGTCGCACTTCCGAGCATCAGACATCGCTGGAATTGAAAATATTATAGTTATACTTCACTAACAAGCTTGTTTTGCAGAAAAAGCCATAAGACCAAGACATCTAATGCAGCTGACCAGGTCAGGCAGCTCCTGTCTGGTGTCCATGCCAGGCTAAGACTAACCCCAAAAGACCAGCCGTTCCTGCTGCCTCAAAGACAAACTACTTCAGATGAAACGGACTAGACAGCAGGAGGTGATTGAGGGTCTGCTGCATTTTCATTTTCCTTTTCATTTGAAAGGAGACTATATCATGTCTGGCTCAGCCATTCAGCAAAACGGGCTAACGTTAGCGGGGTCTGCACTGCTTGCACGTTGCATGGCATTTCAACTGGTATGATATGTTTAGAAAAACATTCTTGAGGCTCATTACAAAGATATTTTATAGGAGTGGTATAATATATTGTTTGTCAATCATTATCATGATACTTGCTTTCGCAATACTGATATCGCGGAAGGCTGCAATTAGCAAACGAGCCTCTAACCAGTCAGGTCCAGACGAGTTTCTGTGGGCATTTTGATGAATCAAGGTATTCATGTAATCCAACAACTGGCTAAAAATAATGCACACCAATGTTTAACCATGTTACATCACTTATAATGTGCTTTAAACGTATTGCGCAGCATACTGCAATCACAATATGTAGAAAATAAACACAACATGATGTTTTGTCCAATTCGTGCAGCCCTGGTATGTACTTACTAACTTTGTACTGCATAAATAATGAAAAACATTTTTTTTCATTATTGAAAATGGCATAATTGTATAAATAGGAATATAAAAAGATAGAAATAGAAATATAATAATGTCATTTTAGGGGGGTATTTTGCATTTTGTTGCCATATGTAAACAGTATGTGCCAATGAAATTGCAATCTTTAGTACATACAATGGGAGTAAACCAATTCATTGCCTGTGTAAAAATAAATGTGTATAAATGTTTTAAGAATATAGAAAGCAATACAAAAATAATTATACTGATAATGTGAAAATAGCAGTGTCTAAAGTGTCCAATGGAAGTTTTTTTTTTATTTACTCCCATTACATGCACTCAAATTGAAGGTCCATTGCCACATGCTGTTGCTGTATGGTAACAATTATAGCTTGTCATTGTGCAAAACCCACTAAATCTAAACTGGTTACTCAGACATCCTTCAGACTCTCAAAGGAAAATAAACGCTTATCTTTTAGTCGGGCTGGAAAAAAGTTAAGGATTAACAGTGAAGGGTTCATAACTGTTGTTAATATTTCCTGTGAAGATTTATTTTTTGTGGATAGGTGCTGCTAAATCAGTTGGTCCAGTACAAGATTAAGCTTTTAATGTATATTAAAACAACGTTTTGTGTGACTTGCCTGGCTCACCTTTTCAGGCCTGTTTAACACCACTCTGAAAAACGTAAGGCTGCTAGCTTCAGCACTATACTCTCATGGTTAGAGTTGATGCTTAAAGAAGCAGATTTTGAAGACTTACCACTTGAACATTTTGAAGCTGAATAGTAAAATCATATTGCTCCTTTGAATTAAAAGGTACATGATAAAAGTAAATGAATGCTGTGATGAATATCTTGTTGGCCCAGATGATTACAGGATAATAGTCAGAATGGAGAATGATGGAGAGCAATAGTGTTTAGAGTGCTGAGTGAGGTGTAAATGAGGTCACTGTTTGTTTGCTGTAGAGTCCGGAGCTGGACTGGTTACGGCAGGCTGAGCAAGTGTGGAGAACCAGGAGGACATGGCAGACTTAGCACTGGTTAAAGCTCCTCCCACTGACTGACCTACAGCAGGATATACACATATAAAAGCACTGTACAAATGTATTTACAGTACATTTCAAAATACTGGAATGAGTGTTTTAAATAATATAAAACACCCATGGAAAGAATTATGTTCTGTTGATTTTCTAGGTGAAAATGTGCAAAATACTTAATAAAATCAGCGCAGTAAACAAATTCATTTTTCTCATTCGTACTCACCTACAGCTTTCCCAGTCTGCACCACACTGCGGCTGGTGGTGATCACGGCGTTCCCTAGCTTCTTCCCACGCTCACTGTTCTGCACCGAACTATAGAGACACACACATTCTCATGATTTTCACACCCCTATAGCCCAAAGTCACATGTTGCAGTTGACATGAAGTATATTAATTCATGCTGTAATATAAAGGATAATTAAAATTAATAATGAAGAGAGATTCAACATTAAATAAGTTGTCTAAACTCTGTATGCCACCAGAGGGCAGCATAGAGCCAATGTCTAACATTTGGTCAGAGTTTCTTATCTGTTTAGTCCACAGAAATAGAAAGACTACTGCAGCCGTCGAAAGGCTACGACACACTGAACAAGAAGCATCACAGAAATAAACAAGAAGCTCAAATTCATTTTAAACTCTACTTGTATAGATTTAATAAAAGAAACTTGTATCCACTAACTAGCTCATGATAAACACACTGTTTTAAGCTAAAAGATGTGAGGTGAAATAGTTTGTGACTTGACTAGGCTAGTAATGTTGGTTGACATAACAGAAAAGATTAGCATTTGTCTGTTTGTCTTAAGAGATTTCAGACTGACTGCCTTTTTCTCTGTAAATTTCAAGACGCAACACCTACTAACTCTTACTGTGGTCTGGTTCTGGATTTAATTTTATGCATGAACAGAGGGTGCTGAGCTCGGAGACATTGAGCAGTGCTGGACTGGCAGAGCATGTCGATGCCGAACAGAGCAGCACGTCGGCATCATTCTTTAAAAACACTGGATTCAAAGTTTTATTGTGTCTCTGTGGTCAGCAGTCAGACTGAACCAAATACACTTTATTCTAATAGACTAAACCTTTAATAACAGCTGTTTTACTTCAGAACTTACTGAGAAAGGCGCAGCTTCACATCAGCCACACTGTATTGGCCTTGGAATGGGTGTCTGACAGGAAAGAAGAGAAAAATTATTCCATATTTTAAAACCTCTTTTTTTATTTTTTCCATAAGGCAAAGGTACATAAACAAAAACTACACAATTATTACAAAGCACAATAGACTCCATGAATGATTACAAAAGATGTAGTCATAGTCATCCCGAAACCAAATAAGTTTTGGCTAGAAGAGTAAAAACTTCATATTTTTTCCATTTTCTAAAATATGTATTTTATCATATAATACTTTACAAATCATTTTAAAGGCAATTATGATTTAGTGGTTAAAAACACTTTCTTTTAATTACACAAATGCCCAAAGGTTTTTGTATCATGACTTTGTCGAGGGACATGTGCCCTCAACTTTTTGAAATTATGTGAGATAATTTTGGGGGTCCTGGGATGGCTGTTGAAAGCAGAGTTGAAAAATAGCCTTCAGATATCAATTATTACATAGTTGTCCATTACAATATAAAACTTTGACTATACCCAAGTAATTACTTGTTTAAATAGTTTTATATTTGAATTGCTGTTTGTGTAGTTAGTTGCCCGCCCACTTGTCGTTCAAATACAGCTTTTAAATGCCTAGCACTGATTTTGGCAAAATCATTGACGTGATCATTAGAGGACTACACTGCATGCAGAAGAACTGAGGTTAAATCAACAAGATGTAATGTAGAAGTATGAGGGCAAGAGGCTACAATCTCGGAGGAGCTGGGATTGTTGTTTAGGGTCAAACCTGAGACAAATAAGCTAAATGTGATTAACTGCAATTATACAAAATAATGAATTATTTTAATAGTATAACATCCATATATAATCTACACAGCAGTAACGTAAAAAAAATGAAGGACTTTCCCATTTTTTCCTATCAGGGCATCATTCCTATTGGCCCT
The DNA here is from genome assembly GCF_904425465.1 of Colossoma macropomum. Lineage (NCBI taxonomy): Eukaryota > Metazoa > Chordata > Actinopteri > Characiformes > Serrasalmidae > Colossoma > Colossoma macropomum. The sequence goes on from NW_023494790.1 coordinate 10,999,786, forward strand.
GCCTGTATAATGTTAATTAATGAGATAAACCCCTGACCCCTGTGTCATTCTGTCTGTGCTGTGGATGGACGTACCCTGGAGTAATTTCTGCCATGGCTGGATGCTTGTTGCTGAACCACACTCTGTAATTGTGTGTAATCTTCCAGGCGGAGATGAAGGCAGAGCCATAATCTGCCAGCAGCTTCTCATTATCTGGGCAACAAAAAACAGAGCAGCTAAAATGAACTTAGGGCAGATCAGAATGTGACTGATATGAATTTAGTGGCTGATATTAGTACTGATTTTAAGGCTGGCTTTACACAGTGAAACTATAATGCTTCTAGCTGCATGTTTCCTGCAATATCACTTCAGTGCAACCTGACAGTTACATGAAGCAATTAAAAAAAAAACAAAGTTGCACACAACACATCCATTTACCCCACTAGTTAACTAAATGAGCAGCTTGTATTAACAGATATACCATATTGTTCTTACTATATCCATTACCATTCTTTTATGCTATATTTATATATCTGTATCTTACATATCCATCTAAGTTTCTTTGTTATATATTTGAGTTTTTTTTAATCTGCTGTGTATATGTTAAACTTTTGAAAATGATTGTTTAAACAGCACTTGTGGTTATATTGCATTAAATGCCTTTCTCATACTGTCCTACAAGCACAACAAGTTAATCAAAGAACTCATCTCTGTTTCCTCTTCTGTAGTTTGTTTTACTTTGTATCCCAAATGAATCTGAGTGTAAAATTAAAGGGCATCAGAAAGGAGAAAATGAATCTAGTCACGTAAATAGAAGCATTAACAGTGGCATCATCAGCTGGCTTGTTAACACAGCTGGTTACAGAAATGTTAGTTTCGAGAAACTCACATTTGTTGTCATGGCTAAAAATGAAAACTACCTATCTTGAGTCGGTTTAATCTTCTGTTTTATCTTCTTATCCACAAACAGTCTATGTTACCCACTGATTCAGTGAAAACAACAATTTCAAAGTATGTCGTTCGGCGTGTTCACGTGATGCATTATCGCCATTTTGATATGTTGTTACAGTAAACCTGTTCCATGAAGTTGAGACCCTTGCAGCTGCGTTTCAAAAGAGTTGCAGGACACTTTACATCATGAAACTATTAAAGACTTCATGAATGTTTCACTGTGTAAAGCCAGCCTAAGCGGTCAAAAACCACAACATTGGTTAAAATGATTAAAAATTATTATTATAATTCCTGACATTATTTTGCCTTTAAACCAAAAAAGAACATTATCAGAAAATATTCAGCCAATATTGACCGCCAAACCTATACTGGTCAGACTCTACTGTTATTACAGAGATGATGGGCACAGTATGGCTACAGCCTATACTGTAGTTTAGATACTAAAAGCAAGTATAAATACAATGTGAAGTGTTAGCATGTAAGTATTAGCACGTACCTTAGTGTAAATGCTAGTCATAAGGGTGTGAAATAAGTCTTAGCATTCAAGTATTAGCATGTGCTAGCATTAACGTATTAGGATGTACCTTGCTGTAGTGTATATGCTAATGAGCAAATACAATGTGAACTGAGATTTAGCATTAAAATATTAGCATGTACCTTGCCACAGTGTAGATATGCTAAAAGAGAATGTAAACGCAGTGTGAACTGAGTGTTTGCACTAAATTATTAGCCTGTACCTCACTGTAGTGTAGATGCTAGCTGTGAGTGTAAATACGGCCTGAACTAAGAAGCGTTAGTGTGTTAGCATGTACTCTGACGTAGTGTGAGGGCTAATAGTGCGTAAATACAGTGTGAACTGAGTGTTAGCTTTAAAGCACTAGCATGCACCTTGCTGTAGTGTAGATGCTAACAGAGAGTGTAAATACAGAGCGAACTGTGCTCTAATCCACTCGTCTCCTCCCTCCCAGCCTGTTCCATCCAGAAACACATCCTCCCTGTTCTCCGTGACGTGTTTGAGCAAGAAGTCGGAGAAGCGCAGGTCCGCTGTGGATAAACTCAGCATCCTGCGCAGCTCTGGATCATCTACATGGATACGAGCCTCCTCCACCTACACAACGGCACAACAACTTTAAATTGGGGTAACAGAGGATAATACACTAATACACTACTACAATACAATAATACACTACAAATAGTCTTCGGGATTGCTGCTACTACTGCTTTTGAACACTGATGTACTTTTGTTCATTTTAACAGGTAAAAGTATGGCGGTGTCAAAAACTGCATAAGCATCTGTTTGAGATTTGCTTAATAAATCAGCACGGTTTGACCCTGTTTACACCTGGCTGTTTTTTAATACGTCTTGTAAATCAGGATTATATCTGGATAGAGATTATCCATATAAAAATGCAGGTGTAAATGCATTCAAGACGCATTTGAAACAGAGGTCAATCTGATCGCTCAAAGCCCTTCATTTTAGCCGGATGTTATTTAAGTGTAAAAACCAAAACCCCTCCCAGTACTGTGATGGCTCCTCCCTCTACTGTTCTGCTTCTAATTCAAACCCAAATCCAACAGCATGTGAAATGCTACTAAAACAGAAAGCAGGAAAAAACAATATTTTACATTTTCACTCATGCACCTAATTGTTTTTGTAAATACACGTTCATTTCAAAAGTGATGTCTGCACAACACTTTCCAAAAAGTTGGGACGGTAGCATGTTTACTGTGCTACATCACCTTTCCTTTAACAACTCTTAATAGTCATTTGGGGACTGAAAACGCAAATTAATCCAGTTTTAAAATAGTTCCTTTTTTTTTTTTGCACAGTCTTCAGCTGTGCAACAGTTCCAGGCCTTTGTTGTTGTGGTTTGCACAGTCTTCCAATGAGAGGCCAGTCTGGACTGCAAGAAAGCCAGTTTAGCACCCGCACTTTATTCTTTAAACATGTACAGAATGTGGCTTGGCATTGTCATGGTGAAATAAGCATGAACATCCTTGAAAAAGACGTTGTCTAGAAGACAGTCCCAAAACGTGTTCAGCATTAATGGTGCTTTCACAGATTAGTGTACCCACTAATACCCTCCCATAACCATGACAGTGGTTAGACTCGTCAGACCACAACACACGTTTCCACTGTGAATCAGTCCGTTTCAGAAGAGCTTGAGTCCAGAGAAGTCGGCGGTGTTTCTGGATGCTGTTGTCATATGGCTTCTGCTGTGCATAATACAGTCTTAACTAAATAACAAGGGTTTATCAACGTACTCCCAAGCCCATGTGGTGCTATCATCTAAAAGCCATATGAGGGTTCTGTGGTTTTCAACCTTGACATTTTTCCAGATTCCCCAAATCTTTTGATATTACTATGTACTGTAGAGGGTGAAACACCATAAATCCCTGTTATCACTCACTGAGTAACACTATTCGTAAATAGCTGGACAAACTGCTGATCCATATTTTTGGTAAAGTGAAGAGCCTAGACCCATCATTGCCGATGAAGGACTAGGCTTTTCCTGGCTTCCTATACCGATGACAGATGTGAGCGTGCTGGAATTTTAATTCCACCTGAGCTCCTGCTCTTCTGCATTCCCCCAGGTATAATTACACCCCAGACAGGTAAAGCTGCTTCAGCTCAGATCAGCTCTCTAAACTTCTCTGCAAGGCAGCTGCTTCAGGTTTGGCCTGATAACATGACGACACACTTCACTGGCCATAAACAAGAGAGCAACTACAATGCATGGGTGATATCAAATTTCTATTGATATGATAAACGTTGCCTTTTCTTTACTTCTTTTCCTTTATTTTGAGGGAAAAAAGTAGGACAACCCCTAAAGGTGTTATTTGAGGTGGGGAAAAATGGACAAAGTAAACTACCACTTAGTTGCCTACTGCTTGTTTCGCTATTTAAAAAGTTCTTAAAAGCTTTTATACTGGAATTAAAGAGTTGTTAAGGGCTTTATTTCTTTGGCAATTCAACAAAACAAAGAGCTGAAGGTCTGCTTAAAAAGCTTAAAACAGGCTATTACTATGGCTCTGTGGGCGCCAGCATGTTAAAGTGATGTTGCGGAACTACAACACTGAAGTCTTGAAACAATAGGAAATAAGTTGGAGTGCTGTTTAAGTGAATATTTTTCCCACTCTGAAAATTCCCAGTTCCTAGTCATGAATACGGTATTATCCTTGCCATGTGTTCGGAAAAAAAAAGACCTCTGTGCTGGTTGTAGATGTTAGAGGTGGGCGATATGGTCAAAAATAATACTGTTAATGCCTCAAGAAATGTTCATGATACATGTCACAATATTTATTTCAGACTTCTGATCAGTTGGAACTATATCAAGTTAAACTGGACTAATTCCGCTCTCTTTATAATGAAACATGCAGTTGGTCAGTGTTCCAGTACTGACGATATCCACGATGTGCTCAGAAAAGCATTAAATTCATTTATCACGATAATGATACATACTGTCATACTGCCCAGCCCTACTGGACATTGTCTAGAATTCACTGACTGACAGTCATGTTTTAAGGGGAATTCCATTTCAACACAGTTCTACTACTGATATGTGTACAGACATGTCAGTAACATCTCCACCTCCATCCTCACGTCTGGATTAAACCTTGCTATATTTAGGGTGGGCATGGACAGCTGGCATGTTTATGATTTTATGTCCATATTTTACAGACATTTCCTCTTTAACTAATGAAATGTATACAAGAAAACAACATTTTATGAATTTAGTATATAGTAAACTATGAACTTGATGTACTTTATGAATTCACCAGAGGGAGAGGAAGTAAGAGATGGGTGGAAAAGAGTGAAGAAACAAAAAAATTAAAGAAGAAAGAAAAGTTAATTCTGGAGAGAAAGGGACTCACGTCTATAACAGCATCACTGAGGTGTCTCTGCTGACGAAAGAGGATGTTGGTTGCCCCGGCAACAAAACCTCGTACTCTCACATCAGACAGAAGGTGATGCTGCTGCAGGGCCATGTAGGGCAGGCACAAGTAACCCTGAAGACAACAAGATCAATTAGGAAGTAGAAGTCACCGCAGCTCTAACTGTGCAAAAGTCAATCTTTTTATATATATATATATATATATATATATATATATAAAATGACAACTATGCAAGGGGATGTGCTGTAACTTGAAATAAAACCACAGCTAAAAACTACCAGAGGTTCAGATGTTTTGAATCACCTGTTGAGAGGAGATGATGTACATTCTTAGCTAAAAGGGTTCTACATAGTACTGAAAAAGGGTTTAACTTGCAACAATAGCAGAACCCATTTTTGTTGCTATATAGAACCAGTTTAAAAGTGTTCTTTAAGAAACCATATAGGTTGTCCATCATAGAGAAGAACCATTTGACCATGCATAACCATTTATGCAAATAGCTCTGTGGGGGTCCATGGTTGTATACAGAACCACTGCCTTTACTAGAGAAACCATTAAAGAACCATTTTTTAAGAGTGTAGGGACAAACTAGAACAATCTCCACAGAAACAGCAGAAAGGAAGATCTTGATATACAGCAGGTTTAAAAGAAACTCATAAGCAAGATCCTGTAGTTAATGTGGAATGTAAAGGGGAATTACACCAATTTTGAATTTCTGCATAATTCTGTCACTGAGATAAACACTCAGTTGGAGTGTTTTGATATAAAATGGTTCACTGTAAGGAGACTTTTTTTCCTCCCACATTTTGAGGCTGTAAGTGGCCTCTGCTGTTCACAGCTGCAACGGCATAGCTGGAGTAAATGTAATGTAGAATGAATAGACAGCTATGTTCTGTAAAAGATGCAATCTAGCACCAGAAGTTTAACAAGTTGCCCCCAGACATGTATTCTCATTACGAGAGCCCTTCTGGTCCAGTGAGACTAGCCAATGTGTAACATATTCAAACTAATTCATTGCTTTGGGCTTTGAGTTTAGCAGAGGAACTGCTATTCTGAATGCTTCTTCTGCACAGCCCCTTCTGTTTTTATGTCAACATATTTTATTCCTATAATTAGTCACTGTCTGTGACTAATCGACAGTTGTCAATAGGGCCAAAAGTGTGAATGCCCCTGGTTAAGTTACATGTTTTGTTGATTTTATAAGTAAAAATAAATGAACACATCCTTTATAGACAACACACTTCTGCACATGTATGTTCTATAATGCACAACTGCTGATTACTTGCTGAATTTAACATATTAGAAATATAAATATAACAGAAATTCTGGTCAGCACATTTAACATTTTACATTATATTTCTTTCCAATAGCAAGTAAATAAAAATTATGCAGCAAAATGTATTTTAATATAATTTCAGTTCCCTGTAGAGGATGTGTTAACTTATTTTAACTTAGAAAATCAAGAAAATGTGTCATTTGACTGGGGTTGTTCAAACTTTTGCACACGACTGTATTAGTGGATCAGTCTATGCAACCCCTAGAGGGAGTGAGTGTGCGTGTGTGTGCGCATGTGTACCTTAGTGAATACTGCTAGTGGTAGTCCGTACTGGTCCTCCTCCAGTCCAGACACCAGCCCCTGGATCAGCTGACCCTGTCCTGCTACAGACTTGGGCTGCACTGTGATTGGCTCACCGGATTCTGTCTCTAGATGCTTCACTGATCCCTCTGATCCCTCCCCAGCCTCCAACACACTCGGGTCCAGCGTCTCCCAGTCACTCTCAGAGGAATCCGGCGATGTGTGTGATGGGGGGTGGGGCTGGAGGCGGTCCTGAGGGCTAGCGGAGGGCTGTGATTGGTCAGCCACAGATGTATGGTTGTCTGAGTGGTCAAAAGCACTAGACTCACCATCTGTGGCATCAATAATGTCAGTGTTAGAGTCAGTTTTAGGGTTGAGTTCTTCAGCGCTGGGGCTGATCCTTGCTGGGTCAAGACTTTCTGGGGTTTCTGATACGCTGCTCTTACAGTGGTAGTGGGAGGAGTCGGCCAGGCCGTGCTCAATCATGCCTGCACATACACACACATTACATATATTAATATGCATCCACACAGCACATACGGTCATCTGTAAAAGGAAGGTTTATTGTCTTGATTGTATTAACTTACTGTGTTGCCAAAGCATATCTGTGTTTTATCATACTTTATTAATACTTACTGATGCATAAACAAAAACTAATGAAAAGTAATCCAGAACAAATAAACATAATCTGATTGTACATGCTGTCAAATGAATCTTACTCTGATTATTTTGATTTTTGTCATCAGATTATGTCCAGATTACATGTAGTAATCTGTAGACAATTACAGGCAAAAGAACTCATTCACAGGGCTGCACTTTTCAGTGTAAAGTGAATTTTAATCTGACAGATTGTTTATTGTTGAAATGTGTCTCTCACCAGGGAATAGAGAGAGGACAGTCATTAGAGTTCCCACTAATCTGTTAACAGGAGACACATAAAACAGCACCTGCAGGGAGAAAGAGGTTTAAACACATTCTTAAACAAAGACAACTTCATTATACTGAGCAACTTCTGCATAACTGAAACTGAAAATCATCCCACACCTTCTTTTCCAGCAAGATCAGCTTGAAGAGGATTAGAACCTGTAACAGAGAGTTTTGAATAAGATTTCTAACGTTTCTAATATATTTTAATATTTTAAATGTTTTAAATACACTTAAGAATAAAATATTTAACTTATTTTAATTAAAGCCAGCTCTTTTTGGACCAGATATTTCTGCTAACCAGTTTCACAGCTTTCCAGTAGCATTCATACTATGTCTTGTTCAGAGCAGAGGCAGGGAATAATAAAATGGCTTTCAAATGATGTTTACTGAAACTATTTTCTTTCTAACTAAAAAGACCAGACATTGTCATTCTAACTGATAAACATGTATATGAATGTCAGAGAGTGAAGGAATCAGCAGTGGGATTCATATTATTTTGTTTACAAAATCATAAGTAACTACATTACAGTTTGAGAGACGTCATCAGTAATTTGTAATTAGTAATTACTCTTGTTTAGTAACTACCCCAATACTGTGTATCATATACTTACAGTATAGTAACATGTTAAAATGTGGAACACAAACATGCCCCATTTAAATAGCATCCTTACCTTGTGTTTAAAGTGCAGTATTAAATCCCGTGGAGATAATCCTGCAGAGAAAAAGAAATCGCAGAGCTGAGTGTGAAGCAGGGTGTGAAACAGGGTGGTTGTACAGATGAATTTGTCCATTAGAACATCAGTGGTCAAGAAGACTCTACAGTGATTTTTGAGCATGGTACTCAAACCATAGCTGCTGTGGAACCAATCCGTCTACCCAATCATATACGAAGTAGGTTTAGGGCTCATACTTTCTTGTATTCCATTTTTACCCATTAATTGTACTTAACCACTGTGTGGTTTAATGTACTAAATATAATTGTGATTCATTTTAACCCTTTAGAAATAAGCAGGCTGTTTTTGTTTCACCACAAATCTAAAAAAAATTACACTTTTTTTTTTTAGCAGTAAAGCTACAAGGATAACATAATAGGCTTGAGCTTAATGTACTGTCCATCGCCAATAGTGCCCATCAGCTGGATGATTTAAATGTCCAAAAACATGCTGTCCTTGGCTTTAAGATGCTAACTGTATTTGTCTCACGATCTATTTTCTTTTATTGTTTAACGTTAATCTATGTCCTTAGTCAGCCTTGATATATTGCCTAGCTTTAGAACAGCGCAAAGTGAACTGTTTTTACCCATCAGTTGTCGTGCTTGTTAAACTGATAAAGTTTTGCCGCAGCCTGGCTGAAAAAGTGAGGCACGTTATGAGTGCAAAATATGACAATGAAGGCCCCAAACAACTGCACAGCTGAGGACATGTATAAGTAAAAAATGGCATTTTCAAGACTGGATCAATTGGCGTCTTCAGTACCAAAATATTTATTAAGTGTTGTTAAAAGGAAAGGTGATGTAACACAGGGGTAAACACACTCCTGTCCCAACTTTTTTGGAACGAGTCGCAGGCATCATATTTGGAATGAGCATATATTAACAAAAAAAGGATAAATGTCATAATGTAAAACATCTAATATCATGCTTTTGCCCTGTTAACAACTTAATACAGGTCAAACAGAATTTACTTATCACTGCTTTCTTTTTTATTAGCATTTCACACAGTCCCAACAATTTTGGAATTGGGTTTGTAGATGTCTAATTCACCCAGAAGACATTAGTGACCACCCAAAAATTTCACTGGGTAAAGCCAGGCTTAAACTATCCAATGTCCTGCCCCAAATGCTCTTCATCAATATGTATTGTTTAATTTTACTTTCTTTTAAAATGATGCGCGAAAAAAAAAAACTTACTGGCTTTACTTCAGTGGATCTTTTAGCAGCCTTTGGATACGTGAATGAAGGATGTAAATTACAGAAGGTGAGGAATAATGATAGAATTTACCTAGATACACCTGAGAGCCCTCGAGTGTGGTGCCTCTTAAAGAGCCATTCATGTGATCATATAGTTCCTACAAAGAAAGGGAGGAAACAAAGATGAAAAAAGGAACATTTACAGATCACAATCGGCGCACAGTATTAAATCTTACCTTTAGGATGGATATCTGAGAGAAATCTTTCTCCTCAAAGTAGGCATGTGTGATGAGCTGGAGTTTGGCCTGGATTAGACCATACAGAGGCTGCAGGAGAAACAGGCAGATACACCGATCAGGCATAACATTATGACCACCTCCTTGTTTCTACGCTCATTGTCCATTTTATCAGCTCCACTTACTTTATAGGTGCACTTTGTAGTTCTACAGTTACAGACTGTAGTCCATCTGTTTCTCTGATACTTTATTAGCCCCCTTTTACCCTGTTCTTCAGTGGTCAGGACCCCCATGGACCCTCACAGAGCAGGTACTATTTAGGTGGTGGATCATTCTCAGCACTGCAGTAACACTGATATGGTGGTGGTGGTGTGTTAGTGTGTGTTGCGCTGGTCTGAGTCACAATATGCGCATTAAACGCAAAGTAATTTTACTGTGGTATTAATTACCAGATATGCTATAAGGTCAAAAGTATGTGGACACTGACCTTAATTATTCATTTTAGGGGTTTTAGCCACACCCTTTGTTAACAGGTGTATAAAATCAAGCACATAGCCTTGCAATCTTCATAAACATTGGCAGTAGAATCGGTCATACTGAAGAGCTCAGTGGCTTTAAACGTGGCACTGTCATAGTATGCCACTAGTCAGTTTGTGAAATTTCTGCCCTGCTAGATCAGCCCCAGGCAACTGTTATGCATTATTATTGTGAAAATGAAGCAATAACAGCTCAGCCACAAAGCGGTTGACTATACAAACTCACAAAGTGGGGGTGCTGAGTGCTGAAGCGTGTAAAACAACTCAGTTCCAAACTTCCTCTGGAAGCAACATCAGCACAATAACAATGTGTCAAAAGCTTCATGAAATAGGTTTCCACGATTACTGTGTGCAATGCCAAGCGTTAGCTGGATTGGTGTATAGCACGCCACCATTGAACTCTGGAGCAGTGGAAACGGGTTCTCTGGAGTGATGAATTATGCTTCACTATCTGGCAGTCTGATGGGCGAATCAGGGTTTGGTGAATGCCAAGAGAGCGCTACCTACCAGAATGCATAGCACAAACAGTAAAGTTTGGTAGAGGTGGGATAACGGTCTGGCTATGTTTTCAGGGTTTGGGCCCCTTAGTTCCAGTGAAAGGTAATAGTAATGCTACAGAATACAAAGACATTTAAGACAATTATCATTTTCCAGCTTTGTGACAACAGTGTGGGCGAGGCCTTTTCCTGTTCCAGCACGACTGCGCCCCCTGTGCACAAAGTGAGGGCCATAGTTTTTAAGAGTTTGGTGTGGAGGAACTCCAGCAGCCTGCTCAGAGCCCTGACCTCAACCCCACTGAACACCTTTGGGATAAAATGGAATGTCAACTGCAAGCCAGGCCTTTTCATCTAACATTGGTGCCTGACCTTACAAATGTTCTTTAGACTGAATGGGCAGAAATTCCCCACAGACACACTCCAAAATCCTGCCCAAATGCCTTCTAAGAAGGTGGAGGCTATTATAGCCATACCAAAGGGACCAACTCCATATTAATGCCCATAGTTTCAGAATTGGATGTCCAAAATAAACACACGGGATATCAATATTGGTCCACAATTCCCAATATCGGTTCATCCCTACTTTTGATACATTCTTTAGTACTGTAACTCAATGTTTATAAATGAACAAAACCTGGAAACACTGTTGTGTGTGACTTACCACTCTGCTGAGCACACACACACTCTTCTGCACAGTCTCCCTGGTGACGTCAGCCTGTCGCACCTTCAGAGCCTGGAACACAAAGCAACACTTTATCTGTCGATCATCCGTCTATATAAAAAGCACTACTGAAAGGCTCCTAAAGGGTAAAACTGTCTAAGCCATGTTTTTATTCCAAACAAAGCAGGGTCTCACCTGATTCCACCTGTTTAATCAGTTGATCTCAATCTTTAAACATCTGATCTGGTGTGCTCCTGCTTTGGTAGAATAAAAACCTGCAGCAATAATGGCTGTTTGTCTATATAAATTGACCCCCCTGGTCTAAATGTTAGCCTCATCGTTAATCCCTTGCCCTCTCTGAGCATGTAGGATGACCATCAACATAATTAAAATCATCATGTTTCTTTATTGGAATTTTGTTTAAAATAGCGAGTACTGAACTGCGAGTGTAGTCACATCCCTAACAAAGAAGACTTCAAATATAATATAAATATGTATGCAAAACACATACGCACAGTACTAAGCAAAAGTCAGAGAATACCCTCTCATTTATTTTCATTTCCAGCCATTCCCAGTCAAAACAGCCATTAAGTACAAGTTATTCATTTTCAGCATCAGGACAAAAAGCACAAAACATATTGAACCAAAAATATACAAAATACACAGAAGCCTCAACAATTAAACAAAATAACAGATTTTTCAGTATTTAGTATCTCCACCCTTTGGCTTATTATAGAAGAAACCCACAAATGTGAGAATTTCTCTGTTAAAAATGATGATAATCACTGTATTATCTTAGTTTAATGTTGTTTAATGTATTATGATCCTTTTCTTCATAACAAGCATTGAAGAAAAAATCACTAGCAGTATGCTCATGTTTCGGTAGCTAGTGAGGGAAATTTCCCGTTGAGAGAAAATCCGAACGAGAAGCTGGCAAAAAGCTGACTTCAGCATCATATCACTGAAGAATTAGGGGCTGAACTTTACCCTCCTCTGCAGTCACTGCAGACTGGCAGGGTCCCATACAGAGCACCACTAGTAGCCTGTTAATGAAGTAATGTTCTTTTTTTATTTGAGGGTCCCATTTTGTAGGGAAGATTTCAACCACCACCCCCTGTAACTCAGTTCCAAGGGACAAAGTGACACTTGAAAACATGGGGTAGGGGTAAAAATAAGACATGGGCTTTGCATATTTTTTATAAGAAATCTGCAGGGATATTTTTTCACACCTCCAAAGCTCAATCTTAGAAGTTGGTTGCATTTTCTTTTCTCTAACATAACTACACACAAATGACTTCTCATTCCACAGCGCTGAAGTCTGGACTCTGGGGTGGTCAGTCCATTGTTCTGAGAACATCAGCAACTTCAAGTATGTGTTGATCTTCTCAGCGTGCACTTGGGGTCATTATCTTGAAGTAGAATTCATTTCTTCCCAATCAGACATTTTCCATACGGTACTGCATTATGAAAAAATGTTTTCATGATTCATGATTATCAGTCACAAACATATCACCACCTCCAGATGTTGTTATTCATTCTCAAACCTGCAGTGATCCTCTACCATGCTTAACTAATGGCTGTAGACATGGCATACATAGTGCCTTCTGCTGCTTTCAAAGATCTCCAATTTAGATTCATCAGTCGATAAAATCTTACTGCACATCTCAGATGTCCAGTTTTGGTGTTCTAGTGTAAATCTTCTTCTTTTTGACTATTTCCTTTTCTTAGAAACAGCTTCTTGACAGATCCACAGCATTGGTGTGTGTAACAGAGGAAGCATGGACAGAAACACCAGTAGATTTTTTTTAGATCTATAGCAGAAGTGTTTCTTTGAAGAGGAACATAACGTCACTGAGATCTTTCGTTGGCAGGACACTGCTGTAATTGGTTGTTTTGAAGCCTGAAAGGATGGAATAGTTAATAACACTAGGTATTTCAGGCTTTTGTGTAAATATATATTCTGCTTTTTTTCTGGTGCTGAAAAATGAAAAACTGACAATAATTACTTGTTTTATCTATAGAAATTCAATAAATTATTAGGTGGTCTCTTTTTTTTATTAGGTGGACTTTTGCTCTGTAATGTATAGTAATTCCAAAAGAAATATGGGTAAAAAGCCAGTGTGTGCAAACCTTTGCTTCTATCTGTCTGTAGCAGGAGACTCCATACACACACTTCATTTCTTCATTCAGAGAAGGTAAATGGAAGTAAACCGTGTCTAAAATCAATAAAAATAAACAAACATTAAATAGTATTGAGCAGATGTGCTTCCCAGTATAACAGGTTTGTTGTGTAACAGGTTTACATTTCATGATTTAGTGGAATACTGTCACCCTGTCCCTGTGAACTCCTTAGTAAATTTTCCTCTGAAGTAGCACTAAAAACAAAATCACATTTAAAATGCACTTTTACTTTTCTGTATTCATCAATTATTTAATATAGGCAGAGCAACAATCTGATTCACCAATGGCTAACTTCTAATGTAGATTTATTATTTATTGTGCAATAATAAGCTTAATTTTATAAGAAAAAAAGCAACGTAATCTTTTAATTTTAAGTGATTCTGATATTAGTAGTGGCCGGTAGAGGGTATAATTAACACTTACAATCTATTATAGGGTATATTTAGGTTCTGATGGTTTCGATATACATAGTAAAAAGATATAAATTCAAAGGTTTTAGGCACCTGAAAAAATGAGGTTTATAAAGGCATTTGGCATTTAAATATAAGCAAATAATATCAATACAATACATTTTATGTCCGTCAATGTGCTCACTTGACACCTCTCCTCAAGAAAACATAGTATTAACTGTAGTTGTAACCCAGTATGTGGTTTAGCTAATCAACAGTTAACATAAAGCTAAAGAGGAATTCTGCTCATTAAACAAAGTCATTCAGAGTGGTTTGGTGTGAAATGCTCCGCTCCAGAGAAACGTGCCGAGTCAAAACTGTTCACAGTGGTGGTGATAGGAACCAGACGTCTGAAGAGCTTAATTCCTCTAATTATCATCATCAACATTACATATAAAAACCCACAAGACCTGTAGGTTCACTCGTAGTTTTGGAGAATAAATAAAATGGATATATTTCTGTTGGACATGGCGACCCCTGGTTCCTATCACCACCACTGTAAAGAAATCTGTAAGTTTCTCTACAATAATCCATTTCACATTAAAGCACTCTGAATGACTTTTAGATCTCAACCACTGAACGTAGAAAAATTGACAGATTACCCTTTTAAATCAGGTGTTGGAGTTTAATAAAATCTATGTGATGGCAGGGCAGTGAAGTCTACATCCAACCTTCTTGTAACTTTTCACTGTATTAATGTTAGTTTGAATGTATTCTAATAGTGTTTTCAAGTGACAAAACACACTTATTGCCCAGACAAATGACTTAATCAGTTAGTTTAAGTTGAATAATTAGTTTAGAACTGCTTAAGATTTTTGGACAATACTGTATATGTAAAGCTTGTCTTACCTTCTTGATAATTGTGTGCCCCGTCAGGCAGAGCGAGGAAGGGAAGGTACTTCCATTTCTCTGGCAGATTATTACTGTCATGGCCTTCAGCAGGAATCAGCGGAGGATACGAGAACTCCACCTGAAAAACGAGCAACTGTCGTGTAATTAAGGTTTTCAGAGATAAATATCGGATTGAGCAGAAAGTTAAACGGTTAAAGCCGTTTTAGCAACACTAAGCGTCTACGTTAACACAGCCTACACACAGCCCATACGACTAGCTACTGTAGCATGTCTGAAGTTATCCTAAGAGATTTGGAGAACACTTCATCCACTGTTGTTCTGCCATATTTACCACCGTTACGGCAAAAAGTACACATTAACACAGGTTAGCACTACCTAGACAGGATTACTCAGCAGATGCTATGGTATTGCAGGTGGTTGCTGTGGTACTCCAGGCAGTTGCTAGACGGTTGATATGGTTTTCCAGGTGGTAGCTAGGGTGTTGCTATGTGGTTGCTATGGTATTCTAGGTGACTGAAATCATGTTGCTAGTTGGACTGTGGTATTCTAAGTGTTTCCTGGGTTGTTTCTAATCAGGTTCTGTTATTGCACATGGTTGTTAGGGTGTTGTTAGGCACTTGCTAGGTGGTTGATATGGTGTTCCAGGTAATAGTTAGGGTGCTGATAGATGGTTGCAATGGTATCTAATGTGGTTGCTGGGGTGTTGCAAGGTAATTGCTTTAGTATTTAAGGTAGCTGATATGGTGTTCCTATGCAGTTGCTAAGGTATCCAAGGTGATTACTAGGGTTTTCCAGATGGTAGCTAGGGTTTTGCTATATGGTTGCTATGGTATTCTAGGTGACTGAAAGCATGCTGCTAGTTGGATTGTGGTATTCTAAATGTTTGCTGGGTTGTTTCTAAGCAGGTTCTATGATATTGAACATGGTTGTTGGGGTGTTGTTAGGCACTTGCTTGGTGGTTGATATGGTGTTCCAGGTGGTAGTTAGGGTGTTGATATGTGGTTGCAATTTTATCTAATGTGGTTGCTGGGGTGTTGGAAAATAATTGCTTTAGTATTCAAAGTAGCTGACAGGGTGTCCCTATGCAGTTGCAAAGGTATCCAGGGTGGTTACTAGGGTGTTACTAGGTGGTGTTATGGCTTAGGTTTCATGATAATATTGCATCCCAAGTCTTCTATTGATTCCTGTCAATAATATCAGGAGTAAATACTTGCTGGCCATCACATAGATTTGTTACATTCCACCACCAGCACAGTTTATTTAATTTAAGGAAGAACTGATTAGATAAACTAAACATTAGATGGTAACTGTAAATAGTACTGGGTTACATCATGGAAATCCTTGGAAATGGTTAAACGAACACAGTGAAATACATAAAGTCAACAATTACTGTACAATATTTGTATACTGCAATATTAGTAGTTTTCTGAGCAAATAAACACCTATTCTTTGTAATTCTTTTATTTTTATTCCAATTGTTAGATGATACACAGACAAAGAGACATACAGCAAGGCCAAAGACATTCTTTCCTGTCTAAAACATCTACAAATGTTCTTCAGCATGGTCACTTTGAGTGTAAACTTGCTGACAGCTGATCCTCCACACCAGCCCAATAAATAATGCATTAAAACAGGAGCACACAGGGCACATTTGCTGTCCCTTAAAGAAACCGATCAAACAGAAACAGATCAAATTTACCCCGTTTCCCTCTTAACCCAAACAGGTGATCAGCCCAGACATATTTGATGTCTGAAGCTCTCTTCTTTAATTTAGCCCTGGAGCTATGAGGCTAATGTAGCTAATAAGCAATGGAAGCATACAGCACTGTGCAAACTGCACACCTAAATCAACAAACTGCTTCAAACTCTATTGACTTAAGGAATCTCAAATAGAGTAATCTCATAGTCTGACACTATGACATGCTGTTATCTATAAAAATGAACAAAGCACTGCCTCTGTTCATATGTTTACACATACACAGACACAATCAGACCTTTATACAGGCTGAGCCACCCAAAATTCACAACTTCACAGATTTATGATTATAGTTTGATCACTATAATGGTGTGGCAAATGACGAAAAGGCCAATGTACTGCGTGCACAGTGACATTTCATTAACATTTCCATTAACATTTCATTTCATTCATTAAAAGTTTATCAGCATTGAGATGCAAAGCTTCGGCTTACTTTACAGACTCGGGCTCACTGAAATGTTTTTCTGTACAAATGTCACGTCACATGCTTTCTGCCCTGTGGAGGGACAACCAATGAAGAGAAAACATTTCCACAGGTGTGCAGTTCCTTCATCACACAGCAAATGTTAAGAAGCAACACTTTGACTTTTTTGAATGTTTTAAAAACCCAGTGAATTAGAGAGCCAACATCCTCTGCACCCTGGCCTTTCTGCGCCTTATTTTGTTTCCAAATGACGCTGGACACTGGTCAGACAAGTTTGTGTTTAGTAGAGGGGGACCCTCAGAGAAGGCCTAATATCTATAATTTTGATCATTTTAGTTCATTTTTATTCTGTATTATGGAAACAGAAGGGTTAAATCTTTGAAATCGTCCATGGAAAACTGGTCAATCAGGAATTGTTTTACTCTGTGCTATCTAAGTTGATATAGCTAAGTGACCCCCCCACTATTGGTTAGGACTTCAGGAGCCGAAGAGAAATCCTAACATTAGATTAACTATCAGCATGATTAAGAAGTGACATACGAATCATTCAATCAC
Source organism: Colossoma macropomum (assembly GCF_904425465.1). Classification (NCBI taxonomy): domain Eukaryota; kingdom Metazoa; phylum Chordata; class Actinopteri; order Characiformes; family Serrasalmidae; genus Colossoma; species Colossoma macropomum. The sequence goes on from NW_023494790.1 coordinate 11,017,171, forward strand.
ATCTTAATTTCCAATAGGCCAATTTCTGTGAGTAAAAGTGAGCCATTCTGGAAGGCCCAGATACAACACTGACTGTCAGGACTATTGTATTAGCCACTTTGGCCCTAGCTATGTTTAGCAGCTGGTAGTACTGTCAAATTCAATGAGAGTCAGGTGTTGAGTTAGGAGTTAAGTCCAGCAGCACTGCTGCGTCTGATCCACTTGTACCAGCGCAACACTCACTAACACGTCAGTGTCACTGCAGTGCTGAGAATGATCCACCACCCAAATAATGCCTGCTCTGTGGTGGTCCTGTGGGGTCCTCAGCATTGAAGCACAGGGTGACAAAGTATGCAGAGCAAGAGATGGACTACAGTCTAATTGTAGAACTACAAAGTGCTCCTACATGGTAAGTGGAGCTGATAAAATGGACAATGAGTTTAGAAACAAAGAGGTGGCACATTTTTAACACAACAAGGGGTGCAGCTGTCAGATATTCTGACCCGCTGACCATTCATGACCATTTTTCAAGAACAATTCAACGTTCACATTAAAGTTGAGAGTAACAGATGTTAGGTGGGAGTCTTTAGCTGTTCTTGATGTTCTCTTACGTTTCACACTAATTGCAGAAACAGGTTTCTAACACTGGCTGTGGAACTGGAAACCTCATTATGAAGCTAGCTAATAATAAATGGGCTTTGGTTTCAACTGGTTGGAGAAGTTTTAGGTTCAGTTTTGGGGCTATTGTTAGTATTTTTCCCTGCTGAGGTGTTCGTGCATACTACCAGTAAGTTAAAGGAGAATTCCACCAATTTTTTCTAAATTTCTGAATAATTCAGCCCTGCGATGAGGACAGTCATTCAGAGTGGTCTGACGTGAAAGGATTAATTGCAGACAAACTTAGAGTCTCTGATTTCTTTACAGTGTTAGTGATAGGAACCAGGGGTCACAATGTACACAACACAAACATAGCCATTTTATTTACCGCCCAAAACCACCAGTGAACCTACGTTTCTTCTGAGCTTTTTTTTATGTAATGCTGATGATGGTAAAACAGTAATAAATCTAAAGGCCTAAGTTTTCTTTGGAGACTATTTTGCCTTACAACGTCCTGCAAGTACCCCTCCACCATGAATTGATTAAAATAAATGAATGAAAGTACAATTTAAGCCAAAAATTTATCACAAAACTATCATAAAACGATGTGTCAGACATCAGGCATAATGTATCTAACCATTTCATGTCAGGGAGCTTTCAGAGGTATTAAACTCATCAGATGTCTGGTTCCTATCACCACCACTGTGAACAATTCTTAGTCGTTTCTCTAGAAAAAGAGAATTTCACAGTAAACCACTCTGAATAGCTTTGTTTACATCTCAACCACACACCATTTTTGAAATACGGTGGAGTTCCCCTTTAACTCAGCACGACTGCTATTCCCCCTTCGGAACACGCCTTCGCTCTGATGATAGTAATAACACGATTTAATGTTGTGTGTTGTTTAATACGACACGCAGCCATTCGTCTTCTCTAGCTGTTTATTAAGTGTACTGTACTGCTGATTCAGTGCAAAGAGAACCAGCGAGTCTTAACGTTACCTTCACCACAGAAGCTAGCAATGCTAACCACCGATGTCCTACACATGAACGAATCGGTTCTTTTGAACTTGTTCGCCTCAGTGAATCGATCGAATCGACTCACACAGTTCTTATAACATCTGTGGTGTTTATGTGTGTTACTGTGATTAGAATGAATAGTTTAATGACAGTTGGAGTCATAATCTTGCACAATGTAACCTAAACTCAAACTATGAAGTACTACACTGAAGTATGTTGACAGCCTTTCTGAATACTTATTTTCTCACTGCAGCCTGTTTGGTTTCCTCTTTCCGGACAGATATACTGACTCTCAGCAAAATGAACGAAATCAGACGGATTTACTTCAGCTTAATATCACTGCAAGTGGAGGAAATCACCATAAAGCTGACTTGCGAATCAATTAACTTAATCGGATGTTTGGTTGTTTGAAACGGACAGTTCGAGCGAATCGGTTCGCAGAACTGAATCGAACTGCTCATCACTGTTTGCTAATAAGTCTGTTGACAGTGTGGAACAAACGGGTGTGTCTTTTCTAAACTTTAAACAGAAAGCAGAGAAAGCAAAGGGGACTGTGCTCTTTGAAAAGGAAAGCTACATTCAACAACACGAAGCTGAAGTCAGCTTCTCATTCGCCAGCTTCTTGTTCGAATTATCCCGTTCCACCTTAAAAGGTGCAGGTGTTACATGCTGGCGCGCACTGCTGCACCATTTAAGGTGGAACGGGAAAATTCGAACAAGAAGCTGGCGAATGAGAGGCTGACTTCAGCCTCATCAAACTCAATCCACCTTCCGAGTTGTTGTTCACTCCTGTCTCACCTGACAGCCCCTCTTGTGATGAAAGCCGACCACCACGATGTGCAGCACGGGTCCTCTGGGTTCCTCCTTACCGTAGGACTCCATAACGCAGCGCCCTGAACTGCTATTTAATGAATTTAGAGACGGAATCACTACGAAATCGCCGAGGCTCCCTTTATTTCCCGCATTGATAGTTCCTCATTAATCCACAGTCACACACAGACAGTTTCCGCTTCGTGTGACTTCACTGCTGAGTGACGTCGCCAGGTCGCTTGTGCGTGTTCATACGGGTCATCCGCCTTAAAGGGGTACTCCACCAATTTTCAATATTCTGCAAGCTTGAACGGTTAAGATGTAAATAACCTTTTTGTTTTGGATTGCGCCATTCTATGGAAGTTTACAGAGTCAGAACTGTTCACAGAGCTGGTGAAATGAACCAGACTTCTGAAGATTTTAATGCCTCTAAAACCTCCCCCACAAAAAGTTATGCCATGAAATGTTTACGAATGCACTGCCTTTTTACGCATTGTTTTACGACAGTTTTGACCTAATCGTATTGTGGCGACAGAGCACACCTGTGTTCTGTTCAGTTTAAAAGTAATAGCGCAGGGTGTATTTAGTTTAGGCTGTGTTTCCTAACTGTGATTTTGCTTATTCCCTTTTGCAGGGACTCTTATTGTGAAGGGCGGGGCTACTGGTCGGGCTGTGTGTTGTAGCAGGCTAGTGAGAGAGCTAACAACAGGAACCATGAGCTAGGCTGAAGGTGACTTTCTCCTCCTGTATTCTGTTTGCTGTGCCAAGTTCTAAATGAAGCCACATTATGGACAAGAACTTTAAGCTGTCCATGGTAGAACTCCCCATGTCACATTGGTGTCAGAAGTGGCTCAAGAACCAGAGACAAGATGAGACGAGAGGTCGGTCCAAGGCTTCGATGGAGCGTCAGGTAAGGGACACTCACTTGAAGGTTCGTGACATGGTGGGTGGAGGGGTGCGTCACCCCTCCCCACATGCAGGTTAGCAGAAAAAATTGCCCCCCCTCTGGCGGCTTATAGGACAATCAGGCATTGAATTTATGTCCTCCATGATTTCCTTGCCCAATGCTGTTACCAGCCCAATGTGACTTGGCGAACACCACGGTCAAAGCCACCCTTACAACTCCAGTGCATCTGCCCGAGGTAAGATGTTATGATGGTACAGGGGGTTGGTCAGCTTACTTTCAATTTGAGATGGTTGTGGCTCAGCGGCGGAAGGGCCAGCCCTGCAGGTACTTTTAGCGCTACCTGCTGACATTACTGTAACTAGGCACAACCTCGCAGCCAGCCTGGGAAAACAGTTTAGTGAGCATATGTGGCCCGTGCACATTAGAGAGAGACTCAACCAGGAGCTGGGTCCACTTGCAGCCAACATAGAGAGAATAGGATGAGACTCGCCTGCACAGCCCATGATAGTTTGTTGTTGGATGCGTTCCTACGGGTGGTAAGGCTGGTAAGGCCAGTAAGGCTCCAGGAACAGTTGCAGCTAGCAGAGCCACTTTGCCTGGGGGGAAATATGCAAGCTGCAACCAGGTTCGTTCAGTGGTGGAGGCGGGCTGCTGTGACTGTAAATATAATTTCTATATTTGCATTGTAGAAATCGTGGTTCCTATCACCACCATTGCAAAGAAATCTGAGACAGCAGAAACAGTTCAGGGTTCGAAATTCTTGAAGCTTCACAAAGAGGTTCTGATCTAGGATCTGTTCTTGTTAGTAAGGTCATCATAATTAAAAATCATAATTATCCTAGATCAGCACCTTAGCTCTGAGAAGCTTTACAGGCCCATTTATAAAACATGTCTTGGTTGATCGACTACGTATTGCATTTAGGTGAAATGTGTAAATTAGATTTTTCAGTGAGCTGTTCTTTTAAGTAGTGAAATTGCTAATATTGATGCTACACAAGCGTGGAACATTTTAGTTTACTATAGAGTGCGACAGCTGCAATTCCCAAAACAGCATTTCCTTTTCCCATAGAGAAAAATGGCTTAGAACCCAGGATTCATCCAGGTGCTAGCTAATACAATTGTTTTTTATTACTCTGAGCCTTTCAACACTGCACATTATTGCCATTGCAAAGCATGGAGAAGCTATATAATCTACTGTGTCTACAGACTGTTTAAAAAAGACATCTTTGCTGTAGTTGCCTTACACAGTAGTTCCACAAAAGTTACTAAAGAGTGCGATAATCTGATTTAAACACTCGGAAAACCCCCTTCTGATGATGTATCATGAAAGTGGGAGGAACCTTTGGCAAATGAGAAGCACTTTGAGGTGGATTCTTGAGGGTGGGCAAGCAGAATGAAGCGTGATAACTAATTTTACTGCTAGGAAGCCATAAATCACATTTGTATAGCCTCTACATCAGTGGCTATCAGGATTTCTTTATGGCAGTGGGGGGGATTTCCAGTATTGTGTGATGGAATTGCATAATGTATGCTGGGTATTGTAATGAGTAAAAACGAATGGACAAAAATGCGGTTAGGCTCAGAGATGCAGTGTTGCGCTACAGAATATTACATAACATGACAAATCACATTTTAAATGCTAGTTTTAGGCCAAAATGCCACTTTCAGAAATTTCTATTTATTCCAATGGATGCTTACTAGTATATTCCTTCTACACAAGCAAGAGAAAATACTGTAAATAGGTTCAGTTACAATAAAGAAAGGTATTTTTGCCCTCCTCTGTCTTGCTGAGTCAGAAATGCGGCCTTCAGCTGCATATTCAGAAAAAAAAGACAGACATAAGTGGGATGGTTTTAAGAAATTCCACCTCTGGATAATGCTGACAAAATGGTAATTAAGTAAAATTAAGAAAAATTCGTAATGGGAAAGTGAATATAAGAATGACATTCAGCTCTTCACTTATAACTTGAATCAAACATCTGAATGTCTCAAGGTACCCCACATCATTTTGGTCCCAGTGTGAAGCGTTGCAGAACTTACAGCACCCTCTACTGTCTGAAATCATTCACTGCATCTCTATGTAGAAACAGCAGACTGCATTCATTGTATACTCCTACAACCATTACTACATGCATTTTTAAATGAATTTTAAGAATGTTTTATCTTAGCCTTAACTTTGTATGGTGAACTTGTATTTGCTCTTTATTTATTGTATGTTCTGGCCCTGTATGTTCTTGTGATGGCCTACCAAGTTGAATTCCTGTGTACTTTGTACATTTGGTGAATAAAGTTATTCAAATTTCAAATATATTGACATATATAAAAAAGATACTTTTATAAAAAGCCTAAAATCAAGACAAGTTGACTCTTCTTGGAACTGCCTTTGACCTAACTGAATTCTTTCATGTGGTATTGTTAAAGTGACACTTCTTTACTCTAAAAAATTGAAGATACTTTAAATGAACATGTTTTAATGATTAATTTTGCTTGTATAAAATATATAATTGAGACTGGTAACCGAGTGTCTATGGAGGAACGTCTCAAACTAGAACAGTCCAGCCTGCTCTGGGTATTTGAAAAGCCAGTTATTTGTTTGAAAAAAACCAAACCCAATCCTCAACATCATTTCGAGATGGTGGAAAACCTCTAGTTGCCTGTATACTATTAATAATTCTAATCATTAGAGTTGATATGTACATGAATTTATAAATGAATAATGAACACAGCAAAAATGAATTTACCTATAAGCTCCCTAAAGTGCCTTGACTTTTCAGTTAGAACATACTTGCCCTCGGCTAGGTTGGCTTCATGTGCTAAACGGCTAACAAACTTTCAGAAGGAAATTCATACATAATGTAAATCAAACTTGTGAATATTTGCTTTGTCTGGCAATAAGCCTAAAACCATTGTGCCTTTTATTTGTTGATTTGTTAGCTGTGTAGCCTTTAGCTTGCTAACAAGCAAGCTAGTAGAGTAATGAAGTTGTATCAGCAGTCATACATACCTGATGGACTGAATGAAATGTCGGGGTTTGAAATAGTAATCATTTTATAGTGTACCGCTACTGCTTTTGAACGTAGCATTTTATAACCAGATATACAGATTATAAACATATATGTAACATATATATATGCAGAGAAACAGATGGACTACAGTCTGTAACTGTAGAACCACGAAGTGCACCTATATAGTAAGTGGAGCTGATAAAATGGACAATATGTATATGCATATATATATATATATATATATATATATATACACACACACACACACACACACAATAATCTAAGTATGTATGTCTGTACAAAGTTTACTGTTCTGAGAAGGTAAATACATCACTCATGTTACCACTCATATCAGTAACTTTAGCTGGCTAGTTTATTGCTAACAATTTTCGCTTTCATGAAGGCATCCATGATTTTGCCCTTATTGACCCCCCCCCTACTTTCTAGCTTGAACGTGCTTGAAAATAATGCAAGTCTGAGCTCCAACTTCCCACTTCCTAGCCAAGTTGAATACAGCATAACCTCATATTACTTCAGGGGTGTCCAATCTTATCCCAAAGGGCCAGCGTGGCTGCAGGTTTTCATTCCAAACAAGCAGGAACTCATCTGACTGCTCCGCTTTGTTGGAAGGAAAACTTGCATTACTTGTTACCCCTGCATTACTTGTTGGCTACATTATCCTTGTAGCTCCTGGGCAAAACATACTGTAATTACCCCAAAAATACAATGTAATAGACTAAAATATAACAGAAGTAAAAAAATAAAATAAAAGCCAAAGCAAATGTTTTGATATGGTTTTTAATAAATTAATGTTCATTCAAAATACAGTGCCAAAAGAACAGGATGCAGCTGAACATGCTAGTAAAGAATCTGCCGATAGCACCTGTGCTCGAATGGATAAGGTACAAGAATCCCGTCCACACCCACCCCCTCCCTACTGCTAGTGGTTGCCGGGACAATTGCCATAGCAACAGCCTTGGGCGTGTCCTTTATTTCCCCCTCGAAGAACCAATCAGCAGCAAGACTCCTCAATTCTCACTCAAAAATTAACAAAATAAAGAAAAAACAAAAGGAGGAAAAATAGATATCCATACACAATCATACTACAGTAATGGCTGATATTAAATAATATAAAAGGTACTAAATACAAAATAGACCTGATCATTTTCCCCCACACTGAAAGGTGATTTGAAAAGAAAAAGAAAAGACATTAACATTTCAGCAGCTAGGAAATAATGCATGAGCCCAATTCACTGTTGAACTGAGAGTGGAGAGGGGTTTGTGTGTTGGGTATGAGTGTGTGCATGTGAGAGACGCTGTACGAATGAGGAAGAGTATGTTTGAGAGGTAAAACAAGAGAGTTCAGAAAAATAACATCTTGTTTATATTTAAATTCCAGCAAACCCAATAGAGGAGATGACTCAGTGCCCGTTGTGTGGAGGGGTCAGTCTGTGTGTGCGTGTAGTCTTGTAGAGGCAGCGAGGACTGGAGCTGAGAGATGTATAAAAAGCACAGACGAGCCATCGACCGAACCAGCAGTCAGCTCCTAAAAATCTAAACACACTTGACACACACACACACACACACCAACGTGTGCCCAGCGCACACGCGTTACGCGCCCATGGTTACTGTACATGGCCGCCGTGTTGAGAACTGCACTCTACGGTTAGTTAGAGAGGAAAGAAACGGGTAAAAGGCAAGAATAGAATAAAACAGGGCTTTTGGTGCCGTAGCCCTCTGAAGAGGTGTCAGTTTGTAGCTAGTGACATGCCCAAATAAGGAACAAGCTATGGTGAAAATGAAGGTTTTTGACAATCGCTGTTCTCACTTTTGTGTATTTCAAAGCGGATACATTTCGTAGCGTTGGGTGGTTAAGCGGGTTAAATCAGAGGAGAATTCCCACTCTGTAATGTCTTCCGGGTTTCTCAAACGCTAGAGGGCGCTCCTGAGCGAGTCCAAAATGAATGGGTTTATATGGAGCATCTGAGCAAAATCATAGTTTATAAATGCTTAAACATTTTTAATGTAAAATAATAATCATTTCCTGAACACAGAACAGCATAGAACATTTTAACACTGGTGTTATGTTTTTAAGAGCTTTTAAACTCGAGATATAGGAGTTTAAAACGGCACCTCATGTACGTCCATGAGGTCTGGACGAATAGGAAGTGGCCAGGCTCCTCCTAAACCGGCTCTGGTTAAATCTTTCGCAAGTTGCGTAAAAGTAAAAATCTTGCGTCATTTCAAAACAGTTTAGTTTGCTTACATGCTCCCCAAATAACTGAACGCAGTGCATGATTTTCAAGCCATCATTCAATAAAACAGTAAATGTAGCTATTGTGTTAATTGCTAAATGTCAAACAGTGCTGCTACCTAAGTTCTTAGCTAGCTTGATAAAAGCTCTGTTCCCTGCAGAACCGACTAACTCTGACTAACTAAAGCACACAAGTTTAGATGATAATGATTTATATTTGAGGAAATGAAGTCTAGCAACTGATAACGAAGGGACAGAAGGGTGAAATTAAACCTGTTCCATGATAGTTGGATGTGTGGCGTGCTTGGCTAGCTTAATGCTAGCTTAGCTAGCAGGCTATAGATCCAGACAGTGCCACACTCCACAGTACAGGTTCTATTCTGACTAACTGGTGCTCTTCTAAAACAAATGTAGATGATAAAAACTAATGTTTGAGAGAGCAAAAGTCGAGTGACTGGTCAAACTCGAACCAAATCTCGACGTTTGGGGTTGTAGCGTTTTAGCGCTAATGATAGCTCAGTTAGCAGGCAAAACGTGCCACACACCACAGCACACACCTGGTTCCAGTTAACTGATGCTAAAATGACACCCATTTAGAGGATATCTGACAAGTTCAGTGGTGTCGGAGTCGAACTGGAGTCGAAATGAAGTTGAATGTGTTCTGTGGTGTGTATAGTTTTTAGCCATCGTTAACACTGCTCTGATTCTTCCCCTCTTTTTCATCAGCGCCACCTAATCGGTGAGCCCCTCTACAGTATAAGTGCAACGTGTTTGTTTTAGCCGTTTCAGATGTAGAATAGAAATCTGAAATACCGTGGTATACTTTATTACCATTATACGCCACCCCTAATATTTTGTCGTATTAATATATTCCCAAAATATCACTGGATTCTCAGAATTATGAGGTCATTAACAAGCTGAAATGAGAATATTGCTACATGCATACTACACTGTGCACTGAATTAAAATCGTAAGACTGGCAACAAGAGCAGGCATATCATCAGTGGGTATCAGTGTCGGTCCAATATCAGCAACCCTGTAACAAACCACACTAGGGCTGCACATTAAATCTTATTACTGGTATCACAGTATGAGTTTCCAGGATAAACAAGTAGTTAGGAGCTGCAATGTCGAATCCGATCTCACACAAGTACCTCACGCAGTGCCAGACTGAATTAGACTGAAGGAGCATTAGACCCAACAAGTGCTTCCCTGTGCTGGGCCTGATCCCTGCTCTCTCGTCTAGAGAGCAAGTGACTTACGCCTGAGCGGTTAGTTATGATGCACAGGATAAACGTATCAGCTGTAGAATGATTTCGTTTACCATAGAGCGCAATAGCGGCAATTTTCAAAATTCCATTCGTTGTTCCACATAGACAAAACTAGCTTAGAATCAGAGTTCCTTACATGGGCAGGTCATCGACTATAAAGTGACGTGCAATCCCGGAGGTCTATAGCTAATGTCAGTTTGTAGGAGGTTTACCTCTAAGTGCATCATCATCCACAATGAAAATCATAATCTCTTTACATTATCACATTGTTCAAACAGTATGTCAAACCTGCAATAATGTCTAACAGATATAAACAAGCAAAACAACCAAAAAAAAAAACCCTTTATGCTAGTCTTTTGAGGGATCATCATCATCATCATCATCATCACTGCTGTTTTGAGGCTTATAATGGATATGCTATAGTAAGCTATGAGTGGTGACTCCAGGGACGGGAAGGGCAGGTTAAAGGGGGGAAACAAATAAAAATCACCCCGTTTTCCACAGTAAAGTCTTTAAATTCCAAATGGAAGTCCGACCAATATTGACACCCTGGCTGTCCAGAATGGCTCCTACCCTTTATTCCTCTCAGAACCATCCAGAAACTCCTACAGGAAGTCAACTGAATTCAGAGAATTAAAAAAGTTCCAGATAAGCAAATAAGCTAATACAGGAGTGTCCACTTCAGTCTTGCAGGGCCACTGTCCAGCATGATTTAGTGCTTTCCCTGCTCTTACACAACTGATTCACTGAATTAGAAAAGAATACAAAACCCACTAATTTTAAACGCACTGATAATAAAAGCTGATGGACAGCTGCTGAAATCCACAAATAAACACTTTTTAACTCCAAAAGGTGTTCGGTAAGGACAGACTAAAAGAACGTCTTACCAAACTGTTCTTATGACATTTTATCTAACTTTCCAACATTGAAAAAACAGTTAAAATAAAAAGGTTACTTCCGTTTTTCCTAAGGCTTTCTAGTATCAGTGATTTGGTAGAGCCTGTAAAAACTCCGCTCAGATCACTAAACCAGTAAGAAATGACCACTAAGTCTTCCTTCGAGAAATTAGTCTCAACTATGCAAGAACCAAAAATACTTATTTACAGCTTATCTTTTTACAGTTATCTTTGAAAATGCACAAAACTGTTTCATGTTTCATTTAGTGACAATTAAGCAACTGTCCAGTGGCTTCTATTAAGTGAGTTTGGAGATAACAGTTCATGTTTTTTTACAGTAACTACAGGAACAGGAACTACAGGAAAACGGGTTGTATTCCTTTGAAAACCAGGTTTAATCTGGTGTATCAGAGCAGAATTTACTGAACTGTGCCGGATTGAGGCCCTTAAGTTTTGGAATTGGACACCCCTGGGATAAGGGGATGGATGCTATGAGCTCTAAAGCTATACATGCGGCAGTGCCACCATGTCCCTGTCCCTGTCCACTTCAAACTCCTCCGCTCCATCGGGGGAAAAGAGGTAGGTGGGTGGTTTCCATGGAGACTCCTCCAGGCAGGAGGGGTACAGTTTTCCCACAGTGCAGCGGAAGTCCTTGCCCAGGTCCCACAGCACGCGCTCGGACACAGGCTGTCGCAGGCACCACCGGTCCAGCTCCAGGTCGTACTGATAGAGGGCATACTTTGCACGCTCGTTAAGATGAGTTTCGCGCATGAAGATGCATAACGTATTTACCAAAACCACGGCGCGCACGCAAGGGTCGGAGTAGCGCTTAGCTGGGATGTTAGCGGCCATCCGCCATTCGTTCTTATTAACGTCGTAAATCTCCACGGTAACAGAGGAACCATCGATGGTGCTGGTGGGCAGCCGCAAACTGGAGTTCCCCACTACGTGGAGTCCACCGATGTAGAAGATGAGGTCACCGAGCGCAGCTGCGGAAGCGAAGCAGCGGCTGGTCTGTCTCATGGCCATTTCCACCCACGTGTCGGCATGAGGGAAATAGCAGTACATGAGGTCATGGCTCATGACGTACACGCAGTCTCGGGCAGCCACGGCTGTGCTCCAGCTCCAGGCGCAGGGCAGTGGGCTCGTCATGCTCCATTCATCTCGCTCACAGTCATAGCGCTCAACTGTACGCTTATTAAGCTCTCCGCCCACATTATCGCCTCCGATTGCGTATATAAATCCCTGGCAATAGACCAAGGAAGGCTTGGTGCGGGCACAGAGCATGGGCGTTTTGGCCACCCAGGCATTCTGCTGAGCATCCAGCCAGTAGAAGCTGTCCACTGAGCAGTAAGCGGCCTGAAGCTTGCCACTTTTGCTGCCATGGCTTGCTGCCAATGCACTTTTAAGTGGTACCTGTCCGCCAGCAATAAAGACATCGTTGTCTGGCGTGACCAAAGTACCGACTTTCTGCAGGTCTCCAGGTGGACTGCTGAGTTTGTAGACCTTCTCAGCCTGCGGACTATAACACACCACAGTGTGACGAGGACCGACTACCATTGGCTGGTTGTCTCCAGGAGACTCCGCCTCCACAAAAATCAACATCTCTTCCTTGGTCATACCCAGCCTAGGCTTGAAAAACTTGGGCATGGACTTATAGAGGCCCTGCACCACCACCGATTTATCATTAGGAGGAAGGCCCTGGAACCAGGCACGCTGGGTGACTTCAGAAAGCGCATCAATCCGAATCTGGCTGAGGACAGATGACAGGTACTGCGAGCGAGCCTCCATGTTGTACTCCAGCCACAGCATGGCTGCCTCCCGCACTGTCTCCTCTTTCTCCACATTCAGGTTGTCGCTGCTGAGCAGGTCCAGCAACAGCTCATGAGACAGCTGCAGAAAGGCCTCTTGACGGTACACCACCGGAAACTTGTGCTCCACCATCCGCTTTGCACTCTGCTTCAGCTCGGTGCAGCTGAACAGGTCACCAATGCTCAGCATCCGCACGCAGTTATCCGCTGTGATTTTCTTCACTAAATAATCGCGACACTGCAGCAACACATCTTCAACCTGAGCAGAAAGGAAGGAAGAAAAATTATGATTGATCCCAAAGTTACAGCATCGCAGTTTTTCCTTTCCAGGGTGTAATTTAGCTTACGCATATGTTACCACAGGACCACTGGCTTAGGTAAATAAGTACTAGGGTTGGGTACTGAACTCGGTATTTTTAAGGGTACCCACCAAACTATGTCTGTACTACTGAGTACTGATTCATGTTAAAACAACTGGTTCCAAATTTCGGTTTAAACCCAACACACAGTAAGGGCAATGGCAAGCCGAAAGAGGTCTCGTGTTATACCTTTCAAAACCTGACAGAGACAATGCCTTCTGCAATATCTGTAATGCAAAACTCAAACACAAAATATATCTATAAGCTGAAGAGTGTTTCATTTTTGATAGCCTGAAGGCCACAGCAGCTGCAGCTAACGTTAGCAGCACGCCTGCAGGCACTGACAACTTCATTGAGATCTTCAGGTAATTCATTTGCTAGTTGGATAAATTGTTGTTGGAGAAAACATCCCACTAAACTATCCTTGCTGCTATGACTCCTACATTTTGAAAATTATATCACATGTACTTCCTCTGAGACACACATGACAACGGTAACATGTACTGTTACTGAAATGCAGGTACCCGTATCAGTATTGTTACCAAATGTGACCAGTACCCAACCCTAGCTAGAAATCAGAACAGAAATCATCTGAAATGAAGAAAGAAGAGGCATGGAATGCGAGACTGAAAAAGAAAAGAAGATAGAGTACGCTTCGTAGGCCAATGATGTCCAACCCTGCTCCTGGTAATCTATTCACCCTGCAGAGTAGATTAGTTTCAACCCTAATATAAAACAAACTCAATCTATCTACTCAAAGGGTCCAGAATATAAGAAGTAGATGTATTAAGGTAAGCTCTGCACAAAACTCTGTAGGAGGGTTGATGAGAGGGACCAGGGTTTGCAGTCCTGTTGTAAGCAAAAAATGCTGATGAAAATAAAAGTCAGTAATGGTCACCTTGTGAACTGTTTTAAGTATCCAGATTTTGATAATAGTTTTAGCCACATTGGGCCTCATTCACCGGACTGTTCTTAAGAAGACATTCTTAAAACACACATATGCAGTTTTCATGAAGATTCTGACATTCACCAATGTTTTCTGATTAGAGATTTGTTCTTAAGTGAGAAAAGAACCTACAGACACTCAATGGCACAAAGGGGCAAACAATTCTGCGGTTTAAGAACATGTCAGGAATCTGACATAGAACTTCTGAAAGACACATAGAAGAAAAAAGTTAGGAAGGCATTGGTGATCGAGGCCCATTCTTTGTTGTGTGTGATTCTTACCTGTAGAAAGCAGGCAGTTTCGTAGAGAGGCTCCACAGTACTGTCACTAATGGCCAAATGGCCCGTATAGGCGTAGGTGATGATTGTCTGCAGGGTGACAGGATCCACATTCCTCAAATGAACATGTGACTGTTTACTTTCACTCAGTCCGCTCATAAACATGGCCCTAAAGACAAAAAGGAGGGAGGAGGGGGAGATCAGAACACTGGTATATCTTAGCTTTTTAAAAACCCTACAGTCTGTTAGCTAAATGACATTATCCATATGAAAATAGGGCTCACATTACTGTATATCAAACTTAAACACCTGACATTAAAATTTGACTAATTTTCCATCTTTTTGAAAAAAGAAAAAAAAAAAAAAGTGCCTAGTTATTCCTTCTGTAAGCTTGCAAGCTGTCCTGCTAATTACTCATAGCTGCTAATGTTCTCAAGTCTCCTTCATGAATGATGAAAAAGATAATCCATATTTGATTCCAGACCAGGCAAACGAAAGCTCAAAACATTCGCTTAATTTAACGGAAGTTCACTAACATTCCATAACAGTATTAACTTGGCAGTTAGTCGATAATGTTTCTACCTAAACAAAGCTGGCTTGCTGGCTAACATCACTCTTTGATGTGATACAGAACGAATTAAGTGATTAGCGTGACATGTAATAAAAGCCATATCACCCACTTTCTGCAGTGTATTATAATCTCTCAAAATGACTAAGTGGATCATAGGAACATTACAGAGCACTTCTAAAATGAAACAATAGAAGCCATATAACCTCCTACACTTCCTGTAGCATATTATAATCTGCCTGAACGACTGTGCGGATCATGTAAATGTTATAGAACATTATAGAACACTTTTTAAATGAAACAATAGAAGCTATATCACCGCTACATTGCTTGTACTGTACTGCAATCTGTCCAAATTACATGTTGCTCATATGAACATTATAGAGCAGGGCTCTTCAACCCTGGTCCGGGACAGTCGGTATCCAGCACAGTTTGGTGATTTCCCTGCTAAGTCCAGCTAGGTGTGCTGATTAACAAAGGAACTGAGCAAGATGTGTTTGAGCAGGAAATCACTGTGCTGGACACCGACCCTCCCGGACCAGGGTTGAAGAGCCATGCTCTATAATGTTTATATGATCTACATGTAATTTGGAAAGACTGCATACACTACAAGAAATGTAGGGCCGATGTAGCATCTTTTTCTAAGTAAGGCAATAGAAACCATATTACCAATACACTTCCCATAGGTTGCTAAAATGATTGTCAATCACATCAATATTAGAGAGCACTACAGAGCACTGCAGTACATTAAGTAAACAGACATTTTTATAATCTATTTTTCACTGTTCCAGCCTTAAGAATTGACATTTACTAAAATCTTTGCATCCTGTATTCCTCAAAAGGCTGCTGATAGTCCATTCTGTGGTACAATTCTGCTGCTGCTACTAAGGATGTGGTAACCACTCTCACTTAACCATTCGAGGTGCCAGTACACGAATAGTGAAAAATTTGGTATGTTTCGTTATGGCAACATTACAACAGCTTCGTAACACGCCTATTCTATGTTTTAACAGGACTGTGAAACGTAGTGAGGTTGCTAATTATGTATACAGTATTGTATTTTGCTTCTCCAAAACAAGTGCCTTAACGTGGGTGTGTTGCCAAGGACATGACTGAGGTAGCATGAGACTTCCAGCTTGGCAGTATCATGTGATATGAAGAGGCCCAGGTAGGAAAGGCTACGACTAAACTGAGGGAAAAAACTGGGTTAAATTAAAAAAACTAACCACTCTAGCAGTTAGCATCTAGGTCCAGAAACAGTGAAAATCTGTTTTTCTGACTAATATGTTGGGACCTCATCCACAGAGGAGAAAAGACCTGGAAGATGATGAGTCCTCATCAGCATCCAATGTTATACTGTTTTGCCCCAGTGTTAACCCATTAGCTCATCTGAAGAGGCAGTCTCTGCTATTCAGCTGACACACAAACCTACCAATTCTCCTTTAACAAAATTTCAGTAAAGGTTTTACTAATTCTTCTTCCCAATGGTTAACTGCATTCCTTAACAACATACTTGTATATCAAAACTAGTCAGCACATTTTAGTTTACAGCTGCTAACAAACTTCTAGTGCACTTAGCTTCCACTGCAAGACTGTGAAGGAAATTTTCTCACCTGAAATAAGAACTGCATGTGGCCAGGATCATTTTATGGCAGGGGAACTCGCTGTCCTCCACCAGCAAGGTGATATCTGTCAGTAACTTCTGCTCATAAAAGAACTTGAGCTGCTCCAGCACAGAGACGGCATACTCCGTGTTCACCGGACGGCAAACTCCTGCCTCCGACATCATCGCAGCCCATGAGTCGCACCCCAGCTTCAAAAACTCATACAACCACCGGCTCAACCGGTCCCGACAACAACAAAAACAACAAATACAGCAGGAAGCAAGGAGCAAAGAAAGAAAAAGTTCTAAAGAGTCCTGCAGAACTCCGACCCGGCAAGATGGGGAGAATACAAGAAAAACACAATTAATTAATTATAGGATTTACGAATGCGGATGCTTCTTTTAACAGTTCCTAAGGGAATGTGCAAGAGATTTTAGAGACTGAAGATGTAATTCTTTTTCCATCCTCTTACTCTTCTACAGGAGTCATTAGTGCTTGGACAGTCGCCTGAAGGAGGTTCCAGTCTTTATCTCATGTGACTTCCTCAGTAGGCGAAAAAATGAGGTCTTTTTCTTTCTCTTTCCCTGGGTTTGAGGTAGAGGGTGAGATGGACAGGTCAGAGGATTCTCTACATCAGTGCTGTCTTTGGTCCAGTGTGTCTGCAAAGAGGAGAAAAAAAAAATCATTAGAAAAATCACACTTATGCTAAACCGAATTTGTCACAGTGAATAAAACCTGAATCAAAAGAAAGACAGCTTAGCACATTACATTTACATTTATGGCATTTGGCAGACACTCTTATCCAGAGTAAATCGATATTTAATCACATTACAGAGGCAGGTGAATAAACTGTTAAGGCTGGGCAGTATTCACTGGTGTCATACCTTCCAACTGTCTGCAAATAAAAGTATGCCTGAGATTTCTTTTTTCTGATATTTCTGCAATAAGCTTTATAAGAGTGTTGTAACATGCCAAACATTTGGATTTACCACAATAATATAATGTTCTACCATAGAACATTATAAAACTCAGAAGACATGTAAAGATTCACTGGTCATTTTGAACAGTAAATTAAATGGTTATGCTTGAGTTGAATTATGCAGACTTTTTCAAGCATCAGTGGAATTACCTTATAACGCAAATCAGAAACTGCAATCTAACAGTAACCCTGTTAGTAATAATACTCAAATAATAGTCCAACCAGATCAGGCTGTAGGGATAGAGATGTCCTGATTCATTACAGTGTCTGGCAAAGATAAAGCTAGTCAGCTAGTCTTCAAAGTTATGACCAGTAGTTAAATCAACAAATGCTGAATCAACAGTTTGAAAGCAGAAGGTTAATTTGACATATAACCGGGTCTTTCATCTACCTAAACATAATCTTTGAGCCTGTGTGTGGCGTTAATATGTAAAGATGTATGATGTGGTCCGAAAAAACACAAAATTCAACACAAAAACCTCTGACTTAAAATATTTCAGGGTCACTCATATACACACACACGTGTATGTAAATATATATATATATTTCCCCTCTTGACTCAGTAACTTCTTTAGCTACTTCTTTTAATTCTATTTTTCTTTCAATTTTAGTGCAGCTAAAGCATCTGCTAACAGTCTAACCACATAAACTACATATATATACACATTCTCTGCAGCAACGCAATCTATGGACTACATACTCAACCTATGTTCAGAAACCGAAACCGAAACTAAATAATGGGGCTTAGCCTGGTTGCGATTTTACTCAGGTCAAGAGAAAAACACGCCAACGAGTGCACTTTCACACCAGCCATGTGCAGCACCTCTCACGCAACTGGGTTGAAGTGTATTGTTTGCTGCGGTTCATAAGAATCATACCTGCAAAAGCACATATAAAATCCGCCCATGGTATTTTGCATGTGTGTCTGAATCATGGAAACATTCTGCTTTGCACGCGGTGCCACTTCCACAGTCATGCGAGAAATAAAAGATCAACACATTCAGAGAACCGCAACGAGGAGTCGGAACGCATAACATAATTCAGTTGTACTAGAATCAAACCACTTTCTCACAGTTCCTCATATCAATCAACAGGCAATACCCAACCTTATAGGTCCCTCAGAAAACAACATAAATAAAATGTACAGTGTCTTCCAGTTCTGAACTGGGGTTTCATATCTTACTTGATCCAATAGCTCAACTTACAATGGTCTTTATAACTGACTTCATGATACATTAGAGCAGAGAAACCATAAAACCATGCAGCAGAGCTGTGTCCACGGCAAGAATTGAGAATACAGTCACTGTTATATTGCTTAGTAAATGCCCTGCTGTATCAGGTTACAACCAAAAACTGTTATACGGAACTAGATTTCAGCATTTATAATTAAATATTTCACAACACCAGTTTTTATTTTCCAATACAGACATTGAAACCTTGAGCATCTGCCAATATTAAGGCTAGCCCGAATAATCTGAATAGTTAGGTATCCTTTCTTTACATTCGTGTTTGGACACTTTGTTATTTTAAATTGTAGCCTAAAATAAATTATCAGCAAATGCCTTTAGATAGAAAAGTTATTGTTAATACAAAAAAGTTGGAAATAGATCAATTATGTGTCAATTTATATAGCAGAGAAGCATGACACGTTTGGTGAATCATTTAAAAAACTGTTTACAAGTCCCAACCTTCAATGAAATGAACCAATGAGCTTGATGCTTAAGCCGCAGGTGGGAAAAGCACCCTTTCTTTTCTTTTTAAAATGTCTATATTTTATTTATTTCACTACATTCGTGATCATACATTAATAAGTTAAAGGTAAGGTTACAAATACATAACACAGTTTCAAGTGGATTTAGTCCTAATTTCTAGATCTTGTTTATGCATCAGCACTGGCAGACACGTATGTAAGAAACAATTAATCGGATATCGGCATTGGCCCAGAACTCACACATTTTTGCATCCCTACCCTGAAACTGAAGTATTAAACATAAACCATAGAGCAAAGGTGTCCAAAGTCCGGCCCCAGGGCCAAATGTGGCCTGTGCATTGATTTTAATCGCCTCCCCACTACACCCCCCCACCCCAAAGCATGTACGTTCCTTAGTAACTGTTCACAAATAAATTATCAGCAAATGCCTTTAGATAGAAAAGTTATTGTTAATACAAAAAAGTTGGAAATAGGTCAAATTGTGTCAATTTATATAGCAGAGAAGCATGACACGTTTGGTGAATCATTTAAAAAACGTAAGCACAGTGATTCTTATCCCCGTACTGCCTTGCGTCCAGTCCACACTTTTTACAATGTGAAGTGTCTCCTCCACAAACCCTTAGTACAGCGCAGCTGAAACTACCACACCAATAAGATTTCCACATTTAAGTAAATTATTGTTTTAAATATAGTTTAACACACGGAAGCGTGTGGTTTGACTGAATCTTTACACTTCACTCACACAAAAGTGAGAAAAGAATGGGCTTGCGTTTTGATCGATGTAAGAGGCACGTCTAGCACAGCCAATATGAACTGGACCACTGATTAAAACAGGAGCTTATCTGTTTTGTTAGATGAATGACTAAAAGTGCTCCAAATGTCACTGCTTTTAAGGGTGGATTTGAAAGCAAGAACTGGATCACTTCTTGAGAAATATCTGTGAGTATCTGAAGCCTGCAAAATGCTGTTCATCCAATATGGGCTATTAATAATTTAAGCACTTCTCAACAACTCTACTATTCCACAGGTAGAACTACACAGCTAACAACATGACATCACACAAGGTGAGTGTGTGCAATTTCAGGACAAATTTGTTAAAGGACTGGATCAGATTCATTATTTTTAACCCTTCGAAATCCAATCCAGCGTTTTCTGCTGATATCAGCCTCATACTGACACCTGGTATCAGATCGGGGTCATCTCTATTTATAACGGCTCACTGAATACAGCTGATTACTTTACGCATGCATTCTTGATGTTGCTTGTTGTTTTATATTACGTATTGTATTTTTTTCTTGCACCAATTAGAAAAAATCCCTGTATACTTTGTATATTTTGTAAAAAAAATATTCTCACTCTCAAGCGCCCCTGAAATTATCTAATGGCCAGAAAGAAAAACACCATAAAGCAAAACAATATAGTACGCATGTTCTTTCATGAATACAATGGTTGACTTTTACTGTAAGTCAGAAATGTTACAAAGGAGGAGATGGATCACTAGTTAAACTATGACTGGGAAAGCTTGTAACGCTTAATATGGCATCTGTTTACAAGTCCCAACCTTCAATGAAATGAACCAATGAGCTTGATGCTTAAGCCGCAGGTGGGAAAAGCACCCTTTCTTTTCTTTTAAAAATGTCTATATTTTATTTATTTCACTACATTCGTGATCATACATTAATAAGTTAAAGGTAAGGTTACAAATACATAACACAGTTTCAAGTGGATTTAGTCCTAATTTCTAGATCTTGTTTATGCATCAGCACTGGCAGACACGTATGTAAGAAACAATTAATCGGATATCGGCATTGGCCCAGAACTCACACATTTTTGCATCCCTACCCTGAAACTGAAGTATTAAACATAAACCATAGAGCAAAGGTGTCCAAAGTCCGGCCCCAGGGCCAAATGTGGCCTGTGGATTGATTTTAATAAACAATAAATTGATTTTCAATAAACATTCACAGGAAAAAAAAAGACCAAAAGAAAAAATATATATATATTTTTTCATATTTTGAATACAGAATATTTAAAATAACCTATGAGTAATACTTTGGCAATAAATAGCCAGTCCTCATGTATTTTGATAGGGTCCATTCTGGCCCGCGTTGAAAAAAGTTTGGACACTGTTGCCAAAGTAAAAAAAATAGTGAATGTTGCTCTGACAATGAAGCACAGTTTGCGTTTTTATTTTTAAGATGTATTTTACTTTTTACCAAACTTTCTGCAGGATTTCCTTAACAGTCCTATCATACAATATTACTTTATATTAACTTTTTATTACTTTACGTAACTATTACTTTTATTTACCACAGAATACTAAAAAAGCCCTATAGATTACTACAAAACTCCACTACAGCAACACTACAACTCTTATGAAAAATTTGTATATTACTACTACAGGAATTTCTTGACGACACAATTTCTTACAGTAAATTTAGAAAATTATTGTAGTTTTACAGGATTCCGCGCACGCATTATAGATTAGTGGAAGTCAGTAGATTATACTGTAGTATACTGCAATATTACAACAAAAAATCCATATTATAAAAGAATATTAAACAGCACTGCAGAAACTGAGGAGCTTCTCAGTGTTACTAACCACACTTAAGTTTTGCGGTAGCTAAGCCAACCTACACAGATCCATGTGATGACTGTAAAAAGCGTTCATTATAACATCACACTGCTGAAATACACATTCAGTTAAAATAATGGTATATTAACTGTTTCAGTCTCTCAATGTGCCCGTTTTTCTTTTCCTAATGACCTACTTAGCTTTAGCAGGTTGTCGTTAAACGCACCGCAGACTTGCTCTCAGCCAACCCTCAGCTAAAATATGCTAGCAAGCAAACCTGAACATACTGAGACAGTATAAGCCTAACATGAACGCACCGGAATGAGCTCAGAAAGGCATAACAACAAACTGTAACACATTTTGACAAAGGAAAATCTCTAATTTTAACCAAGTTACGAAGTCACAGTACAGAGCTGGGGCTAGTTAACCTAGCTAGCTGTTAACTAGCTTGTCTGATACCATCCTAGCTAGCCAACAGCTTTAGCTCCGTGTTGCGTTAACCCATTTTTCACCCACAAACAAGGGTTCCTATAAAGGCCCAACAATTACTTGGCGGTCACCTTACCTCAAGGCTCTAATTTCCAAATCCAAAGCCGGCCGTGGTTTGACCGAATGGCTAATATGTGGCCAGTTCAGACCTTAGCAAACAGTCGACTGCAGACACTTTGCTGTGGACACCGAAAGCGAGAAAGCAGCTGTTCTTCCTTTCCTTTCCGATGCGGGGTTCTCGTTCTTCTGCATGGGCTGAAAGGCTGCACCTCACACCCACACATCCGCACTGTGCTAGCTGCTGTAATAGCTAGAAACGTTGCAGAACCGTTAACGCTAGCTGGGTAACTGCTGGCGGATAAACTCCCCTTTAATACTGCTACAAGCTACACAAATAACACTGCTGTGTGTACTTATTGCTAAAACTACATATATAACTCATCTTGATGTTTGACCGTCCGTCAGAACACACGATTCAACATTTCCCCTCTCCCTTGCCAGCTAGCCAGCCATCTGCCTTACCGTCAGCCTGTTAGCTCATAGGCTGCAGGTTAGCTAACCTAGCTAACCTCTTACAGCATTGCTGTGACTAGCTGACCGACGTTAGTCTGAGTGCCATAAACAAACCTATACGATCAGTAGTCGATAACCTAATCAATAACCGCTGACCTCACTTTAGTGTTTATATTCCAGACCGTACATTCTAAAGTGCTCCGGAACGGAAGTGAGCCAGCAAAAAAAGATTCAACCGGACGCGGAGACTCGGTGTCGACCTGCGATCTGAACAAAACGAATCGGTTCCCATTTCCAAGGGCCCGAAGAAGAGGAATCGATTCCTCGAGTGACGAACCGAATGTTGTTGCGGAATTCACTTTCAGCCGAACAGGTCGCGTTCTGGGTTTTCTGAATAATTAAATAAGTGAGAAGAATTTATGTTTCTGTAATCTGCTTATAGACGTTTTACAAAACTGTCAAATCTCTTTAAACACCTTCATAAACAACTTTACAAAAAAATTAATGAAGAAAAAAAGGACAATACATAAAAGGCCAAAACAAGAAACGTTTGCATTGATGACTCAAACTAATAATTTAAATAAATTAAATAAAATAAATAATCATTAAACAATTAAAAACTGAGCTGGTACAAAATAAACTGGAGTACAATAAATTTAACAAAATAGAATATCCTAATGCCTGTTTTTAAAAGAAATACATCGATGATATAAAGGCCCAGAACACAGTCTGAATTGGTATCAACCTAAAAACTTGCATTGGCTCTTTACACAATTTAAAGAGGAACTCCAATGATTTTTCAAAAATTCTAGGATGATAGGAACCAGATGTCTGACGAGTTTAATGGCTCTGAAAGCTCCCTCACAGAAAGTTATCAGATGAAATGTTTAGATATATACCCCCCTGATGTCTGACACACTGTTTTATGATAGTTTTGTGATAAAGTTTTGGTTTAAAATTTATTTTAATCCATTTATTTTAATCCTTTCATGGCCGAGGGATACATGCAGGATGTTGTGAGGCAAAATAGAAGAAAACCTTTTAAATTTTTCAGATTTATGGCTATTTTACCATCATCAATATTACATCTAAAAACTCAGAAGACATATCTAGGCTTACCAGTGGTTTTGGATTGTAAATAAAATGACTATATTTGTGTTGTAGACATTGCAATCTCTGGTTCCGATCACCACCACTGTAAAGAAATCTGAATCTACAAGTTTCTCTACCATGAACCAAATCACATCAGACCTCTTTGAATGACTGTTTACATCTCATGGACTAAATTATTCAGATATTTTGAAAAAATTATTAATATAGTAAATGCATATGACTTTGCACATCACATTGCTAACCGTGGATGAGGGCTATTTTCAACATACCGATGAAAGCCTCTGAAATCTCAGCACGCTGCACTAAGCATTATCTGTACATAGTTATTCTGTTTATCTGTTCTTAGTGTTTGTCTGAGAAATAATTTGGTACTATTTAATCCAGTCTTATCAAGTTTGTCTGCAGTAACTAAGCAAATTTTAAAGGGCATTTTACCATAAAACTAGCACCTAACATTATTGTCAATACACTGCTCTGTGATAAAGAAACTCCGACTGCTAACCCTGCTGAGAAAAAAGACCAGCATGCATTCCGTTTATGTTGGTCTGGTGCTAGTTTAGCTGATCACCCAGCATGGTCATGCCAGTTGACCAGCACACCAACATTCAAAACAACATATTGTCGCTGTCCAAAAAATCTTCATTTTTTGCTATTTTTAGTTTTCTGCATAATTTGAGCTCAGGGGCTGTTTCCTTATATAGTGTGAAAATTTCATGATGATTGGAGCAAAAGAGATGCTCCAAAATTGATAAAATGTATTACTTTTTACAATAATTTACACTGACAATTAAGAACGTTTTTGCCATCTCCTGTAAAGTTTCCATTTTGAAGATATTTATTTTTCAGCACCTATATGCTGGTTTTGGTGATGACCAGCATAACAGCTTCCATTGCTGCTGACACATATCGCTGTTTTCAGAACAAAACCTCGTATCTCCAAAATGATAACTTTACAGGAGAAGGAAAAAACCTACTTTACTTTTAATGTAAGTCAGTGGAACCGGACTTTTTCCCACGCCGTTTTGGGTCGTTTCTTTTGGTCCATTCTTCATTAAATTTACAAAAAAAAAAAATGTAAAGGACAACAGGCATTTTCAGATTATGTCAAAAACTTGAAAACCGACAGAAGTGGAGATACAAGGTTTTCTTTCAACAACAGCGATATGCTGGTTTTCTAGCAGGGAGAGCCACTGATATAAAAGCTATACATCTAGACATGATGTTTGGCCTCCTAGGAGTAATGTTAGCTATCCAGCTTACTTTTTTAAGTAGCCAGCCGAGAGAAAAGTGCCCTAAGTACCTCCCACCTTCAAGATACATCATCAGAAGGGGATTTTCCTAGTCTTTACACTGTAAAATCTTACTTTAGAGACTGTGTAGCACCGCTCTAGGAGGTGAGAGGGCAGATATTTACATCTATAGTTAAGGTTTTTAGGTCATCCCTGTAGGCCGAAGTGCCTCTTTAATATGAGTTGGCTAATTAGCGCTCACAGGTGAAAACGATAAAGTCAACCGGAGTAGCTAAGCGCGCGGGTTCTTCCACTCCTGACGAGTGAATGTTCTTTTTACACGATGTTAAAAACACTTCATTTTTTTGTAGCTAGCTAGCTTAGGTTAGTTGGGTTGGGATATTTTGGGAGTGTGCGCACTAAGTGAGAGGTTTTCGTTCGTGTGTGGCGGCTGATGGTGGCTTTGGAGTTTGTGAGTTCATCAGAATGGACGGTAAATACATTGACTTGGCATTGTTTAGAACCAGGAGATGTTAGGAAAGTCGTTTTCGGCTAAAGAACCCCCGAAGGTAGTTAATGATACCTGTTTTAGGGTTGTGTTTTGGTTTTAGCAGTTACTGTCTTAACATTAGCTCGTGCTGAGATTCCTGTTGTAGCTAATGACTAACAAACGCTGCTGTGCTAATGGTTTCAGACAAAATGCTAGCTATTAATATTCATTACGTTTTGTACAGTAGAGAAATGACTTAAAGTAACGTTACAGTGCAAGCTTTCTTTAATTTGTCCTATATATAGGACAAATTAAAGAAATAAAAATGTCTGTTAGTTCGCAGGCAGTAACTTACGTACATATTTGGTAGAGGTGGATGATGGCAAAACGTAATATCGCGATACTTCAAAACTACACGATAGGTCACTTAACTTTTTCAGACATCTGGTCAGTTGGAACAAAGGATAAATGAGCCAATACTGTCAAAAACTGAAAACGCAATGATTTTGCAAACAGTATTACACTAAAACCAGTTAAACAGGACAAATTTTGCTCTCATTATAATAAAACATGCAGTTGGTCGGTGTTCTACAAGTAACGTTACTGATGATATGAGAAATGGTGCTTCACAGAGAATTAAACTAGTAATTTAACAGCTTTTTCAAAATATCTGCATAATTAAACAGTTGACATATCAACCATGTAATTCAGAGTGGTATGGTGTGAAATGCTCTGTTCTAGACAACCTTACCGACTCAGAATTGTCCACAGTGTTGGTGACAGGAACCAGACGTCTGAGATGTTTAATGATTCTAAAAGCTCCCTCAAAGTTGTCATTGATATTTGCAACATTGTTTTATCCATTGATGGTGAAGGGTGATCTAAAGCAAAATAGTGCCCAAAGAAAGCTTATGTTTTCATATTGACCACTATTTTATCATCGTCAACGTTACATATATAAGCTTGGAGGACACCTGTAGGTTCACTGGTGGTTTTAGGTAGTAAAACGGTGGCTGTATTTGCAATGTGGACAACTGGACCCCTGGTTCCTATCGTCACCACTGTTAGGAAGTAGTAGTTTGTAAGTTGTTGTACTAATGAACCATTTTGCATCAAACCAATCTGAATGACTTCTCAACCATTAAATTATGCAAAATTTTGAAAATTCACTGGAATTCCCCTTCAAATTTGAAGGGGAAACTGAAGGACTTTTATCTCTTATCAACTGGAGCAATTTGTATTTGAATGTGCATGTATGAACAGGTGAGCTTATCTCTAATACCAAGTAAACCTTTAAGACCAAGGGACAGTGAACAGCTAAAGCCTTGTCTGTTTCTTGAAGTATATCTGACTAGAATGCCTGGTCAGTCAAGTCCCAGAAGCAGTGAATAGGTTCCATCTGTGTTCTGATGTGCACCTTGATGACCGTGTCTTTTTTGTACTGATAGATTCCTTTATTGTTCTCTTATTTGTGCACAGAGCCAAGCAAAGCTTCACAGTCAGCAGGAAGTGGACAATCACATCAGCGTCCAGTTAACCATTCCAGGCCATTTTTCTATGTTCAACCACCTGTACAGCCTTTTTATACCTACCAATGGCACATGAACAGCCCCTACAGCCACAGCGTCCCCGGAGCAGGTAAGACTGAACTGTGTTTAAGCAGCAAGTGAGAGATGTCACTGTTTTTAGCAATGCTGCATACTTTCATTCATATATAGATAGATATGTAGATAAGTGTCTCATATAGTGTCAGAAATCACCTATGCAAGTCTGCTTAAGATTGATTAATCAGTTTAATTAAATGGTTGTAATGTAAGCAAAGTCATTCAGGGTGGTTTGGTGTGAAACGCTTTGCTCTAGAGAAACTTGCCATTCAGAATTGGTCACAGTGGAGGTGATGGGAACCAGACGTCTGACGAGTTTAATGCCTCTGAAAGCTCCCTCCCAGAAAGTTATTACATGAAATGGTTATATATGCTGCCTGATGTCTGACACATTGTTTTATAATAGTTTTGGCTTAAAATGTATTTTAATCCGTTTATGGCAGAGGGATATATGCATGATGTTGTAAGGCAAAATAGTTCTCAAGGGGAGCCTTTCAATCTGTCGTGCTGTGGTCACCCACTAGGATTGTGGACGGTATTTAGGTCCATGAGGCTCAAGCTTCTGAGATAATTGGAGATCAAGAAATAGCACACAATTTAAAGAAGCCAAAAGGATGTTTGTTATTTTTATATGTTCAACAAGTTATATGCAACACATTCAACTCTAAGAATTATTGGCTCCTTTCATGAAAAAAAATTAGCGATAATAAGTATATTTAATAAACCACACATGCAATGCGGGACATTTGTAGCTTCAACAAATGAGTAGGTTGCAAACTGGATTTTTGGAACAAAAAGTTTTCTTTAGTATCAATTTTTTTTGAAAACCTAGGTTTCCAAAATATTGGTACCAAATATTAATAATACAGGTAAAGCCTTGCCTGGCACAAATAACAGCACTGAGGTTGGAGAACACTTGTTGAGGTATCTTGGTCCACTTTTCCATGCATAACGTTCCAGTTCCTTTAATATTAATAGGGTCTCCCTTGTGGACCGCCTCTTCAATATACCTCAGGTTTTCAGTTTTGCAAAACTTTTGTTATATTTTGTGTTTTTTTTTTAACCATTTTCTAACCATTTTGAGTTATTAGTTTTTACACGCTGCTCATGTAAATAGAATGAAATAAAGCTTTCAGCATTACTAAATGTCCGTTTACTACCTCTTCACAAACTGTCTTTTTTCCAAGCTTAAAAAGGCTTGGATAGTAATGTTAGTTGTAACCCTAGCATTTGTCTGTTTACCTAAAACACTGACTGCCTTTCTCTGTGTAAATTTTAAGCCACACACAATCTACTGTGGCTTTGTGGTCTCAATATTGCTTTAATTTAATCTTTTTATGGTAGAAGGCAGAGCTACATGCTGTAACTTTTTGGACGCTGCAGGATGCAGCAAATCCAGTGTGCAGTGACCTTCAAAGTCTGATTCCATGTTCGTTGACAAACACCTGCTTTTCACGATCTAATCAAACCCTGAAGAATACATTCGTCACGTTAAGGAATGAAGTTGTGTTCTGATTTCCGATTCCCAAAAAGACTTTTTCTTTTTTTTTTTTTTTCCCCCAATCTTCCCTTTCATCTTCCATTAATTTTTTTTTCCCCACATCTAAAATGTGTTCTGTCACCGTACATTAGCAGGTGGAGATAAAAGATATAAACCAGTAACATCATGTTTGACCTCTGTGTCCCACCATGCCCAGACTATCATTGAAAGAAAATGCTTAGCTGGCTCAGATTCCTGATATGGTATTCCTGATACCATGAAGGACTCACTCACGGTACAGAAGGAAAATGCCTGTGAATAACAATTCATGTTGGTTTTATTGTGTATTCTGAAGTCTTTGTTTGCTATCATTTCTGTTACAGGCTTCCATTTTGGTCGCCCATGCATGATGCCTTATTCCTACTTGCAGTATCCCGGTTATGTTGTGCCTCATGCTGCCGTGCACCCTGTGGATTATCGGAGAATTTACGAGCGCAACATTCCACCTGCTGCCTCAGCCACCGCTTATGACTTCAGCTTCCGCCAGCACCAGCACGCAGGTGCCCAGAGAGAGACCACGTGTGCAGGGGCGCAGACTGACCCCTGCGAAGCCTTGAATAAACTCATAGAGTGTCTGGATCAGCTTCGTGCCGGAGAGGAACTGCACTCTAGTGTGAATTCCCAAACATCGGGGACACTCTCACCACTAGCTGAGGAGGAGAAGAGTGAGGAGGAGACTCGGGCATGTGTAGGAAAAATGCTTGGTGGCTCCAACACAGCTGAACCAGATACAAAGGCTGGCTGTAGTGGGGTTGAGCACTTGAAGGATGGGCAAGTGGGGTCAGGAAAGGAGTCATCAGTGGATAACTCATCTGTGCAAGAGGAGGGCAGTGAGGTGCAAGAAGAGGAAACTGGCGACACACATCAAGACTTCTGTGTCAAGTCTCAAAACAAGTCTGAGGTACCAGGTTTTTATATTCTGTTTCTTGTTACAAAAAATTAGATCTTAAACGAAAAACACTAAAAATACAATAGAATAGTGAACACATGGGACAGATACAAAATCAGCACATCATAAAACAGCAGCACCCTCTTCATTACTCATACAGCACACAGGACTCCACATGACCTTTGGTAAAGATGAGTAAACTTCATGAAATGCTTTTTGTGGTTAATTGGCTTGTTCTCTTTCTGAACATAGGACAGAACAGTCTTGTCTTTTAATTGAAGTAAATCCAGTCTAGGAAGAGAGGAAACATCTTGTCAGTGTTTTTAATGAAACTGTCATGGTCATTGTCGTCTCTAAATTTTCTTATGAATAAAATGTAACTGAAGCATGTAGGATCTGGAGTGATTCTACATTGAAGAAGGGTCTCGGATTCTTTGCTAAAGTACTAAATGCAGGAGTGACAGTAGTTGTGGTGCGTGTGGTTTTGGAAAAAAAAAAACTTGAGGGGGGAAAAACCCTGTTTTTCATGCCAACTGATGATGACTACTGTAGCAGTCATAGGTTTGATCTAGTCCTTATTATAAGGAGTGATTGCATTTATTTCAGTTTCTCAGTATAATTGTGGCTGCATTAATGAAACCTGCCACACCAGAGCCCTGCTAAGTTGTGCCTTTGTAATCCTATCTGGTAGGATGTGG
Organism: Colossoma macropomum; assembly: GCF_904425465.1. NCBI lineage: Eukaryota > Metazoa > Chordata > Actinopteri > Characiformes > Serrasalmidae > Colossoma > Colossoma macropomum. The sequence continues at coordinate 11,047,305 of NW_023494790.1, forward strand.
AGGTACAGAGTCAAGGGAAGAACCAGGATGAGAAGGTTCCAGACAGAAAAGTGCCTGTTCCCAATGAGGAAAAGGAATGGGACGCTCCCAACACACATTGGCCTTCATCACAGTCCTCACCAGTTCATCCTTCTTCTGCCAGAACAACTGAATCCCAGGCTACTGAGAGTGCTCGGAACCCTCCAGCAGGTATTTCAGGCGATTACTCCTGCTGTATCCTCCACTTGCCATTTGAGAAGGTTCTGAATGCTGGTGTTTATGGACCTGGCTGTACCCCCCGATCTCTTGGATCCCCATTCAGTTACAGCTACTGCCCACCTCAGTTATCTCACGAGCGTGTAAGTGTCCTAAGCCCATCACTGGATGAGCTTTCATCCCATGATGAGCTTCTGTCCACTGACCCAGAGGATATGGGCCTGTTTCCAACCCGGATTTACTCCAGAGGAAAACTGGCTGAGGTTGCATCGAGGAAAACTCATCCATCTGTTGGAGAGATCCATGCAGATATGTGTGTACTCTATCCAAAGAGGCTTACCTGTGCTGTATGTGGGTCAAACACCTTCAAGGAGTGCAGCAGGCCCAAGTCTTTCCACTGTGAGACACACTGCTATGGAGATATGGATGACTCTGACGAAGAAGCCATTGAAGCTAAAAGTGCAGACTGGGAAACGGGGAGAACGTGCAAGCATTGTCTCAGAAGCACCACAGTGAAGATTCAGGCTGCTAAGAAAACTTACCCACTCTCAAAACACAGGCAGAAGCACAGAGAGAAGCTTGGGGAGCTTGAGGGGAAACCAGGCCATACAGAAGCCCACTGTACTGAACACATCTGCTGTGAAAAATGCATGAGTTCACCAGAGAAGAGCACTGGTCATTTTGCCAGAGTAATCAACGCTCGGCCTTTTAAAGGTAACTGTCTACTGTGCTGCCCGAATATTGACAAGAAAAGCTCATGATGTGTTTACGTACCTCGTTTCCAACATGCATAACTACTAACATACCTACCTAATCTCATACCTACCTAACTAACTTTATACCATATGTGTTAGTGACCCGCCCGATGTCTGACCTACCTACCTACCCACCTAACTTCTGCTCTGAACTATCAAACTGCATACCCAACATCTTACCTACACAACATCCTATCCACCTAACCTTCTACCTACCTCACTAACTTGTAAACCTATTTACATACCTAACTTCTAACTTGCCTAACTTCTTAATTAACTATTCAACTTCTTAATGTACCTAACCTAATTGCCTCACTTATAACCTGCTTACCTAGCTGCCTAATATATATTAGCTGACAATATATATTATGGTAAATTACATCACAGTATGATTTTCTGAGTATTTTATGGATATTGTCCTTGCTTAAAGGGCTCATACACTCCTACACTTTCCTTGCTTTTTATATTTTCCTCCAAGGTCCAGTTATACCATTTTATATACACCGATCAGGCATAACATTATGACCACCTCTTTGTTTCTACGCTCATTGTCCATTTTATCAGCTCCACTTACTATATAGGTGCACTTTGTAGTTCTACAGTTACAGACTGTAGTCCATCTGTTTCTCTGCATACTTTGTTAGCCCCCTTTTACCCTGTTCTTCAGTGGTCAGGACCCCCATGGACCCTCACAGAGCAGGCACTATTTGGGTGGTGGATCATTCTCAGCACTGCAGTAACACTGACGTGGTGGTGGTGTGTTAGTGTGTGTTGTGCTGGTACAAGTGGATCAGACATAGCAGTGCTGCTGGAGTTTTTAAACACTGTCCACTCTGTTACACACTCCTACCTTGTCAGTCCACCTTGTAGATGTAAAGTCAGAGGCGATAGCTCATCTTCTGCAGCACAGTTTGTGTTGGTCATCCTCTAGTCCTTCATCATTGGTCACAGGACGCTGTTGGCTGGATATTTTTGGTTGGTGGACTATTCAGTCCAGCAGTGACACTGAGGTGTTCAAAAACCCCAGCAGCACTGCTGTGTCTGATCCACTCATTGTAGAACTACAAAGTGTAATTAGTACTAGTAGTAGTATTAGTAGCAATTAGTAAATAGTAAGTGGAGCTGATAAAATGGACAATGAGTTTAGATACAAGGAGGTGGTTGTAATGTTATGCCTGGTCGGTGTATATACCAGTTATACCATCTTATATGAACCATAACAGGCTGTTTTTGTTACTGTACCTTAAAGACTGGTGTATATAAATGAGCTGTATTCTGATGTGTCTCCTTCAAAAAGCAGTCCAGGCTGAAACACTCCTTATAACTTCAGTGTGAGTAGTTGGAGCTTAACAGACTGTAGACTGAGTAGGTGTATATGTAAACATGTTTTCATGTCCTCACAACAACAGTGAACCAAAGGCTATTTTTTTGGAGTTTAGTTTGCATATATGGACTTTATGGACTGGGGAGTGAATGGTATGTTTTGAACCCTTAACAGCCTTTACCTACTGTATTACACTCAAGTCAGTTTTCCATGATATGGGACCTTAAAAGAACACATCAGTTGCATATTCCATTTCAAAGAGAGGTGAGTTTTTTTTGCTGGATTAAGTGCGGTATGTGTGCTTGTAGGTTTTAGTACAATGGCACTAATGGCACTGCCTTTCTGTCTGTTCCAACCTACCGAACCTCAGATAAACACATTTTAAAATGTTTTCAGGTATCTTGATGTTTTATCTCCCATACCTGCTTCCTACCTACCAGCTACCTACATACCTTCTTTCTTATTAATCTTCTTCCCTACTGAAGTTCTGCTGTTACAGATTACGCTTGTAGGTGATCTGTGTCTGTCCGTTTACAGAGAGAAGATGCAGGACTTTGGGAATGTCAGATCAGGTTGTGTGGGAGAGTGCGGGAGTTAATGCCAGACCAAAGGCCTGCAGAGCTCAACCATTACCACAAAGACAAGGTAAAATAAAGTTTTTCTAACATGACTTTCTTGCACAGCTGTCCCAAACAACCATTGCAATATTTATATTTTTTGTTTTATTTATTGTATTTTTTTTTTCTTCATTGTTTTGTCATCTACTTTTAGCCAAATCAGTCCTCATTCTCAATGTTGTATCATTTAACAAATTTACCCAGGTGTGGAACCACACCTCCAAAAGTGGTGGGGCAAAGTTTTTCCAAAAAAAAAAAAAAAGTTTCCTCACTGAATAACTAAAATGACCTTTGTCATGCTAATAACATTTCCCTATAAGGTTGCTTTGGTTGGTTTCACGTTGCAGTGGCTGAAGTAGACCAAATTAAAATAGGACTGTTCGTTTATTTGTCAGAAATTTTGCAGGGGTGCTCTGTTACTCTCACATTCACCACCATGAAAATATAAAAATAGAAAATAGGTGCCGAACATCTGTGCATCACAAAACTAACCAGCAGTAATAAACTTTACTTGATATCTGCTTCTTTATGATGAATTCAAATCGGTATAAACAAATCAGATCACTGATGCTTGACCAAAAATATGTTCTGCGATCCATATGCCAAAATTAAGCCTTCGTCTGTCATTATTATCAGCAGCTCTTGTTGCAGAAACTGACAGTTTGTAAAATGCTAAAACAGGCAGATTATGTGCACTGAGAAAAGAAGCCTCTGGTGTTGAATTCTCATTCATGAAAGATGTTTTTTTGGTTTCATTTTTATCATTCTTGAAAATGTGGCACACTCCGACCGCATGATTCACTAAGGTTAACTGAGATCCACTGCTTTAAACAACACAGATCTCAGAAAAGCATAAAATAATTAAGCCTACTGTTTATGGTAACAGTTTAAATGTGGGAGGGGTTTAAGTCTTTCCCTTTTTTTGTTCGTATCGCACATGGGGAATGTAAAAGAGTATTTTGCATTTTAAGACCTTTCTCATAAGTGTTCTGTGCGAAGGATAAAGAAATTTGTTAAATGTCCAAGGAAAATGCTAAGTGCAAGTGCTTCATAACCTCATTTCATACTAATTATACCTTGATTAGCTTAATAAAAATTCCTATTGATTCAATTTTATGAAGTATTAAGTTTTGTTGCAAAACGCACTTTAGAGAATTTTGCATAGCCTTTCGATAATAGTCTTTTCATGATGTACATTGCTGGAAGTGGACTTTATACATGTAAGAAATATCAGTGCCATATTATGATTATAACACTTCTTGGAAAAATAAAGATGTTTTCTCTGTTAACATCAGCTGTTCTTTTTTTCAAAAACTCTTTATAGCCAAAATTGTATGTTTTATTTCTGCAGAGAGAATGGGCCAGAGGAAGTCTCGCCTTAAGCCTCAGGGATCCAGAAATGACAGCATTGCTGCTGATGATGGTGATGGTGGTGACGATGAAGAGGATTATGATGAGGATGAAGAGGATGAAGGTGAAGAGGCGAGTCAGGAGATGCTTCAGTTCCACAGGGGAAAAGGTGGAAACACTTTTACTAAACTTCTGAAAGAATGCTTCAGTGCTTTTCACTGAATTGGGAAGATTGGGAAAACCTGTTAAAACAGGTGGAGTTGTATAGATTAATAGATGAGGCTTCTTGCCAACATCCACATCCTTCATTTCTGCTCTGGGCTTTTTAGGGTATTTATATTTACAGCATTTGGTGTTCGTTTAAAGAGATGGGTCTTCAGTCAGTGTTTAGACCGTGAAGGACTGCTGTTTAGACAATTAGTGGACGTTTGTGACAGCACTCAGTCTTGATGCTAGTCTTTAGTCTTTTAAATTCATTATCATTCATTGTACATGATAAAACAATATATATTTTGTAAAATGGAACATTAAATAATATTTAACCTAAAATTATGATTATGATTATTATTATTATTATTATTATTATTATTATTATAGTCTTAGCCCAGCTTTGCATTGATCAGAATCAACACCTGAAGTTCACTGAACATAAACCAAACATACATCATTTTTTTTATATTACATGAAAACATAGTAATAACATTCTGATCTGCCTTCAAGAGACAAATGATATACAGTTAATTCATCATATAAATGATCAATTAGATCCTCAACTGGCAGAGAACAGATTTTATTTAAACATGTAGAGAAAGTAATGTCTGTTTGAAGGTATTTTTGATATTCCTTAATGACTGGAGACAAAAACAGAGTTCAGTTTGTAGTCACCCCAGACAGGCATTGCCTTGGCTGGTCTCGAGAACAGTTACTAGGTCTACCTTACCTCGAGACCATACGTTTATTTATTTATTTATTTATTTATTTATTTATTTTATTTTATTTTATTTTTTTATGGTGCTTAAAGTGACCTTTTTTACTTTTAGTTCCTGTCCCTTGTCACATTTAGCACAATTCTCATGTTTAAAAGAAAATACTCTTCTTTTTCTATAATCTTCAGATTTTTGACTACAACACTATACACCAGATAAAATGTCTGATTGTAAACATTTTAGTACATGAAAATGTTGTAAAGGTGTTTTCCACTTTTGTTCCATCTCGTCCTGCATTACTTCAAAATCAAATAATCGTAAAGAAAACTGTGCTCGATTTTCACACAGTCAATGAAAGTTAAACCATCTATCCAACAACTGATAAATGTTAAACAGTGCTGCCAACTAGGAGATATGGGCATGTTAGCTTTAGCTTGGCTAGCATAACAGCTCTGCTCACCACTGAACATGTTAAATCCTGGCTAAATAACTGACACAAGTTTAGATGATAATGATGCTGATCTGAGGGAGAAGCCGAGTGACTGGCGTTGAAGGAACAGAAACTGTTCTGTGGTGTTTGAATCTGTGCTTAGCGTTAGCTTAGTGAGCAGGCTACAGACACACGGTGCCCCTGCGCCACAGTACAGGTCTGATTCTGACTAACTGCCGCTCTACTGGATTAAAAGTAGATGATAAAAACTGATGTTGGAGAGAGTAAAAGTCGAGTGACCGGTGTTGGAGTGACACAAAGCAGGCATCTACCTTGTTCTGTGGTGTTTGGGACTGTGGCATTTTGACGATAGTTTAGTTAGCAGGCCAAGCAAAACACCACAGCACAGGCTTGGTTCCAGCTAACTGATGCTAAAATGCCCATTCGTTTTGGCGGATTTCTGAGAAGTTGAGTGACTGGTTGCTATAGTGAAAGACAAAATTGAACATATTCTGTGAAGCTTTTCGCTGTTGCTGTGCTGCCATCACGGTTAGTTATTCTGAGTTATTTCATTTCTCTCTTTCTATCAGTGCTCCCAAACCACCAACTGCTGAGCTCCTCTAAGATATCAATGGGTGGAATATGTTTATTTGGCCATTCAGATGTGGAAAAACTTTTAAATATAGTCATCATTTTTAAATAATGTGGTCTAGCTTATTACCCTTATACCGCCCAACCCCAATGCTGTATTTCTTACCGAAGTGTGGTACGAAAGAATGATTTCCAGTTCACAATGACAAATTTAACCTGTTGCATTTTCCTGCTTTACAGGGACTACGAAAAGAGGTGGTGCGAGATGCTAGAGTCAACAATGCACAGTGTCAGCGGTGATCTGCCACGGGACAACATGGAAAAAAGCCAAACACTTATTTATTTTTGTATTTATAGTAAACAGTGAGGACTTTGAGTTTTGAATAGTCCATTGCTTAAAGTTTACAGTACAGGCTACTTCCTAGAGTCACTAACATGTTTCACAAGTAAATGCAAATCACAATGCTGGATGCTTTTGAAGTTGTGTTGATATTAAAAATGTTGCAGTCCTCTTTTTGGAACAATTTGATACACTTTCTTGATCAAGTGACTTCAGTGACTATTAATTTATAGAACATAACACCAGTTAGACCTTTCATTCAGCCAGGAAAATGTCATTTGTACAGGTTTTTTGCACATCTTTTGGAGGAACTGTTTACATGGAAATAGGGTATAACTTGGATACTTTAAATGCTTAGTTGGTGTTTCTGCATGTAATGAATTTCATACTGATTTGTTCAGATCCACTGATATTAAAATAATTTTCTATGTAAGTGGTTGTTTTGTAAAAGCAAAGATTTTGTGTGAGAGGTACTGCATGTCAAAAGATCTAGCTTTGTAAAATTTTAGTACAAATGGTGTGTGTGTGTGTGTGCGCGTGTGTTTATATTTATTTTTTATATATATATTATATAATATGGACTACATCTATCCTCCTATTCAGCGTAGAGCACTTTGGTTCCTTTCATTCATGCTGAAGTTAGAAGGAGTGTTTCAGTCTGGACAGCTTTTGAGGCACGACACAGGGTAACCAGTCAGAACAGAGCTCATTTACATATCAGTCATAAAGGCACAGTGACAAAACCAACCAGTTTAATTCTAATGGATAAAAAGAGGTTGGAAAATTGGCCTGTAAGAAGATTTATTACTGTTTTTGCTACATGAAACCATACAAGCATTAGAAGTGAACCTCAGGAAAAGCAATAAAATGGCAGAAAAGTGCTGTATGGTTTGTTTAATGAGCAGTTTTCTCTTATTTTGGTCTAATATTCTTGCATATGTTGGAAACCTGTCTGTTCTTAATATTGCACAATATTGCAAACTGATCATTGAAAAGCTAGACGTACTTCTGATGAGCAGTGTACATCCTGCAGCCTTTCTGTTTGTGTAGTGTTGGGATGAGAGTGCTTTAGACCATTATGATCCAGCCTGGGATAGGTTCTGATGTAGCAAGGGAAAAAACATCTTTGGTTTGTGTGGGGTATTTTGGTGAGGTTGCCAGTCTTATAGGCTCTGTGCTGTGCATCTGAAATAAGTACAAACATATGCAGAATTTTAATACCTCAGCTTGTGTTTGATTTTCAAAGTGAACACATCTATACATAGCTTTTTTGCACACTTTAGTGCACAATTTCTATATATTTGTAGATTTGATCATATTGGGGGGGGAATATAAAAAAAATGTAAAGTGGGCCATAACTTTTGCACAGGGCCCATTTGATGTTTTTTTCAGTATGTTAAATTCAGTAAGTAAACAGAAATTGTGCATAAAAATGTACATAAAATAACCATTTCACATTATATGTAATGAGGTAACCATTATTGGTTTTGTTTTAGGACATCAGTGTGCTAAATTAAGCCCTATCCTTTGCTAATTTCTCCCAGCCTCTTTCATTTGAATTGAACCTTACTAATAAAAGGTTTTTTGTCTTAATTTTCAATGATTATTTATATTACCAATGACATTATTTGTCACGTAGTAATTAATGGGTTGGTTTCCTGTGCATGGATTAAACCTATATTATAATATTGGATTATATTGCAATGCCATGTCTAGATTAATGCATAATCTGGGTCTAGAGAGACAGCCTTATTAGTACTAGCCTTACTAGTATTATTGCTATGGGAACTATAAGTAAAAAGTGTAGGTACAATTATTAACTGTTTATTCATCTTGTAATTTGCTGTGCATGAGGAAATTTGAGGCACAAAAAGCATACAAATGAAAAAGTTTTTCAAAAATATTCTTGTTCATTCTTTCATTACCTTTATTCTACCAGATATGATAACTGAATGTACAGTGTCCTATAATAACAGTCATATAAACTCATTTTATTGTGTTCAAATTAGATTTTTCATGAGCAGAATTACACAGAAAATAACAGATAAACCCATTAAGTTGAAAGAAAAGTACAAATCGACAAGATTTTGCTAAGGCTGTAAGATTATCCATTTTCCTTATAAGTCACTTCACAGTGCCAACTAGTGGTAGGTAGTTGCATTAATTGGAGCTGTGGCCATTCTGATTGGTTGCTGTTTGATTTAATTCTGGCCAATCAAACTGCTTGTGGAAGCCCTTAATTGTGGTGCATCTTGGTGACTTATTTAAACTCAGGTCAGGGAGCCATTTTGTTTTTGTCTTTGTTTGAGTCGTGATCTGTTCATGTAAGTGTGATATTGCTGAGACTCTTATGTAGCACATTAATGTGATGTTTTGTGAATGTTTAGACTTTATCTTCTTGGTTACATGTGCTTTGTTAGCTTAAAGCTTACATAAAGTTGTGAAAGTGCTAACAATTAGCTTCCTGTTTTCTCAGTCTTTCTTTTACCTCAGGAAAGACAGCAGAAGGTATGGTTGTTGCTGCTCCCCAGCACCCAGCAGGAGTAGGGCCCCAAGCTGAGAATATTCCTCATGGACCCCCTCCTGTGCAGGGCCCTAGACCCCCTGTTCCTGGTTCCTTTAGAGGGCCATACCCAGACCGCCAGCAACAACAGAATGGCTGGCCTTTCTTTTGTGTCCCACCTTCACAGCCCTACCTGCCTTACCAGTGGCCCATGCCTGTGCCTTATGTTCCTTATGGTGGCTTCCCTGGGATGGGTATGTGTGCTTTGTCTGTTTGGCCTTGATGCACAGTTTAGGTCAGTGGTGTCCAGTCTTATCTGCAAAAGACCTATGTGTGCAGGTTTTCATTCTGTCAAAGCAGGGGCACACGAGTTCTTTGAAGACTGAACAATCCTTTTGGATAAGACTGGGTGCCCCTGGTTTAGGTGTTTTCAGCTAGATGATTTGCATCTTGAACCGTTGTGAGCAATTTTTTGTTGCTTTGGTTCTGTACTCCAGCACATTTTGCATTAAAAGAATGATTTGACAAACAGAATTCCCCCTTTCTCTAAAAGTACTTGCTCAACCAAGACTTGACTGGTGTCTGAGGTTTGCTTCTTTAGTTTTTCATTGCAAGTATGAGGCTAACGTAGCTTCAAGTAACAAAGTATTGGAGAGTGGGCCACACCCTGAACACTTGCATATCTAATAAGAGGCCCAGATGTGGTAAATTTGTTTTCAATTACTAGGTTGAGGAAAACTGCATGGTAAAACTGACTTTGATATCTGTAGTATGTTTTTAAATGAATGTGACTCCCTATACTGCATACCTGCCTCAAAATGAAGAGTTCAGTAATTTTAGTTGGACTTGGTTTCTTTAAGTGGTGTGATGTAATGTTACCTGCAAAAATGGACAAAAGTAGTTGATATAACTCAACCTGGGTTTTTAGCTGTGCTTTTGTCTGCCTCTATAAATGATGGTCATAATGTCAATCTTTTTGTCTAAGGTTATGGTATGGTGGTGCAACCTTTCCCCCCTGCTTCTTATGTGGAACCACCTGGCTACATCCTTCCTCATGCCCAGCTGCACATGGCTGACTACAGACGCATGATGGCCCCTCACCTGGCTCCTGCAATGGCGTACCAAGCCCGCCGATTCCGGTACCAGCACACAACGCCTTCTGGCAGAGTCATGGTCAGTTCAGAAGTACAGACTGAGCCTGTTGGTACAGAGTCCCCCCAGCATGACTGTAAGGGTGCAACGAGTTCCCAGACCAATTCTGAATCAGGGAGGGGTACTGCCTCTAGCAGCAACCTTTCATCCCCCAAGCCACATGCAGACACATCAGCTTGTCCAGAAGAGGCCTTTGGGATAAGTTCAAACAAATCCCTTGCAGATACAGTTGACTCCACAAGTAATGTTTCATCTGTGGTTCCAAACAGTGAAATCGTCTTCCAGGCTGAAGAAGTGCGGATTGAGTGCAGCGGAACTCGTGCTGGGCTCAAGCTTATTCATGCTAAGGAGACCACTGAGCTAGCCAGCAGTGGTGAGCTGTTGCAGTGCAACATGGGATCTGTGCACTCTGCAGAGGATGTGGTCTTGAGGTGTTACCAGCCTCTAGCATTTGGGGAGAACAAGCAGAGGGAACCTTTAGATGATCTGAACCACTCTGATGAGCAGTATTTGCCGGCCTGTCCAGACATTCTAATGACTGGAGCCTGCCCCTCTAGTGGCTCACTGGAAGGATCAGATAGTACTCCAGTTGAACCAGGCAACAGCACAGAGATACATACTCTGGCGGTCCAAGGGGATCCCAGCTTGGTCAAAGGTGAAGATGACTTCTGTGGTAACTCTAAGAATCTTCACTTCAAAATCTTACGACTGCCCTTTGACCTGCAGTGTTTGGATGAGCTGCGTCAGATGGAAGCCTCTGTCTGGTCTGTTGAATCGCTGGTACCTTATGTTCCCTCTACTGAGTGGATGATCCAGAATGGTTTGCTAACCCCTCAGAGGCCATCTCTGACCACAGTGATGGAGGTTCCATCTGAGGTTCCACTAGAGGCCAGCCAACCTGCAGCAGATGCAGCTTCAACTCCACAGGAAAACCTGCAAGCTGAAAGAGCGATTGAACTGGATGGCCAAGACTCAATGACCTCTCTTGAATCTCTCCCACCCTACCTTCCTGCAGCCAGTTGGTTGGCTGATTTCAGTAATGTTTATTACAGTAAACTACCTTCAAATGTTCAACAGGTTGGGAACCTCAGAACCTGGCCAGAGGGGCAACGTGGCGAAAAGTCTGAAGTCAGTCAAGATACCAACATGGAATCATCAGTTTGCCCTAAATCTGGTTCTGTGCAATTCAAAGAGCCAAGAAGCAGACATAGAAGTAGGACTGCTGGGCTCAGCCCTTCCCATCAGGATGGTTGTCCGGTTAAATCGCATTTAGGTATGCTTCACTCTCCTGAACACAAAGTGCGGATCTGTAAGAGTTGCCTGATGAAACAAAAGGCACGCAACATCTCTGGCAGTCCAAGCCCCAACTCTAACTGTGTGAAACGGCACAAGGTTGCTCATTCTCATTCGACAGGAGATAAAACTAAAGTTCACTTGTGTGCAGTTTGTATGTGTGACCCTGAGAAGAAGTCTAGGTGCAAAGCTAGTGTGGATGGTGAAACAACTGAAGGGGAAGTCTCAGAAAACAGCTTGTACCCTACAGCAGGACCGAAGAAGAGAGTTGCCGATGGCCAAAAGATGTTACATAATAACTCCCAGAAAGTGTCTTCAGGCAGACACTCTGAGAAATGCCCCATGGCTCGCCAGTCCAAGCTTCGAGAGCAAAATTGCTCCTGTGAGGGTCCTAAAGGTGTCCCCAGTTCTGCTCAAGTATGGGACAGCAATGGATATGGCCAGCATAATGATCTCACTCTGGAAAAGAATGAGATAAACATGGCTCTATATGCAACAGAAAGGTGGAGAGATACTGAACAGAGGTTAAGTTCACAGAAACAGAAAGGTAAATGTTTTTCCATCTCTTCCCCTTTTGTGCACTTTTTGCTGGAGTCCTATAGTATGACACAGGATGCTTTTGATTTGTTATTCATTTGTTTTTCTTTTCCCTAGAGAAGTCATGGAAAGGAGGTATGCAAGTATCAGATACAGAGAGCACTAAAAGTGCAGGGAAGATAAGAACCCACAAACAAAAGCAATATGCACCGACACCAGGTAGGTTGTCAGATTTAATCTGTAAAGCAGCTCACTTTTTACAAACTATTCTGAATTTCATGTGCTTTGACCTTTTTCCATTCCAAATTTAGTGTTGCATTCCTAGATGTTACCCATAATGGTGTATATTTGTCTTGGTGTTAAAGTTGGCCACTTATTTCTTTTGATTTCTACAGATTTTATAACTTTTGTATAGATGGAGCCCCTAACATTGCTCATCTCACATTAATCAGACTAAACATTAAAATGACTTGGAAATGTCAGTGAAAGGTCTCTTAAGGTTTTTATGCCTAATGTTCTGAAATGTAAAGAGTAATATCTGTATAATGGTCAAATTGTGAACTTGCAAATACAGAATTTCTTCAAATGATTTCAGAATTTTCACATTTGTCAGTTTTTCCTACTTTTTTGGTAGATTTTGCAAAAATGTTTTTTGCTTCCAGAATTTCCCCTTTTGCATTTTGCTTCAGAATTTTGGCTTTTTTTATATTAATAGGTCAGTGGGTCTTGTGTTTACTTTAAGCATTTGTTGGTCCACTCATTCAGAGACAGGTCCTCTAACCCTTAACCACACCCATGGAAAGACCCTCCACTAAAGCATTGGACAAAGTGTTGTATTGCACTAACATGGGTTTCTTTTCCCTCCTCCTTCCATTTTTCATGTTTAATTGTAAATCTGGAACCCGGAAATGGGCTAAAGAAACATCAGACATGCCGGTGCAACACTGCACTCATGATTCTGCCATGTTGAGTGGTTGACGGTCAGTGCAAAAGTGGACCAATAAATACTTAAGGTCACAATCTAAGATCCACCCACCTGTTCAAATGTCAGTGTATAAGTAAAAGTATGATTGCAGAAGTAAAAGTGAGATTCGAGAAGCCAAGGGATGTTTGCAAAATCCCCAAATAGAAAAAAGGTGAAATGAGTAGTAAAGGGCCCGAACAGCTTTTTGGATTTCTCTTGCTTGTATTTGCAATATTTTACATTTTGTATCAGACTATTTGATATTTAGTTTAAACCTTTCAGCACAAAATGAAGAAAACAGATGATGGCTAATAGAGAAGCGTACCCCAATTTGTGTCCACCTTATTAATAGTTGCAGGTTCCGGTCTCAAGATCTGTAGTACCAGTGGCAAACCATGACTACTAATTGGCCTATTTCCATCCTGTACTTAATGAAACAAGTAGTACTGTAATACTTGCAGAGTTGAAAAATGAGCTCCTTTCTAAGTAATATAGGGATTTCTGCAGGATTCCAAAACCATTTTATTGTATGACTTAAGATGGTAAACTGATACTGCAGCGTCTTGGCTTCGTAAGACAGTTCTACAGGAATACTGTGCACTGAATCTTAGTTTCTTCTATTGTTACCATAGATTTTTCTTCTTGCTGTAATTTGTGCTCCGATGTGCTAATTAAATCATACTCTGCTGTTAATGCTCTGCTTTTTTTTTTAACAGAACTTCACAGAAGAGACACAAGATGCTGATGACACTATTGCACAGTAACCAAATGGATAAGCCCACTTCATAATCACGTTTTAATGTCACAACTATGATTTTGATCCCTTTAAAACTGATCACAGCTCACTATTTTATACAGTGATTGAATAAAGCACTTTTGATGTTTCCATTCTGTGTCATCTCCATATGTGCAGCGACTTAAGAAATGGACAGTAGCCCAGATGTCTGGCTTGCATATTGTTTGTTTTAATGTTTAATTCATTGCTGAACCTTATTGCAAAGTTCAGCATGGGGCGGCTAGAAATCTCCCACTGGGGTCTTGAACCCCTATGTTTTACCCTCAGACTGCATCAGTGTCCTCTTGGTCAGAGTAGATGGTTGTATTTTGTATTGTTCTAACTTTGTTAGGCACAGATGGCTCAGCTTCTCCCTGGGAATGAGCTTTCATGTGTTTAGAGCTATTTTGGTGCCAAACAGAATGAATTTTGTAAACCCTACTGTTTGAACACCCACAGCATGCCTTGCAAATACAAAGCCTGACAAACATGCATGGTGTGCTTTTGCAAATTACAAAACATGATTGACCTCCAATAGCGTAGAGACTTTGAAATACTGTCCTAATACTTCATGCTTGAATAAATGTTCTGCAAATACAAAAAGGTTAGCAAAAAATAAAAATTCTTAACTTTCTAACAAATGATCAGAGCTGCTTATTGAGTGTACATGCTCTGCACAACAATAAGTGACCCTGGAGAATAGGGATTACACAGTTCTCCACTTACACAGAGTGTAGTGGATCATCCAAGGCTCATCTGATGTCTAAATTCAGGACTTGATCTTTTGAGGCTGATGTTGCTAACACAGTCAATACTCACCCAAATCTTTCCTATAAATACATCCCCCAAATTGCTCTGAAACTGTCTGCCTTCACGAAGGGTTACACAGACTCACTGGTGTGGTTTAGGACAGTTGCTGTGACCTATAAAAATGAACAAGTTGAGTGTTGAAGCATGACATGATTTTTAGACAAGTGTTCAGCTGAATGCTGCCTCCTCTGCAGAATCTGCTCCCCTTCACATGCATAATAAATTAGATTGCTGATTTATTTTTGAACAGACACCTTCAGTTAGAAATTTCAAGACTTGGAGAAAGAAGTTAACATCTGTGTGCACACGACATGCAGCTGAGTTCTGGCACAAGGCCTATTTCCTAAAGTGGCTGCTCACAGTGTTCATTTGTACGTCATACTTTGTCCTAAAGCGTATTAAGTCTGCGTGACCTTAATGAACACCTGGATGTGGTTTGAGCTGCTTGAGAGAAGTTTTGGAGATTTGGGTGATTACTGACTTCAAAATTTGGATGCCAGAAATGTAATGGCTGATCTGTATGAGGTGTGGACGTACCAAACAAATAACTGGTTGTGTGGTGAAAAATGTATGTGAATTAAGTATAGTCAATAAAATCCATGGAAATTGAAAATTTGAGTGGTTGTGTTTATTCTATAAAATATGAACCACATTTTATCACCTAGTTGGTTTTTGGAAAGTGAAAATAAATATTTTTTTGCCTGTAAATCGAGTGGTGTCTCAAATATCTGTTGAGTGTGTTTTGACATGATTTCTGGGAACTAAAAACTGCACGTCTGTCATTTTTGGGTCATTTATATTCAATAGAATCATCGCTCAATTTAATCTCTGAAAGTATTGCAGTACTATTGTTTTATTGTAATGTTTTGGATGGAAACAAAATGATTGAATTCTTGAAACCTCCAGTGGAAACTGGCCAATCAGGAATTGTTTTGCTCCGTGGTGTCTAGGTAGATGTCTTTTCTAATTATGTTTTTCATGATGAATTATATTATCAGCATAGGAATTCGAGTGAACAGTACAATCTATAATAAATTATTAGAATTTGGTACTGTATGTACTGCATTTGCTCTAATGACAGCATGCACTTCACAAGTTTGCGCAAAAGCCTAATATGAGCAGATCAAATCCACCTGAGAGTTGCTTCAAAATAAGAGATAAGACTAAAAAATATCTGACCTTTTTGCACAAAGGCCCAAACATTGTCAGTGTCAGAAATTTATTGAAATGTGAACAGACTGACCTAAAAAAAGAGCAGAATCTTGAAAATATTACTTTACATTCTAAAACCTCCTGTTTATTTCCAAGTTTAATGAAAAAGGATCCCAGATTTTCAAGTCTCAGACTTTTAGCCCCCACTGTCGCTAAGCGACCTCTTCCTTTGGCCATAGATGTCAAGGCTCGTTTTAAATATTTAAGTTGGAATGGAAAATTCATTGGCACTACAATGTAACTGCTGCACCTGCTGTTTAAGGTGTTCTGGATTAAACACAGACAATTGAAGTTCCAAAAAGATATTCATATTCAGTCAGTGACGTATCTGGGACTTCCAGAAGGCCTGGAGTGATGTTTTTTCTCAAGAAACCGGCCCCGCCCACTGGAGATCAACATGTAATTGGTTGATTCCCCTGTCTGTTCATAATTGTGCTGATCTATATTAATCTGATCTGAGTTAATCTAATGTTTTAGGACTTCTCTTCAGCTCCTATAGCCCTAACCAAAGTTAAAGGCCTAGCTCTAATAGTTGTTCTTCACCACTGAGTCCAATAATAAATGTTGCGAGATGCCAAAACGTGGTTCATATTTGATTAAATCCACACTTTCAATCAAATAACAGTTGATTTTATCATATTTTATGAACTCACACCATCATTTATCACTCTATTCCCATTCATATGCATTTTATTGACATTAACTCCACCCTCATACATCTGTGTTAAGTGGAACTAATGTTAGTGTGAATTTTATCCTGAATTGACCACCTAACCCAGACCCTTATCCAGAGATAAAACAAATAATGCACTACAAGTTTGAAAAGATTCTTCCTTTTATTAATAAGCATACAAAAAATATGTACATTCAAATTCTCACATGGTGTGACTGATACAGTATACAGTATTTCAAGTAGATTTCCACCAATAATAGACAACCCACTGTATTTATCTATTTTCAGAACTCTCTTTTCATGTCAGATATTTGGCATTGATCAAAACAGTATTTTTTTTAGTTTTTTTGTTGTTGTTTTGGCACTTAATGCAGGTATCTTTGTACAAAGGAGTTTAACCAGTGGGATGTTGAGTGTTTTAGCTTTTCCGAGCCATAAGTAATCAAAAATAATAAACTGATTTGAATGGCTGTTTGCTTCAACAGATTCCACCATCAAAATTTGTCTTAGGCTACTTTCTTCAAACTGTATGACCACAGCCACATAAGTAAGTGTCAAATATAACAACTTAAAAGATCAATACAATTGAATATCAACCACTGACTTGCTAAAAGGATCTCTACAGTGTAATAAATGAACAGCATCTGACATAGCGAATGCCACATTTTGATAAACATACTTCAAAGATAACTTATAAAAATAATAAATAACAGCACAAAGAGAGTATAAATAAATTCCTGAAAAAAATGATGACAAGGAAAAGAAGGTTCAAATGCTGTTCAGTGCCAGGCTCTGACAGACAGACCACAACAGAGATCAAACAGATTATACAAACACAAAGTCCTCAGAATGAAGAGTCAGAGTTTTATCTGGCTCCAGAAAATGCATGATAAAGTAAATTTTGCTCTCTTACATGCAAACCTGTTACTGAGTCCTTGTGTCTTGGTAACGGCCATGTTAAAATCCACATGGTTGTTGAGAGCCAATATAATTCCACAGCGGAACTGAATAGACATTTGAAGTTGTTTCGTCATTTTGTAGTGTGCATCATTTTCATATAAGCAACCCCAAGTCTAAGCTAGTTTTCTTTATGGGAACAAAGAACTGTGCTCATCGCAACAGGTGTATAAAATCAAGCACATAGCCATGCAGTCTCCATAGACAAACACTGGCAGTAGGCACTATCATAGGCTACCACCATTGCCACAAGTCAGTCTGTGAAATGTCTGCCCTGCTAGATCTGCCCCAGACAACTGTAAGTGCTATAATTTGAAATGGAAGTGTCTAGGAGCAACAACAGCTCAGCCGCAAAGCAGTAGAACAAACTCACAGAGTGGGGTTACTGAGTGCTGACATGCATAGTGTTTAAAAAATTGCCTGTCCTCTCTTGCATCACTCAATAAAGAGTTCCAGACTGTTTCTTGAAGCAACATCAGCACAAGAACTGCAGCCAGAGCTACACGAAATGGGTTTCCATGGCCGAACAGATGCACACAAGCCTAAGATGACTATGCGCAATGCCAAGCGTCAGATGAAGTGGTGTAAAGCATACTGCCACTGGACTCTGGAGCAGTGGAAACGTGTTCTTTGGAGTGATGAATCACGCTTCACTATCTGGCAGTCTGATGGACGAATCTGGGTTTGGTGGATGTCAGGAGAACACTACCTACCCAAATGCATAGTGCCAACAGTAAAATTTGGTAGAAGAGGGATAATGTGCACAAAGTGAGCTCCAGACATGGTATGACGATTTGGACGTGGAAGACCTACAGGCCTGCACAGAGCCCTGACCTCAACCCACTGAACACCTTTGAGATGAATTGGAATGTGATGAATTGGATGGCCTTCTCATCCACCATCAGTGCCTGACCTCACAAATGCTCTTCTGACTGAATGAGATCATTTCCCACAGACACACTCCAAAATCTCGTGGACAGCTTTTCCCAGAAGAGTGGAGGCTGTTAATGCCACAAAGGAGGGCCGAGTCCATATTAATGCCCATGGCTTTGGAATGGGATGTCCAACAAGCTCATATAGGTGTGATGGCCAGGTGTCTACACAGATTTTGCCCATATATTGTATATAACACTTCCACGTGACATCATTTCATTGTGCAGCAGTGTTAGCTTGCTTGTAGCATGTATGTAGCATCGTTCATTTGTCGACTCCTTTACAGACTCCAGATTCCAAGGATCCAGTGATATTTGGGGGAAAAATGTACACAGGACAAAAATGTATCTGCAGTTTTTCCTTATGGGCATGATGCCTCTTACAAAATGACGACACAACTTCAAAGGGTTAATAATCTGATCATTGAAGGCCCTACATTCTATAGTTTTCTTGTTTTGTTATTTTTTTCCTGAGATCCACTTATGACACTTTTTGGGGTTTATGTACCAAAGTCATTAGGTAAATGCAAATGTAATGTAACCATTTTCCAGCCTCTCTTTATCTTAGAATTAAACAAGCTGTTTTCTTTACCGTGCCAGTAAGAATTAAATATGTAATTGACCTCTGTTCTGATTGGCTGCTCTGTATTGTGCCTAGCTGAAAAACCATAGGCTGAAACTCTCCTTATATATTAATGGGTGGCACTAAAGTGCTGTAGGCTCAGTAGTTGGATATACAAATATCGCAATTAGATATTTTCCCCGCCCTGCGATGGACCGGCGACCTGTCCAGGGTGTATCCTGCCTTCCGCCCAATGACAGCTGGGATAGGCTCCAGCACCCCACCCAGGATGATAAGCGGTTTAGATGATGGATGGATGGATGGATGGATATTTTCCCCAAATTGTTCAGCCGTGCCTTACAGTTGAAATGGTGGAATGGCTGGATTACAATGGCAGACGTCTTGGGCTCGGTCTGGACACATTCCGAGCGGCAGTGATATTGGAGAATGTGGCTATATGCAGCACTCCTTTTATTCCTTTTATGAATGTCCTTAGTCTGTGAATCCTGTCTACTCTCCCTTTTCTGTCTGTTCTTCATTGTGGTTCCTGCTTTCTTTCCCTTGTGACAATGTATAGGCCTGGTTCCACTCCAGAGGACCACTCTTTCCTCAGTGCTATCATCAAATTCCTTAACTAACGTTTTCTTTTTCTGCTATCCTTCTGTCCATTACAGATCAACATGACGTTCTCACTTGCTGCATGTCCAACAGACAGCATGCTTCCCGCTGTTTATGAGGCCTAACCCAGTCCAATCTCTACCACATTGGGCTGTTCTCGTCGCAAACCCCATACATTTCCGCTAGTTTGTGGAATCGCGGCCCCCAGTCGTTCAGGTAATCATATTCGTGGTCGGTTTGTGATGCAGGAGACTGTAAAGAGCTCAGAGATTCCGCTATAGACCCCTCACCTTCGTATGCGTACGTCTGAAGCGAGTCGTACGGTGGGCCACACGGGTCTGAATCGGCTTCGTAAATTTTGGCCAGCACGTAGCCGTGAACGTTAGTGCCGTCTTCTCCTATTCTGCTAACGCAGGGCTGAGGGACGTAGCGCGAAAGGCTCTGGATCTCCGGCAGCATGTCCTGCCGTAGTTTACTGTAGTTCGCCAGTGGTTCCACACGGGGGCTCCAAAGAGCATAAATATCAAACGCTTCAGTGTCCTCTTCCCCTCCGCCCTCATCATCGTAACGCACAATGTTCTCATGCACGTTTTCCTCCTCTTTGGTCAGGTAGGGCTTTTTGCTCTGTCTGCGAAGCGACAGCATCAGGATGATCATCACTGTGGAGAAGAGAGGGAGGGAGAGAGAGAGAGAGAGAGAGGGAGAGAGAGAGCGAGAGAGATAGAGACGTATGAATTTCAGATTGAATTTTAAATGCTTCCTTCACTTTGACTTTTTTGATGTATTTAAATTAATTTGTACATGGCCATTTTCAAACGTTTCTTTATCCCTTACAATTAAACACAATTCTTGATCACATGTATTATATATGTAAATGACTTCTGTTCTGATTGGCTGTCCTGTATTGTGCCTCCTTCAAAAAGCTGTCTGAGCTGAAATATGTAACAAACTGACTTGACAGTCCCTTATAAACTATCATTGCAAGTTATTTTTCAACATGAGAAAAAAAACAGAAACCATGTACGTAACAGAAAATTATAAAACAAAATTATACAATTATACAACTACTAAATGTATATATTTTCAATGTTTATTACAGCATTCCATTCTTTGCAGGGATATTTTTCCACAGCTCCAAAGTTCAGTCTTAAAAGCTGGTTGCAATTTCTGCTTCTCACAAATTCACACAGCTGGTGCAGAAGCATCTCATATTGCAATAATACAGTGTATAAATATGTTATTTTACACCACACTATCACATCATTCTACCATCTTAAAAAAAAAAAAATCTTTATTTTATATTTTTTTTTCTTTCCACTCGTTGTATTGTCATTTTAACACGTTAAAGTTTGGTCAGTGCAGTCCACCTAAGAGCACAGCCTGTGGCTTACTTGCTGCTGAATGGTGCCATTTTACTGATTTCCTACCAAAACATCTGCATGAATGAACCTGTTCAACTCTTTGAGACCACTGGTGGTTCCAAAACGCACTTCATCATATTCTTCATAATTTTCATATTTCATAAGATACATTAAAAAGGAGGGTGTCATATGAGAGCTGTAACTGTCTTCTTTCCAGTCAAATAGATGGCTGATGTAATTCTAAACCCCTATAATAAAAGAAGCTGAACATTTTTTTTGGTCTACTGAAAGTCGACCCATTTTTCCACAAATCTGGGCTACAAACTATAAACAGATGGCGTCTCTTCAGTGATCTGCTCTGTAAAAATTATTTTTATAAAATAATACAAAGAACGTCTAATATTTTTTGGCTTTCAGCAGTAAATTGTAAGCATATAGCAATATGAGTATGATCATAAAACACAGTTTCTGTTAATTTGAGGGGCTTTTACAATAAATAGATAAATAAAATAAACATTTACTGTTATTTCATGCAGTTACTAAATAATTTGGGTCATGTAAATTCAGATGGACAAATCAAAATATACACTGGTCAATGTAAATGATATGTAAATGAGGTGAGGGTTGGCTGGTGCTTGATTTCACGCACTTAGGCTGATTCTTCATTTGTGTTCAAATCTCGTGCTGAGTAGTTTGTACATCATTACAGGCGATACAACCTGCGCTGTTTTTAGTGTTAAATATCTTTGATACTTTACAAAACCACTACTTGCTTCATTACTTTTGTCTGTTAAAGACTTGTGTACAGCAGCTTTGTCTCTTACCGAACAGAATGAAGGCGCAGGCGAGGATGGCTATGAGCGCAGCTCTGCTCAGGCTGGCCGGCAGTGTATAAGCTTCAGCGTCGCAGGATAAAACGTTACCATCCGCATCACAGCTGCACACGCGTATGGTGAGGGTGCTGGTGCTGGACTGAGCCGGCTGATCTCCATCGGACACAAAAATAGGCAAATAATACACACTCTGGGTCCGGGACGACCAGCCACCTCTCCGGGTTAAAATCCACGCTGAGTTATCTGGAGGACAGAGAGGAGATGGTGGAGACAGATAAGTAGAGGAAGGAGAGATAGAGGTGGTATAGTGCCTAATATGTCCGATTAATTAAGTGTAACACTTCTGTAGTGATAATTTCCTTGAAAGCAAGTAAAAATACTCAACAAAGTTATTATTTTAGCTGTCTATGAGCTCAAAGTGTAGACTTTCACCTTTAATTTGAGGGTATTTAGATTGCAAGTACAACCATTTACATACACAGCCCCCCATTTTAGGGGCTTAGAAGTAATCGGACAGTTGGCTGCTCAGCTGTTCCATGGCCAGGTGTGTGTTTTTTTTATTATTTCACTAACAAGTCAGCAAATAAAAGGTCTAGACCTGATTTCAAGTGTGGCATTTGTATTTGGAATCTGTTGCTGTAAGAATATTGCATAATTTCGCAATGAGCTCACAGACAAAACATCTTCAATTATGTCCTGAAAGTCATAAAACAATATCAGAATTCATATACGAAGAAAGTTAGATTGAACAAAGGGGAATTTCAGTTAAGATGTTGACTAAATGAATATCATGTCTGTGAGGTCAGTGTATTTTTAGCATTGCTGCAGTTAGTGGGGTTCTGTTTGTGCTCATTCTCACCTTGATTATCTCTCAGTGTAAAGTTGGGGTTATTAGCTGCTTCAGGAGCTAAACTGTAATAGAAGCGCTGCCCCCCTGTGGGCTCATCTGGATCTACCGCTGTCACTGTCTGGATCAGCTTGAGAAAAACACACAACAACATAAGCCACCCATTCTGTAGTATTAGCACTAATTCAATCACATACCATGCAACTACACTTCCTATGTGAGCATGCATTATCTGACATTTAGACACATGACACTTTTTTAATGAAATCATATTTAATCCTTAAGCAAAATGCATTTTTGTAAGTTAACAGTATATTATTTTGGGACGTACTTTCACTTTTTACAATCATAGTCAATGTGAAATATAATTTACTGTGCAAAAAAAGTAAAAACAAAACTGAACAATGCACAGATAAACCTACGTTGATATTGCTGTCTAACACTCGTCCCACGGGCCCGGCAAAAATGATGCTAAATGTCTACAAAGCTGAAGTTGACTACTTTTTCACCAGGTTTTTGTTAAGATTTTCCATTCCACCTTAAATGGAGCAGCAGTTACACTCTGGCACCTGTACAGGCTCCTGAATGTAATAGATGCACAGTTTAAGGTGGATCAGGAATTTTGAACAACAAGCCAACTTCATTATCTCATAGGTGCATCCCACTCACTCGTGCCTTCGACCATCACACACTACTGCAATATAGAAATTGTTACAGTCATTCACGCCACCAGTACCAGCTGCTCCACGACCTGTTGCAATGAACAAGGCCCAGAGGCTGCGGCCTCATCTAATGTAGCTGAACGGGTCAGGCGGTATGGTTTAGAAGGAAGTGAGGACTCACAAAAAAAGACGGCCAATGTAAATCTCTGGCTGTCCAGATTATTTGCTGACTTGAAGGACAAAGGCCTCAAGAAACCCACTGCACCAAAAAGCCTTTCAGAAAGTGTACACTCACATGGGAAACTGACTGAATTCGCTTTTTCTAATTAGCTTTTGAATCTGCAAACTTATAATCCACTATAAGAATTGTGTGTAGAATTCTAATACTAATTCATTGTTACGCCACTGCTGCTTGCTTACCTGTCCTGCTTTTGCATGTTCACACACAAAGGCGTCATAGTACTGTGTCAGTGATGGTGGGTTATCATTTACGTCTAGAACCTTTATGGCCACGGACACGCTTCCGATCTTTGACGGGTTATCTGCAACAGACGCACATATACACAGCATAAATAACTATTTCACACATTAATTACCATAAAGTAATTAATTACCATAAAGACCATATAAGTCCAAATCACCATGGGTTTTGTGGATGTGTGCCCAGGAGAAGGGGCCGAGCCACTAGGGGGGCTCCAAGAGCAATTATGAGAAAATCTAAGCAGCTGTTTTGATGCTGAACTTTATTAGTAGCACAGCTGGAAAAAATGAACTACTTTCAAACTTGTCTTTGTGTTTTGGCCAATCATAATCCTGATACTCTCCGTGTCTTTCCTAACATCCACATCATTTTCACCTCTAATCACTGCTTAGTAACTGTTACACTGTCCACCACTATTAAGCTTATAGGGTTTAATCAGTTTTGTTTGAATTGCAGATATTCAAAAGATGTGCCGAGGCAAGGTACTTTAAATATATGTCAGCCACCCGAGTCAAAGAAAAATGTTGCATCGTCCTTGTCAGGCAATCTACTTCTACGCATAAAGTCATCAGAGGTAATATATAAATAGAAAAACTGCTGTGGCAGTATGCTTTAGCTTAGGATGTTGTTGCTGTCTTCTATTACAGCTGTTTGATTATAATTTATGTCATCTGTATCAGGGTAAATGTTGTGCTTGTCAGGAGCACATGTGAAGTGCTATTGGGTTTATGTTAGCTTGTATTCTCTCTAATGTGTGCATAATGTTGCTGTTGTTATGTCCCAATTGGGAAAAGAATATGCACTTATAGTGATGACCAACACCACAGTAAGTGTGCTGCTGTCATGATGCTGCATACGCCTCATGTAACCTGCTGTCATATAATAAAAATTTCCTGGCCTAAAATGGTAGCCAGGTAGGTTCCTATCAAACAGGGACTGATAACTTGATCCAGGCCTGGCCTTAAGTATATTATTATCGCATTATATTAATTCAGTTCAAGATTTTTCAAGCTTTTAAACATGGCATCTGAATATAAATACTGCTAAAATAGAATAACAATTGTAAACAGACAGACAGATGTGTGTGTGTGTTTGTTTGTGTGTGTGTGTGTGTACTCACTCATCTCCATGGCCAACACAGTAAGATTGTGCCAGCTGACCTCCTCTCTGTCCAAGGGCAGTAGGGTCATCAGAGAGCCGCTGGTAATGTCCATGTAGAAAAACTTCTCAGGATCACTCATACGCTCTATAGAATACCTGACCAACATACCCAGGAAAGAAGAAATTATTTATCATCTTTCTCTTTATTATACTACATTTAAAGAGCCCATGTTCTACATGAACTACATGTACTTAATTTGTTTCCCCAAAGTCCACCAGGAAATGTTTGAAGTTGGTAAAACTGAAAATTGAAGCTTTGGGGATTATCTTAATATTTATTTAAACAGAAGGTAAAAATAAAATGGATCATTCTACCGAACTGGTTCAAAGTCAGATTAAAAAATTCATTTGGGGCCTTTAAGTGGCTTGAACTAAAATCCTTTCACTCTTATTAAACACTCCATTCTGTCACCACCAAAAAATCATAATACTGCTGAAACTTGACTAAATATTTCAGTAATGAATTGTTATAACAGTAACGATTTTAACAGTTGCACACACATCAAAATATTTTTCATGAAAACAAAAAGTTTGCTTGATTGCAGAAAATTTATTTCGGTAGTGAAAATTCTTAATGTTACACACTGATTTGGGACTTTGGGACACATTTACTTCAAAGCAGTGGGATCTAAGTGTTCACCATGTGGCCATGAGGGACAGGGATACAGTCTCACTCCCTGCCCTAAAATGCAGGGGCGTGGCTGAAAAAGGCTCCGCCTACAGACTAAAACTTTTTGTGTTTCTGTAGTGACGAGAAAATGTGTGATAGCATTTTTTTCAAAGGAAAAGAGGATCTTTAATTTTTTTTTTAAAACATCATCTGTACAAGTGTAAATTTAGGGGTTAGGGTTTTAACTGCCACCTTCCAATACAAAGTACCCTATAAATGATGATTTTGTGTATATTTAGCTTATTAATATCTCTATTAATGCCTTCGGTTTAAATAGATCATAACAATCCTTGTAAATGTCTAAAGTCTTAATACTTTAATATTTGTTATCCGGTGTTATCATCATGCCTGATATTCAGCCAGGTGCTGTATTTTTGTTTTGGTGGTTCACACTTCTCCATTTTTCAAAGGCTGCATTGAGCTGTGATTTCCCCCATTGCTAACAACAGCTAGTGAACTGGCTAGCTAAAATTATGTAGCAACACTAAGCTAAATCAGGTTCAAATCAGGTTCAGTGTGATTTTTCCAGCATTCTGTAAAGCCTGTCCAACCTTGTGTGCATGGATAGATCAGTCGGTATCTCACTTGGCCAATATAAACCTTTTCTGATTCTCATTCTTAACACACCAATGAACTGTGAGAATCAGAATCAGAAGGAGGACTTCTAGCTGATCTGGGACTCACCTTATAGAGTTGTTTGCAGCGTCAGGATCCCTGGCAGAAATCATTTTAAACACTGTTCCGATTTCAGCATCTTCAGGAACTTCTACGTAGTAGAACGGAGAGTCAAACTCTGGAGCTTCATCCACATCTTCTACGCTCACATGAACGATCGTCACGTCACTGAACGGACCTTTATTCGCGAAGCGAGGGTCAACGTGAGCATTAGAGCCCTCCACCTTTAGAGTGTAGCTGCGCTTCCTTTCAAAGTCCAGAGGCTGAAACACATATAAACTCAGAAATGAGCACGCTCTGTGCAGAGTAGCATTTCAGTCATTTCTTAGCTGGTCTATGTTTTAGCAAGAGGCTAACATTTAAAGCAGTAGTTCAGAGAAAAATCTAATTTTCCACTTAGCCCAAATGGTTCTCCACCTAGCCCAAATGGTTCTCCACCTAGCCCAAATGGTTCTCTACTTAGCCCAAATGGTTCTCCACTTGCCCAAATGGTTCTCCACTTAGCCCAAATGGTTCTCCACCTAGCCCAAATGGTTCTCCACTTAGCCCAAATGGTTCTCCACTTAGCCCAAATGGTTCTCCACCTAGCCCAAATGGTTCTCTACTTAGCCCAAATGGTTCTCCACTTAGCCCAAATGGTTCTCCACTTAGCCCAAATGGTTCTCCACCTAGCCCAAATGGTTCTCCACTTAGCCCACATGGTTCTCCACTTAGCCCAAATGGTTCTCTACTTAGCCCAACTGGTTCTCCACTTAGCCCAAATGGTTCTCCACCTAGCCCAAATGGTTCTCTACTTAGCCCAAATGGTTCTCCACTTAGCCCAAATGGTTCTCCACCTACCCCCAAATGGTTCTCCACTTAGCCCACATGGTTCTCCACTTAGCCCAAATGGTTCTCCACCTAGCCCAAATGGTTTTCCACTTAGCCCAAATGCAGCTGATCTGCTAAAGTGTCCAACTTTTGCTTCTTTAGTTAAGAAATGAAGCTGCTATGCTAAAGGTGCTAACACTGGAAGTAAACAGTCACCAAAATTGTTTCCACAAATACATTCCAAGGCCTTATACATTTGCTTCAGATCACACAGATAAGCTATGTAAAATAGCAGAATGGCAGTGATGGACCTTATTTACACATTTAAACTAAAACTGGAACTAAACGATTCACATAATGTCCTGCTCTCCTGGGCTATTTTGCCTAAAAACGTCCCATTAGCACAGTAACACCTAAGGCTTTCTTACTGCGAGAGAGTGAGAAGTTTTCATATCGAGTAACAATAAACCTTCAAAAACGATTGTGCTAAATCTGTAGCCACTGATTCTTACTAATGCAGACACATGCAAACTGTGGCTTTTAGCAGTGAATCACAAACCAGCAACAGAGGCATTCAGTAAAGTTACGCTGCTAAATCTCTGTGCATGTGGTGATCATTTTCACCTGACAATATCAAAGAAGATTTCTACTGAGATATTCTGAAATCCACAGCTGCGTCATGTAGGTTTATATGGATGACACCTCAAAGAGGTGAATCCGAGGTCAGCGCTGTTTACTTTTTCTCCATCTTTATTATGCTTACTAAGAAGTAGCTAAGAAGTGGTCTGGGGAGTCACTGGTGGGTCCTGCATCCAACTGACGCATTTCTTCACATGTATATTCAGGTTCAAACATAACAGTTGAGGCTTATTTGTGCACAAAGACGTGGTTCTTGAATTCATAATTGGAAGCTGTTTTGCTTTTCTGCAAACGCTCACTTAGCTCCTCTACCTGCATCTGTGTCATGAATTGCCTTCTTTGGTCATCCTGCGTGGAACAATACCAAGTAGTGCCCAGGAAAGAAGTTATTCATTGATTGCGTAACCTGAAACCTGGATGCGGTTTGAGCAAGTTTTGGGGTTGTATTTATGGAAATGTTTAGGGTGACTATTGACTTCCAGTGTTTATTAGCAAAGGTAGCTCCTGTTCTAAACTAAGAAAGGAAAATTTGGAAACCAAACACATCTTAGTTGATGGACTGCATTTGAGGTAAATAGAATATCATGTAAACCTGATTTGTATAGAGATATTATATAGATATTTATGTTAAAAAACTGACCAGTGAGCATTATGAGCCATACACTGACCCAATATACCACATTTCTGTCCCTTAAAGCAATAGAAAACAGTAAAGAAGCTCCAGTGTAGCTCCAGTGAAAAACTAAAGAAGCAAACATGTTTAGGCTGATCACCTACATTTGGTGTAAATCACATTTTCCATAACATTATCGTTTTAAAGCTGGTTATGGATTGCTGGAGCTAGTAGGCATTTGAGCTGTGCTACCATTTCTCTTGCTCCCTGTTAGCAGTCTCAGGGATATGTTGCACTATTTAATGCCAACATTTACCTTTTTAATAATGATGACACCATACAGGTTGCTGGCATCGACGCTAATGTCGAAGGAGTCCCGTCCATCTCCGTCAATAATGCTGTATTTCATTTCAGCGTTAATGCCTATATCACGGTCTTTAGCCTGGATTCGTCCCACCACTGATCCCACCGGACCTGACTCTAAAACACTCATCTGGTACAGCTCTGTGGGAGAGAAAGATGGAGAAAAAAGATCAAATATCTTATGACATGAGATATTTAGCCGATGTTTTCGATATTAAAGGGGAATATTTTAAATTGTCTGCATGATTTACTTGTTGAGATGATAGGAAGCTCATTTAGAGTGATTGGATGTGAAATTCTCAGTTCTAGAAACCACCATTTTATCATGATTACCATTACATTTAAAAAAAAATTAAGACACATGTAGGTTCACTGGTGGGTTTGGACAATAAATAAAGTGGCTAAATTTGTGATGCAGACATCATGACCCCTGGTTCCTATCACCACCACTGTAAAGAGAATCAGTAAGAAAGACTGCAGGCTTTTTTCTAAAATGAAACATTTCACATCAAACCACTCCAAGCAAGTGTGTCTCTCTCACTGTAATTTAATTAGAAGTGCTCAAATAACAGCTGCATATATATATATACACCATCACAAGATGTTTACAGCTGTATGCAAATCATTGAAGTGAGAGAGAACACACTTGCTTGGAAAAGTATATAATATTTGTAAAATATAAAACGTGCCATAACCTTTGCTCAGACCCCATTCTGTGTTTTCTTTTGTTACCCCCAAAATATGTTAAATTCAGCATATAAACATTTATTGTGCGTTAAAATGTGCAGACGTGTTCACTTATTCTCACTCACATAGTCAACAAAACCTCATTTGACCAGGGGCGCCCAAACTTTTGCTCATGACTGTATAATCAGTATCCAGTATCCTTTGTTATATCAGGTGTTCATCATGTCAAACCAGTAAAGTATGATTAGGAAAAGAACACCTATGCATCTATGGAGAATGTGTTTACATAGAAACACTCGCTTATCATTGGTTATCAGGAATCAACTCATTAACACTCAAACACTTAACACAAGAACGATCAGCTACACCTGAGTTAGAAACACCTCTGCCTTACAAACAGCCTTTACAGCTGCTACACTCTTCCTCCAAAAGAGGGAGCCAGATCCCTTGAAGTAAACTGGTGACCCAGGGAGTGGGACTTGTTTTCAGACTGGGAATTACATGATGCAGACGTTCCGCCTTAAACTCTAACTGTATTTCTCCTGCTACACACAAACACCCTTTTTCCCTGTTTAAAATGAATTAAATATTCACTCTTTTTGATTCTCAGATGCAAAATGATATGAGAGAAGTAAGATGTTGCTGAGGGGTCCCAGATATTCAGAAAGGGTCCTACCTGAAGAATCAGGCAGTTTAAGTACGAACGAGTAAAGTCACCTATTGTGTTATAGCCAGTAATGGTCTTACTCTGGGTGAATTTGGGTGGGTTGTCGTTGACGTCACTGAGCGTGATGTTGACTGTTGTTGTTCCCGCCAGACCACCCAGCTGACCCTCCATATCTTTAGCCTGAATAACCAGCTGATACTGCTCTCTGACCTCGCGATCCATTTCAGCCAGAGAGACCCGAACATCACCTACAAAGAGGCACACACAGACAGACAGACCAAGAACTTTAGAGGAGGAGGAAAATGTTCTTAAAATCATAATTCAGCCAGAAAATGTATCCATTCTTCCCCTTACCCCAAAATATACAGATAGGCCCATAAATATTTGGATGTAGAGAAAGTTATTGTTATTTTAGCTGTCTACCACAGCATGTTAGAGTTGAAATTATGAGGCCAAAACACAGATTTTCAACTTTATTTTGGAGGTATTGACACCTAAATTGGGTGAACTGTGTAGGAATTACAACCATTTTCATACAAAGCTGCTCCCATTTTTAGGGCCTCAAACTTAAGTGGAGAAACTAAAATCATCATAAATCGAATTATTGTTTTGAACCCTTGGCTACAAATCCTTTGTCTGGACCCCGTAGACATCAACAGACACTGGGTTTCTTCCCTGGTGATGCTCTGATAGGCCTTTACCGCAGCTGTCTCCAGTTCTGGCTTGTTTTTGGGGCGTTTGCCTTCAGTTTGCCTTCAGTAAGTTAAAATGCATGGACTGAGTGGACTGAGGTCAGGTGTTTGCCATGGCCATCGCAGAACATTCTAGTTCTTTGTCTTTAAAAAGTCTTGGGTTGCTTTTGCAGTATGCTTTGGGTCATTGGAATGATTCCAATCAGTTTGGAACGATCTGATCACATCTGATTAGATAATATAACACTATACACTTCAGAATTCATCCTGCTGCTTTGCCAACAGTCATATCATCAATAAATACCAGCATGGAACCAGTTCCACTGGCAGCCATCCATGCCCACACCATAACACTACCTCCACCATGCTTCATAGATGAGGTGGTATGCTTTGGATCATGAGCAGTTTCTTTCTTTGTCCATTCTCTTCTCTTCCCATTATTCCAGTACCAGTTAACAGCTAACAAGTAACTGAAGCTTATCCCACCAATTGGCAGCAATGCTCAGTTGTCTCTAGTAGACTTACTCATGTGGTTTTGGACTCAGTTTGACACACTGTAATCTATAAACATGGACAAAGTTACATCACATTGCTGAACACAGTAGCCGCAGCCATCCGGAAGCCTGCCGCTGAATTTTGTCAATACTTTTGACCATTTTTGTCCAAATATGTCTTGACTAATCAACTGGATTTGGCATTAAGGGGTAAACTGTTAAATACTTGATATTTTGGCTTTCACCTTTTTTAAAAATTTAATTTCTAAAATTAAATTTGTATTCACTCACATTTAGCAGGCTAAAGACTCTCCACAAGGGGGTGCTATTAGCACTCAAGTAGATTTTGACACTGTGTCTCCTTGTCAAATCATTTTTCCTGGTGCATTCACCATAATGTAAAGGGCAAATGCTTTCAAATGGTCATTTTCACCCTGGAAGACTGAACCTTCTCCATTTACCAAGTGTTGGCGTCTAAGAGTGTTTACACATAAAGTTCTTTCTGTGGCTCTGTATGTACGGTAAGTCTTGAGGTTCTTTTACCATAAAACAAAATGCAAAGCAAAATAGGGCTGTTTTTGTTTTACAGTGTATGAATCAGATGAAACACAATGTAATCGTACTGAGTTTGGTTTGTTTGTGGGTCCATTTAGGAGGATCTGAGTTTGTTTGACATCTTCACATATGCAAAAGAAACCGCAGTCAGAGACCACTTGAACTGTTGACTGTCTATGAGAAGTAGTAGTATGTTAGTAACATAGTTAGTATGTTGTAAGAACTGGTTTACATACATGAGCAATCTGTGTCTGTATGATTTGATGTACCTGTTTTTGGATCCACAGAGAAGTATGGCTGTCCCTCTAGAATGCTATAGACCACCCGAGCACTGTTACCGTACGACGGGTCATCGGCATCTACCGCTGTCACCCGGATCACGTAAGTGCCTATGGAGAGACAGTGAGAAAGAGGAGAGAGAACATATAAATAATACATTGTAAAATTAATAATCCATTTTATTTATTAGTGTTATTATGTTATGATTAATATTATTTTGTCATACGTCAATAATCTGCCCAAACATGTAAAATGCATGGATACAGTACCAACAGGAGACATCTCTGGAATGGTTGCCCTGTATGGTCCATCCAGGAATTTTGGCTCATTATCATTGATGTCCTGAATCTTCACGATGAACTCTGACTCGGGCTCTAGGGGGCGCCCTGTCTCCCGGTGTCTGGCCTGGGCTCGGAGCATGTACTGGGCCTTCACCTCGCGGTCTAGCCGCTGGATGGCATGGATATCACCTGTGCTGTCATCCAGAGTGAACGTAGTACCAGCACCTTCACCCGACAATATATACTTGATGGAGCCATCACCTTTATCCATGTCTGAGTGAAGCTGAAACAGAGGTTGAAAAAGGTAAGAAAAGAAAGAGGCTTCGGTCTCGATGACTGCACAACCCTGCACGGCACATTTTAGTGCTTGCCCTGTGTGTTAACTTCAGTGAGTGGACATCTACCAACACTGTGTGTTTACCATCTTTATGTTTTATTATTATCTGTCATGCATTCATGCACTGGAAATGCAGTCTTCATGTAAATGCAGTAAAAGCTGAATATTATACATTGCAAGTAACTCTCACACCACTAATTTTAAAACCAACCAAATATAAGCTTCACTCATTCACTCTGCAGGTGTGATTCTCTCTGTGTAGTTCATTTAACTCTGGCTGTTTTTTCTCTACTTCATGGAGAATTCATAACTCAGGATAACACGCTTTTGTTTGTAAGATCTATATTGTTCTGTGGATATCATCAACAGCCAAATTACATATGATCTAAACTTATGTTTAACTTATATCCAGATTAATATCTTCTGATGCCCCTGGTTCATTAAAACTGTGGTGCCCCCTAGGAACTCTTTTCTCATCACACACACTGCATTTTCATTGATCTAATTACTGAATAGGTATGAGGCCAAAATGCAAAAGAATTACACCACTTAAAATTCACACCTTGGTGATTTCTTTTCTAGCATCTATATAACTCATAGTTATTCCCCTTACCCACGGTAAAATGACTGTAATGCATGGCCTCAAGTGGCTTATTGCTTATATGAAACGAACAACATAAAATATGACATAATACACAATTTTCCAATAAATAATCTAAGCTATTATTGATAATTATCTACATAAACTGTTATTCTGCCAAGAAATGTAGTTCCTTTAGAGCAAGCCATCATGGACTGCTGAATTAGCACAAGAACGTTCAGTCACCCATCATTATATATTGCAGTCATTTCATGAATTTTTTAACTTTTTGTCATATAATTATGAACGTGCAAGTAGTTAGATTCTTAAGGGGGTAAATTCTTGAAACATCCATTGGAAAATTGGTCAGTCAGGAGTCATTTTTCTCTGTGGTATCTAGGTAGATTCAGTTAGATGAACTCTCCTATTGCTTAGGACTTGAGGAGCTGAAAAGAAGGCCTAACCCTCAGCATAATTATGACATGACAGAGAAATCAAACAATCATGTTTCCAATTGGTGGGACCAATTTTGTACATAAAAAAAAAACTCTAGGCCTTCCGGAGGTCCTAGGTACATCACTGAGCCAATACGAGCAGCAGCCTAATCAATGGGTTGTTAGAAATGGAAAACACTGGCGGTTGCTTTATATTAGACTCTCTAATGAAGAAGTCACTGTGAAACTGGTTAACTATATGCTAATATGTCTGCCACAAGCTTTAAGTAAAACATGGAATGACAAGCTTCAAATATTTGTTTTTAACCTAGAATGGCCAAAAAATGTTCATGCAATCGCCATTAGCTTAGCACTATAAACTACGAGAATCCTATAGGGATGTTAGCGGAATGTAGATGTAGTATGTATGTAGTATGTATGTAGAATGTAGAATGTAGTAATGTAGAGGCGTTCCTTTTTTAAGTGTGGCAAAGTTTTGACATTTATGGCTCAAATTGAAGGCCTAGTTCTACTAGTTCCAGTTCACCACTGCATTTTTAGATGGCATCAGCTAACTATTTCTTCATACACTCACTGTTTTTGAGGTATGAGGTGCAGTAAGTTATGATGTGACTATGCTAGTAATTGTTAGCTGAGGTAACAGGCGATTCGTTTGCTTGATCTTAAAGACTTTTTACTGGATACTTTTCTCTTTGTAAATTTCAAGCCACCTACTATGGATCTGGGTTTGGGATTAATATTGTAGAGTAATAGAGAGATTCTGAGACGTGTTTTACATTCTGATTCTGAGTCGTGTCTACATGCTGTATTTTGTCCGCCATATGTGCCGGTATGCAGTAGCTTGTAGCCTTAAGAGTCTTATACTATGGCTCTTCCTTACCTTTCCTATGTAAAGAGGTTTCTGTTCTGTGTACTCCTCAAGAACGAAGAACTGGTTCCAAACCCATCCTCTCTTCACTCTGCTCAGAGATTTCACTCTCAGACCCTTCTCCACTTTATCTCCCAGCAGGTCCTCAATCAGGGTTAATAACATCAACAGCATGATGATCGTGGTAAAGTTCCTTCTGCTCAGAAACACGTCCGCCATGGCAGTGAAGAAATCTCTCAGTGAAGCTGGTCAGTTTGGATGCAAAGTCCAAAGAAATCCTTAATTGCAACTGTCCCTGATTTCAGGGGTCTCCCTGTAAAAGCACACAAACATTATACTGTCATATATTGCTCTCTATTTCTATAATGAAACTCAGTAGAGGATGCTACACACCACAAACATGTTCAACCATCTTTATGAAGAAACAGAAATGGAAATTCTTGAATGTCTTTTTCCTAAATTCACTGTTTCCACACAAAGTCAGAAATTCACAACAAAAAAATTTGCTGATCAGTCAAAAACATGTTTGATGCTAGAAATGTGCTTTAGTTTTGTTCCTGAGCTACAAGGCTAAAAAGTAACTGTCATACAGTGTCAGAAACCACATAACCCAGATTCCAGACAGTTCTGGGCCGATTCTGGCTTGCCTACTCAACTACCGGGCAGATGTTAGGCATGCAGGCCAGAATGGGGTCAGAACCTAGACTACTTCATACAGTTTTGCCTCGTGTCTATATTTGTGGACCAATTCTGGCATGAATGTTGCAGACCAAAAATGTAGTTGGGCCAGATTTGGGCCACATCCATTAGTTCTACTTACTTTACAGTGTGTGGGCCAGATCTGGGTGAGGACCCAGCCGTATTCTGGGACAGAACAAACACAAGGATGTTGCCCAAAAGTGGGCCAGACATATTTTTCTAATGTGAAGCAAGTCCATTTTAGATTACTTAACTCGATTAATGAATAGATATGGACACAGACTACTGGCCTGCATTTAAATATATATTCCATAAAAATATAGAAACTGTGGTGGCAGTATTACTGGTTCATTTTCAGCAAGGTCAACAATTTTTGTGATGATTTTTTAATGTAAAATTATGTTAAAAAATGAGTATATAGAGGACTTTCTCATTTCATATATTGCTGTTGTCGGAAGAAAACCTCGTATCTCCAAAATGGTAACTTTACAGGAGAAGGAAAAAACCTACTTTACTTTTAATGTAAGTCAATAGAACCAGACATTTTTCCAAGTAATTTTGGGTCATTTCTTTTGGTCCATTTATCATGAAATTTACACACAATGTAAAGGACAACAGGTATTTTCAAATTATGTCAAAAACTGAAAAAACGACAAAAATGGAGATACAAGGTTTCCTTCCGACAGCAGCGATATGGAAAATTCTATACATTTACAGTATCTATTAACATCTTATGCATTTCTCCACTGGAAATGTTCACTACCCAATTCGTTTGTCAAGCCTAAGAGGTTTTAGTTGTAGTCTAGTTTAGTTTAGTCTCATTGTTAACTGCAGGCATTGAATTGTACAAAGTAAATTACAACTATCAACCTATCAGGTTCAACAGAGTTTTAAATAATGAGTCTTTTATTATAAAGAAACCTTCAGTCTGAAGGACAGAACTGAAGCGCTAAATGCAGTATATGCAGTGTCTGAATGCTAGTGTGCTAGCTAGCTAGCGCAATAACTAATTCAGGTGCAGTTTTAGCTTTGAAGCTTTGAAGGAATGTGATTTGTAACTTGCTAAATCTTCAGCTCTGGTAAGTTCAGCTAGACTAGCTATTGTGCTAGCTAACATAGGCCTTACTTGCTATCTAAACTACATGCTTGCCAACCATTTCAAGTTGTTTTGCTTTATCACTAGAAGGTTTTTTTTCGATAACGGCAGGTTCATTTTCTTAAGCCGAATCAAACCTGAAGCTGTGGTGAGCAGCTGGAGAGCAGCATTGCCAATATAATGACCATAGAAATACAGCCGTGCACAGTATCACACGTAAAGATCTGCAGCCCACTAACGTAAAGCTAGAAACAAAAGATTTTTTCAGTTATTAGATTAAGATTGATGGTCCTAATCTAATCAGTTTTGCCAGTCATGCTGAAATGAGTCGCAGATCTCGAGTCCAAATTGAGCTGCGAGTCAGTCAGCGAGTCGGAAAAATGTGAGTCAACATGCAACAGTTCCATCGAACATAGTTGGCTTCATCCAAGCATTGTATTTCATTCAACCAGCAAAGACAGACACAGCAGGCCTCATCACTTTTGACCTGTAGTCACTCTCACTCTCTTTTTTCATTCAATCAGACAGATGGCATCTGTCCATTTTGAATTTAATAGACAGACAGAAGTCTTTTTTTGTGGAAAGAATGTTGTGTGTGTGCGGAGGGGGGTGGGGGTGTTGGAGACCACCAATGAGCTGTTGAGGGAGACTGTGTGAAACAGAAACAGCAGAAAAAAAGAGCCTCCTGACTCCATTATTCTGTGTGAGGGGGTGTGTATTGTATAGTCTCGCACTCCATCACACTCTTAACCCTCACTTCATCTTCACTAAAGACACACAGGAGCCGGTCAAGAGCACAGGAGTCGGGGGGGCTTTGGTTCTTTTTTTGTCCAGCTTTAGTGGGCTCCAGATTGGGGCCCTGGGTCTCTTTTTAAGGTCTTAAAGGGGAATTCTACCATTTTTTCAAAAAAATTCTCCATAAAAGATGTAAACAAAGTCATTCCGAGTAGGTTAAATATAAATGCTCTGTCAGAATCGTTCACAGTGGTGATGATAGGAACCAGACGTCTGAAATGTTTAATGCTTCTAAAAGCTCCCTCACAGAAAGTGAATACATGAAGTGTTTACAAATACGCTGCTTCATGTCTGAGACATTGATTTTCTGATAGTTTTGACATAAGATTTTAGCCTAAAATGTATTTTCAGGGTAAAGAGAGGTGGATACAAGGTGTTAAAAAGCAAGAAGAAACCTTATTTTTTCAGATTTTCTACTATTTTTCCAGGATCAATATTACACATAAAAACTCAAAAGACATGTGTAGGTTAATTGGTGGTTTTGGATAGTAAATAAAATGGCTGTGTTGTGTTTGTGTTGTGGATCCCTGGTTACTATCACCACCACAGTACAGAGCTCCCCTTTAAGGACACAGAAACAAGCAGAATGTCTTCAGCTAACTAAAATATATACGTTGCTCTTCAAAAAATAGGCAAACACAGCATCAGGTCAATGGAAAAGGCAACTGTGATTGATCGAACAGAGCATGAATAATAAGTTGCATTTTTGCTGGCTGAAAAATCTTACGACTGTGTGCAAGATGTCATCAATTATACATAGTTCAAGTCCAAATAAATTGCTACTGCTATATAAGGCCTTTACAATTATAGTTTTGGTAGTAAACTTTTCCCCTATTTATCCAAATGTAGTCAATCAGCTAAAACATGTTGCTTCTTTAGTTTTACACTGAAGCTGTGAGGCTAATGCAGCTAACAAGTCATGGAAGCTTATGTACACCAGTTAGCATCCTGCAAGATTAAAGGAACTAAAAATCTGCACTGTATGACACAGTAGTCCATGTTTATAGATAAAAGTATGTCATAAACCATATTAGCAAGACTATTTGAGATCACTAATCAGTGAGTTGATCAGTTAGTGAGTGATGGTTTAGGCATGGTAGCACAACGCTAATTGGTGGGGTATAAACTTCCATTAGCCTTGTAGCTCCAGTGCAAAAACACGAAGCTAACTTTATACATGAAACAAGTTTTGGCTGTTTGAGGAAATGTATAATTTCGCACTGAACTATCGCTTTAAGTTTCCCATGGGCCTCTTTAGAAAACGAGCATGCTCCCTTCCTCCCTGACCTCCTTTCACTCTTTCAGCAAACACGCTGCCATTATGAAGTCAAATGAGCTTCTTCTGACCATGAAGGGTCAAACCTCAACCCACTTGCATTCACCAGCATTTTGTCACAGCTAATAAGCTGACATGCTATATTGTTGTGGTGGCTAAGCATTCCACACGTCTTTCAGAGCCTAATCTTATAGCTTTTTCTTTTCTTTTCTGTCTGTAAGAGCAGCTGGTACTTGTGGATCACCACACAGAGAGGGAGAGAGAGAGAGAGAGAGAGAGAGAGAGAGAGAGAGAGAGAGAGAGAGAGTGAGAGAGTGAGTGAAAGCGGGGGGATGATGGATTGGAAGGACAGAGAGACCACATGAGAGAGATTTACCTCATGGAGGACAAGAGTCCATTCTTATCACAAGGTCAGTGGGAATTAGAAAGGAAATGAGTTGAGAAAAAGTACATTTTTCACAATCGAGACCAAAAGTTTTCCTTTCAGACATGAAGAGTCTTGTTGGCTGCAGAGTGTATTTGAGTACTGCAGTGTGTAGTTGAGTACTGCAGTGTGTAGTTGAGTACTGCAGTGTGTAGTTGAGTACTGCAGTGTGTAGTTGAGTACTGCAGAGGCGGTATGAGTAGTACAGAATGTATTTAAGTGCTACAGCATGGATTTGAATACTACACTGTGTATTGTGTGTTTCAGTATTACATTTAGTGATGATACGTTCTTGAACGATCCGGTTCTTTTCAACTGCTCTTCTGTAAGAACAAGGGAATCCGAGTCGTTCTCTCTATCGTTGTGCCCAAATTTTACAGCCTACCCTAAACCACTCCACCCCCTACTGAACAGTGAGAACCAGCCAGTCACAAGAGAGAGGTGTTGTCACATTAGGGTCCTAATAGGCAGAATGGGTAGGATTCATTGGTCGCTGAACGTGGCATTTAAAGTTGGCCCTTCTGGCTCCTTGTTTTTTTGTTGTGTCAATGAAATATTAGGTGTTGCAAGAATTGCATTCAAGGCAACTTTATATTCATATTATAATTATTCGTATTCATATTATATTATAATTATAACTTTATATTCAGGGCAACTTTAAATTTACTGACAAAGCAGAGGGATATGGAATCAACTTGTGCAATGTTTACAACACACATCATTGACATTAGGTCTGGCAATATGAGGCAATATGAGTCCTATTCCACACATGTAAAAAAATCTGAATCTGATCTAAATCTTACCCTATCCTAGAGATTATTTTGCAGAGAAACCTAACCCCCGCCCATTAAAAAAGATCTAAGCCATAAGAGCCAGCTGCCTTTAAAGAGCTGTTGTTCCCGTCACTAACTACATTGTGTAATTTAGTGCTACATGGTATTTTCAGTACTACACTGTGTACTACATTTGAGTTCTATAGAGAAGATTTGAGCACTACAGTGTGTATTTCTGTACTGCAGTGTGTGTTTGAGTACTACAGAGTGTAGTTAGTTACTAGTTTGTATTTGGGTACCACAGTTTGTATTAGTTGATTACTACAGTATGTGTTTGAATACTACAGTATGTAGTTCCATGCTACAGAGTGCATTTGTGTACTGCAGTGTGTTTTTTGGTGCTGCACTCTCTTGCCTCCCTTACTAAGCAAGGTTTCCTAAAGATGCAGGCTGACTGAGAATGAGATCTGCTAAACAATATGTTCCTTCAAGCTTCTTTCAGCAGCTGCAAGTACTCGTACACACACGCACACACACACACACACACACAGTGCTCTGAAAGACAACACAAATCTTTACCTTCATCGATAATTTCAACATAAGGAGAAGATATATATTATATATTATACTGTAAGATATATGTATGAAACAATATTTATACAAATAAAATCTAATATAATATTTTTTGTCAGTCGTTTTTGTCGATTGTAATTGCAGTGTGCTCTCACAAGTGTCTCACAAGCACACATTTTTCTCACACTCCGAACTGAAAACCTGACTTGTTTTCCTTGCATTGTGGGTGGTGGAAGGGCTAGCCTCTGTGTGTGGTGTTGTATAGCATTATCCCGGGCTGATTTCACACCCAGCATGACCGTATCCTCCGATCTCTGTTGCCTAAATGGAGGTTTATAGAGGTCGGGGGCTGTGGAGAGAGAGGCTCACTCAGACCCACACACATCGCTGTGTGTCATGGCTAATTTGTTAACCTGAATTGATTTTGCATGGTGCCCGGTATCACCACCAGAGAGCCACTTCATATATTTGACCTCTGTAGCGTCCCTCAGCCTTAAAGGAGGTTAGGAGAAAAATCAAATTTACCCAGTTCTGTCCTTCCCACCAATGTAGTTGATCAGCCTAAACATGTTTGGGGTCTGAAGTTTGCTTCTTTAGCACTGGAGCTGCGCCACTAATATAGATTATAATTAACAGAAGTATAGAACCACCAGTTAGCGTCATTCAAACTGCATGTCTGCATCATAACATAGTATTATGTAGGGACAAAATTCAAGCCTGAAGATGTATACTACTACTGTTTTTAATTGTGCAACATACTTGTGTCCATTTTTCCATTTTTATGCAAACCAAATTCCAAAAAAGCTGGGACAGTAGGTAAAATGCAAGTGGTGATTTGTAAATTCACTTTCATCTTTATTTAAATGAAAATAGTATAAAAATAAAATATTTAGTTCTTTTATTTTATTCTAAAGCTGAGGCCTGCAAAACCTTCCAAAATCGGGGGCAATTTAAAACAAGAAATGTAAAATTTTACTAAAAACATCTTATACAAGTGATGCAATTATGATTGGGTATAAAAGGAGCATCCAGGAAAGGCTGAGTCCTGTATGAGTGGGAGTGTGTTGGGACTCACCCTTTTGGCACAAAATGCATCTACGTTTAAAGAATAACTTTCCTCAATTAGCATTTGCAATGATTTTAGGTGGTTTTAGGTTTCGCCCTCTACAGTGCGTAAAATCATCCAAAGTTTCAGAGGATGTGTGCTAAGGGCAAGGCCGAAAACCAGTATTGAATGCCCATGACCGTTGATGCCTCAGCCAGCACTACTCTAAAAACCGCCATGCTTCTGTAATGAATACAACCACATGGGCTTGGGAATACTTTAGAAAATGCTTGCCAATAAATACAGTTGATTAAGAATCTACTTAAGCTATCTGCAAACATCCAGAAATGCTGCCAACTTCTCAGGGCCAAAGATCATCTGAGATGGACTGACACAGTGTGCTGTGGTCTAATGAGTCCACCTTCCAAACTGTTTTTGGTGTAACTGAATATCAAAAACTAGTATGTCTACATATGTCAAAAAAATGCTATGGAGTTTACATGACTGTATGTCATGACAACTAACGTTGATGGTAGCATAACACTATTACTGAACAAAATTCCAGTCCTGCCCTTCAACCTATTCCTTTAATGCTTCATTCTTTCAAGGAAGAGTTGAAAATTCTATTCTATGACCTCCTTTTGACCTGTGTTTGTTAATAGTTAGCTAAAGGCCACACTGGCAACGGCTTTGCCTTTATGTTGTTAAAGACTGGTATATAAGTTACCAGACAAATTTCACACTTCAGAAACCCTGAACCTTCCCATCAGCACCCACATCCTTCACTTCCTCTTCATTCTTCACTTCACTTCCACTTCTAGCTTTCATGAGTAGAGCGTGAAGGCAGATGTGTAAACATCGACCTGCATACACAAGGATGATGTGTCTCATGTTACCCAAAGCGCTCAACCAAGACATGTTTGGAAAGGTTTGCTGTTTCAGTTTTACACTGAAACCCATACCCCAACATGTAACACCATCAAGACTACATGCCTAAATCATTGCACTTTTACACCGCAAACTGTCAAGTTATTAAATAACCTCAAATAGATTATATGGTTTCTGACACTGTATGACATACTGTTACCCATGAAAGTATGTGGCATAGCTAAAAACACAATGCTAATTGTGTGGTATAAGCTTTCATTACTTGTTAGCTACTCATAGCTCCAGTGCACAACTGAAGAAAACATGTCTTAGCTCATCGACTACATTTGGGGTGAGAGGGAAATTGTGGCAAAGTGATTTTTCCACCAAACTAT
This sequence comes from Colossoma macropomum, assembly GCF_904425465.1. NCBI lineage: Eukaryota > Metazoa > Chordata > Actinopteri > Characiformes > Serrasalmidae > Colossoma > Colossoma macropomum. The sequence goes on from NW_023494790.1 coordinate 11,089,774, forward strand.
CACTTAAAACTTTTTTCCAGAGGCAAATTCGTCCACTCTGAACACATTTTCGAGTGGCCACGGTTCACTAAGCAGCTAAAATGCTAACTCTCCCCTCCTTTTCTCAGCTCGTTCCTTCAGGACTCTCTCATTACTCTGTAACTTAGCGTAAAATGGTGGTTTTGTCATTTATGGGGACCTTTACTCAGCCATTCACGCTGTGCGCTGGTGCATGGCTATGATGTCACCATGCATGAGTGTCATCCACAAAAGTCTATCATTATCAGCACCGCAACACTATTTAATCTCTGTCTTTCTGTCTGTGGCCTCTGGCTAATGCTAATAATTGCTAAGAGTCTGTTCTACAGCATATATTTACATGCTTGCTAATCTTCACTGCATACTTATGCTGTGTTGTGCTATTATATGCCATTATTGGCAAGCATGTTGAGACTAAAGCTGTGTTTACATTATGATAGTAGATGACGGCAAAATAGAGGCTACATGCTTTTAATACACATCGCAGCAGTCAGCTGAATGTTCCATATAGAGTTTATAGAGGTGTTAAATTTAATGGAAACATAGATGCTGAAAGGTCGCAGCTGAAGTTCAGGTGTACCTGCTCAAAAGAGTTGCCACTTCAGCAATGCAAAGTTCCTGGACACTTAATCAGTGACTTGATTTCTTACTACATTTTAAGGTAGACAGAAGCCACAGAACCTAATCTTCTCAGTTATTGTGTTGCAATGCGTCCTAATGCCAGGAGTGCAACTTCCCCACACAGTTGCCCCTACATCAAAGGAAGTCTGAACCAATCAAACCAGAGAATTTGTGGTCAGGAGAATTGCCACTCAATGATGTTTGAATGAATGGGCTCCAGTGGAGCTTTTGTGCAAAATCAAAATTGGTAAATAATTTTTATGTCTAAAAATAGACAGATTTTCAGAACACAGAACAGCATAAAATATTTCAACCCTGCTATTATATTGTTGAGCACTTTTGAACTATAATTATATACAATTATACTTCATAATAGCGACTTGTGTGTTCATGACGTTAGTGCAAACTGCTCCACTCAGCCAAAGAGCTGATCAGCTCATCAAGCAGTCAGCACTTAGTAGCTGTAATGCCAACCGATCAGGACTGAGTAGCAGTAATGCTCACTAATCAGCACTCAGTAGCAGTGATGCCAACCAATCAGCACTCAGTAGCAGTAATGCCAACCAATCAGCACTCAGTAGCAGTAATGCCAACCAATCAGCACTGAGTAGCAGTAATGCCAACCGGTCAGCACTGAGTAGCAGTAATACTCATTAATCAGCACTCAGTAACAGTAATGCCAACCAATCAGCACTCAATAACAGGAATGCCAACCAATCAGCATTCAGTAACAGTAATGCCAACCAATCAGCTCTCAGTAGCAGTAATGCTAGCATCTGATGGCCCAAAACATATTTGCTGTAGAAAAACAGAAAGATGCAATAAAAGTTTTCTTTGATATTTTAATAAAAACATCCTTCTACTTTCTACATAAGTTTAATGTTACATTTTTCATTTTTAGCCGTTTAGCTTCATTCACTCTCATTAACTGAGGACTTGCTTGCAGGTGTCTTTGGGCATTTTGCAATCATGTTTTTGATATAACGGGAAAACAAGAAGTGGCCAGACTTCCCTTAAACCAGCTGTGATCAAACTAATTATTTGAAGTGGTTTGATTGGACGAAAAGAAGCAGTTAATAAGATAATAAGAAACGCTAATATATGAAAACACTTGGATTATTATGTCCAGACGTTCATTTTTCCCGGACAGACGGCCAAAATACAGGACGATCGAGAAAAATATTTGACTGGTGACCACTGTACCACTCACATACAACAAAACAAAACTTCAACAAAAGCACACCATAAAAACATTAGTGTTTAAAGGGGAACTCCACCGGTTTTCCAAAAATTCTGCATAACTTAATGGTTATGATGTAAACAAAGTCATTCAGGGTGGTTTGCTGTGAACTGCTCCGTGGCAGAATTGTTCACAGTGGTGGTGATAGGAACCAGACATCCACCTCTAAAAGCTCCCTCACAGATAACATTGTAAGATAACATCATAGCCCCCCACACAGGCAGACCCACCACATTAGACCAGCAACACTGTCACCATGGCAACATTTACGTGATGTTTACAACTACGAATAACTGCTGTGAAAGAGGGAGAAAAAGAAACCTTTTACGCCATCTGTCATGACTAGCATGATTTAAAAGTCTACAAACCCAGAAAAACATTCCGGTCACAAGACGACACAAACTGTATAAGGACACTGTTACCTATTAAAGCGATAGTTTAGACAATACGACCCGATTTAATCCAAATCCCGTTAGTCAACCAAAACGTTTGGTCTGAAGTTTGCTTCTTCAGTTTTGCACTGCAGCTATGAGGCTAATATAGCTAACAAGTCATGGAAGCTTATAGTCCACCAATTAGCATCATGCAAACTGCATGCAGGGTCATAATTTCTGTTATGAGTTAAAGTAAAAATGTAAACTTACAGAATATTCCACGTATGAGACGTTAGTTGTGCTTTGCACAGGCCTAATAAGCGTTAATTAGCATACATTATCATAATTTTCCACTAAATAAGCAAAGAAATTTACAAAAATGTTGACCTTTCTGAACATGAACCAGATTTGTAATATATATATATTTACAATGTCTATTTCGGTTCATTCATTGGGTTGTTTGGTCATCTGAAAAAGAGCTGATTATGTGGTTTATGACACAAGCAAGTGTACTTTTTGTATATAAAATGTCTAAATTGGCTTTTTCACCAAACTGTTCCTCTAATCCATTTAGTCAATAGACTGCAGACTGGATTCACCTGTTAAAACTGTGCAGTAAATCTGAATGTGTGTGTGAAATGAGGTGTATTTACTTACCTTCTCCTTCTTTTCCTTCTGTTCTTCCTTTCTGTCTGTGCTACAGGTCTCGCCTCTTACACCTCTCTGTTTCCCTCAGCAGAGTGTCAGACTTCCTGTTTTACTGCATCACTTCATTCTGAGCCACTCTCAGTTCAAACTGCCCAGTCAAATGTAACCCAGTTACTGTCCTACGGTCAGCAGCAACCAATGAGAATAAAGGGAATCCTGAGAGAGAGAGAGAGAGAGAGAGAGAGAGAGAGAGAGAGAGAGGAGGGGGAGTGAGAGGAGAGGGAGAGAGAGGAGAAAGAAAGAGAGTGAGAAAAGGGAAGAGATAAATGAGACAGAGGGAGAGTGAAAAAGGAAGAGAGGGGAGAAAGAGATATAGTAGAAAAAGAAAGAAGAAAGATGATGTGGAAAGAGAGAAAGTGAGGAAAGAGAAAGAGACAGAGAGAAAGAGGGATAAAGGAAAGAGCGCAGGAGAGAGAAAAAGGACAGAAAGAGTGTGTGAGAAAAGGGGAGAGATAAAGGAGAGAGGAAGAACGAGAAAAGGACAGAGGAGAGAAAGAGATACAGTGGAGAAGGAAAGAAGAAAGTGAGAAAGAAGAGAAAGAGAGAGAGACAGGGAAGGAAAGTGAAGAAAAAGAGAAAGATAAAAGAGAGAGGAAGAGGTAAAAAGAGGAAAAAAGAGTGCAAAAGAGGACAGAGAAAGAGGAAAGGAAGAGTGGGTGAGAAAATGGTCAGATAAAGGAGAGAGAGAGGGGAGAGAGAAAGACAAAAGGGAGAGAGGAGAGAGAGAAAGTGAGGAAAAAGAAAGACAGGGAGAGTGAGAATGGAAAGAGAAAGACTGAGAAAAGGGACAGTAGGGAGAGGAGAGAGAAAATGAAAGAAAGAAAGAAGAGAGAGATAAAAGGGAAGCAGAGAGGGAGAAAAGAAAATGAGAGTGAGAAAGGAGAGAGATAAAAGAGAGAGGGGGAGAGAGAATGAGAAAGAGAAAGGAAGAGAGGAGAGAGATACAGGAGAGTAAAAAAGAAGAAAAAGGAAGGAGAGGGAAAAAAGAGGGAGGGAGAGAGGGAAAAAAGAGAGAGAGACTGAGATAAAGTGAGGAAACAGGGACAGAGAAAGAGAAGGGAGAGACAGAGAGAGAAAGTGAGAAAACAGAAAGAGAGAGAGAGAGCAAGAGGGAGCAGAGAGAAAAAAAAACAAAAGGAGAGGAAGAGAAAGATAAGTTAAGGGGTAAAGGAGAGTAAGTAAGAAGAAAGAGAGCGAGAATAGGGAGAGAAAAGAAAGAAAGAGAGGAGAATGAAGTAATTGAGAGTGAGAGAAAAGAAACAGAGAGGAGAGATAAAGCAGAGTGAGTGAGTAAGGAAAAAAGAGATGAAAAGGGGAAGGACAGAGAACGAGAGAGAGAGAGAGAGACAGACAGAGAGAGGGAGGGAGGTGCGATAAAAGAAAAAAAAAGAGGAAGAAAGAAGATGAGAACAGAGAGACAGCGTGCGAGAGAGAGAAACAGAGAGAAGGAGGAAGAGAGAAAGAGAGAAGGAGAGATGAATGAGAGGAGAATGAAAGAGAAAGAGAGGTGGGAGAGAATGGGAAAGGAGAGTGAGAGAGATAGAGAGAAGGAGAGAGAAATAAGAAGAGAGAAGAGAGAGAGAGAGAGAGAGAGAGAGAGAGAGAAATTGAATTGAACTGAATTGAACTGAAAGCCTGCACTCAACCACTGCTGCCAGAGCTACTCACTTCATCTCTGGAGATTTGCAAGTGAATAAACAATCCAAATGTATTGGTCTCAGTTTGTGTGTGTGTGCGTGTGTGTGTGTCTGTCTGTGTGTGTGTGTTTTGGTGGAGCGCGAGTAAAGAAGTCAAGCGAGGTAAAACTGAGGCTAAAAAGTTATTCTGTTTGTTGCTTTCTTGCTAAACCTGGTCCTCCTGCATCTTAATGAACCTGTTAGAGGAGTGAAGGGATTCACAATGGACGAATCTCAAAGTTACGTCAGATTAGCGCATTAGCCACGACTCGGCAAAGCAATTAGTTTCACAAATCAGCGTGAAGATTGAGGAAATGAGGTGCGTGAGCAAACACAGGCAATTTGTCATGGCCATGCGGAACACATCTGATGCTAATAGCAACCTGTGTAGCTTAAGCCACATGAAAATAGTCATGGAATCGGTAAAGTGGTCCAGGCTGTGTCACCGTGGCCACTGAGAGCGTGACTGTGTGATTAATGCCAGTAATGTGGATTAATTACATTTCGATCAGCGGCTGTTATTGTTTGATGTGTGGAATAACATTTGTTTTTCTATGCTTAAAGCTACAATTTGGCAAAAAGTCAAACCTTTGAGTGAGTTTGCTTTGATAAAATCAGCTCTTATGGAATTAAAACAGTGTTGATCTAAGAAAATATGAACCACGGTTTGCCATTCAGCTCCTAGGAAATAAATGTTTTGATTAAAAAGGGATGATGAAAGTGCATGTAAATTAAAAACATATGAAATGATTTGATAGTCATTTATCTAATAAGAATGTTTTGGCATTTTGCAGCATTTATTATTAAACTTTAATTTCATTTTTATTGCTTGGCTCATTCATCATTTACATTAGCCATTTCTATATTACTTCTTACTTCTTACTTATTTCTATATTACTTGAGCTATTTTTGTTACTTCCACTTGATGCATCTTTGTCAGGTAGAAAGTTCTGTCCACCTACTCTCAGTGAATCGTGACTGTCTACTGCTGCTGTTCATATAGAAGCAGGCTTACCATGTATTCTGCACTTCATAATGCACCACATATTTTCAATAGGAGACAGGTCTGGACAGCAGACAGGTCAGTCTAGCACCTGCACTCTCCAATTACGCTGTCATGCTGTAGCATGTGCAGAATATGGCTTGGTGTTGTCAAGATGAAAAAAACATGGATGTCACTGAAAAAGACGGAGTCTAGAAGGCAGCCTATGCTGCTCAAAAATGTGGATGGTTCAATCTGCCGAACTGGTTCAAAGTCATCACTACCTAAACTACCTAAACCAAATGTTTCAGTAGTGACTGTTTTGGTAGTCAAGATTTAACTAATTTTGATAAGTGAGCAAAAATGCTAGTCTGTACATGACTAGCAATGACAACTTTGAACACATAAAATGATATTTTTATTAAAACACAAAAAGATTTTGCAGAAAATGTGTTTCAGTAGTGACAGTTCTTAATGTTGGCCACATGTTGAGCAGATCTAACTGTTCACCACGCTCACCATGTGACCAGGGACAGGGATGCAGTCTCACTTCCTGCTCTAAAATGCAGGGATGTGGCTAAAATAAGGCTCTGCCTAAGGATTAAAACTTGTGACATGAAAATGTGGGACAGCATTTTTTTAATTACCTTTTTTAAAAAAATAAACTCACTTTAAAAGAAATTTAAAAAGGTCTTAAAAAACATTGACAAATCAAAGTATTCTTTTCATAGGTTGAAATTTAGTAAAATAAGCATTGATTCAGCTTATTACTATCTCAATTCATGCCTTGGATGTAAATAGATCATAACATAATTCTTGTAAATATCTAAGATCTGTTTTTTTGTAATTTGAACTAATTAGGTAGAATGGTCCATGTATATCTTTCAGTGTTAATGGTGCCTTTGCAAATGTACAAGTTATGTATTCTGTGATCATTAATACCATCGCCCATGAGAGACCCTGGCTTTTGAACTTATGCTAGTAACAGTCTGGATGGTCTCTTTTCTTTCTTGGCCCTGAGAATGTGAGGTCCATTATTTCTGAAAGTTTGACTTGTCAGACTACAATACATGTTTCCACTGTGCATCAGTACATTTCAAATGAGCCCACAGAAGTTGCCAGATGTCATTTCTGGACGTTATTGACATAAATTGCATTTGTTATTGCAGCTATGAATGCTATTTATTGACAGTGGTTTGTTAAAGTATTCCAGAGCCCATGTGGTGACCTTTATGCAGAGATTTCTCCTGATTCTTTGAATCATTTGATGATATTTTGCTCTACAGAAGGTGATATACTTAAGATCAGTGCGTTCACATGCTGAGGAACATTGTTCGGAAACTGATTACTTACATTTTTTTTGCAAAGTGGCAAGCCTCAACCCATCTTGGCTCATGAAGGACTAGGCCTTTCCTGGATGTTCCTTTTGTACCCAAGCATGACTGCATCACCTTTTTAAGGTATTTTTTCAGGTATTTCACAACATTCCTAATCTTAAATTGTCCCTGTCCCAACTTTTTTAGACATGTTGCAGGCATCAGTTTCAGAATGAGCGTATATTTACAGAAGACAGTGAAGTTGATAAGATTAAAAATTAAAGATCTCATCTTTGTACTGTTTTCATTTAAATGCAGGTTAAACTGAATTTACAAATCACTGCGTTCTGTTTTTATCAGCATTTCACATACTGTCCCAACCTGTGAGTATTTTCCCAAACTATCGCTTTAATGTCAGAAAGTTTTCCCTATCACTTGCTCACACTTTATCCTTCTTTTCCTCCTGCTCTTCACTCTCTCCTCCGCTCTGCGGCTCTTTAATCTTCCTGACAGGCTAATTTACTCTGTTTCTGCAGCTTCCCCTAAAAATACAGATGAGGGCCCATTGTCCTCGGTCAAAGCAGATGGTCAAAAGGTTTCTCTCTTCATCAGCCCAGTGCCCCTACACCCCCCCATCTGAAACGACCCCCGCCAAACCTCCCCCACAGCCCATTCCCTCCTTTCAATATGTTCTCCTCCCATTTGGCAGGCCATTCTTCTCTGCTAGACCTTCTGAACCGCTTTGTCTCTTTGAGGGTCCGGCTGGTTAGCGCCCTCACCAATCTGTCACAGCACGCTTGGCTAAACACTCAGAAAAGCCACAGTCGCCCCTGTTGTGTAAGAGAAAAGTGATGTGTGTGGCTGATTCTGATGGCATTCTAGCTAAACGCACCGTGGCGTCCTGAGCAGAGTGGAGGAATTAGCGAGAAAAATGCTAACTAGCAGAAGGAATGCGATGCTAACTAGCAGAACGAATGTGGCGCTAACCAGCAGAACGAATGTGGCTGACTTTTTACGGGATTTTATAGGAATGCTGAGGCCCCTTTGAGAGTAGATGGTGCGGAGGGGTTAGTATTAACATGATCCCAGTGGAAGGCCACAAAAGAACCAGAGCTAGCGTAGAAATAGATTAGCTACAGTCAAAGCTGCTCAGAATACTCCACATCCAGTCAGAAGGATATGGGTTTTAAAGGTACACGCTGATCATCAATGTTCTTACACGAACCCTCTTATTCCCCCTTGAGGGTTACGTCTTGAAACGCCTCCACTTACATTCTGGCCGATTATTTTTCACTCGTAGCTCATCGAAACAAGCAGTGGAATTGTGTGGAAAGTGCAGATTTGACACTGCATTTGTGGTTATAGGTGTAAGAGGAGTTTTTTACCATAATTTGAATTTGATGAAGTCAGTCTGGTTTTGTCATCTTTTACATTTGTGCTGTTCATTTTTTGACATTGAAACAAAAAGAAAAAAGCTGGAAGTCCAGACTGGAATCTGTTGATTTGGAATGTCAGTTGAATGTACTTTGATGTAATTGATTCCCTTACAGAAAACTGATATATGGAGGTATGTGGATTTTAAATGTATGACATATTTTGACGCATATGCGTTTCCCTAATTTTCAAATATTTTTTGTTGGTATTTGTTATGTATATAAATATGTGTGGCATATATGTGAACTTATTTGAACTTATATTTAACCATATATGATAGAAAACGCCCATGCGATGGACTGGCGACCTGTCCAGGGTGTATCCTGCCTTCCGCCCAATGACAGCTGGGATAGGCTCCAGCACCCCACCGCGACCCAGAAGGATAAGCGGTTTAGATGATGTATGCATGTATGATAGAAAACATTATTCATGTACAGTAGGCATATATCACTCAAGGTTACACAACATGTGGTGAAAATTAGTATAATAGCTACGTAACATGCAAGTTGTAAGCTATGCAATACAAACATTTAAACTTTAAACATTAACAAACATTAAAAATGTTTCCAGACTTTAATGTTTAAAAGCAAACAGATAGCACAGTAGCAAATATAAATGTACTGTTATCTAATCAGCCATGTATTAGACATATATGTATGATCCATGCATATATGTCCAATATTTGAAACTTACATATATGTATACAACATAAATGCATAACATATAATTGAAATATATACCTGCCCCTTTATGATATATGTGTATAAATGGCCATATATCAGATATCCTTATGGGTTACCTAATTATGTAGCTTATGTAACTTATGTAATGTGTAGCAAAATAACAATACCTTTTCTAAAGGGGAATTCCACCAATTTTTTGCAATTTCTGCATAATTCAATTTTTGAGATGTGAACAAAGTTATTCACTGTAGAGAAACTTACTGACTCACAATTTCTTTACAGTGGTGGTGATGGGATCCAGGGGTCACAATATCTACAACACTACAGTTCTAGTTGACAGGGCAGATCTAGCAGGGCAGAAATTGCATGAACTGACCCAAAAATTTAAACTGGACCTGAGCCCGATGTCCCAAAAATGACAAGAACCTAATGTGTGTAGCTATGTCCCATCAGGTTTGGACAGATATTTCAAGCTCTGTAACAAATTCCATGACCAATCAAGGTCATTAATTCCATCACCACTAAGCAGAAGGGTTTGACAGACGTCTTCCCTTTGTTTCTGTGTACTTGTCTCTCTCTTTCTCTCCTTCTTTGTCACTCTCCCTCACCAACCAGATCCACCAGGGAGGCCATGAAAGAGGGAGAGTGGGGGAGAAGGGGAGGGGATAAATCCTGGGTGTTGTTGAAGATCTGAAGGTGGTCCTGATGTAGATTAATCTTGAGGCATTCGGATAAAGGAATCACACTATGAAGTCCTACCTACATCTCAGCAGGCTCTGCGAGCCATCACTGAGTTTCTTCATGAATTTCTCCCCATTGGCAGAGATAAAGCAACAGCGGCAGTGAGGGGAGGGAATATAGAAGAAAGTTTCATCTCCAAGAGATGTTTGAGGAAGGATGTGTTTAGGAAGGATTGGTTAGTTAATGATGTACTTGTTATCTGTTTTTTTTAATAAGGTTCCCTCACCTTCAAAACACATCATCAGCGAGGGGGTTTCCCAGTATTAAAGGCTGGCTTAACACAGTAAAACTTTAATTCAGCTTCAGTTGCTTGAAACCTGCATGAAACTAAATTTTATTTGAGTTGCATAGTCTAAAGTGTCACTTGAAACTCAGCCGCAACATTTGCATCTGTCTCAACAGCCAATCAAAACATTAATAATGCATCACATGAACTTTAACAATTGATTTCACCAGATAAATAAACATTAATTTTCTTCTCTTTTGCCACCCCCTCATTTGCACAGATCACAGATTTATTGCATTTCAGATGAACTTGAGCCCAGAGAAGCTGGCAGCGTTTCTGGCTGTTGACAAATGGCTTCTACTGTGCATAGTATGGTCTTAACTTGCAGTTGTGAATGCAACGATGAACGGTGTTTACTGACAATGGTTTTCAAAAGTATTTCTGAGCCCCTGTGGTCATATCCATCACAGAAGCATGCCAGTTTTTATGGCAGTGTCTCGGGGTCGAAGGTCTTTCAGTTGTGGTTTTCAGCCTTGCCCTTTACACACAGAGATTTCTCAGATTCCCTGAATCTTTTGATGATATTATTCACTGAGGAGGATGAAATACCTAAAATCCCTGCAATTGCTTATTAGGGAACGCTGCTCTTAAACTGCTGTATTATTTGTTGGCAAAGTGGTGATCCTCGGCCCAACAGTGCTTATAAAAGTCTATATTTCCCTTCATATCCAAGCATAATTGCATCACCTGTTTAAGAGTCTTTTTTTGAACATTTTACAACATTTCTAGAATTAAATGACCCATGTTTTTGGTGTATCAGGCATAGATCTTTGATTTTGAAGTTGATAAGCACATCTTGTCTTTGTACAGCTTTTGTTCAAATACAGGTCAAAGTGGATTTACACATTTACACATCTCAAACACTGTTTTCTCTTTTTATTTGCATTTAACTTACTGTGCCAAATTTTTTTTGAAGCTGGGTTTGTATATTGTTCCCACACTGTTGACAAGCATGTAAACACCTCTGAAATCCCAATTTGACCCAGTTATCAGGTGTATTCTGTAATGAAAGGATGATCCTTGCCTCCGCCATCTACCCCCCCCCGACTGTGCTGTCTGCTTCTGCCTGCAGGCTGAGATTGCGTGTGTGTGTTTACCTGCAGTAAGCAGCCGTTGTCAGTATGTATGAAAGGCAGGAATGTGCTGCTGTCTGACAGAATTACTCTTCCACCGCGACTCTCACTGCAGCTTTCACAACATACAACACCCCCTACATCCCTCCACACCTGCGCAGCCTACATGCGCATGCATATGCAGAACTATCACAATGCTAGAACCGCCTTTGTAGTTGTTTAAAAGATGCTACTGCAGCACCTTGCATTGGAAGCAACCCACTTCCCTTTTGGGTTAACTAGAAGATGTTATTGTTTCGCTATGCACTCAAAAATAAAGGGTTCTTTGAGTCATGCCAAAGAAGAACCACTTTTGGTTCCCTAAAGAACCTTTCAGTGGATGGTTCTTTACAAAACCGTTTTTTTAAAGGACAGGTGTTAACGTCTACGTAATGTAAAGGTTCTAAAAATTTCCCGTTCCACCTTAAGTAGTCCAGCAGTTCTGACTCCTGAAGCACCAGAATGCAACTGCTGCTCCATTTAAGGTGGAACAGGAAAATTCGAACAAGAAGCAGACGAATATCTGACTTCAGCGTCATATCACCAAATAATTAGGGTTGGGCGTTAGTAAATAATTAAGGCATCCCCCCTCTTTGAAAGCATATGATGCCCTAAATTAACTACAGACCAGCAGCGAGGTTGCTGGTAGGCTGGTGCTTGATTTCACGCACTTAAGCTGATTCTTCATTTGCGCTCAAACCTCTGCTTTCCGTTTACACATCGTACACGTTTCATGCATCAGATGCAGAGCAGTCTGTATGTCATTAAAAGTAGTTGATAGCTGCACTCAGCTTTAATGAAGAAGGAATTTAAAATTAGAATATATTTAATTGTTTGACAAGCAAACAATGGAAACACTTGCCCCATTTAATTTACTTTTGATTTGTGTCTGCATCGACAGTCTATAATTCGGACTATTTTCAGTTTATTTCAGCATCAAAAAATAACAAAAATGTGGAAAAAGGATTAAGGATTAAGGATTTTTTCTTTCCACTTAACAAGACTGTTTTCATCTAATTCAAATGATAACAAAGTATCCGCACTTCTGCTTACAGCCGTTAATGTGGTGAGGATTCAATGTATTCAATCTGCACCTTCCTCACAATTTCTCGTTTCAATGAGCTATGATTGACAAATGATTCATATCAAAATTACAACATGCTTTTGATATCGTCTGCATTAACTGTGACTTCGGAGGGTGAAAAAGCAAATGATGTTGGGAAAGGGAACAAAAAGGAACAAGAGATTTTACATTCTATGGTTTTACCTAGTCTTTCATTGCGGAACAAAGGGAATCGAATAATAAGGGAACATTTCTATCCTTCTTTTTTCTCCCCCCTCTATTCATCCTTTCAGACTCTTCTACCATGAGGCCTATTCAGGCGCATATTCCAAGGACTATTTCTATGTAAGGTTTCATAATTTGACAGCCATTGTGGACTCTTTCAGCGCATGATGCGGCATCATGATATGTTTGGTGCTTAAAGTAGTAAGAACCAAAAATGCGTTGTAGTGATCATATTGTTTCAATACAGTGCTAAAATGGTATAGTCAGGTCCATAAGTATTTGGACGTTTACAATGTTATTTTACCTGTCTACCATAGCATTTTGGAGTTGAAATTAAATAATGGATATAAGCACAATGTGCAGACTTTCAGCTTTAATTTGAGAGCATTTACATCCAAATCAGGTGAACTGTATAACAATTACAACCATTTTTATACATAGCGGCTCAAAACTAATTGGACACTTGGCTGCTCAGCTGTTCCATGGCCAGGTGTGTTTTATTTCCTCATTATTTCACTTACAAGTAGGCAGATAAAAGATATACAGTTGATTTCAAGTGTGGCAAATCTGTCGCTGTTGACTCTCAGTATGAAGTCCAAAGACCATCATTAGGCTGAAAAATCAAATCAAAACAAGCATGAAAAACATCAGAGAGATAGCAACAAACTTTAGGTGCGGCCAGATAAACTATTTGGTACATTCTTAAAAAGAAAGAATGTCCTGTTGAGCTCAGAAATAACAAAAGGCCTGAAAGACCATGGAAAACAACTGTGGTGGATGACAGAGCAACAACATGGAAAGGTGTTTTAAGGTGGGGGTTCTAAAATTTTAAGCAGTATATGTCTGACGGGGTGGGGGGTGGTTTTGTGCAAAATAATTTTCCATTTTTTCATTTGAAATATTTGACATTTTACATCAAACAAAGCATGTCATCTCATTAAGCATGAGAGATGACAATGTACCTGACACATTAAACTGTTGATGCCCACCCTGTTTCTCTGCTCTCTCTTTTTTCCGGACAAACACTTAAAAGCACTTAAGCTTAAAACAATATTAGGCTGCTTTTTGGGGCACAGAAATGGCCTACAGCTCTGGACACACATCCCCATTTTGCACCTCAACCTGTGGGTGCTTTATCGACACGCACCCAAGGGCAAAGGAAGTGATTTGGCTCTCTAAAATGAAGATACATTGTTAATGCGTGGCTACTGCAGGTGTTTAAAACGTATTAATAAAATACTGAATGTTTAAAACAAGCAGTTATAGGTCTTTACGACTTTCAAATTCATTTAAAGTTCAGACCTTTTTAAAATAGTTTTTTAGCACTTGCAGTTAACTAACCCTGAAATGCCACATCCTCAGCACCTCTATTTCTTGCAACCCTGTGAAAGGAATTCTTTCCCTGGAGAAGAAAAACCCCTTCACAACTGTTTGACCAGGTCAAGAACACCCTCCAGGAAGTAGGTGTGTCTGTGTCAAAATCAAGATTCAAGACTTCACCAGAGTAAATACACAGTTTATCACAGCATGTAAAGTACTGGCAAGCCTCAAAAACAGGAAGACCAGAAGCCTAGTCCAGCTCTTGGTTAAAGATTACTGGTCAGAGGATGGATTGATTCTGGTTTTCTGTTATTCAGTATAAGCATATGGATGGTCTGGTTCCCTGGTAACTAAGCCAGAGGATTGATAGGTTCTGGTGTCATGAGAACCAGTCAAAGGGTGAAGAGGTTCTGATTTCTTAGTAACCAGCCAGAGGATGAATAAATTCTGGTTTCCTGGTAACCAGTCAGTGGATGAGGAGGTTCTAGCTTCCTGGTAACCAGCCAGAGGATGAGGTGGCCTCCCGATAACCAGCCAGTCGATGAATAGATTCTGATCTCTTGGTAACCAGTCAGAGGATGAGGAGGTTCTACCTTCCTGGTAGGCAGTCAGAGGATGAGGAGGTTCTACCTTCCTGGTAACTAGCCAGGCAATGAGGAGGCTTCCTAGTAACCAGCCAGAGGATGAATAGATTCTTGTCTCTTGGTAACCAGTCAGAGGATGAAGAGGTTCTAGCTTCCTGGTAACCAGCCAGAGGATAAGGAGGTTTCCCAGCATTAAGCCAGAGGATAAATAGATTCTGGTTTCCTGGTAAGCAGTCAGAGGATTAGGAGGTTCTAGCTTCCTGCTATTCAGCTGGAGAATGATGAGGTTCTGTTTTCCTTGTAACCAACCCAAGTGTGAGAAAGTTTCCCAGTAACCAGCCAGAAGTTTTTTTTTCAGTTGCCAGTCAGAGAATGATGAGGTTCCAGTTTCTGCACTCATCAGCCGAGGCATGAGAAGGTTCCAGTTTCCCAATAACCAGCCAGAGGTTGAGGAAGCTTTGGTTTCCTGGTAATTGGCCAAAGGCCTATTCCAGAGGCCTGTTCCTCAGAGTAATCAGCACCAACAGTGTAAGAAAAATATTCTATTGCTTTTCCTATCAATTGTACCCATCTGAACAACAGTGCTACCTGTTCATGCTTTGTTCATGAGCTGTTCCATCACCACCAGCTTCACTACCACTGGCCGTAGTCCCTGGGGGTACTGCCAAGTTCCTGTCAGAGCTGACAGTGTCCCCTAGTGTCACCTATGGATATTGCACCACTTGAGGGACCCTGGGGTCTTGCCCAACCATAACCTTTAGAACTGGCACCACTTGGAGTCTAAACAGACTCTAACTAATTCCAAATTGCCACAGGCTGATTTCTACCAAGTCTGTTCCACCTATATTCCTTTGGAACTACTGAAGTGAGTCATTGGAAGAGTGTGAGTGAGAGAAATGAGTAAAAAAAAATAGATTTGTAACCAAAATGGTCACCTACATTTAATACACTCTCTGCTAGCATCTCCATGTTGGGAAATTTGTCATTGTGTGCTCATCGTAAGTGCTTTAATGTAAGTGCTGGTGAAAATGCTAAAGATCAATGTTACTGCTGATGTAATGCTAAAGTTAGCTACTCTATGTTGGATCAAATGATCTCAATCACTTGCCGACTCTATATACCAGCGAGTTGTGGATCATTAAGCTGGGCTATATATGGAGAATGTGTGTGGAAGTTCTGTGGGTTCTGCTATAGATTTCAACACCATCATAAGACTGCACTCCCCAGCCACACCATCTGTCTTCAGGGCCTAGTTGGAAGCAGTGACTTTTCTACAGTGAAACCTCTACACACAATTTTGGCAGACTCAGGTGTCCCCACCCTCTCATCTGCTAGAACATAATTTAGGGAATAGATTACATAGTGGTCCCTGAACTGGGACCCTGCGCTATTGTGTCAGTCGTTGCCTGCTTGATGTATTTCTCATTTATCTTACGTGGAGGGCTGACAGCTGTGGAGAAGAGCTATGGAACCCTGAAAGCAGGCTTCAGGAAATGGGTGTTGCTGCACCATGGATTCGGGAACGTCATGCTTTTTCACACAGTTCGGCCTCCTCAGGTCTTTGTCTCACTTTTCAGGGATTGGGGACTGAGCGGACACAGCCACTATGGCAAAGCATAACATTTCCAAATCCATGGTGCAATGGCACATTTCCTGAAGTTTATGTTCAAGGATGTTGACTCTCAGGGGATGGAGTGAAAGGGCAGTGGCCACTCTGGAACCTCTCCCTTGCTTGCTTTTTCTTCATTTTGGGCTCCATGTACAAATGACACAAAGTGTCAACAGCCTCACTGATAGTATCTCTATGGGTCACAAACGGTCCACGGTGGGGTGAGAACTGCCATGTAAAATCAATGAGAAATACATCAAGAAATGAAACAGTAGTACAGGGTCCCTGTGTGGTTGCAATTAAATGGAATTATTTCAGTAGCAAACATGTAATATCTAAAATGTGTGTACTTATGCAGTAATGGTGTCAAAATGGCAACAAAAAAGCTTTACATATATTTAGCTTTTATGCTTTCGCACTCTCTAATGAGGCATTTGAAACTGCATTATTGTAGAGAACACTATGCTAGAAAGATGGCAAAATTCAAATATTAAGAAGTGCCTCCACTACTTCTACTATGGCACTTATTCTGTGGCAAAACAGTTTTGAAAATGTATTCCAAGCTGATTACATTTCATTTTCACAGACTTTCACATGTCAATGAGCCCATCGGGGCAAAGCTACTAAGCTCAAAAGGGTTTATCTGAAACATGGCGGTGGAAGAGTTCAGAGACCATTTCTATCAGGATGTAAATGTTTCATCATAAGATGAAGTTGATCAGTCAGAATAACGTATTGATTGAGGGACACAAACTATACCAGCAATAAGCATAACAAAGCAAACGGACCCCCACACTGTAAGGCTGGAAAAATACTTCACGCAAGTATGCAAACGCAGACACGCTGAGCTACGCAGACCTGGTTTCACATGTTGTTGCGATCTAAAATGTATCACAATGCAACTCACAATGCAAACCAAGCATAAGCTGCATTCTGAGTGTTACAGCAAGGGGCAATGTAGTGACAGCCAAGCCTGGCCAAAATGTTTCAAACTGCCTGATCACCCGTCAACGAGCCTCTCGCAGAAAAATATTCTTTGCTCACACGTACATGTGAGTATTGAGTGTTTTAACTGCTACAGTATCCTAAGAATGTGCAATGCATAGGCCGAACATTGTTATTTTCATTTGCATACTTGCGTTGATTATGTTTCTGGTTAAGCATTCAGGCCTGTACCGTTCTTTTGGTCTTTGCTACACTTGCACTTGGCCACTTGTGGAGAATATGGTGAAGAATGACTCACCCGACCACATCACTTTTTCCCACATCTCAACTCTCAAATGTTGCTGCAGCCTATGACTAATAGCTACCTGTGAGGAGGAACCTTGGTGATGACTTTTTTTAAAATCAGTGAACAGAAGCAGGTTAAGCTAATTCCAATCAACAAGCACACATGCTGGAGTCTTGTCTCTCTTTTCCCATTTCTCCAACACTTCATTCTCTATTACCATGTTTTTCATGGAAAACCTTCTGACAGGAAGCATACCTGCCGTTCATGCACGCAATAGCCTAACTGAGTTATTCAGTCTCTAAGAAACTGACCAAAATTGTTATGCAAGAAAATGTAGTTAATCACATTTATTATGTATGTGTTAATGTCAGTCAATGGAAAGTCTCCACTACAATTAAAGTTGACCAGATTAGTCGTTTGGCGTAGCTTCACAATAGAGAGGTAAAGTTATGAGACACAGTAAAACACATGATAGGCTAACAGATTTGTTAAGTGAGGAACAGAAAAACAGAGGGGTTTGAAATGAGTGAGTGAAAATAAGCAATTAAGAAAAGTTGTATAGAGCATAACTGGCATGACTTATGCTTACCAAACAGGTATTTTCTAGCAATAAGCCCAGCATGCAAATACCATTTTGGCACTGTAAATTAGTCAAGGCAGCGCTCACTAATGTCCTACAAGTTCCAATCATATTCTGTGCGGTTACTCTTATCCTACCAAACAGCCTGGAAACACGTACAGTCAAACCTTTAAACCCACGACATGGAAAAATTAGACACTGCTTGAGCTTTCCTTTGAATTATTATGGGCCTAAACAATAAAAACAAATAGTTCAGGGCACAGGGTTGGGGGGATTGAGGGAGGCAGGTTGTCTCATGGATTTGATCAAATTCTACAGGTTTTCCATCATCCACCTTCATACTTCTTTTAGGATTAAGTTGACAGGTATGAGCTGGGCATGAATAAAATACATTACAGCAACACAGCAGCTGAGCAAAGAAAGTAAACTGAAAGACAGTGAATGTGTTGATGTTTTCCTCATGTGCGACTGATGCACACAGGTCAATTCAAAGCACTGCTCCCTTCAGTGCGCTTCAGCAGCTCAGTTGTGTATATGTGAGCTAACAGACACTCTTGAATTTATTGATTTTTATTGACAGTGTGAGTGAAATAATGCAGTGCTCACTCACACACCAATTACAGCTTTACACACCTTGGATCTGAACAAGCGCTTGAAATACGGGGAGTCAGCTCCCTGTACACTTAAGCTCCTTTGAACACATCAAAAGCTGAAGCTTGTAGATACTGATTTACAACAATGTATTATTTGTTAGAAATAAAATCTATAAAATTTGTGCCTATTCAGTTAAAAGCATTTTGTGGGGTCAGGCCCTGATGGCAGATAAGAAGGCCTGGGGCATAGGGGCACAGTCATGCTAGAACAGGACAGAGCCTTCCCAAAATTATTGAACTGCTCTAGAGTCTAGAGAGCTCCAGAGACTGTGCTTTACACCACTCCAGTCAATGCTTGGCATCGCACATAGTGATCTTAGGCTTGTGTGCAGCTGCTCAGGCATGGAGATCCACTTTATGAAGTTCCTGATGCACAGATCTTGTGCTGATATTGCTTCCAGAGGCAGTTTGCAACTTAGTCAGTGATGCAACAGAGGATCACAGATTTTGCACAGTATGTAAACTCTTAAACAAAGGGATGAATAAAATAAAAATACACTAAATACAATCCCATTTCCAAAAAAGTTGGGATGGGGGCAACAAAAGGCTGGTAAAGTTGTGTAATGCTTAAAAAAACACCTGGTGGTTAAATGGGAACAGGTCAGTAACGTGACTGGGTATAAAAAAGCTTCCCAGAGAGGCTGAGTCTTTCAGAAGTATAGATGAGGAGGGGATCACCACTCCCACTCTGTGAAAGACTGCACGAGCAAAAAGTGCAACAATTCAAGAATAACGTTTCTCAACATAAAATAGCAAAGAACTTTTGCTTTTCATCATCTATGGTACATAATAACATTAAAAGATTCAGAGAATCTGGAGAAAACTCTGTACCAAAGGGACAAGACCAAAAACCAATATTTGCTGGCCGTGATCTTTGGGCCCTCAGACGGCACTGCATTAAAAACAGACATCATTCTGTAGTAGAAAATCACTGCATGGGCTCAGAAACACTTCTGAAAACCACTGTCTGTGAAAACAGTTTGTCGCTGCATCCACAAATGCAACTTAAAACTCTAAAACGCAAATAAAAAACCATATATAAACAGGATCCAGGAATGCTGCCACCTTCTCTGGGCCTGAGCTCATTTAAATGGACTGAGGTGAAGTGGAAAATTGTCCTGTGGTCCGACAAATCAAAATTTGAAATTCTTTTTGGAAATAATGGACACTGTGTCCTCCGGGCTAAAGACCACTCAGCTTGTTATCAGTGCACAGTTCAAAAGCCTGCATTCACGATGATATAGGGGTGCATTAGTGCACATGGCATGGGTGACTTGCACATCTGTGAAGGCACCATTAATGCTGAATGATATATTTAGGCAACATATGCTGCCATCCAGACGGCGTCTTTCAGGGAAGGCCTTGTTCATTTCAGCAAGACAATGACAAACCACATTCTGTATGTATTACAACACTATGGCTCTGTATTAAAAGAGTCCAGGTGCTAAACTGACCTGCCTGCAGTCCAGACCTGTCACCCACTGAAAACGTTTGGCACATTGATATGTTGTTTTTGTACTATTTTCAATGATATATAGGGTTTAAATGATTTACACATCATTGCATTTTGTTTTTATTTACATTTTGCACATTGTCTCAACTTTTTTGGAAATGGGGTTGTAGAATGAAGAGCAAGAAAGAATAATATAGAGCCAACGTGACAGGAGTTGTGTGAATATCTGTACATCTGAAGATAGGAACATCTATACATACGCAGGTCTGAGTAGACTTATAATATAATAAATATTATAAACAGAATATTATAGAATGATATAAAAAATAATATTTGTACAGTTGTATGTATCATTATGTTTCATCGAAGTTATGCTATAATACAGCAAGGGAGGTTTGTTGGTTTCAGTTAAAGGTTTTCCAACTTTTGTTGTCGACTGCAGCAGCAAAATAACCAGATGTTGAATATTTAGGGAGCCATGGATGCCAAATGACTCACTGAATTATAGATGAACCCAGTATTATACAACAAAGTATACAAAAAATACAGACTGTCGTCCCGCCTTTTTGCCACCTTAAATAAACAATAAACAGCTTTTCTCTGATCATCCATTTTCACTGTCACCACCATAACTGGCTGCACATCGCTGCCTGCCGCAACACTGCTTTGAGGTGCAGAATGATGTTTTTTTGACACAAACATGTGAACACAGCACTTACAGTTGTCTGGGGCAGATTTAGAAGGGCAAAAATTTTACAAAGGTGGCATCCTTTAAAGTCACTGAGCTCTATACTATGAACAGACAGAAAACACACTTCTACACCTTTTAATGCACAATTACTGTTTATTTGCACAATTTACACAATTTGCACTTTTAATATTTTATTTATTTTAATATGTTAAACTCAGCGGGTAAACAGAAACTGTGCACTAAAATGAGGAGAATGCCATAACTTAGCTTAACCAGCCTCTGTTCACTGAATTTAAAAAAGTCATCAACAAGGTTCCTCCTCACAGGTAGCTATTAGTCATAGGCTGCAGCGCATGAACCCCTCATAACAAAGGCAAATGGACATTTGAGAGTTGAGATGTGGGAAAAAGTGATGTGGTCGGGTGAGTCATTCTTCACCATATTCTCCACAAGTGGCCAAGTGCAAGTGTAGCGTAGACCAAAAGAACGGTACAGGCCTGAATGCTTAACCAGAAACATAATCAACGCAAGTATGCAAATGAAAAAAACAATGTTCGGCCTATGCATTGCTTAACTTAACAAAATGTGTTACTTGACCAGGGGTGTACAAACTTTTGCATACCATAGATAGGTAGTCCTTTTGATCAGCAGTGATTTGTGCTTTGCAACTCTTCTATGGATGCCATTTTTGCCCAGCGTCTTTCTCATTGTGGGAATTGTGTACATTGACCGTAACTGAGGCAAGTGAGGCCTGCAGTTCTTTAGATGTTCGTCTGGGTTCTTTTGCGACCTCCTGGATGAGTCACTGATGTGCTCTTAGTGAAAATTTGGTAGGCCGGTCACTCCTGCGAAGGTTCACCACTGTTCCAAGTTTTCTTTGTGGATAAG
The DNA here is from genome assembly GCF_904425465.1 of Colossoma macropomum. Classification (NCBI taxonomy): domain Eukaryota; kingdom Metazoa; phylum Chordata; class Actinopteri; order Characiformes; family Serrasalmidae; genus Colossoma; species Colossoma macropomum. Next base: position 11,111,262 of record NW_023494790.1, read on the forward strand.
ATTTCACTGGAGTCCCAGAGCCTTAGCAGTGGCTTTGTAACCCTTTTCAGACTGTTAGATTTTAATGACTTTGTTTCGGATCTGTATTTGAATCTCTTTAGAACGTGGCATCGTGTGCTGCTTTTTGAGACCTGCTAGTCTGCTTCACATTGCCAGACAGGTCCTATTTAAGTGATGTTTAGATTCAGCAGGTCTGGCAGTAATCATGCTTTGGTGTGGCTAGTAGCTAAGGGGGCCAATCACTTTTTCACATAGGGCCAGATAAGGCTGAACAGCATTTTTCCTTCATTAAATGAAAACATCATTTAAAAACAGTGCTTTGTGTTTCATTGGGTTATCTTTGTCTAATATTAAAAGTAGTTTGATGATCTGAAACATTTGAGTGTAATAAATATGCAAAAATAGAAGCAATTTGAAAGGGGGCAAATAATTTTTCACAGCTCTGCATACATCTATACATACATATACATAGATCGAGAGAGGCATATTTTAATGCACAATTACTGTTTATTTGCTGAATTTAACATACTGGGGGAACAATTGAAACATAACATGTGGCCTGTGCAAAAGTTATGGCACAGTTTATATTTTACATTATATTATTTTTTTTCCAATATGTTAAATTCACCAAATAAATAAAAATTGTGCAGTAAAATGTGCAGGAAAATCCCATATTTAAGTGTGTTAACTTATTTCCACTTAGACAACAAAACATGTATATATGTACATTTTATGTATTTATGTATTACTTATTATGAAATTATTTTTATTATTATTATTAAATGTTCATCTGTTACCAGTCAACATTTTAATGTAAGTTAAATTAAATAGATTTTATTTTTATACGTTATGTATTTAGTTTTTGGTTGTTTTTATCCTTTTTTGTGATTGTGAAATTATCACACAATGTAAAAGGCAGGTGGTTGTTAAATAATGTGAAATAATGAAAAATGGCAAGAATAGCAATACAAGTTTTGTTCCAACAACAATGTATATTAAGACTACTATTGAACTCTATTCCTTCATTCCATTCAATTCGGTTCTGTCTATTCTATTTTTCTCTTTCTATCTCTCCTCTGTCTCTGTCATTGTCTCTCTCTCCTCTCTCTTTCCACCCACCCCTACCCCCTTTCTCTCTCTCTTTCTCTCTGCTGTCAGCATGTTATTCTGCTGTTTTATATCTCCGCTGCTGATCAGAGCTGCAGGCCTGGCAGAGCCTCTCTGAGTGCCAGCCCGGTTCCAGCAGGTGCCAGCGGGTGTCGTGCCCATCTGGTGCCCGTCGTGTGGCAGAAACGCATAAAACAGCACAACATCACACACAGACTTCGGCCACGGCTGCCAAAAGCACATCACGTATAACAGCTCAGACACTAAGGATAATAATCAGAGCAATGCTCATCAGGGTTCTCATAGCTGTTTTTACAGTCTTCTCAGAAATGCATATGGTTTTTCGATATACATTTTACCTGTCTGTCTTTGTATTAGTTTTATATTTAAACCAAAAGTTCATAATTCTACATTGCTTTGTTTTTAGATGGATTTGTGCTCTTGGAGAAGGTGCTATATAAATAAAATGTAATATTAGTATTACTATAATATTAGTGTATTCTTGTAATAGTTATCTATCAAATATATATATAAATATACAACCCCAATTCCAAAAAAGTTGGGACGCTGTGTAAAATGTAAATAAATGTAAATAAAAACAGAATGCAATGATTTACAAATCTCATAGACCCACATTTTATTCCCAACAGAACATAGAACACATATCAGATGTTGAAAGTGAGACATTTTACCATTTCATGAAAAACATAAACCCAATTAGAACTTGATGCCAGCAACACATCTCAAAAAAGTTTGGATGGGGCAACAAAAGGCTGGAAAAGTAAGTGGTACTAATAAACAGGCGTCTGTTAGCTGATGTAACAGATCTGGTGGTTGGCGCTTTTCTTCTGAGCGCATTTGGCTGTTCAATGAAGTTGCATGAGCGACAGTTCGAAAAGATGGCTTCACAGGTCTTGGAGGAAGCCTGCGCTAGCCTTCACCCTCCTAGCGGTGGCGGTGTCATGTGATTAGGGGAGTCCTAACTAGTGGGTTTAATTGGGGAGACAATCGGGGAAAAATCTGGAGAAATCCCTGTACGCAAGGGACAAGGCCGACGGTCAATATTGGATGCTTGTGATCTTCAGGCCCTCGGGTGGCACTGCATTAAAAACAGGCATGATTTTGTACTGGAAATCACTCCATGGGCTCAGGAACACTTCCAGAAATCATGGTCTGTGAACACAGTTTGCTGTGTAATCCACAAATGCAAGTTAAAGGTGCATCATGCAAAGAAGGAGCCATATTTCAACACGATCCAGAAACACCGCTGTCTTCTCTGGGCCAAAGCCCTTTTGAAATGGACTGTGGCAAGTGGAAAACTGTTCTGTGGTCAGATGAATCAAAATTTGGAATTCTTTTTTGGAAACCACAGACGCCGTGTTCTGCGGACTCAAGAGGAGAGGGTCCATCCAGCTTATTATCAGCGCACAGTTCACAAGCCTGCACCTCTGATAGTATGGGGTTGCATTAGTGCCTATGGCGTGGGCAGCTAACACATCTGGAAAGGCAATATCAGTGCTGAACAGTATATAGAGATTTTAGAACAACATGTGCTCCCGATCCAGACAACGTCTCTTTCAGGGAAGGCCTCGCATATTTCAGCAAGTCAATGCTAAACCACATACTGCATCCATCACGACAGCATGGCTTCGCAGTAGAAGAGTCTAAACTGGCCTGTCTGCAGTCCAGACCTTTCACCAATAGAAAACCTTTGGAGCATCATGAAACGAAAAATCCAGCAAAGAACACCCAGGACTGTTGAGCAGCTAGAATCCTACATCAGTCAAGAATGGGACAACATTCCTCTCCCAAAACTCCAGCAATTAGTCTCACTTCCCAGACATTTACAGACAGTGAAGAGTCCTGTTAAAAGAAGAGGGGAGGCTACATAATGGCAGACACGGCCCTGTCCCAACTTTTTTGAGATGCGTTGCTGCCATCAAGTTTAAAATGAGTTAATATTTTTCATGAAATGGTAAAATGTCTCACTTTCAACATCTGATATATGGTCTATGTTCTATTGTGAATTAAATATAAAGTATTTATAAAGTATCACTTTAAAACAATTTTGGAAAACATCTCCCACCCCTGCATGCTACACTGGAAAAACAGAGGAGCACATTCAGTGCAGACCGTTACAGCTGCGCTGTGTTAAAGAGCACCATGTAAGATCTTTCTTGCCCACAGCTATAAGGCTCTACAACTAGTCTCCTTACTGCAGAGATGGTACTGATCTCCTGTTGCCTGAATTGAGCTGAATAACATCATTACATCACCTCTCTTGTTAAAACACTCTGTGCAATATATCATTACTGCCACTGTACTGACACTCTCACTGTGCACTTTACATTGTAAATACTGCTGTTACACCTAGTTACGTTTATACCCATTGTTTTTTGACTACCTCATACCACTTAGTGTAATCTATCTATCTATCTATCTATCTATCTATCTATCTATCTATCTATCTATCTATCTATCTATCTATCTATCTGTGTGAAAGCCATTTAAAAGCTGTGTTTGACTCAGAGAGATACAATCATAGATTCTATCATATCAACATACAGTGCACTGCAGCTGGGCTTCAGCCTGCACTACTACAGATGATTGAAAGGGTCAAACTAGGAGAATGTGTCAAAGGGGAATTTCAAAAATTCTGCAGAATTAAATGGTTGGGATGTAAACAAAGCCATTCAGAGTGGTTTGATGTGAAATTCTTTGTTCTAAAGCAAATTAGTGAGTCAGAATTGTTCACAGTGACTGGAGGTTTTTGATAGTGAATTAAATGGCTATATTTGTGTTGTAGACATTGTGACCCCTGGCTCCTATCACCACCACTGTAAAGAAAACTCTTTACAATGAATCATTTCACATCAAACCTCTCTGAATGACTCTGTTTACATCTTAAGAACTGAATTATTCAGAATCTTTTGGTCATTTCCCTTTAACATGTTATTAATGCATTGTCTTTGGCATGTCTAATGTGAAACCTACTCTATATTGAATCTGCTAACAATAGAGACCCTGCATGCAGAATTCTGTCAAAAAAAGGTAGAATTAATGTAAAGATATATGCAGAGCAATGCATGCAGAGCAGAATTAAGCCATTTCCCATTGGCCCAGTGCCAAACCAAACTATTGGGTGCATCTAAAAGCAAGTTGCCCCTATACCCTCCATTTTAAAGCACTTCAAGCCCAGGAGCTGAAGCCGAAGACGAATCCTCTGTGCCAGCTGGTCTTTGAACTCACACATCTAACTATCTAACATCTAACAGCCTTAGAGCTCGGATCACATCTGCTAAACAAATTCCAATTCACCAAAATGTCAAACGAACACTGCTTATGTGGAACACCGAAACAACACAACGAACCAAATAAATCTGTTACTGAACCTTGAGAGAAAATTACACATCGGCTTTAGATCTTTACCCTGTCAGAGATATTCAGCAGATGCAAATCCTAACCAGATATAGACAAAGTGATAATGAAATGCAGAATTATGAAAATTTAATAATTCATGGATTCCTACAGACATCCATGGCTGAACTCCAGAGCCCCTCCTCCGTAATGATAGAAAAGACCTGTTTTTATTAATATGTAATGCTTCTGGACATGGATCTGGAACTCACTCTGGCACATGTAGCAGTCTGAAGTTTCTCCACAAGGGGGTGAAATTGGCACGCAAGCTGCTTTTGTGTGTGTCGCTTAATGAGAAGCCACATGAACTCACACCAGCAGGAGCAAATGAATGCACAGAATTGCTGTAACAGCTTTCAAAATGAGAGGTGATGTTGAGTTACTATGATTAAGTATGATTAACTCATTATTTTCATTAAATCGATGAATGTTAAAAGGCATGTAAGCCAAAGATAGCACAGAAAGTAGGGACTTGGAACGGGGTGATAATCAAAAATTACAATTTTTTTTTTTACAAGAAAATATTGTGATAATTACTCATTTTTTAGATATTGTACAGGCCTATTATCAGCAGAGGGCATTAATGCTGCCCTAACTAGCAAATATGTAGAACAAGGCCACAGTTTGGAGGAAAGTGGGTTGACCAGTGGTGGTGTTGTTTTGTATTGACAGTATGATTCTACAGAATTGGTTCACAGTTTGATTTGGACTTTAAATCCTTTTGCTTTGAATGGCCTTAGTTATGTTTCTTTTATTAACCCTCTAAGGTCAACTATGCACTGGTGTGTCAAGTGAGATGTTGCTCTGTGTTTCTATTATGATCTTTTCCATAACACAGTGCAGAAATTTGCAGAAATTTAAAAAATATTTTGCATAAAAACTGACCAGTGGACACTCAGGAAGTCACTAAGGACTTACCCATCATGCCAGAAACACTTCATTTTTCATTCAGTTGCCTCAACCTTAGACATGAAACGGTGTGTAAAAGTTTGCAGCCGCTAAAGTTGCTGCAGCGGTTTTGAAAAGTAGCAATGAGGATAATATTTATCTACTATTTTATTCATATATTTCAAGTTTGTGAACCTAAGACTTTGGTAAACCCATTTTAAGCACCAAAACAATTTGTCCACACGAGTAAAGCTACATTTTCACAAGAGATATTATGAATTTCTGAAACCCGACTTCAACTTTGTAGCCTTAGGACCAAATTATCTTTTTACACATTGCTCCCGGACAAAACTGCCTCATTACAGAGAGAGCTGAGATTGTTCTGAACGTTAACATTAGGGTTAAAATAATTGGCTGAACATTACATTTTTTTCAGTACCAAAACAATCATAGTACTAACAAAGCTTTTTATATTTGCTCTATAAATGATGATAAATATTTTGCTTGTTATTATTTCACTTAATGCTTTGGGTTGAAACAGATCACAACATAATCCATATAAATATCTAAGGTCCGAACACCAGACCACCGGTGGTTCCAAAACACACTTCGTCATATTCTTCTAACTTTCATATTTCGTAAGCTACATTCAAAAGGTGGGGGTCATATGAGAGCTGTAACTGTCTTCTTTCCAGCCAAATAGATGGGTAATATAATTTTAAACTCTTATAATAAAAGAAGCTGAACTCACAAATTTTTTGGTCTACTGAAAGTCGACCCATTTTTCCAAAAATCTGGGCTATAAACTATAAACAGATGCCGTCTCTTCAGTGATCTGCTCTGTAAAAATTATTTTTATAAAATAATACAAAGAGCGTCTAGGGTTAGATTTTTGGCTCTCAGCAGTAAATTGTAAGCATATAGCAATACGTGTGATCATAAAACACATGTTCTGTTAATTTGAGGGGAACTTTTACAAAAAAAAAACCAAATAAAATAAAAATTTACATTTATTTCATGCAGTTACTGAATAATTTGCCTTACATTTTTGTCATGTAAATTCAGATGGAAAAACCAAAATATACCCTGGAGAATAAGAGGTTAAATAGCTTTTTCCTGTGAGACAAACTAATTTGATTTTAGTAGAAGACCCCTATATAATGTAGTCAAAATAAAATTGTTAATATATGCAGGACTGAAGGTATGCAGCTGTACACATTAAATCCTACAGAGAAAGAAAGAGTAAGCATCCAGAATGCTTCCAAAACTGCGAATCCATTCGGAACCAATGCTGATGCATATCTCAGCACATCACAGCACGTTACTCAGCATATTCAATTACTATGTTAAATTTAAGCCATATCAAGACAACAGATCCATAGTAGCTGTGGTTACTATGTTACTTGCCTTTTTTCTCCTCGTATCTCATCAATCCTGAAAATTTATGTTGAACGTTTTGTTTCATTGAATTTATATGAATAGAGCGTAAAAATGAACCTGAACTCCTTCTGTATAGTATAGCTCTTCAAATCGTCTTTGCTATGTCATGCTACATGACACGACATGACACTGTGTTTTCATAGTTTACATTGTGTGTGGTGGAATATAGTCAGCATATGTGGACCAGCTTTTTTGCTTGCATTTTGTTGTCCTACATGCAGGCCAGGATCATCCCATGTGTTTCATAAACCTCTGTACCCAGGGGCCTAAACCACTAGAGGGCCCCACAAGCGATTCTGACAAAATGTAAACAGCAGTTACATCTCTCAAACTGTCTGATTTCAATTGATGTTGTCTTCATTTGTATGTAAAGAGCAGATGCATGCTTTATGAGAAAGTGTTGCATTGGTTGTTGGGCAAGGGCCTTTCCCAAACTGTTACCACAAAGTTGGAAACATATGACTCTCTATAAAGTCTTTGTATGCTGTAGTATTAACAGGACTCTTCACTGGAACTAAGGAACCCAAACCCTGAAAAACGGAAAGGTAGTGTTCTCCTGGCATCCACCAAACCCAGATTCGTCCATCAGACTCCCAGAAAGTGAAGCATGATTCATCTTTCCGGTGTCCTTTTTTCGGCATGCTTTACACCATTCCAGCTGATGCTTGGCATTGTGCATGGTGATTTTAAGCTTGGGCACCTGCTTGGCCATGGAAACCCATATCATGAAGGTCCCGACGCACTTGAGCAGATGTAGCAGGGCAGAAATTTCACAAACTGACCTGTGGCATAGGTGGCGTCCCATGACAGTGCCACGTTTAAAGTCATTGAGCTCTTCAGTACGACCCATTCTACTGCCAGTGTTTGTCTACAGAGATTGCATGGCTATTTGCTTGATTTTATACACCTGTTAGCAATGGGTGTTAGTAAAGTATGCTGGTACTGTGGTTCTGCACAGCCCTCAGGCAACCTGTTGTGATATCGTAAAAAATTCCCTGACCATAGGTAGGGGTCCACCAACCATTTGTGCCCAGGGGCTGATAACTTGATGATCAGGGCCTGCCTACATGTGTTCACTCACGTAGGGGAAGTGGTCGTGATTGTGTTTGTGTGGGCTAAATTCTCACAGTGTGTGGGAGTACTCCAAGGAGGAATGTTTAATGTGACCAGTGATTTTGGGGCAACACTTGCGACCACGACAACACTTCTCTGTACAAGCAGACCCTCATTCACTGCCCACTTGAGTGTTCATTAGTGCGGCAGCGTACACTAGGCTTCTGTCATATGATATCAGGTGGTCTCAGATGTTGGTATTGATGCATTTTACGAGTAGATGATCACGTTATCGGACGGATATCCGATACCAGTATCAACATTGATGCATCCCTATTTAATACAGTTTTAAAACATTTTTACCTTCATTGCCCACATCCAAAGCTGTGCAGTGTGTTGTGCTCTGAGGAGAGGTGGTGTGGATGCGTGGCATGAATTTATGATGCATTCCATGTATAACTATCACTTGTATAAAGGCTTCTGCTGACGAAATGTACCGTAGTTTAGAAAAACAACGCAACGAGCTAAAAATTAAGTATTTAAATTATTCAGGCCAATCCTGTGAGAAACCATAGCAAACTTCCTTTTACATTATTGTTCTTTCCAGCTCTTTTTTTGTGTGAAAATGCATCAATAAGTAAAATCTTTTTCTCTCTGCACCAGCAGTTCTACAGCAGTGTATGGAAAACGTCTTTTCTGTTCAGCAGCCACTAAAAAACCCTTAAAAAATGAAAATGAATTCAGTGATTGTGTGAAGCTTGCTTGTTTTCCTCCACCCTCCTAAACCCACCTTTGTATTTGTCTCTCTCCTCTCTCCTTCCTCTCTCTTTCCGTCTGTTTCACTCATTCACTCCGCTCAGCTGTGCGGATCTGAAGAGGCCGCACGCACAAATCAATTTCCAAACACTGCAGATTAAAGACAAGTACTACAGTCTGAAGCTGCATATTTCTCATCAATGCACACACTGAGAGAGAGACTCATTAGCTCTTATTAATTAGGCTTATCTCAGTTATTCTTTGCATTTCTTTTGGTGAAGCTGATGCTGTAATGCATGAATGTAAATTAGGGGAGCCAGGGTGAATTTCATCCCAGCCCAGTGTTGGTCTGACCTGCACAAAGACATGGCTGGCTGGACCAGGACCAGGACCCCCTAATTAACCTCTTGGACCCTTTGAATGCCTCAAAATCAAAATTCTGGGGCATCATAGAAAATAAACTCATTTTGACAATATGCTGCTCAATAGGGAAAAACAGATGCTTAAATACAAATTCAGGGAAAGTCGTTGTTTAGCTGCTTCACCCACGAAATGGCAAGCTTCTGTCTTTGATATTCTGGCATTGGTGCTGCCTCAAGGTGGTGCTGTAGCAATTGCTTCACCAGTTGGTCCTCCATGGCCTAGCAACTGCAACAACACCTGACATACCTCTGAAAACCATTTCAATACCCTGTAGCATATTTGTAAATCTGAAAACTTCCCTGATTTCCCAAGAGACTGGTGGAAAGAGTGAATTGTTACTCATTTCTCAAACTGAAGACAAAAGAAGAGATGTGTAAGATCTCAATTAATATGTGGAAGAGTGCATTACCAAACCAATGAAAGACCATTTCCAAAATAATTGTTGAACCATAGATTTTGCTGTCACCGAAGCTAGCAACAGTGCCACTTAGGAGTTTCACTGACGACTTTACCGCTCGACACTTTAAGCTCGATGTCGACTAGTCACTGATAATGTGATTATGACACTAACAACATGGATGCCTCAAAGAAGACAACGTGAGTTGAACATTGTTACCTCCAGTTTCCCGAAGACTACAAGACAGAGTCATATATTGCAGGAGAGGGGGCATGGCGCCCTATAATCCTGTGAAGTTTGAAGTCAGTTCCTCTTATTTTTGCTGAGTTAAGGCACTCTAAATATCTCTGGTTCTCCGGACCTTCCCCGCGGGTGACTGTCTCAGCAAGGCCACCTAAGGTAGGCCTAAATCTAATACAAATTTGAGATTCCGGGGTCTGTATCTCCGGTTCCCTGAAGCCTAGCAATGCAAACCAGGGCTCATTGGAAAGGGCACGTCATGCCCTACTGATCTGCAGAGCCAGATCAAGATCGAGGCCAACTGGCACTCTTTAAAAGAGAGAAATCGGAAAAGTGAGAGAAGATATAAACTGATGCAATAATTGATTAGATGTAATCTTTTACTGACTGTGTTGAAGAAAGGAAGAAAGGAAGGAAGGAAAGATTAAAGGAAAAAGAATCTATACCTGCTGCTTTATCACTCTAAGACAATACCTGAGTGAGAGAGAGAGAGAGAGAGAGAGAGAGAAAGTGTGCAGTGTGTATTTCCTCAGAAATGACTCCCCAGGTGAAAATTCCCTTCTGGCCCTCATGTGTTTGAAACACAGTTCACTCTCTTTGTGTGTGTGTGTGTGTGTGTGTGTGTGAGAGAGAGAGAGAGAGAGGGAGAGGGATTTGGTTGTCACAGATGTGCTGATGAAATGTAACGTTCAGGCACAAACACATTCCTCCTCTAGTCAAAGCTGCTTGATGCTTATCATATATCAGGCTTTTTTAAAAAATGCATTTATTTATTTATTTTATCAAATCGGCTCACAAGGCTTTTGTAAAAGTGTTTGAGCTTTGCCTTTGGCCAGTGTTTTGAGACGTTTTGGGAAATGTGAAGGAGAAAGATTTCTGACAGTTCCTCTTCCAGATTTTAGTAATGTAAAGTTATATTGACCGCAATGCCAAAAAGCCATCAGTGTTTGTGGTGCTATATTGAAACACAGTCAGATCCGTAAATAGTTTGACATTGACTGTTATTAAAATTATTGTTTTTTCAGAGGTTGAAATGAATGAAAATAAGCTAAAGTGCAGGCTTTACTTTAAAGGTATTTACTTCTGACTTGGGTGAACAGTGTAAGAATTAAAACCATTTTCATACATAGTCCTTCATCCTATTTTAGGTGCCTAAAATAATTGGACAGAATAAAAACAATCATAAATAAATCTTTGGCAGTAGTGGCTGCCTGGAATATGAAGCTCATAAACCGCCAGGCCTTTACTGCAGCTGTCTTCAGTTCCTCTTTGTTCTTGGAGTGTTTCTGAAGTTTTGTCTTCTGTAAGTGAAATGCAGGCTTGATTGGACTGAGTTCAGGTGATTGACCTGTCCATTGCATTTGCCTTAAATAAAAGTCTTAGGTTGCTTTTGCAGTATGCTTGGGGTCATTGTCCATCTGCACTGTGAAGTGCCGTCCAAAGAGTTTTGAAGGATTTTGTTAAATCTAAGCAGCTAGTAAAGCACTATACACGTCAGAATTCATCCTGCTGCTTTTGTCAGCAGTCACATCATCAACAAACACAAGAGAACTAGTTCTATTGAAAGCCATATATGCACACATCGTAACACTACCTCCACCATGTTTCACTCTGCCATCACCCCTCCCCCACCCACCTTTGCACTGCATATGGGGAAAGAGCCACACATTAAACTTGGTGCTTGCCAGTTCAGGTTTGAGTGGCAGGTAGTCTGATTTCTCTTGGCTGTGTACTATTCACCTTTACTCTAGTAAACAGCACAGGTTTATGTTTAGTTTCATCTCCCTCATTATTCGCCCTCTTGGCTACAAAAGGTACTTTAAGCTTGGTTTTAAGGAGCAACAGTGACCTGACCAAAAACAACACTGTAGCCATAGCAGAGTGAATCAAAAAGCAAAGTGATTCAAAGTAAATTCCAGTCAATTTTGATTAGTTTCTGTAATTTACTATTAAAATGCCTAAAAACTATCAAAGGCATAAAGTAGATAATCTGATCGCTTTGCAATGCTGTCGTTTCATTATATAATAAGCAGGTCAGATACTGAGGAAAGCGATCATTAATTGAACTGATTATGTTTTAAAACGTACATTAAGTCAGCAAAAGCTCATGCTGTATCTGTGGCATGCCAGGCTATGGCTGAATGGGCAGCCCAAAGTTTGCTTAAAACCCACCAGAAGCTGACAGTAGCCCAAAATATGTGATCAAATGTAAACATCAGAAATAAGCTGTTAAATAAACAAAAAAACTTTTTATTAAATTAATTTCTCAACATCTTTGGAAACAATTTTGCCTTGGTATGTTTCTCTAGAACAGAGCATTTCACATCACTTTGTTTTTCATCTTAATGATTTAAATATAAAGACATTAAGAATAATTTATGGGATTCTCCCTTTAAAATTCCTAATGTTTTACAACTGGTAAATGCAGTTTCACTATAGTGGTTGTTTTCAGGCTGTTCTATGCTGTTTCACTACGGTTTTTCTCCAGCTTTTTGGTAGGATTGTGAGGGCATTGCTCCCCCTTCTTTATTTTACAGGGTGCCAACAACCCACCCCCCTGCCACTCCATGGGCAGAGCCTTAGCTGCCATCCATTGTCAAAGTTTGAACACACTGTCTACAGTGCCCAGCTTTGTTAAAAGCACTCTAAACACTGTCATATTTAACAATTCACTTTTAATACTAAGCCATTAATCAGTTCTTTTTCATATTCATATTATTTCCATGTCTGTATTATTGTCATGAGAAGTGGCTCTAATGTATTCTGTAAGACATCTATTCATTTTAATCAGGAACACTTGGCTTTTATGTGTGTCCGAAAGAAAATCAGAACTAAGAACAAGGAATATTCATTTTTAACATCTGAGGGGAAAATGGCTCTTTGTTTTTACAAAATAAAAAAGCTGGATAGTTTATCAGACTAACTAGCTGGAAAAAGAAAGACTTCATTTTTGGACATAGTTTCTCATAAACAATTCAAGGATGGTTGAAATCAGTAACTGAGGTTATAGTGCACTTTTGAAACAAGCAAAAGTTATCTGCTGGTGCAACAAGAGAATTTCATTGCATAACTATTTAAAATAAATTAAAATTCATAGAAATATGCTGAATAATACTAACCTAGTTCTAAAAAAGCTGGGATAATATGTGAAATGCTAATAAAACCAGAAAGCCTTGATTTAATTTATACATGAGGAGTGAAAAAATGGACTGAACAGGAACGGACTGGCCATCAGGAGGTCTGGGACAATTCCCAGTGGGTGGTAATGTGTGTGGGCCACTGAGAGAGTGTGAAAGAGGGAAATACATGGTCATTTTCAGTGTAGTCCTATGCAAAATGAAGGGAGACCGCCCTGGACAAACGGCACGAGTCTGGAGAATACTGGAGTGGACATATCTAGACATGTTAGTGGTCCACTGCATTATCAGTATGTGGCCATTGGCCAATCCTGAAAACGCCACCGGCCACAGAACAAAGTGTAATGATAACAACCAGAAAATGATTTGTGAAGAAGGGGTAAGGTAACCAGTCCATTCAGTCTACGTGGACATTAAGGCTCCAGATGGCCAGCTTAAAGTTAATGTACTATCACATACTAATTAACTAGTTAGCTGACTAGAAGCCACCTCAGTTCTCAGCTAAGCTACAGCATTTTTGACATGTTCATGCTCAGGTTGTTCGAAAATACATGTCCACTCACTGTAACTGTGATAGTAGGTTTAGGCATGGGGGATTGTGGTTTTTGTGGGTTGTGGTAGGGGGAGGTCACTGCGGTTGTAGAGGGCTCAATCAGGGGCACTGCTTTACAGTAATTAGTGCTCTCACTGGGGTGCATGTGCTTTGTACTGTATGTGCTTTGTGATGTCCATACGTCCAGATTTCCACATTTTTGCTCCAAACCAATTCACAACACATGGAGACAGTGTAGAAATGTGGACCATCTGGGGGTCCCTGAGGACCGGTTTGAGACCCGCTTATCTACGGTACTCGTCTTTGGCTCCTGCCTGCGACCAAATCACAGCTGTGATGTTATTAGTGATGACACACTGCCTCTTATTTCTTTGGCTTAAATATGCTGTAAATAAGCTCCTTAGCTTAAAGGGAGCATATTATGGAAAACAGAATTTTCCTTTCTTTTTTTAAATAAAAGCTTTATATAGTATGTAAATATAGTTACATTTTCAGAACATGCCATAACTCCCTCAGTTTACATGTACAGTATGGAAAATAAGCTTCAAGTATGGAAAACAGCTCATTTTGAATTTATTGCTTTGTAACAGCACAAAAGCCATTAAGAACACCCCTGGTCAGACTGCATATTTTGTTGATTCTAAGTGAAAAGAAAACTTAAATAAGGCAATTTTTCCCATTTATTTGCTGAGTTTAACAACTCAAACAAGTTCAAAAATAAAATATAAAATGTGCCATAACTTTTGCACAGATTTATTTTTTCCTAATGTGTTCTCTGTAGAGGATGTGCACATATTTACTTAGAAAATCAGGAAATCATGTAATTTACACATGGGCACCCAAACTTTGCATTCCCTATATCCACCATTTAGCTCCACCCATTCGCACTTAAGTTATAAGGACTGTTTCAGCCTTGACTTCTTTCTGAATGAGGCACAATTCAGGGCAGCCAATCGGAACAGAGCTCATTTAAATAAATCAGTCTTAAAGGCACAGTAACTTGGCCATTTAAAAATGAATTATGACTATTTTTGGTGCATAAAACCACACAAGCATTATAAGAGGACCTCAGGTAGAAAGAATAAAATAGAAGAAAAATGTTGGTCATGGGCCCTTTAAGTACACTTTTACTCTGGAAGCATTTGGGCCATTTCCACTGCTGGCTACATGATAAGTAATCCCAAAGCCTGTTTATTATAATGATTTAGACTGTCTTTATAGAATATTTAAGAACTTCCCATGATCCTACTTACGTTTTTTTCTCTGGAAAGTGTTTGTGAATCCAGCTCCACTTCAAAAAGACCCACAATGAATCCTTTATCCAGGGCGAGAATGGAGTGTGAGAATTTGGCAATGAAAATGTGTGTGTGAGTGTGTGTGTGTGTGTGTGTGTGTGTGTGTGTGTGTGTGTGTGTGTGAGTGTGTGTGTGTGTGTGCGTGTGTGTGAGTGTGTATGTTCGTGCACATGTGACCCATGGAGAAAAAAGAAAAATCTCAGTCCTTCATTGGCATTACCTCACATCGGCTGCTGACCAATTATTTGCAGCTTATTTGCTTTAGTTATTTATTCTGAAACACTAAAATAACAAGTGCACATTCTTTACTGCCCCACATTAAACACACACAACATACACTGACTGACATCTTTCTCCATTTGTATGCACTTTGTCTTTAAGCACCTGATGGTGCACCTGTTTTGTATCAAGCTTGTATCTCCAAAACAGTATGTTTACAGGACAATAACTAAATGTTCTTAGCTATAATATTAGTTAACATTGCATTCTAGTCTAAAACTAGTATTTAATATGTTATTTGCTTTGTTATATAACATTCATATTCATAATGCATATTTCATTTTTATTACATTATACAGTTATAACTGTACTGGGATTAATATAATATATAATTATATATATAATAGAATATATTATATATATATATATATATACATATACATATATATGTATATATATATATATATACATATATATATATATATATATATATATATATATATATAATAGAAGAACCCTTTTTGGTGCTATAAAGAACCTTTTTCAAAAAGGTTCTACATAGAACCATCTACAGCACATTCGCCATCAATCTGAATTTCTAAATTTAAGATTTCTAAGTTTATCTTTCTCAAACTGCCGCTCTGTACTTGGACTGAAAGCAGTCTGGCAGCTGTGTTGACCACCCCAAAATGGCAGTGCCATTGGCATGCCTGGCTGAAGCAGACCCAGTTTAAGGGGAGTCTGGCTACTTCCTATTTCACCTGTTATATTAAAAACATGACTGCAAAATGCCAGAGGGCACCTGCGAGTGAGTCCTCAATGAATGGGGTGAATGGAGATAAATGAATAAGTGTAGTGAAGAGAATTGGCACTCAGTTATGTCATCTGGCTTGGCACTTCCGAGTGAATCAGAAATGAATGGGTTAATGTTATATAAAACACTTCTGTTATATTTTTCTTTGCATTTGAACTTGAGTTATAGGACTTTCTAATGGTGCTTCATGTTCATTCATGAAGTCAGTGAGCCTGAACCACCTCACTCAGCCAGTGAGCTGATCAGCTCAAAAACCAACCAGCAGTAGCAGAAATGTCAACCAATCAGCACTCAGCATCAGTATCAGCAATGCCAACCAGTCGGCAATGAGTAACAGTAATGCAAACCAATCAGCACTCAGTAGTAGTAACGCCAACCAATCAGCGCTCAGTGTCAGTAATGCCAAAAAATCAGCACTCAGTATCAGAAATGCCAACCAATCAGCACTCAGTATAAGCACTCAGTAGCAGTACTGTAGAAAAAAGCAAACATACAGGTAGGTTTTCTTTGCTTTTTAGTGAAATAAATTCATCCTTCTATGTTCAAAAATTAGTAAAAAGTCCTGGACAAGTGGTTAGAAACTATTTTAACTTTTTGTTTGTATTCATTTATCTCCATTCACCCCATTCATTGAGGACTCGCCCGCAGGTGCCCCCTGGCATTTTGCAGTCATGTTTTTAACATAACAGGTGAAATAGGAAGTAGCCAGACTCCCCTTAAACTGGGTCTGCTTCAGCCAGGCATGCCAATGGCACTGCCATTTTGGGGTGGTCAACACAGCTGCCAGACTGCTTTCAGTCCAAGTACAGAGCGGCAGTTTGAGAAAGATAAACTTAGAAATCTTAAATTTAGAAATTCAGATTGATGGCGAATGTGCTGTAGATGGTTCTATGTAGAACCTTTTTGAAAAAGGTTCTTTATAGCACCAAAAAGGGTTCTTCTATTATTACAAGCTTGATATTGTAACAATAGAAGATTCTATATAGAACCATCTACAGCACAATAGAAGAACCTTTTCTGGTGCTATATAAAACCATTTTCAGAAAGGTTCTATATAGAACAATCTACAGTACATTCTCCATCAATCTGAAGAACCCTTTCACAATGCAAAGAACCCTTTAATCATGCAAAGCATTCTTTGAGCGTTCAAGGTTCTATGTAGAACCATTTTCTCTACTGAAGAACCCTTGAAGAACCATCATTTGTGACAAGTAGGGCTGAACGATTTGGGGACAATATCTAATTACAATTTTTATGGCCAATGTTGTGACTATGATTTAAATTGCAATTATTTTTATAAGTTAAGGTCCAGCAGCCACATGCAGAAAACATCTTAACGATCTACCGCATGCATTATGAGAACAATTAAAAAAAAATCAGTTCACTTTTCTTGCATAAAAAATGGTCCTTGGTTAATTTTTTTCAGACCCAATTATTAAATTCAAAATGTAAAAGAAATAATGTGTGCAGGGTTCCTTTTGGTGCATATTGCCTTAAAACAACATTGTGCAACAATGGGAAGAAATGATACAAATCCATACTCCCTGAAGTGGTGAGACCTGGCTTGTGACTGGCAAAATCCAGTCCCCTGTCGCACAAAGTTGCTTCTAGGCAACAAACGTATTTCCGCAAATTCTCATAACAAAAAAGTTGATACTGAATGTTAAAAAAGAGGTTTCAGTGTGTCCACTAGGAGACAGTATAACCAAGTACATGCTTTTTATTGACTTACTCAAGCTCTTCCCTTTATTGTTCACCCTATTGTTCCCTTTAAATATGTATAATGTTATTGTAAAAGGAGGAAAATGAATTTGTTGCCTTGAGGCAACATCGTGCAATAGAGGGTTAAAAAATTTCCCACTTAAACTGAATTTATTTGATGGTAAAAAAAATACTCACCACACTCAATCATGTGCCTGAAGCGATTGTATGATGTTACGTTAAAGGGAAAACCTAAGGCCAAAACTCATGTAAGATGTTTTGTGCAAGTGACCACAGGCCTGTTATTTTGGCCAAGAAGACCAGCATATCCATTTCCAAGAAGTTGCATAGTGCCCCCAAATGTTGAGAAACAACCCAGCTTGTGTGTCACCTTCAGTACTCTTTCTCTCTACCATATTACAATGCTAGTCATGCGGTGAAGACGTTTACGATGCCTAGCTGCGGTAGCCTGCCAGCTCTCCCTGCTTCTTTTCTCCTTCTATTTCTCTTACGCTTTCGTTCCAATCCCATCATCTCCAATCCTCCGTCCAATTTCCTTCCATCCTATCACTTTTCACAGGCTTTCTATTCACCTTTTCTTCCACCCCCTTCACTCCTCCTTGTTGCTTTAGCCCTTTATTGTCTACAACCTAATTACTACAGACAAAATCAGCAGCCGTGAAACTTTCAAACAAACATTTAAAGCAAAGTGTGCTAGTTATGCTAATTATGCCGGTGCTGTCCAGTTTCCTTCTGCTGGTGGGACTCATTATCCACTTTCCTTCTTGTGCCTATGCCCTCCTTCACTCCTTTCTTAAAAAGCTCCACACTGTAAAGAACTGACAAATTTACAGCACTAATCTGCTCTATTCCTTAAATAAACCGTGGTGCATTCTCGGAGAAAAAGGTCAAGCTTCTTGAATTTTACAGTAATTAGCTGTTATTTGCAAAGCATATTGGGAAATGGCAATGGGAGGGTGGGCAAGACGGTCAGGACCCCTCTGAAATCCAATTGGCCATCTCAGATGCCACCCACCCTCAGCTTGCACATTCGTACTGCCACCCCAGGTACAATTTTTTAGAACCATCACCACTGCTTTGTGCCTTCTTGAGTAGCCAGTCTATAAATATTACATATGTACTCAGAATACAGAAATTAAGTATCTGTATTGAGTAAGCTATATTTTGATCCTGAAGATCCTAGTAAAGCCTGAGTAGACTAATAAACCAATGTGATGATCAGTTATTAATCTCAGTATTACTAAGCTCTGTTAAAGCCTGAGTAGACTGATAAATCAATGTGATGATCAGTTATTAATCTCAGTGTCGCTGAGCTCTGCTAAAGCCTGAGTAGACTGATAAATCAATGTGATGATCAGTTATTAATCTCAGTGTTACTGAGCTCTGCTAAAGCCTGAGTAGACTGATAAATCAATGTGATGATCAGTTATTAATCTCAGTATTACTGAGCTCTGCTAAAGCCTGGGTAGACTGATAAATCAGCAGTGGACTGAAGTAGACAATGAGAGTCAAAATAACGTTGAGTGTTTTGTTTCGATTTTTGTATTCACTTTTTCATGAAACACAATATCAGAAGAATTAAATGAATAAAATTGCCAGTTTACCAGTAACAGAGAGTAACAGTGGGAAATAAATAAAAATTACAACAGAGTTTTTTCCCATGTACTTTCTCATATTGTATTTCCCCCTGTGTTTTTTTTTTATCAATATGTATTTCAACTAACAAAACCTTGCAGTTTTGTCAGTTTTTGTTCATTTGCTTTCATGTTTTCTTCTACAGTTCATTACAATAAGGTTTTTGTTTCTTTTCATGTTTGCTACCAGTTTTCCTACCAAAAGTACTTCTAAATCATATTTTCAGTATACACACTTAAAATGATAGTTTGCTGCCAGTAAATCACTGCCACCCACACAAGTAATACTCAACAGGCAGAACAACCAGCTAATAGTATCTATCCCATTTCAGACACAAAATATCTGCTTGACAAAAAAAACTTGGACAATAATGTGAATTTAGACAAATGATTATCATGTGCAGACATATCTTGATAATTGGTATCATGTCTAAATTCAGTCATGAAATACAACATGTGACTTCACAGTTTGCATTTTTCCTGTTGGTCACATAATTACCATATAATTACCTACTGATATTACTTTTTAATATTACTACTTCATAATAATTAACTATATATTTCACAGACGGCATGTAACACTGTTAACACCCAGTAATCCTCCATCTTCATTAGCTTGGAAACCAATATATTGACATGCTGGATGAGCTCGTCCATTTTCCTCTCTGAAAATCTGTGCTACACATGTGTAGTTAATTAGTTGGTGATGTTCAGTTTTAATAACCTGTAATTAAGTGCAATCTTTTCTATTATATACATGTGATGTGAAATGCATAATTCTATAGAAACATACAGAGTAAAATTTATTCACAATGGTGATGAAGGGAACCAGATGTCCAAAGTGTTTAATGCCTTTAAAAGGTACCTCATAGAAAGCTATGATAGAAAATGCTTATGAATACTCTGTCTGATGCCATTTAAGGCCAACATCTTATTTCAAAAATATGTTTCATTTTTGAAATAAGATTTTGGCCTCAAATGTTTTTTTTTTTACCCAGTTATGGTGTTAAAGTTCATGCAGTTATATTTTTGGATTTACCATTATTTTAACATCATTGGATCATTCTACCAAATTGGTTTAAAGTCAGAGCTGAAAACACATTTCAGACTTTGAACTGACTTGGACTAAAATCCTTTTGCTGTAAGTGACCCTGTGCCTTAATTATGTTTTATTTTATTAAAATAAATCATTAAACAATTGATTTTATCACTACCTATAGCGAAGAGTTACCAAATGTTTCGGTAGTGACTGTTTCAGTAGTGGCAGTTTTAGCAAATTTTGAGCATAGGTCAAAAATGCTGTCCAGTACTTGACTGGCCAACACAGCTTGAAATAGTCTCACTTCCTGCTATAAAATGCAGGGGTGTGGCTAAAACAAGGCTCTGCCTATGGACTAAAACTCTTTCAGTATTTCGTGTTTCGGTAGTGACATGAAAACGTGGGACAGCAAGTTTTTCATTTAAAATTAATGTAAAAAAAATGTTAATCTTTAAACTTCACTTCTAAAAGATCTTATCAAAAAAAAGAGAAATGTAAATCTAAATCGAAATATATTTTTTGTACATATTGACAAAACTCTCTAAATATTGTATATATTGACAAAACTCTCTAAATAACTTTGTTTACATCATAATGGCATGAAATTTCCCCTTAATTAAAGGCAAAGCAATAAAACAAGGACACAAAGTATGAATGATGCAAAGCACTGCTCCTGTGAAGCATCAGAAGCTATTTGACATATAATGGCTTCGAACATCAAAAAATGTTCAGCCTGCTAAATGTGAGTGAGTGAGTTACTAGCCAGTCCAAGGCTACTTCATGCAACTGCATTAGCCTCTAGTGCAAAACTAAAGAACTTTAGACATCAATATATACAATAATGATAACATTTGGCCTCATTCACCAATATCTTTCTAATTTTTTCTTAAATGTGCTCTTGCAAAAGGTCTCAAAAAAAAACATCTACAGCAGATTTCTGTTCTTAAACCGCAGAACTCTTCTCGTCTTTGTGCTCTTGAATGTGTGTAGATTCTGTTCTTACCTAAGAACAAATCCCAAGTTAGAAAATACTGGTGAACATCAGAATCTTTGTGAAAACTGTGTAAGTGGGTTTTAAGAAGAAATTTCTTCTTAAGAACACTTGATGAATGAGGCCCAATGTGATCAGGAAATCTCACAAAACTACCACTGTGATCAATTTAGCTTAAACAAAGCTTCTAATTCATGTCTGTGCTGTAATTTAACTAGAATCAGCTAACTCACGTTTAGGACCCATGCACAGTCATTTAGAATGAACATATCGCTGCTGTCGGAAGAAAACCTTGTATCTCCATTTTTTGTCGTTTTTTCAGTTTTTGATGTAATTTAAAAAGGCATGTTGCCCTTTACATTGCATGTAAATTTCATGATGAACGGACCAAATGAAACAGCCCAGAATAACTTGGAAAAAAAAAACTCTGGTTCCATTGACTTACATTAAAAGTAAAGTAGGTTTTTTCCTTCTCCTGTAAAGTTACCATTTTGGAGATACAAGGTTTTCATCAGACAACAGCGATATTCACGTGTTCAGCACTTTCTTACTGTTCACTTATCAGAGCGTAACCTGTAGCACAATAAAGACAACAAAAGCTTTCTTACCTCACCTGTTCTCCACTTATCTCTCTCTTTTTCTTCCCTTCTTTCTCTAAAGGCACTGCTCCGTCACTCTTCTCGTCTGTCCTGTTCCTCTCTCCGACTCTCGGGCTGTTTGAGTCCACCGCGTGTGCTGATAGAGCGAGGGGTGAAAAAAGAGGAGGATGAAAGAGAAAGGCTTTGCACCTCCTGATGAAGAACAGCTCTAATCCTGCGTGTCTGCGCTGAGGCTGAGCGAGTGTGAAGCTGAAGTAATCTTCAGGTGAAAAGTGTCAGTGAAGCCCCCCCCTCCTTCTATCGCTCATGCTCTCTCTCTGTCTCTCTCTCTCTCTCTCTCTCTCTCTCTGTCTCTCTGTGCACCCAGCTGCAGTGAAGGCAAAATCAGTTCTCCTCTATTTGTTTTCCTCTTCTCTTTAATCACTCTCTTGTTCTTTTTCACTTCACTTCTCCTCTACACTCCTTTTTAGTTGTTGTAGTTTTATTGCATCTGAGTGCGAAGCGCACTAAAGCAAATTCCAAACAACTTTATTGATTTAGCAATAAATTCTAATTTGAGTCCAGCTTAGAGTCTGTGCCCCTTAACAACCTCGTAACACTTGTTTCCACTTCTAATGTCCTTGTTGTCCTTCTAATGTCTGTTTATCTATTTATGTAAGTCCATTAAGCTCCAGTGTCAACAATGCTTTTAGGTTTATATCACTGGAACATTCTTGGCTACATTGTAAACAGTTGGCTACACTGTAAAAACCCAGCTACAGTGTAAATACTCAGCTTCGCAGGTATGGTGTAAATACTCTGTAGATATTTCAGCTTCAGGGCACTGTAAATACTTGGCTATAGTGTAATAGGGCTGTAGTCAAGACCACCTTTGCTGAGTGTAAGACAAGTTTAAGACCATAACTAGTCAAGATCAGTCAAGATCCAGTCTAAAGGAGGCCAAGACCAAGTGAAGATTGAGTCCAAATGAGTGAGACTCAGTCAAGATCGAGTCCAAGTAAGAACGAGGCCGAGCCAAGATTGAATTCAAATTGAGAATGGGACCAAATTATGACCAAGTCCAAATGAGAGGAAGACTGAGTCAAGATTGAGTCCAAATAAGAGTGAGACCGAGTCAAGATCCAATTGAGAGCCAAATTGAGTCCAAGTGAGAGATTAAGTCCAAGATTAAGTCCAAATGAGAGCAAGATTGAGTCAAGACCGAGTCCAAATGAAAGCAAGACTGCCTCAAGACCAGGTCCAGATGAGATCAAGATCGAGTCCAAATGAGAACCAGACCAAGAACGAGACCAAGTCCAAATGAGAGCCAGACAGAGTCAAGATCAAGTCCAAATGACTGGGAGACAGAGTCAAGATTGAATCCAAATGAGAGCAAGACCGCAATAAGACCAAGTCCAAATGACACCAAGACTGAGTCTAAATGAGAGCAAGACCAAGTGAAGACCATGTCCAAATGTGAAAGAGACTAGGTCAAGGCAGAGTCCAAATGAGAGCCAGACTGAGACAAGACCTAGTCCAAATGAGAGCCAGACTGAGTCAATACTGAGTCCAAATGAGAGCAAGACCGAGTCAAGACCAAGTTCCAATGAGAGTAAATCCAAGTCAAGACCAATTGAGGGAGATTGAGTCACAACAGAGTTCAAATGAGAGCCAGACTGAGTCAAGACCAAGTCCAAATGTGAAGGAGTCAAGACCGAGTTCAAATGAGATCCAGAGTGAGTGAAGACTGAGTCCAAATGAGAGTAAGAACACGTCAAGACCAAGTCCAAATTAGAGCAAGACTGAGTCAAGAATGGAACGAGAATGAGAGCCAGACCAAGTAAGACTGAGACCAGAATCAAGACTGAGTCAAGACCGAGTTCAAATGAGAGCCAGACCGAGTGAAGACTGAGAGTAAGAACACGTCAACACCAAGTCCAAGACTGAGCAAGACTGAGTCTAAATGAAAGCAAGACTGAGTTAAGACCGAATCCTAATGAGAGCCACGACCAGGTCAAGACCAAAACCCAAAGCAAGTGCTATTTGGCACCAAGCCTTAATTAATCTTAATCTGCTTCCAGTACAAATTACTGGAAACATGTAAAGGAGGATTTTCTTTACCCAGAAATACAATGATAACCTTCTTTTCTACTTACAAACACAAATGCAATATGGATTGAAAGTTTCTTGACATTCAATGCCTACTCTAAATGAATCCAGCCAATGGTATGTCTCCAAGTGATGGTGTATACAAGACCTCTAAAGGTGCCCTGTGGTATCTGGATCCAAGATGTTTGCAGCAGATCCTGTAAGCTTTGTAAGTTGTGAGATGGATCTACCACAGATCTGGCTTGTTGGTCCAGCACATCCCACAGATGCTTGATTAGACTGAGATCTGAGAAATTTGGAGGCCTGGGCATGATCTCAACACTTGGTCCTGTTCCTTAAACCATTCTTGAACAATAGGCCTCATTCACCAACATCTTCCTAAGTTTGTTCCTAAATTTGTTTTTGAGAAGGTCCTTACAAAAAGTCTACGTCAGATTCATGACGCGTTCTTAATCTGCAGAATTGTTTGTGCCGTTGTGCTCTTGAGTGGGCGTAGACTCTGTTCTTACCTAAGTAAGTGGGTTTTAAGAAATTTCTTTTTAAGAACGCTTGATGAATAAGGCCCAGGGCACATTATCCTGCTGAAAGAAGCCAATGCCATCAGGTGTACCTGGTCCGCAACTATGTTTAGGTAAGTGGCAAATGTGAAATTGATGTCCATATGAATGCCCAGACCCAGGGTTTCCCAGCAGAACTTCACCCAGGGCATCATACTCCCTCCACTGGCTTGTCTTCTTATCACAGTGCATCCTGGTACCTTCACTTCCCCAGGTAAATTTTGCACACTTACCCCGCTACCCATGGAATATAATAGAAAACAGGCCTCTTGGACCAGGAGATCTTCTTGCTGCAAGGTCCGGTTCTGATGCTCACATGCCCATTGTAGGCACTTGTAGGTGGTGGACAGTGCTTCAGATGGGAACTCAGATCGGTCTCTGGCTACCCATGCACAGCAGAGTGTTTTCTCCTGTAAACATCATTAAAAAATTCTTGTGCCACAGGAACCCTCCTGTCGATTTGGACCAGATGGAAAAGCTTCCGTTGCCCTCAGGCATCGAAGAGCTTTGGGCACCCAACACCCTGTCGCTGGTTCGTGGTTTGTCCCTCCTTGGACCACTGTCAGTACGCACTCTCATTGCTGACAGGGAGAACCCCACAAGCCTTGTCGTCTAAGGTAGTCTCTGACCCAGTCGTCTGGATATAATGATTTGTCCTTTGCCAAAGTTACTCAGGTCTTCACGCCTGCTCATTTCTCCCACATCCGATATGTCAACCATAAGAACCAACTGTTTGCTTACAGTCTAATACGTCCAAAACCTGGACATGCACATCTGTTATGAGATAATCAACATTCTTCACTTTATCTCTGAGTGGCCATAGTGTTTTGGCTCATCGGTGTAGTCCTGCTTTCATTACGAAAGCCATCCATTTTTATAGAGGTTGTCATGGAAATGTACTGTAACATTAACATCTTAAGCGTACCAATAACTGAGCTGAGGAACATCTCCGCCTTTGTTAAATGACAGTAGTCCAGGGTCGGACCCTTCCCCTTATGAGGGAGTTGTCGCCACAGAACTCTATTTACTTCAAATTTGTCAGTCTTGCAGTTTTTTCCAGTCAAATATCAGTATTTCATCGATCATTAAACACTGAATAATCATTGCAGAAGTTATTGAGTTTATGAAAATGCTGAAAAATAATTACTGACATTTTTAGCATGAATCATTTTTAGCAGAACAGAAAGTTTTGAATGGCAAGGGCTTTTTAAAAAAAATGCCAAAGGGTTTTTTCAAACTTGTAACCACCACAATTTCCCACACTCAGATTGAGCCTAAGGCTGGACTAAAAGGGATTTTCAATGGCATATCACCAGCAGGATTACAGTTTAGTCCAAGACTGGGAAACTGGCCCAGAGAGACTCTTTGGGCCAACACTTAATGCACTAAATGGACCGTTCCACTACTTTCTGAAGCTTTCACCTACCAATGCCATTCAAACACTGTTTGAAAGGGAAGTACAGAGTTTTTTGGAGGATAAATGAGATTGGCCAACCAAACTGGAGTTTCAGCCATTTATGTAAATACATTTTACATTCACTCTTACTTACAAAGAAAGAAACCATTCAAACAGCAAATGAAATCTCAAAGCTATTCATACGGGCACTGAGTTCATTCAAGGTCTACAAAGCAGTGTTCATTCTGCTGCTTGGTTGAGTTCTTGAATTTTGCACACATTAAACAAAGGTGAATTAGGTGAGCTGTGTGTCATTTATTTTCAATTCATGAGAAAATGGAGTATAATTGTACTTTTTTAAGTGAAAAATTTCAAGATTTAGTCATATCTTTTCACTAGACTGGGTCTTTAGTTTGGTTTTTTTATTTAATGTGAATTATCCTTGCTTTTTAAAATAATAGGGATAGTAAGTTTTTAACTGTACTATCCATCCCATATATAGAAACTCAACTTCGAAAACAGCGTTTTGAATCAAGTGTTTTTGTGATACACTGCCTATTCAGCTTACAGCAGTTTAGCTCCACCCACTCCTATTGCAGTTGACAGGGGTAGAAATTTGATGAACTGAATTGTGGCAAAGGTGGCGTCCTATGACAGTGCCACATATAATCACTGAGCTGTTCAGTATGACCCATTCTACTGTTAATGTTTGTCTATTGAGGTTGCATGGCTAAGTGCTTGATTTTATACACATGTTAGCAATGGGTGTTGCTCAAACAGCTGAACTCAATAATTAGGAGGGTCCACACACTTTTGGCCATATAGTCTATATTTACACTAGTAGTGTGTATCTCTGACCAACAACTCTGTAGTAAATGATTCAGTGCATCACAGAATCTCAAATTTCACCACAATTGTATTGAAATGTTATGGCATAATTCAGAATTATTTCAAAATACACTCAAAATAATGGCTGCTCAGTATTATGCCACATTTAATAAGCAGTCCAGGCTAAAACACTCCTAATAACTGTAAGTGCTATTATTTTGAATTAGAAGAGTCTGGGGGAAAAAAGACTTAGCCACAACGCAGCAGACCATGTAAACTCATAGAGCGAGGATGCCATAGTGAGTAAACGCACTATGGAGTTTCACACTCACTAAAGAGTTCCAAGCTGCCTCCGGAAGCAACATCAGCACAAGAACTGTGCATCAGGAGTTTCATGAAATGGGTTTGCATGGATGAGCAGCTGCACACAAGCCTAAGATCACTATGTGCAGTGCTGGGTGTCAGCTGGAGGGGTGTAAAGCATGCCACCACTGGGCTCTTGAGTAGTGTAAATGTGTTCTCTGGAGTGATGAACCTGGGTTAGGCAGATGCCAGAAGAACACTACCTACCCAAATGAATAGTGCCAACAGTAAAGTTTGGTGGAGGAGGGATAATGGGCTTGGGCTGTTTTTCTGAGTTTGGGCCTCTTAGTTCCAGTGAAGTGTGATGTTAATGCTACAGCATTAAAAGACGTTTTAGATGTTTATGTGCTTCCAACTGTGGCAACAGTTTAGGGAAGGCCTTTTTCCGTTCCTCAATGACTGTGCCCTTGTGCACAAAGTGAGAACTGTAAAGACATGGTTTGGCATGTTTGGTGTGAAGGAACTCCAGTGGCCTGCAGAGAGCCCTGACCTGGCCTTCTTGTCCTAAATCAGTGCCTGGCCTCACAAATGCTCTTTTGACTGAATGGGCACAAATTCAGACAGACACACTACAACCTCTTGTGGAAAGCCTTCCCAGGAAAGTGGAAGCTTTTATAGCAGTAAAGAGTTGGGCAACTCCATATTAATGGTCATGGTTTTGGAATGAGACGTGAACAAGTTCATTTGGGTGTGTTGGTCAGGTGTCCACATACATTTGGCCATATGTTGTATGTTTTCCAAAATCCTCAGAGTTATCGTACCTTCTCAGACAGCTTAAGATGACTCCAGGAAAGACTGATACTTCCTCAAACCATGAACAGACAGCATTGTCAACTGTCGAGGTTTCCATTTTATCTGAACTATTTTATATGAGAATCAGCTTGGACCCAACAACTTTGTAGCACTTCCAAATATCCTCTGTAAAACGGACAATATTTAACTCACAGGAGCACATCTAAGAGGGGGTCAGGTGGGTTGTGACCCAACCCAAAAGTCCCAGAAAACTTTAAATTAAATCATGCTGTATTTAGTGAACTGGGCTTAGAATTCTACACAAAATAACCCGGACACATATGCAAATATTTTCACTTTATTAGAAATTTATTGGAGAAAGCTCTTTTACAGTATTTAGAATTCATATTCATGGACATTACTCAAATTTTAGGGGAAATTTTGTGGGGCACGTATTTGAATCACTTACAATTTTTGGTGATTTTTTTGCCACTGATTTTTCAAAATTGCTGCATAATTCAATTGTTCAGTTTTGTGCATAATTATTCAGAGTGGATTGAGTTTAAATGGTGGTAAATAAATAGTGGTAAATCCAAAAAAACTAGATCACGTTACACTGTGTTTTCATAGGGAACTATTTTGCCTTTGCCATCGTCCAACATATAGGGAAGTGTGGGGCACGACCACGAACACATTAAGTTTTTTTTTTTGCAAAATGATTTAAAAAAATATGGAAGTTGGAATAATCATGTATTTAGACAAGCAACATAAACATCTCTGCTACAAACGAACACTTGAACTTTGTTTCTAGCACCTACCATTCAGTACAATTCCAATGAAAATGATGGGGACCGCAATGTTACAGTTCAGCCTATGGGTGGGGTTGATTGTAACTGACAGAGGGTCAGTTTAACACCTGCTAGAAAAGTCTGATGAATTAGTGCAAACAAAGTTAATTCAATATAATTCTGTGTTGTTAGAAACATATATTTTCCAACCAAACTGCATAATACATTATTTATTTATAATACACACAGACAGCTCAATTAATAGATACACAAATGCTTCAAATTATATATGAAAACTCACATGAGACTGTCTGTCAAACAAAGACAAATGTATTCTTTGTCCAGTGTAGGAATCTGTGTAAAGATATGAAACAAAAAGACAATGTTTACTTTATTTGTCTTTGTTTACTAAAGATGGCATAGTTGTAACACTGTGTTACAGCTAACCCCACAGTATGGAGGCTGTACTTAAGCCCACCTAACACTTGCTGTAAGCTTGTCAGCTGCTTCAAAACGGTGTAACGTTTTAGGCAAGAAGATGGAAATTAAAGTAATACAAGGTTGGATTTTTGATTTACACAAAACAGCTCAGTAACTAAAAAAACGTGTTGAAAAAAATGACTTACATGCCCTGAAAAAGCTCTGAGCTTACAGATCTCTGCAAAACACTGATGAATCGCTTTGAATTTTGGTGAGAGACTGTGGCTAGGAAATGTGATAATGTGGCCAGAAGCACAAGCTGCTTGACCTTGTATAACAACATAAAAAGCCTGTGTTAAACTGTGCCCCACATTAGGTTGTTCCCCACACTCCTCTACCCCTCTGCCATGAATGGTCTAATAAAAAAATTCATTTTAGACCAAAAGACAATCTCAAAAGCGTCACAAAACAACATTTCAGGCAGCGTATTTGTAACTATTTCATGCAGTAGATTGTTGTGAAGGAGCTTTTAGGGACATTAAACTCTTCAGACGTCTGGTTCCTATTACCACCACTGTGAACAATCCTGAAAAATAGTACTTTAGTATTTGTACTCTGCATCGCTTGTACTAGTTAATACGTAATGAAATGTAGTATATATTCCATTATGTATTATAAGTGTTGTATTGTTATGGAATGAAGATTTTCTTTCCCTTCCAGGCTTCTCCAGTAGCTGCACTGTTTCTCTGAGTTTGTTTTTTTTTCCTCTTCACACTGAGATGGCTGTTGCTTTGCACTATTCTCAGACATTAGTTAATATTAGCTATGCTACCACAGAATACATTAGAGGAGATTTGTTCTGACTTGTGTGCAGGCTTGCAGTGGCTGAAGCGGATTAGGGATAGTGTAATTGATTGTCACGCGTGCAGAATGCAGCAGGAGATAACAGTGTGTGTCCTACACGCGGCTGTGTAGTGCTTGTAAGCAGCTCTCACTAACCTGGACTTACACATGCAGAGCAAAGAGCGCTGGCAGAAGAACACGCCTTTTGATAGGAAGGTAGAAACTTAATTAATCTCGAAGAAAAATATAATGTTACTACAGACACACTTTGTTTATATTGTTATTATCTTCACTGTAAAAAGAATCAGTGTAAAATAACTGATAATCTACTATACCAGATCAATGGTAATTATCAGTAAATTAGCAACTGCATATCGTGACTTCACAGTCACCTGCACCACAAGATCATTCTGCTGTGCCCTTACAGTAATAAGCTGTAATTAAAATACAGTGATCTGTATTTTTACAGAACAGCTGTAAAAGTGATACAACTCAGAAACTAATAATTTTCAGCAAATTTACATATGAAAAAATGACTTACAGCCATGAGTACAAACCTCACATAGCTCACTGAGTTTCCAACAAATGCCTATGAGTGCCCTATTTGAAAGAACACTCTACTGCTGTACTATTCCCAACAAACTCCTGCTGTTATCCCATTCTCTATAATATTCTACTGCTGTTCCATTCCCTTATATATCCTACTGCTGTCCCATTCCCTAAAATATCCTACTCCTGTCCCATTCCCTAGAATATCCTACTGCTGTCCCATTCCCTAGAATCCTTCTTCTGTCCTGTACTCTATAATAGCCTACTGCTGTCACATTCCCTAAAATATCCTACTGCTGTCCCATTCCGTAGAATATCCTACTGCTGACCCATTACCTAGAACATCCTACTTCTGTCCCATTGCCTAAAATGTCCTACTTCTTTCCCATTCCCAAAATGTCCTACTACTTTCCCATTCCCTAGAACATCCTACTGCTGTCCCATTCCCTAAAATGTCCTACTTCTTTCCCATTCCCAAAATGTCCTACTGTTGTCCCATTCCCTAGAATATTCTTCTGCTGTCCCATTCACTAAAATGTCCTACTTCTTTCCCATTCCCAAAACCTACTACTGCTTTCCCATTCCCTAGAATATCCTACTGCTGTCCCATTCCTTAAAATGTCCTACTTCTTTCCCATTCCCTAAATGTCCTACTGCTTTCCCATTCGCTAAAATATCCTACTGCTGTCCCATTCCCTAGAATATCCTACTGCTTTCCCATTCCATAAAATGTCCTACTTCTTTCCCATTCCCAAAATGTCCTACTACTTTCCCATTCCCAAAATGTCCTACCGCTGTCCCAAAGCTGCTGTAATTTGCTCACATCAGTCGAGAAGGAACTCAGATGTTGAGTTATACTGATAGACCCATAGGGCCCTTGACCACCTATAGCCCCAGAGCCCATAAGCAGGTTAAAGCACCCCAGCTGACAATAACCACATGTTAATTAGGCCACTTTTTGTCTTAACTACCTGTTTATTAGACTACATGTTAATTAGGCTACTGTTTGTCTTAACTACATGTTAAATGGGCCACTTTTTGTCTTAACTACATGTTTATTAGGTCACTTTTGTCTTGTGATAAAACTTGTGATAAATATTGTGATAAAACACAATTTTTTGTTTTCCATAAAAGTAAATCTACTTTTCACAAAAATAAAATGGAGCTACATTGAAATTTGTTTTTGTCTTCTCTCTTTTTCCCTCCAAACAACACAGCATGTCTCTTACATACACGTTTGTCTTAAAAATATGAACATTAGATGTTAGCTGGACATACAGATGTGTTAAAAATAACGCATCACATTTATAGAAGCTTCCTCTCTCCTATTCCCTGACTGCAAGGGCCTCATCTGCAGATGGACTGAGGTCAGCCCCAGTGGAGCCCAGCCTTCTCCAGAAAGGCCTTGAGGGATTAACTTTCCTGGGCATGAATTAGAGCTGCCTGGTTGGCACTGGCTTCTAGAGAATAGTTCATTTCAATTCAATTCAAATTTATCCCAAATATAGTTGATTAGGCAAGACATGTTCTGAAGTTTTAGTTGAAGTCTGTAAGGCTATTGGACACTAATTGGCCAAAAGTATGTGGATACTTGACCATAACACCAATATAAGCTTGTTGGTAATCCCTTTCCAAACCCATAGGCGTTAATATGGAGTTGCCTCCCCTTTGGTATAATAACAGCCTTCACTCTTCTGGAAGATAATCTGTGGAAATTTGTGCCCATTCAGTCAAAAGAGCATTTGTGAGGTCAGGAACTGATGTTGGACAAGAAGGCCTGGTTCACAATTAATGTTCCAATTCATCCAAAGAATGTTCAGCGGGGTTGAGGTCAGGGCTCTGTGCAGACCACTGGAGTTCCTCCATACCATACTCATCAAACCATGTCTGGAGCTCGCTTTGTGCACAGGGAAACAGTAATGCTGGAACAGGAAAGGATCTTTCCCAAACTGTTGTCACAAAGTCGGAAGCATATAATTGTCAAAATTGTCTTTGTATGCTGTAACATTAACATCACCCCTCACTGGAACTAAGGGGCTCAAACCCTAAAAAACAGCCCCAGCTCATTATCCCTCCCCCACCAAACTTTATTGTTGGTACATAACTGTTGCCATTCTGGTCAAGCTTTTGGTTCTTTAGCAGTGCACTAGCACAAGATCTTCACAGGAAACATATTTTACATTTTCTTGAAGTTTCCATGAGTGTACCATGTTTTTCTCTAATGCACAAGAGAGGGTCAAATCTATTGTTATTGCCTCCAAAAGTAGAATTTAAAATGAGGTCCTGTCTGACCACCATTTTTTCTCCTCCTCTGAAGAGTGGCCAGTTTGAACAGTTAGAGCAAATCCAGATATTTTCAGAAACAGCAGGATGGAGTTGGAGGAAAGAAAAGGACCACAGAGCTCACAAGATTAATTCTGGGGAAGACGTTCTTTTTTACAATGGAAATATGGGCCTGAAAAGAATTGAGGAGGCAAATCCATCTGTCTAAATCCTCCTGTACCTGACCACTTCATTTTGAATCCAGACAACCAAATTTGTCACAGATAGACAAAAGATGAGATATCACTGCAGGCTTTCCAAGCAAATGACAATGGCACATAAGACCAAGTGATGGTGTCTTATGAATATAGATAGGTAACACCTTGGCAGACTGGCAAATCATCTGAACTAGAGACTCTCTCTCAAGATAGAGAGAGAGCGCAAATAAAGCCCTAGATTCAATGTGAAGCCTTGACAAGAGGATCTGGACACTGCAAACAGAGAAGAGTAGATTTGGCCTGCTAACACTAGTGCTGAGGGGTTGGTGTACGGGACTTTCATATGAGTAAAACTTTCTCAGAAGCCCATCACCTTCAAGACATAACACCTTCAGTCTGTCAAAGGCTTTCATAGTACAAGAGAGATTACTGCTATGGGTGCCTTAATCCACTGCAGCATTGCTGAATCTTATCTGGTCCCAATTGATCAACGCCATCATGTTGTGCTGAAGGCAACAAGCAACTGTAGCTTGGTGTAGATTTTAAAGGAATAGTTGGGTGATAATTTGAATTCACTTGATTTTCCTTATTGTAGTCAATCAGCCAAGACATGCTGAGAACTGGAGCTACAAGGATAACATTGCTAACAAAAAATGGAAGTCAATAGTCACCCCAAACCTTTCTGTAAATGCATCTGCAAAATCCTATTCAAACTGCATCCAGTCTTAGATCAGGTTGTGAGGACATGTCAATGTGGCTTAGAATACAGTGGAACTCACTATAAACTATAAAAATGAAAAATAATCTTATCTGTGTAGCTAAAAGAAGGGGCAGCCATTTAAGATAACAGTGGGCCCCTTCTTTCCTGAACACAAATTGGTATCTTAATATCGACCAAAGATAAGGCTACAAAGGAATTCACAACACAGACGCACTGTAGGCTAACATAGGTAGAGAAGCTAAGCGAGTGTACTCAGAAATCAATACAATATCTGATTATGAATTTGAGAACCAAATTTTTCTGCAGAAATAAGCATACATGGAGATTTTGCAGGGGTAATTTTACTGATCGTTTCTAATCCATGCATCTTCTGTATAACCCATGTCCGTTTTGAAATCAAAAATTGGATCATGACAGTTTTTTTTTCATTTTAGTTGCTCAAAACAAACACAGGTTGCCTCAAAAGTGAATTATCCTGTTCGCCGACTTCCAATTCCACCTTAAATGGTGCAGTAGTTACATTTTGCTGCCTAACTGCTGAAGTACAGACAGAACTCAGGCTGCTACTGTTTTTAGCAGAGACCAGAGTGTGATGCCATTTCACATGCTAACGTTAAAGCTAACACACTGTTTTAACACAAACATGCTTTTACACTCACACGTGAATGACTGATGATCTCAATTCTTTTTAGATTCTCAAGCTCAGTCTGGTTTCTTTTGTTTGGGCAGAAAATCACATTTCTGACTCCTTTTCTTAACATTTTTATATTTGAATTAATACAGCAGCAGTTTTTTCAAAATCTATCTACAGGCTGATGCTCACCTGCTTGAAATTTGTTTCTAAGACGAACAAACATAGTGAAATTCATGGCTATCTGTGATTTTATGACTTTAAATTATGAATTCTCTGATTTAATTCTTATTTTTAATGGATATTGATAATCTCACTATGTTTAATAGACATGCACCACAAATGTCTAGGCTACAACAATTAAAAACAGTGACTGGATTGTCTAGACTACAGATATTCCCCATAAATCCAATCATACACATTACCATCTATCCATTAAAATAATGTTAACCTTTATAATAATAATAATAATAATAATAATAATAATAATAATAATAAGAATAATAATAAGAATAAGAATAATAATGATAATAATAATAATAATACAGTCATAGCTGTAATCACAGTAACCAAACCCTAAAATTAGTATCCGATTGCTAATATTGTTAGCAGGAAAAGGCTTTAAGTTTGAGTAATAGGTAAGTAATCCTAGACTGCAAGCCATGACATGAATGTCTCAAGACTCTTGCTACTAGAACTTCTCCAGCACACACTTCTTTTGAGAACAAGTGTGGGGGCGGCATTCTCCACTCAAAGCAATGGTCATGATCCACTGCGGGGACACGGTATGGCACCCAGTGTGCGGGTTGTGAGGAAGCTGGATCGTTCCTTTTTTTTCTGATGGGTTCATGTCTTATTTTACTTCATAAAATATTTTGTGGGTCTCAGGACACCACCTCTGCATACGGGTCCTGGCATGAAAACCCCACCTTTTAAATTATACTTGTATGTGTTTGGTCACTGTGATGACCTATACAAACCTAATAATAATGATACATTTACATTTACAGCATTTAACAGACGCTTTTATCCAGAGCGACTTACAAAAAGTGCTTTGTCTATCTAGAGAAAGTATATTTGCTTATAATAATAATAATAATAATAATAATAATAATAATGGAGCAAAAAATTTGACACCAAACATGTCTTGGCTGATTGACTACATTTAGGTAAGTGTAAAATGATGTAAATTGGACTTTCACCCATCTACTCCTTTAACATTCAATCCACCCTAAGTCCCTCAGAGTCATGGGCAGTAGTGGCCTCTTCTTTTAGCACAATTAAAAGAATAGTTTGTTTAAAAATTTAATTGACACAGTTTTATAGCCTATTTTGAATTCATTGTTTTTGTAGAACCGACACATGTTGATATATCCACCTCTACAGCCTACAACAGTTTAGCCACACCCATTCAAACTGAAGCTATAAGGAGTGTTTCAACTTGGACTGCTTTTTGAACAAGGCACCAAACAGGGCAACCAAACAGAACAGAGCTAATTTATATCATATATCAATCTTAAAGGCACAGTTACAACAAGTATAGGTATAAAGGTTAAAGAGAGGCTGGAAAATATTCATATAGAAATGAATTATGATTTTGGTACATAAAGCCACACAAAAAAATGAGGCCAAAGGTATTTGTAAATTAAGCTGTGAATTTGAGATAGGACTTTTTTTTCCAGTGGGGAACAATTTGTGGTAGCTTGTTATCAGTGTAGTGGTGTGGGTGGAGTTTTCACAGGCCTTGCCTGATCGTCATGGGCACCAGAAAGCCGTAGGGAGAGCCTAAGGTGTTGTTCCGGTGGTGTAAATTTAAATAAAATGTCATAAGAACATTCTCTTAGTCTGTCCCAACACCTGTACTGGCTGCAGTTTCAGATTTACGTCATATAAACACG
Source organism: Colossoma macropomum (assembly GCF_904425465.1). NCBI lineage: Eukaryota > Metazoa > Chordata > Actinopteri > Characiformes > Serrasalmidae > Colossoma > Colossoma macropomum. The sequence continues at coordinate 11,147,280 of NW_023494790.1, forward strand.
TATTTTAAAACATTTATTCACAGAATTTAGCAACTGTCCATTGGCTTGATTTATAAGTACATTTTACAGGTTTTCTACTCTTTTCTAAGTTCAAATGTGCTGAAATGATTGTCTTTGGTAATGGGTCGTATGCTACAGATGGTGCTGATACACATTAGGCTGGAAACACCCTGAAGTATTCCTTTAACTGCTGAGTGAAAAATGTTTATAGGCCACTGCCTGCATTATTCACATGTGAGCAGCAAATATATGATGCAATTGTGGTGGACATGTTTACCTGGCTCCAGTGGGGCAAACAAACAAACCTACATGGAATGTCGTAAGGATATTACGCAACTCCATCCACTACCCCTACCCTGTACTTCCACTCACTGGCCACTTTGTTAGAAATCCATTCCTTATACTTCCATTAACTGACCACTTTAGAAACACCTCCTTTTTACTTCCACGCACTGTCCACTTTATTAGAAACACCTCCCTTATATGTCTGCTCACTGGCCATTTTATTAGAAACTCCTTCCTTATATTTCCACTCACTGATCACTTTGCAAGAAACCCCTCCCTTATACTTCCACTCACTGTCCACTTTATTAGAAACCCCTGCTTTATACTTCCACTCACTGACCACTTTATTAAAATCTTTTCCCTTATACTTCCACTCAGTGGCCACTTTATTAGAAACACCTCCCTTATACTTCCACTCACTGTCCACTTTATTAGAAACCCCTACCTTATACTTCCACTCACTGGCCACTTTATTAGAAACCCCTACCTTATACTTCCACTCACTGGCCACTTTATTAGAAACCCCTACCTTATACTTCCACACACTGGCCACTTTATTAGAAACCCCAGCCTTATACTTCCTCTCACCGGCCACTTTATGAGTCCCACCTACCTAATAGATATACTAACAGACACAGCTGTCTCGCTGGCGTTTTCACACATGTCAGAAACTGACTTTAGATGAAGAGCTAGAGGATGGTGCCGTGCAGATGAGCTACAGTCTCTAACTGTACACTTTCAAAGTGGACCTACAAGACAGAGGTTTCAAATAAAGTGATCAGGGAGTATAAATATAATACTCTTGTGATAATTTTGCACACATCTACTGCATAAAATATTGGCTGCTATTTATAAAAATAGATAATACCTTTTTAAATATCACATCCACAATTTCCACATGAGCAAACAATGAAGGGACTTTAGTGATGTGGTGTGCGCTCAACTATTTTAATACGTTTGATTAAAGACTGTGTTATTTTCTAGCAGTCTTTCAAAGTACTTTCTTCTTGAACTCCATGAACTCCAAGGATCTATATTTGGGTCCACGTTTCCTCACTCTTATAACTGTAAGTTTATAATGTACACAGTAATTTTACAGCACTAACTGAGTAATTTATAAGAGTTACTGAACAATTTGCACTAGTTTAGTTACTGAATAATTTATACTAGTTATTGCGTAATTTGTATTAGTGGGTAACAATTTACATTAACGGTTTCAAATGAATTCTGTTTACAGCCAATTTTACTATTATTCACACTAATGAAGTCATTTTATTTAGACTTTTTATTTGTGTTTACAGTGAGAGTCAGGGACAGTATTCTCTTTCACAGCAATATCTAATGTAGAAATCTGTTTTTCAAACCAGGATTTCACTAATTCTCCTTGTAGTTTCACCATGGTAGTTACTACCTATATTAATGTCAAGCTGGTGGGGTTTAGCTTAGCGCAATTTGAGATTTTTATGTCAGCTCTAGTTTAAAGGCAGACATTTTTAGGTCATAACAGACATCTAAGTAACATTCTGTACTTTGTATGTCTCTGTCTTTAAGTTATGCTTTATTTAGAGGCTTAAACTTGAAGTCTGTGTTTTATTATTGTAAATTGTTAGCCAGCTAGCTTTCTGTCCAGCCTGCTATTGAGGGCAGAATATATCCAGTTATAAAGAACATTCAACATGTTAGGAGCAAATAGTGATGTTCAACTGGCAGTTTATCATCTAATTGCATTTAATAGACACACTGAGTCATAATGAATCACAGATTCATATCTGCTGAAGCTCTGTGTTGTTTATGCTTGTAGCACTATTCTTGCCATAATTTCATCTTCACTCAGCTCCCAGAATGCCTCACAGACAATGAATTAGACAAAACAATAACTTAAAAAGTAGGCACACTTTCCTTGACTTTGCCAAACGAACAGCATTTCTGTTCCCGAATATTTCAGCCACAATCACAAAACACAGCGAAAATACCTGAAAATAAGTTGGATACAGAGGAAAGATGGAGGAAAATTAAGGAAGAGTAGAGGAGGATAGGCTATGAATGGCCCCGTCATATGCATGTGGACATTATCATAAGCATCATATGCCAGGTAGGAAGTCAAACCCGACTCACAATCACAACCACTTCCTCAATATGAGTAGAGACATGTAGGCTAGCTAAATGGAGGTGAAAAGGTCGATGTTCGTATATAGAACTGAAGGGTATAAACTTTAATGTGGTGATTTGTAAAGACTATATTTGGTTGTAAACAGGCTGTAGAGAGACCGTATCATCCTACCAAGTATATTTCAGTGCACGTATCATCCTACCAAGTATATTTCAGTGCACAGGTTAGACAAGACGTTAGCTCAGTTGCTAAGTGTGTTTGCTCAAGTGTGCAGAGACTGTTGTTGAAAGAGATGGATGAGGAGTAGGGATCAAAACTATGAAACATACTTAATTTACAGCTGTACACATGCACTTTGGATGACTTGGAAAAAAAATCCACTCTTCTCCACTGTGGTGCTACACAATTCAATGTAACTAATGTAGCATAGCTAGCTAATGCATGTAATTTAAAATCAGTTAAAATCTGAGTGTAATGGTTTAACTGTTAGGTGTACATTGCACTCATTTACACTAAATTCCAATCAAGTGGCTGGTATAGTGTAGTGGATAACACCTCTGCCTTCTATGCTGTAGACTGGGGTTCAATCTCTGCCTGGGTAAGCACCCTATACCAATACACTATACCAATAAGAATCATTGAGCAAGACTCCTCACACGACCTTCACCTACCTGTGTAAAATGATCAAATTTTAAGTCACTCTGGATAAGAGCGTCTGCCAAATGCTGTAAATGTGAATTCTAGGTAGGTAATTCATTACGGCGTCGAACTTTGGAGGTACTGGCATCGGTTATGGTGAGTACCTAAAAAAACTTGTACTCATACCCAAAAAAATGGTATCCTAGTATAGTTGAATGCAAAAGTTTGGTCACCTCTGGCCAAATGACATACTTTGTTGATTTTAAGTAAGTAAACTTAACCTCTGTATTACTTAATTGTGTGTGCAGCCAACAGGGGTGTTTCTGACTTAGTAGGCTGTCCAACCCTAAGCCACTATTTTGGCCAGGAGTGCTCAGACTATAGCATAAAACTCTACATATGCATATACATAAGTCCTTAAATAGTGTTAATACGCATTAATAATAGCGTTTAAGATTCGCTAGCAAAGTTCACAATGTGCTCTTCTCCATGTACACTGAATCCAGTCTCCTGTGGCTCCAGCTGTGGATAACAGGTTTTTAGCGAACCGGGGAAGGCCTGAAAGAGCCTACGGACACGCTGTAATTCTGAATGGAGTAAAGCTCCTGCTCCTCAGTCTGCTCTATCTTAGTTATTATAGGGCTCAGTGATAAAAGCACTTACACGAGTATGGAGGAAAATGTCTAGAAACTAATACAGGATCTGCCCTGAAGCACAGCAGTATCATAACTAAGAGAGCTAAAGCTACTGAGGGCTGCCATAACAGAGAACAGCCGTGATGTCAACACATCTGCAGGAATGTAACGCAGACTGGCTCTGATAAAGCGTCTTTCATTCTTTATTCAGCACCGTTCGCTGATATTTCCCACAGAAGTGAAGTGTTTCCTGCATCATCAAAAGCAAAAGCGAGAGATTGTAAAGATAGTCACTGAGCTGGAAAGAACGTGTTCTGTGTTTGCTCTTAACCTGGCTGGTCCAATCACAATCAATGACAACACACATAGATATGAATGAATTACTCCATTAAAGAGGAGTTCCACTGATTTTTCAATAATAATTTGGTCATTGGGATGTAAACAGGGTCATTCAGAGTGGTTTGATATGAAATAATACATTGTAGAGAAACTTACCGAATGGGATCGCTTTACAGTGGTGGTGATAGGAACCAGGGGTTGTGATGTCTACAACACAAACATAGCCATTTTATTTACTATCTAAAATGACCAGTGAACCAATATGTGTCTACAGAACTTTTATACAATGTTGACAATGGTAAACAGTGATAAATCTGAAAAAGAGGGTTTCTTTGGGTGCTACTTTGCATTATTAACGCCCTCTCTGCCATAAATAATCTAAAAAATTCACTTAGGCCCAAATTATGCCTCAAAAAAACAACGTCTCAGGCATCAGGCAGTGTATTTGTATCCATTTCAGGACTGTTTCAGCCTGGACTGCTTTCTGAAGAAGGCACAATACAGGCTAAATAGGCAGATGTATGTATGTGTGTAGTTTTTTTGTGAGATCATAAAAATGGGCTATTTTTATAGCTTAATTTCCACATGTGGACTGTATGGATTGGGGAATGAAATGTCAACAATATTTGGAAACATTAACAATATTTACACTGTATATGAAACACATATTAAAAACCTTGCATGTTCCAACAATTTAACATTCACTGTGCAGGTAAAGAGTATTAGATGTTATTTTCAGGTGGCACAGCTTTATATGTGCACACACATTATATTCATGTATGCACATATTCACATGCACACACACACACATACACACGCACACCACTGTCTGTCAGTCCGTGTTAGAATCTGTGTGTGTTAGATTTGACCTGAATATGTTCAGGTTGAGTGGAAATGTTTCTGCAAGCAGGCTCCACCTGCTTAAGGCCAGAGAGCATGCAGGGCAAATAAAAGCCAAAAAAAATCAGCAGCCATCACCAACAGGACTGCAGACAGGTGTGCTGTATTGCACACACACACACACACACACACACACACACACACACACACACACACACTTCTCTGCACGAAGGAATGCTGCTGGTAGATATTTCTCAGTCTTGTGTTCATACCTGAAATGAAACAGTGTTAATCATTGTCAGTTGGTGTGGCATATTTTCATTACTGTTTAAAACATGTGTCAAGCTCCGGTCCTGACAGGCGAAAACACTGCAGATTTCAGCACACTGACTCATTAAACACACCTGATTTAGCTCATCAGCTAATTAGCAAGGCCTTCATGAGCTGAATTCAGAGAGTTAGATGAGGGTAAATATTAATTTCTGCGGCACTTTGGCCTGGAAGGTCCCCAGTTTGACATGCCTGTTTTAACGGGCCCATATTCTATGTTTTTCTTCTTTTTATTTTTCCCCTGTGGTCCATTTTCTGGGTTTATGTATCAACAAAAGTCCTATTCTGATGGGATTAGTTTTCTATGGGTGCCGGATTGCTACAGGACATGTGTAATGTTTATGACCAATTCCCACATTATAAGAATTTTCATTAATGGTCTAATGATGTATGTGCTATTTTTGCATACTATTTAGTGTGCTAGTATGCAATGATGATAAGGCCAGTGAAAATCTCAATAGTTTAGATTTCAGCTTTCATTTGTTATCACTACAGCAACAAATCAAATAAAATATCTGACTTAAATATAAAGCATTCAGATATATTGCTTAGTACTCAAATTTTTTCAATGTACTATTTTTAAGAAAAAAAAAGTGTTTTAATACCTTTTCTGGATTGGTAATGTCTTTGTTAGTACTTTGTCTTTGTTGGATTAAGCCTACAGCAGTTTAGCCCCGCCTATATACCCTGAAATTATAAGAAATGTTTCAGCTTGGACTACTGTGAGGCACAATGCAGGGCAGCCAATCATAACGGAGGTCATTTGCATATGAACCCAAACATTATTAGTAGACCTCAGATGAGAAGAATACAATACACAAAAAAATTAGGATACAGGCGCTATAACGTAAAGTATTGCTTATAAAGTGCAAATTATTGCTTGATACGCTTTACATTTTTATGTAGTTAATTTTGATTTCACATTTGTCTTATTTCCTCAGTTTTGACCCTGAAGAAAGATTTCCATTTTGTTACAGCTAAATGAGCAAACAAAATAAGCTTCATCATGTATTTATTATTCAATAGCATTCAATAACATTAGTTCCATTGTGTAAACACAGGAATAGCTGCGACAGGCCTGCTCAGAGATAGGCCTCCTGTGTATTGGTCAAGCCATCCCACTTCTGATACCATTGTAATAAACCTCTTACCATTTAGACAGGAACTTCCTGTAATATCACAAAATAGAAGGATATATTCTATGAGAAATCTACAGCCAAACAGGTTTTGAGCAGTAGGATGCTAGCATTACTGCTTCTGAGTGCTGACTGGTTAGAGAGCTGATCAGCTCATTGTCTCGTGCTCACTGATGCTCACTGATGATGAATGTACATAAGGCACTTTTTAAAAAGAACCTAAAATACTAAAATATGACAGCAATGTTGAAAAAGTGTATGTTAAGAAACTGCATTTTTCTGTAAATAATTAAACATTTACAATCAATGATTTTGCACAAAATCTCCATAGGAACCCATGCATTTTTACCTCACTCGGAAGCGCCCTCTAGTGTCAGACAAACCTAGAAGGCATTATATTGAGTGGCAGTTCTACTCACTAGAAATTCTCTGCTTAGACCACCTTCTGAGGTGCATTCATGGGTCTTTGTAGAGGGTTCTGGGCTTATTTGTAACCATGACCCAGCAGTATAGTAAAGCCACTTGAAACGCTGAAAGAGTCCAAGTGTGAAAATGCTCTGACAGACACATTGACCAGGTTTTTAAAAGTAAATATGGAGCAAAAACAAAACACAAGCAAATATGTCAAAGCTCATGATGATTCTCAGTTCCTCTCTTTCTCCTGAAGGAACTTTCAGATGAGATGCAGGACCTGTTATTTACTTTTCATGTCAAATGAATTTGAGCAGGACTAAAGAAACGTCTCTTTGAGTCAGATCAGAGCAGCTGAAGTCTGTGAGGATCTTAAAGGTCATCTGTTACGTCTCCGTGTCTCTGATGAATGATCAAATGCCACGCTAATGCACTGCATAGTGGAATAGGAGAAGAATGGCAGAAGAAAGAGTGCAGTTTCTTCTCAGACTTCGTGGGTGTGTAATGGCAGGCTTGATAGTGGAAGGTGAAATTTTTACACACAGCTGAGAGTGAAGCTTTTAATGAAGTGTGTTTTTACAGCAACATTGAATTCTTTGACCACACTAATCTAACAGGGGGGTTTTGAAATGCTTTCAGTGTTTCACACCTCAAAGTAGTGGTGAGCTGTGGCTATTAGAGCTTGGCCTTCAGTTTGAGCCATAAGATTAAGATTAAGTGACCCTTATTAGTCCCACAATGGGGAAATTTCACCTCTGTATTTAACCCATCCGCGCAGTGAAACACCACATACACACTAGGGGGCAGTGAACACACTTGCCCGGAGCAGTGGGCAGCCCTATCCACGGCACCCGGGGAGCATTTGGGGTTAGGTGCATGCTCAAGGACACTTCAGTCATGTACTGTCAGTTCAGAGGATCGAACCGGTGACCTTCCGGTCACAGGGCTGGTTCCCTAACCTCCAGCTCATGACTGCCCCCAAAAGGGTCATAAGTTTCAAAACAAGACACCTTTGTGGTAATGCTGCTTTCTGCTAGCGACCTATGGACTTTCCAATACTATGTTAGCACTAAGAGAAGGTCTTAGTGCTGAAGTCTTAAGCACAGACCTTTTCAAGCTTGTAAACGACATTCAATGTGCTTTAATCGGAGTGTTGATCCGTCTTCTCACAGTGGATTTTTTCAGATCTGAAGCAAAAGTAAAGCTTGAAACCCTCCCCTTATTCTCAAAGATGAAAGCTTTAAGTACGGTTTATCTGATGGGGAGAGTTTTGATGGCCTACCAGGTTTTGCACTATGTTGGGTTCTTTGTTAGGTGTCCCATTTTTTCTACATCTTTGGAACATTTTTTGAACTACAGCTTTGGAAACCCCTTTTACTTTGACTTTCTCCTTCCTTATGCAAGTGGATTATTTTATATCTAATCTCAGAAATATCTCCTGACGAATATTTGCGCTGTTTTGACTGGAAATTAAGAAAATGAAGAGTGGTCTCTGACCTCTGCCTACTTTATAGTTTTCATTACAACATTTTATTGGGAAATCCTTCATTTGATCAAATCCGCAGTCTTTTTGGAGGTACATGAAAAACACACATTACTCATAGTACAAAATTCAGATATGACCTAGTGCTCAAGAAAATGGCCAGCTTTTGTTTGTGTTTCTGCTCCCTTTCATTTACACTATTGTACCTCAGTTGTTTGAGATTGAATTGAATCATAGCAGGTTTTAATTGGAGTCTTTTCTTTTTCTCTTTTCTATTCTTTCTTTTTCGTTCTAAAAGTGTAGTATTCCCCTGTGGTGGCTCAGATGCAGTGTGCTGGTGGTTTGAAACAGTGATGAGAGGAGAGTGAGGGAGGGATGAAAATGAGGAGAGGTTTATTGTGTGGAAACAAAAGCAGTAACAGGGGACAGAGCCAAGGAAAATACAACACAACCAGTGCTGTGTTCCAGGCCAATTTTAGAGTGGGGGACCAAGTGGGGCACAGAATCAGATGAGCTGGAGCAGAGGCACTTTGCTCACATGAACGTTGTAGCACTTGAGTCTGATCTTTGTCTCAGTGTTGTTTAGTCTCAGTCTTGTCTCAGTCTCCACATCATTTAGACTCTGTTTCTACAATGTTTAGTCTCAGTCTTCACATTGTTTAGACTTAGTCTCTACATTGTTTAGTCTCAGTCTTGTCTCAATCTTGTCTCAGTCTCCACATCATTTAGACTTGGTCTTGTCTCGATCGCCACATCATTTAGACTCTTATCTTGATCTTGACATTATTTAGACTCGGTCCTGACTCAATCTCAACATGGTTTAGTCTGAGTCTTGTCTCAATATCCACATCATTTAAACTCTGTCTCTACATTGTTTAGTCTCAGTCTTCCCATTGTTTACACTTAGTTTCTACATCGTTTAGTCTCAGTCTTGTCTCAATCCTTACATCATTTAGACTCGGTCTTGTCTCAGTCTTCACATCATTTAGACTTGGTCTTGTGTCGATCGCCACATCATGTTGACTCTGTCTTGTATTGATCTTGACATTGTTTAGACTTAGTCTCTACATTGTTTAGTCTTGTCTCAGTCTCTACACCATTTAGTCTCTGCATCATTTAGTCTCAGCCTTGTCTCGATCTCTACGTTGTTTAGACTCTTATCTTGTTCTCAATATGACTTAAGCTTGGTCTTGTCTTGATTTTGACATTTTTTAGACTCAGTCTTGACTTGATCTTGACATTATTTAGACTCGGCCTTGTTTCAATTTCAACATTGTTTAAACTCAGTCTTGTCTCAATTGCCACATGGTTTAAACTGTATTGTCTTGATCTTCAAATCATTTAGACCTTGACATCATTTAAATACATCATCTAGAAGATGAAGAATGCTTAAATCCTTTATTTCATAGAAAATGTATTTGGTTTCAGTGTCGCTCCAAAAATGTTTTGCTGCATCTCGTGGGAACTGCTCGCTTATTTTCCAGTACAGCTGTCTGTTGTGCACTTGCGCAGACTGAGAAATCTGAAAGAAATCAGAGTAAAAGTTTACATGCAGAAATCTGATTACTGACCTAAAATCCAGCTCTCTTTATCTGATGTCTTAATCCGATTTCTAGATCAGATTTCTAGATCGGAGTATCCTGTTTACACGACCATTTGAACAATCGGATAACTGCAGGAATCTGATTATGACCGGATTATTATTGAGTGCATGTAAATGTTCTCATTGTTTAAACTTGGTCTTGTCTCACAAGTTTATTATGTTTATTATGTGGACCCTGTCTTGTCTTGAGCTTGACATCATTTAGATTTGGTCTTGGCTTAATCTCCACATCATTTCGACTCAGTCTTGACTTTACCAGGGTTTAGTCTCGGTCTTCTCTCAGCCTTGATGTTGTTGTGGACTCAATGTTGTTTATCTTGTCTGAAACATTATTTTATGATTTTGGCCTAAACTGTATTTTTTCTATTCATGTAGGAGAGGTATATGCAAGGAATGCGAAGGCAAAATATCACTATTAAAAAACTAAAAAAGTCCAGCATTCAGCTCTCAAAATGTCCTACTTTTTAATGCACAAGATTTAAGCATTGATTGATAGATTACAAAAATACATGAATGAAAAGGCAATTTAAAAATATATTTCAGTGTCAAAATGCAACAGAAACAGGTATTTTAGGAATAAAATCCTAAAGTTCCCCTGGTAAAACTTGTCCATTTCCACCCCTTGTTATAGATTACAGTCATACAATTTGAATCTAAACACATGCAGAGAAGTGAAATGAGGAACTGGTAGTACAATCAAGCCAATTTCTCTTGATCCATATAAATAAGCATCAGCAAAAAACACCCAACCCTGTGCAGGACTGACAACCTAATAACCTTCCAACTAGCAGCTGCAGCAGGGGGCACCCGTGGTGGCCAATCAAGTTTCTGTGGGGACCTTTGCCACCCATGGCCCCCTGAGACATGCCACTGAGCACAACTCTACTTCTGCTTCTTGCCATATATTTGTGCGTGTGTGTGTATGTGTGTGTGTGTGTGTGTCACACAGGGTTTAAGAAGATTGCTTTGGTCCCCCTATAGTGCTCCTGAATGGGGATTCAATTGGCAAGCATGCAAGCAGCAAAATAAGGATTAGAAACTGATTTCCAAAGAGAATATACCAGCACACTGCCTTTCAAAGAACTTTAAGATGAGGTTTACTTTGGTGTTACATCATGTAGGTAGGGTCACCAGGGGCAACAAGAATATTTTATAGGGCTCATATTGCAGAAAACTCTCATTTTTTGAAAAAAAAAGAAGTGAACACTTTATCTGCTACATAAGATTGATATTACCATATCAAGAAGGGTGTCATATGATTCTGTTCTGTAGTACAACAGTGACTTGTTACCATTACTGGTAACTGTCATGATGTAATAGCCCTGTAAAAGGGGATTACTTAAATGACAAACTCCACTGTGTCGTCTCTTCTGCCTCTTTATGGCGAATGAGTTTCAAATACATGGTGTACAAATACTTCCCAAAAGGTTTATCTAGCTGTAGTTTACATACTTTAAATATGCCAAATTCAATATTCTATTCATACTTTCTTTCTCTTTTTCTTGCTATAGTCTGATTGACATAAAAACATAATAACAACAACAGGCAGATCTTCATAACAGAAGATCGTACATCATTGTACTAACATATCAAATATTATTTTTCTTTTAAACCATTCACATTCTACTCGTATAAGCATGAGTACTGCTACAAAAACGAAATTACTGCTACAACAACCAAATTAAATTATTGTGTTCTAACCATTCTAATTTCGACATTCAGAAGAATGTACATTACTACTTTTCAGCCAACTGTATTCCACATTCAGAACCTCATATCGTTGCTCTTGGAACAAAACCTCATATCTACATCTTTGTCGTTTTTCAGTTTTTGAGATAATTTTAAAATGCATGTTGGCCTTTACATTGTGTGTAAATTTCATGATGAATGGACCAAAAGAAACGACCCAAAATGACTTTGGAAAAAAGTCTGGTTCCATTGACTTACATTAAAAGTACAGTAGGTTTTTTTCTTCTCATGTAAAGTTACCATTTTGGAGATACAAGGTTTTGTTCCAAGAACAGTGATATGCTGTGATAATAAAGTTATTACTTTTTAACCAATCATATTTGACATTCACGCACATTTTTAACCAGATGTGGCAAGCAAAGTACCTTGTGTTCTCTTTTGCTAACCATAGAGGGTTTATGTGAGGCCAGAGACAGTATTTGTAGGTAAGTGAGTAGGTAAGTCTGTTATTTTGTAAAGATGGTTTAATTGCAGACTTACCTACTGATGTTTTCAAACACTTGTACAATGGATGCTACAGTGTGTTGACTTCATTTCAATTCAGTATGGTACATATTGTCACTGTCCAAGACAAAAACAAGTATCTTGAAAATGGCAACTTTTCAGAAAAAGGCAAAAATGTTCTTTACTTCTAATGTAAGCTCACTTAAAGAAATTTTATTTCCAGCAATTTTTAAGCATTATGTTGGTGCATTCACCATGAATTTTACAGACATTGCAAAGGGCAGGTGCTGTGATCAAATAATGTAGAAAAATGAAAATAAAAAATATGGAGATACATGACTTCTGAATTCATTCTGCTACTGTCCCTCATCATTGTGCTTTGAGTTACGTCTTCAAAAAAGATTACTGATCCCATTCCAGATGCCATGATACTACCTCCACCATGCTTGACTGATGAGCTTGTATGCTTTTCTCCACATTTTGCACTTTCTATCACTTTGGTAAAGGTTAATCGTCAGTCCATAACACTCTACTCCGGAACTTTAATAATCATCTCTGTATCATGAATATGGTGGGAGGTGTAAATCAGAGCCTTAGTTGGTCCTGGAATGAAAAGTCTTATACTGTTCCTCTCCTTTTCTGTCCCTACATACTTCTTTTCATCCTTCCTTCTTTCAGCGTGCTTTGTCATGCAGCAGGTAGCAGTGCAGTACCTGTAGCTCTTTTTTTTTTATTCATGTGTCTATTGCTGTTTTCAAGCTCATTGGCTGAATGCTGACAGGTGTAGCCAGTTCATACAAAACATTACTGCGTGGCTTCACTACAAAAAGTAAAACATGCGTACATGCATTATACATTACCAGACACTTATCAAAGTTAAAGTCATTTGCCATTATGTATATATATTACAAGTGTCATTTGCCACAAAATATATTAATAATATTTTTTGATATTTATGGCAAATGACACTTTATCTTTGATGCACAAGTGTAGAGAAAAGCTCTGTAATGTTGTTTGTCCTGTTGCAATCTGAGCTCTGTAATCTCCAAATGTTGGTGTTTTCTGGCTTTTTCTTTGAAAAAGATTTCAGGAGAGATTATCATGAAATTTGTGGTTGGAAGTGGAGAGCTGTGTGTAGTGCTTTGCAAAAAAAAGTGTTTATGAGAAAGAAATGCAGTAAAATGTATCCAGAGTTCTGCTGTGCTGACACAAGTAAAAAACACCTGAGCTTTAGATGCGCCAGTGTGCAACCGTGTGAAAGCAATAAAAAAAAGTAAATTAAAGAAAGAATGCAAAACAGAAGCATTATTGATAGCAGCCCCCAGAATTTTGGTGTTAGATTAATGTAAACGCATGTTGGTTTCATTAAGCAAGTAAGAAGCTTTTTCTTTTGCGCCTCTATAACCAACAACACAAAGCCAGGCAGCTGAGTGAAGCATATTTGAAAAGCATACACCTGAGGAAAGGTAGCCTAGGTGGATTGAAAACATGTTGACAGTAAGTAAAAAAGAAAAATGGAGAGATTCCAGTATTTAAATAGATGGAGCCAGAGCAAACTTAGTAAGTTTCTTCTGAAAGTGTTTTGGAGAGGCTGTATGAATTAATGTGCAGGTATGTGCTTCCACAATGAAGTAAAAACAGACCTATCATGTTTGTGAGAGCAAGATTATTAAGCATGATCTGCTTCTTTGTGCAATTTCCATGGAGAAATCCAACTATAATCAGAGACCGTCTTTGCCGTGCATCATTGACGTGGCTATTTCTGTCAATGCTCAGTAACAAACAGAACAGGCTTGTTTTTCTGCACAATAAGCTTCCTGGATGAATTGTTTGCTAATTACTTGCGGCCAAGCCAACAATAACACTACTGACTAATGACACTGCTGACTTCATGCTGGTATCCTTTTATTCATTCTTCTAATTTGAATAGTTTGTTAATTACTATTATTAAGTGCCATTAGGCCAATTCTGACTCCTAGTGACCACATGGACAGTGTTTCTCCAGAATGCCATGTCTTCTGTTCAGGCCTTCAGGCTTCTTCATGACTCCTCTGATCGTATCCATCGCTTTGTGTCACTGGCCTTCCTCTTCCTCTTTTACCTTTAACTGTCCTAAACAGAATTATTTTTCCCAGTGAACTGATTTTTCTCACAATAGGTCCAAAATAAGAGGTTAATTTCTTGACTGCTGGATCCTTCGCTGTTAATAACTGATCCGAGTAGGCACCATTTCTATATCTTCACCTTCAGTAGTGAAGTTTGTAGTCTTTTTCATTGTCTTAGTCTTTGTATACTTCATATTGAGCTGAAGTCCCATCTTTTCACTCTCTTCTTTATATTCTTAGACCTTCAGGTCTTCTACCTTGTTCGCTATAAATCAAAGGTTATTGATGTTTCTCCAGTCTTGAATCTTTGATCATCTTCTTCCAGTTCTGCATCTCTTATCACATGTTGAGCCCACAGGACAAAAAAGTATGGAGATAGTGTGTAGGTGTGTAACTCCGTTGCAGTTTGTTTGTCCATTTTCTATCATGATTTTGGCTTTTCAACTAGTGTAGAGCAGTGTTTCTCAATCCTGGTCCTAGAGTCCCACTGCCCTGCACATTTCTCTTTCTGGCAGTCTGATGGACGAGTCTGGGTTTGGCGAATGCCAGGAGAAGATTACCTGCCTGACGTCATTGTGGCAAGCGTAAACCTTGGTGGAGGAGCAATAATGCGATGGGGTGTTTTTCAGGGGTTGGCCTTGACCCACCAGTGTAGAGCAGTGTTTCTCAACCCTGGTCCTGGAGGCCCACTGCCCTGCACATTTTACTGCTTGTCCTGCTTTACCACACCAACTTTAACTCAATAATGGGATTCGCTGGATCAGGTGTGTTGGGAGCAGGGAAAACACTGAGACATGCAGGGCACTGAGCCTCCAGGATCAGAGTTGAGAAACAATGGTGTAGACATTATTCATTAGAACAATGAGATGCTGTGGTGAAAACATTCCACAACTGTACATGGTTGACAGAATTGACCATTTTGCTGTAGTCAATAAAACACATGTTGATATCCTTCTTAAATTCTTTGCCTTTTTTAATTATACAGAGTATGGCAGCATCTTTTATATTGTTAGTAAAATATCTAAATTGGCAGCATATTAGACTACATTAGCCTTTTTATGAATGTACCAGGAACCCTTCTGTGAATGTTTCAAGGGAACATAATAGTAATAACAATATAATGACAAAGTAATGACCATATAATAACACTGTATTACAATAATTGTTGTGTAAAAACAACATAATAACTATAATAACAATATAAATTAAAATATAATATACCTCTTGTTTTTAAGTGTGACATTGCCCCTTGGAACTGAGTAACAAGGGGTAGTGGTTGAAATCTTCCACTATGAAATAGGGACCCTCAAATAAAAAGAACATTATTTCATTAACAGCTACTAGCGCTGCTCTGTAGGCGACCCTGCCAGTCTGCAGTGATAGCAGAGGAGGGTAAAGTTCAGCAACCTCGCTGCTGGGCTTTGTTTATTATCACCCACGCTTAATTCTTCAGTGATATGAAGCTGAAGTCAGCTATTCACCAGCTTCTTGTTTGGATTTTCCTGTTTCACCTTAAATGATTCAGCAGTTCTGATGCCTGAAGCACTAAAATATAACTGCTGCACCATTTAAGGTGGAATGGGAAATTTAGCTAGCTAGCTACTGAGACATCAGCATACTACTGCCAAATATTTTAGCTTGTTATGAAGAAAAGGACTGTAATACATTGAAACGACAATTGTTCTTGTAATTTCTAATAGTAAAAATACACACATTTGTGGGTTTGTTTAGTCGATTGCAAATCCATCTTGCTGGTTTTTCTTTTTTTTCTCATAACACTCTGTATGAAGTGTGCCTCTGAAAAACCTCAGTTTGGAGGGACATGTAGCCCTATCACTTCGCCCAACCCTCCATCTCACCAAAAATAGTGACACTCTACCCCTAGACGTGCATGTGCAAGATGGAGGGGTAAGGGTTAAGTGGTAGGGACGAGGGGTGAAATGGGATTGCGCCCAAATCTACTAAGTAAACACTCCTAGAAAGAAATTAGAAATTAGAAAACAAACCTGACAGAAGACACCGACAGTGTCTCTTTTACAGTGATGTTTACATAACAAACCTTCAGTTATGTACTAATGTGGGTCATACTGAATAAGGGTTGAATAAGGAAGAACCTATATCTGTTGTCTAATTTGGGCTTTACTGACCAAAGAACAGGACATTGACACCAAAGGTTTGTATGAGTCAGGACTGAGTACTGACACCCTGTCCATCTACTTCTCTTTTTTACCTTTGCTTTTCTCTTCACCTTTTTCTTACACTTTTTCTCTCATTTCTCTCCATCTGTTCATTTTTTCTTTGTTCATTGTCCATCAGCCAGGTGTGGTGCTCGACTCTTCACTTATACTTTCTCTCCAAGGTCACTTTGCACCGAGTTTTCCTGTACTGTTAAGTGCCTCATATTTCTCTCAAAAAAAAACCCCAACCGCTTCATCCTATAACTGCCTTATGGATGTCACCATCGCGGTTATTTATGGTGTTGCGGCAGCTCTTTGCCAGCAAGTACGAATCAGAGGCAGGAGAGCTGCTGCCAAAACACTGAGAGATAATTTCCCCTAATTACAGACGATGGAGTGGCTGGAATTCGCCCGTTCTTTTTCTCCTGTCAGGATAATCACAAGCTCAGGTGTGTTTGCCTTTTGTTGATGTGGCACCCGTCCATGCAGAACTGTTCTAACTCAGTGAGATTTGTGGGCTTTTTATGGCTATAAATTGCACATCAGCCTGTATATTCACAAGGTCATTTGAAAATGTGAGAATTCTTCACACTGAAGTATTATCCTATGGACTTATATGGGCGTTTTGCATCGTTGTCCTTGTGCATAACCCTGCTCTGCTTTTTTATTCAGCTTACAAACAGATGACCTTATATGCTCCTGTAAAACTCTTTCAGACCTACCCAGTTCTGTAAAATATGAAATTTTTACTGCCACTGCTACAGTCGAATGCAAAAGTTTGGGCACCCCAGTCCCATGTTTGGGAACAAACTTAAAGGAACAATATGTAATACTGACAACAAATGGGTACTGCAGTCCAAATCCAAAATATTGGAGAAAGCTGTCTGCCCTGACCCCTTCTGCCTAGACTTGAAGCTTACATGGGTTGCCAGGCAAGCCCAAGTCCAGCACAACATTGAATTTTGGCAATGGCGAGTGACAAGTCCTACACTGTAAGTTGATCGGCTAATGTATACATTTGCAGTCTTTTTAATGTTTGGCTAACCTGAGCTGAAGCTCAATGCTTACCTGTTCAGGAGAAAAATAGTGAACTCAGCATCCATCTCAAAGTCCTATTGGGCCTTAAGCTGTCTCCATCTTTCAAATGCATTGCCAGTGTTTACTCGCATTTTACTACATCTCTGGTCATGGAGCTTTTCAGACGGGTGCTGAGGCCTTTTTACATCAGGTAGCATCTAATGTTATCTTTGTTGATCCAGTTCGTTTGCTTGCTTCCATGGCTGTGGCACGTTGTATTTGCCAGCCAGTTTGTTTCATATCTGGCAACCCAGGGTGTGGAAATGGTACTGGGAAATGAGCAGTGGGTGGGATCACAGGCCAAAACACAGACTTTCTGCTCCAGAATGGAAATTTCAAATGAAAACATACTGGTCTGTGGAGCTGTTGTCAGAAAAGCCAGTATTTCAACAGTGCATGTTTCCTTAATCTCTGATATTTCATGGTCATTTTTGATTTAGAACAGTAAATATATCACATATTGTTCCATTAAATATGCCATTTTTCTGGCACAATGTCATAGTTATTTCCCAATTTTAAGAAAAACAAAATCTGTGCCATAACTTTTGCACAGGCCAACTTTTGCACACAACTGTATAGGCATATCAACCAATATGTGCATGCATGATTAATCAGTCCTAAGAACATTCCTCCAGAACCCTTGAGCTTATTGGTTCTGGCAGGCCTCAGAAAAGAAATTGAAAAAAAAACCCAAAACATTAATTTGCTTCAAAGTAGGGATTATGTTGGTAATCACTGTGCTAAACAAAATGTTTTCTCATGAAGCCAGATAAAAATTGCAATTACAATATGGTTTTATTTTGAAGGTGAAGAAACGGTTAAGAAAAGAAAACCAAGGCATATAAACCAGCATAGAGCTGTCAGCCCAGAACTGAAAGGAAAATGGACAATAAAATAGTAATAGGTGCTTAAAATACATAATAAAAGCCAGAATCCTTAGAAATACACAACACAGATATGAATCAAACTGCCTACAACAACTAATGATGCTCAACATCATAATTTCCTAGCAATTACTCTTATAGTGTACTACACCCTCAGAAAAGCTTCAGTAAAGACAATGGTTCTATCGAAGTCAGCTTTATTATTGTTTCTTCTCATCACAGATGTGTTGAGAGGAACAAAACTGAGTTACAACAGCAGCAGACAACAGTGCAGACAGACAATAAATATAGTAAATACAAACTATACAAACACCATACAGTAAATTCTTCTCTAAATATACAATAACTACGACTATACAACCATTGAGCACAGGATAATAGAGAAAGTAGACCAGCTGTTCGTCCACAGCAGCAATAATAGTTGTGTCTATTGTTCATTAATGCACTGAAAATTAACTATAGATTTTTTTACCTATTAAAAGATTTAATTGCATGACTTTGTGTAGTTAATCTTGATTCATCACAGATTTATTTTTATTTTTTAATCCATTCAAATGTTAACCCAATAAAACGCAAACTGAATTTTGTATGCTACCATTAATTTGCTGGAGGTTAATTTGCTGTCCATTGTTTTCTACTGTTAGATGTGTGCTTGGCTTGTGTATGATATTGTAGGCTGGATGTACTCTGGTTATAACAGTAACTAAAATCAATCATTCACATTTACAGCATTTGGCAGACACTTTTACCCAGAGCCACTTAGAGTTTGATCAGTTTACACAGGTAGGTGAAGGTAGTGTTGGGAGTCTTGCCCAAGGACTCTTATTGGTATAGTGTTGGGTGCCTGCCCAGGTGGGGGATTAAACTCCTGTCTACAGCATAGAAGGTAGAGGCGTTAGCCACTATACTATACCATTTTACCTGTACTTATGAGACAGGACAGTAACCCTGCATATTGGTTTAACCTTAATACAAAAGTAAACACCTGTTTGAGTGCCTCAACTCTTTTTCCATAGAATATGATAACATTTTCATTTATGTCCATTTGCACAGGATGAATGTAACCTTATGCTACTGCACGTTTTATTGAAGGTAAAAGAGGTTTGGATCTTTACTGAAGCAGAAATGTACAGGTGATAAAAATGACTGACATGGCACATTTGGACGGGACTAAAAATCACTGACAAACAGCAGTAAAGAGACTGCAGCTCACGCAAACAAGCTCAAGATTAAACAGAAGATGAATAAAGTTCTTTACCACTAAAACATACAGGGCTGTATATCTTCTCTGGCTGAGAAATTAAAGTTGTGAAACAATAACTGTGAACTGCATGCATACCCAAGAATGGATGAGAACAAAACGTTGGACTATTCTGAAGAGGCCTGCTAAAGTCCTGATCTGAACCCCATTGAACATCTATGGAAAGATGCAGAGCACTTTCCTCCATAATTGTGAGCCAAAGTACCAGCTGAGAAGAGTAGAAATCTCATTCAGAGCAGAAAGCACTTGATTGAAGTTATTGTCTTCAAGGCTGTGCTACGAAATATTACAATACTTTGCAAAAGTCAGAGACCCCCCTTCATCTATCTAATGTCCACTCAAAGCATCCATTAAGTACAAGTTTCTCATCTTTCGGGAGATATTTCTAAAGAGGTTTGATAGAAGATAATCCACTTGCATAACGAAGGAGAAAGTCAAAGGAAAATAAGTGAAAAAACAGGTTACAAACAGATGACCTTATATGCTCCTGTAAAACTCTTTCAGACCTACCCAGCTTTCCAGGTTTCCAAAACCTTTAGCTTTCTGAAATAAATGGAAACTGTAATAAAGGCAAAGTTGACACACTAAATACTGAAAATAAATAACTTAGTACATAATGGCTGCTTTTCACTGGAAATAACATAAATGAAGGGTGGTCTCTGACTTTTACACAGCACTGTAGATAGATTTAAATGCAGATGTGTGTTTAGTCACTGTTCCTATTGAAACTCCAGCCAGTTAAATAGGTTTTGTGCCTGAAACTCCCACCATCTGTGCACCACTTGAATCTTTTCCTCTTGCTATCTTGATCCAAAATCGAGTCATTGAGTTCCACCTCCTTGTTTTTGCACTCACTGTTCATTTTATCCGTTCTACTTACTATGTAGGTGCACTTTGTAGTTCTACAGTTACAGACTGTAGTCCATCTGTTTCTCTGCATACTTTGTTAGCCCCTCTTTTACCCTGTTCTTCAGTGATCAGGACCCCCACAAGACCACCATAGAGCAGGTACTATTTGGGTGGTGGATCATTTTGAGCACTGCAGTGATACTGACATGGTGGTGTGTTAACACCATCCTGTGGGCAGCGTCCTGTGACCACTGATGAAGGACTAGAGGATGACCAACACAAACTGTGCAGCAGCAGATGAGCTATCGTCTCTGACTTTACATCTACAAGGTGGACTGACGAGGTAGGTGTGTCTAATAGAGTGGACAGTGGGTGGACACAGTGTTTAAAAACAAAGTTGGCACCATGAAGACAAGAATGAAAAAGCTACCTATGGAGGATGAGTACATATCCGAGCAGGTGAGAAATGCAGACCTATAACTTATTCAGTTAGCATTAGTTTGATTAGTATTGATTGTCATCATTGTTATTACTATTATTATATATAAGGCAAAAACTTTTGCCAGTTTTCATATTATTACTAGCTAGCCACCTTGGATATCTCAGTGTTGCATAGAAAGAAAAACTAAGTGAAAATATGCAAAGTATAGAAAAGACCATGGCAATGCTGTTTGTGTGTAGCTGGAGAAATACATTTAGAGTTTGGGGTAGTCTGATCTGCATCATTTAACAAGTCCCACTCCAGCCCCGGCTATAGCCCTAAAAGCCCAGGCCAGGCAACAGCCCTGTTCATTTAACTTGTCATTCATCTGTCTCAGTCTTGAAAACAACATAACAAAAAGCAAGCTGTTTATTTCTAATGGATAAACAGAGGTCATGTACATATGAATTATGTCTGTTTTTGATGCATAAAACCACACAAACATCATTAGTGGACAGGTTTAAAAAAAGAGCAAGATAAAAGGTCAGTGCTTTAAATCCCAGTTGCACCATGTGCCATCCAGGGAGAATGCAGTTGATGTAAGTGGTTTATTTGTGTCCTTCAGAGTGTCGCCATGCACACAGTATTAAGCCGAGGGATTCGTCATGCTTTCTTCCTTTCTTCCGGTCCAGATATGGGTGGTTTGAAAAGATGCTTCTTATGCTTCATGAAGTGCACGCAGCATCTGCTTTTGATGGTAATTTTGCATGGTAGGAGGACAGATGTGCATAATATGGTCAGTTTTTTTTCCTCTCCATTTGGAAAAGAGGAATAATTTTTGCCGAATGGAGCTCCAGGTGGTCCAAGCGCAAATACACAATTGTTATTCATATTCTAAAAAGTAATGATGATAATACACTGGATTCTCCTGATGGTTACGAATGCACCTCTTTCAGCACAGCATGGCTGTTATTCATTCATTTGGCTGGAAGTGAAAGAGGGGAAAAAGACACCTGGGTCATTCACATTTAAAGGCAGTAGATAATAATGCATAAAAAATAAAACAACGACTTGTTTGGTTGATAATAATATGTGTGGAATAAAATGTGGGTACTGCTTAGAGCAGTAATAAGACCCTTTGTGATCGGACTTAACATCTCTTTACCAGCTTTTTCATTAATTTCTTCATTCATTTCACTTAATTAAAATACCCAGATAATCACAGAAATTTCCCAACGTACTGTACGTGTGGCCAAAATTATGCATGAAATTAATTTCTTTCAGGCTTTCTGAAATTTACTGGACAATAACTTATCTATAAAACATCAATTTCTGTACATTTTTGACATTTTTGGTACATGTGCTATTAAAGGAAGACTGAAATATTTGAACTCAAATATCTAAAACACTTTGGTGTCTGGTGATTTTTTTTTAACAAAATTTCTACTATTCAGTCTTTGATAGATGTAAACAAAGTCATTCAGAGTGGTTTAATGTTTCATTGGTGTTGATAAAAACCAATCATGAGGTTTACAACATAAAAATAGTCATTTTATTTAGTATTTAAATGACCTGTGAACCAGTGACCAGTGAGTATTTATTTATGATAATGGTAAAATAGTGATAAATCCAAAAAATATGTTTTCTCTTGGTTTTACCTTGTAACACCCTGCATTAAAAATATGTTTTAGGCCAAAACCTCTCAAAATTATCATAAAACTATGTCTCAGGTAGCGGTCAGTGTATTTGTACACTAACTAGTTAGTTCAACCTAAAAATGTATACCTTCTGGTACTAGTGCTGTCACTGTGTTACAGCCAATCAAATGATTACTTTCTACACCAAGCTCTGCCTTATCTAAACCATCACTGCACAGCAACCATTGCCTCAAGCCTTCAGCTCATTATCAGCATTCAAGTATTTGAATTTGATGCTCCAGCTGTGGTTAAAAATATAACTGTGAGCATTTGTCTCATAGAGTATGTTGTTTTCTACCCATCCAAAGCCGAAAACAATGTCATCGGTTTTCTGTCAACATCAGTTTTACTACAAAGGTCAAAATCTAGCGTTACTTCAATGAATCAAAGGTAAGACATGAATGGTCCATAAACATTTTTATGTCTGCTGTGACAATGGTTTTTGATTTTCATGGTTAAATTTAGATTTTTAAGTCTGCTATGTTTTCTTGTCTTTGCACATCTCAGATGTCTGGTTTAATCTCAGTCTTCATTGGGTCCACCCTCTGTGGCAGTATGCTTTAGCCCAGGGAGATTAGAGTTAAGTTTGAAGATTGTGCTGTTGTTTTCCCTGCTTTTGTGCATCTTAGCAGTTGATTTTAGTTAGGTTTAGCTAACTTTAGTTATGCCATGCTCATTAGGCAAAGGTGCCCATGGCAAGTGGACACGTGTTTTATAGCCTTTATAGATAGTAATAACATTGTGGGATAATTGCACAATTTTTTCACAGGCCAACCTAAAATTTATGTCTGCCTATGCCACTGCATAAGACTTCATAAAACATCCCGATGGGCAGAATATTTTTAAAAGGTTCTCCAAGTATGCAATCTTTTGAAGCCCCTGGATATTGGGTGTCTTTGGGCACTCACCCAAGTTGCCCATTTGGTAGATCCAGCCATGCTGCTCTGGCCTTTCGTACAGCAGTGGTTTTCAAACTGGTCCACAGGGTCCTCCAGATGGTCCACATTTTCGCTCTGTCCCAACACATAACACATAAGGATACAGGAACATGGACCATCTGCAGGACCCTGAGGATTAGTTCGAAAAGCAGTACTTGGCAGCAGGTCCGTGTTCTCTGTCCAGTCCAGTCTGTCATTCAGGTGGCCTCCTAGGAACTTGTAGGCTTGTACCATCTCCACCTTCTCTCCTGAGATCAGGGATGCTCTATCCTGGTCCTGGAGCTCTACCACCCTGGAGAGCTCAGATCCAACACACATGGCTCTAAAAGTCAGATGCCTCTGAAAGCCTTCGTTAACTGGATCAGGTGTGTTAGATTAGTGTTGGAGCTAAACCCTGCAGGGTTGTAGGTCTCCAGGACAAGGATTGGGCACCCCTGCTTTAGGTGGTGACTAGTTTCACAACTCCCCCAGAAATCCAGAAATCTTCCACCAGTTCCTTTGTCTTGCTGATGTAAAGCTGTAGGTCACATGTGTCAGACTTCAGTCTTGGCCAACAGCATTGCAGAATTCAGTGGTCTGCCTCATTATGCACACTTCTTTCAAACCATTAGCTGATTGTCAAGGCTTTTGTGAACTGAATTCAGGATGTTATATGAGGGGAAATTGGTCATCTCTGCAGAGGTGTGGCCTGGAAAGAGCCTAGTTTGACACCCTTGCTGTATGTGATTTTCCCTGTACCATAAGACAAGGTTCTCCACCAGCCTCCTTTTGTCCCACTCATTTGTATTATAAATACATGCTATAATGGAAGAGATAACTGACAACTCACAAAAGTGACTGGCAGAACGTTTCACACAATTTCCCACCATACTCCAAGTGCAGCTGATCTCACAACTCATGTTCGGTGTTTGAAGTTTGCTATTTAAATATTACCCTTGAGCTACAAAGCTAATGTCACTAACAAGTAATGTAAAGTTATACCACACAATTAGCATACACAATTGCTTCAAACCATGTTGACATTCTGTTTTGACAGATTTGCAGGTTTTATATATATGTGTATATATATACATCGATCAGGCATAACATTATGACCACCTCCTTGTTTCTACGCTCATTGTCCATTTTATCAGCTCCACTTACTATATGGGTGCACTTTGTAGTTCTACAATTACAGACTGTAGTCCATCTGTTTCTCTGTATGCTTTGTTAGCCACCTTTACCTTCACAGGACCACCACAGAGCAGGTACTATTTGGGTGGTGGATCATTCTCAGCACTGCAGTAACACTGATGTGGTGGTGGTGTGTTAGTGTGTGTTGCGCTGGTCTGAGCGGATCAGACACAGCAGTGCTGCTGGAGTTTTTAAACACCTCAGTGTCACTGCTGGACTGAGAATAGTCCACTAACCAAAAATATCCAGCCAACAGTGTCCTGTAGGCAGCATCCTGTGACCACTGATGAAGGACTAGAGGACGACCAACACAAACTGTGCAGCAGCAGATGAGCTATCATCTCTGACTTTACATCTATAAGGTGGACTGACAAGGTAGGAGTGTCTAATAGAGTGGACAGTGAGTGGACACAGTGCTTAAAAACTCCAGCAGCACTATATATATATAAAATAATGACTACATTTTCTTTAAATATTAAATTAGTATGTTAAACTACCTATATATTATGAAGTAGTGCTGAAATAGTGATTGATTTTCTTTAAATATTAGCTTTAAAATAATGCAAAATTATTGATTGAACATGAAAATGAAACATAATCAATGGCTCTTTATACCAAAATCATTTTTTACTTCCTTGAAATTTACGTCACTGCTCATTTTTTTCCTAGTAACTCAAAATCTAATACCCTTTTGTTGGACAAAAAACTTAATTACTTTGACCTAACACGTGACCATTTTGAGAAAATAAGTCATTATTTTGAGACAGTAACTTCAAATAAGACAAGAAAATATTTTGAAGTAGTAAGGCAAAATTTTGACATACTTGTGCCTGGTGGGAATGGACTTCCACATTACACAGGGACCAAATCTGGTCAATGAAACATTAGTACACACACACACAGACACAAACACACACACACACCCTGTAGAGGGGAGCTGGAAGGACATGGGGGAACTGGCAAGATTCTTCTTTCTCTCTGTGTGTTTGGCACCTTTTCTTCAGTTCCACTGCTGGAGCTGAGCTGAGCTTCAAGGTACCAAGGTCATTACATGCAGATAACTTTGGACTTTTCCACATTAGAGCCAATATAAATGATAGTTTTGGACTTCATGTTTGAGCTGATGTGTGGAAAGCATGTTCTGGTGTTTCCCTGTGCGTGGGTTGTGGTAATGGAGTGTGTTCTCTGGCCGCTGGATAACACTCGTACACCACTGACCGGCTGTCGAGAAGAGTATTTTGGGACTATTCCTAATTGGTCTGGTTTGGACTCTACAGGCTGCTGCTGGGATGCTGCCTCTTCTCATGCAGAACGTGCAAAATGTATGAATATTAATCAGTGATAATTATCAACATTTGTGAATGCTGTTGGAAAAGGTCCACAGGCTGAATCATGGCTTGTGCCGACACCAGTTCCCCCATTTCACTGCCCATATTTGCCACTGTGTAAAGACTAAGCTTCCAAACATCTGAAATCAGGATCATTTTAAAAAGATTGGAATTACCACATTATTGCTCACAGGTTGACAATCACCACTTGAAATGGGGTGTTAGCTTGCCTGTAGCATGGATGTAGCAATAATTATACTTTGACTGCTAAATTACCTCATAATTCATAAGATTGAGTGGCACTCAAGGAGAAGACGTACACAGAACAAAACATCATTGATCCATACGCAAAAAACTCCATTTCTTATTCTCATAGAGAAAATCTGCTTTTATCTGAAGTTCTAAGAACACAAGAGCCACTCAGATTTTAGAACTACCCAGGGACATTTCATCGATTGTGGGTACTGCGGCGCCGCCCTAGCTGTTAACATGAGCAACGCAGGGTCGAACAACAACAAATGCCATTTTCTAAATGATATTTACGATAGGTAGGAGCCACTGCTAAACCCTGTTTGTGCCACTGGATTCCAAACTCTCTTTGGACTGTGGGAGGAAACCAGCGCAGACACAGGGAGAACATGCAAACTCAACACATTAAGGACCCTGGTCACCCAGACGGGAATCGAACCCAGGCCCTTCTTGCTGTGAGGCAACAGCGCTACCCACTGCGCCACCATGCCGCCCTTCTATCACATTCAGTGCTCCCAAAATCCTTATAGTAAAGTCTGCCATCTTGGCAATGCTGTTGGGCAGTTATTGCCAGTCATACAAGACCAGACTCCTATCACTTTGAACAGGGAGAGATCTAAAAACTCAAAGCTGAAGGTCAAATTATCATTTCAAAAACAGATTTGAAATCACTTGTATCGCACACACAAAAAAGCCCCCCTCCTAAGCCGAGGAAGGCTTTCTCTGCTTGTGGCTTTACCAGCAAACTGACTGGCTCTTTTTATTACATGGTGAGACTTTCCAAGTAAACAGATGACTTTGCATTCATTTTCCAACCAGTGACCTGTCTCCTCCTTTATAATGTCGGAGGTGCACCGCCCTTAGCCAATCAGCAGCTTTGTTAGGCAATATTAACACATTGCTTTAAAATGTTTGTGTATGTTTTCTCATATCGATATGACTCTGTATGGTTTTTCCAGCCTGATTCACTGCTGCTGTATTGCTATTTTCTGGGTGTTATGACCTTTCAGCTCTTTATATATTGACATGGTTTTTGTAGAAATTTTATATTTCTAGTAGTGTTTGAATTGGCTTGTGATAGGGTTCAGTTGTATTATGCTGTTTTTCCCTAAGTCAGGGGTCACAAAGGGCCAGCGTGACTGCATGTTTTTGTTCTTATGAAGATGAAGTACCTGCTTGTTTTCTCTTGTTTAGTCTTTTGTCCCCAGCCTTCAATAAAAAGGATTAGTCATTAGAGGTGGGCCCCTGCTCGGGTGTAATTAAAACCCTTTTGTGCCTAAGATTGGTAAATGCTGCTCTAGGTTGAGGAGCTTGACGTTGAAAATATGCAATGTCTGGCTATTTTGTCGTGTTTTTCTCTGTCATTTTAATGTCTCTTTATCTGTCATTTTAAATGTATATGATCTATAAAACATTATGCATATATATAAATTTGTTTTTTGTTTTATGTGTGAGACGCCTCATGGACCTGGCTCGAAACTCACACTCACTTACGTTTAGCAGGCTGAAGGTTCTCCACCAGAAGGAGCTATAGCACGCAAGTAGCTTTTATTTGCACTGTTATAGTAAAGGAAATAATAACAATAAATTCATAATAGCAGAAATAATGGTTATGCAACTAATTTGGCAACATCCTAATAAACAGCTCAAATAAATCATGCTTGGTGTGTAAAGATCTTCTGCTATCCAATATGTTGCATGGACAGCAGCTTGAAAATAGCTTCTCTTTGAGTCTTGGTTCCTCTCAGTGTTTCTTCCTCAAGCTTTTAAAGAGTTTATCTTTTGAGTCTTGGTTCCTCTCAGTGGTTCTTCCTCAAGCTCTTAAGGAGTTTCTCCTTTTGAGTCTTGGTTTTCCTCAGTGGTTCTACCTCATGCTTTTAAGTAGTTTTTCTTGTGAGTCTTGGTTCCTCCCAGTGTTTCTTCCTCATGCTCTTAAGGAGGTCCTCCTTTTGAGTCTTGGTCCCTCTCAGTGGTTCTTCTTCATGCTTTTAAAGAGTTTATCTTTTGAGTCTTGGTTCCTCTCAGTGTTTTTTTCCCATACTCTTAGGGAGTTGTCTTGGTTTTTCTTTGTGGTCTTAGGGAATTTTGCCTCTTGAGTCTTGATTTGTCTCAGTGATTGTTGCTCATCCTCTTGAGGAATTCTTCTTTTTGAGTCTTGCCTCTTCACCATATTTCTTCCTCATAGTCTTGGGCAGATTTTTCCTGAAATCATCGCCCTCAGTGAGCTGTGGCACCATTATCACCATTTATCTTTACAAGTGATTCAGTTTCTTTGTAGTGTTTTAGAAAAGTTTTTTTTTTTTTTGTGGATATGAATTACTCATATTCCCCTTGCTCTTTTGTTTGGTTTTGCCAGGTTGGTATGAGGTTTGTTTAAAGCCCATTGGCTGTGTATGGCCTGAGGCTGCACACACTCAGGATTACACACCATGCTCTGTTCTCATAACTGCGCTTCTGTTGCCTAGCTGCAGGGTTGTCAAGGAAACCAACCAAACTACAGTGGGTTATTTCACTCAGAGGCAGAGAATTCACATTTGAATATATTAATAAACCTGCTGACATTAGAAACAGTGACTGTAAAAGAGAAGGTAAAAATGTTCCAAATGTCTAAACTTTTTTTAAAGGTTTCAGGTCAAAGTTTTTACACATTGTGAACAGAAGCTGGTGTTTATAAGAGAAAAAAGAAGTTTAACAATTGCCGTGAAAAGTAGGTTTTATAATCAATATCAAATTCATATCAGTCATATTCACAAACATATTCGGTATGGAATCAATATATGACTCCATATACTAATACAAATCATGTTTCAGAATCAACACGAGGGTCATAATCAGTACATGAATCACTGTATGATTCTGAAAGGGCATTTAAAGGGGGACATGAGACAGGAAACATTAGTCCATAGAAACCACCTGGGAAAGCAGAAGTAACTACACAATTGGGAACACTAATGATAGGGTGAGGCTACATGGGAGGAGACAGGAGAGGGTGGAGCCAGGAACAAGTGGTGTGACATCACTTTAGATTTAGGCCTAGAAAAAAACAATTGGTTCAGTTAATCTTAACCAAACAATCCAAACAGCACTGGCTTTTCAGACTCACATGTGGAATCACACTGCTCATTATTCAGTCAGACAAGCTCATGTTACCATCTGTAGTGTTCAGTATATACTGGTACAGTATGCAAGATACATTATATGTCGGTACAGTATACAATACACAGGAC
Source organism: Colossoma macropomum (assembly GCF_904425465.1). NCBI lineage: Eukaryota > Metazoa > Chordata > Actinopteri > Characiformes > Serrasalmidae > Colossoma > Colossoma macropomum. Next base: position 11,176,670 of record NW_023494790.1, read on the forward strand.
ACGTTGGTACAGTATGCAGTATACACCATATAGTGCTACAGTATGCAGTATACAGTATATACCAGTACAGTATGCAGTATACAGTACATACCAGTACAGTATGCAGTATACAGTACATACCAGTACAGTATGCAGTATACTGTATATGCTGGTACAGTATGCAGTATACAGTATATGCTGGTGCAGTATGCAGTATACAGTATATACCAGTACAGTATGCAGTATACAGTATATGCTGGTACAGTATGCAGTATACAGTATATGCTGTTGCAGTGTGCAAGATACAGTATATACCAATACAGTGTGCAGTATACAGTATACCAGTACATTATGCAGTATACAGTATATGCTGGTACAGTATGCAGTATACAGTATATGCTGGTACAGTACACAGTATACAGTATATGCTGGTGCAGTGTGCAGTATACAGTATATGCTGTTACAGTATGCAGTATACAGTCTATTTTGGTGCAGTATGCAGTATACAATGTATAATGGTACAGTATACAGTATAGAGTCTATATTGGTGCATTATGCAGTATACAATATGTACTAGTACAGTATGCAGTCTACAGTCTATGTTGATGCAGTATGCAGTATACAGTATATACCGGTACAGTATGCAGTATATAGTATATACTGGTACAGTATGCAGTACACAATGAATACTGGTACAGTATACAGTAAACATTATATACTGGTACAGTATGCATTCTACAGTCTATGTTGGTGCAGTATGTAGTATACAGTATATGCTGGTGCAGGGTGCAGTATACTGTATATACTGGTACAGTATGCAGTATACTGTATATACTGGTACAGTATGCAGTCTACAGTCTATGTTGGTGCAGTATGCAGTATACAGTATATGCTGGTGCAGTATGCAGTATACTGTATATACTGGTACAGTATGTAGTATACAGTATATGCTGGTGCAGTATGCAATATACAGTATATGCTGGTGCAGTATGCAATATACAGTACATGCTGGTGCAGTATGCAGTATACTGTATATACTGGTACAGTATGTAGTATACAGTATATGCTGGTGCAGTATGCAATATACAGTATATGCTGGTGCAGTATGCAGTATACTGTATATACTAGTACTGTATGTAGTATACAGTCTATGTCGTGCAGTATGCGGTATACACTTAAATTTGCACTTAATATTTTCCCTTTATCCTTTGTTACAAGTTACTCACCCACTATGAACAGTATCAGAGAGAAGAAGAGAGTTACACATTTACAAATTTTGGGCACTCAGTAGAGTGACTGCCTGACAAAGATTCTCACATTCAATAAATTCCCACCACCGTCTTATTCAGTTCAAGGTTCTAGATAGATTATATTACACAAGTTTTATCCAAGTGTTTTCTCTGTCTGTGATGAGTGTAATTCAACAGAAGCATCTCTCTTTGACATCCCCTTTGCCCTGTATTGCAAGTTTAGGGTGGGTTGCTTTAAAGTACTTTCAAAAGTGTTGCAAGTGGTTTTAAAAAAAATAATCTTTATAGTGTTGCTTATATTTAAGGGAGTCCCATCAAAGTGTCTTCCTCATAACTAAGAAAACTGGTGCTTCTATTCTGGAGCGAGAAAGAAGCTCCTGCAGTTAATCTGTGAATAGGTGAGCTAGTGCACCTTCAGACATGGAATACACTAGATTAAGATGAGTCAGTTTGGTGGAATTTGACAACTTGGCAAATCTGTGGTGTAAAAAGCGTAATGGGGTGCGAGCAGAGAGACCAGAGTATCTGAGTGAATGAGAGTAAATCAAGGAAATACCCGAGTACCCTGCTGTTTTGTGGATATATAGATTATATTATAACAAACTGACTATCCCGTTGTGTCTCTTCAATATGTTTTCTACCACATGTCCATTTTATAACAAGCTACGATGTGTCTAACACAAAAAAACAGAGTGAGATATGTGACAATATTACAACAGTTAGGGTTCCTTTACGACAACACGCCAAACGGAATCGGCATGGAAACAAAAAGATGGAATACTGTGGAAAAGACTGGTACATATATATATACTCTTCTTTTAAACAATAAAATAGCTGAAAATGGTATGCTGCCTACTGTTTCTTACATATTAGCCCATCATAGACCCCTTAATGACAATCTAAACAACTCATGAATCTCCAAGATTTAATCCCTCAAACGGCCGGGGCCCAAACTTTTATTACACACTGGTCAACCTAAGAATAGCTCAACCAGTTTGCATAGAAGACCCTGTAGTTACTGAATCTAGGCTGTCTTTTCTTGGGTATATCCGCATATCGGTTGTAAACTGACTGGGCTCTACAGTGTCCACTATTAAACCAACTCTAGCAAAATAAGTTGGACATGCATAAGTTAAATCAACCCTAGTAAATCAAGTTCAAACTTGAGTTGAGTCAGAATTGTTATAGCACATTCAGTTTAGCCAAATTCTACAAACCGAGTTGGATCAACAAAATGGTCTTATTTTGAATGAAAGCCTTTTGATTGTGTGGAAATACTTCCTATAATTCAATTAATTTCAGGCAAAAATGATTGTTTTGAGTGTATGTTAAATGTAGCAGCACTGGTCTTTATCATTACACGCCTATATCATCAAGCACACATGTTTATGACTGTTTATAGCTGACTTAATGCCCCCCTAATTTCACTCAAAATCAGATAACTGTGGGTGGTCCAGTGGTTTTGTACTTTACTTTTTACTTGCTAGAGCTCTAATTTTACTTACTGCACCAATGAACTGACATCCTTCACAAATGAAAGTACAAGCATTGCATTTCAATCAAAGCTACTTCAGAACCACAAGATCAGTGTGTACATCAAATGTGTCACTACGCCAGTCTTAGGGGGGCTTCAGCAATCAAATCAATAACTTAATGGCTATTTCATAGCATTATGTTGACTTACTGCACACTCTATTAAGCGTATATTGACTTTTAGACCAGCTGTTAGTCCATTAGTTATAGTGTATATTGGAAAATGGTGTGTATTCATGTCACATGGATGCTCTTATGTTGGGATGGGGTCCCTAAGAAAGTACGGTAGCTCAGCTTTTATCACAGTTCAGCTCATTTCTTTCTTTCTCTCCATCTCTCCTTATCCTGTCTCTCTGCAGAGGGGACTCTAGAAGGTGTCCTAGAGAGATGTTTAGTATAAAGAGTGGCAGGCAAGAGAAGGCTGTAATTAACAGTGGACAGCAGCAGGAGTCGTGTGGATTACAGAGAGAACAGGCAGCGCATAGCCAATCCTGCACTGGGCCATTCACTCCACACTGAAGAGGCCTTTATCTTTCAAGGGTATTTTCCATTTTTCCATCTAATTGCAGATGAGAGGGTCATAGCAGGGTTGAACCTAAGACGTTTGGCATCAACTGGGATTGTCTACTCTTTATCTCTTATTTATTTATATGTCCTTCCCCTCTTCATCCTGTTAAAATACTGCCAAGCAGTAAGTGGAATTTGTTTTTTTTTTTTGGTACCTGTCTAACTGGAGGGACTCTCATGGTAGGCTTGGGAGATAGCTGAGTAATTAACTGTCTGTTTTGTGTTAGCCTGTCCTTTTTTTGGCATTGTTTTTTTTAGTGTTATGTATGAGGCGCAGTGCTGGGGGGGTCTGGAGGCAATGTGTACACTGTAAAAAACGCTTTTTTGGTTCAGCTTGGAAAAATGTGTAATCTTGAAATCCAAAGAAAGTCTGAAAAGCTACAAAAGACGACTTGCTGGACTACTAATTTTGATTTTACAACAACTGATGTATAACATGGGCTGAGGACGGATGTGAAATACGTCAGTGATGCTATAAGGCTACAGTGGGGCTGTCCAAATTCCAGCCCGAGGGCCAAATGTGGCCCACGGATAGATTTTAATTGGTTTCTGGCTTCTGTTTTATTGTGTGGCCCGCCAGCCAGTATGCTGCAGTTCTTTCTTTCACCTGATGGTGGCAGCAGTGCTGTAAAATTATATGTGCGCTGCGCTCTGGTAACGAAGTTAGCTAAAGTTTTAAAGGCCTGTTCTGTTCTGTTTCTGACAAGACCTGCAGCTTCATTTACTGAATGGCTGAATTTTTTCTCAAGACTACATCCATAAAGCAAAAAAGCACAAACATAACTTTGAGAACTGGTGATTTTGATGAGATGGAAATTTGAATACTTTTTCATTGAGAGCAGCAACCAGAGTCTCACAGCAGTAGCTTCTTATCAGAGCAAATTCCATCAAAGGTTGAAGCACTGGTGCCTGAGAGGACAGTGGTGCAAAGTGTGGATTAATGCTACATTTTCATTACTGTGAAGCAACATGCTTCCCAAAGTTTGGCCACTTCATGAGTGTGTGGCTACAATGCACAATGTTTAGTTTTCTAGAGTTTTCTGCTCAAAACACCTTAATGCCCTACAACAGGACACAGTTTCTGCAACAGAGTTTTGTGTCCTGAAACTCTATTAAACTCTGTCACCTCACGCACTGATGTATGTTTCTCCTGAACGGATAGATTCAGGCTGTTTAACACTGAAGACTTCCTCCAAATTATTCAAGCTTGGCGGGCCGCTGCTGCTCATTCAGAGTGGTTTAATGTGAAATGGTTAATTGTAGAGAACTTAGAGACACAGATTTCCTTACAGTGGTGGTGAGTGATAGGAACCAGGCATCGCAATGTCTACAACACAAATATAAGCAATTTAATTTACTTTCCAAAATCACCAGTGAAACTACACATTTTCTAAGTTTTTATACACCGATCAGGCGTAATATTATGACCACCTCCTTGTTTCTACGCTCATTGTCCATTTTATCAGCTCCACTTACTATATAGGTGCACTTTGTAGTTCTACAATTACAGACTGTAGTCCATCTGTTTCTCTGCATACTTTGTTAGCCCCCTTTTACCCTGTTCTTCAGTGGTCAGGACCCCCATGGACCCTCACAGAGCAGGTACTATTTGGGTGGTGGATCATTCTCAGCACTGCAGTAACACTGATGTGGTGCTGGTGTGTTAGTGTGTGTTGCGCTGGTACGGGTGGATCAGACACAGCAGTGCTGCTGGAGTTTTTAAACACTGTGTCTACTCACTGTCCACTCTATTAGACACTCCTACCTTGTCAGTCCACCTTGTAGATGTAAAGTCAAAAACGATAGCTCATCTGCTGCTGCACAGTTTGTGTTGGTCATCCTCTAGTCCTTCATAGTACCTGCTCTGTGAGTGTCCTTGGGGGTCCTTCATAGTACCTGCTCTGTGAGTGTCCTTGCGGCTACCTTGTCTCACAACACCAAATTCAGTACCTCTCTACTGTGAATGTTGTTTAAAAAATTAATATTAAGCCAAGACATATTAAAACTATATGGAGGCCAATATGTCAGGCATCAGGCAACGTATTCATAAGCATTTTATGTAAGAACATAATGCTTGTTTTTTGGTACACAAAATCAAACTAACTTTTTTGACTCTCCAGAAAAAAAGCCCATGGGCTCTTTAAATCTGGCTCAGTACCTTTGGAGGCAAGGCCCCTGTGTAGCATGCAATGAGGGGATGTATTCTTGCAATTTTCCCTTTGAATTCTTGCAACTGCATGTCAGTGTTGAAGGACACACCTTTTCACAGCTCTGTCTGTGAAACATAAGAAAACACCAGGAAAAATCCCCTGTTGTTCTGCCCAGCATTTCTTGACAATAAGAAACTCTCCAAAAATCCTTGTGGATACCTCCCAAAAATGGACTTGTCAAGATGCAACTGCACACAGTCATGTAACATTTCAGTTAGTTGAGTTTTTAAATCAACAACAAGGCCTCTGATTCCCGTCTCACTGTCTCATTGGAGAGCAGGATTGTTTTCAGCTTGTTTACTGCATTGAGTCCAATCATAACACCTTAACAACAGCTTCCCCACCAATCTTATGTGTTTTCTTTTGCGTTGAGTGATTTGTGACTCGACTCGGACTCTCCCTTAACTGACTCGCAACTTTACTCAAAACCACCCTTAACTGACTCTCGTCAATGACTCTACGTTAACTGACTCACAAATTGACTTGGACTTGCCCTTAACTTACTCACAACATGACTTGGATTCGCCTTCAACAGACTCATGACTTGACTTGGATTTTCCTTTAACTGACTCAGAACTCGCACTCGTCTTTAACTCACTTGCGACTCGATATGGACTTGCCCTTAATTGACTTTTGACTTGATTACAATTCGCCCTTAATTGACTTGCATCTTGACTCGGACTCACTCTTAACTCACTCGCGACTTGAGTTGGACTCGCTTCAACTGACTTGACTTGGGCTCACCTGAACTGACATGTTCACTTAAATTTGACTCACTCCACTCCACTTATCTTCAACGTAATCGTGACTCAGACCTGCACTCCAGAGATTTAAGACTTGACTCAGACCTGCACCCCAGAGACTTGATTCAGATTCACATCACAGAGACTTGAAACTTGACTTGGACTCGCACACCAGGGATCTGAGGCCAAGATTCAAGATTAAACTTGAATTCTCACCCCAGAGACTTAAGACTTGACTCAGACTCTCAACCCAGAGATTCAAGAATCGACTCAGAGTCACAACCCCAGAGATTCAAGACTCAACTCTGACTCTCACCACAGAGACTTGAGACTTGACTAGGATTTGCACCCCAGAGACTTGAGACTCAACTTGGACTCTCACCCCTAGAGACTCAAGACTCAGAATCTCACCACAGAGACTTGTGACTTGACGAGGACTCACACCCCAGTGACTTAAGGCTTGATTTGGACTGTCTCCCCAGAGAGTTGCAACTTGAATTGGACTCGCACCCCAAAGACTCCCGACTTTACTTTTACTCACACCCCAGGGACTTGAGAGTTGAGTTGGACTGTCTACCCAAAGACTCACAACTTGACTTGGACTCTCACCCCAGAAACTTGATACTAAACTCAGACTCACATGAATTGACTTATGAACTTCTCTGACACTGATAGACCCTGGGGGGTGGAGCCCATGGCTCCTTTGCCCCCAGACTATGCAAATGCCCTCTAAGTTGACATGTATATTAATTGTGTTTAATAAAGCCAAGATCAATTCAAGATCCATTTTAGCCAGGCGAGGCTCATCCTCTCCAGGGAGAATTCAGATGCACCAGCTCAGGTTCCACAGGCTTCACTGCCCTTGGTTGGTCCTCTGGTGTAGCACTGATGCCTATACAGTTTTCCCTTCAGTAATTCCAACCTGTCACAGACGTACCCATCACCACATATTTCCTTAATGAGAACCAGTAATCTTATTATCATGCTAACCAATATCTTTGTGATCCAAATTCAGTTACAAAGTACCACATATGAGCATTACAGGGCCTTACCCTATCGCTTGCATTTTCGCTGACTGTAACATAATAACCATATAATAACCACCTAGGCTAGCTGCTAATATTACTTAATTATTTATAATCACACATACATATTGCAACACTACTAGCTTCAGGATAAGCTTGTTCATTTTACTCTCTAGCAGAGAGCAGATCTCATGTTCTGATGTGCTGTAGATTCTTTATTTCATCTACATATTCCTCAGCAGTCTTTGCCACATTAAAAAATCTGTTAGAATCTTTTTGAGTGTTGTTCAAAGCATGTATGCATGTAGTTAATTAGCTGGTTATGTTGTATTGCCACAGCCTATAATTTAGTGCAATCTATTCTATTGTATACATTTTTGAACAAACCATAGATTAAAATGATTGTGTAAAGTGAAAAAAGGTGAAGCAATAATTAAAATCATTAAGTGAAAGAGAACAAAAGAACAAGCAATTTGCATAATATCAGGTCTTATTTAACCCTTTAAAACTATACCTAAACCAAACAAGCGATGCAGTATTACTTCAAACTGAGGTTCCACAAACAATAAAAAAAGATCAATGAAGTATTCAGACTTTTTATTTACTTTTATTTACTTTTTATTCATTTATTTACAAGGACTATGATATAATCTATTTACAAAATCATCATTTATAGGGTACTGTCTACTAGGGTGGCTGCCCCAAACCATAACCCCTAAATTTACACTTGTGAACATAATTCTTAATTTTTTAAAAAAGTTTTTCATTGTTTTGTGAAGTACAATGATTTAGATTTATCATGAGTTTAATTTTTTTAATAAAAAATCTTTATACAAAAAAAAGCTGTCCCACAATTTCATATCACTACTGAAAATCACAGAGTTTTAGTCCACAGACGGGGCCTTATTTTAGCCACACCCATGCATTTTAGAGCAGGAAGTGAGGCTGCATCCCCGTCCCTCATAGCCACATGGTGAACACTTAGATCCCATTGAATTCTGAACTAATTTGGTAGAATCATCACATACAAGTAAAGAAGTAGGTTTAAAATCCAGTTTGTAAAAAATAAGGATTTTATAAGTTACAAATACAGTAAAAATCTGTTTGTTCTGTCAGTAGTTTAGGGGGTGGGATTAGGATAACTTTCTGGTGGGCTAAATCAAACATCCTCAGGGGCCACACAATGGGTAGTCATAATCTCAAAGCTTGTCTTCCACAGGTCTTGAGCAGCCATAGTTAAAACTTGAAAGGCTGTAGGTTTGCACTGGGTATTGGACATTGTCATCAGGTAGAGTTTGACTGGTCTGTTTTTGGCTTTGCAGACAAGCATCAGGGTTTTAAATGCAGGACATGCAGCAGCAGATTGATATGGGTGAAGACCGAAGACCAGCCGTGCTGTTGCATTCTGGATCAGTAGCATTTACATCACTATAGGTGTTTTTTCACTCACAAGAATTCAGTATTAGTTATTTATTTGTTGGTCACAGCTGTCCTTGACCTCCCTGCGCTACTCCAGTGTGACTCACCATGCTCTACTCTGTTCAGCCTGCCCTGCTCAGATTTGCCCTGCCTGGCCCCGCCCTGCCGCTATCCCTCTGCCTGTGCTGCTGTCATATCAGAATGAGTGCAGGAGGTTTCCTCTGTGTAAATATTAGTCTGTAGAAATGGCAGTGGAGATTGTGCTGGACTGTGAGGGTGGGTAAGTGGTTGGTGACGAGAAGTAGTGAGTCTTTGAGGCACAGCAGGCTGTGAGATTGAGAGCTCTCTGGTGTTTGTGTGCTAGCAGGCTGATCTTCACTTGTCTGTTTTTTTTTTTGGCTTACTTACTTACTCAGTCCTGATCACTGTGTTGCTGACAGTTTTAACTCTGAATTAGTGGCGAAATTTGCAACTTGAAATTTGCAAAGTGGTGGCGTACTTTACACCACTCCAGCCGGCGCTTGGCATTGCGCTTAGAGATCTTAGGCTTGTGTGCAGCTACTTGGTCATGGAAACCTATTTCATGAAACTCCTGATGCACTTCTTATGCTGATGTTTTTTCCAGAGCCAATTTGAAACTCTGTAGTGAATGTTTCAACAGACAGGGCAGTTGTGCTTGGTGACCCCACTCTATGAGTTTCTGTGGTCTACTCCTTCATGGCTGGGTTGCTTGTAAGTTGCTTCTAAATTTTACAAACTGGCATGTTATGACAGTGCCACATCACTGAGCTCTTTGGTGTGATCCATTGTACTGCCTATGTTTATCTCTGAAGATTACATGGCTATGTGCTTGATTTTATACACCTGTCAGCAACGAATGTGGCTGAAACACTGGGGGTGTCCATATACTTTTTGGCTGTATAGTCATGTGTGAGTCCAAATGTTAGTCCAAAATCAGAAAACTTTTTTTTTTTGAGATTAAAAATAAAAATAAAGATGCCAAAACAAAAAGAACCTTATTTGATTCTTTAAAAAAACTCTTCAATAGATGGTTCTTCTCTTTTTTCAAAGCATCATTAAAGGAACATTTGTGGTACATTTTTATTTCTTTTGCATCATTATATTTAAAACATGCACATGAGATAAATTTCGGCCTGGTCTTTTGACTAAAAACCAAGCATCTTTAGTCAATGATTAATCAGTAACAAACAAGCCTAAAATCGAGGATGCAACCTGTCAAAATATCAATTATAAAACAGATCTAAGTTGATTGTCTGAGTCACGTTGGAAGCCATTGTTAAGTCCTTGATGTATGCACACTTAGGAGCGCACATATCAGCTGTACTCTGTATTAATGCACTGAGATGATAAAAACTTCTATGGACTGTGGAGCTTAGTACTGATAGATGAGGCCAGGCATCAGCAAGAATATAAAGTAAATGGCCAAAAACCATGTTAAACATATTCACTTATTATGATGGGCTGCTCTCTACGGCCACCACTGTCTATGTCCATATCTATAAGCTTAACACCCATGTGTTCTTTCCTCACACTGTCATTCTATTGTATAAGAACACGTGCTATCATACTCTCAAAAGTTCTCCCACCGTTTTAGCTGCACACTTCCTTTTTCAGTAGGCCTATCTAGTGGAACTAGCTTATTGCCTCCTCATGTGTACAGGACTTATATCCTACATTTTCTTGCATTTGACTAGTTTTGACATTTTTTGACAGTTTATGTACCAAAAACAGTCAGAATTCATTTGTAAGTTCATTTTCCAACGCCATCGTTGAACCACTGATGGTAAAGCTGGCAGTCCACTGACATTTTGCTCAGCGTTTTCTGGGCAGCCCACCAGAAAACAGCAATTTAATTCCACTTATCATCACTCATTTTCCACTCACGGTCCAATTTACTTATTTTTCCTTCCCTCTTTTCTGTAGTTTTACTTAGTAAATTAGTTTAGTAAATAGTTTTAATCTAGCACAGTATTTTTTATAAAATCATTTTTTATCAGGCCTAGTCATTAATTTTTGTCTAATATTTGCCTTAGCTTTTTTCTAAAGAAAAAGGCAAAGTACATTGAAAATCTGTTTAAGGAGATTAAAAACTAGGTACAGCTTGTATGCAGGCCAATAATCTGGGTGGTCCAAGGGTGGAACAGATGTGGCAAACAGTCAGTGGGGTGCTGACCTTGTCAAGCCAGCAGACCGATATAGACTCGCTGTCTGGGCCCTCTTTATCCCTTTAAAATGAAACAGGCTGTTTTTGTTACTGTGACTTACAGACTGACATATGTAAATGAGCTCTGTTCTAATTGGCTGCCATGCATTCCTAAAGCAATCCAGGCAAAAACAGTCCACATATCTTTAGCATTGGTGGGTGGGGTTAAACCACTGTACGCTTCAGTGATAAATTGTTGGAACTGTTGTTTAATTGAAACTTTTTAACCAATAGCATTGGTCAACCAATGTTAACGGTTAATTGGTCAAACATTAACATCCCAATATTGAATAAAAATGAATATACTACGCATGTTTGAGACTCAGTGGTTCGTTCTGCTCTTGTGTCCATTCTTAGCTAAGAGGCTGTAGCTTCTAATGATATTTAAACTCTTTCACACTTTTGAAGGCTGAAGTAAATGATGTGTAAAAGCTTTTACGAGACACAATGGTTCAGAACACACTCGGTTCAATTAGGCTATCATGGCTAATCATGTTTTGATGTACTGTCAGTGTGCTAAGGGAGAAAATGGAGTGGCTAAATGATATTTCCGCTCGGGGAGCCTGTATGTTTTTGTGTTTTATCTCGAAGCGCAGAAGCGTTTAAGTCTTCCACAGGCCACCCGAGCTTAACTCATTTAACCAAATCAGGGCTAATAGATGGGAAGGCGTTTTCCCTCCACTCTCTGTAATAACACTGGCTGACTCTGCTAATTTAGCCTAGCTTCATAATTGCTCAGATGCTGTTATGTAATTACAGTTGGCACGTAGGCTAATAAGGATATAATGCCTACCCATCAGCACACAGGTGCTTTTATGTACAGGGTTTTCTTGGGCTTATTGTTTTTCTGTTTTTTTTTTTTTCCCATTCATTTTTCAATGCCAGCCCAGGGACCACTCAGTCATTCAGGATTCCATGAATATTACATGAAAGCGGGAACATTCAGCGCAGATAAATTTCCCCCGACAATAAATAGATTTCTTAGGAGGTGTTTTATTATGAGGAAGTGAGTGGACTGGGATTGAAAGCTGAATGTTAAGGAGCCCCTATCCCATATTTTTCTTGTATTTTATTTTTTCCCATGAGGTTCACTTATTATTTGTGGGGTTTTATGTACCAAAAACGGTTGTAATTCATTTTCACATGACCATTCTCCAACCTCAATTCATTCCGTAGAATTAAGCCGACTGTTTTCATTACTGTGCCTTTTAAGACAGATACAGTCAGTTCCATAAATATGTGAATGTTGACAAAGTTATTTTAGTCCAGTATCAGTATCAAGTGCAGACTTTCAGCCTTTAATTTGATATTTACCTCCAAATTGGGTGAACTGTTTTCATACATAGCCCCCCCCATTTTTAGGGAGCTTAAAAGTAGTTGGACAGAAGGCTATTCAGATGTTCCTTGGCCAAGCGATGTTTTATTCCCATGTTATTTCATTTACAAGCAAGCAGGTAAAATAATTCATGTCAAGTGAGGCATTTGCATTTGGAAACTGTTCCTGTTAAGTGTCAATGTGAAGTCCAACTCATCAGAGAGATAGCATAAACATTAAATGTGGCCAAATGAACTATTTGGTACATTCTTACATTCTTAAAGAATACACTAGTGAGCACAGAAACACCGAAAAGCCTTGGAAAACCACAGAAAACAACTCCCTGGTGAAGAAAAAAAACATTCATAACAGTTGGCCTGGTCAAGAACCCACTACAGGAGGCAGGCGTATCTGTATCAAAGTCAGTAATCAAGGGAAGATTTCAGTAGAGTAAATAGAGAGTTTATCACAAGATGTAAACCATAGGTAAATCTCCAAATCAGGAAGGCCAGATTAGAGTTTGCCAAAAAGAATATTAAAAAGTCTGAACAGTTCTGAAACAAAGTCTAGTAGACAGATGAGACAAAGATCAACTTGTATCAGAATGACAGAAAGAGAAGATTACGGAGAAGGGAAGGAACTGCTCATTATATAAAGCATACCACCTCATCTGTAAAGCATGGTGGAGGTAGTGTTATGATGTGGGCATGCACAACTGCCAGTGGAACAGGTTCTCTTGCATTTATTGATGATGTGACTGCTGACAAAAGTGATAGGATGAATTCTGAAATGTATAGTGCTATATTGTCTGCCCAGATTCAGCCAAATGCTCCAAAACTCATTGGATGGCGCATCACAGTGTAGATGGACAATGACCTGAAGCACACTGTGAAAGCAACCCAAGACTTATAGGCAAAGAAGTAGAATGTTCTGCAATGGCCAAGTCAATCACATGACCTTAATCCAATCAAGCATGGCTTTCACTCACTGAAGGCAAAACTGAAGATAAAATGCTCCAAGGAGAAGCAGGAACTGAAGCCAGCTGCAGTAAAGGTCTGGCCGAGCATCACCAGGGAAGAAACACATTGTCTAGTGATGTTTATGGTTTCCAAACTTCCGACAGTCTTTGATTTCAAAGGATTTGCAGACAAGTATTAAAAATGCTAATTTAATTTATCATTATTAGTTTTTTAGTTACTTTTGAGCACCTAAAAATGGGGAGCTGTGCATAAAAATGGTTGTACTTGCTACACTGTTCACCCAATTTGGATAAATAGCCACAAATTAGATTTAAAGTCTGCATTTTAAGATCTGCAATATGACAGCTAAAATAACCTGACCTGAACCTCACTGTATAGATGTAAATGACCTCTGTTCTGATTGACTGCTCTGTATTGTTCCTTATTCAGAAAGCAGTCCGGGCTGTAACACTCCTTATAACGTCTACGTGAATGGGAGGAGCTAAACTGCTGTAGACTGGATAGGCAGATGTATGTAAATGTAATGGTCATAACAGTCATATATTTTATTTAAAACAGTCTAGCTGTCAATGCTAGCTATGCTCTCAAAATGGACCTTTATACTGACTCAGTGTGTGTGTTGTAATGTGTTCGGCAGGGCATAAGCAAGGGCAAGCCTTAACTCACTGCACAGCTAATTAAACAGAATTATACTGAGTAAGCAGGCTGGGGCATAATTGAGGTGACTAATCACTGTCTGACAATTTTCCACTTTTATTAACTAACGTAATGAGACTAATGTGAAAATATGAATTTATGAACTAATAAGACAAGGAGGAAAAAAAAAACCGTAACTATTCACAAATCAACTTCATATAATTACGCAGAATTACGCACTCACTGACCTGCTTGCCTCGCTCATTTTTCAAATAATACACTCACACATATATGCACAAATACCCAGCCCTGAGTATCTTTTTAATAAATTATTTTATGCAATATAAAGTTCAGGTGTCACAGTTTTTTCTCTTTTATCGCTGCAGATCTTCTACAAGGACTAAAACAAAAACTGCGGTTCGGTCCTTTTGTATTTTAGATGGCAACAAAGTCATTCAGGGTGGTTTGATGTGAAATGCTTCATTGTAGAGAAACTTACCAACTTAGAGTGGTGGTGATAGGAACCAGAGGTCAAATCTACAACACAAATACAGCCATTTTATTTATTTTCCAAAAGCACCAGTGAACCTACACGTGGCTTCTGAGTTTTTATATGTAAAGTTGATGATAGGAAATATAAATCTGAATGTTTTCTTTGGGGACTATTTAGCCTTATAACACCCTGCATGTACCTCTCCACCACTGAATAGATTAAAAACATACATTTTAAGCCAAAATCTTAAATATATTTTAATGCAATATCTCAGAAGGAGCTTTTAGAGGCATTAAATGCTTCAGACGTCTGGTTCCTATCACCACCACTGTGAACAATTCTGACTTAGTAAGTTTCTCTAGAACAGAGCAAACCACTCTGAATGACTTTGTTTACGTCATAATCACTTAAATATACTGAAATGTTGAAAAATCAGTGGAATTTGCCTTTATTGATAGCATTAAAGCCTGGCAAGTTAACCTTGAAGTGATCATCAGTTATACAGGTGTTCAAATTAGTGTATTGATATCCAAATAAATAGCACTAATAAGTCCCGCTCTGTATGCAAAGGCCCTTATGTGGATCTGGGCTCAATGTGAATCTGAAGGCCTTCCTTTATCAACACCAAACAAACCATTTTGTACAATAGAAACTACATTTACAAGACATATGCACTGATGTGGTGGAAAGTAGTGCCGTTCACACACAAAACCTTTTTAGTGTGAGGCCTTTAAGAGTTACTCAGTGCTCAGTAAGGGGCTGAATGATGTCTAAGTAGTAAATGCTCATCAGTCCATATTCACCCGGACAGCGTTTAGAATCACTCAGCCAAATCAGCGGTCACACTCACTAATTTAATAGCTTTTCAACAGCGGTGGACAATGGCTTGTTTATTTGCATTTAGATAGTTTGGCGTGGAGGCAGATGGTCATTGTTGTGATTAATTTTAAAGTTCCTCAGGTCATTTTCTTTGAGGAGCTGCGTGCAGCAGTCATTGTGACCTAATATAAAGTGTCAGAGGATTGCAGCTTGTTTTTTTTTGTATTTGTTATGGGGTGGATTTGCATATTTTGTTTATATGCAATGATATTCATCCATCCGGCTTCTAACAGTGGCAGCTATAGGCGGAATATACAATTTCCAAGGGCACTGTCTAGTCTATTTATTGCTATTCCTGTGCTGGAAAAAAGTCAGACCACCCTTCGTTTACATTAATTTTCAGTCAAAACAGCTACTAAATCATTCGTTATTTCTATGATGAGATTAGCTACAAGATAAATCACTTGCACAAGGAAGGAGAAAGTCAAAGAAATATAAAGAGTTTAGAGAAAATGGGACTAACAATCATCTGCAAGATGTGGTAGACCACCAAAACTGCCCCCATCAGACAAACAGCACTTCAAACTTTCATCTTTGAGAGAGAGGAGAAAGTCAAGCTGCTTCAGATCTGAAAACATCCACAGGTGTTTCTGTCCATCCTTCCACTGTGAGAAGACGACTCAGTGCTATGAGTCTGAAAGCATGTGTAGTTGACAAGATGAGAACAAAAGGAAATGGACAAAAAATGATTAGATGGAAATCGAACCGAGAAGCTGCTGCTATTCTCAAATCAAAAGACTGACCATCACAAAGTCCAGACCTCAACAGCATTGAATGTGTTTGGGATTACTTGGATCATAAGGCTGAAAATGCAACCAACTTCTAAGACTGAACTTTAAAGGTGTGGAAAAACATCCCTGCAGATTTCTTTGAAAAACTATCCACGTTTACATGCAGCCTGATAATCCTTTAATAATCTGACTAATAGCTCAATCGGAATAGAATAAGCCCATGTATACACCTCAATCAGACTAGACTAGACCGATTGAGGCAATCCGGAAGACACTTTCTATCCGATTGATTGAGGTGGGTAATCCTGTAAATAATCTGTTAAACAGAAGAATAATAACCATGTAAACGCCTGTATCTGATTACATTCCCAATCAGACAGTTTAAACACAGCCACTGAAAGTGAGTCTCCTGAAAAGAATGGAAATTGTTATAAAGGCAGAGGGGACACACTAAATACTGAATATTTGATATTGTATTTTGTTGTTTAGGCTTCTGTGTAATTTTCAGTTAAATTTGTGCTGAGAATGAGAATGATCCACCATCCAAATAATATCTGTTCTTAGGGGTCCTGACCATTAAAGAGCAGGGTAAAAGGGCTAACAAAGTATGAAGAGCAACAGATGGACTACAGTCTGTAATTGTAGAACTACAGAGTTGGGATGTACATTTACACAGTTGACCTAAGATTAAATAATACTTTTCCCTTATGATTTCTCAGATGTTTTTTTATCTTGTTTCATAATCACTCTGCATCTGTAAAACAGCTCATCACATAACCAATTTTCAACATTTGGGAAACACTTTTTAATATAAAAAAACATCTTTGGGTCAAGGCTCATGAGAGAGGAAGCATCTCAAGGCATGAGAATGGTGAGTCACACTCACTCAGTATATTTAATTCATTTATTAAGGATTTTGTTTATCAGGCAGCACATAACTTCTGTGTGTCAGTGGTGTTATATGCTTTAATGGTTGGGTAACTAAAATTTTGTCAAAATAATGCTGTGTATCATTTTTATTACTGATTTTAAATAGTTGCACAAGGTCACCTGACCAACAATGAGTCAGACAATTTACAAAAATGTACACAAAAGAATGTCACTGGAGTCACAGTCACTGGTGTTACACCATATTCATATAACACTGGTGACTGGTGACTGCTCTCCTCTCTGCATATCTCTCTCATATATATATATATATATATATATATATATATATATATATATATATATATATATATATATATATATATATGAATGAACTTATGTGTGTGTATATGTTTGTGTGTGTGTGTTTATGTATGTATATACGTTTCTGTCTGTCGTAAGGTTATAGCTAATAGCTTTAATAGCTGTGTTTGGCACAGCTCTAGAGTTTAAGGAGGGAATGAATGTGCCACTGAATAAAACCATGGATTTGTTGCAGATTTAATGCCACCCAAATACGTTTCTTAAGTTGTATATAAAAATAATGCAAATCGTTTTGTGCTGCTACTAAAATGCAGTGCCTTGGTATCCAGATTTAACTTAGCGTCTCATTTCTGGAGAAATCAACACGGATAAGAGCTTCATTGTTAGACAGGCTTTCCCTCAACTGTCTGAGCTGCTCCTCGTGCTGAAAAGGCTGACACAGTGTCAGTGAAAGTCATCCAGTTTCTCATTAACTGCTATTTGATTCACTTTAAAGTAACGTTATCAGTTCAACTGTTCATTTGAAAAGAATTAGTGTTCTGAAAGTGAATTACAGATTGCCTGCCTCGAATGACTGAAATCAAGCCTGCAGAGAGAGGAGCTTTTGTTTAATATTAATGTGCTTCATTATTCATATCATCTTTGCTGGCTATGTGATTTCACAGTGGACCAACTTTTCAAAAATATCACTTTTTTTTTAAATAAAGGAGTTTGATGTACTATTCCAATCATCCGCTCCCAGTCTGCACAGTCCATATATGGAAAGTAAGTCTGTCTGAAGTTTAGTTAGTTTTGCCCTGGAGTCATGAGGCTAAGGTAGATGAGTAATGGTTGCACTGATTCACACCATGCAAACCTCATGTTATCAGTTGGAGCTGAAATTTTGCCCATTTTCATACATTACAGAATGTTATGTGCACCTATATAGTAAGTGGAGCTGATAAAATGGACAATGAGTGTAGAAACAAGGAGGTGGTCATAATGTTATGTTATATATATCTACACACACACAACATACTGTTATGTATGAAAATGGACGATATTTAGGCTCCAACTGGTAACATGAAATTTGCATGGTGTGAATCAGTGCTTCCATTACTCATCTACATACATATATATATATATATATATATATGTGTATATATATATATATATATATATATATATATATATATATATATATACTGCCTTACAATGCCACGCATGTACGCCTCCTATTTCATGTTTGACAACTATCATAAAACAATGACTCATGCAGCATATTTATAAACCATGTAATGACTTTCTGTGAAGGAGCTTTTAGAGGCATTAAATGCTTCAGACATCTGGTTCCTATCACTACCACTGTAAACAATTCTGACTTAATATGTTTCTCTAAAACAGAGCATTTCACACCAAACCACTCTGAATGAATTTGTTTACATCTTGGCCATTAAACTGTGATGAAATTTTTAATAATGATAATGATCTCTTTTAATGCCTCTAAAAGCTCCCTCACAGAAAGTTATTATATGAAATGGTTATGAATACGTGGCCTGATTTCTGAGACATTGTTTCATGTTAATTTAGAGATTCAACCCTGTTGGGACACTGTGCAAAATGTAAATAAAACAGAATGAAATCATGTGCAAATCATTTAAACCCTATATTTAATTGAAAATAGTATAAAGACAATATATGAAATGAAACTGGGAAATTGAATTTTTTTGTTTTAATTGCCAGTAACACGTTTCCAAAAAGTTTGAACAAGGGAAACAAAAGACTGGTAGAGTTGTGTAATGCTAAAAAAAAAAAAACAAAACGGGTGGAATATCTCACAACTAACTAGTTCAGTAAAATGATTGTGTATGTAAAGAGCATCCCAGAGAGGCTGAGTCTTTCAGAAGTAAAGATGGTGAGGGGTTTAGCACTCTGTGAAAGACTGCACAGGTAAATAATTTAAGAACAATGTTTCTCAACGTAAAATTGCAAAGAACTTGGGGATTTCATCATCTACAGTGCAAATATCATTAAAAGATTTGAAGAATCCAGAGAAATCCCTGTATGCAAGGGACACTGTGGCACTGCATTAAAATCAGACAAAGATGTGTAGTGGACATCACTGCAAGGGTTCAGGAACTCTTCTGAAAACCACAGTCTGTGAACACAATTCATTGGTGCATCCACAAATGCAAGATAAAGCTCCACTGTGCAAAGAAGAAGCCGTATATAAACAGGATTCAGAAACGCTGTCACCTTCTCTGGGCCTGAGCTCATTTACGATGGACTGAGACAAAGTAGAAAAGTGTTCTGTGGTCTGACAAATCAATTTTTTTAGAGATCATGGATGCCACGTCCTCCGGGCAAGGGGAGTGGGACTGTGTGGCTTGTTATCAGCACGCTGTTCAAAAGCCTGCATCCATGATGGTATCAGGCAAGACAATACCAAACCACATTTTGCACATATTACAGCAGCATGGCTCCATAGTAAAAGAGTCTGGGTGCTAAACAGGCCTGCCTGCACTCCAGACCTGTCACCACTGAAAACACCTGGTGCATTATGGAACAAAAAATACAACAAAGGAGACCCTGAACTGTTGCGCAGCTGAAATCCTATTTAAAGCAAGAACAGGAAAACATTTCACTTTCAAAACTACAGCAGTTGGTCTTACAGAGTGTTGGTAAAAGAGGAGGTGATGCAACACTGTGGTAAACATGCCACTGTCCCAACTTTTTTGAAACTTGTTGCTGGCATCAAATTAAAAAAAAAAAACAAACAAACAAATGAAATCTTAGTTTCAACATTTGATGTGTTTTCTTTGTATTGTTTTCAATTAAATACAAGCTTTAAATTATTTGCACATGATTGCAATTTAATTGCACAGCTACCCAACTTTATTGGAATGCAGTTGTAAGATTTTTGACTAAAATGTGATTTTTTAAAAACATGCATGACAGAGTGGTGAATCCAGAGTATTGCAAGGCAACATAGTCCCAAAAGAAACTGTGTTTTTTTCAGATTTATTGCTATTTTGCCAACATCACCAGTACATATGAAACTCAGAAGACACTTTCACTGGTCACTAAAATGGCTGTATTTGTGTTATACACATCATGCCCCCTGGTTCCTATAACCATCACTGTAAAAAAAGTCAAAATAAAATAAAGAAATCAGTAAGTTTCTTAACAATGAGCCATTTTACACCCACTCTGAATGACTTTGTTTACATCTCATTTGACTGAATCATGCAAGAAGGTTGTCAAATCAAAATACCTTTAAAATAAGCTCAGGACTGAAAGAAGTCCTACATATTTAAGGCCTGCTCAGATGTGGGATCCTGCTGGGATGATTCCCATCATGCAGCATCGAGCTAATAACTTTTTCGTCAAGAACACTGCAGTACGCAGCACATATGACACTTACAAATTAGCATAGCAGCCAGAAACTGGATATGCAATCTAGAATATAGCTCTTCATGATAAAATATATCACTTAAATGTGTTTACGGGATTAGTCCTCTTAGCTAATGGATCCAAGTAGTGTCAAAATCAGAGGAAATGGTTTGGTTAATTTAGCATGGAAATGTGACATAGACTAAATTACACTTCATAATGAGAGCTACAGTTTTCTTCCTCTCTCTCTTTTTTCTACAGTATTACGATGGAGAGGAAGAGATGAAGGGAAAAGTGAGGTGAGGATGACAAAGTGGAAAATACAGAAAAAGAATAATGATTGCTTCCCCGTCTTGACAGACTTAAGTAGGCTATTACATGATAGCAAGGCTTTCATCTGTTACATCAGCAGGAGAAGAAAGGATATTACAATGGCTTTATCCCATCGAGGGAAAGAAAAATCCTCATGTGAGGTGCACTGGGCATCTATTACACTGAGACCTATTCAACACAAAAACAGACAAACAGAGAAAAAAAAACAGAACAAGCACAAGACTGGGTTCACTGAACGAAGACAAACAAACTGAAAATACATTGATTTTAGTTACAATTGCAATTCAATCCATATATGCTAATTATTTACCCTGAGGTTCACTTTTAACATTGTTGTGTTTTTTATGTGTCTAAAATAGTCATAATTCATTTTTATATGAACATTTTTCAACCATAGTAATAAACTGGCTGTTTTCGTTACTGTGTCTTCAGGACTAATATATGCAAATGAGCTCTGTTCAGATTGGCTGTCCTGTATTGTGCCTCATTCACTGAGAGCTGAAACATTCTTTGATAACTTGAGTACGAATGGGCAGAGCTAAACTGCTGTAGGTTGAATAGTTGGACATACTGTATGTAAATAAGTTGAATCTTGTGACATTACAGAAACAATGAATTCAAAATGGGCTGTTTTTTTTACCAAAAATCATTCATTTTTACGTGATCCCTTACAAATAAACAGTTTGGCTATAAAATTGATATATATGCAAATGAGCTCTGTTCTGATTGGCTGTCCTGTATTGTGGCTAATTCACTCAGGAGAGTGAATGGTATGTTTTGAAACTTCACACACCAAATCAGACTCTTTTATTTTCAAAGAACCCGAAGGAAACTTTTGATTTCATGGGCCTTTTTGGGGTCTTTCTTTCACCTTATTATTTTTTTCATTTCCAACAACATGTGGATACATAGCAATAATAACAACTGTGATAGATATTAAAATGTATTTAATTGTACTTTTTATAAGTGAACTTAATAAGAACAGAACATACTTCTGATGTCTATATTTTAAACTTACTAAATGCATGTCACGTATCTCATAAAAGTGAATTTAAGTAGTATTTAAGCTATGACTTCTTATATTTAGTGCACTTAGTTAAATAAATAGAATTGTTGTAGACAGAACTGAATTACAGACAGAATTACACTTTAATTTACACACACACACACACACGTATATATATATATATATATATATATATATATATATATATATGCTGGAACAGAAAAAGTTCTTCCCCAAACTGTTCCCACAAAGTTGGAAGCATACAGTTGTCCAAAATGTCTTGGTCTGCTACAGCATTAAGATTTCCCTTCGCTGGAGCTAAGGGGCCCAAACCCTGAAAAACAACCCCAGCTCATTATCCCTCCTCCACCAAACTTTACAGTTGGCACAGTGCAGTCAGGCAGGTAACATTTCCACTACTTCAGACTCCAGTAGCAGAGTGCTTTACACTCCTCCATCCGACACTTGGCATTGTGCTTAGTGATATCAGGCGTGCATGCAGCTGCTCGGCCATGGAAACCCATGCCATGAAGATCGCAGCACACGGTTTTTATGCTAATGTTGATGCCAAAAGAGGTTGCAGTTATTGAATCAGAAGTGTTGGCCATGTTTTATGCACTATGCATCTCCGCACTGAGTCACTCACAGTTGATCATGGAATATCTAGGAGGGAATACATTTCACAAACTATTTTGTTGCAACAGTGGCATCCTATTACAGTATCACGCTCAAATTCAGTGAGCTCTTTAGAACAACCCATTCTTTCACAAATGTGTGTAAAGGCAGACTGCAGGGCTAGGTGCTTGATTTTGTACACCTGTGGCAAAGGGACTGAATGAAACACTTGAATTCAATGATTAAGAGTGTCCCAATACTTTTGTCCATATAGTGTACATAAATATATATTCACTAAACATACATTCATCAAATCAAAAATGAATTACATTTATAAAATAAAAAAAAAAACTATTTTTAAGAATAACAAAATACAATTTATGTATGCTAAAAGTATAATTATAATAATTTAATTATCATATTATACATGTTGAAATACATTTATGCTCACAAGTGCCCTTTTGTTCTATATTGAAAAAACTTAGCAGGGCAGAAATTTCACAGACTGACTTGTGGCAATGGTGACATCCTCCTGTCACTGAGCTCTTCAGTACGATCCATTCTACTGCCAGTGTTTCTCTATGGAGATTGCATGGCTATGTGCTTGATTTTATACACCTGTTAGCAGTGTGTGTGGCTGAAACACCTCAGTAATTATGCGATGTGTCTCTACACTGTATCTGCCTGCCACAACAGCTGCATTTCTATGTTAAATACAACAAATGCTGTATTAACATAGGACATCACCCGATGTTCAAAAGCTCAGTTATGTTCACATGTAGGAATACTAGTGTCTTGCTATGGTTTGCATGAAATAAATGGCATTTTTTGACCATTCATAAATGAGCTTTTACCTTTGGGGGGATGTTACTGTTGTAACTTGGTAACCATAACCACATTCTATTCAGTAACTACAGGGACTTCAATGCAAACCAATTCCCCTTTTCTTTGGTTATAGAAGTGTGTAATAAAACCTTACTCATGGCTCGGTAAGGGGTTATCTCAATAGTGGAACCCTGTTTAATGCTATACAGAACAATTTTAAGATGTTTCTTTAAAGAACCATATTTCTTTCAGTGTCCATGGTTCTATCTAGAACCACTGCCTTGACTAAAGAACCCCTGAAGAACCATTTGAGTGCAGTTTCATTAGCGTTTTTATATATTAAACAATGAATTGTACCAGAATAATAGCAAAAAGTAAATCAATTTTAATTGTAGTGAAATTTGCAATTTCATCATTTACAGCCCAGTTCATCATTGATTTCAGCAGAAAGTAGCAAGTAGAGAGAAATAAACAGACAAACAAAGAAACAAACAGAAACACTGCTGTGCCTCGTTGCTCCTGTGTTTTATTACCGAAGTCCCACTGTACTGTAATTGAATTTGGAAGCAGGGAAGAGACTTTTGGACACTTGGGCTTTGTCTCTAGAGCTATCGCTTTATAAAGACGATGGATGATGGCTTCACGGGTCGTTACTCTTCTTAATCAGAGCAGTAATTAAAGACCATTAGCGCTGAGAGGAAGGGTGAGATGTTAGCATTGAGGCTAATGATCACTAGATTTGTTCTAACACTTCTGATGGAACCGGAGACAGCATGCTGTTCTGACACATTAAGAGAACTCCTTAAGTTAATGTTGTGGTGCTGCTAGTCTGCATTTAGAGTGCTGCTAATTTGTATACCTGTGAGCCTTCCTGGTAACTATAGTTCTGTTTTGTTTTTAGAGTATATGTTTGCCATTATAAAATATTTTGTGGTCTGTTTGTGGACAGTCGTTTGGTGTTGTGTGTATCCACTGGAGTGGTTTTGTTCACCCCACTGCTGAGCAGAGGGCAGAGGCGTGCAATGTTACGCAAATGGTAGAATGCAGTCTTAGTAAGTGACTTAATATGGGGCTCAAATGAAAGTGAGGAATTAAAAATGAATGATTTTTACTGACTTGAACTGATTTAACAGGAATACCATCATCTACATTCACAGTGAGATTGAAGAAGTTGGAAACCAGTGTTTTAGGGCCGGCTAACAAGACTTCAGTTTTTATTTTTTTAAGAAATTATTGTCCAACCAGTGTTTTAAATCTGTAATGCACGTACATTACGACTGAGCTGAGACTGTGTGGGATGCAGTGCTTATGTAGATCTGGATATCATCAGTATAACAGTGATTTCGAATGATCTGACCTAGTGGAAAAGTGTAAAATATGAAAAGGAGGGATCCAAGGACAGAACCTTGGGGCACTCCCAGAGCAACTGGAGCAGTGGATGACTTGTGTGAAACTACAGAGATAAACTGTTGCCTGGTAGTGAGATAGGATGGGAACCAAGCAAGAGCAAAGCCTGAAATGCCTATGGATGAAAGTCTGGAAATAAGCTTGTCATGAATCACAGTGTCAAAAGTTGCAGTGAAATCAAGAAGGATGGGGATATTAAAAAAACAGCATAAGCAGGCATTCAAAGATCATCAACAACTGTTAATAGGGCCCTCTCAGTACTGCGCAGGTTGCGGGAGCCAGATTGGAAAGACTCAGATAGATTATTTCTGCTGAGAAAATCCTGAAGCTGGAGGCCACAACTCTTTCCATCACTTTAGCTAAAAAAGGGAGATTGCAGATGGGTCTGTAATTGGGAAGTAATGAAGTATCTAATCCAGGTTTCTTAAGAATGGGAGTCACAGCAGCTATTTTGGGAGAAGTGGGGACAGAACCTGAGCAGAAACACTGATTAATATAATATATGGAGCTATAGGAGAAGAAATAGCAGAGAGACAGGATTTAAGAAGAGCAGTAGAGGGCAGGGTCAAGACTTCCAAGAAGTAAATATGACAGCTCTTTAATAAACATTCAGCTGTTGCTTATATGTTCTACTGTGCTTCTTAGCTAGCTAATATAAGCTACAGTTCAGGGTAAGCTAATGGGTTAGCTTAGGTAGCTAATACGCTCAATGAAGCCTTCAGCATTGCATTGGGTGAAGCTGTAAAATAGTAGTTGCCATATCACCCCCTACACTTCCTACAGTGTATTACAGTCTGTCAGAATGACTGTGTTAATAATATAAACATTATTGAGCATTATAAAGTGCTTTTAAAGTAAACGATAGCAGCCATATCGCCCCCTAAATGTCCTGTAGTGTATTACAATCTGTCAGTTTTGACAATATAAACATATAAACATTATAAACATTATAGAGCAGTATATACATTATAGAGCACAATATAAATCGCCCCCTACTTTTCCCGTGGTGTATTACAATCTGTCAGAATTATTGTTTTGACAATATAAACATTACAGAGCATTACAGAAAGCTTTTTAAGTGAAACAATGAAAGCCATATCACCCCCTATACTTCTTGTAGTGTATTATAATCTGTCAGAATGATTGTTTTGACAATATAAACATTATAGAGCATAACAGAATGCTTTTCAAATGAAACAATAGAAGCCATATCGCCCCTTACACTTCCTGTGGTGTATTACAATCTGTCAGAATGACATGTCAAACATATCAACCATGTACAGCACTACATGTTTGTTTGAGCTTGTTAAATGAAACCAATTGATGTCACATCACCCCCTACACTTCCTGTAGTGTATTACAATCTGTCAGTATATCAGTATAAACATTATCAGGCATTACAGAATGCTTTTTAAATGAAACAATAAAAGGCATATCGCCCCCTACATTTCCTGTAGTGTATTACAATTTGTCAGAATAACAGAATAAACATTATAGAGCATTATAGAATGCTTTTAAATTAAATAATCAAAGCCTTATCACTCTTTACACTTCCTGTGAAGTATTACAATCTATCAGAATGACTGTTGATCATATAAACATTATAGAGCATTACAGAATGCTTTTTAATCGAAACAGTAAATGCTCTATCGCCCCCTACACTTTCCGTAGTGTATTACAATCTGCCAGAATAACACTATAAACATTACAGAGCATTACAGAATGCTTTTTAAATGAAACAATTGGTCATATCGCCCCCTACTTTTCCTGTGGTTTATTACAATCTGTCAGAATGATTGTTTTGACAATATAAACATTATAGAGCATTACAGAATGCTTTTCAAATGAAATATTGAATGTCATATCGCCCCCTACACTTTCTGTAGTGTATTGCACTCTGACTGACTGAGAATGACTCATATGACCACTATATAACATTATAGAACATTATAGAGTGCTTTGGTATTAAGTAAACACATAGAAATCCAAGTTGTACATGGCCTAATTTGGGTTTTAATACAGTAAATATGCCCAGCGATTCTAGCTCACACAACTAACCAGGCAGTAATGCACCAAACTGATCCACAGCTGTGTCTCTGGCAGTAATGCAGCAGACCACTCAGGAAGGCTGGAGAGATAAAGAACGAGAAGAAGAGAAGGAGGGGTGGATGGTTCAGAGCGTTTAATGGCCTGCTGTCCCTGCTGTGAATGAAACGACTCAGGGCAGATGGTGCTATCTTGTATCGCTGAGTAAATGTCAACACACAGCAGCCACATCAATCCTGTCTCTTCTCTCCGCTTATTTATCTTCGCCGCGCTTCCTTCACTCCGGTCCCACTCCATTTCTTTCTACTGTGTCTTCTGTCTTTCCTTCACTTCACCCCCTCCCTCTCTCACACATACTCTCTCTCACGCAGGCCTGTTGTTTGCTTTATACCCAAGCTGTTCCTCTTTACCTATCATCACTGCTGGATTTGTCAGGAGAATACCGTCTGTTAAGAACGTTATGATGAGTTTTCAGCTGAAAGATTGTAGATCAGGGATGAACAGAGGAAGTGAGTAAGAGGACGCTGATTTTTTTTTCCTGTAAAATCCCCCAGACGCTTCTCTATCTGGCAGCTTTCGACGCCCCCTGATCCCATCACAATTAACAAGCATCCTTAACAAAGTCAACCTAATTAATAGAATAATTAATAAGGTGTGAATCAGGCAAAGAGAAGCAGCTGTATGGAAATACTGGGAGCACACGAGGCGTGGATGTGAATCAAGTGATTCATCCAGGGAGGATTTCATTAAATTATCTATAATTTATATATGTACAGTAAATTAGTTCATTCAAATGTGTATATATACACAGAGGGGCCTAAACATTACAGATGAAGTGAATAACCAGTGGCGTAGGCAAGGGGTGACCTGGGTCCACCCTATTGGGATGTTTAGCCACCTTTCTGGCCACATCAGTTAAGCAAAGTGAGACATTCAGTCATCATCAATAAAGCAGCCACCACTGAAATGTTCTCATACCTATTCAGTGTGAATGCTTAGGCTTTGCTGTGAAAATCTGCCATCAGGGTTGATACCAAGTTATAAGAGTCAGAGGATACTGTACAGCTGGTTGAGACGAGTGAAGGCTAGTCAAAATTTGACCACTAGCCTTGTTCCTTTTGCTTAAAGAAGCAGCCAACATTGGACTTCTACATTAGGTAAACACTGTTAAAGGCACCTAAATAAAATCAAATAGGACACTCTCAGAATAAAGGTACTGTCACTGGGGTGGTACCCCTCTTGTCACTGTTGTGCAGAGCAAGTGAGCGGTGCGGCGTGGGAGCAAAGTGACGCTTTTGCCTTTTGCTCAGACCATGGAGCTGCTTGTCGGAGCATAAGTGTTCTCTCTTGCTCTAAAGTCGCTCCAGAATCGCTCCATCCCATGAGCCAGACAGCCTGACTACCTCTGCATGATATGAGTGAAGCGGCAGTGACTCTACAGCTCTCACACCATGGTCATTCATACACAGCGCCTGTGCTGGGGAGCTGCTCAGCAGACCTACATACATAATACATTTAGTGCAAACTGGCTGGGCTGTTCTTAGGTTATAGAAGTGTGTAATGAAACTTTGGGCCTGCCATTGGGCCCTGGCCATTTTAGGGGATAATATCGGCCACAAATTGTATAAGTGATGAAATAAAGTGTGTAATGTCTTCTTCAAGCATTGAAGACATAAAATAAATAGCATAAAAATGGATCATATGAAGCAGACATGGAGCAGCGTTTCTCTGATGGGTGAACGAGGAGTGGGAAATAGAAAAGCTGGAGTGGAGTGACTACAGAAATGCTTTGATCAAGGAGTGGAAATGCCTGCTGCTCCACTCCCCTCACATGCTCTGCTGGGGTGGTACCCTCAAGGATACATCTTCAGTGCCTTAGATAGGGACAATATTTTTTTACTGAACCTGATCAAAAACAGGAACAAAATCAGCTTCAGCTGTTTAAAAATGTCATTAACTAGTTAATAGAAAGTGATTTTAATAATGTAGGCCTGATATAAGCACAGATGAACACTATTAACCACTGCTTCCTTTTGTTTTTCCAAGTGATTTCCTGCCCCTCTATAAATACTGGGTCTAACCTGGCTGTTCTCGTAACCATAGTGCATGTCGAGGTCTGGGATATATTAGACAGTAAGTCAAAATCAGTTCTCATAAAAATGTGCAGGTGTGAAGACCTGAGGACCAGATTGTTATGGCCAGACAGGTGGGTCGCAGCATCCCCTAGTGAAAGAAAAACACACTTTAGTGTACTTTTCAAAAGTGTATTTATACCAAAAAGTACCTATTTTTAATGTTTGTACCTCCTTCAGTATGTACTAAATGTATTATTTTGGAACAACTTATGACGTATTTCAAAATTGCAATTAAGCTATGATTGCAGATATATATTACACATGTTCAGTTGTGCTTTTGAGTGTTTTATTTAAACAACATAAGTTGCACTTAAGTCTATTTAAGTATGTAATTTAAACTTAAAACATAACTGTTATCACACCTGCAATATATTATGAATATACTACTGGATCTACTGATACACTTCAGTGCTGCCTATTGGTTTATACTGCAAATAAAATGCATTTAAAAGCATTTTTATATTAGTTTCAATACTTACGCTTAAATACATTTTACAAGGAAAAAAGTATGTTTGCTTTTATAAAACATAATTAACCTCATACAATCCCAGGCTTGTTACACACTCTATCTTATTATTCAGTAACTAAAGGGGACTTCAGTGCAAACTGGTTTAGCTATTCTCAGGTTATAGAATTGAGTAATAAAACTTTGGGCCCCCTGGTGGGTATTTTAAGGGTTAAGTATATAATTAAAAATATTACCAGAAATAACTAAGCACAACTTTTGTTCTTTTTAAATCATGTTGAAATACATCTCGAATGCTTACAAGCGCTTTTCTGTTCTAAACTGGAATAACTTATGTTGCAATGAGATTAGGCAGTTAATTTGTTTAAGACATTAATTCTACTACATTTCAGATATATTTTACTTGTATATTGCTGGGTGTGTCCATGTTAGTTTAAGTTATGTTGCAACTAAAATTCAATTAAAAATGTACTAAAGCATGGACATTTAAAACAGATGTTTTTTCAAGGGTTCTTTAGTAAAGGCAGTGGTTCTGTATAAAACCATGAAAACTGAAAGAACCATTTGCATGCTTAAATGTTATTTGCATGGTATAATGATTCTACCAGTTGATGGAGAATGTGTTGTATATGGTTCTATGTAGAACCTTTTTGAAAAAGCTTGACACTGTAACTATAGCAGAACCCTTTTTGGTGCTATATAGAACCTGAAGAACCATGTCACCATGCAACAAACCACTTAAGCTACATAGAACTCATAGTTCTAAATAGAATCATTGCCTTTACTGAAGAACCCTTGTAGAACCAGCCTCCAAAACAACATAGCTTGTGAGGTTCTCCTGGTCAGCAGTGGTGAGTACTGAAAGTGGTCCAAAGAGGAACAAACCACGAATCAGTGACAGGGTGTTGGGCACCCCATGTTCATTGATGTGTGAGGGCAATGACGACTAGGTGTGGTCCAGTCTGACAGAAGAGCTACTGTGGCACAAGGAACAGAAATTTTTAATGATGTTATGGGAGGAATGTGCCCCAACACACAGTGCATCGTACCCTGCTGCATATGTTGCTGCGTAGCCAAAGACCGGTCAGATTGCCTATGATAACCCATCTTATAATGGGCACATGAGCGTTCGGAACTGGACCTTAAAAGAAAAGAAGAGGATCAGCTGGTCTGATGAGATTCTTCATGGAAAACCTGTTACGTGTGCACAGTTAACCTGGGGAAGTGATGGCAGCAGGATGCACTGTGGGAAAAGGACAAGCCAGTGGAGGGAATATGATGATCTGGGCAGTGTTCTACTGGGAAACCATTTATGTAGACTTAAAGTTGGCATGTGTCAGTGCTCTCGAGTTGCACAACCAAGCGTTGGCCCTTTCATTAGAATGGTGTGTTTGATCCCTGGTAATGCTACAGCGATCCATGGCCGGGAGTCCAAGACAATTGGCCTCGCTCTCTGGGTGGGTAGGATAGACCCCCTCTCCCCCATCACTCAGTACGATGCTAGTCAGCGCAGGCGTCTGTTAGCAGAACTTTCCTCTGAGGGCGTTGGGCTGTCCAATGACATTGCGTGAGCAGCAGTTCAAAAAGATGCGGTGGCTTCACAGGTCTCGGAGGAAGCCTATGCTAGCCTTTGCCCTCGTAGTGCTGGTGGTATCATGCGACTGGGGGAGTCCTAACTGGTGGGTGGAACTGAATATGACTAAATTGGGGAGAAAATTGGAGGAAAAATCCAAACATGACACATGCCAGCTACCTAAACATCGTTGTGGACCAGGTACACCCCTGGCAATGGTATTCCCCGATGGCAGTGGACTATTTCAGCAAGATCATGTACCCTGTCACAATGCTCACATTGTCCAGGAATGGTTTGAGGAACATGTTGAAGAGTTCAAGGTCTCTAAATTCCTCAGATCTCATTCCAATTTAGCGTCTGTGGGATGTGCTGGAACAACAAATCCAATCCATAGTGGCTCCACCTCAGAACTTACAGGAACTTAAAGGATCTGCTGCAAACATCTTTGTGCCAGATACCACAGGGCAACTTCAGAAGTCTTGTAGAGTCCATGCCTCGGCAGGTCGGAACTGTTTCGGTAGCAATAGAATATTGTGTTTTGGCTCATTGGTGTATATGTACCAAAACACATAGAAAAGCACTCCAACAAACTTATTTATATTCAACACAGTTGACTGAATTTTTCACCCAGCTGTGGCGAGTCCAGTTTTAATAGTTCTGCATTGATGAAATTGACCCCCTCGGTTTCCGTGGCGATGAAAAAAGCTGATGCCTGTAATCAGGCCAATCAGACACCGGTCCAGCGGCCACATGTAAACACACCTTAATCACGCTCTATGCACACAGGCTGAGAGAGAATAGCAGGGAGGTGAGAGATGAGTGGCATGCACAAGTGTGGATGGATATAATCGTGATAGAAAGAGCGATGGGGAAAGAGCGTGCAGAGAGTAAAAAAGCAATCAGCAGGAACACAGATGGAGTGATTGCAAGAGGATGAAGAGAATGAATGGAAGTGTATTGGTGATTGAGGGGTTAAAGGCCAGTTTAAGTAGCTTCATAGCCTAATATATGCTTTGAATGAAAATGTCATCACTGAGGACCATATACTGACGACAATTAGGCCTTTATTCTTCTGTAGTTACCCAAAGCAATAAGTATAAATACATTCTGCATGTCTATACATAGCTTTACTCTGCAGCATTCATACAAAGAACGTTGGCCAATGGACAGTGCTTCCAAAAGGTTCAGAGCACTTATATGTAACCCTTTGAAGTCTTAGAAGCATTATTTAGTTGTTGGAAACTCACCTCGCATGAAGGATATAAACTGGCTATGGTCTGTGCACTGTCCGTGTACAGTAGCAAGCAGTTGCAGTTACGAGAGGCCTAGTCACCCCAGCAGGCAACATTCAAGATACCCCAGTTATTCCTTGCCCCATGTTGGGCAAGAAGTTTGTCTTTTGCGGCAGCCGTGGGCTGGAGGTTAGGGAACCAGCCTTGTGACCGGAACGTCGCCGGTTTGATTCCCTGAGCTGACAGTATGTGACTGAAGTGCCCTTGAGCAAGGCACCTCCCGCCCAACTACTCCCCGGGTGCTGTGGATAGGGCTGGCAACCACTCTGGGCAAGTGTGCTCACTGCCCCTAGTGTGTATGTGGTGTTTCACTACACAGATGGGTTAAAATGCGGAGGTGAAGTTTCCCCACTGTGGGACTAATAAGGGTCACTTGAACTTAATCTAACTTAATTTTTGAGCTGTGCTTGAAAATGTAGATAGCAAGAAAACAATAAATACTCATGTGTTTACCAGCTGGTACCCCCAGGTTTTTTCATTACGCATGTCATGGTCTTTTCTTGTTGTAGTTCTTGAAACCTACCTAGTCTAGCGGACCTGTATATCAGCACAGTCTTTGCAGCTTGCATTGGAACTGGTTTTATCTTTTTCCTCTCTAATAAAGTACGTTAAGCTTTGCGTTTAGCTGAAAAACTGATTCTGTCCTCCCTGTTCTCTGCAGTTCTTACTGCCACTGTATTTCAGGCACTGTCATCAACTGCCCACAGCACCGACTAGTGGATTTATTAGTTGACTAGTTTTGAATATAATTTTGGATATAAAG
The DNA here is from genome assembly GCF_904425465.1 of Colossoma macropomum. Lineage (NCBI taxonomy): Eukaryota > Metazoa > Chordata > Actinopteri > Characiformes > Serrasalmidae > Colossoma > Colossoma macropomum. The sequence goes on from NW_023494790.1 coordinate 11,209,678, forward strand.
AGTGTTTGAAAGAAGGTATTAATCATAATATAATCAGTGACACCCCTGGAAATTTTTTACAGGGGTGGCCAGATGGGGCCACTGAAAATCTTGGAGTGGCACCAAAACCAAATATATACCATAACTGTTATGCTGTTGTAGCATATGGACTGGTTAAAAACTATGTCAATATAAAAGTTAAGGAATTGCTATTTTACAGTTAGCGTTACCAGTTATCTGATGTGCATTAGGGCTGTCAAAATTGGCCAAAAATGACGTTTGATTATTCCTTCTAAAAACACATAGGTTCCAACCATTTTAATATCTATTTTTGAGCATTTAATTCATAAGAAGACCACCAATACAACAAGAGTATATCAGTTTCATTTTCAGATTCATGTTTCCCTTCAAAGGTCACATCCACAGGAGCTGCATTCACTGAGAAGAAATCAGCCCCAAGCAACTACAGAAAGTAAAACGGGTCAAGAAAGGTGTAAATCTTTGCTACTGGTTGGATAGCTCGGCTGCTGTTCTTTACATTGTGTGAAAATTTCATGATGATTGGACCAATAGAAATGCTCCAAAATTGCTTAGAATAAAATCACTATCCATTAACTTACATTGAAAGTAAAGAGCGTTTTTGCCCTCTCCTGTAAAGTTACTATTTTGGAGATACTTGTTTTTCTTTGGACAGCTATGCAAGTAAAGAAGTCTTGAAAGTGGCTCATATTACATTTTGGAATCAAACCCTTCTTGTGTTTCCTGCTTTTTTTGCATCTGAAAAATGAATCACTTGTCCTTAATGACTTAAGTTTATTGGTTTAGTACTGTGTGCAAAAGTTTGGGTGCCCCTGGTCAAGTTACATTTTATTGATTTTCTAATTAAAAATAAGTTAACACATGGGTAGCAAACTGGAGGTCCTGGAGGGCTTGTGTCCACCATAGTTTTGATTTCCTGGCTCTTAACATACCACCTACTCTGGCAATTACATGCTGAGTTGAATGTAGTGTGATATGAGGTTTTTGTCCAACTATATATATATATATATATATATATATATATATATATATATATATATATATATATATATATATATATTTAATCATTAATTAAATTTAATTCGTGATAAGCAAAATATATACAAAATCATCTGCGAGATAGCTCAAACCCTAACCCCTAAAATTCAGTGTTCAAAGCCGTGTTTACTAGTCATGTACTTCTGCTCTGCTCTGTTCTGCTCAAAATCACTGAAACATTTGGTAAAGTTTCAGTAGTGTTATGACTTTTAACAGTGACAAAATGGACTGTTCAAGGTAAAGACATAGAGGAGTGACTCAAAGCAAACACATTTCAGTCTAAAGTTAAACGTCTGAAATGTGTTTTGAACTCTGACTTTGAACTCATTCAGTAGAAACGTCCATATATTTATACATATATAAACAAACTTTCTATAGAATGTGCTTGCTATACATTCCACCTGCTACCTGCAGTGAATGTAGCAAGTAGTGACCCAGAAGAACACATAGAAGACAAAAGAGTAGAAAACAGTTTCCTTCACCTACCGCTGACAAGAAAGCCGTAGAACCATAGAGAGAGAAGCAGTGTTCCTATTTCAGTATTGAAAGGGGGAGGAGAGGAAACAGCACAGAAATGATTACAGAACACAATGTTTATTCATGAATCGCTGTTCAGGCTTTACTTGGCAACAATAAGCATGTGCCCACTGTGCAAAATAAGCTCTTCAGTTGTTTACGGTTGGACCAGCAAGTACATTACAATAGAAAAAAGGGTTTCAGCTTAGAATGTTCACTTACACATGGACATGAAATACTTAATAGTATATATTTATACTATACAATAAAAGGCCTTGCATAATCAATGATCCCCATGTGTTATTTTTCTTCAGACAAATACTACTTTGACATCAAATTGTAATGCATAGAACATGGCAGTAGATAATAGGACATTTATTTATCCATGTGTTTCTTTTGTTTTGTTTTGAATAGGAGTTCCTTATTTGGGCATATTTGGGTCACTAACTACACACAACCTCAGAGGTCTATTCAGATTAAGAATGGCATGCATGTCATTCGTCTGAAAGAAAAGTGATGGAACAGACTGTGCAGAGAAAAAAATATTTGACTTCATATCTAAATTTTCCATTTATGAGTCACATAGCTTGGAGTTTTGGTGGACGTTGGTTTCCAGATGTTGTGCACCTTCTCTAGAACCTTTAGGTGTCCAGTTACAGCTTCATGTAAATGTTCAAATCCTCAGATTATCTCCTGTTCACTCAGAACTCTGGATGTGTGATGTGAATTGTGAGTTTAAAGTCTGTAGTATGTTTTCATTTAAAGTATACTGTTCACTTTACAGTCAGCAGATGTTACATTAACCCTTTAAATGGCCAGGGCCCACCAGCAGGCCCAAAGCTTATTTACACACTTCTATAACCTAAGAATAGCTCAACCAGTTTGCTCTGAAGTCCCTGTACGTGCTGAACATAAATAAAACACTATTACATACTAGGACAAATTAGTCCATAAACAAATTTAATACACTCTCATATACTCTAAGAGAAGAGCTATTTGTCCATAAACAACCTCAATAAAGGCTCATAGACACCTGAAGAGGAGCTATAAGCCTGCAATGACAGCAGAACTCTCATATATGCAGGAAAAGGAGATATTAGTCCATATACAACTTCAGTAAACAGTTCTATATACGAGTATACAAAATATTAGTCCATGCTACTATAGGCTGGAATAGAAAATATTAGTCCAGAAATAACAGAAACGCTACTATACATTAGCAAATATTAGTCTAAATAACCTTAACAAACACTCCTATACTCTATAATAGGGATATCAGCCCATTAAAAAAAACTTACTACAGGAAATATTAGTGTGTAAACAACCTAAATGTTCATACATTAGAATAGGAGGTATTAGTCAATAAACAACCATAGTAAACAGGTTTACACAGAACAGGATATATTGGTACATAAACAACTTGAGTGAATCAAATGTATTACAATAGGAGATATTAGCTGAAAAGAACTTAAATAGCTCCTATGCAATACAATAGGAGATATTAGTCAATAAACAACCTAAATAACTCCTGTACACTAGAATAGGAGATATTCGTCAATAAACGACCTAAAAAAAACTTCTATGAACTAAAATAGGAGATATTAATCAATAAACAACTTAAATAACTTCTATGACTTAGAATAGGAGATATTAGTCAATAAACAGTCTGAATAACTTCTATAGACTAGAATGGGAGATATTAGTCAATAAACCACCTAAATAACTTCTATGCACTTGAATAGGAGATATTAGTCAATAAACAACCTTAGTAAACAGCTTTACACAGAATAAGAAATATCAGTACATTAACAACCTAAGTATATCATATACACTACAATAAGATAAATAACCTAAATAACTCCTGTACATGAGAATAGGAGAAATTAGTCAATAAACAACTTAAATAATGTCTATACACTAGAATAGGATATATTAACCAATAAACAACCTAAATAACTCCTGTACACTTGGATAGGAGATATTAGTCAATAAACAACCTAAATAACTTCTATACACTAAAATAGGAGATATTAGTCAATAAAGAAGCCAAATCATTTCTATACTCTAGAATAGAAGATATTAGTCGTTAAACAACCTAAATAACTTCTATATACTAGGATATGAGATATTAGTCAATAAAAAACTTAAATAACTTCTATATACTAGAATATGAGATATTAGTCAATAAACAACCTAAATAATTTCTATACACTAGAATAGGAGATATTGGCCAACGAAAACCCAAATAACCCCTATACACAAGAATAGGAGTTATTAGTCAGTAAATAACCTAAATAACTCCTGTACACTTGAATATGAGATATTAGTCAATGGACAACCTAGATAACTTTTATACACTAGAATAGGAGTTATTAGTCAGTAAATAACCTAAATAACTTTTATACACTAGAATAGGAGATATTAGTTTATATATACAACCTAGATAACCTTTATACACTAGAATAGGAGATATTAGTTTATATATACAACCTAGATAACTTTTATACACTAGAATAGGAGATATTAGTTTATATATACAACCTAGATAACTTTTATACACTAGAATAGGAGATATTAGTTTATAAACAACCTCAGTAAACAGGAATAGGAGATATTATCACATACGCAATCTCAATAAACACTCATACATAGTAGAATAAGAGATATTAGACCATTAGCAATTTCAGCAAACACTCTTAAAGACTAGAATAGGAGATCTTGGTCCATAAACAACCTCAATAAACACTTCTTTAGACTAGGAGATATTAGTCCATAAAGAACCTAAATAAATGCTTCTAAAGATTAGATTAGGAGATATTAATACATAAACAACCTAATTAAATGCTCTTGTGGACTAAAATATGATATATTAGCCCGTGAACAACCTGAAGAAATGCTGCCTCACACTTGAACACAAGATATTAGTCCACAGACACCCTCAAAACATGCTGCTATGCATGAGAATAGAAGATATTAGTGCATAAACAATCGCTAACCTTAATTGGATTTGACGTGAAAAGCTAACGCACCCCTGTCTCTACGGTGGCCTTCAGAGCCTTGAACCTAAACAGTCGCACAAGCCAAAAAATCAATCTAGTTAGCTACAGTACCCTTTACAGATTTAGTAGTGCTATCTGATTCATAATGTTCGATAAACATTGTTAATGATATATGCTGATAAACATTAGCAATGCAGGCTCACAGCTGTGATAAGCTCAATAATTGTGTCTGAAAATGTCTGAGAAATACAGCAGACACATTCAAAATGCAGGGCTGGGTATAATTAATAGATTATAGTCTATTCCAGACAATATCAGTTAATGATTAAAGAGCTTTAAAGGCCAGACTTTGTTGGAAGACTGCTGTGTGTATTACCGCAGTAGAGCTCTTGCAGAAAGTGCTTTAGGATGCGCTGTTGCGGAGCTGCAGATCGTTTTAATTGAACAGGCCCCTCTGTGGCAGGCTGTCTGAACCTGGCCCAGGTTGTGAATGAATTTGGATTTAAACAGCCTGCCCGCATTAGGCCTTTAATCTGGACTGAGCCTGTTTCTTTGTGTTTGTGTTTGTAGAGCTGGCACGGCATCTCTGAACAGGTCACCAAAGCATGCGTGTCTAAAAGAGCTAATTTCCCCCGTCACTGCCTGCTCTCCAAACATTACTGCAGATAATTGGAGATGACAGGAAACAAACAATACGCACACACACACAGGCATGTTTTTCTAGGTCATGTGTGGTTGTGAGCTATAGAATAATATACAGTGTGGAATGCGTAAGTACCTGGTGCTTAACAATGAGGGAAATTCTCATTTCTTTTGAGTAAAATTAACTCTCAATGATGATCAGGGGTGTAACACATTATCGCCCCCACTTTAATCCAAGACAACCACAAGACAAGTCCAGCCAGAGCTGGCACAGTAGTGCAATAGAGCCAAACTGGGCAGGTTTATTAATGTTTTGCGCTGTCACAGACTCCATTTTGATGTTAAAAAGTGGCGGTAATGGGCTACTAAATAGCAGCAACGACCCTTTACTGCCCATTAGAAAACATAAGGGGCAGTTACTGCTCATTTTCACCTTTGCCTCTTTTGCATGTCCATTTATAGGTGCTTATCTCTCAAAACAGACTATTAAAAGGAGATTATAATAATCAAGCACCTACTACCATTTACCAAGACTGAAAGTAAACGCTGCCAGTATTTAAAAAGGTTGTCTTTTTTTTGGCGTTTACATGGCTGCTATTGTTTTTGTTCAGACGAAAAAGAATTTTTCAAACTTTTATTTATTTGGGATGAAAAAAAAATTGTAAATGGCTGCCGTGTCATATTATTTCCTGATGAAGGAAAATTAAAAAACCTAAAACTAAATAGTTGTAAAAAAAACAACATTTAACATTTTAAACTATAATTTAATTTTGCAACACTATCAAAAACCCTATTCTGCGCTCATTGTCCATTTTATCAGCTCCACTGCAGTAACACTGATGTGATACTAACACACCACCACCACGTCAGTGTTACTGCAGTGCTGAGAATGATCCACCACCCAAATAGTACCTGCTCTGTGAGGGTTCATGGGGGTCCTGACCACTGAAGAACAGGGTAAAAGGGGGCTAACAAAGTATGCAGAGAAACAGATGGACTACAGTCTGTAATTGTAGAACTACAAAGTGCACCTATATAGTAAAATGAACTCAAGTTCATAGGCCTTCGCTATTTTATCTCAGGTGGTTGCTATGGTGTTGAAAGGCTGTTGCTATGTTATCCCAGGTGATTGCTAAGATGTTGCAAGGCTGTTGCTATGCTATCCCATGTGATTGCTAAGGCTGTTGCTATTTTATGTCAGGCAGTCTCTAAGTTGTCACAAATCTGTGGCTATGTTATGCCAGGTTATTGCTAAGGTCTTGTAAGACTGTTGCTATGTTATCCCAGGTGACTGACAAGGTGTTGCAAGGCTGTTGCTATGTTGTCCCAGGTGATTGCTAAGGTGTTGCTAGGCCTTTGCTGTTTTATCTCAGGTGGTTGCTAAGGTCTTGCATGGCTGTTACCATGGTATCTCAGGCGATCGCTAATGTGTTGTGAGGCCATTGCTATTTTACATCAAGTGGTTGCTAAGGTGTCACAAGGCTGTTGCTGTGTCACCTCAGGCATTTGCTAAGTTGTTCATAGGCCTTCGCTATTTTATCTCAGGTGGTTGCTATGGTGTTGAAAGGCTGTTGCTATGTTATCCCAGGTGATTGCTAAGATGTTGCAAGGCTGTTGCTATGCTATCCCATGTGATTGCTAAGGCTGTTGCTATTTTATGTCAGGCAGTTTCTAAGTTGTCACAAGGCTGTGGCTATGTTATGCCAGGTGATTGCTAAGGTCTTGCAAGGCTGTTGCTATGTTATCCCAGTTGATTGACAAGGTGTTGAAAGGCTGTTGCTATGTTATCCCAGGTGATTGATAAGGTGTTGAAAGGCTGTTGCTATGTTATCCCAGCTGATTGATATGGTGCTGCTAGATCTATGCTATTTTATGTCAGGTGGTTCCTAAGGTGTCACAAGGCTGCCATGTTATCCCACGTGATCGCTGAGGAGTTGCTAGGCCTTTGCTATTGTGTCTCAGATGAATGCTAAGGTGCTTCTTGGCCATTGCTATGTTATTGCTAAGGTGTTGTGTACTTGCATGATGGTGAAATAATTGGAGTGTCCAAAAACATTTGGCTACAGAGTGTATACTGACTGCAGTGGAAGTCTATACAAGCACCGCAAAGTGAACCAGTCATAGTAACAAACACAAATGTGTTTTTTTTTGGTTAGTGTGGGGCTAAACTGATGTAGGTTGAATGGTGGTAGGGGAGCTTTTGGCTGAACAGACAAGGATAAAATGATGTAGGCTGAATGGGCAGTCAAATGTCAATATGCCCAATGTCGTGACATCACTGAGATGAATTCAGAACATGCTGTTCTTGCAGCTTAGTTTCCATATATGGACGGAGGGAGCGAACGGCACATTTTGGAAACTTTAATTATGTTTCATACTTCATCCGGCTTTCCATGATATAAACCCTTTAAAGGCATCTTGCACATAGAATGACTGTTTGTCTTTTCTTCACACAGGGGTCACTTTCACCCTCTCCTCTCAGCCCATTCATTTGTGAATGTAAATAGGCTGTCATTTAGGTGGTATGAAGATGAATAACAGTTTGTAAAGCTGCTGGAAAGTGTGCTGGAAGGCGGCTGGAGGGCGATTATGATCGCTAAGCATAATAAAGAACATTAATTTTGTTTTGGAAGGTTCTATGGTTTGTTTGCACTCCCTTCAAATCCTTAGAACTTCTTTGTAATGGAAGTTATTGTTGCTTTAAAGGAACGTTGCTTGGCAATGAATACTAATTATCTACTTCAGGTTATAAGGTTATAAGATTATAAGGTTTTGTGCTTGCATAATAAGTCTAAATGTTTGTAGACACATGCTCATCCAGCGATTCTTCTGAAATCATGGGTATTAATAGGTGGTTTGTCCCCCTTTGTTGCAGTGACAGCCTCTACTCTTCTAGGAAGGCTTTACGAGAGATCAGGGGTTCACAAAATGTGGCTCCAGAGCCACATGTGGCTCATTTACTGCCCCCTCGCGGCATTAGATTTTAGGTAAAAATAAAATTAGGCATTCTAACACACAGTTCTAACATGGTTTTAATAAATAAATGTGCTCATATAGTGGGATTAATGTATTACAGCTAATTCGCCAACGTTTAACCCTGAAGATTGGTGTGATGACAGTTGCACAGACAACGATCTCTAACTTTAGTTAACTTTTCTGCAAGTGCACCCATGAGGTTTAGTGGGTTCTCTCTTACTCTAACTGGACACTGACTGGCTAATTCTTTGTCCATTTAACCAGCTACACTCACCATATAAGTACACTTTGGAGTTCTACAGTTACAGACTGTTTCTCTGCATACTTTGTTAGCCCCCTTTTACACTGTTCTTCACTGGTCAGGACCACCACAGAGCAGGTATTATTTAGCAGGTGGATCTTTCTCAGCACTGCAGTGACACTGATGTGGTGGTGTGTTAGTGTGTGTTGCGCTGGTCTGAGTGGATCAGACACAGCAGTGCTGCTGGAGTTTTTAAACACTGTGTCCACTCACTGTCCACTCTATTAGACACTCCTACCTTGTCGGTCCACCTTGTAGAAGTCAGAGATGATAGCTCACCTGCTGCTGCATAGTTTGTGTTGGTCATCCTCTAGTCCTTCATCAGTGGTCACAGGACGCTGCCCACAGGATGCTGTTGGCTGGATATTTTTGGTTGGTGGACTATTCTCAGTCCAGCAGTGACACATAGGTGTTTCAAAACTCCAGCAGCACTGCTGTGTCTGATCCACTCGTAAAAATACATAAAAATACATTTTAGACCAAAAGCATATCTCAAACCTAACATCAGATATCAAACATCCATGACCATTTATTTGCAAAGCTATTATTATTATAATTATTATTATTATTATTGTTAAGCATCACCCTGGCAACCCTGTGGACTGTGTTTCTCCAGAATATCATGTCTTCTGTTTCAGTCTTTGAGCTTCTTAATGACTTGTTCATGATTCCACTGATTGTATCCATTCATCTTGTTGCTGGACGTCCTCTTATTCTTTTCCCTTCAACTGTTTTAAAGATCTTTGTCTTTCCCAATGAGCTGGTTCTTCTCAGAATAGGTCCAAAATAAGAGCTTTAGTTTGGTTATATAAGCTTTGATTAAGAGGTGAGGCTTGATTATTGCCATCCGAGATACTCTCAAACATATTTACCACCATGAAAGTTAAAAGGCATCAAAATATTTTCTGTCTCATTTATTTTTCACATCCATAATTGTTGCATTTGAATATCTTTGCAAGTGTGTTCAACCTTCATCTGCCAAGAGCCATATTTCTTGACTGCTACATTCTTTGTTGTTAATAACTGATCCAAGTAGGCAAAAGCTGTCCACTATTTTCATATCTTCTTCATCAGTGGCAAAGATAGTCATCTTTCCTGTTGTCATAACCTTAGTCTTCTTTATATTGAGCTGAAGTCCCACATTTTCACTTTGTTCTTCAAATTTCCATTTAAGGGCCTTCAGGTCTTCCAGATTTTCCACTATGAGTGTTGTATCATCTGCATATCGAAGGTTATTGATGTTTCTTCCACCAATCCTGAATTATCAATCATCTTCCCCCAGTCCTGCTTCTCTCATTATATATTCTGCATATAGGTTGAACATGGATGGAGATAGTGGACAGCCTTGTCTTGCTTCTTTGCCAATGTGGAACCAGGAACTATTTTTTCACCCTGCATGTAAATTAAAACGCCATTTTTTTTTACAAAGCTATCGGAAATACATTTATAACCATTTTGTATAATAACTTTCTGTTGTTTGAAGAGCCATGTTTTAAGAGGGGACACAGCAGAATTGCATATCATCAAATCAACTATGTTGCTTTCAATCCTTCCAAAGGATTCTTCATCATATATGATGGCATTTGATGGAGTCATTGTCAATAATGTGCTCTTACACAAGTGCCTTCATCTTGATGTCCTTAGTCTACCGAACATCAGCCTCTCATGAGAGAGTTCATGCTGGAAATGGTTTGATGTTATGTCACATTTATGTAGATATAAATGCTTTGGGCAATGTGGCTCTTGTGTGCAGATGCCCCATTTTAAGGTAGCATAGGCACCAAGTTATATGTGTTGGATTGGTTTACATTAGTCTTGTAGCAAACTTCTGGGCACTGCACACACACAAGCAAGCACACACACCCACACACCATAATAAGTCCAGCACAACCAGTAGGCCACTGGACGATGAGTTTTTCTGCTGACGGACAGATGGCTGATGACCCGTTGATGGCCCAGTTTGATTTTCAGACCTTCCTGTCACTTCTCTCTCTGCGGGAGAGAACACAACGCTTTCCTACTGAGAGATTTTTGGCTTATTTCCTGAAGCAAAGGCACAGAGGCATTTTTAGGATGTTTTTTTAAATCCCTAAAATGAAGATGCTACAAATTTTTTGCTTCCGAAAACTGCTTAGAATTTGATTAGTTATCATCTCGCTTAACAAAGGAGTGACTATCAGTGTTGGCCCTAACATCGGGACATTGTGAATTAGATCCCTGGTGATGCCACAGCCATCTGTGGCTGGAAGTCCAAGAGAATATAAATGGTCTCGCTCTCTCTGGGTGGGTATGGTCATTTGCAAGCAGACCAAGACCAACCTCCTCAAAAAGAAGTATGAATGCAACACGGACTAAGGCTCAATCCCATTTCACGCCTTGCCCCTACCACTTAAAAATCACTGGTGGTATGCTGCTGATGTCTCGGCAGCTAGCTAGGGAAATTTCCCGTTAAACCTTAGATGGTGCAAGAGTTACATTCTGGCACCTACAGTGTCAGAACTGCTGCATCAATTAAGGTGGAATGAGAAAATTCAAACAAGAAGCTGGCTAATACCTGAGTTCATCTTCATATCACTGAAGAATTAGGGCTGGGCAATAACAAATAATTATTTTTACCTTTGAAGGTATATGATTCCCTAAATGTGCTGAACTTTACCCTCCTCTGCTATCACTGCAGACTGGCAGGGTCACCTACAGAGCAGCGCTAGTAGCCTGTTAATGAAATAATGTCCTTTTTATTTGAGGGTCCCATTTCATAGTGGAAGATTTCAACCAGTACCCCTTGTTGCTCAGTTCCAAGGGGCAAGGTGATACTCGAAAACAAGGGGTAGGGGTAAAAATAAGAAATAGGATTGGGCCTGAAGATTAAGATTAAGAACCACATTATGTAAATTCTATATTTATGCACTGTAGGAGATTGCTTAAGAATAACACAGACAGATAAGACACACATAACACCTACAAGCTCACTTAGGCCAGACTACAGTGTGGTTCAGAAAGTGGAAACGCACCCAACTGTTTAATTCAAGCACGTCCATGCATCTTCAGAACATGCGGGTCGGTAACAACATACCGATGTATTTCAGCCCAGGAGCAGCACAACGTTTAATCATCTTCCACTCTAATAACTCTGCTGCAGACTGTCTGCAGGAATGGCACTCTGCATCACTTCAGTGGGAAGGGGTGGGGCTAAACTGCCAGGCTGTTTTTTGAGCTTCGTTTCCCTGTGTGGACTGGAACATTACATTTTGAAATGTTAGTAATGCTTACACAAAAAGCCTGAAACATCAGGGTTTCCATGATATATCCCTTTAATATGAAGCCTACCAGTTGGGAAAATGTGCAATCTGGCTCTTAACGGAGTCAGAATCTCCTTTAGTGTAGTTAGTGAACCTGCACAAACTTTATTACACTGTTTCTCTCACTCATGCATCTTCATAACTCTGCCTGCCCCCCTCCCGAGACCGCAGGAAATGAGGGGTGCTGTGCCAAAACAGCTGTGTCAAGCATGTTCCAGAGATTAAAAGCAAAATGCAAATGATGAGTAACATCCTCCCCTTCTTTTCCCTTCCCTACAGTTTTATACCTGGCAAATGTCAGTCTAACACCTAGATTTCTTCTTCTGCCCGAAGGGAGAGAAAATTGGAGGAAGAAGAGAGGGGAAGGAGGCTTTTGAGAAGATTCTAATCACCTGGACCAAAGACGGCGGAGTAAAGAGGGGTTAGGGAGAGATGCTCTCAAGGGCAGAATTAACAAGCAGCAGCAGGCGGCTGAGCCTGGAGCTCCAGGCACCCTCGGAGCTCCAGATAGACTGACTGTGTGTGTGTGTGTGTGTGTGTGCAAATGAAATGACAGGCAGGTAGCTCACATCTCCATCCATTAGAAACCATACACAAACACAATGAAAGGAAAAGCTAGTACCGAATAACAGCGGCCTTTGTATGACAGCAACACTGCAGGTTATGAGTAATGATTCATTTATTGAATTGATGCATTGATTTAAATTCCACTCATTGGACTGATGGAAAACTGGTAAGAGCAAGATGGCAGTCTAATTGCTCCTGCATTAGCCCTGAAACAATCTGAAGTGTCTTCAATAGACAGTTGAAGTCGTGCGCCAAATTTCATCTACTGGGTGTGATGACATTCGATAAAGAGTCATTTTTAAAAAACTGCTTTTAAAAGGGTATAAATACTAAAATGCAGGCAGTTATTACTATTCTATTAGCATTTTCTTCTGAGTTTATGTCATGCTGAGTCCTGTTGTTCCACTCAGAGGTTATATTTCTGCCAGCACTAATTCACGGTATAAAAAACACCTTATTATTATTATTAAACGCCATTTCTCCAGAATATCCTGTCATCTGTTTGGCTCTTCAGGCGTCTGAATGGTTCATGATTCCTCTGAATGTATCCATCCATCTTGTTGTTGGTCATCCTTTTCCTCTGATACCGTCAATAAAAAAAGCCTGCTATTGCTGAAATCCTTGTCAATAAAATCCAATCAAATGAAGAAGTTCTAGCTGAACAGCACTGGTTGCTGTTGCAGACTCTATTCAACAGGTTTACACTTTATATTCTCTATAACTGAACTATATTCTGCCCTCACTACACAAGGCCAGCAAGTAGCTAACATGCTAACAGGCTGGTTCCATAATATTGAGAAACAAGTGTTAGTTCAGACCTTTACAGAATAAATCACAATGAAACTGCAGTAAAGAATGTGTTACTTTGCCTGTTACAAACAAGTGTTTAAGCTAGAATTGGCATCAAGTGTCATAAAACAGTGCTAGCATTATGTTAGCAGCTAATGAAGGCTGTTTATTAAGAGATTTACAAAGTTTGTGCATTAAACATTGCAATGTAATGATGTACAACTTGCAGATCGTCATGATTTTATTACTGTACCTGGTTCACAGCATAAATAAAAATAAGGAGTTCATGATTATCTGCTTTGTTTTCCATTCTGTTAGATCCATGCTGTCCTATTAGCAGTTGGACTTTCTCCTGAACTCAGTGGTTCATAGGCTCAAACATGTCCAGCACAGACTCCTGTGTGCTAAAATAAGTTCTCTCCTGCTGTTCTAGAGCAGCAGAATCAAGTGGGGAAAATCTCTCTTCCTTATCTCTACATGTGGTGGCAATTTGTCCTGGATTTAGGACACTGCCCTATGGAAGGCCTGAAGGGTAAGACGTCTGCCTCTGTGACAAGCCAAACACAGCCAAAACTATTTCTAGCATCACTTTCTCAATTTCAGCCTCCACAACTCTATGAAAAATTGTATATTGGCTAACACTTACACCAGTTTTACCAGCGGGGGGTGGCTGTCTCCCTCTTTACCCTTCAGGGACCAGTTGAAAAATATTCACTGGGGAGCTAAGTGGCTAACAATCAGCATGCAATACCGGCTTCAACCCCAAGGCCAGTTCTGTCCAACAGTCTGCCAATCCAGAGGCAACTAGATAGCTGACCTTGAGTTACATTTGAGTCACATTGTTGAGTGGGTCTGTTTTATTACAGCTGAAGTGGTCAGCTAATCTTAGTTTTAGTAACTTACAGATCACATTCCTTAAAACTTTAGCTTAGCTATTATATGTACACAAAATGGCCAAAGGTATGTGGACACCCCTCCCAATTAATGAGTTTAGGTGTTTCAGCCACACCCATTCTTAACAGGTGTATAAAATCAAGCACATAGCCTTGCAAATTCCATAGACAAACGGTGACACTATAATGGGTTGTACTGAAAAGCTCAGTGACTTTAAACCCAGCACTTTCATAGGATGTCACCTTTGCCACAAGTAAGTTTATGAAATTTCTGCCATGCTAGATCTGAAATGGAAGCATCTAGGAGCAACAACAGCTCAGCCATGAAGCGGTAGACCAAACTGACAGAGCAGGGCTGAAGTGCATAGTGTACATGGCTGAGCGGCTGCACACAAGCCTAAGATCACTATGTGCAATGCTAAGTGTTGACTGGAGTGGTGTAAAGCATGCCACCAGTGAACTATAGAGCAGTAGAAATGTGTGCTCTTGATTGATGAATCATACTTCACTATCTGACAGTTTCATGGATGAACCTGGGTTTAGCGGATGTCAAGAGACCACTACATTCCGGAATGCATAGTGCCAACAGTTTGGTGGAGGAGGGATAATGAGCTGGGGCTGTTTTTCAGGGTTTGGGCCCCTTAGTTCCAGTGAAGGGTATGGGAAGACATTTTAAACAGTTATATGCATCCAACTTTAGTGGCAACAGTTTGGGAAACGCCCTTTCCTGTTCCAGCATGAATGTGACCCCACGCACAAAGCCGAACTCCATAAAGACATGGTTTGTTGAGTTTGGTGTGTGGGAACTCCAGTGACCCACACAGAGCCATGACCTCAACCCCACTGAAAAGGGATGAATTGGAACATCGACTGTGAGCCAAGCCTTCTTGTCCGACATCAGTGTCTGACCTCACAAATGGTCTTTTGATTAAATGGGTATAAATCTTGTGGCCCTCTAAGAAGAGGGGAGGCTGTTATAGCCGCAAACATGGGGGGCAACTCCATATTAATGCCCATGGTTTTCAAAAAGGATGTCCAGCAAGCTCATATAGGAGTCATGGTTGATGTTAACATACTTTCGGCCATATAATGTACTATATAAACTACAGACTAGCCAACTTTTAATCAACGCCTACTGTTGCAGTACTTAAGTTCTGTCCTTCAGACTGATATTCAAAGCCGTGTTGAACCCGACAAACTTTATCCAGAGGTTTACTTTGTATAATTTGCTACCTGCAGCTAATAAAGGAACTAAACCTAGATTGTCTGCTTAAGACGTGAAACTCATTCTCACATCAGTTGACTATTTGCACTTCAGAAATTTTCACATTTGTTTTGGCTTCAAAAAATGACAGACATAGCAAGATTGCAAAAACATTATCTAAGCCGATTATCCTCCTGGGTCACGGGGGTGCTGGAGCCTATCCCAACGCTTACTGGGCAGAAGGTAGGAAACACCCTAGACAAGCCGCCAGTCCATCACAGAGCAGACATACACATTCACACCTAGGGGCAATTTAGCACTTCCAATTCATGTGACAGCATGTCTTTGGACTGAGGGAGGAAATCGGAGCACCCAGAGGAAACCCACGCAGACACGGGGGGAAACATGCCAACTCCACCCAGAAAGGAACCTGGTTACCCCACCAGGGAATCGAACCCAGGCCCCTTCTTGCTGTGAGGCAACAGTGCTACCCACTGCGCCTACACACAATGACATTCAATTAAATTGAAGTGTATTATAAAATATTATAAAATAATAAAATGTCTCTTGTGGTATGGATTGAAAGTTTCCAATCTGCACTTTCCACACAATTTCTCTGCTTGTTTTCATGAGCTATGAGTGAAAAATAATTTCTATAAAATTGCGGCATGCTTTTGTTGTTGCCGGCACATAAACTTCTACACAATACTTTGGCTAGGAGTAAACAGAAAATCATGTTTATGTAACTCCATGTGGGCTTTTGTAATTCCTTTTCCCCGCTAAACCAGTATGATATAAAAAGAAACTCAAAATATTATGCTGTATTGTTTCATTCATGCTGCATTAACTCACTGTAACAGAGTCCATTCATCCTGTCCTTTCAGTGAAAAAGCTGTAAGAGCACAATGCCTTCCTCTTCCTTTGTGTCTCTCTCTCTCTCTCCTCTGGGCCAACCTTGAGCTAGATGAGTTCTTTCCTTGCAGCCATAGCAGAAATGAAATAAATCAGTAAATATTCCCAGGAAAGGCAAGAACGATCCGGCCGGCATTGCATCATGAAGGTACGATTTAGAGACGGTGCATAAACGTGTCATGATTCTTGACATATGCTATCCAATCTCATTATCTGTGTGCAATTAAATGACCCTGATGGCTGGTGAATGTGCTGAATGATGTTTCGGATTTTAGCTGATGGTTTTTACTGCTCTATTCGCAGGCATGGAAGCAGAAAGTAGACAGCTGTCTCCTTCACTGATGGAGAGAGAGTTGATTTGATGCTCTCTGAGCACCACATGGCTGTCTACAGGAATTTACACTGTGCGGTGGAGAAGTGTGTTAATCTTGCTTTGTCAGATTTGCCTTTTGCCACAGACAGGAATGAGCTCTGTTGGGAACGTTCACTTTAATATAAGCAATCTAACGGAGCCCTGCTGGTGACGTCCCATATAAATCAAAATAATGTGTGGTCACAACTTAGTAAGGCATGGGAATGAGATCCTAATGTGTGGTCACGACTTAGTAAGGCATGGGAATGAGATAATTAAGTCATAGCCATGACTTAGTAAGGCATGGGAATGAGATCCTAATGTGTGGCCAGGACTTAGTAAGGCATGGGGATGAGATAAGTCATAGCCACGACTTAGTAAGGCATGAGAATGAGATCCTAATGTGTGGCCACGACTTAGTAAGGCATGGGAATGAGATAACTAAGTCATAGCCATGACTTAGTAAGGCATGGGAATGAGATCCTAATGTGTGGCCACGACTTAGTAAGGCAAGGGAATGAGATAATTAAGTCATAGCCACAACTTAGTAAGGCATGGGAATGAGATCCTAATGTGTCGTCACGACTTAGTAAGGCATGGGAATGAGATAATTAAGTCATGACCACGACTTAGTAAGGCATGGGAATGAGATCCTAATGTGTGGCCACGACTAGTAAGGCATGGGAATGAGATAATTATGTCATAGCCACAACTTAGTAAGGCATGGGAATGAGATCCTAATGTGTCGTCACGACCTAGTAAGGCATGGGAATGAGATAATTAAGTCATGACCACGACTTAGTAAGTCATGAGAATGAGATCCTAATGTGTGGCCATGCCTTAGTAAGGCATGGGAATGAGATAATTAAGTCATAGCCACAACTTAGTAAGGCATGGGAATGAGATCCTAATGTGTGGTCACGACCTAGTAAGGCTTGGGAATGAGATAATTAAGTCATGACCACGACTTAGTAAGTCATGGAAATGAGATCCTAACGTGTGGCCATGACTTAATAAGGCGTGGAAATGAGATCCTAATGTTTGGCCACGACTTAGTAAGGCATGGGAATGAGATCCTAATGCGTGACAACGACTTAGTAAGGTGTGGGAACGAGATAAGTCGTGGCCACAACTTAGTAAGGTGTGTGAACGAGATCCTAATGTGTGGGCATGACTTATTAAGCCGTGGGTTTAAGACAATTAAGTTGTGGCTATGGCTTAGTAAGGAGTGGGAACGCGATAATTCAGTCGTGGCTACAGCTTATTAAGGCATGTTCTAATACAGTTTTAACAAGCGTTGGTGTTTATGTGTAATTGCTAAATCACCACTCTTTAACCCTGAAGGTTGGCTTGCAGAACTTCTCATTCGCCAGCTTCTTGTTTGAATTATTTGAAAAAGAAGTTGGCGAATGAGAAGCTGACTCATAAATATCAAATGTTAAGGGACATTTTACAAGCAACTATTCCACTTTTGAGGAAAAGTTTCCTGCCAGAGATGCAAGAAAAGCAGCTATATCTGAACTTAATTTTCATTTATATTATATTTTTAGCCTGTACTAGTAAATTAGCACATACTGAGACATATTTGCAGTCAAGATGGTAAAATGAACATAAAATGTGGTGGTTTGATTTTTGTTGAACAGACAAAATGGCTCATCTTAACATTTGGGTCGCCGACCCCTGCTCTAGAGCTAGAAACCTATGCATTTCACCCACAACTTCACCCATTCAATGCCTATGACAATTTAGCTCCATCTACTCCCACTGAAGTTATGCAGAGTGTTGTTACTGCAGACAGACTGCAGCAGAGTTACTGGAGTTGAAGATGTGGGTAAATGATTAAACGTTGTGCTGTTCCTGGCTGTCAGGAAGCAAATGGAACATTGCTGCCTTCCAAAGGATCCACACATCCAGAAGAAGCAGCCACTGAAACTTATTTTTTTCCTACATCTTTGACATAGATTTCAGGCTTAATGTAACAGTTTATTCCTAGTGCTAGAATGTGTCACAAGAAAAATGTAGCCTTTTAACCTTTTAACTGAAGGGTCTCTTTAGAACATTTTGCAGTGTCACATTTGAGCAGGAGAGAGATTAGGGTGCTCTAAATGAAATAGCTGTCCCGCTGCTATGGCTTTGTGCTGTCTCTAACTGGGCTGGGTTCTGTCACTGAAAGGGATATAATAGCATCTGTTGGACCTGTAAGGACACCCCCTCCCTCGTCCTTCACTTCCTGTGGCCTTCCACAGCTTCTTTCCTCAGACTGCAGACCAAACGGCTTCATTATGAACCTCCGAATGGTCATTACTGCCAAAGGAACCCAGGTTTCTGGCACTGGAGCTGGTAGAGCCATAGGAGAGCAAAGGAGACATAATAAGGCACAAATGAGCTCACACACTTTATGTGGCAATAGTAAAGTCCCTTGGATGTCCTGTAACGTGGGCTGTCTGGAAAGGTGTTTTAGCATTATTTGGATGCCTTTTCTTATGATAGTGTACAAAACTAGTGGACACGCCCACAGACAATTTATACTTTTTGCAACACAAAATAAAGGCTATCCTTTAAATTATTACACACCTAAGGATGGTTCTTCAAGAGTGCTTTAGTAAAGAAAATGGTTCTATACAGAACCATGAACACTCAAAGAACCCTTCGCATGTTTAAAACGTTCTTTGTATCACGAAAGGCTTCTTCAGATTGATGGAAAATGTGCATGAATGTGCTACAGACAGTTCTATATAGAACCTTTTAGAAAAGGGTTCTATACACCACCCACAAGGGATCTTCTATTGGGTTCTTCTATTGATACAAGCATCCCTTTTGGGGCGCTGTATAGAGCTATTTTCAAAAAGGAATAGAACCATCCACAACACATTCTCCATCAATTTGAAGAATGCTTTCATGATGCAAAGAACCCTTTAATTATGCAGTTCTTTGAGTGGCCATAGGTCTATATAGAACCCTTTTCTTTACTAAACAACACTTGAAGAACCATCTTTTTTAAGAATGTACCTGTAGATGGAAATTAAGGGGCGCCTCCGTCGAAGGCCAGTAAGACGAGAGGACCTTTACCAGTTAAGACAAAAAATTAGATTGATCTGTTAGAATTTTACTGAGTTCTTGTAAATCTGAGTTTAATTAAATAATGTCTAACTAAACACAGGAAGAGAGGGAGAGAAAGACGCTGAAGGAGACTGACAGGACTGAAGGAGCAGATCTGATGGAGGTTAGTGATCAAGAAGAAAGCCAGAGAGAGAGTTAATCTTTCAGCTGACATTGATTTTGAGGATTAAAAATATCTGATATTAAATATGCAAATCAATTTGTAATTAAAAATAAAGCCTGACTTGCTGTGTATCAGAGATTTAGCACTGAGCCTGAATCCAAGAGGACCGAAAGGGTCTCCTGAAAACAACAACATATGGCACGTGTGACTGTCTCATGATACTGTCTCATACTTTATAATTGCAGTTGTAATTGTAATTGACCCAAAATACCAAAAAATAATACCCAAAAATTTGGGGTTCTAGGGGTTAAGCTTTGAATAAAATCAATATGTAATTGAACTTAACTAAAAAAACATTTGTCACTGAGACCATAAAATTCTGTCACCTATCTTATTAAACATGCATACAGAGCAAAATCACACTCTTTCTGATTGTAACAACTGAGACTGAACTAATCTATAATCTGTATTTGAACAATATTGAATAATAAGAGAGAGGAGGAAGTATTGATCGACTTCAGTACCTTTGCTTTATCTATGTCTGTTGTAAGTGAATAGATACAGTGTTTAAGTCATACTAGCTCTGTGCTTAATACAAACTACAAAGAGACAGATCTGCTTGTGCCAGTTTAACCAAATAGCCATTTTTGATGCATCTGTTGCTACTAAAGTTCATGAAGAACAGACATTTTGGGGCCATTCAAAACATTCTCATGCCTGCATGCCCTCCGAGCCCCCTAATACAGGCCTAGACCCCCTCTAGTGACCCCCCTGACCTTCTATGTGTATTAGTATAATGTGATTCATTAGCTAACTGCACTACAGAGCATCCACACATACAGCGTTCAAATAGAGCTGTTGGTTGGTTTATGGTCAGCAGTGCCTCAGAGGATTGTAAATCTTGTGTGCTGTGTTTCCTCCTTGATTCCTGTCCACAGTTACCTTGTGAACGCTGCCTGAGCCACTCGCGCACTGTGAGGCTGAAGTCTGAGCAGGATCCCACATGCATTTCTTTAAATATCACACATGTTTGTTTTAACACGTTTGTTTGGTCCATTTGTAGCATTTTTCTTCCTTTTACGATCGAGCAGTTCATCAGGATTTAAAGACTATGTATATGAATATACATATTATTGGCCCTGACATAAGAGCCCAAACTTTGTAAGGTTTATTCATCTGTTTATAATGTCTAATGTGAACAGATGACTGAAAATGTGTTCTTTTTGTCTAAATGTTTTTATTTTAGCTTACATTTCTTTCAGCAGGGTTTAGACGGGCAGCAGTTCTGTGTGAAAGATAACCAGCACCAGGCCTGTTAGAAAAGAAGACGGACAAAAGCAGACAGACAATGCACCCCAATTAATAATTTTCTCAAAATTATAGATAATAAGTCAGAAAATGCAGTTTTTCAGAAGCAGGAGCAATACTAACACCCTAAACCTCACATTCACAATCCCAGCATTCACTTGCAGACATGAAAAACCCAGCTGGCATTTCTACATGAAGAAACAACCCAATATAAATAGAAGTGGAAAAGCAAAGGAGAGGAGCTATTAGTGCAGACAGAATCAGAGCTCCTTTTGTTGCAAAACTACATGAACTAAGAGAAAAGCAAGTCTTCTTCCATTTCCATCTGTTCAAACCTCTCTGCAGACTGGAGCCAGTTTCCCAAAAGCTTTGCAGTCTTACAGCTTCTCTCAACATGGTTACAAGTGTTTAAGAAGGAGGTTTCAATAGAAAAGATAAGCCAGAGAATGAGTGTTCACCAGTGTTATATTCAAGAAATGTACACTCCTGTGGGAAAGAAATGCGCCAAGCCCAAAATATAATGGATTTTACTGGTGTTTTTGGTCTGGTCAGGGTCCAGATATAAACCCTACACTGTCAGAAATAAAGGTTCGGTGCAGGTACATTTTTCATTCATCAAGGTACAAACAATGTAAATGTGTCCTCAAAGGTACAAGAGTGGTTTTAAGGTACAGTTGTGCATCTTAAATAAGCTTTTCCAGGTAAAAAGTTTGTATTTGTACCTTTTCATTAACCTGATTTTTTAAAACAGAACAATAAAACAAAACGCCTGGAGACGAGACGGGGTGTGTGGAGTCAGTACAACTTAATATCATTTCAATGGATTATGGTACAGTTATGTTTCCTGACTAAAGGGACTGAGATGTACCCTTGAGGGTCCCACCCCAGTGACAAGAGGAGTACTGCCCCAGTGACAGTATAGTACCTTTATTTCTGAGGGTGTATCCACCAATCAGACACAGAGTACCCTCATTTACAATGTAGCTGAGGCTATAGAGAAAAGTAATTATTATTACTAAAATAATGCATAAAAAATTAACATTAGGAAATGTTTATAGACATAAATAATAAGACATGTAGGACAGCCACATAAAATATTAAGCAGATTCGTTTTAAAAAATAAATAAAATTAGCAATAAAAGTAAGCAAATAAAACTACTGCAAAAAGATAAAGTAGAAAAAAATAATAACACAATAATAGTAATGAGAAAAATGATAAAATAATAAAAAATAAGTAAAATAAATGACAATAAATAATAATAAATTAGCCTAAAAAAAACTAAAATAGATATAAACTGCAAATATGCAAAAAAAAAGCTTATGCGAGCAAAGCTTTAGAGCTTCCTGTAATAAATTCAAGCTGGCTGGTGCAGCTAAAGGCAGGTCAGTAAAAGCTCTTGGCACCTGAAGGGTGACCAGTCACTCAAGCGAGTTTGATCATTTCCATTGATGTGATGTAAAGTGGCACGTGGCCGGTGAGCACTCTGTAGATACACAGAAGCCAGTGTGTTTCCCACCACAGTGCCACAGAGGACCACCCTACATTTCGATTCAGTATATCGGAGATCTTTGGCAGTAAACCTCAAGAGCAGAGTGAAAGATAGGATCTAAGTGCTTGAGGCTATTGGTCGGCACATGTCTTTATATTACATCACCGTAATCAATTATTGATAACTGAGTACAGTCCTTTTTCTAGTGTGCATTGGAAAACACTTTGTTTCGATACAGGAAACCAAGCTTCTGTCTGAATATGCTAACTAGCCTACTGATATGATATTTAAACATTTTCCATCCAGCTACATGCTGAGGTACTTGTGTTCAGTGACCCTTTCAATTCTGGACAAAATTGAGGAAGTCAAAATCAAAATTAGGAGTTTGGGAAAGCAGCATGAATTTGGTCTTCTTATTTGTTTTTCTGTTTTTGACATCATTTGGAAATGCCTGTTGCCCTTTACATTGTGAATAAACTTCATGATGAATGGACTAAAAGAAACAACCCAAAATGACTTGGAAAAAAGTCTGGTTCCATTGACTTACATTGAAAGTAAAATAGTTTATTCCTTCTCCTGTAAAGTTACCATTTTAGAGATACAAGATTTTGTTCCAACAGCAGTGCTATGCATCTACAGAGCTGATATTAGTTAGTTTTCCCACTGCTGCCTGTACAGAATCAGCAGAGCAGTATAAAATGGTCTCTTCTGCATATAAGTGTACTTTACAGCCTGAGATGGAGGTGAAAATATCTAATGTATGGGTCGCTGACAAATAAGCGTTTCAAAATGACAATTTAAATAACTCTTATTAAAAAGGATGTGCATTTTTATATCTGCATATATATAAAACAGCAGAAAAAAGTCATTTAAAAAAAATCTCTCAACAGAAAACAACATCATTCCTTCTCTGCCAGTTTACTGTAAAAACATCGCAACAACTGTAGATACTACTAGGAAGAAAAACATGAAAATTGGTAGACAGAGACTTTAAGATTATGTTAACTGGTAGAGAGAGTGTTTAATGTCATGCTCACTCTACCACTTAACAATGTTCTTTGTGGTAACATGCTTTTGGGAAATCCTGCCCTGATCAGCATTGCTGTGGCTTATGGCATAAATGCAGTTATTTTGTACTTTTCTATGTATCATAATATCATACAATGCACAGAAGGACTTCAAGTGTAAACAGGTCAATAAAAGCATGAAGGCTACTGACTGTGAGCAGTCAGCTGAAGTAGATATTGACCTGCTTTAGAGAAGAATGACCTAGTTCTGCATGCTTTTGCAATACAATGTGTTTTTAAAGGGTAATTCCACCTACTTTCAACAATGTCTGCATAATTAAATGGTTACGATGTGAAGAAAATCATTCAGATGGGTTTGATGGGAACTGCTTTGTTCTAGAGAAGCAGAAGATCAGCATTGTTCACAGTGGTGGTGATAGGAACCAGACATCTGAAGAGTTCTCTCACAGAAAGTTCTTGCAAGAAACAGTTGTAAATTTACTGCCTGATGTCTGAGACATTGTTTTACGATAGATTTGATAAAGTTTCATATATCCTCATTCATGATGAATGGACCAATATAATTGTTCCACAATCGCTGGGAATGAAAGTGCAGCTTCGAGTCGGCTAACTGCTGCTCTGCTATCACAAGTATAGATGATAAAAACTTACAACACCGAAATCCGAAATCAGATCTGTTCTGTGGTCCTTTAAGCTGTAGCCTGCTAGGCTAAGCTAATGCGAGTGCAACTGCAGTACAGGCTCAGTTCTAGCAAACCAATGATTAAAAACACCTGTTTAGAGGACAAAGACTCGTATCTGAGGGCACAAATTCGAATGTCTGGTGTTGAAGTGACAGAAAGATAACATAATTGCCCTGTGGTGCTTTGAGCTGTACCCTGCCAGGCGATGCTAATGCTAATGTAGCTAGTTATCCGGCTACAGGTAAAACCCACCGCAGTACAGGCTGTTTCAGTAATAGATGCTCAAATAACACCTGTTTAGAGGATAAAGAATCTGAAAGCACATCGAGAGACTAGAGTTGAAGTGACAGACAGAATCAAACGTGTTTTGTGGTGGGTGGTGTGTGCATGGCTGGTAGCCTGTTAGCAGTTAGCCACTCTTCTGTGTAGTTTTCTTGGGTAGTTCCTGGCTCTGATTTAGCGGTACAACAGATGGAACAACGTACAACGTAACCGGTCTCATGAGTCCGGACCAGCGTGGAACAGCCCAGTACAGCCCTGAGAACCATTTGGCTCAATAGTGAAAAAGCGGCCAGTGTTTAACAAATGTTTAGGCCTGACGCGTATTTGTTAAAGAAGAAAAACGTCGTCATCCTTTACCAATATGGAAAAAAAAGATATTCCAAATGTATTTATCATATATTCTTTTGCAATGTAAGAAAATAGGCAAAAAATATCTTAGTTATTTTTCAGGTGTATTTATTTGTATTTGTTATTATATTTTTCCAATTGTATTTAGTTTTAACAAAGTTTACAGGTATAACTAAATATACAGGAACTGAATGAATGGTATTGATTTCTGTGTTTTGCATTGTACTTTGCACTAACTATGTTCATATGCATTGAGACACTCACATAAAATGTATTTCAAATGATTAAGATATCAAATTATAATTGCATTTTCACCGAGTATCACTACCTACAACACTTCATTTTTTATTTTAACTGTTCATTTGTTACCTGCCCAGGGTGCATCCTGCCTTCCACCCAATGACTGCTGGGATAGGCTCCAGCTCACCCCGCGACCCGGAAGGCTAAGCGGCTTAGAAGGTGTGTGTATGTGTGTATTATGTTTCCAAATTTATTGGATGAATACATTTACATACATTATTTGTGTATGGTACATTTTTAAAATGTGTTTTAAAATATATTTGGTTGATATGACAACATATTCTAAAAACATTTTAGTGTTTCAAATGTATTTCAGCATGGACTGCAATGTATTTGAAAAGCGGTTTTAAATACATAAAAGTACATGTCCATATATGTTTTTCCATATGGGTAATGCTGAGAGCCAGCTGTTGTTTGTCTCAGGGGATTATTTATATAATGCCCAATTGAGCTGTGGGATGAAGGCCACCCAGGCTTACTATTGAAATGAGGTACCAATATCTCCACTCCAGTTATCCATGATAATAAAGAGGTTATTGGCACAAGTGCATTTAATTAGCAGCAATATTTGTGGTTTAATAGTTAGTTCCCAATGAATGAACTATACAAAAGGTGTAGAAGTACAGCAGTGTCCACTGTAGTGGAGTGAGAATGACCAGAGTTAGCCTATCCTTGGCCCTGTACAGGGTGTTTAATACTGAACGGTAATAGAGGTGAATAATTGTGAACAGTTGAACAAGTAGAAAATATAAAATTAAAAGCAGGAAGTGAAGAATATGAGAAAGGAGAAAACTGAGCTATTTGTGAATTTTCATTCACTTGCTGTCACTACTGACACTGGATTTTTAGTCAGGATTTTTAAGGGCACAAAACCAATATTTCCTTGTCTTTTAATAAAACCCAAAACCCCAAAAAGTCAGTGAAATGCAAATACAAACAGAACACAGGGGTTTATAAATCCAATTTGACCTGTATTTGAACAAAAACAGTACAAACAGAAGATATGTGTTTATCTTATTAACTTCAATTTTTTTTGGTTAATATATTATGAAATTTATGCCTGCAATATGTTCCAAAAAAGTTGTGACAGGCGCAGATTAAAGCAACATTATATAACAATTTTACCTCAAAATAACAGCTTCAAAATCATTTTGATGGTACACTGACTTATATCAGACAGAATGACATCTCTGTCATTGCCACTCCGGGTCCGGAACACTTGCTATAGTGCTATGTAACTAGAAGAACTGGGTAACGCTTCATGGCACAACCTCACACATCAACAGCTATGTCTCTTCAACTAGCTATAAGAAGCAGCTTGGTATTCCCAGCATGGACATCATGCCTAAGGCTGCAAAGAGACAGAAGAAGACATTGTTGGAGGAAGCGAGGAAGAGAAAAACAGAGAGTGGCACAGCAAGAGTAAGTGGCAGACTGGTTTTCACTCGTTGGCAAGAGTTAAAAGAGATATAAGGATGCAAGACAGTCTCACGGCTAACGGAAAACAACGAAAATCCGACAGCAGAGTGAATATCACTGCCAAGGTTGTTTATGAAAGTTTGGTCAGTCACTGTCAATCATAAGCCTTGAAAGTTTGTTATAAAATTCTGTAATATTACTCTACCTTGTAACTTGACATGGCTGTTTCTCTTCTAATGTTCTTTGCAGGTGTTGTGCTGAATTCCAGCAGAATCTGACTCCCTTTTGCATGCATGCACATCATGCAGGTATATAGACACTACAGATTACAATTCGCTTAGATTACAGATCACAATTTGGTTATTTATGCATAGAAATAGAGAAATCGTGAGCGTAATCTGTAGTGTCATCCCTGAGTGGACGTGAAGAGGACACAGATTCTGTGTCCTTCATCTCGTTTACAAATGCAAGTGTACATGAGGGAGGCTCACAGTGCAGTTTGTATTAATTACTGTGGTGTAAAAGTGAAATACACTCTGCAACTGTAGGGGGAGCCCAAGAGTGAAAAATACCAATTCTCACATATTGCTGCTTTAAGAACAGGTGATGCATCCTGGAAAGGATGAGCCAACATAGGTCAAGGCTCGCAACTTTGGCAGAAATGCATCAGTAAAAACATCAGTTTAAAAATAATGTTACGTAGCCAGAAATTGCATGACCTTCCACCACTCAGACAGCACTGCATTAAAAACTTTGCATGCTTCTGTGATGGGAATACTTTGATAAACTGTTGTCACTAAACACTGTTCATCACTGCGTCCACAAAAGCAAGTTAAGACTATACTATGCACAGTGGAAGCCATATGTATACGTCCAAAAAACACTGCTGATTTCTCTGGACTCAAGCTCATCTGAAGTGGACTGATGCTCCGTGGAAACGTGCATTGTGGTCAAACTTTCAGATTGTTTATGGAAATAATGGATGTCATGTTCTCTGGGCCATAGAAGAGAAGGAGCATCTAGATTGTTACCAGCATAAGGTATGGAGAGGGGTATTAAATGGTAAAAACACCATTAACACATTTAGGACCAATATATGCTACCTTCTAGACGCCGTCTTTTTCAGAAATGTCCATGCTTGTTTCAACATGATAACACTGAACCACGTTCTGCATGTATTAAAACAGTATGACTGCACAATCAGAGTTCTACCAATTTTTCAAGATTTCTACATAATTAAATAGTTAAGACAGAGTCAATCAGAGTGGTTTGGTGAGAAATGCTCTGTTAAAACTGTTAAACTTGCCAAGTCAGAATTGTTCACAGTGGTGGTGATCGGAACCAGGCATCCACCTGGTTATGAATAAACTGCCTGATACATGAGTTTTTGTTTTATGGTATTTTTGAGACCAGCTTTTGGTCAAAAATGCTTTTTTAAAAATATGTCTGGGGCAGCGAGGTACATGCTTATATAGGGGATTATAGGAGAACTCTATACCCTTCCAACAGGGGACAGGAGCTCTGTCGTTTTTTCAGCCAAAGTCAACATTAAAATTGGACAGGAACTTAACAGAGCTAATCAAACTGTATCAGAGTGAAGAGCTCAGGCTGTGTAAACTCTCCCTCTGTCTCGCTGAGCTGAAAGGCTGGATGCCACATGCAGTTGGTTTGGGGTTATATGAATGTTTAATGATGGCAGTCACACATTAAGGCAATACAGCACACACATAGCCTTACTCTCTCTCTGCTATCTGTCCATTCCTATTGACCATACTAATTTATAATCTCACACTTTCACAAAGAGTAATACATTGTTCTTTAGTTGTTATAATTTATAATAAGTGACCTACTGAATCAATATTTCAAGAAAATTTGTCGTTATTTCAGCCTAAACCTATTTTAACATAAAAGTTCAAATTAGAACCAGAATCAGGAAAGAATAAAAAACTTGGTGGAAACGGGCTTCCATACAAAAGCATGTGAGCCAAATTCATGATTATATTGTGCTGCTTATATGTTAATTAAGAACTTGCACCTGTTTTCATTTGCATGAAAGTGAACATGGGTTGTCTACTAAGAACTTCCGTGCAAATTCCAGGCACACGTTCTTAAATTAGCTACCCGGGTCATACAGAAACATCCATTTTTGTGTCCCTAGTGTTTACAGATATATTACACTTAAAAACATATTAGGGTTCCAATTTATTTATATTTTAAAATAAAACATGAAGTTATTTTAACACTTAAACCTTCTTGAGCCTCAATTTAGCAGTATTCATTTTTAAATCAATTATCTAGAATTCCGAGCACCACAGAAGTGCTTGTCCCCACAGTCATGTAGAAAAGGTGATGCCTTATTTTGAAAAAAAAAGAAAGTTCACTGGTATGAACTACTTTATTCTTAGGCAATTACAAAAAAAAAAGAATACAAATGGATTAAATTACGTATTTTAGTGGATATTCCATGACTGACAACATGTGGTTTGATGCCCTGTAGCAGACATTTTGTAAAATGCGTTTTTCATTAAAAATGTCTCTGGTGTTGCCTTTCTTATGTGTAACACCAATGAGGATTGGTGACTCCTATGGATAGATAAAAAAGTGGACGTTTCTGTAGAATGACCCACCCCCAATTTCTAAACTAGCCACCCCCACCAGTTCTAGTTAGTAGACATTGGTAATTAATGCCTGTTTTAGTAAATCTGCCCCAGGATGTCTTACTGTGAGCTATAAAATGCACAAAATGTCACCATGTAGCTGAGCACTGCAATCAGTTATTTCAGACAACAGCTCCCCTTTTTGTGCATGTCACACAAATATTTGGACACAAGATCAGATTTGCAATTTCTCTTGTTTCTATTTTCATAGACATAGATTTTCAGTTCCGATATTCAAGCTTAACAGTTATATATATAAAAAAACAACATAATTGTTTAAAATTGCTGTGTACAGTGTGAAGCTACACAATGAAGTTTTGTTCGTTTTCATAGTTACAGTAAGTCATAATGTGTGCTAAACCAGATTGATAAATCTACATGTCCTTAATGACCTAGACACAGTTTGAGCGGGTAGAGAGAGGTTCTGGAGATGTATTTATGAAAAAGACTATTGAGATCTAGTGTTTGTTAGCAATATTGTAGCTCCAGCACTAAGCTACAGAAGCAAAGTTGAAAACATCTGTTGAAGACTGTGTAATGGAATACTTTATATAATGAGAAAAAGCAGTTGAACAGAAGCTAGTCAAGAGCTTTATTTAGAAGAAAAAGCATTATGGACAGATGAGATGAAGACTAATATGCAGCAGACTGATAGAATGACAAACGTGGAGAAATAAATGAACTGCTCATAATCTAAAAAAAGTGAATTATACTCTCACTGAGAATTTTATCAGGAACACCTGTACATCTGCTCATTCATCCAGTTATCTAATCATCCAATTTTGTGGCAGCAGTTCTGTGCATACAATTATGCAGACACGGCCCAGCGGCTTCAGGTAATGTTCTCATCAACCATCAGAATGGGGGAAAAATGTGATCTCAGTGATTTTGACCGTAGCATAATTGTTGGTGCCAGACGGGCTGGTTTAAGTATTTCTAGAACTGCTGAACTCCTGGGATTTTCATGTACAACAGTCTCTGGAGTTTACTCAGAATGGTGCAATAAAGAAAAAGCATCCAGTGAGAGGCAGTTCTGTGGACGAAAACGTGAGAGATCAATGAAGATTGACCAGACTGGTTCAAGCTGACAGAAACACTGCGGTAACTCAGATAATCACTCTGTACAACTGTGGTGAGCACAATGCACAATACGTCAGTATGCACAATACGTCGAACCTTGAGGTGGATGGGCTACAACAGCAGAAGACCACATCAGGTTCCACTTCTGTCAGCCAAAAACAGAAAGCTGAGGCTGGAGTGGGCACAACCTCCTCAAACTGGACAGCTGAAGACTAGTAAAACGTAGCCTGATCTAATTAATCTCGATTTCTGCTGAGGCACACAGATGCTAGGGTCAGTATTTGGTGCCATCAGATTGAATCCATGGACCCAACCTACCTTGTGTCAACAGTCCAGGCTGGTGGAGGTGGTGTAATGGTGTAGAGAATGTATTCTTGGCATACTTTGGGCCCATTAATACCAATCGATCATTGCTTGAATACCACAGCCTGTCTGAGTATTGTTGCTGACCATGTGCATCTCTTCACGGCTACTTCCAGCATGATAATGCATGATGTCTCAAACTGGTTTCATAAACATGATAAGTTCAGTGTTCTTTAGTGTCCTTCCCAACACCTTTGGGATGTGGTAGAATGGGAAATTCCTGGCATGAAGCATCTGCAGGAATTGCATGATGCATTCATATCAACATGGACTAGAATCTCAAAGAAATGTTTCCAATATCCTCTGGAATCCATAAAGAGGCCGTTTTGAGAGCAAAAGGAGGCCCTACACAGTATTAGTCTAGTGCTCCTAATAAACTGCTCAGTAAGTGTGCTACAGGAGTTTTGATGGTACTTTTAGTGGGACAACAATGAAACATACTGCAAAAGCAACTGTGAAGTTTTTAAGGTCAAAAAGTGGAATGTTTTTCAAGTCAGTCATCCAACGTAAACCCCATGGATACATCTCGCTTACTAAAGATAAGCCTAAAACAAAAGACCTTGAAACTGAACGGGAAATGGCTGCTTAGTAGATAAGCAACTTCTATAGGTCTACAGGCTTCAGGTGGTCATCAGTGGCAACACATTTACATTTACATCCAAGTGCTAAATATGACATGTTAATTGAAGATTATATTAGTCTACCCAGTTACTCATGATGCCCTGAGTGGTGGAGGCAGTCTATGTATAAAGCCTGTGATTCCTATATGCGTCACCCAGTACACCGCTGACGCAAATCCCCTCATAACAAAGCACTTTTTGCACTTTTAACTCATCACTGTTTCTCTTCTAATCCAGTGTGCTGGTGCACTGAGCATAAAACAAAAGGCTCAACTGTATGTGATGAGAACATAAGCAAAGCTGCGTTAGCATAATTTCTGGACCTTCAGTGAGAAGAAAAGTTCTAAAAACGTTTGATTTCTTTCCCATGCCAAGCTTTCACATCTTCACATCTAGTGGTTAAGTTTGAACAACTATTGCTCCTCAAATTTATGCCACAGTGCCCTCTATTGATCATTTGCAGCACAACAGCTGTTTCTGTTTGTCTCAGTGACAATGGAATGCTAAGCTAAATGTAGTCTCATTGTTAAATTACTGTCCAATGAGGAACTTTAAAGAGCCACTTTAGCCCAAATGAAAACCTTAACCATTGCTATATGTGTTGTTTCATGCCTATTTAGCTCCAACTATGGTGCAACAATAGCTTCTAGAGCAAGATTTGTTTCACAGAAAAACTGAGATTTAGCTAAAGTTGCATATTGGAAAATTATATTTGCTGAAAACAATATGAGTAGCAGAAGTATTGACTAACTTGTAGAACTGCAATGGAACTTCTCAGTATATCCAGCATCTATTAGCATCTACAACTGAAGTTTATGATGTTTTAAAGGAATAAAATAAAATGCTAAAGCTAGAAAAGTAGTCTGCATGCTTTCATCAACAAAACTGACTGTTGTTGTTTGCCGTTTTGTTGGTTTGAGATGTGTAGTATGTCTTATATGTGTTTTTCCGTGTCTGGGGTGTGGGTATTTGCATGGTTGGGGGGTTCACTAGTAGCGTGAAGTGTGTGATTGGTGGTGACCTCCCCCATAAGTCCCTGATTCTGCCTGTTGTTCATTACAAAATCAGTACTTGTATTATCATTTTAAAAATCCCCATTAAAGTACACATTCAACACTATTTTATATACATGTAACTGAATACATGGACCCACTGCTGTCGCTTGCTAACATCATGAGCAAACCATATTCTTCAACTAGTTGCCCAAAGAAAAAATATGGCATCTATTACACAATAAATGGAACAGAACTTTGAGGAGGAGGCCCACAGTGTAAGTCACTGCTGGATGGCATTATCACCCACCAACAGTCTTTTATCAGGGGTGTCTCTGACAGCTGGATCGAGATGGCTCAAGCCTTAAAGCCCTTATCAGAACCTGCAGAATCAAACCCAAGCTTAAAGGACCTCACAGAAAGCAGGGATTGATTTTTGGGTGGGCCAGACAAGAACAGGTTGGGACATTTTTGGAGATCAAAGAGGCTGTGATGACTAGCACACAGATAATGATACATATGTCTCTTTACTGCACCCTTGTGGCTCCACAGCAGAATTCGAAATGACCCCAAAATAGTCAGTGTAGTACTAACGTATCAGGAAATAAAGCCTAGTAAAGTAATCCTTCGCTAAGCAAGCTAATACTGACAGTGTTCTTAATAGCTGATTGTAATGGTAATGCTACAGCTACTAACTCACTAGTGAACAGACTATTGCTGGTCACACAGTGAAGTGTTCCTCCTTTTTTATAAATATAGCGTCATATTCAGTAGGTCACCTTTGCTTGAATGTAGTTGTGAGAATTTATCCAATGCTAGCCAAATTAGCCTACAATCTAAACAAATCGGTTAGCATACAGAAGACACATTGCATAAACAACAGTTTGTTTTCTTATGGTTTTATGTCTTACACAATGCCAGAGCATCATCCCTTGATCCAGCCCTGATGCACCTGGAAAAGAAGAATAGTTTTATTAGAATGTTGTTCATGGATTTCAGCCCAGCATTCAACATAATTATCCCCCAGCAGCTGGCAGGACGACTGAACCTCCTGGGCCTGAAGACAGCTGCAACTGGGCCCTGGACTTCCTGACCATAAGGCCCCAGTCAGTCTAGTATAGAAACAGAACCTCCAGTGTTACCACACTGAGCACTGGAGGCACCCAGGCTGTGGCAGCGTTGTGATTTAGCCCAGCAGACTAAGCCCCACCCACTTTTAGCACTGGCTCACCCAAAATGCTCAAATTTACTTTTAGTATGAAAATCACAAAATCACAAAAAAACATAATAAACAATAACTAGGCCTCCATCGATACCACTTTTTTCAGACATGTTTTTGGTGCTTGCCGATGCTGATACCATAATGAGTGTCCTACTAAGAATTAAGTATTGTTAGTGTAAATGAATGAGGAAGTGAATGAATGAAATGAATATACCTTAACAGTTAAATTGTTGATTGTTAAATTGTTGATTGTTAAATTGTTGATTGTTAAATTGTTGATTGTTGATTTCAAATGAAGTGCTTTGTTACCTTGGATCAAATAGCGTTGCAGTGAAGATGAGTTGGTTTTGTTGCATGTCAGAAAAGCTCAGCTGTAAGTAAAGTATGTTTTCATAGTTTTGATCTTCACTCCTCATCTGCCTCTTTCAGCAACAGTCTCTTTAGCATCCGAGGCTAACACATCTGAGGAGCTTTACGTCTTTTTGGAGTATTTTTGGCTGGTTGAGCTGTAGCAGTGTGCGATTTTAAGAATCAAATACTCACACCGTACAAAAACGCTCAGTCTGATTGACATGCTACGTGAAACACAGCCCCTACAGACAGCCCTGTTTGTGGAAAAATTCAAAATAACCTGCTGTGCACAGAAGTTCTGAGCAGAAAGGCGGAGAAACTGTGCTACTGCAGCTTGCTAACTTGTGCCACATGAAAACAAAAAGCAGGTGGTGATGTACATAAGTAGGACAACAAGTTTCTACACAGTCTATTTTAGAAAGATAATTTAAAAATCACTTTTTTACCCGATTTTCTTCCCAATTTAGTCGTCTCCAATTCCACCCACTAGTCAGGACTCCCCCAATCACACGATGCTATCAACGCTAGGAGGGTGAAGGCTAACACAGGCATCCTCTGAGACCTGTGAAGCCAATCACCGCTTCTTTTCGAACTGCCACTCACGCAACGTCACTGGACAGCCGAACGCGCTCTTAGGAAAGCGCCAACCGCCAGATCTGTTACGTCAGCTAACAGACGCCTGCGCTGACTAGCATCGCACTGAGTGATGAGGGGAGAAGGAGGGGCCATCCTACCCACCCAGAGAGAGCGAGGCCAATTGTGCTCTCTTGGACTCCCGGCTACGGATGGCTGTAGCATCACCAGGGATCGAACTCGCGATCTCCTGATGATAGGGCCAACGCTTAGACGGTTGCACCATTCGGGAGCCTCTTAAAAAATCACTTTTTTAAAGTTTATACTTCACAATTCTGTTCAGTCAAACACAGTAAAGTTGGTATACTTGGGCTTTGGTAGCAAATGTCGACTTTTTCACCTCCCTTTAGCTAGCCTCTGTTTAGGTAGTCTCCGTGTCCACCCATATACACACATTCAGCATTTTCTTACAAAAATAATCTTGGTTCTGCTTCCTAGCGCACTCTTAAAAAAGATGGTTCCTCACTGGTTCTTTAGTACACAAAATAGTTCCATGTAGAACCATCTACAGCACATTTTCCATTAATCTGAAGAACCATTTAATGAGGCAAAGAACCCTTTAATCATGCAAAGGGTTCTTTGAGTGTTTATGGTTCAATGTAGAACCACTGAAGAGTCCTTGAAGAACCATCCTTTTAAAGAGTGAGGACAGAAATTATCTTCAATCATATGGAACTCTTGTCTTACATTTGTAGTTTCTGCTCAGGCTGATTAAAGTTTTTATTTTTAAGATAATATTTTAAGAGACATTACCGAGCACTTGGGGAACACAGACATTGCATATGCATACAAAAATACTGTTATATTTAACGGACTAACCCCTTAAATGGTCAGGGCCCACCAGCAGGCCCAAAGTTTTATTACATACTGCTATAAACTAAGAATAGCTCAACCAGTTTGCACTGAAGTCCCTGTAATTACTGAATAATAAGCCATAGTTATAACAAATCTGTAATCTTAAGGGGTTAAAGGTCACTGAGCTTTAACTTTACATGTCCAAGTTATTCAAAACGTGGTAAGAAATAGATCATTATTTACACAGTAATATTTAGGTGACAGAGCTGATTATGGGTATCGTAGTTAAGTAGGCTATTTAGTTTCATGAGATGTACACTTTAAGTCTGAAATCACTTCCTATAGTAAACAAACAATAGCAGCCATCTTTTTATCATGTTTATCTTGGCGGTAAGTGTGAATAAATACAAATAAAAATCCGTTGTAATTTGATGAGTGCTGGCTAAATCTCTCCTCGATGAAGTCTAGTATTTACAGCTACTATTCACCACCTCATTTATGTAATCAATCCTTCATTAAATGAAATCAGATGCTGCTGATGGAATTGAAAAAATCCAAGCGATGACTGGAGCACAGCAAGAAGTACTTGTGTTCTTCTCTAGCCTACATAATGACTTCACTGCCAAACAGCACATTATTTTTACTGTATTTGTGTGTGTTTGTATTTACTCCAGTGTTATATAGCAAACCAAATACATTAGATGCTATTGGATGGAGTGGCATGCCTTGAGAGCATCAACTCGTTTGAGACATAACAATACCAAATAAACAAGAAAATCCCATTGTAATGTTTTTATTCATTGAAAGCAAATGTTGTACAGTGGGGGGGCCCATTATCCCCTTAAATGAACAAGGCCCACCAGCAGGCCCAAGGTTTTATTACACACTTCTATAACCTAAGAATAGTTCAACCAGTTTACATTGAAGTCCCTGTAGTTGCTAAATAATAAGGCATAGTATATCATAAACCTGGGATATTAAGGGGTTAATTGTTTTGCACTGGGGCCCTTAAGATCCTGCTTACACCCACATGAAGTTACACCCTCATTTCACTCAGATAAGAAGGACAGTTCACTTCCTTATGAATGTGTTATAATGTCTTACATTTCAGAGTGTCTGGCTGTATATTTATATTCTTATGAATGGAAATAACAAATAACAGTATTTTAAAGAGACAGAGGTTTCCATCAGCTCTCTGGTGTCATTGTTGTGGATCATATGAAGGAAGAACCTTCACTTTCAGCAGTTTGACAGCAGGGGGCGATGTTCTATAATTATTGAAAAAAGCTGAAAAAAGTTCTGTGTGGTATGGAGAACTGAACTATAGTATAACGAGATGCATGTATAGTGTGTAAAGAGCCTATATCATTTTACAGATTCCATTTTATATAACATTATATAATTTGTATACATTGTATTATTTATATTCCATACTGTGTATAATGGGCAGCTATTCCTCTGTGGTTTTGTCAGTATAGATGTAAGTCCCCTCAAATCAAAGCTCACTTTTGTTAAATCTTGTCAACAGAATAAGAACCATCTCATTCACTTGAGCTACACAATGTTCATGCTATAGTAACAGAATCTGGCTGCACCTTAACATCTTCATATTTAGCTGTAGATGATAAACCATACAGACACAACCATATGTATGTTATGTATGTACGCAATTATGTATGTTATGTATGTTCTGCACAAGCTAAACTACAATATGAGACACAATCTAAAGAGCATACAGTGCTGTGAAAAAGTATTTGCCCCCACCTGATTTCTTCTGTTTTTGCTAATTTGTCACATAAGATGACACAAGTGAGTACAAAAGTGCAGCTTTTAAATGATCGTTCTGTTTATTAAAGATTAAGATTTATTCAAAACCTGTATCGCCTGTGTGAAAAAGTAATTGCACCCTAAACCTAACCCTTGGCAGTAACAACTTGTGATGAGTCTTTTACATCCCTGTGGAGGAATTTTGTCCCAGTCTTCTTTGCAGAATTGTTTTAGTTCGGCTACATTGGAGGATTTACGAGCATGAACTGCCCATTTAAGGTCTTCCTCAGCATTTTAATGGGATTCAAGTCAGGATTTTGACTCGGCCACTACAAAACCTAAATATTGTTTCTTTCGAGTCATTCGGAGGTGGCATTTGCTTGTGTGCTTCAGATCATTTTGCTACTGCATAACCCAACTGCACTTGAGCTTTAGGTCATGAATGCTCCTTCAGGATTTTTAGGTCAGACATGCTCCTTCAGGATTTTCTGATAGACAGCAGAATTCATGGTTTCATCAATTATGGCAAGTCGTCCAGGACCTGCAGAAGCAAAGCAGCCCCAGACCATCATACTACCACCCCCATGTTTGACTGGTGGTATGATGTTCTTATGGTTGAATGCAGTGTTAGCTTTACACCAGATATAACATAACGCATGTCTTCCAAACTGTTCCATCTTTGATTCATCAGTCCAAAAAATTGGGCGTCATCTAGATGTTTTTTGTCAAATGTGAGACGAGCCTTTGTGTTCTTTTTGGTCAGCCGTGGTTTGCACCTTTTGGTCAGTCGTGGCTTTCCTAAGGATGCCATTTTTGCCCAGTGTCGTTCTTATTGTGGAATCATGTACGTTGATCTAAACTGAGGCAAATGAGACCTGCAGACTTTTATATGTTAATCTGGGTCCTGGATGAGTTGTCCATGTGCTCTTGGTGAAATTTTGGTAGGCTGGCCACTCCTGGGAAGGTTCACCACTGTTCCAAGTTTTCTCCTTTTGTAGATACTGGCTCTCACAGTAGTTCACTGGAGTCCCAGAGCCTTAGCAATGGCTTTGTAACCCTTTCCAGACTGGTAGATTTCAAAGACATGTCTGTATGTGAATCGCAAAAATGTGCTCCTTTTTGAAACCTTTTATTCTGCTTTATGTTGCCAGAAAGGTTAAGTGATGTTTAGATTTAGCAAGTCTGGCAGTAATCATACCTGGGTGTGGCTAGTGAAACTGAATCCAATAGTCAATTTGGATAACTGGTTGTTTTAGTAGTTAAGGGGGCAATTACTTTTTTACATAGGGCCAGGTAAGGCCGAACAGCATTTTTCCATCATTATCTAATATTAAAGGTAGTTTAATGATCTGAAATATTAAATTGTGATAAATATGCAAAAAATAGAAAAATAGAAAAAAAGAAACTGGGAGGAGGCAAATATTTTTTCTCAGCACTGTATAGAAGTCTGGAAATGTTTTTGTTTCTGGCTGAAATGTGGTTTAAACACATAAAAGGTTTGAGTGCTGATGAGCGCAGACATCACGACAAAATGATAAAATGTGGGCCTGTGGCTTTTTTTCCAAGGTCGAGCTTTTGAAAGTTCTTCAGTTTTTCTGTTCTTGTAAAGAAAAGTGGCAAGAAGCAAAGCCTTCATGAGTGTGAAGCTGCAAGCACACTAGACATTTGCAGTTTGCTTTACCTGGTGAAATAGCAATGACCAAGACTGAACCGGCAGGCTAATGAAAAAATTCCTACGCTCCCTCACCATAAACAATAGAGGCACAAAAGTAAATATAATTATACTTGATGATTATATTATGGCTGAAACAAATGTTTCTATTGTTGATTTTTTGTGACGTCCAACCTAGAATGCGTTGACAACTTAGCCTGAGGGAGACGCCAGTTCACTTATTGTGTCACACCTATGTGAGCAGATAGCGAAAGAAAAAGGACAATTATAACAAAGTTTAGTAAAAAGTAAAGTCTAGGAACATTTTTTAAACTGAAGAACAAAGTAGACACATAAAACAAGTGCAATTCTGACTTCACTTTTATGCTTTCCATGAAAGCACTATGTTACCTTTGGCTAGGTGTTTTAGAATAGGATGTCCGACAAGCTCTTACATAGTGAGATGTCCACATGCTTTTGGACATATAGTGTATGTATCCTAAACAGCTTTCTATTTCAAACCAACAAGAAAATCATCATTTGTTTTAAACCCATTTTGAAAAGCATCTCATAATTATTTAAGGCAGTAAAGTAGGTGCTTTTCTAGCTCATACTTTATTTCTCTCTATGCCTTTTATAATAATTAAGTTGTAATCCAAAGA
The DNA here is from genome assembly GCF_904425465.1 of Colossoma macropomum. Lineage (NCBI taxonomy): Eukaryota > Metazoa > Chordata > Actinopteri > Characiformes > Serrasalmidae > Colossoma > Colossoma macropomum. The sequence continues at coordinate 11,249,058 of NW_023494790.1, forward strand.
AGATACACATTTGAAGAGCTGTTTTTAAGCAGTTTTTAAGAAGGGTAATGCTGCTCACCTCACTTTTAGGCTGATATCTATGAGAAAATTTGCCAATGACCAGGATTTCAAGCAAGTCAAAGACAGAGTTGTTTGGCTGCAGTACCAAAAGCCATGTTTGGCAAAAACCAAAGACAGGATTTGATCAGAAGTATCTCGTAGAAAATGTAAAGCACGGTGGTGGAAATGTTATTTTTTGGGCCTGCTTTGCTGCCTTAGGGCCTGACCAACTTACAATCATAGAAACAACTATGAATTCTCTTTCATTCGAGAAAGTGCTTGAGGAGAAGGTGAGGCTATCTGTCAAAAGGTTGAAGCTGGAGAAGTGGACCACTTAAGGAGAATGATCCCAAACATACAAGAAAGTCCACCAAAGAATGGCTCAGAACTGGAAGCTTGTGGAGTGGCCTAGTCAAAGCCCAGATCTGAATCCTTTTGAAATACTGTGGGGATGATTTGAAACGGGCTGTATGTGCAAGAAACCTCAAACATTACACATCTGAAAGAATTCTGAATGCAGGAGAGAGCAAAAATTTCTCCCCATAGATGTCAGAGACTAGTAGCCAGTTACAGAAAATGCTTACATTAAGTTGTTTCTGCCAAAAAAGCTAACACCAGTTAGTAAAGCCAGGGCTGTACTTGCTTTTTCAACAGAAAATTATGTTTATTATTGTTTATTTTAGGTAAAAAAATTGCAAAGTGAAATTTCTATTGGTTTTTCTTCTGATACACAAGTTTTACCTATACATAAAGATAAGATACTGGTATGTCCACATTCCATGGGGTGTACTTACTTCTCTACATGACTGTACTGAGACCACGCCAGAGATGATACACACCTAAACACACACCTCCAGCATTCTGTTGTTTAAAGATGTATGATCTGCACTGTATCTGTTCTCACCTTTAATAAATCCTCTCAGAAATAGAATAAGAACAACCTCCACAGCTGTATAATAAGAAAACCTGGCTGCACCATAATGTTTCCATGACATTCAGCCATGAGTAATAAACCTTCTATCTCTACCTCAAGCTTATACACAGTCTGCCTGAGTATTCAATAGTCCCTCAATGGAAGGCTATTTGGGATGCATTTGGGAGCCCCAGCTACCATTCAGTTACTTTGTTCGCAAGAATGAGAAATCAATACATCATGATTTTGATCTGTAAGACATTTGCTAACACTAAGCAGCTCTACTTCTGAATGATTAATAAACTTAATTAATAAAGTCCTAGTAAGAAATGTTAGAAAACATGATATTGTGGCATCTAGGTGAAGAAGAACCAGGGGGAAACATCATGCAAGCAGGCAAATGCTCTTTTATTGAACAGACAGCATGAGAAAACCACCGCCCAGTGCTACTCAAGTGCCCAGGATAGCAGGCAGGTCGCTTCTCTTTATGATAGGCACTAACACTGGCAGTAACTACCACACAGCCAAGCACAGAGTAGCAACAATAACACATGGCCTTGTGTTAAGCTAACAACAACAACTCAAACAACAAATGTTGTATAGATCTTACTGGGAGTGTGGCGCCTCCCAAGAGCCTCTCTGCATGGCCACACCAGGCTCAGTCCTATGGCAGTGAGGCCAGTGGCGGACGCCACCGTATCCATTCTCATAGCTCTACCAATGACAAACTATATATTTCCACAGAAAATTGAGACTATGTTGACAGTCTTACCAGCTGTGTGTCAGATTTCTCAGCAGAGGTCACAAAATGTCTGAAACTAAATCAAGAAAAAACTGAAATATTGATACTTGGTACTAAAATTGCACTGTTCATATTTGCACAGTCAGTTACTGTACATGTTTTTATTCTGCATACTTTGCATATTACTGCCAGAAGAAAATCTCCAAAGCTGTAACTTTACACGAGAAGAAAAAAACCTACTTTATTTTAATGTAAGTCAATGGAACCAGACTTTTCTACTAGCAATTTTGGGCCATTTCTTTTGGTCCATTCATCATGAAATTTACATACAATGTAAAGGCCAACAGGTATTTTCAAATTATGTTAAAAAGTGAAAAGCAACAAAAATGGAAAACGAGTTTTTGCGTTTTCTCCACTCACTCAGTATATATATTATACATTATAATTATACTTGCAATATCTATATTTTTTATCATGCTACTATCTTTAATTGTACATATTGTAACCACAGCTTCACTTACCATGGTTACTTACCTGCACTTTATATGTAAATAATACTGTGTTTTGCACTTCTGGTTAGATGCTAACTGCATTTCATTGGCTCTGTACATGTACTCTGCACAATGACAAAGATTCTGCGCCAGTAAAGTAGCTTTCTATCATTTGAGAAATGTTGCTAAAGTTTGGCCTTTTCTCTCTCAGAGCGATGCAGAGAAACTTGTTCATGCATTTGTTACAAGCAGAGTTGATCACTGTAATGATCGTCTTACTGGGCTTCATAAAAAAACAATAAATCCTCTACAACTCGTACAAATGCAGCAGCATGGATCCTAAAAAAAGACATCATATTTACAGTTTTAAAAGAACTGTACTGGCTACCTATATTGTTCTGCTACTAGTTTTAAGGCTCGAAATGACCTCACCTACATCACAGAGTGTCTGTCTGTTTATGTTCCAGCACGTAATCTAAGATCTGCAGATACTGACCTTCTGCAAACACCTCAGAAAAATACAGAAAACATGGAGAGATTCTTTCAATTATTCTGCTTCTGAACTGTGGAACTCAATTCCACCTTTTATTAGACAGTCAAGCTCAGTGCATGCTTTCAAGAAACATTTGAAAATGTAGCTCTCTAACTTAGCATTAAGTTAAAACTCATTTTCTCCTATTACTATTAAGCTTTATCTCTCTGTAGAGCGCTTTGAGCTGCCAGTGGTATGAAAAGTGCTCTATAAATAAAGATTATTATATTAATCTATTGATATGATGTTTTTGAGTTAAATGTTATTCAGTCTTTCAGTTACAAGAATTTTTGAATTATCTTTATGTTCATCAAGAAATGTGAGCAAGTAAATTGTTTGCATTTGCAACGTCCAAACCTGGTAGTAAATGCTAGTAAATGGTCACATTTCCGTCGCAAGTGTACTCATATGTTATGTTTTGTGAATTTTAAGGTTTTAAATTTTAAAGGCCATGCTTTTTTTAATGATTAACCCCTCATGGATGGCTTCATATGATTATATAGATTGATATTTGTATCAAACGTGCTACTATACTTCACATTATTCCATTGAAAACAAAAGAAAAGTGGGGCAGTGCTTAGCATGTCACGAATGAGCATGAGCCACCAACATGCATACATACATATATCGTCTAAACCGCTTATCCTTCTGGGTCGCGGTGGGGTGCTGGAGCCTATCCCAGTTGTCATTGGGCAGAAGGCAGGATACACCCTGGACATGTCACCAGTCCATCGCAGGGCAGACAGACAGACATACACATTCACACACATACACTCACACCTAGCATGTCCAATCAGCCTGACTGCATGTCTTTGGACTGTGGGAGGAAACTGGAGTACCCAGAGGAAACCCACGCAGACACAGGGAGAACAGGCAAACTCCACACAGAAATGACCCTGGTCGCCCAGCCAGGAATCGAACCCAGGCCATTCTTGCTGCGAGGCAACAGCGCTACCCACTGCGCCACCGTGCCGCCCAAGCCACCAACAGATATACTAAAATATGCTAATGAGAGGATGGCAGGATGACAAGAATCATGAGAAGTGACTTCCCACAACTGTTGACGGCTCTTCACACTAGTAGGCGACAAAGTGACATACAACCAGTCATTTCCCATGAGAGTGCGTGACAAGCGGCAAGTAACGAGTCCAGCTGAAATTTTCTCAGCTTTATGCAGATGAATTATGAGCTAAATCATGAATCTAAACATTTGGCTCAAACAAAATCCTGAGGCTATTTGTACATATGGGGGTCTAAGTCTCCCAGCCACTGCTCTTATAAACTTGTAATAGTATAAACTTCTAACCTCGGATTATACAGGGAGATTCACTCGAAAGAGGCCCCGAATATTCTGTAATAACTCTAGCTAGGATGAAGCAATCTGAACGAAACAATGTGCAATGAGCTCCTCAGTATATGGAGCTTCGAACAAGCCAGGATGCCCCTGCATTGGAGCGATGAGGTAGGCACCAGACAGCTGTCGCAACGTTTTACCTCCGTTTGCAACTTCCGGGTGCATACCCTGTACCCCTTCACATGTCTGGCAGAAAACAGAGATCACTGCAATCGAATACACATACGTCGTTATGTAGCATATTTTTTTGGTTCAGATTGCTTCATCCTAACAGGAGTTACAACAGAATATTCGGGGCCTCTTTTGAGTGAATCTCCCTGTATTTTAAACACAATGGCAATACATATAGAATACATGATTTTACATTGTCTTGTCAGAAGCTTGACAGTGGACACACCCACATGCGGCAAAAGCAGCCTTGAACACAGCCACAAGAGACAAACTTGGACACATTAACAACTTGTCGTCTCCGAGTGTGAATGTATGGTCCGGCACTGGCCTCATGCCGACCCTCGCTGGCGCATGGCACCGTTCTAACAGCAGGTAGCATGCTACTGCAGTAGCTTAGCACACCACAGCGCTGGTGAGGACCATGATGGTTATGAAGGCAGTGATATTGATTTTGAGGGTCATGATGATGGAAATGGTCATGATGATCATGGTGATCATCACATTTTCTAAGCCGCTTATCCCTCTGGGGGAGCTGAAGCCTATCCCAGCATTCATCGGGCAGAAGGCACATATAAAAGTACTATAATAAAAATAAACTTCACTAAACTACAGTGATTTTTCTTCAGTGTTCCACAAACTACACTGCGCTAACCCCAATCAAGCAGGTATAATAATGAAACATGCAGTTAGTTATTGTTAAGTAGCGATGAATATGAGCATATTGTGCAGCCCTAGTGGTGATCATGATCATAACGATGATCGAGATGATGATGATGATGCTGACAATGGAGTTGATAATTGTGTTGATAATGGTGGTAAAGATGGAGGTGACGGTCATATGGTTGTGATAATGGTGATGATGGAGACAATGGTGGTGATGATGCTTGTGATGATGCTGATGATTATCATGCTGATATTAATATTGGGGGTGATAATAGTGGTGATGGTGAATGATAATGATAATGACAGTGTTGTTGATGAAGGTGATGCTGCCGATGATTAGGACATTTTAAACTTGTAACAGATATTCAATAACATGTTCTTAATAACTATATGTTCCACAGTCATTGCACACTAGGGCTACAATATTTAATACGCTAATATGCCTATTGGTTGTGATATCACTAATTCAAAAAAATCGAATGCGATAAACTCGGAATGACATGCACAGCATCGCTGTGGGTAAAACACAACTATGCCACCCTCGGCATAGTTGTGTTTTACCCACAGCGATGCTGTGCATGTCATTCCGAGTTTATCGCATTCGATTTTTTTAACTAAATGCAGCTTATTAGTTTTAAACCTGTATTGCTGTTCTAGAATTATATTCTTACATTTTGCTGTTGTCTGAACAAAACCTCATATCTCCAAAATGGTAACTTTCCAGGAGAAGGAAAAAACCTACTTTACTTTTAATGTAAGTCAATGGAACCAGACATTTTTCCAATTCATTTTGGGTCATTTCCTTTAGTCCAATCATCATGAAATTTACAGATAATGTAAAGGACAACAGGTATTTTCAAATTATGTCAAAAACTGAAAAACGACAAAAATGGAGATTCAAGGTTTTCTTCCAACGACAGCGTTTTACATTTTGGTGGAATTTTAATGTCACACTCACACTTTGGAGACCTCACATCTGCGCAAGCCCATATTCTCAGAAATGTTGATTTCTGTATGTTTGAAAGTTTTGCATTAATACTTCAGTGGCCTGCAGCACTTTTTCAGAGGCCATTAGGATAAAGAGACAACCCATATAACTGATTTTAGAAGTGCTCTCTTGTCAGTTTTCAGCTTAAACCTCACACATCACATTATAATGCTTGGCATTTCAATGAATAGCCGTCTTTTCTCATTTAAAAGGTCTGTGTTATTCTGCCGGTAAAATTAGACCTATAAACTCAGTGCCAGCCATTCTATTGTTATTCTCCAGCCATGCTGCTCGCAGCGAGAGAAAGACAGAATATTACCCTGGGTTTTGCCTGTGCTCATTGACGTCATGAATAAATGCGTTTTTAAAAAGGGTAAGCTCATTATAATGAGATCCTGACAAAGCCTAAGGCAAAGTTTTTAAATGTTTGTGTGGGAAGGTGCATCTGGTCACAGGGTCGAAAGGTCAGTGTTAACTCTTTGATCACACAGTAGCATAAAACAAAAGATACAGCAGGAACAATTTTATTGACTTTTATTTTGCCACCAGTGCTAGTGCTAACAATGTTGACCCAGGTCCCCCATAGTGCGCTTCTATTTCATGTGAATTGTTTCTCAGTGCTTAATGAAACAAGTGTAACTGTGTGGAAAGTATAGATTCTAAACTTTCTAAACTAAACTTTGTGTTTGTGCCTAGAAGACAAGAGACTTCTTTATTTCATATATGTTAAAATCTTAGCATTCCACAAGGAAAGTGGAATGATGTGCTGCTGCGTTCTGGATCAGTTGCCCACTCCTGAGGACCAGCCAGGGACAAGTTGTAGTAGTCAAGCTTTGCCATGATAAGAGGCTGAACAAGCACCTGGAAGGTTCCCTGGACAGAAAGGGTTGACCCCTCCGGATGCTGTTGAGGAGAATCCTGCATGTCTGAGTGAAGTTTGCAATATAAGCTGAGGACAACAGCTGGTCATCCAGAATCACACCAAGTCATTGTGCATCTTCTGGTGGAATAAACAAGTAGTTCTCGAATCAGATGGCCAAATCGTGGTGAGGACCTGCAGCTCCAGGGATGTGTAGCAGCTTGTTTTGCTGGGAGGTAGCTTCAGGTGGTGGGCTGCCAGCCATGAAGAGCTGTCAGCCAGACATGCCAATGTGGAAACCTAAGTGTCAGAAGGTGGGATCTGGTAGGTGTCATTAGCTCAGAAAAAAAGTATGAAACTGTCAGTGGGGTGGTACCCTCAAAGGTACATCTCAGTACCTTTAGTCAGGGAACATAACTGTACCATAATCCACTGAAATGATAATTTCTAAGCTGTACTGACTCCACACACCCCGTCTCGTCCCCAGGCTTTTATTTTACTGTTCTGTTTTAAAACATTCGGTTATGAAAAGGTACAGATACGCACTTTTCACCTGGGAAAAACTTATTTAAGATACACAGTTGGACCTTAAAACCACTGCTGTACCTTTGAGGGAACAGTTACATTGTTTGTAACTTAATGAATGAAAAATGTACCTGTATAGAACCTTTATTACTATCAGTATAGAGTTTATTCCTCAGAGGGTTGGATCTGTTTTGACGGCACACAGATGACCGACAAATTAGTACAGGGCTCATTTGAAGCAGACATTCCAGGCCTGCATGTATCAGGCTATAAGGAGCATGTTTGTTATGTAGTGGCACTTCAAGCAGGATAATTTCATTAACGTCCTTGATAAAGTATTTATCAAAGATTTAGCAGGTTATGTCTGAAGTAAAGCAGTGGGGGGCTTTTGGAGGGGGGTGTTTATCTCTGCTGTACTTGTGCATTGGCCCAGAATGATTTCCTTAGAAACGAAACTCAGTAAGGCTGTCCTCTCTCACTGGCTCACGTACAGTCTGCTCCATTCTCTTCTGCAGGCTAACTAGACTGGACTTACAATTCCTCAATTCCTCAGTCATATTTCATTTTGCGGAGTGTGAGATGTTCTTGTCAGGACAGCCTGTCTGAAAAATGCAACCTTCCACCACACAGACATCAACAGAGCAAATGTGGACAAAGTGAAAGATGGACTACAGGGATTTCAGCTGATGTGTTTACATATCAATGGTCAAAAACAAAAGGCTCACACAGATGTTTCACTTTGCTGGTCATGTTGCATAGCACCGTTAGCCTAGCACCAGTTGTTCTAATCTAAAGAAGCAAAATTTGGACACCAAACATGTCTCAGCTGATCGACTGCATTTGGGGTAAGTGGGAAATCATGTAAGTTAGATTTCTTAGCAAAATAATCCTTTAAAGCAGAAGCCGCCCAGAACTCTTCTCTCCCCTCCCACAGTCACACAGTCTCGTCTCCTACTACAGGGGTCGGCAACACGTGGCTCTTTTCCTGCCCTTTGCGGCTCCACAGCAGAATTAGATTTTTAGGTAAAAATAAAAGAATCCTCCTTTGCAGTAAAATAAAGCTCTGCTGATTGTAATCTCGATTAGCTAGTAGCCAACAAAAAGGCAAAAAGATTTAAGATGAACATCAATAATTTGGGGATGAATGGACTTATTTGCATTTACAGGGACTCAGTTGGTTCCCTGATACGTTTAATCTGCAACGAGAAACTGTCAAACAATAAAAAAGTCATGAGGCCGAAGTCAGATTCTCTTTCACCAGCTTCCTGTCCGAATTTTCCTGTTCCACCTTAAATGGTGCATCAGTTACATTCTGGCGCATCAGGCGCCATTAAAGGTGGAACGGGAAAATTCGAACAAGAAGTTGGTGAATGAGGTACATTAGCACATACTGAGACAAATTTACAGCCAAAATGGTAAAATGGACATAAATGTTGTGGCTCCCAAGGTGGTTTGATTTTTATTGAAAGGACAATGGCTCTTTTTAACATTTGGGTTGTGACCCCTGACCTACTACAACTATCTACTGAAGACTTTGTCTAAACTAGCAAAATCAGAACTACCAAAAAGCAATATATTTACATAAGCCTATTCAGCCTACAGCTGATCAGCACCACCCATTAACACTGAAGTTATAAAGAGTGTTTCTGCCCGGACTGCTTTTTGAGACACAATCAATACGCAGGTCATTTATACATATCAGTCAGCAACAAAAAAACATTTGGGAGATAAGCAGAAGTCATTTAAAATGGATGAGTCTTTTTGTTACAAAAAAAAACACACAAAAGCTATAAGTGGGCCCATGAAAATATAAGACAAATGTAGATCTGGGCCCTTTAAACCATGAAGTATTCAGCTTTACTCTGTTTTAGCTGAATTATGTTTTTTATTCAGTTACATAATGAACATTTTGCGTTTAATCGACAAATTTTTATCTGCTAACCGCCCACTCTTGCCAAAGTGTAACATCGGTAAGTGGTGTTCAGCACACGCAGTCTCAGGATGGTGGTACATTTTACATGTTTAACCTTCTGACCCTCTTCAGGCTAAAAAATCAATAAACAGACTGGAACTTTTTATTAAGAACTCAAATTACGGTTATTCGACTGGCCTGCATGCTCAGCTCCACCACTGTCATATTGCAGAGATTCGATTTAATTAGTTTTCACTCCAAAGGTCATCTCTCAAGCACTGTTCAACTCTCTCGGTCCACTGTTTGGATTCCTGAGTGCTTTAAAATGCTCTCGGAAACGTCTGTTTTCTCTCGTTCACTTTGCATCGCACTACCATGTTAGTTAATTGCAAAGAGAGATAATGGACGTGCTGCAAAAAGCCATCTGTATGCGCTGTTTAAATGCCAGCCTGTTTTGTGTTCAATCACATAACGCTTAGGAACAGCACATACTAAAAAGAGAGAACCATAAATTATAATGTTGAAACTCACTGGATGGCCTGTATACAGTAAGACCACTGCCTCTTTTATCACAGCAGTATGCAGTCCCAGTAATGCAGTCCCATTCTGTCTTTGCTGGCACTTCTTTAGTGTTTTCAATTGAATTTAACTCATTTGAAATGCTATTCATTGTGGGAGATGCAGTTGAGATGGAGCTGCTTCTCAATTAAAAGATGTAAACCAAACTCAGACCCAGTAGTGGTGGACAGTAACAAAATAAATGTACTTCATTACGGTGTTTAAAAACTTTTTTCAAGTGCTAACAGAGATGGAAAGTAGAAAATTACATTTACTCTCATTAGTGTACTTGAGTACATTTTTCCCTGTAATGTTAATTTTTGAAGAATCATTAAATCACAATACTTGAGTTCATTTTCAAGAAAGCACTTTTACTTTGCTACTTTCATTTTTTAACCTCTTGTGCTCTTGTGGTATATTTTGGATTTTCCACCTAAATTTACAAGCCCAAATCTTAAGGCAAATTAATTGTAATTGCATGAAATAAATGTAAAAGTTTTGTGTTTTTGTAAAAGCTCCCCTCAAATGAATGTAAAATGAGTTTTATGATCATAAACATAATGCCATATGCTTACAATTTACTACCGAAAGCCAAAAAATCTGAAAATCTTAGATGCTCTTTGTATTTTTTTCTTAAAATAATTCTTTTACAGTGTGTATTACTGAAGAGACAGCATCTGAGATCCAGTTTATAGCTCAGATTTGTGGAAAAATGGGTCATCTTTCACATATTTCTAAGTTGCTTCTGGGTTGCGGGGGACCTGGAGCATATCCCAGCAGTCACTGGGCACAAGGCAAGAGGGTCATCTTTCAATAGAAAAAAAATAGTGAGTTTAGCTTCATTCATTATAATCCATTAAGTTTTTCAAGTCTGAGTGAAGGATGGCAGGGGGCTTTTCTAAATGTCCTTTTGGTATAACCAAGTGTCCTTTTTTATTCCAAACTACAAAAACAGCATCTAACAAGAATTTCTCCAAACATACCATGTATGGGATGTTTGGTGGGCATGAGTACAACTAGCACATACTGCCATGCTATACTGACAGTACTGGGTTCTCTTTTGGCACAACAGGGCCAGAAATTTTCTCCAAAATGCCAAATTAACCTCAAATAGTTTTCTATAGCATCATAAATCTTCTGTCCATTGCTGTAAAACAATGAAGGAAGGAAAACTTTAATCTTGATAGGATTTAACATTTATTGTAAGTGAAATTCCTTGGCGCAGGCCCCGTTGTTGGCCCAGGTCTTGGAACATCTGAACCCTCACAGATCCTGCTGTATAGGGGCGGCAGAGGTGGAGCCCACCCCCTGGGCAACCGGGCGGGGACCAAATCGGTGGCGGTGGGGAGGAAGGAGGGAAATGAAGAAATGTCGGCATCTGAAAGCAGCAAAGCAGATGTGTAAGTCGAGTTATTTTAAAGACAGGTGGAAGCTCGTGATTGGTCAGAGTGTTGAGTGACATAGCACCCTTGGTAGAACTTAAAGCATTCATTGGCGCAGTTTTCAGGACGATTCTGACATTCGCTGATGTTTTCTTATGGTATGATTTTTTTTAGGGATGAGCAGAGTAACTCAAGAGCACAAAGGTGCTCACATCAATGCATGCGATGTGAATACATTCATTACCAAGTGTAACCACATCTTCTTATGATATAGTAAAGACAGGTTTTAAAACTCATTTCTATGCCAATACTAGCATAAGAAAAACTGAATTATGACCCATTCCACTGCCAATGTTTGTCTATGGATATTGCATGGCTACGTGCTCTTTTGTATACACCTGTCAGCAGTAGGTGTGGCTGAAACACCTAAACTTAATTAGGAGGGTGTCCACATACTTTTGGCCATATAGTTTATTCACTACATCAGTCTCTTGCTACATTTATTGTAAGAAATGCTTAAAACTGTTAAGACTGTCTTTAATTGTTTAGACTGCATGAACCGCTAAAGCAGCGTATAAACAAATGGGAAAGAAGACGACGTAGGAACTCAGTGTCATAAGCGTCATAAGTGTCCAATGAGAACCTCCAAAGGATCAGATCACAGTGCATCTCCAAGATGCACGTAGACCCCATTCAGACACAAAGAAAGGGATGCAGCAGCTAGGCTAAAGGCTGTAGAGCCTTTAAAACTTAATGTAGCAGGAGTGTCAGTATAAAACCAGTGAATTACAGGAATTTAAACACTGTATAACCTGATGAGTTAAGTCAACTCATATTATTTGAGGAAACTGATTACTTCAAAGTTAATAACTTATTTACACTTAGGTAAATTGAGTAAATTGTATTAATTATATTTGTTTTGTTGATTTTAAAATTATTGAGTATTGGTTTAGTTGGTTGAGTATGTTTAAGCTGTTCTAACTTAAAATAATGAAGTAATTGAAAATTAAATTAATCAATAGACTATCATTTTGACAAATTCATATTGTTTTGCATTGCAGACATATGATCATTGACATTTGTAACAAGGTCTTGTCCACCTTAATGTCACTAGAGATCACCTCTCCAAATGCTGACAGCACATTCCAGCGTACTGATGTACTCTCTGTAGCATTTAGCCTCAGCAGAAAGGTACTAAGTCAGCTCTCTCAACATTGATTTTTGATCAGTACTAATTAGCATGGGTCACAAAAGTTCATAAATCTAGTTGACACAAGGGAAGGTAGGCTGGGGAGAATAACAACACAGAGATGGTGAAGAGGCACGCCCAATATGTAAATATATGGTACTAAGAACCAATAGGAAAGATGTGAGTGTTACTCAAGAAGGTTGCATTGACCAAATATTTATCAAGCTGAGAGGTCTAAAGTAAATTGCAACAAGTTTATTCAACTCCAAGTATTTGCATGTAAAGTCAAGTTAAATACAAATAGTAAATATAGTACATTTAAATAAAAATGACCTCAACTCAAAAAATGCTGAAAAAACAATCTTACTCAAAATGACAGTTACCATGTCAACAATTAATTTTTGAATTAATTTGATTTCATTTTTGAGTTACTACATTGTAATGAAATATATATATATATATATATATATATATATATATATATATATATATATAAAGAATTAAAAAGATAACAGTTACACTAATTCTAGCTAGGCTGTATTTATTAGAAGAAAAGTGAATTTCATATCTTCCAAAAAAATTGGGACAGGGGCAATTTAAGACTAGTAACACTGAAAAATGTTAAAGAAACATCTTTAACAAGTGTCACCATCTCTGCTTAGGTAAAAAAGGAGCATCCAGGAAAGGCCTAGTCCTTTATCTGCCAGCAAAGATTGAGGCTCACCAAAAACGACACCCCACAGATACATTGAAAACTGCCATGGTTTCTAAAATGGCTATCACTGCATTGGCTTGGGAATATTTTTGACACACTGGTGTCAATAAACACTGTTCATTACGGTGTCCACAAAGGCAAGTTAGCCTCTGTCATGGTTTGGGGGTGTATTAGTGGGTACCTTGCACATCTGTGAAGGCAACTTTAGCACTAAAAGATGTATACACATTTTGGAGCAACTTATTCTGCCTTCTAGATGACGTCTTTTTCAGGGATGTCCATGCTTATTTCAACATGACAATGCCAAGAAACATTCTGCACATGATAGAAAAGCATGGCTCTGTAATTAGAGCTTGCAAGTGCTAGACCAGCCTTTCTGCTGTCCATACCGTCTTCCACTGAAAATATGTGCAAAATATAACAACGAATTCCCCAAACGGTTGCACAGATGAAGACTTGCATAACAGAAGATTGCCCACAAATTCCACTTGCAAAACTGGAAAAAGTACTTTTAAAAAGGAAGATGATGTAACACAGTGGTAAACATGCTCCTGTCCCAACTTTTTCAGAACATGCTTCAAGTGTCAAATTCGGAAAAAAAGCATATATTTACAAAAAACAATGAAGTTCATAAGGCAAAACATGCAATACTGTTTTGTACCATTGTACCATTCACATGCTGTCCCAATTCTACTGTTTTTTGGGAATGGGTGTGTAAACTAAATACACTTAACCTTTACATTACAAAAACATTACTGTGCAAAAGTCAAAGAACACCCTTCATTTATTATAAGGTCTTTATTTACTTTAACCACAAACGTGAAGGTTCAGGGTTCTACAAACTGAAATATTATGCTGTCTGCTCCATAAACAACCATCAAACAGGACACCTGTGGTGGACCTAGCATCTATTATCCCAGCAATATGAGACCCTTATAAAAAGAACCTTGTTTTTTATTATTATCCACCTTCCTGTACATAATCTTGCCATGAACTTACTCCAACAATATGTACACATCAGAGCACACAGCAGAGGTCAGTTGGAAATAGGCTTTAGGGCTTTGGTGTTGTCTGCAGTGGCCTGAGATATGTCCTATAAGACATTATTGGGAGATAAGTGATGTTTAATTGAGCTCCCTGGTAAAACAGACTCTAAACTAGAGGCAAATTAAAGTGCAGATTGTAGATGGATGTAGTTCAATCACAGTGAGAGCGAGACACAGACGAAAGGAATTATTCAACCTTTGCATGAAGAACATTAATGAGCACGCACTGAACCTTAAAACTCATCATGAAGGCCATCACCTAGAAATCAATTCTCTATCCCAGTGAAATTTTATCTGCATAAGGTGCCTCAGTAAAAGGTTCAATCAATCTTGATTCAGCTCCTGGAGATGGAGTTTTGGGCTGAAGTTCAAACCGGTAGGGATAAATCTTCAGACCAGTAGACTATCAGCAACTGACTGTATTTTACACTTTTATGTTAAGTACAATTTACAGTGAACAAAAAAAAAACAAAACAAAAACATACATTTAACAGAAAATTACTCAGATGCCTCCAACATTAAGTATAACATCTAATTTAGTGGAATTTATTTTTTGTCCGCTCTTTGCTTTTGTGCTTTCTACTCACTCTTCCATCCTTCCAATCTTAAAACCAACCAGTTACAGCTGCTCCCAAAGGACTCACCAACATTCACACAACTATCCTAGCTGCCTCTCATGTGCAAAAAGAAAAGGCCAAAAGGATGTGGAGACCCCTCCTAATTATTGAGTTCAGGTGTTTCAGCCACACCCATTGCTAACAGGCATATAAAATAAAGCACATAGCCTTGCAACCTCCAGCAAGCTGGCAGTAGAATGGGTCGTACTGAAGAACTCAGTGGCTTTAAACATGGCACTGACATAGGAGGCCACCTCTGCCACAAGTCGGTTCATGAAATTTCTGCCTGCTAGATCTTCCCTGGTCAGAGTGGTGACGTATCTTTGGAGTTCCAGAGGGTGAACTATTTCAGCTCACTACCTCCAGTGTTTATGCATTCGTGTTGGATAAATTACCTATGATAGACTGACCTCACCGCTCCCGGAGATTTGCCATGCCCCATCATCGCAAGGCTTCACTACTACGAGGACTGTGTTGATATTCTTAGGAGAGCACGGCGGCAACAACGAATCACTGTTTCAAACATGCAGCTCTCTGTCTTTCCCTGATTTTACCGCCAAGATCGCAAGAGCTCGAGCGGCGTTCAACGATGTTGATACACAGCTACGTGCCATGGAAGGGGTTCGCTTCAGCATCTTTTACCCGGTGCGGCTTCATATTAGTGATCAGCTTTATGTTGAATAACTAGGTTTTTTTTTTAAACATCTTTTTGCCACTTTATTGTTCAACTTGTGTGCATATATTTGCAAATATAGATCTCTTTTGGTGAACAGTGATATGCATCTATGCTTACTGTGGGTGTATAATTTCAAAGTTCTCGGCTCTGCAGGCTCTGCTGTTGCAGCCATGCTACGCTATCGGGGGTGTTGCCTGGCTCGAAGTTGAGCCACTGCTGTGGTCCTCATGTCCAGGTGCTCAGAGGACACATTGGGGGCTTTTTCCATCAAAAGTGTTCTCTCCAGCTAATCTCTGTCAGGCGTTGGGTGACAAAGCATGTGATGTGCCTTTCATTTTAAATCGCAAAAATATATACATCATGCCTGGACATTGCTCAAATGAGCTAAAATGCAGAAAATCCCTTATTTATGAGATTGAAAAACAATAAAATGCAGACTGGAGTTAAGGTTAAGGCTAAGTTTATGAATATTTCGAATTTTATGAGAAGGTATCAGGTGCAACTGTAAATCATACTAAACTGGAAGCAGTTTGCATAGGAGGTCAAAAAGAAAAGAATGTGATAAGTATGGATGTCAGAGCAGAAAGAAAGATTCTTAGTATTTATATCAGTTATATCTTAAACATTGTGTTGAAAAGAATTAGGAGGGAAAAAAAATGAAAGAAATAACTGAAGAGTCTGAGAAGTGGAATATTTGTTTGTATTTGAGTACAACTTGTTAAAACCTAAACTAATGTTTTTGGCAATTGATGTCCCACCAAGAGAAGCTATAACAACGAGACTGGACAAACTCTGTGTTTAACTCTATGGGGAAATAATAGAGAAGTGACCATAAGAGAATATTTGTGCAGAACAAGGTCGGCAACCCAAATGATAAGAAGAGCCATTTTGTCCTTCCAGCAAAAATCAAACCACCTTGGGAGCCACAATATCTTATGTCCATTTGACCATCTTGGCTGTAAATATGGTTCAGTATGTGGTAATGTCCTAGTAAAGGCTAAAAATATAATATAAATGAAAACACAGACTTACTTTGCTCTGCTTTAAGCTTTAGCTCAGCTATAGCCACTTTTCTCACATCTCTGGCAGGAAGCTTTTCTTCAAAAAGTAGAATAGTTTCTTGTATAATGATTATGATGCATTTTTTTGTATGTGATTGTTGGAAAATTCGGTAAAGTTCTTTAGAAACTCTAAAGCGAGACTTCCTTCATTATGGAAATTTACATTTACATTTTGGTATTGCTATACTAAGCCCCCATGATCTCTCAAGTCTCTAAGGTGTAAGTCTCAGATGAGCCTTGAGTCTCTGAGGTACAACTCTTAGCCTGGTCTCAAGTTTCTGAGGTACATGTCTGAGTCAAGTCTGGTGTTTCTGAGGTACATGTCTGAGTCAAGTCTGGTGTTTCTGAGGTACGAGTCCAAGTCAAATCTAAAGTTTCTGAGGTACAAGTCAGGCCTTGAGTCTGTGAGTTATGCCTCAGGGTCAAATCTGGAGTCTCCACGAGGTACAAGTCCATTCAAAGTCTGAAGTCTCTGAGATCTGACTCTTAGTCATGTCTTGACTTTTTGTGTTGCAAGTCTAAGTCAGGTCTTAAGTCTGTAAAGGAGGAGTCAGATTTCAGGTCTTTGAGGTTCAGGTCTATGTCAGGTCTCAGGTTTTCTGCAGTGCAGTCAAAACTCAAGCCTCTGAGAATGATTCCAAGTCAGGTCTCTAGTCTCTGAGGTATGAGTCCGAGTAAAGTCTGAAGTCTCTGAGGTACAAGTTTAAGTCAGGTCTCGAGTCTATGAGATGCAAGCTCTGGTCAAGTGCTGAGTCTCTGAGGTACAAGTCTGAGTCAGGCCTCAAGTCTGTGAGGTGCAAGTTCTGGTCAGGTCTTTAGCCTCAGAGGTATGAGTCTGAGTTAGGTAAAGAGTCTCTGAGGTGTGAGTCTGAGTCAAGTCTTGAATTGCTGAGGTACAAGTATAGGGCAAATCTTATTTGAGACGTGACTCTGAGTCATGTCTCAAGTCTCTGAGATGCAAGTCCAAGTCAGGTTATGTTCATCATAGACTTTTAACAACCAAAGTTTATATTAAACTGCACATCATTGCCATAACAAACCTGATACTGCTACAAGCTTAGTATGAAAGACCTCACCGTAAATGACTGTACATAATGGTCACAAAATCAACAGGCATAGGCACAACTCTATCTAACCTAAGAGTCAAGTTGTGACTCAGTCAATACATGACTTGCCCGAGTCACTGACTTGAGTCTCCATCTCACAAGTGACACACCTATATGCTTAACATATCAATGGACATCATGATGTCTTACTATTTCAGTTTGATCCGTAAAAATCTATATAAATGTGTTTTTTTTTAAAACATGAAAGATGTATTTTTGGGGCCGAGTTTTCGGAAGTCCTTTGAGTATTGATCTGGGTTCATGATGTGCTGCAGAAATCCTGTATTTTGTCCATCACTGTGGTCACCCTCACTAACCTCCTAAGAAAACCAGGGACAGCTCACTGCAATGCAGCTCAAGGACCCTTGGGACTGCATTTCTCCATATCTTTCATTTAGTACACAGAAGCCCCAAGTGTAGCGCTGTGGGCTGTGTGGGTGCAAGATGAAAGGAAGCTTTCACAAACTCCAGGTAATAAAAGCCTGCATGCTAAATGAGGCACCTAGAAGGTTCCAAGAATCGAGCGGCTTTGCTATAGAGCTAGATTACAAACTTTGCGAAACGGACAGTCAAATAGACGTAAAAGAAAACACATTTTACATTATAATGGATTACATTATATTTTTCATTGAGGTCCATTTGTGTGGTTTTATGTACCGAAAACAGCCATAAATATTTATAGATATTTTTTACCTTTCTTTGTCCACAAGAATTAAGCAAGCTGTTTTTTCTGTGTATTTCATTTGTATGTATGTATATCCCTTTGATGTCCTCACTAAGAAAAAAGCAATGGAATTTTATATTTTCTATTTTTTATTTGTTTGGTGCAATAATAAAAACAATTGGTGTTTTTTTTCTTTTTTTTTTTTGACCTTTGTGGCATATATAATGACTCAAAAAGTGCTCTGCCAAATGGTTAAGCAGAACATTAAAGGGATATACATACACACATACATACATATTATATACACACACACACACATACATACATACATATATACATATATATATATATATATATATATATATATATATATACACACACACACCCACACATATATATGTATATATATACACACACACACACATACACACACACACACACACACACACACACACATATTCTGATATATATCCTTACATCACCAATATGCAAGCCTTACATCACCAAGCACATTGCCAAGCATTGAATGGAGTGGTGTAACCCCATCCAACACCTTTGGGATGAACTAGAACAGAGATTGTGAGCCAGGCCCTCTCATCCAACATCAGTGTCTGACCTCACAAATGCTCTTCTGGATGAATGGGCAAAACATTCCCACAGACAAACTCCAAAATCTTGTAGAAAGCTTCCCAGAAAAGAGTGGAAGCTGTTAGAAGTGCAAGGGGGAACAGCTCCATATTAATGCCTATGGATTTAGAATGGGAGTCATAAAAGCTCTTGTAGGTGTCCCAATACTTTTTTCCATATAATATTTCATATATACCATACACACAGCAAATCAGTCAACTCTGCCTCTCACTCTTGTTCATACAGCTCTTGTACAGGGTTCTTGTTATAGTGAAGGATCTTGAGGGGAACTAGAGTTTTCCACTTTGCTGTTTTTGCTTTTGTTAGTTTGCTGCTCGTTGATTTATCCATAGTCCTCCTGTAAGCCCTGTCCAGTATAGTCTGTTAAAGGTGCTGAAGGTATCACTTAAACAGCCATTTAAAAGCTGTGTTTGAATGAAAGGCTACAGGCTACAGTCAGCCTGCACTACTATAAATGGTTCAAAGTAAGAAAATTGGGTAAACATGTGAAAAATTACTGGCTTTATGTTACATATATTACTACATATTAAATTTGACAGTCCTAAAAATAAATAAGTAAAGACAGTCTGTATTTATAAACTATATAGTCTTTTTCTATGTAGACTATACAGCTTTTAGCATTGTTTTCAACATCAGATTAGTTGATGCAGCAAGAGCAGGTCCTTACAATGCTGATGGGTTAAACTTCTAAGAAAACAGCAGGTTAGCATGGACAGAGTGAGAGAGAGAGAGAGAACGAGAGCGAGAGAGCAAGAGAGAGAGAACAAGAGAGCTGGGGAAAGGGTTTAATTGCCAAAATGATAGACTATCTTTAACTATCCCTTTAATTATCCCTCTGGCTAGGCTAATTCAGTGCTGTTTACATTTTGCTGCTAACATGTGGCTCCAAGCTCTAGTGAGCAGTGAAACATATTGCTAACATTGCGTACTGAGCAAAACGACGTACAGTTCCGATTCTATAAACTGTAGTAAGTAAATATGTCTTCTGTACGTTATTCTAAAGGCGAAGTTTAAGTGTTCTGTAAAGCGTTTGACTGTATTATGAAAGCTGCTTGAAAAACATGTGCATCACCTTAGGTCACTGTCACTACGGCAACAGTGCTGGATAATTTGTCTAGCAAGCCGACACGGTGAAGCACATTATTATTAATTGCGCAGATCATATTCTCAATGTTCCTTCAGCAGCTTCACCTGATAGAGTTTAATAAAGACAACAGACTCACCACAAACTAAACCATCATGTTCTCTCTCTCTCTTTCCCTCTCTCCCTCACCCCCACCCCCACCCCAAATATAGTCAATCAGCCAATCCGTGTTTCCTGTCCAAAGTTTGCTTCTTTAGGATAAAGGAAAAAAGTGGTTAGACTTTATTTCTTCAATTTCCAGTTGCAAATTCTTAATTTTTCAACGTCAGGAAAAAAGCAGAAAACACGTTTAACAGTAAACGACACAGAAGCCCTTAACAACTAAATATACCTATTTTTCAGTGTTTAGTGCATCAACTCTGCCTTTATTACAGCTTCCATTCTTTTCAGGAGACTCGCTTTCAGTTTTTCAAAGGGATATTTTTTCACACCTTCAAAGTTATTTTTTTTTGTTTGTTTTTCAGATCTGAAGCAAAAGTGTAGCTTAATATCTCTAAAGATGAAAGCTTTAAGTGCTGGTTACCTGATGACAGTTTTGGTGGAGTACCAGGTCTTGTACAGTTGTTAGGAGAATCTGTATGAACTAGAGCTTTGAAATTGGAATCTCCTGCTTTTTCCACTTATTTTTCTGTGATTGTCCCCTTCCTTATCTTATATCTAATATCTTCCAAATATCTCCTGGGAAATGCCTAACTGGCTTTATACATTTTTTGTTATTAGATTAGTGCAAAAGTTTTAATGATATATATATGTGTGTGTGTGTGTGTATATATATATATATATATATATATATAGTGTGTATATATATATATATATATATATATATATATATATATAGTATATATATATATATATATATATATATATATATATATATATATATATATATATATTTTCTACAGAGAACACTTAAATATGGAATATGGAATTTTTCTGCAATGTTTAGTGCACAACTTCTATTTATTTGCTAAGATTGACATTAGAATTGTAAAAAAATAAAACATATAAAATACAAAATATGTCATAACTTTTGTGCAGGCCGCAGTGTCCAGCAACACTTTGCTTACAAATGTCCAAAAGTGCGTCCTTAGAAAATCAACCAAACATGTTGTTTGACCAGGGGTGGCCAAACATTCGCGTATTACTGTACATACATTGGTCGGTGTATTTTGTTGATTTGTGAAGTGAAAAGTGTAAAACTAAACAACTGCAGAAAACTATTTTTCATTTTTCTGCCAGTTACTGACCGCGACCCAGAAGGATAAGCAGTTTAGATGATGTGTGTGTGCCAGTTACTGTATGTTTAATTAACTTTAAACATGATTGTGTTACTATTTCAGAACTAAGGAAATTTGTTTTGACTCGCTGTGCAACACACACACACACACACACACACACACACACACACACATATACATATATATACGTATATATATATACATATATATACACATATATATACATATATATACACACACACACATATACATATATATACATATATATACACACACACACATATACATATATATACATATATATACACATATATATACACATATATATTATACATATATATATACATATATATACACATATATATACACATATATATATATATATACACACATATATATACACATATATATATACATATATATATATACATATATATATATACATATATATACATATATATATACACATATATATATATATACACACACATATATATACACATATATATATATATATATATATATATATATACACACATACACACAAATGAAAATAATACATACATACATAAATAAATAAATACATACATACATACATACATACATACATAAATAAACAGCCACACTGTTCATAGCATACAGCCCTTCAAAGCTTTCCCAGAAAAAATGAATGATAATGTTTTTCACTTTTTCCCACACATGCTCTTAGACACGACATGTCCATCGGTACACATAATATCTGAAGGCACAGTGTCTTCCTGGTCTTCCTGTTGCTATGATACGAGTCATTGGCCACAGCTTCAGCTTCACTTTCACGTCTTACCATCAATGCATGTTTATCTCTAACCTTCTGCCTCTGTGAGCTCATAACAGGTAAACCAAAAGATATGAAGTTCTAAGTCCGGAGTACTCGTTCTTTTCCAGTTTTCCCCAAGAGCTGAAAATTCATCCTCTCCTCTCCATTCAGACTGATCACTGATCCTCACCCCTCATTACAAAGAGAAATACCGAACAGAAATTTGCACCACATTTTATTAGCTGCAAAATGACACCACAGAATTTGATTATTGTTTTTAGGTGGGAGGTTGTTAAAAAATTTAGTTGAGCAGAAAATAACATTTAAAAACATGAGGTTGCACATTTGAGGTTGCACAAGCGGTATAGTTGGCAAAGTTGGCATCATTTTATGCAGCACAGAGATGCTACACAATGGCAAATGACATGCACAATTTAAAAGAGTGAATGTGGGACTACAGGAAGTGCGCAGATACATTAGCCATGTTTACATGCAACCTGATAATTCGTCAATAATCCGACTAATAGCTCAATCAAAACAGAATACATCCATATAAACACCTCAGTCGGGATAGACTAGTCCGATTGAGGCCATTCGGAATCCAATTTCTATCTGATTGAACGAGGTGGATAATCCTGTAAATAATCCGTTAAACAGAAGAATAGTAACCATGTAAACGCCTGTATCTGATTACATTCCCAATCAGACAGTTTAAGTATGTTCTGATCACGTGTGTCGCGTCACAGTGAAGGTTTATAAGGTTCAACATGGCGAAGCAGAAACTGGTCTGCAGAGGAGATGAAGTTTATGCTCTGATCTCTTCCAGTCTCAGAACACGACGTCTTCCTCTCGGCCTTCTTTAATAAGGACATGTGAAGGACGTTTTCCTGAGTCTGACATCATTTTAAAGCAATAAAAACACAAGCACTGCTCACTGCTGCTCATCTCACTCTTAATCTATAAAGAAAATGTAGTCAATCAGATTGGCAAAAATCTTTGCATGTAAACACAGACACTGACATTTTATCAGAAAACCTTACTATACAGGTGCACTTTACTGACTGCAGCTCATCTGGTTCTGTACAATTGATCAGCTCTCATCCAGGGAAGGATTAGTGACTGGGCCAGTTGGGGCCAGTGCCCAGTAGCGTCAGATTGTTAGGTCATTAGATTAGCCGAGAGATTAGATGAATAAATAGCCCTTGAATACGTAATAACCAAATAAGTGAAATAAAGGCCCCTCAACACATACCCTGCCGCTATATTTCAAAGAATTAAAAGCCCCCTAAAGCAAAAAGTGTGCAGGAAATAATGATCTATTGCGCTCTGACAGAGAATGAACCATTCTGTTCACATTGCATTTTTCCAGTGCTGTTCAAAGAGCACATAAACAAACACCAGCTGGTTGGTCTTTATTATTCTTATTTATTTTTAATTTGTCAGATTGTGGAGGGCCGCTGAAAGCCCTTGTGCTCAGGGGCCTTGTGAGACCATGATCTATCCCTAGCCCTATCTGCAGGACCACCAAAAGACCACTACTATGGACCGTTCTCAGAAGTGCTACATGTTCTATTGCTCATATAAGTCATCATTACGGTCTCTCATCTTATTAATGTGTGAGAAATGATCACAAATGGTTTAAAGCTCTCTGTTACTTGCTTGTTGCTGCTGGAGTCCACAGGAGGACGATGCTAGCTAATGGTCTACCATCAGGTGAATCTAAAAAATCTTCACCCACACCATTTTTTCAAAAATCTCGACATCCACATGATAGCGCAAAAACAGCTGGTGTGTTCACGGGATGATAATTCCCCATAAACTTTTGTCATACACCTTAAGGAGAACGTTGTGAGCGTGTACATCGTGCAAAATCACAAAGCTAAAGCAGAGGTTTTCTAACAATGTGATGCCGCCATGTTACTAATAACAGACCTTGACCTGCAGCTGGTCAGACCTCTGTAATTGAATCTGTGTGAAATATGGAAAGTCAGATTTTTGCTGGAAAAAAGGCTTTAAAAAGTGAAAGAACACCTACTGCATGCTGTTTGCTGATCAGAGCTTTTTTGTTGCTTTTCACCCTGTTTGAATCATTGACTTGGTATTTATATAAAATCTGACTTTGATGATCACTGAGGTCATTTTAATACTTCCAGTCAAGGTGACGCCTCATTTACAAGAATAGAGCGCACCTCTTTAATGAAAAGGTCGAGCCGAATTCAATTCTAAACATGATTAGAACTCTTAAATCACACCACACTGTCAAACAAACAGAAGCAAGCAAGTCGTCAGTCATATTTCAGACAGAGTCAGGCATATTTAATTCATGTGCAGGTTAATGGCGTGATGTCAGTGTTTTGACAAAGCTGTGTTTTGCACGTTCACATGAAAACACTGAAAATGGGACCCTTTAAAACCTCCACCCTAAAAAGCATTTTTGAAAACCTCCAAGATACAGAGAAAAAAAAATATCCAGATATGTGTGGACGGGGCCTCCACTCCCAACACTCCTGTTCAGACTATTAAAGTCAATAACAAGCCTTTCATGACCTTTGTGGGTGTGATGGGAGCAGGGAAAGCACTAAAAGATGTACTCAAGAAATAGGAACTCCAGGATTAGGGTAAATGGTAGGACAGGACCAGGTAGGGAACCTGTGCTATAGATTTATAATGCACTATAATGAAAGGCTCATAATTTGAAGCTGTATTGAACCTGAAGCGACTGCGAACTGCAGGAAAACGACATTCCAGTAGCAATTAAATGTTTAGTGTTTAGCATTTTAAGGCTGGTGATCCTCATTTACATTTAGTTTTGTTTTTGTTTTTTTTTGGCTGGAAGTCTTAAGTGTTGAGGCAGTCGAGTCGTGAGGCAGTTAAAGGCGAGTCTCGAGTCAGTTAAAGGGGAGTTTGAGTCAAGTCATGAGTCAGTTAAAAGTGAGTCCAAATTGCAGGTCGGTTAAGGCTGAGTTTGAATCGAGTAGCGAATAAGTTAAGAGTAAGAACGAGTTGAGTCGTGAACCACATAAAGGTGAGTCCGAGTCAAATCAGGACTCATTTAAAGACAAGTCACGAGTCAATTAAGAGCGAGTCAAAGTAACTAGTCAGTTAAGCGCGATTCCAAGGTGACTCATAAGTCTGCAAATCAGTTCAGGGGGGAGTTAAATCATGAGTCAGTTCAGAATGAGATGGAGTTTAGTTGCAAGGCATTTAAGGCTGAGTTCAAATCAAGTAGTGAGTCAGTTAAGGGCAAGTTTGAGTCGCAAGTCAGGTGCAAGTCAGATAAGTGTGAGTCCGAGTCATTTTATTATCCAGTTAACATTAGGGGAGTGAATACGCTGTCCTCTGTATCTGGACTTAAACCTGGTTAAGTCATCATCCATATCTTTACAACATTTGGGATATTAGTTATTTCAAAATAAAGTTTTATTAAACCGCTGTTTTTAAACAGTGTTTTTAAACCACCAATCTCTGCCTCACGCTACAGTGCCGCAAATAATTATCCAGAATTATTGGCATCCACACTTGATGAATAAGGCTGAATAACATTCATTTGATTGTTTATTAATTGTTTTTTTGAGAAACACAGCATGTTCAGCACCATGGGAACGTTATATAAGCGCATTGTGATAGTTGGTCTGACTGGCAGTCTGCCATCACTGTCGAAAATCAGATTTTACCCAAAAAAAACCACCATTTTCATTTGAATTATGCTGAATAATGCTGTTGGGTGCAGCACAGCACAGCTCCAGCGTTCCACCCACACAATTTTATCAACATAATGCATTTATTAGACTAATTCTTTGCAATGCCTCAAAGTTAAAGTGCTATTTATTACATCCAAATTTGAGTTACATCCACATCCAAGCTCTGGCAGGGCTGGATTAGTTTTATCTGGGACGGTGCTGTAATTTGAGTAATTACTAACAAGATCTGTGATTGTAATCCAGTACGAATCTGCAATATCTGTAGTTTTGCAAATCTGCTAAGTAATAATTCCAAACCAAAT
Source organism: Colossoma macropomum (assembly GCF_904425465.1). Lineage (NCBI taxonomy): Eukaryota > Metazoa > Chordata > Actinopteri > Characiformes > Serrasalmidae > Colossoma > Colossoma macropomum. The sequence goes on from NW_023494790.1 coordinate 11,275,090, forward strand.
TACCTTCTTCTAACTGACATCACAGTAATATAATAACAAAACTAGGTTAACAGAAAACAGCACCTCCATTTCTTTTCTTTTTCCGTGACCTGAAGAGACAGCTAACAGCTAAAAAAAGAGCTTGATTTGACTCAAATCCCTTAATCTTTAAGTTCATGACAAGGCTACTGGAATCCAGAAGAATTCAGTGTATAATCTCTCCTGTATGCTGCGTTTATGCACCATCATTTGGAATCATTTGTATCTTTTATCCTGTATGAATCTGCCAGACAGATCAATTACATTACAGGACTGGTCAGGTAATATAATTTGTATGTGAAGTGACTGACCATATAGCCCTATTGGAGCTGGGTTAGTTTACCAGAGGAGCTCTGGTAATAAAAATTGTGCATGATTTGACTGACCGATTCATACGGTATAAATGTTCTGTGTAATTTCCCCAAAATACCCCAAATAGCCCGGATTGAAACATCATTGCATGAATGTTTATGGCAGGATTATGCGACAGGCCCCAAACCTCCAAATAAGAATGGCATCAAAATAAATGAACTAATTAATTTATTAATTAATAATTAATTTTAAAAAGGGAACATACACCGAATTGTTGCGGATTTCAGTAGTCTTGTGATCTTGAGGATTAAGGAATTGAGCCAAAGCTCCAATTTAGCTTTTAGTCTTCTCTTCAGGTCGCTAAGAAAGAAAAAAAAAAGGAGGCGCTGTTTTCTATTACATGGTTGTGATGTTGATTCAAACAGGACTATTATTACCAAGGGATCTCCAAGTTTGGTGAATTATAGAAGGTAATTCACCCTGGAATGATTACAGTAGTTTTTACAGATCCGGGTTAATTGGGGTAATTTGACGAAATTACACAGATGCTTTATCCCATATTAATCGGTCAGTCAAATCACACACAAATTACATTACCAGAGCTCCTCTGGGAAAACTAATCCAGCTCCAGTAGGGCTTATAATCTGCTGAACTCGGAGCTCCCTCAGTTATAGCAGTCCTGTTCGAAACGATTTCGCAGTGATGTAATAACAAAATCAGGTAATTGGAAACAGTCCATTTGCCTCCATTTTTTTTATTTATTTATTTATTTTTTTTGTGACCTGAAGACAGGACTTAAGTTTAAAAGGAGCTCGATTTGTACCAATACCTTAATCCTCAAGTTGATGAGAAGACTACTGAATTTCACAACATTTTTGTGAGGGCTGATTTACAAGCAGAAAGAAAAGTTCATATTTTTAAAGTACCTCTCATGACACAATGCGTTTTCTGTCTTCTTGGATGGCATTTGTTAAGGTGAATGAACCCACTTCACCCGCCTAATGCAAGACTTTATGCATTTAGCCGCACAACTTTTTGTTATTGTTTAGGAGTGTGAGGCCTGTCACGGTAAGGCAAAGGTAATGCTGATTTTCATGTCGGTGCATCAATGTTTTGATATGGGATTCTTTTTCCACATATTAATCAGCCAATCAAATCGTGCACAAACAACAGTATGGGACCTCTTCTGGTAAAGCTAATCCAGCTCCAATAGGGCTTTTTTCTAAGAGTGCACCTTTCAAGGCCTTCCACCAATAGGAGTTCCACCATTCTTTCAAAATTTCTGCATAATGAATTTACTAGTTCTACAGAAACTTACCAAGTCAGAATTGTTCACAGTGGTGTTTATAGGAACCAGATGTCTGAACCATATGAGGCCTGTAAAACTCCCTGAACTAGAAGTTATTAGCTGAAGTGCCTGATGCCTAAAACATGTTTTTACAGTAGTTTTGAAATAAGATTTTGATCTAAAATTAGTTTTTAATAGACACATGCAGGACATTGTAGGGCAAACAGTCCCTGAAGAAAACATGGTTTTGGATAGTCAATAAAATGGCTATAGACATGGTTGTAGACATGGTGACCCCTGGTTCCTATCACCACCACTGTAAAAATAATTAAAAACTGAATCAGCAATTTTCTCTCCAATGAACCAAGTCACATTAAAACAAATGATAGAAAGTTTGAAAATCAGTGGGATTCTTCTTTTACAAGGCTGTGATGCAATAGTTTGGTGAAAAATCTAATTTCCAGAAATCCACCCCCCCCCTTTAGTCAATCAGCCAAAACATGTTTGGTGTCTGAAGTTGCTTTAGTTTTGCTCTGAAGCTATGAGGCTAGTGTAGCTAACAAGTGATGCAAGGTTATACCTCACCAATAGACTGCCAGCCTAAATCATCCCACAGTTCAAACCCATTCTTAAGTCATCTCTAATAGACCTACTTATGTAGTTTCTGACACTGTACGACACACTGTTATCTATAAACAGACAAAAAATTCTATTTTACACAGATTTTAACCCTAAGATGGAATTAACACCACAACTGCTTTTTTCACATTTTTGCTGCCTTGTTCTGCACATTTTTTCATTTTTCCACTGCTGTTTATTGCAAATATTTGTGATTTGTTAAAAAAAACAAAACATAAATTCCAATATTTACACTCCTATCTATAAAACATTAATTATGAAACTTTGTAGATTTTGTATTACTATAAGAATATGTTGCTTAAGTGTTTTATTTACCGAATTAAACTCAGAAAATACATACAGGCCTACACATAATTTGGGAGCCCACAGGGAAAATCAGCATTTTTTTAATTTTGAAGTAAAAGGGTTTACACATCTTGTACAGACAGTGCCAGCTCTGCCTATGAAGCCACTTAAGTGGATGCTTGGGGTCTTCGTGACCACCAAGGGGCCCCCTAAATCTTCTAAATTATTACCGTACAGTTGTGTTGCCCTGCAGGTGCTGAAGCATGCCTCTTTGTCCCTTAATGACTTGTAATTTAACGCAAGAACAACGCTAAAATGATGTGGATTAAATTTTAACACACTAGCATCATTCATGATTCTTGCATGTTCAACTTTGACCAACTGCTCTCAAACCCCGCCTTATTTCCTTGGCCCTCCAATCACTGCTTAGTTTCTATACACCATTCGATCAGTCAGGTCTTCAGTTCAGCCAGCGAGACAGATTTTGAATGTAAAACTCCAGATATGTGGATAATCTGTATCAGATAGCCTGACGGACCGAAGGATGGTTTTTATGCATTTCCATAGACTAAACTCATATTTGGGTGAATCTGTGTGGTTAACACCACCATCACCTCAACACATATAACAGCAACAGTGTCTTCTCAATAGTGAGTCATTTTGTAACAATCCCCTTATCAATCTCAACCACGAAAATAGTTACTGAAGTTGTTCGAGGAAAATACACTCCAAGTATAGTAGAAGAGTTTGCAATCAAGTCCGAATAGGAGAGACAAAAACAATCCTTTTGAAGTTATATTGAATCAAAATATCACAGATTTGCAATATTGAGACAAACACAAGCGCATATACAACCCCTATATACACAATATGTAACCAGTGTCCATCAAAATCTCAAAGTCCACAAAGTCCAAATCCCCAAAAATCCAAAAAAATCCAAAATCCCACAAGTCCTTCGCAGCAAACAAAAAAGAAAAATCCAGGACAGATCTCACCGGAGGTGCAGGTCGGATTTCAAATTATTCCCAAGACACTCAGAGGAAATCCACCTTCTAGTGCTTCCCTTTGGCTTTGGGATGTACTGCTCCTTTTCCCCCAAAGACATCACCACCCTCACTTCCACATGGCCAAACTTTTTCTCTCCTTCCTCTTCCTGTTTCTAGTCACCTGTCCCAGTGACTCCTCCCCCCTTTGCCAACAGAGCTCTTAAATGGCCTACTCAGCTCTTTTAGTTCAGTTTCAGTTTAGTTCAGTTCAGTCCCCTGGATAGCCGATGGCTAATACAGAATTCTGAAAAAACCCTTTAATTTAATACTGTTAATACACCCAAAAGAAAGTTTAACATTGAGGCTTTTAAATTAAACCATTTTCTAATGATATACACAACAAAATCAATTAAAAAAACTTATCATGTGGCAGCATCACAATCTCATTTGCTGGTCAGTTGATAATTTGTGCTAGTTTGACTCAATAATAATCTGTGTGTGAAAAAATAATCCTGCAAAAAGTCGCAGATTTTGAACGCTGGTGTGTTTTTAGCTGGTATGCTAAAAAACAGTTAATCTTTTCCTGTTCCAGCCTGTCTTGTGGTAGCAGGTTTAACTGAGTTAACCCATGTGTTCATTGTGATCGTTGGCTTGTTTGTCACATTTTATTGGCTTCCAGCTGCCATGAGAGTCACGACTAAACCATCAGAGTCATACACAGTTCCTGTAAAGGTAATTCTTTCTGCTAACTGTCAATATATTGTAGCGCCCACTGCTAAGAAAGGACACACAGCTAATGCACAATTGTGTACTGCTTCGCTTTAAGGCTTTAGGCTAACAGTTAGCCTAGCATTAGGCTCTCCCCCTGTTTAAATTCCTGAATAAGGTCTATTCATGCCATTTTACTAGTTTTAATGTGTATACATAGATTATTGACAGAATTTAAAGCAAATATATTACTGTTGTGGGAAAAAAACCTCATATCTCCATTTTTGTGGTTTTTCAGTTTTTGGCATGATTTGAAAATACCTGTTGCTCTTTACATTGTTTTTACATTTCATGAAGAATGGACCAAAAGAAACAGCCCAAAATGACTGGTTCCATTGACTTACATGAACAGTACAGTAGGTTTTTTCCTTCTCCTGTAAAGTTACCATTTTGGAGATACAAAGTTTTCTTCTGACAACAGCAATATGAAGATTTTGACATGTATTTGTGGAAACAGTTTTGGAATTGACTTCCAGTATTTGTTAGCCTAGTACTTCAAGTGTAAAGCCAAAGAAGCAAAATTTGGACGTCAATCATATCTTGGTTAATTAGCTGCACTTACGGTAAGAGGAAAATCATTTTTTGTCAAACTATCTTTATATCCATGCAGCAGTAGTGAAATGTATTTGTGGAATTCTGACAGTCACTGATGTGTATTTAAATCTGCAGTGTGTTGACTGTGATGTCTGCACACTCTTTAAATCTCAATAAGGAACAAGGGGGTATTTATGTCTTTATTATTCTGGCGGTGTACAGCTTCCCCTCCTCTGCTCTTTCTCTGAGTAATTACTCTCAGTGACAGAGATAGTAATCCAAAATTGATTCCTAGTCGTCAAGTTGAAATACTGCTGCTCACTGCAATAAATGTCAGAGGGTAAAATCAAGAATCTCACTGAAAAGCAGGATGGAGAAAAGTGAGAGGAAATGCATGTGTGGAAATGTGAATTATTTATTTATTTTGAGGAAAATAGGGGAAATATCCCTTCCATTGTAAAGCTGAACCATACCTGTGTACAGGGTTAGGATGTGATGCAGTAACTGATTTAAGACTGATAAATCAATGTGACCATCAATTATTAATCTCAGTGTTACTGAGCTCTGCTAAAGCCTGAGTAGACTGATAAATCAATGTGACGATCAGTTATTAATCTCAGTGTTACTGAGCTCTGCTAAAGCCTGAGTAGACTGATAAATCAATGTGACGATCAGTTATTAATCTCAGTGTTACTGAGCTCTGCTAAAGCCTGAGTAGACTGATAAATCAATGTGACGATCAGTTATTGATCTCAGTGTTACTGAGCTCTGCTAAAGCCTGAGCAGACTGATAATCCAATGTGATGATCAGTTATTAATCTCAGTATTACTGAGCTCTGCTAAAGCCTGAGTAGACTGATAAATCAATGTGATGATCAGTTATTAATCTCAGTGTTACTGAGCTCTGCTAAAGCCTGAGTAGACTGATAAATCAATGTGACGATCAGTTATTAATCTCAGTGTTACTGAGCTCTGCTAAAGCCTGAGTAGACTGATAATCCAATGTGATGATCAGTTATTAATCTCAGTGTCGCTGAGCTCTGCTAAAGCCTGAGTAGACTGATAAATCAATGTGACGATCAGTTATTAATCTCAGTGTTACTGAGCTCTGCTAAAGCCTGAGTAGACTGATAAACCAGTGTGATGATGAGAAAAGCTCATCTCCCCAACAGCCCCAGCCCCCCCAACCCCCCCATTACACCATAGCCATTCAGTAAATTTCATCACGTGTTGCAGTTGGATTTGGTCACATCATTTGATCATATAAAGGTGTAATGTTTTATTGAATTATTAATTTCATTTTAGTTTCAGTTATATATCAAGAAAATCAAATTACCCCACAGCAAATGTGCCCAAACTAGCCAACTTATTTTTCATATTTATTTTTAACTGAAATTGCCTGATTGTTATTGACCATAAACAATTCAAATAAACAAAATAAAAGGCAGTTTATACATAGACACACTAATATTCTAACAAACTTAAAGCACACCAAAGACAAAAATAAGGCATCAACTTACATGCAGGCAATTTAGCATGGCAATAAAACTAATAACAAAAAAGTGAGAATTCAGTGTGGGTTAATTAGAGTATCTCAGATAAACAACATCAGGAAAAGTGCGTTTCCTCTGTGGAATATCATGAATAACCAAAAGCTTGCTCAGACGTCATTAATTATTCATGAACAGCTCTTTGATCCCCAAACTGATCCCACCAGTGCTGTTCTCATCCCTGTATCCCCCTAGATTGGCTGAGAAAATAAGGGGGGTGGAGTTACAGCACAGAAGAACTGGAGCTTCGCTCTCAGTCATGAGGAGTATGAGTGTGTGAAGCGGTGTGCGACTGAACTGCCTCAGAGATCTGCGGAGGATTTGGAGATCTTCATCTCTGATTTGCTACTGAGCTCCTGACAGCTCGTTTTTATTTTGTTCCTGTCCACTTTTGAGCTCCACAACTCTTTTATCTTTTTTTCTATTATTATCTGCTAATGAAAATGCAGTTTACTCTTCTGTTACCTACTTTGCTTTCCAGCCTTGGCTTTTTCCCTCCTTCTTTTTAAGCTCATTTTTGTAGCATCTTTTCTTTCATATATATTTTTGAGATATAGTGTTTTCTTCTTTATTATTTTTTTTCATATTACATAGTTTTTTTCTTCACTTTCTACCTGTTTCTATTGAGGCTGGTGAGCTGAGGCTGAAGTAGCAGATTGAAGTGGACTGTGAAAGCTGACCACAGGTGAAGTGAGAGAATTCCAGCAGAAGCCACTCAAACCTGGACATGGGAGACATCAGAAACTCTGGTAGTTCTTCTTGGACTATTTAGAACTACAGCAAACTGAAACTCTTCTGAAACTCTACCAGAACGATGTAGAACGTCTTCAGCGGCTCCAACGATGAACACCACGCTGCACTACGGACTCGTCCAAATCTACAATGCTAGGAATCGCAGTGCTGCCAGCATGCCTGTCCACAGAGACAGTCCGGTCGGGAAAGACTCGCCTTCGTCCTCGCAAGGATGCTACAAACAGCTGCTAATCTCCACTGAGGTGTTCCTCACACTGGGCATCATCAGCCTGCTGGAGAACATCCTGGTGATAGCGGCTATTGCCAAGAACAAGAACCTGCACTCGCCCATGTATTTCTTTATCTGCAGCTTAGCTGTAGCGGACATGTTGGTTAGCGTGTCCAATGCTTCAGAAACAATTGTTATTGCCTTGATCAGTGGCGGTAACGTCTCAATCCCGGCTGGAGTGATCCGCAGCATGGACAACATCTTCGATTCTATGATCTGCAGTTCATTGTTAGCGTCCATCTGCAGCTTGCTAGCTATCGCTGTTGACCGCTACATTACCATCTTCTACGCGCTGCGCTACCATCACATTGTAACAGCCCGTCGCACGCTGGCAGTCATTAGCTCTATCTGGGCTTGCTGCACCATCTCAGGTGTCCTTTTCATCGTTTACTCAGAAAGCACCACCGTACTGGTGTGCCTCATTAGCATGTTCTTCACCATGCTAGCCCTCATGGCTTCGCTATATGTCCACATGTTCTTGCTGGCGCGTCTCCACATCAAGCGCATAGCGGCCCTGCCAGGCCACGCGCCCATCCGCCAGAGGGCCAACATGAAGGGGGCGGTGACCCTGACCATCCTGCTGGGCGTGTTCGTGGTGTGTTGGGCACCGTTCTTTCTGCACCTCATCCTTATGATCACCTGCCCCAGGAACCCCTACTGTGCCTGCTTTATGTCCCACTTCAACATGTACCTCATCCTCATCATGTGCAACTCCATCATCGACCCGCTGATCTACGCCTTCAGGAGTCACGAAATGAGGAAAACCTTCAAGGAGATCTTCTGCTGCTGGTACAGCCTGCCCAACATTTGTGTATCTGAGCCACCAGAATCGTGCTAAGTTTCTGGAGGTATGGAATTGCTATGCCAGGGGTGCCGAAGTCTGGTCCTAATGAATCTTCTGTCCTGCAGAGGTTTGCTCCGAAGTCTAATCTAACACCAGAGGTGTAAAATTCAGGTCCAGAAAGTAAAAACCCTCCCCAGGCCTGGCTTCTCTAGTTAGATCAAACCACCAGCAGAGCTGTCCAGGCAGTTGGAACAAAATCCTGGGAAGGATTTTTACTTTCTGGACCTGAATTTTACACCTCTGTCTAACACAACTAATACATACATACATACATGCATACATCATCTAAACTGCTTCTCCTTCTGGGTCGCAGTACAACTAATACAGTCCATTTGAATTTTAATGCCAATTATGTTGTAGCTGAACTTATAGAGGTGGCTCTCCAGGACTGGACTTGGGTACCCCTGCGCTAGGCTAACTACACAGACCATGTATATAGTACTCTCTGAGCCATGCAGGCTAACTTATGACACACTGAGCCTCGTTCTCTTGCAGCACACTACTCCTGTGCTTAGCTGGTCTAGGGGGTTAGATGTGATCTTGTAACAAGAAGATGTTGGATTGCAGTGGAATAATAAAGGTTTACGTCCTCTAAAACCCACCCCAAATCCTCCTTTAGTTCATTCTCTTTTAACATCTGGAAAACAATTGATAATACATGCAAAACAAGCTAGCTAGCGAAACACTACCGTTAGCTAACTGAACTATTTTCTCTTGCAGCAGGTAATCTATTTTTTTTCCATGTGTAATATGCGTACATGACACACATCTACATGCTTTATTAGAGTTTTTGGGGGAACTTTTGAGCCATGCTAACGTACATTACATTCATGAGCTAACAACAGGCTTTTTGTCCATTGGACAGTGTTGAGGAGCGCACCATCACCCCCTAGTTTGAGCTGCACCTTCAAGAAGCATTTAAATTGTTTAGCAATTTCCCCACACAGTTTGCTCCCACCCTAGTGAGTCTATGTTCCCACCCAAATTAACCTAAAACCTTCTTTTGATTCTTTTTATGAGATCACATCTGGCCCCACAAGACTAGTCCTATACTACAACATTCTAAAAGAAGATGCCTCATTGAAATGCAAATGTAGTCCAGGACTAGGCTTAATCCCTGTTTTGGGCCCAATCCTATTTCACCCCTTGCCCCCACCACTTAGCCCTTAGCCCTCTGTTTTGCGCATTCACATCCAGTGTTAGGGTGTCCTGATTTTTGTTGCGATAGAGGGGTGGGGTAAAGTGTTGGGGCTACATGGCCCTCCAAACAGAGGTTTTTCAGAGGCACTCCAAGCGGAGTGTTATCAGAAAAAAAGAAAAAAACTGGCGACATGGCTGCGCGAGCGACCAAAGAAACCTACAAATGTGAAAATTTTCTCGGTTAAAAAATTACATTAATCATTGTATTATCTTAGTTTAATGTTGTTTCAATGTATTATGGCTGTTTTCTTCATAACAAGCATAAAAAATCGCTAATAGTATGCTAATGTCTCGGTAGCTAGCTAGCTAACTTTCCCATTCCAACTTAAATAGTTCAGCAGTGTTGACGCCTGAAGCGCCAGAATGTAACTGCTGCACTATTTAAGGTGGAACGGGAAAATTCAAACAAGAAGCTGGTGAATATCTGACTTCAGCTTCATATCACTAAAGAATCAGTGGTGTGCGATAATAAATAACTGTCTTATCCCCCTCTTTGAAGGCATATGATGCTCTAAATGTACCTAAAGCCCAGCAGTGAGGAGCTGAACTTTTCCCTTCTCTGTTATCACTGAAGTCGGGCCGGGTCGCCTACAGAGCAGCGCTAGTAGCTGTTAATGAAGCAATGTTTTTTTGTTTTTTTTAATTTGAGGGTTGTCCCATTTGATAGGGCAAGATTTCAACCACTACCCCTTGTAACTCGGTTCCAAGGGGTTAGGGTGACACTCGAAAACAAGAGGGTAGGGGTAAAAAGAAGAAATGGGATTGAGCCTTGGAAACTCTTTGGGCAAAAACTTTCCTCAATTGTCCCTTTACCCCAAAGGCAGCCTCGTTTGATGACTGAAGTTTGCTTCCTTAGTTTTAAAACTGGAGCCTCGAAGTTAATGAAGCTAAGTAATGGAAGCTTATAGCACATTAGCATTGCAACAAACTCTTGAATGCCTACTCTCAATCAGACATATGTGGTTTCTGACATTTTAGGCTTAAAGATGGCTTCTATTTTTGCCATGCTACATGTGTTTGTCCCTGTTTTGTATATAACAGATGTCAGAAACCACAAAAGCGAGTCTGTTTGAGATCATTTTATGATTATAATGTGAAGATTTGGGCTTGTAGTTTGCATGATGCTAACTGGACTACCTACGCTTCTTGTTAGCTACATTAGCGTCATAGCTAGTGCTAAACTTCAAGGCACCAAACATGTCTTACCTTAGGGATACTGGGAAACCTTTTTCACTGAACCACTGCTTTCATTCATAGGAATATCACACTGTGAATGTCTTTAAAGAATCTGGTGCCAGAACGCTGTCTGTGCTGATATGTGCGGTGCTTAGCCTACAGCCTGAATACATTTCTGCCTCAAAAATTCAAAGTGCAGGGAGTTTAAGATCACAGAAGATCATCATGTAAAGATAATTAAGTGTTTCTGGTGGTTTTGTACTGTGTTTTGACTAACTGTGTTAATATGACAATTGATATTGCTATGTAAAGGCTCCTGATATGTAATAGGTGACCTGTGACTGACCTGACTTCTTCAAGGGTTCTTCAGTAAAGACAGTGGTTCTAAATAAAACCATGAACACCATATGACGTTAAATGGTTCTTTGCATCCTTTTCGAAAGTGGTTTAAGTAGCACCAAAGAGGGTTCTATTGGGTGCTATATAGAACCATTTTCTATCAATCAGAAGAATGATTCCACCAGGCAAAGGACCATTTAAGCAGGCAAATGGTTCTTTGCATGTTCATGGTTCTATATAGGTTCTAATGGTCTGCATTTGGGAGTTAGGGGCCTAGACAATGCTGTACAGTGGCTAAAATGCTAAAAAGCAGGGAAAAAAGGACATGCTGGGAAGGAATATGTAACTTTCCACTGACATCACTGACTTGTGTTTTCTGTTTATGAATATTTGAAGATGCTGTGTTGTTTGTGTGCGTGTGCAAATGTATGAATCCCTCAGAACATTCCAGCTGTGTAAACATCTGCAGTGTCCTGAGGGGATTATATAGCCTAGCAGAGTAAATATAGCCCTCAGCATCCCTGCACATCTGATACCTTGAGCTGTCTAAGCATGTATGGAAAGGAAAGCTGAAAAACAAAAAGAAAAACAGACCTAGAGAAGACAGTCATTGGTCATTTCCATTATGAGCGTAAGTTTGTTCTTTATATTGCACTGTTTTGTTCATTTTTATAGTGTCTATAGTGTCTATTTTTCTTTGCTCTGTGTTCTTTATATGCATCGGTTAAGTGCTTTAGCATTGTACTGTGTACAGGAAATACCAATTGTGTTCTTTTTTGAATGCCTCAGAATATGGTGTACATTTTGAAAACACACAAACTGTATACTGCTGTTTGCATCGTGTCTTGGCCTTCAAATGCTGCTCTGCTAAAGCAAATCTATTTTATTTAATTGTGGCCTAAGCTATTTTAATAAAAACAAATGTTGGGCAAAATATTGGCAGATATTTATTGTCTACATGTACTTACGTAATCAATGCATACATAATATGTAAGTGTACACAATGAAAAAAGATGTTTTTTCAAGGGTTCTTTACTAAAGACAGTGGTTCTATTTAGAACTATGAGTTCTATATAACACAATTTCATGCTTAAATAGCTTTTTGTATACACATTTGAAAAAAATTCTTTCAGGATTCTTTAGTAAAGAAAATAGTTCTATATAGAACATAAACACTCAAAGAACCCTTTGCATGATTAATGATCTTCAGATTAATGGAGAAGATGGTTCTAAATAGAACTATTTTGAAAATGGTTCTATATATAGCACCAAAAAGGGTTCTTCAATTGTTATGAAGTCAACCTTGTAACAATAGAAGAGCGCTTTTTGGTGCTAGAACCATTTTCAAAAAGGTTCTATATAGAACCATGTATAACATCCTCCTCCAATCTGAAGAATGTGAAAATAGTTTGACGTAGAATATGTACTTTTCACCTGGACAAACTTATTTAGGTTACACAGTTTGGCCCTAAACCACTGTTGTACCTTTGAGGGAACATTTACATGGTTTGTACCTTGATGAACAAAAAATCAACCTGTACAGAACCTTTATTTTTAACAGTGTAGCTCCGCCCATTCACACTGAAGTTATAAGGAGTGTTTTGGTCCACTGCTTTTTGAATTCGGCTAGTCAGACTGTAGAATGTTGCATAGCAACAAACTTATACACCGATCAGGCATAACATTATGACCACCTCCTTGTTTCTACACTCACTGTCCATTTTATCAGCTCCACTTACTATATAGGTGCACTTTGTAGTTCTACAGTTACAGACTGTAGTCCATCTGTTTCTCTGCATACTTTGGTAGCCCCCTTTTACCCTGTTCTTCAGTGGTCAGGACCCCCATGGACCCTCACAGAGCAGGTACTATTTGGGTGGTGGATCATTCTCAGCACTGCAGTAACACTGACGTGGTGCTGGTGTGTTAGTGTGTGTTGCGCTGGTCTGAGTGGATCAGACACAGCAGTGCTGCTGGAGTTTTTAAACACCTCAGTGTCACTGCTGGACTGAGAATAGTCCACCATCCAGAAATATCCAGCCAGCAGCATCCTGTGGGCAGCGTCCTGTGACCACTGATGAAAGACTAGAGGATGACCAACACAAACCGTGCAGCAGCAGATGAGCTATCGTCTCTGACTTTACATCTACATCTGCCCTTCCCCCATCACAAAATCCAATAAGTGATCAATGGAGACACATTCAAGACGCATGATGGAAATGCCAGGTGTAAATAGCTATACATCCTACTCTCCTCTCACTGACTGATCAGAAACAGAGGTGTGAACAGGACCTCAGAATCTGCACTTCCCACAGATTTTCCCTGCTTGTTTTTAAGAGCTACGAGCCAGAAATAATGTAAGAAGAAGCATGTCAAGGCAGAAACTCTAGGGGTGGGCGTGGTGGGGTTAGGAGGGTTCACATCATTCTTCAGTCTGTTAAAAATCAAAGCCCTAATGTCCTGTAAAACTGCTGTCAAACAAAACTGCCTGCAGACGTATAATAATGACTCCTTCTGGGAAATAAAGACTCACAATATGATCATTTTGTTTATTAAAATCCACACTAAAGGCAACACATCATCACTGTAACCACATACCTGCACACCATTGCTCGTATAATTCATATGCCAGTGCTGTGTTACAGTCTTTCACACAGTAAATGGAGACATTGTCACAGTGCTGATCTGACAGGGATGATCCTACAAGATCAGACACATAGATATTAAAAACGTAATCATAACATATCACAAATGCTAATAATCTGGACCAGGATGTACAATTAGATGTAAAGGACCCATATTGTATGTAAGCTTTGCTAATGTTCCAAAACATACTCTTCACTAAAACCCTCCATCACTGGATGCTAAGCTTCAAAACAGCCCAGTTTGAATGCATATTTCCTGTGATGTCATCAAAATCAACACTTTTACAATTATATCAGCCTATTCAGCCTACAGCAGTTTAGCCCCACCCCAATCACACTGAAGTTATAAGGAGTGTTTCAGCCTGGGCCACTTTATGAATGATAAACAATCCTAAAGCCACAGAATTGATTTCATGCTCAGGTCCTTCAAAGAAGCCAAGAGATTGTGTGGAAAAGGCAGATTCTACAACCCCATTTCCAGAAAAGTTGGGACGCTGTGCAGAATGTAAATAAAAACAGAATGCAATGATATGAAAATCATGTAAACCATATTTTTTTAAAGGAAAATACTACAAAGACAACATATCAAACGTTGAACCTGAGAAATTGTTTTTTTGAAAAATGTATGGTCATTTTGAATTTGATGGTTCTTCAATGGCTCTTTTTTAGAACCATGAGTTCTATAGAGAACCATTTTATGCTTAAATAGCTTTTTGTATACACACTTGAAAAAGATGGCTCTTTAAGGATTCTTTAGTAAAGAAAATGGTTCTATATAGAACCAGGAACACTCAAAGAACCCTTTGCATGATTAAAGGGTTCTTTGCATAGTGAAATGGATCACATCAAATCACATCATTCTTCAGTCTGTTAAAAATCAAAGCCCTAATGTCCTATAAAACTGCTGTCAAACAAAACTGCCCACAGACGTATAATAATGACTCCTTTGGGAAATAAAGTAGACTCACAATATGATCGTCTTTTTTATTTAAATCCACATTAAAAGCAACACGTCATCACTGTAACCACATACCTGCACACTATTGCTCATATCATTGATATGTCAGCGCTGTGTTACAGTTTGATTCACACAGTAAATGAAGACATTGTCACAGTGCTGATCTGTTAGGAATGATCCTAAAGGATCAGAGAGTCAGAAAATCCATCCCTTGTGTTTGTATGTAGAAGTAATAGTACACTGTTAAAAACAGATGGTTCTTTAAGGGTTCTTTAGTAATGAGAATGTTTTATATAAAAAACCATGAAAACTCAAAAAACCCTTTGCATGATTAAAAGGGGTTCTTTGCACTGTGAAAGCATTCTTCAGTTTGAAGGTTTCGTTGAGTGTTCATGGTTCTTTATTGAACGATTTTCAAGAACCATCTTTTTTATGAGTGTATACAATGTTGTGACTTGAAAAATACTGGAAACTGATTGGCACTAAAAATACTCATTGAAAAACACTGAAAAACTGACATTGAAGATTGACAATGAAAACACTGGACTGGACTGTTGTTGAAAAACAAAGGAAACTGACTGGCATTGAAAAACGCTGGAACTGCCATTGAAGAAAAATGGAAACTTATTAGCCTTGAAAAACAATGGAAACAGATGGGCTTTGAAAAACAATGTAATTGATTAGTATTTAAAAACACTGGACACTGAGTGTTGTTGAAAAAGAGTGGTAAATGATTAGCATTAAATATGTAAACTGATTGCCACTGAAAACAGTGGAAACTGGCATTGAAAACGATGGAAACTAGTAGGCATTGAAAAACAGTGGAAACTGATAGGCATTGAAAAACAATGAAAATTAATTTTCACCAAAAAACAATGGAAACTGATAAGCATTAAGAACACTGGAAATTGATAGGCATTGAAAAACAATGGAAACAGATTGGAATTGAAAATGATGGAAACTGGTAGGCATTGAAAAACAGTGGAAACTGGTAGGCATTGAAAAACAATGAAAACGGATAGGCATTGAAAAACAATGGAAACGGATTGGCATTTAAAACGATGGAAACTGATTGGCATTGAAAATTATGGAAGCTGACTGGCTTTGAAAAGCAATAGAAACTGATAGACATTAAAAAACAATGGAAATTGATTGTCACCAAAAAACAATGGAAATTGATGCCCACTGAAAAACAATGGAAACTCATTGGCACTGAAACAATGGAATTTGATTAGTATTGAAAAACACTGGACACTGTTGTTGAAAACCCATGGTAAATGATTAGAAGTAAAAATGTAAACTGGCACAGAAAACAGTGAAAACTGGCATTGAAAAACACTGGCATTAAAGAACAATGGAAACTAGTAGGATTGAAAAACAGTAGAACCTGATTGGCTTTGAAAAACTATACAAACTGATAGGTATTGAAGAACAATGGAAACTTATTGGCATGGAGAAAATGTAAATTGACTGGCAGAGAAACAGCGTGGGACTCAATGTTTTTTCTAAAATAAGTGTTCATCCTGTCACTTTCTGAAGAGTTGAGTCCCTCATGTAGTTCTGCCCAAAATAACCAATATTCCAGTTCTGCTTGAGACTGTGGGTCCTCTATCCGTTCTCCCTCTTCCTTTCATCACCACTCACTGTGTTTCATTTCTCTCTGCATTCGGTGATTCTGCTCTGGGTATGAGAGAGGGTGAGTTGCCCCTTACTCTCTCTCACAGGCTCTCACGGACAGCCGCAAAAACTTTTTGGCAACACTTTATAATAAGCTCTGATACATCCTTCACTCTGCAGCTCCCTTTAAACGAGGTGAGCCAGGTTCAACTCCCAGACAAGTCCTAGTTGAGCCCCAGCCAAGGCTGAATGACAGCATCTGTCAAGGCAGGAAAGCAGGGTGAAAAAAGAAAAACAGCCAAAGAAAATATGTCTCTGATTATATCCAGAAAAGATCACAGACATGAAGTGTTATCAAATACAATGAACTCTGTACTCCTTAAACTGCAGCCGTATTATTCAGTAATTACTGTAAATGATTCAGTCAGTATTTTTAAAATTTTCAGTACTTACTGTCAATTATTCAATGGCTACTATCAATTATTTAGTTTATTCAGTAACTATAAATTATTCAGTTACTACTATTTTTCAATAACCAATTATTCAGTTATGAATATCAATTACTCAGTAACTATTTTAAATAATTCAATTGGTACCATCAATTATTCAGTAACAACTATCAATGATTCAGTAACAACAATACATTATTAAGGGACTTCTATCAATTCTTCAGTAACTACTATCAATTATTCAGTAAATACTATCAATTATTCAGTAACTACTATCAATTATTCAGTGACAAATATCAATTATTCAGTAACTGCTATCAATTATTCAGTGACTACTGTTAATTATTCAGTAACTACTATCAATTATTCAGTAACTACTATCAATTATTCAGTAACTGCTATCGATTATTGTGTAACAAACATCAATTATTCAGTAACCACTATCAATTGTTCAGTTACTATTCTTAATTATTCAATAACCATTATCAATTATTCAGTTACTACATCAATTATTCAACAACTGCTATCAATTTTTCAGTAAGCACTATCAATTATTCAGTAACTGCTATCAATTGTTCAGTTCAATGATCAGTTCAATGATCAATTATTTAGAAACAACTAACAATTATTCAACAATTACTGTAAATTATTCAGTCTGTATTATTAAAAATTCCAGTTATTACTATGAAGTCTGCGGTAAATACTACAAAATATTCAGTAACTGCTACAAGTAGCTACTATAAATTATAAAATTCTTTAACTGATATAGATTATTCAGCAACTACTATGAATTATTCAATAACTATTATGGCTTAAATCAGTAAATACTGTAACTCATGTGTAATTAGAGTAAGGACTGGAAGTATAGACACAAATACCTTTAGAGTTTAAGGTGGTAATCTTCCAGTTTTCCTTAGCCTTGATATGTACTTTAAAACTTTCTTTATTGGCATGATTGACAGTATTACACTGTTCACTACTTGTTATCCATTTGATATAACAGGGTTTGCGTATTTAAATTTTTCTTACCCTCTGGAACTGGCCCTGAGGATATACTCTTAGTCGTTTCCAGCCCTTTTTAAAATTATTCTTTTCTCTCCAAATTCAAACCAAAAACTGTTGTGAACTTACGCTGATGATGCCACACATTCTCTTTAATTAATGAGAGTACAGTCAGCATATAGATCTCTCAACCTAAACTTAAAAAGCTGAAATACTTATTTACTCTCAACATATTTTCAGTTTGTCAGTCACATTGTTCATTTTTAATTGTAAAATTCTGAGGAAAAAAAATCCCCAGCTCTTTTTTCAGAAATTCTGACACTTTTTGTCTCATTTAAGAAAATATTAACGTTTCTGAAGATATTAAGCCTTTATCATCATTGAACATCATTTAACAGAGATTTCCCTGCCAATATATAAAAAAAGTAAACGAAACTTTTAACTTAAAGACCTTACGTTGCCATTTATTATTTATTATTTATTATTTGACATTTAGATTAACTCAAAATTATAAGGAACCTTTTTTTAACTTTTAACTTTTTAAAGTTAAAATCCTCAATTTTTTACAGAATGTCAATTGTGGCAAATTATTTGTTGCTTGCTGTTGATTTGGTTATCCATTAATCCTCAGAATTACTTTTAACCCTGTCAATCATACATCCTTATTGGATGTCTTAAGCACATGATTGGCCTAGAGAATTCCGAGCTGCCTACGTCACAGGACTTTCTCAGTTAATGTTGGCCATTTATTTTCCCTTTTTTGCCACTATTGATTTATGGGGTCCCTCAAGGATCTATATTAGTCCCTGTTCTCTTCTCACGTATAGTTTTTCATTGTTTCTTAGTATGCTATGTCCTTCCATTGTAGTCTGATGATACTCCACCATATCCCTTTCAAAAGCCTAATGATCCACACTGTTTCACTAATTGCCTTGAGGATGTAAACTTGAAATGGCCAACCGTTTTTTTTTTTTTAATCAAAACAAATGTGACATCATTCTTTTTGGCTATTTGGCTATTTTTACTACAAATGTTTGTATGCAACTGAGAAAATGCATAAAGAGCATTAAAAACATTGGCATTGATAACTTTTCGCATTAAGGCATTATTAACACATTAACTTTATTATTAATAATATGTGGTGTCTAAACAACGTATGTTTGTCCTTAACCTTTGACTTTGTTTAAACATTGTGTTTATATCCAAGGCTAACATCTGCTGCATTACTTTAAATACAGTATAAATAGGTATGATTCACTGTAGTCTAGATACTGTCACACAGTGTGTCATCACTGCAGTTCCTCTCTTTGTCTGAAAGCGATCCAAACATGCCAGCATGGCTGAATCCAACATCTGAGGTGTTTTGGCTTGAAGCTGTAACAGATCCTTAATCGCTGTGGATCTTATCAACATCCCGGCATGAACTCATCACTCCAGCAGGCCTAAGGCCATCCACAAAATGCTAATACATAACTGCTGAAGTGATTACATTCCCCACACAGGACCACACTGGCATTACTGCAGTGAAACATGACATTGATGAAGGGCTTCATGTAAAATGTAAAAACAAAATGGGAAATGTAGGAGGGCCTGGAGGGAGGCATCTGGGACCCTGTAATTAACCTCTTGGAGCCCTGAAATGTCACAAACTCAGTGGCTGAATCATGACTTTTAGATTTAGGCCTTCAGTTTGAGATAGAAATGTCAAAGCTCATAAAATATTAAAGGGCTCGTATCACGGAAAACTGACTTTTCCTCACTTTTTCCCAAAATAAAGAAGACTGAAGTTGTATGTAAACACTGTTACAGTTTTAAATATGTTTATCATACAGTCCATATATGGAAACAAGGCTCTTTTGAATTCATTGTTTTTGTGATGTCATGAGAACCAACTCATTTACATACATACATCTACACCGATCAGGCATAACATTATTTACATTTACATTTACATTTACATCATTTAGCAGACGCTCTCATCCAGAGCGACTTACAAAAAGTGCTTTGTCTATCCAGAGAAAGAATCTTTGCTAGCTACCAATAGGTTAGAGAGAAAGACAGTCCTAAACTTAGATACTGCTAGAATCAGAAGGTCATTGACACCTAGTGAAAAGGGACAGAGTTAAACACAGAACAGTGCAATACAATACATAAGTGCTGTACAATACATACAATCAATACTTAATTTAGTGCTCATTTAAGTGCTGAATAAACAGGTGTGTCTTCAGTCTGCGTTTGAAGACAGCGAGAGACTCTGCTGTACGGACAGCCAGTGGGAGTTCGTTCCACCACCTGGGTGCCAGCACAGAGAACAGTCTAGACGTTTGCCTTCCGCGCGCTTTGAAGGATGGCGGGTCAAGCCGAGCTGTACTCGACGCTCGAAGCGCTCGTGGTACAGTTCGAGATTTGACCATTGCCATCAAGTAGGGAGGGGCTGGTCCATTTTTGGCTTTGTAGGCAAGCATAAGGGTTTTAAATCTGATGCGTGCAGCTACAGGAAGCCAGTGAAGGGAGCGCAGCAGTGGTGTGACGTGGCTGAACTTTGGGAGATTGAAGATGAGTCTTGCTGCTGCATTCTGGATGAGTTGCAGAGGCCTGATGGCCTGCATCGGAAGACCAGCCAAGAGCGAGTTGCAGTAGTCAAGCCTTGAGATGACAAGAGACTGCACTAGCACCTGGGTGGCCTCTCGAGAGAGAAAGGGTCGGATCCTCCGGATGTTGAACAGGAGAAATCTGCATGACCGAGTTAGGTTCGCAATGTGAGTCGAGAACGATAACTGGCCATCCAGAACCACACCAAGACTTGACGGGACAATCAGAGAGTTCTCGAATGAGATGGCAAGATCATCATGAGGACCTGTAGTTGCAGGGATGAATAGCAGCTCAGTCTTGCTAGGATTGAGCTTTAGGTGGTGAGCTGCCATCCATGAAGAGATGTCAGACAGACATGCCGAGATTCGACTTGAAACCTGTGTGTCAGAGGGTGAGAAAGAAAGCATTAGTTGAGTGTCATCAGCATAACAGTGATAAGAGAAGCCATGAGATGATATTACATTGCCAAGAGAGCTAGTGTAAAGAGAGAAGAGGACCTAGCACCGAGCCTTGTGGGACACCAGTGGAGAGCCTGCATGGAGAGGATGTGGACCCTCTCCATGTTACCTGATAAGAGCGATCCTCCAGATAGGACTCGAACCATTTCCACGCAGAGCCAGTGATTCCAAGGTTGGAGAGGACGTCCAGAAGGATTGTGTGGTTGACCGTGTCAAAAGCTGCTGAGAGGTCAAGAAGAATCAGGACAGATGACATACTGGCTGATCTTGCTGACTGGAGCTTCTCTGTCACTGCTATAAGAGCAGTTTCTGTTGAGTGCGCTGGTTTGAAGCCAGACTGGTTGGGGTCCTGGAGCTGGTTCTGCGTGAGAAAGAGAGACAGTTGATTATAGACTGCACGTTCAAGAATTTTTGAAAGGAAAGAAAGGAGTGATACCGGTCTGTAGTTGTTGACATTAGAGCTGTCAAGCGATGGGCTTCTTCAGGATGGGAAGTACTCTTGCGGTCTTCAAAGTTGACGGTACTTCACCAGATGACAAGGACTTGTTTATGAGAAAAGTGATGAAGGGCAGTAGATCCTTGGAGATTGACTGGAACAGTGCGGATGGAATGGGATCCAGTGGGCAGGTGGTTGGGTTACTGGACCACCTCCTTGTTTCTATACTCATTGTCCATTTTATCAGCTCCACTTACTATATAGGTGCACTTTGTAGTTATACAGTTACAGACTGTAGTCCATCTGTTTCTCTGTATACTTTGTTAGCCCCCTTTTACCATGTTCTTCAGTGGTCAGGACCCCCACGGACCCTCATAGAGCAGTGCTGCTGGACTTTTTAAACACCTCAGTGTCACTGCTGGACTGAGAATAGTCCACCAACCAAAAATATCCAGCCAACAGTGTCCTGTGGGCAGCGTCCTGTGACCACTGATGAAGGACTAGAGGATGACCAACACAAACTGTGCAGCAGCAGATGAGCTATCCTCTCTGACTTTACATCTACAAGGTGGACTGACAAGGTAGGTGTGTCTAATAGAGTGGACAGTGAGTGGACACAGTGTTTAAAAACTCCAGCAGCACTGCTGTGTCTGATCCACTCAGAACAGCACAACACACACTAACACACCACCACCATATCAGTGTTACTGCAGTGCTGAGAATGATCCACCACCCAAATAGTACCTGCTCTGTGAGGGTCCATGGGGGTCCTGACCACTGAAGAACAGGGTAAAAGGGGGCTAACAAAGTGTGCAGAGAAACAAATGGACTACAGTCTGTAATTGTAGAACTACAAAGTGCACCTATATAGTAAGTGGAGCTGATAAAATGTACAATGAGTGTAGAAACAAGGAGGTGGTCATAATGTTATGCCTGATCGGTGTATTTGGCCTACAGCAGTTCAGCCCCGCCCATTCAGACTGAAGTTATAAGGAGTTTTTGAGCTCTAAGTGCTTTTTGAATGAGACCAGCCAATCAGAACAGAGCTCATTTATCTTGTATCAGACCATGTAGAGAGTAGAGAGAAGGACGGATCACTACAAGCCTTCCAGGAAATATTCAAAGGATATTAATAGACAGGAAACTGTCTGGAAACTGGAAATGAGTCATTAACTGATAAGTATACTTAGCTAGTTAGCTGACAACACCTAGCAAAGCCAGGATACTTACCATTTTAGATGTGCTATCTTGAGCTGTTTTCTGCTTGTTTTTTGATTTGTTTATGTTTATGTTTTGATTTGACACACACACGTTTCCAGTGTAGACATCTTGAAGGTCTGGTGACATGATATGATGCTACATTCGAATGCTCACTTGATGTTAGGATGTGGTGTCAGTCTTTAAGGTACAGTAACAAAACTAGCCTGTTTAAAGGGATAAAGAGGTTGGACAATGATCAAAAATGAATTATGACCATTGTTGGTTCATAAAACCACACAAATATTATGTTTTTAAGGAATGTTCTACCATTCGGACGCCTCTGCCACTCGCTGGTAATAATTTTCTGGCACTACGTTAACTCTCTGGCGGCTTGAGTCAGCGGCTCATACTGGTAAGGCTCAAAACACACTGCCTGATCAGAAACACCTTCCCTCGTCGAAGATGGGGATGGTAGTGGAGAAAAATCTTCAACCTTGTAAGACCTCTTAGTCACAAAAGTGCTGTTCTGTCACTCTCAATATTTTCTGGTAGCTAATATTAATTATAAAAATACAGCAGGCCAGTCGCCTGGTTTCCCTCCCCGTCCAACCTCTAAACCCATATATCACTGCCAAACCCATAGATCTAGGAGCTTGGAGTGGAGGTGGCTGAAAATAGTAGGGTGTAGTTACTCTTTAAAAGAGATATTTCAGAGGCGAAATACAGCAGAACAGCACCTACTCAAACTTCAGTGTAATCACACTGCATTTTAATGTATGTATGTGTTCTTGACCTTTCTTGTCACAAAATCTAATAGAGAAAAATCTAAAAACTTTAAATCCAGTGCAACAAAAGTACTATTACAGTCATGTCAACCAGTGATATGAATGCTGAAGAATCGCTTTAACTTCCTGAATTAAAGTTTTCTTCTGTGCTGAAAGAGCTCTTTAGCTGCAAGGCCACTTTGTGCTTTTACTCCATCTCTTCTTTTTGCGTATAAAGTTCTACAGTATTTGTAATTTAATAACACCGGGTTGCATTTTTCTCAGAAGTGCACATATATTTCATCCAGCACATCACGCAGACTCCACTCCCACTGAACACCGTGCAGAAAGCACTCCACAGTCCATTTATCTTGGAATAGCTTTTGCTCAAGATCATCAATTTCATTTAGTTTCAAAGGAGTCATTTGACATTTTGCAAGTCTTGAGAAAGTGTTCTCTGATGTAGCTCTCTGTGCATAATGAGTCTGAAATGTTTTAGAGGATGTGCAGAAAATGCTTAAGGCTTGGGATATCCCAAAGGGTTGGGATCGGAGCTGATCCAGGCTTGTTTATCAGATATCAGATAGATTTTGGCCCGATTCAGTTCCAGTCCTTTGGGGTCGAGTTGCCATAAACAGTCATTATCCAATTCCTGGAGCAGTGAGGTGCATATTCAGAGGTTAACAAAGTCTGCAGAGTGGACTGTTTCATAGTAGAAAATGAAAACTTGTGATATCTGCTGCACCAGTGTATCAACAATGTCAACGTTTTGTCTGAACACAAGCAATGTGAGCAAAAGCTATATGACTATTCATTCAAAAAAGTAGAGGAGTCCCACAAGGTTCTGTTTTGGGGCCCTTGCATTTCTCTTTGTACATGGTGCCTCTAGGTAACTTCATGAGGAAACATGAACACATTTCCATTCCCTCTGAAAATCAAGGCTATATTTGACAGGCTTACCAGCTGTGTGTCAGATAGTTCTCAGTGGATGTCACAAAATGTTCTACAACTAAATCTAGAAAAAAACGGAAAGTTTGGCCTTTCCCATCTCAGAGCGACACAGAGAAACTTGTTCATGCATTTGTTGCAAGCAGTGCAAAGTTACAGTAAAGCTCTTTTTACTGGACTCCCTAAGAAAACAATCAATCCTCTTGTAATATCCTCACTCTCTCTCTCTCTCTCTCTCTCTCTCTCTCTCTCTCTCTCTGTCTTTTGTTTTCTGGTTTCCCTGTGTTTTCTAGTGCAGTGTGCTTTTGTTGTTGTGTTAGCTCCTCCTCGTCCTGCCCTGACTTCAGCCTTCACCTGCTCCTTGTTTCGTAGCCCTGCCCTCTCATTAGTCCCAGGTGTTCCCTTGTCTTCTGTGTTAGTATATGAACACCTGTGTTTCTCTATCCAGCACTGTTGCATGTTCCTGGTTTATGTTTGTGATCTTGTTTTCCTGCTTGTGTTTTTTTTTTTGTGTGTGCACGTCCAGACTTTGTATTTCATTGTTTTCCTAGTCCATGTTCTTAGTAGTTCTCTTTGTTACTTTGTTTTGGTGGGTTCTCCATAGATCCTAGTACTATTTATCTACCTGCTTATTATTGGATTATCCACATAAGGACTTTAAGGACACTCACACTTATACCCTGCCTCGCCAGCCTATGTGTTACACCTCTACAACTCATACAAAACGTACTAGCACAGATTTAAAAAAAACTGCACTGGCTGCCTGTATCGTTTAGGATAGATATTAACATACTTTTACTAGTTTTCAAAGCTCTAAATGACCTTAAAGCACCCGCTTATCTCCCAGGATGTCTGTTTATGTTCCAACATGTGATCTTAGATCTGCAGATACTGCGGATTCTGACCTTTTGTAAAACACAGAATACTGGAGATGCCCTTTGGTATTATGCTTCTGAACTGTGGAAGTCATTTCCACCTTTCATTAGGCACTCAAGCTCAGTGCACACTCTAAGCAAATCTTTTAACTTAGCAATGAATTAAAATTCTACCTCTGATTGCATCAAATGATTGCCTTATTAAGCTAAATGCCAGCAGCAAGCAGTTGTATCTCTACGGATGAGCCTTTTAGAGTGAGATATAGGCCTTGATGCTGAACCAGAAAAATATTCTTGTGATCCTATTTTAAGAAGCTGTTTCTGAATTAGGTAATAAGTTTATTGTTCATTTGCTGACCGCTACTCCACCATGTATTTTGCTAGTTTGTTTTTGTTGTGGGCTTGTTCTGCTAAATATTCTGTTATTAGTTGTTTTGCATGTCAGTCAGGCTCTGTCCTATCAGACTTTGCAGCTCTCAAAATCCACCCGGTCTGCCTTACAAGTAGTGTTGCCAGATTGGGTAGATCCTGGCCAAATTGGGCAGATTTTAGTTTGATTTGACTTTGAAAAAAAAGTCTTTTGGTGGGAGGACAAAATGAAGGCTGGTCTTTAAAGAGTATATGAAATTAATACACTGTGTGATTTGACTGAAAAGGCCTAACGTCTCCTGACATCAGTTGGCAAAACTTTGATTGACATACATTTTAGCCATTGCCCCACCCATGTGCATCGTTTGCAATCGACAGCGATTAGCAGTTACCTAGCAGTTTATTACTGATGTACTGGTTTATATAATCTCTGAAAACATTGATGATTTTGTGCAAACTCTGCAAGTTCTGGAAATAAGATACACATACAAAGCAAATAATTTTATCATTTTAATGTATTTAGTTGTCCAAGCATTTAGATGTGACAGTGCCATTAATAACAACTTGCAAGACATGAGCAGTTAACATACCCAGAAGCTTATTATTGATTTCATGTTGGTTACAGGCTGGATTATTTTGTATTGTGGTTAAAATGACCTTTTGTTGGGTGTTTTCCATGCATTTGGGCCAGTCAATATTGTTTTGGCTGGAAACTATAGAAGCAATCTGACAACCCTGCTTATAAGCCTGTATTTCAGGGCAGTCTTACACAGCTTGCAGAGGAATTGGTTTAATCTTGTGTAGCAATTCCATGAATAAATTACTTTGGTACTTTGTGATACCTGTTCTATCCACTGGTTTTTGCTGATGTTGTGTATCAGGCACTCCAACTAGTCCACTGCTGCCTACAGCGCCATCATAACAAATTTGGTGAAAATTGACCAAACAATAAAGACATTACGGCCAATTTAATAATGCCCTCTGAAATGTCTCTGCACAAGCTTGCTGCATGGGACCCTCAGTTATGGTAATGTATTGTTCCTAGGGTCATATGTCGCCTATTAGTAACTTTATGCACTACCCGGATGCTTTCCGGTTATGGTTACCCTCCACTGAGTCAGAGCTAGGGGGCAGTTCTCTGGCTAACCACTGAGCGCTTAAGCCGTCGCTGTGTGTGTTTTGCCCAATAATGAGAATTACACATTTTCTAGAATGCTCTCTGGTATCATTTTTTCCTTGAGGATGTCACAATATGAAATAATTGTGTATTCATTCCACCATAGAGTGATTATTTTTCAATGTATACTTATATGCATGTCTTAAAAATTAAGTAGTTTCACTGCTGATTATTTATAGAAATAAACATCAGGCCAAATAATCAGGTAAATCAATCAAATTTGATAATGAGGCGTTTTTAAGCAGTCTATAAAATGGTCATCTTTTGGTCCAGACAGGGTTGGCGCCTGCCATTGTGCTGCTCTAGGTGACACATAATTATGTCATTCCCAGCGGATCTGCAACATCACACAAATGTCAATGCTCTGACCATAATGTGTGTATCTAAGCAACACATAGCATCCAGTTTCAGCTGTTGCAGCTTATATATATATATATATATATATATATATATATATATATTATATATATATATGATACAGCTTATAAATATATATATATATATATATATATATATATATATATATATATAAGATGATACTGCACTCAATAATGAGCTGGTTATTGCTCTGCAAAACAGACAAGTGAATTCTGGTCAGACCCTTAGCGTTAGCCTTGTTCTTTTTCTTAAAGAAGCAGCTAATATTGGCCTTCTCCATTAGAAAAATGCTGTTAAAGGCACCTAAAAAATATTGCATACGGAGCAACACTGGAACAAAATTTTAAAATGTGATAAAGCAGTTAAAAAATGTAATTTTAACAATGTAGACATAATATATAAATGCAAATAAATGTTATAAACAACTGCTTCATTTTTTTTTTTTTTCCAAGTAATTTGCTGTCTCACTAAATACTCTTATTTTCTTATATCTGGTGCTGAGCTTTTTCCATTTAGCTCCTTCTGGTTCTTTGTCCCACTGCCTGTACGGCACTGCACCACTCCCCCATGCTGGACCTTGCGGGTGGTGGGCCCACATGGTCCCCCCACGTTGCCTCTTCGGGCTGAGGCCTGGCTCCAGGGGTAGGTCCCGGTGACCCTCTCCCGGGCAGGGTACACAATGTTTTGCGTCCGTTTTTCATGGAGGTTTTTGGATCGAGTTAGTCTGGGTCTTCACTCCAGACCTGTTCGCCCTGGGAGACCCTACCAGGAGCATGTTGCTCCCGACGACTTAGCTCTGAAGATCCCTAGACCACACAAGCCCTTCCGCCACGACAAGGCCCCGATCCAGGAAGGGTCTCGAGGAGGTTCTGGACAACTGTCCGGCGACTCAGGAGTGGTCGGGGTGACTGCGCCCAGGCTGTATTCAGCAGGGGTGGAGAAACTCTGACTTCAAATGAGGATATTGTCGGTCGGTCGAAAGAGCACTTTGAGGAACTCCTTAATCCGGGTGACATGCCTCCCTCACGGGAGTCAGGGCCAGAGGCCTCTGGCGTGTCAAGCTCCATTTCCCTGGTGGAGGTCACTGAGGTAGTTGGCAAGCTCTTCAGTGGCAAGGCACCGGGGGTGGATGAGATTCGTCCGGAGATGCTTAAGGCTCTGGATATTGTGGGGCTGTCGTGGCTGACACGCCTCTGCAATAGTGCATGGACCTCGGGAACAGTACCCTTGGACTGGCAGACCGGGGTGGTGGTCCCTATTTTCAAGAAAGGGGACCGGAGGGTGTGTGCCAACTATCGGGGTATCACACTGCTCAGCCTCCCTGGGAAAGTCTATGCCAAGGTGCTGGAAAGGAGACTTCGGCCGATAGTTGAACCTCAGATTGAGGAGGAACAATGCGGATTCCGTCCCGGCCGTGGAACAATGGACCAGCTTTTCACCCTCTCACGGATTGTTGAGGGGGCATGGGAGTTTGCCAACCCAGTCTACATGTGTTTTGTGGATTTGGAGAAGGCTTACGACCGTGTTCCCCGAGATATCTTGTGGGAGGTCCTCCGGGAGTATGGGGTGCCGGGGTTACTACTCCGGGCCATTCAATCTCTGTACGCCCGGAGTGAGAGCTGTGTTCGTATACTCGGCATTAAGTCGGACTCTTTCAGTGTTAGCGTTGGACTCCGCCAGGGTTGTGCCCTGTCTCCACTCCTGTTTGTGATATTCATGGACAGGGTGTCAAGGCGTAGCCGGGGTCAGGAGGGCATTATGTGTGGAGGCCGGAGGGTGGCGTCTCTGCTATTTGCAGATGATGTTGTTCTTTTGGCTGGATCACATGGATGCCTCCAGCGCACACCGGAGCGGTTTGCAGCTGAGTGTGAAGCGGTTGGTATGCGGATCAGCACCTCCAAGTCTGAGTCCATGGTCTTAGCCCGGAAAAGGATGGTATGCCCACTCCAGGTAGGGGGAAAGGACCTGCCCCAGGTGGAGGAGTTTAAGTATCTCGGGGTCTTGTTCACGAGTGATGGGAAGAAGGATCGTGAGATCGACCGCAGGCTGGGACAAGCGGCAGCAGTAATGCGGTCGCTGTACCGGACTGTAGTGGTGAAGAGGGAGCTGAGCCGTAAGGCGAAGCTCTCTGTTTACCGATCGGTCTACATCCCGACCCTCACCTATGGTCATGAGCTGTGGGTAATGACCGAAAGAATGAGATCGCGAATACAAGCGGCAGAAATGAGCTTTCTTCGCAGGGTGGCGGGCTACACTCTATTTGATAGGGTGAGGAGCTCGGCCATCCGGGAGGAGCTCGGAGTAGAGCCACTACTCCTCCGCATTGAGCGGAGCCAGCTGAGGTGGTTCGGGCATCTGATCCGGATGCCCCCGGGACGCCTCCCGGTGGGGGTGTACCAGGCACGGCCTACCGGAATAAGACCCCGGGGTCGTCCTAGGACCCGCTGGAGGGATTATATCTCCAAGTTGGCCTGGGAGCGGCTTGGGGTCCCCGGGAATGAGCTGGAGGAAGTTGCGGGGGACAGGGTCACCTGGGATTCTCTGCTCTCCCAACTGCTACCGCGACCCTATCTGGACTAAGCGGTTAACGATGATGATGATGATGATGATGATGGTTCTTTGTCTTACCTGTACGTCAATCCTAGAGCACCTTGTGCAAAAGGTGCTATACAAATAGAGACTGATCATAAGAAATTCATCAAAGTTAGGAGCACACTTCACAGTAAAAGAGCAAGAGTTTTTTTTTCAGAGCTGTGTTTTTTTTATCCAGTCACTGATTTCCATCTACATCACTGATGTTTTTCCCTGTGAGGGAAATGTGGGCCGATGACAGGAATTCCGCTGGGAATCCTCCACATGCTCCCTCTGTTGAGAAGAGGGCTGTGTGCTAATCCAGTCTGAGTTTACACATCTGACACTTTTTTTCACAGCCCCCTAGGTTCTAGGTGTTAAGAAGTATGAGACTCCAAAGTACTAGATAACTATTTGGGGAAGCATGATAGTAAGTTCCAAGATAGTTTAATTAAACTACACTGAAATGCCCAACAGGTTCCACATAGGAACTAAGTGTACACACTCCAAACTGCTATTATACTGGGTAAAATGAAGACTAAATGACTAACTGCTTCTAGCTATTAAGCAGATAAGCGGCATTGTGGCCAAAAGTATATGGACACTCATCACATTTAAAGGAGCATGAACAACCTATTCCAAAACCATGGAAGTTAACATGGAGTCGGCCCCCTTTTTATGGCTATAACAGCCTCCACTATTCTGGGAAGGTCTCCATGAGATTTTGGAGTGTGTCTGTATCCATTCAGTCAAAAGAGCAGGTCAGGCACTGATGCTGGACAAGAAACCTGGCTTGCAATCGACATTCCAGTTCGTTTCAAAGGTGTTCAGAGGGGCTGAGGTCAGGGCTCTGTGCAGGCCACACTAAACTCGTCACAGTGTGTCCGTGCACATGGACACACTTCAATTAGCATTGTTCTCCTGTGGTATCGAATTTAGTATCAATGTGTACTAAATAACTTGTACTCGTATTGATGCACCACTAATGATAACATATGGTCATATTGCCCAGCTCTACCAGGAGTACTGCATTATGAAGTATGGAACTAGTACAGAATAAAACCGTTCTGTACTGCCATACAAAAATATTTAAATTGTGTGTTTGCTTAAATTCAGGGGTGGAGGGTGGATCCAAGGGTGGGGCCAAAGGGGCACTGGCCCTCATCATTGATTAATATACATATTTGTCACCTTTGGAACGGTGAACATGCCGTTCATGTCAATTCAGTATTAATAGTGCTGCTGGACACTTGGCAGACCCAACAGAGGGCCGTTTATTGAAACGGCAGAAAACCCAAGTGGAAAAAAGGAAAATAAACACTGCACAGGGGGTCGGGGAGGGGGACCCAGGGCTCAGGGTGTAGGCACATGGCAAAATTCCCCCCAGTCTGGCATCATCTAATTGTCTGTAATAGCACCTGGTAGCCTGACCCAACTCACCCTTTCTGCCTCCCAACTCTCTTTATATAGATAAGGTGCAGGGCCGTGTGGACGAGGTGCACCTGGGCTCTCATTAGTAGTTCCTGGCTGAGCTGAATGAAAGCAGATCCACCTCCTGGCCATGTGCACCTCGCTATCCACAACATTGGTGCTGAAACGCTTCTCCTGGCTCTTCAGCACCTTGGAGACGCATCCTGAGTCGGCTTGACTTGGTCAGGGATGGGGGAGTAGCTAAGTAGCACGCTACTTTTTGTAGTTAGCTACAATTTTTTGTAGCTAATAGCTGTAGGGCCTACACATTTTTGTGTAGCTACAGCAATAATTCTCGCTACAATTTCGCTACAGAATTCGAGCAAATGGTCACGCGCTGCCCCCACGCACTGATCACCTCTACAGGCTTAGCTCAGGGGTCGGCAACTGAAGCATTTCATATCCGTTTTACCATCGTGGCTGTAAAGTCTCAGTGTGTGCTAATGTGCTAATATATGCTAAAAAAACTTGGTTATACTTTCTATGAATGTCACCTTTGTAAGCATCTATAAACACATTCATAACATGTTATAATGCATTCATAAGACATTATAAACATAGCTGTAAATATTTATGAAAATGCATTATACGTTAAAGCCCTGTTTTAATGCATTATGAATTGTTAACATAATGCATTATAAGTACTGTTCATAACAAATTATAAGAGCTCATAAGTGGTATTTGTCTGCTCTAAGTAAAGTGAAGCGTACTGTACTAAAGCCTCCTCCAGTGTTAAGAGTGAGGCTTCAAGTTGAAGTATTTACTGAAGGATTTACTGAAACACTAAAATATACACAAAAAAGCACATAA
Source organism: Colossoma macropomum (assembly GCF_904425465.1). Taxonomy (NCBI): domain Eukaryota; kingdom Metazoa; phylum Chordata; class Actinopteri; order Characiformes; family Serrasalmidae; genus Colossoma; species Colossoma macropomum. The sequence continues at coordinate 11,306,769 of NW_023494790.1, forward strand.
CAGGCTTCAAATGTCAGAGTTTAAAATTAAATATTGATAACAATGTTTATAATGCCTTATGAATACATTATAACATGTTATAAATGTGTTTATAGATACCTACAAATGTGACATTCATAGAAAGTGTTACCAAAAACTTAATACAAACAAAAAAGCAGACTCACTTTGCTCTGCTTTAAGCTTTAGCTCAGCTGTAGCCGCTTCTCTCGCACATCAGTCAGGAAACTTTAAAATGTAAAATGTCTCTGAACGTTCGACTTTTTCCGAGGCTGAAGTCAGATTCTCATTTACCAGCTTCTTGTTCGAATTGTCCCGTTTCACCTTAAATGGTGCATGAGGCGCCAGTTTCTCGTTGCAGATTAAATGTATCCGGAAACCAGCTGGAGTGATTATAAATGCAAATAAGTCCATTAGTCTCCAAATTATTGATGTTCGTCTTAAATCTGGGGACAGAATATTATGCCTCATTATTTTATGTGAAATTTGATTTGTTCTCTGTGAGCGCTGTCACTGAATTATGACCAGTCAAAATCTGCCAAGCTCCGCGTTATTTCCTCAACCCTCCCATCACCGCTTATTAATTGTTGCTGTCCGCAATTACTTCTGTAATCAGCACCTGTGACGTTCGTAACTAGCGTTAGGACTCCGAGCTCCTCAGAAGGATCTCAGGGTTTTATTGTACTCAGGGGATTGTAAATATATATATATATATATATATATATTATTATTTTATTTATTTATTTTTTTGCTTGGACTGCTCATAGTGTTGCTAGCCAAATCAGCATGCTTTAAGTCTCCAGTAGCTGCTCAGTTTAGGCTACAGGCTCCATAGTAGGCTATATTAGAGATTAGATGTGAAATTGAAGTTATATTGAGTTACCTACTCATAACAGACTACAATCAACATGAGAAAGTTCACTATTAACCAGCATATTGAAGGTATAGTATCATGTAGCAAACATTAAGAAGTCAGCAGGTAAAGTAGACTATATTTTGTCTCATTAACTATATAAGTAGCCGCTTTTCCCTTTAGCTGGGCTTTGGTACAGACAGCCTTTTATAGCATCTGTTTAATGTGTGCTTTTACAATAATCAGTGAGTACAGAGATGCAAAAGAGACAGGCAAAGACAGAGAGAGGTAAAAGAAAAAAAAAATCAAATAGAAACTATCGCCTGATTTAATGTAGGTTTAATGTATTATTTTAGCTGAAAATAAACATAAATAAATAGTTAAATGATTAATTAAACAGGGCAATTGAAGTCAAATAAGTTTATGGAACAATAATAGCAGTTTATGGAGGAATGGTGGGATGAAGAAGAAACAAATGAAAGAAAAAGGTGCAGTTACAGATGGGTAAAAAAGGAGCAGTGATTGAATAACTAAACAAAAGGAGACACTTATTGTTGCTGTAATTCTCATATTTGGTGGTTATTTTTAATCACAATCAGATGTGAGTAACATTTATGCAAAATGGACCTCACAAAAATTCTGATCCCAGTTACGGCCCTGTTAGCAGTTCTACGTTAACTCCAGCGTTTAAGACCATTTATTGTTAAAACTGTGCTAGAACGATCAGCAGAGCTGAGTATGTTATTTTACCTAAAAATCTAGTTCTGCTGTGGAGCCGTAACAGGGCAGTGTGTAGCCGCATGTTGCCGACCCCTGCTGTGGAGCCATAACAGGGCAGTGTGCAGCCGCGTGTTGCCGACCCCTGCCTTAGCTAAAATGTAAAAAACATTTCCGTAATAGACTATTACTAATAGTACTCCACAGTGTCAGGGTCACTGATAAGAATTTTGAGGCTGAAGTGTTGCTGAAGTTTAACAAAGGACTGAATGTCATGTCTGTACAGATCTTGCTGAAATGTTTAAATTGGAGCAGTTTTAAATTTAGCAATTGACAGTGCTTTGCTCAAAACTGTTTGGTTTGTATTCAGTTATTTTTGCTGATTTTTGTTGGGAAATGATTCTGGAATGATTGACTTTGCCTTTATTTAGTCTTCATTTTTGTTGGATATCACACCTTTGGTTGTGTAAGTTTGATTGTTGGTTACCCTTAAACCTTTTGGTGATCTTTTTATATATTTGCAGTTTTTCAATTGTATGTTTCTTTCTGTCACATGATTAAATGCAGTGTCTTGTTCACATTGTCAGTTGGGCTTGCTTGGTATGTCAGGTGGAGACATACAAACATTCTGACAATCACGCTTTGAAAGTAGCTAAAAAGTAGTGCACTACTTTTCAAAAAGTAGCTAAAAAGTAGCCACTACAATTTCTGGAAAAGTAGCTACAAAGTAGCTAACTACTAATTTTTCAGTAACTATCCAAACCCTGGACGTGGTGCGCCATTGCGGAAGCCCTGGGTCCACCGTGACAAAGACAAATCAGCTGCCACCTTTCCCAGCACTGATGTAGAACATGTTGATTTCTGTGGTCTGTCATAACTGCTCTAAGAGCTAAGCTATAGTTTGAAAATTACATTGAAAGTTGCAATCATAGGGATCCAAGCACTCCGCACCTTATGATTTTTCCATGAAGTTAGAGTTTGACAACTTTGTTGTAGTCCAATTTAATTTTTGCTGTTTTAATTTATTTTTTGTCCTATTCTCTTTAAGCAAAAAAAATGAAAGTGCCATTTTTGACCAAAATATTTTGGTGGCCAAAATTATTGGTTACAAATCCCTGCTACAATTCCCCGCTGATTTAGCCTGGGTGGGCAGTCTTTTAGCAAGCCACCAAGCAGAGCATGACATTGTGACTTCTGACAAGAGGAAGACAAAGCAGAACTGGTAGGATAGAGAGGATGGCAGTGAAGCTATGGGCTGGGTACCAAGTTGTACGCATATACACTCCAGCCTCTTCCTCATCTTTTTAATAGAATATAAACCTGCACAAATTGTTTAACTTTTTTAGTTGTATATATTTTTAGTCTAGTGCTAGAAGATGTGAGCCAGCAATTGGAAGGTTGTGGGTTCAAATCCCAGAACTGTCTGGCACTTAACCACCCCCACTGCCCCAGATGGCAGTTCTCTGCTGGTGACACTTTGTTGCTCCAGACCAGGTGTTGTTAGGCAACAAAATGTCAATATTTCCTTTGTAGGATTAATAAAGTATTACAACAAAACAAGTGGTTTCTAAACACGATCTATGTGAATTCAGAGTGATCTCTGTCTCACTGATCTGGTTCATTTTTTTTTAAATTACTCTATTGTTTGCAAGGTGGTTCATGGTATCATATTGAGAAACATATGAATACAGTGGAGCCCAAAAGTCTAAGATTACATTGAAAATCTGGGGCTCTTTTCATGTAATCCTGGAAATAAACAACAAAAAGTTTTTTAAAGATTTAATACAAATGCAAGTTAAACAAGTAAAATGTTCTAAATTCTGCACTATTTCTAGTAGTCACTGTTCAAACTTGAGCAAAATTGTGAATTGACCATGGTCAGGCCTTTGTAGAAAAAGGTCAGTTTTTTTTTAGTCTTATTCCATCTACTGAAGCTCATATTCAGACGACTCTCAGGTGGATTTGTCTGCTGGTCAGAGGCTTTTATCAATCACTGTTAGTCATCAGAGTCCATGCCAGCTTAAGCGCATGCTGTCATTAAAGCAAAAGGGAAAGACACACTAATAAGTGCTGAAGTTTGCTATTTGTAATGTCAAAATATCTTAAACTAGAAAAGAATGCAAAATAGAAGCATTTTCACCAGTGGCCTCAAACTTTTGAACCTGTGTACATAATAACTAAGTATGCGAATGCACAGAATGTTTCTTTTCTTCATCTCGTCTCTAATTAAAACTCCATCTATGAATAGGAATGCCTGAGCATGATTCACATCTGTATCTGACATTCTCAGAAATTACACAGTCGTGTGTGGTCATTATGTGGTACACCTGTGACTTGTTAGCTAATTAGTATGTTTCTTCAAGTTATGTGCGTCTTTCTGCTGCTTTGTGTTCTGAGTGTTCAGTGAACCCAATGGTTCAGTGTTATTGTAACCTTTGTTTGAAAATAGGTTGTTCAAGGTTTTCACTGGCAGCTTCAGTCCACCAGACATTTCATGTTTTACACGACACTTTAACACTGCTATGTTTTTACAGTCTTGATTTTTGTTCAGATTGGTTAACACAGTAATCAGCTCCCAGAGTAATAAATTCACCATATTGCTTATAAAATAATCACTTTTTTTTTCGATGGAGCATATGAAATGCAAAATACTCTTTGTGGCCATCCATCCCAATTATTGAATTCAGATTTTTTAGCAACACTCATTGCTAATAGGTGTGTACTTAGACAAACATTGTATGGGTTGTACTGAAGAGCTCAGTGACTTTAAACGTGGTTCAAAAGTCATTTTGTGAGATTTCTGCTGTGTTAGATCTGCCCAGGTCAACTGTAAGTGCTATTATTGTGAAATGGAAGCGTCTAGGAGCATGAACAGCTCAGCCACTCACAGAGTGGGGCCACAGAAAAAATGCCTATGATTGCATCTCTGACTACAGTGGTCCAAACTGCCCCTGGAAGCAACATCAGCACAAGATCTGTGTGTGAGCAGCTGCAAGCCTAAGATCACTATGTGCAATGCCAAGTGTCAGCTGGAGTGATATAAAGCACACTGCCACTGGAGTTTGTCATGGAAATGTGTTCTCTGGAGTGATTATATTAACAGCCACGGTTTTGGGATAGGATGTCCAACAAGCTCATAGAGATGTGATGGTCAGGTGTCCACATACTTTTGGCCATATTTTGCCATTTCCCAAATATGTTAGAATGGCAGTTACAAGGAATAGCCTAGGCAGAGAGTACTCCGAGGCAGAAAGGCACCCAGTCATGTCTGAATCGAATGTTTGTTTAAAAGGCTGCCTGCTGAGGTTCGCTACACTGCTTTACATTTCCCATAATCCTGTGTGTCAGCATCGATGTGGTTATGAGAAACAATGGTAGAAAACACCAAAACAGACACACTGGAGTAGAGAGACTAGTTCACACAAACAAACCAATTGATTGTTTCTACTACAGATAGACACCAGTTATGTTTATATTTTCAGTGCAAGTCAAAGTGAAACATTTTACTTTTCAATCATACAGACCTCAACCATCATGGATAAATGATTTTAAGGGTCTTTTAAAAAGGAAGATCATAAGGCTGGACCATCTACGAGTGAAGCAGCCACCATATCGTAGATCAGCAAAATCTTTGTGTGGGCCGTGGAAGCTTTTGCGGTCATTTATGTGGTCTCAAGTTTAAAACACTCAGTGGTCAATGGGAATGACAAAGCAGTACATTCTCATTTTCTAACTGTCTAATCCAGCAGAGGGAAGAACAAAGATCCAGCGCCCCCTACAGGCCCCTACAAAAAGTGTCTATGAAATCCATGCCAATACATTTACGTTGCTACCTGGAAAAAGCGTGTGTAGGTCCCAGTTTCTTTCAGATCTTCATAAGACCAGTTGGCATTTACACATTTCAGCAGATTTCACTCTATGCTGAGTTCATATTTAAAGAAATATAACTCCAAAATAGTTTTCCATTTATTTTTTAGTTTTTTCCATTTAGATCATGAAAGTGTGATAAAAGTGTGAGATTAATAACTGATTATTGATTAATCTACTCAGGTATCAGAGCTCAGTAACACTGAGAACAATAACTGATCATCACATTGGTTTATCAGTCTACTCAGGCTTTAGCAGAGCTCAGTAACACTGAGATTAATAACTGATCATCACATTGTTTATCAGTCTACTCAGGCTTTAGCAGAGCTCAGTAACACGAGATTAATAACTGATCATCACATTGATTTATCAGTCTACTCAGGCTTTAGTATGAATGTCAGTGTTTGTAAAAAAAGCCGTTAACTGAGTTCCTCTTTAGAATCCTTAAACTAATCTGGCTGCTTCTGCAGTTTATTTCCACTTACTGTGTGTTGGTTTTTGATGTTTTCCTGTACACACTAAACTAAACATGGCTCTTTCCCCATCATCTCCCACATTGCTTCTAGAGCTTTGGCAGTGTTTACTTGGGAGCAAACTTAAAACACAGTTGGAAGGTCAAAGGTCAGAGTGACAGAGCAGATCAATATTGCTCTCTTTAACTTACTGATCCGCACCACTGAGCCCCAGTGAGCTGATCTAAGTGTGTATGTGTGTTCTTTGTGGAGGCTGCTCACGTCCACCTCGCTTGATGGGGTTCCGCTGTGCAGCCACATTTCTGTACTCACCTGTAAGGCACTACGGTATACATACAGATACTGAAGCATTACAAAACAGTAAGCAAGATTAGTTAATGTACAGCGTGCAAGACATCCCAAAAACATTCACCATTTGAAAGCAGTTTAGACCAGGGCTGGCCCGAGTGCCTCACTTTTGGCCTGAGATGATATTTGATTTGACCCACCAGAAAGTGACCCTCCTCACCCAATGAAAGAAAAAAACAATACTTACTGTATTAACTTTTTATTTAAGGTATTAAGTAGAATTGTTTTAAGTTTAGTACTGAAGAAAACTCATCAATCATCTCCTGCACTGTTTAATACAACCAGAAATATGTCATTTAAGTTGCTGCAGGGCATTGATACATTGGCCACGAGACTCATGCATTTAGATCTAATCTCACGCTCTCACACCACACCTGACATTTCTCATGCAAGCAGAGGTGGTTTACTTTAATGCCAGAGAGGGAGGGCATGGTAGCTAGCCAGTCACTGCCGGTCCACGTGTGTTTTAGATCAGTGGGGATGGGGCCAGTATCCATAGCAACAGAAAACAAAGTTCAGCCGCTCTACAGCTCACTTCTCACACTGCATTCAAATGCCAGAGAACAGAGAAACCTTCACTAAACACATAGCACATAACAGAGAACTGAAGGGGAAAGGTTAATAAGAAGACTTGCTCAGTAAACTAAACATGATCAATAAACACCAGTCCTAAATAAAATAAGAGCTAGAACAGTGTTCATAACTACAGACTGTGCTTCTGTCATACTTATAAGCTAAAATAGTTTCAGATAAACAGCTAAAAGCAGGCTAATATAATAAACGTGACAGAATATTATTGTGATAGAAATTATGCAAAAATTATATTTGTAAATACAATATTCTACTTAAAAGTAATGTTTTTTAATTGTAAATTTGTGCATTTTCTCAAATGTTAGTAGAAAGAAACTCTGTAAAAGAAGAAACACATGCTGCCTCATTTCAATGTGAAGCCTGGACTGTGAAGTCATTTGAAAAGTGGTGAAAGTGGGAAAGGGGTAAGTTATATAGTATAGTATAGTATAGTATAGTATAGTACAGTATAGTATAGTCATATAGAGTTACCTGTATATTGTGGCTTCTGACACAGGCTCTGCACAGCCATGAGGAGCTTAAGGGATATGGCCATGCAAAGCAGCTCTCAGGAGGTGCCACCCTACCAGCATTGAAAAGTATTGTTTCCATGTCTGTTGTTGATGATGCTTTGCTGTAGAGTAAGTTTGTTTCTTTGCATGGTGTAAATTGTGTCTGTGGAGGGTGGGCTTTATGTGCGAGTTTGTCCAGGGTATGTCGGGGTAGCTCTGGGCTGGGCAGTTCCCTTGCTGTTTGTCTAATAAAAGAGCATTTGCCTGTAGGAACAATGGGCCTCACTCAGCAACTGCTCTTAAGAAGAAGTTTCTCCTTAAAACTCACTTACGCAGTTTTCATGAAGGTTCTGACATTCACTACTGTTTTCTTAGGTAAGAACAGAATCTACACACACTCAAGAGCACAAAGGAGCGAACAATTCAAGAACATGTCATGAATCTGCTGTAGACTTTTCTTAAGACCTTTCTCAATAACACATTTAAAAAAAACCTATGAAGACATTGGTGAATGAGGCCCAGTGTTTCTCGCATCTTCCACTAAGCCAATGCCACAATATTATGGTCAAGAAAAATAGTGAAGAAAATTAGGGAATTGTTTGAAATACAGCAAGAGAGAAAAAAGAAGAGCCTGGATATTATATGCAAGAGCGGGTAAAAGGTCAAATATCTGTAAAATCAAGGATGTGGGCTTTTATATTTGTAAAAGAAAGCAAAAACAGATGGTTTTCTTATGCCAGTCTGATGAGATGTCATACGACCATCCAGTCCAATGAGGAGGTTGGCTATGGAGTCCAATGTGTACTTGTATGGCACTAAAGGCTGAGTAAGACAGCTCAACAGATCTACTTCAGTGCCTTCCACAGTTGAAATCAGTACAGGGGGAGGAGATGGTGTTGGGAGGAGTCCAAACACATTTGATTAACTTACGGAAGAAGTGGGCTGTATCAGGTTGACAACGAATCCTTCCATTTCTGTGTCAGCATATGCAAAGAACATTTCAGAGATAGTGAAGAAAGGCAGGGATTATACTAGAGCTCAGTGAATAATTTATCAGTATGAAAAGGTGCCTTTAGGCAAGGTTAACTGGAGTAATGTCAATGTGAGGCCTTTTCTAAGTGGGTCTACAAGGCTGCACACTCCTTAGTGCAGGGGTGCCCAATCTCATCTGCAAACAGCCAGTGTGGCTGTGGGTTTTCATTCCAACAATGCAGGATTCCACATGATCTGTTCTTGAAGACTGAGACCAACTGATCAAACAAGTGGAATCATCTTTGCGGGTAAGATTGGACATGCCTGTCCTGGGGTGAAGTACAGGAGGCACTTCCTTTGGTGGTCAGAGAGATGCTAATCCATCCAAGAGGAGTTATATATACTGCTTTCTCAATTGTACGAGCTGCTTGGGACTGGCAGGAGGGCAGTGGTGATCTTCTGACCTTCGCTTCTCCAAGTCTGGGTGAGTTTGAAGCAGTCAGTGAGAAGACTTCATATAATGCAGCAGTTCAAGTGAGGAACATAGGACTCTTGCATTATGTAAGTGTCGACAGTATGGCTGGGTTTTTGTGGACGGTATGTGCAGTTGTTGCAAAACTTTGTCAGCGGCTACGGTCACGTTTTCAAATGTGCTCCTGTTGATTTGAAAAGAAGAAATTATTTACACACTTTCTTGGTGCATCAGAATTGGTAGTGAAATTGGGATGATCCCATTAAACTGTCTGGCCTTCCATGTTTTGTCCATTAGATGGCAAGCATTTGTTTTTTTACTAACTTTAATTAGAGCCCTCTTTGCCTGCTCAAAATGTAGTGAACACTGTGCCTTCCACTTTGTCTCCAATACATTTCTCACCGCATGTTATACAAGAGAAAAACTGTCTTATCTTCTAACAAACTTTTCACTCTTGAACCTCTGAAAAGTGCCACTGCTGCTACTGTACTTGCATCATACTGCAGACAAAAGGGCTTGATTTGTGTCTTACTTACCTCCTATCCTAAATCAGAGTCATGGAAATCACCTTTCCCCAATGTCCATCCCTCCCTGTCCAGGCCTCTTACGCCCAACATCTCCACACTTAAAACACTGCACACTCCCTGTACACTCATACGACAGGTATAATCTTCCTTCTTAAAAGAGTCTGAACAAGCTGGGGTTTCAACAATATGGACGTCTTCTTCCTGAGTGGAAAGTAGCATCTTGATGGATTGTTGACTGAGATGAGGAAGATTGCTATTGAGTTTTATCCAGATCTTTATGGTGGTGATGTTATTGACTTGGGTAGCAAATATGAACAGCAGTAGTCCATTCTTGTCAATAGTCCAATGCATAAACTTAACTGTTCGCTGTTTTGGCACCCCTTACAGCTGTTCATATTTGCTATCCCGGTCAATAACATCTTCTTGAGTGGAAAGTAGCATCTTTCCATTCAGTATCCTGATGGATTATTGGCTGCCTACTGAGATGAGGGAGATTGCTATCGAGTTTTATCCAGATCTTTACAGTGGTGACGTTTTTGAGCTGGGTACCAAATATGAACAACTGTAAGGGGTGCTAAAACAGGGAACAATTAAGTTGAAGCATTGGACTATTGACATGAATGGACTACTGCTGTTCAGAAGCTTTTGTGCACTCACCGAGCATTGCTGGCCTGCTGGCTAAATGTTTGATATGCCTTTGCAGGACTTTTGGAATAGACTTGTTTGAGGGTTGTTGATGGTGCATTGAAAGCATTTTATTATGGGACAGTGGTAGGGTGGAGGATTTCCTGTTTGAGTTCTTGGGCTATCTAAGCATCTAGGAGTTTTCTTAGCAAAGGCGAGGTATCAGGAAAAAACCGTGAGGGAGTACGGTAGAAGATATATTCAGTGGACAGTCTGTGTGCTTCTCTGAAGAGTGGATAATCTGGGTTATGATAGACACTTGTTTGTACCACGGCTGAAGGAGACTTATTGGGACCACTTTGTTTCATCAGTCCGTGCTGAGGGCCTGAACATTGGTACTAAAGACCACCAGGACTAAGGCTCAGGTGTATATATCTTTCGAAGAGGACCCTTAATTCAGACCACCATGTCGGCTTTCAGAAGCATTCCATTGCAGCAGGTGTCATGAAACTTGGAGATCAACTAACTTGTGGGGCTTGGAGATCTAGCAGTGTTATGAGAGAGTCTAAAATCCTTGATATTTGCTGCAGAAGGTGATCTCTGCCTGCCTACTTGTGGGAGCACCACTCTTGTGGAAGCCAAGAACCCTTCCCTTCTCTGCCCATTGCTATTGCAGTGGATGACCACCAAGCAGAGGAGTGGCTTGCTTTGAGGATGCCTCCAAAAAAGGCATTAAATGTATGAGGTGACTCACAAGAACTTTTCTCCACAAGTCTGTTGGAGGTTCCTGTACAGACATCTAATAAAACGTGCGTAGGTGATCTGCAGTAGAGGGTTGTGCAAAGGGCCATAGCCATTAAAGGGCACGAATCAGTAGCATGAATTAATCACACTTTAGGGAGGCAGTGTCTTTGTTTTTGGGCCAAAATATATTGCTGCTTGTAAAGATAAGCTACGCTTGCTGAAATGTCTGGTAGGCCAGGAACTGGCTTTCAAAGAGGAACAAACTACAAGGGAGTAGGAGGAACATCTATTATGTATAACCTGCAAGCACAAACAAGGCGTGTATTTCTGAAAGGCTTACTGGTAAGTAGAGATGCCACTGCTTGCTACTTGCATTTAGCTTGGGAAACAGTTGCTTTCTTTCCCATCAAACTGTGTTAAACCAGTTAATGGAAGTGCAGATAGCAAAGGCTAGTTTAAATTCTTTATTAAAGGCAAGAATCTGAGAGCTGTAGTGATTTTAGCCAGCAGTTTACATCAGACAGGCAATGTACTACAGTGGGCAGAGTGCCAGAGACTGAAATTTACTGAAATACAACATGCATCACACGTTAACAGCAGCCTTTGTAGCCCCAGTCTTTATTAGCAAAATAAACATTTTTATATATTTACAATTTTAAAATATAGTGATGACCATTTTTTGACTTGTCGTAAAGATCAGAATTAGAATTGAATATAACAATCAGGCATTTTATCAAGTGTAGGGGCAGGTATGAGTTTTATTTGAATCTGATGACAAAAACTTTTTATTTAACAACTATTTATTTGGTAAACATGGGGTAATGATATTTTTCATTCTGTTTCTCTCTCTCTCTCTGCCCACTTTTTCTCCCCATCTCCCTGTCTTTCTCTATCTCTTGCTCTCTCTTTCTCTCTTTCCTCTCTCTCAGTTTTTCTTGTTTTCTCCGTTTTCTCTCTGTCTCTGTCTGTCGGGCTCTCTCTTAGCCTCTTTTTATCTCATTTCTCTTTCTAACCTCAGTTTCAGGTAATTACTTAAATTTAAGGTTCCGTAGACAAATAATTTTTTTTGTTTTGCTTTGTTCGTGCTCTTGGCACATTATCTGTTCTTGATTAATTGGCTGGCACACCTTATAAAGAACTAGGTTTCTGAAAAGAAAGCTCAAAAACAGTGTGGTGGAAGGTTTCAGACACTGTGATTGAGAAGAAGAATGAGTAATTCCATATACTCAATGGGAACAACATTAATGAGAAAACTCCGGAGTGTACTGGGGCTGTGAGCTGAGCACTGTCTGTGAATTATAAAAGTTTGTCTGCTTCTCTCAGTAGAGTTTGCCAGTGACCTGTCTGCATCCATGCCTAAGAGAGAACAACAACAGAACATAATTCATGAAAAAAAGCTGAATTATTAAAGCTGTTTGGCAGAATCGGGCCAACAGACCACTGCCATCTAAACTCCCTAAAACCCACTTGATGTGGAAGACGTCATACTGATAGTTCATCCATACATCTAATTCGCAGTCTTCTTCCTTACTCAAGATAAATTTGGTGAAGTTTGCTTTCTTAGTTTTGCACTGGAGCTACAGAGCTAATGTAGCTAACAAGCAGTGGCAACCCCTAAACTAGGCCAGAACTAGCCTCAACTAGTCTCATCCTGAGCCAGACGTGATCCCATCCAGGGACAACCAAGAGAAATTTGGGGATAAATCTGGTTAGAACATTGGCTTATTAGGCTGCAATCAAACTGAGAGTAAATATTTCTAAACCAATACAATGGTTTGAGAAGGCAGAGCTCAAAGTAGGGGGTCATGATGTGCTCCTCAACACTGCCCGATTGACAGTAAGCCTGATGTTAGCCCATGCATGTAATGTAAGCTAGCATTGCCATAAAGGCAAGTAATTATCAGTTGCCGTTTGAGGCCTCTGCTGTTCACAGTCGCAAAGCCACAGCTGAAGTAAAAGTGTTGTGGAAAGAATTGATGGCTACATTTGAGAAAAGACACTGTACATTAAAAGTGGGGGCCAGGCTTAGAGAGATTTTAACAGGTTGTCCCCAGACATGTGTTCTCATTATGAGATCACATCTTCTTCATTGCTAAAAAGCAATGAAAGCTTATTAGCATGCTAATTAATACTTTGCAAGTTGCATGAATAAAACATCACACACTTGCTTCAAACTTTCGAGCTGTTAAGTAATCCAAAATCTAAGACTTGCTTATGTGGTTTCACTGTTTCACTGTAGGACACACTGTTGTATGGATCGTTCTACCAAATTCAAATATTTCAGACTTTTAAATGACGTGGACTTTAGACGAAATTCTATTGCTATAAATGGCCTTATATCTTATTTTTTTTTATTAAAACAAAAGGTTGAACATTCCATTTTGTTACTACCAGCATAATCACAACTGAAACTTTATCAAATGTTTCAGTAGTGACTGTTCGATAGATGCAATTTTAGCCAATTCTGAGCATCACTCAAAAATGCAAGCACAGCTTTGAGCAGTAAAATTACATAAAATTATATTTTTATTAAAAATACAAAAAGAGTTTACTTAGTTGCAGAAAGTATGTGTTTCAGTAGTGACAATTCTTAAAGTTACACACTGATTTTCAGACTTTGAACAAACATTTTCAAAGAAAAAACAAAAATTAAAAAGCCCTAATATTTTAAGTAATTATTTTACAAGATAAAATTTAGAGGTTAGGGTTTGGAACAAACACTTCCCAATAGAAAGTACCCCATAAATGATGAAACTGTATATATTTAGCATATGACTAATTCAAAAAATGCCTTGAGCCTGAAAACTTCATTGCTTTTTAAATACTTTTTTTTTACTGTGGGACTGCAGTTTGAACTAATTCAGTAGAATGGTCCATAGATAAAAATCGCCAACAGTTGTCGCATGGCTAAAAAGAATTGTAGCCTGAATTTTATCTGTATTTTTCAGATGTTTGATGTGGTTATATATGTGATCATATAGGCATGCAGTTTACACAATGCTAATTGATGATGAATTGATGAAGTGTCATTACTTGTTTACTACATTAGTTTCATGACTCCAGTGCATAACTAGAGTAGAGTTTGGGGTGGGAGTTGCCAAATTATCACTTTAAACTGCACTGGAGTAGGAAGGTAGAATGACAGGAACTTGACTGCAGAACTTTAAATTGAAAAGATGTCCTGCCTCGATCTCAAATAATGAAGGAATCCGCTGATTTGGGGTTTTAATAATGAATGTAGATTCCCATGGCCATGTTTAAATAACTCAAGAGAGAAGAATTATTTAAGGCTTCCAGACATCTAATGAGAAAGCAAAGGGCGACCACAGTGATGAAAAACCGAAGGCAAAAATCCTGTAGATGAAATTTACATGAGGCAGAGTAAAGAAAATAATGGAAGTATGACGCAGTGGTAAATCTGAGATAAGCTAATATCTAAAAATAAAGCAATAGCTTAGCAAATAACCAAATTTGCACATGCCAAGCCAAGCTTGGTATCTGAAGGCTGCAGATAAGATAATGTAGCAAACTGTTTTAAGTTGTTACCTACAGCTAGCTATGCGGCATAGTTTTGTCCATTCTGATATTCTATTGGGAGGTGTTTGTCCCTAAATTTCCACTTGTGAAAATAATATATAGATTTTTTTTATTGTTTTTTTTTTGTATCAGTTTAATTTTAAAAAAAACTTGTTTTCAAGTCACTACTGAACAAAGTTTTAGTCCATAGGCGGAGCCTTATTTTAGTCACACCCCTGCATTTTAGGGCAGGAAATGAGACTGCATCCCTGTCCCTCATGACCACATGGTGAGCAGTTAGATCCCACTGTTTTTGAGGAAATGTGTTCCAAAGTATTAAAAATCAGTAACATGTAATGTAAACAAACACATATTTTCTGCAATTAAGTAAACTTTGTGTTTTAATAAAAAACATGATGATTTTTTGTGTGTTCAAAGCTGTGTTCGCTAGTCATGCACTGGCACGTTTTTGAGTTCTGCTCAAGATCAGCTAAAATTGTTAGTAACAAAACAGTCACTACTGAAACATTTGGTAAAGTTTTGGTAGTGTTATGAATGTTTACGTAGTGACAAAATGGATTTTTTTTAAATAAATAAACATAATTAAGGTTCCTCAAATAGCAAATCCAAATCAGTTAAAAGTCTGAAATGTGTTTTCAACTCTCACTTTGAACCAATTTGACAGCATGATCCATAAATTCACTGAAACACATACAGAACATTTCTACCATTTAAAATCATTAGCAACTACAGCAATTTATCCAGTTTTGATTTTATTTGCTGTCAAATAAAAAATCCCCTTCTCACATAGATAAAGACACATACACAATCAAAAGCACTCAAAGAGAGAAAGAGGTGAGACTGGGGATAAATTTATCTCTGTTAAGTAAGCCAGACATGTCAGCTTTGAAGTTTTTTCTACAATCAAATTATAGTTTGAGCTAGTAAATGTTAAAAAAGCTGCTGATACAACTTAATTACTTTACTCTGCTACCTTGCTAGTTAGCAAGCTAAAAGCTACACAACTAGCAATTATAAAAAAAGGCAAAAAGGCAAGCCACCAAGATTCTAAACCAAACCTTATAGCTAGACAAAAAGTTATTCACAAATTTATGTATGTCATGTGCTGACTTTTCAGAAAACATTCTGCAGAAAGCTGCCACAGCTGGTGAGCTCTCTCACTTTGGCTAATCTAGCCAAAGCAGTTGTTTGGAAAAAGAGCATAAAAAGCACTTCCAGTTTGCATTTCCCCTGTCCAAAATCAAGAAATGGTTAAGAGGAACTCTGAAATGCAAGGCAAGATCTGGATGACCAAGAAAACTATCGGACAGAACTACTTGTATGCTGGCCAGAAAGGCAAAGCAAAACCCCCACATGACAGCAAATGATCTACAGTAAGGTTTAGCTGGCACAGCAGTGGTGGTGCACTGTACTACTGTGCAGCGTTGGTTGTAGGAACATGATCCGCATGAAAGAATTATCAGAAGTAAGCCTTACCTGCGACCTCACAATGATCCCAAACATAACTTAAAATCCACCACTAGCTGTAGATTTGGGAATGGCCTTCACTAGCCCCTGCCTTGGACATCTTTGACAATCTGTGGGTAGATCTGAAACGTGCATGCAAGGGTACCCAACTTTTTGCATACAACTGTATACAGCATGCAATGCATTTGTCAATTTATATATTGAAATGCTAAATAACAAAGTCAGTTTTGTTGGGTGAATGGTGAGGGGGTGGAGAGTGCCTGGCGAGTTGTTCATGACAACAGAGAGCTACAGTTTGTTACTACATACATAAAAAAATGGACCTATAAGGCAGGTGAAGCTCATAAAGTGGCCAATGGGTGGAAGAAAAAGGACAGAGTTTTGTATAATAGCATTTATGAAAAGAAATGTCTGGGGAAAACTCTTCATCATCAAAGACCTTCCACACTTCAGAAACAGACTGTGTGTTCCCCACCATCTGGCAGCAGTACCGAAGCATCAGGGCCTCTATTACCAGGCTTGAAGAGCCTCTACTCTTGTGAACAGCCGTTTTCTTGTAAAAATTGGTGTAAAGCAACTGTAACAAAAAGAATTACTAATAATAAATAATGATTTTTCAAGATAACAATAATGTTTTTGAACAGGAAAAATGAGCAAGTGCTTGTTCTATATGAGCTGATTTGCATATTATACACCACACAGCAGTCAGATTTCAGAGATACTCAGTCAGTCAGTGGACTTCTTGGTCATTCTCTGCATTCCACCTTCACATGATTCTTGCATGAAGACTGCTTCATTGCTATGCAAACAAAGTAATGAACTGTATTGAGCGCTGTACCAGATTTACAGCTAACTACATTCTGGCACCTCAGGAGCCATTTAAGGTGGAACGGGAAGATTTGAAAAATAAGCTGGCAAATGATAAGCTGACTTCAGCCTCGTAAAAAGTCAAACATTGAGAGACATTTTACAAGAAAACTATTCTACTTTTGTTTCCTGCCGGAGATGCGAGAAAAGCAGCTATATCTGAGCTAAAACTTAAAGCAGAGCAAAGTAAGAGGGCTGCGTTTTTGTTTATATCAGATTTTTAGCCTATATTAGTACATTAGCACATACTGAGACATATTTACAGCCAAGATGGTGAAACCGTACTTCAATGAAATGGACATGAAATGTTGTGACTCCCAAGGTGGTTTGATTGATATATCAAAATGGCTCTTTCTAACATTTGGGTTGCCGACCCCCTGGTCTAGATAGATGCACTTGTATTTGCCTGGCACGTGCCGCTTCTCACTCTCTCAGCAGCCCACACACATAGCGGCCCACCAGGAATTGTCCCAGTCCTTCCAATGGCCAGGCCATCCTTGTTCACCTAGCACCTTGAGACTAAGAGACCAAATCATTACAGTATCAACCTGAATTGACTGAAATGAAATTGTCATGGCAGAGTGTCTTGGTCACGTTTTGTTTGAGCTCATTCAATGTTTCAGCACCTGTCAAAGCCTAGTGTGTGTGTTTAGTGTGTAATTTGGAATTGATCTAAATAATTGTACACACTAAATCTTCTCGACAGCTGTGTTTGCACCAGAGGAAGAAAACCAGATTTGGCTGCACTCCCAGACAGCCCGAGACAGCACATTACACACTGCATCCAAACAGCTGAATGGAATGTACCGTTCTTACAGCATTCAAATCACAACTGCTGCTTTTAGGTGATTAAAACAGCCCAGGATTTCCAGTGGGGAATAGGTTCTTACCATAGTGAACTGGGACTGTTAGTGCTAGTGCCTCAGTTTAGGCCATCAATGTCAAAGTTGAGTCAGAAACAACCCTGATATGCTAATGTCTGCTAGAATCCCTATGGGATTTTAGTAGTGTGTTAGCACTAAGCTACTTGCGATTCATATGAACATTTTTGGGCCTACATTAAACTCAGACATTTGAACCTTGTAAATAGAGTTGCCACCCATGCCTTATAATTTAAGATCATCCCATATAAAAAAATAAAATGCTGTGTCCCTTATTGAATCAAAACTGGATGTTATTAGTCCTGTATTTTCGTACACATTGTTTCATGCATATGCTAGTTCATGTATATTCTAGGTGAGCATAACATAATAAAATCAACCTAGTTTCACAAGAAACAAGCAGAGACAGACTAGCTCCGAGGGTCCACCCAAAAAAGGCAAAAGTTTGTTGAAGTACAGATCTAAATGGGAGATGAGATACCTGTAGTCTCAGCACAGCAGTGAGACATGGTGGCATGGTGGTGGCGTGTTAGTGTGTGTTGCACTGGTACGAGTGGATCAGACAGTTTTTAAACCCCTCGGTGTCACTACTGGACTGAGAATAGTCCATCAACCAAAAATATCCAGCCAACTGCGTCAGTGTCAGTATTACTGCAGTGCTGAGAAAGATCCACCACCCAAATAGTACCTGCTCTGTGGTGGTCCTGTGGGGGTCCTGACCACTGAAGAACAGGGTAAAAGGGGAAGGCAAAGTATGTAGAGAAACAGATGGACTACAGTCTGTAATTATAGGACTACAAAGTGCACCAATCATGACTGATTGGTTTAAGTAATGTAACACTATTACACTTCAATAGAAGTAATTAGTAAGTTGTGTTAGGTTTTTGAGTTATTACCCCAGCACTGGTGCTTTAATGCTAGCATTATGTCCTGCTAAGCCTGTGTCTTTGACAGTTGGGAGTATAACTTTTTGCATTTCTCTGCTGCACATGGAAGTCTATTTCAGTTGTATTTTCGCAGGATCTTTGGCTCATGGGGGCCCTAGGTGGCTGCCTACCTTTGCCTAGTGTGAAGACCACCCTTGTCCATACAGGTGTTTATAACTTCTGATTTGACTAGGCACAGGGTTGAGGAGAGTCCTGGATTCTGCAGTTTGTTGGGAGTGATTGAACTATGTTAGAAAATCCCCTCATTTCAGCCAGAGGGTAAGAAACCACTTTATAGACACTTTATGTGTGACGCGGCAACAGAATTCAGACGCTCGCGGGTAAAAAAATGCAAACAATGTTTCATTATCCGGTGACACAAGCGGGGTTGAAAAACAAGCGTGTGTCTTGATCAAAAGGCAGCAGAAGATCACCGAAGTGATCATAACACAGGGCAGACAAAACCAAGGGGAAAGTCGAAATCGTCGTCAAAAAGGCAGGCAGAAAGGTCAAAAACACAAATCCAATTCAGAATCAGCAAAGGTACAAAAGGAGTAGGCAAAAATCAAGGTCAATATAACAAACGTGGGTTGAAAACAATCACGCTCAGTAAGTTCCGGAGAATCAATACCTCGCAAAGTACCCTAACTAAAGCCCAGGCTGATATACTATTCTAAGAGAGTCATATGATTCAAAACACAGGTGTTCTTAGTCAATATTCAGGTGATTGGGAACGCTGACAGGTGCGTGAACTATTGTCATGGGTCAATGGAGTTCGCTCTGGACTCCGAGTCCGAGAGAAGTTGCTCATCCCAGGTCCTTCTGGGAAACGTAGTCCGAATCCGTCCGAGGCGTGACATTATGTCCCTTATTGAATCAATACTGGACGTTATTAGTCCTGTATTTTCGTACACAATGTTTCATACATATGCTAGTTCATGTGTATTCTAGGTGCAAACAAGATAGAGGCTAGCTAGCTAACGCAGATAGTCACAAAAGAAGAAGAAAATGAAAAATCAATTCTAAAGGAGCATCCAGCGGAGAGATTTAAGGATAGGTGTTACCACTAGCAGCATTGAACACACACAATTTCTTCAGTATTTAGTGTGTTCAGCCTTTGCTTTTATCACAGCTTACATATATATAATATTGCTGCTGCTGTCCAAATGGTAACTTTACAGGAGAAAAAAAAAACATACTTTACTTTTAATGTAAGTCTGTGTAATCTGGGCCATTTCACTCTTCCAGCTTCATCATGACATTTACACACAATGTAAAGGGCAACATTTTCAAATTATGTGCAAATTATGTTGTTAGGACAGCAGGGTTATATATATGTATAAAAATGCTTTGCAGTGATGTCTGAACACTGAATACACTGTCCTGAATGTATTCAGTGATGTGTTCTATTTCAATACGTCAAAAAGGAACATATTCCGAATATATTTTGAATACAGTCAGAGTACTTATTGATAAAGTCCATTTTGAAAACTGTACCTTTGTAAAACTATAATGCTGGAATTTTTATTCCATGCCGTTCCTCGCTGTTACTGGCTGGCAGTTTTCTTCATTTAATTCCTCTGATAAAGTGTTTCATGAAAAATTCAACTATTCAAATGAATACAAAAATCAATTAAAAATTCTCAATGTCATTTTGGCTCTGATCACCTGCTTCAGTCCACTGCTGCTCCCATAGTTCCACTGCCTTTTCATGACCTAAGCCAACAATTTGCCATATCGAAATAACAAAATTGCACAAATTTGACTATAAAGTGAGCAGCTGTGTGATTTTCAGTCAATGGTATGTATGTAACTTGCCACAAAATGCATGCAAAAGTCCAACACAATGCCAAAGATAAGCTTATCACTCTCAAACATGTCCACTACTGTTCAGTTCAGTTCAGTCATCCCTTAAAAAAGTCTGTTTTGTCGTGCATAAGGCTGGATTTGAGACATAGAGCAAGAGTTATCTCAGTAATAAATTCTGCAAACTACAGTAACTGAAATATTATCAGAATCATCATTACTGAGATATTCACTCTATGTATGCTTCACTAAATATTTCCTTTCGGCCCCTCATCCAAGTATCTATTGCTACAGCAAAAGACCATTAAAACCATCCAAAAGACCAATGAGCAGCAGGTGTTTGGCACTGCTACCTAAGATAAATTAGCACAGGTCGTGAGAACTTTTACTGCAGTGAAAAAAAACAAGCTGCTGTTTCTGCTCCCAAGTGTTTATTATGTGGTGCTACTATTCTTCAGTCAAGGAGAAACCACAGCCAACGTGCAGCATCCTGCAGGAAATTAAAGGCCGTGTCCCAGTGAAGGCTATTGGCAGCGTGTGGGCAGATTCATTCAAAACTGACTGGCAGACCCATCTTCACTTAAATGCACACTTTCTTCTTCCACCACATTCCCACATTCCACTGACAAATAACTATCATTGCGGACGTCCAAGGACGGCTAATACATCTGTCTGAGAGTTAGCAGGTTTGGCTGTGCCTTTTCATCGGGAAAATGAGAAAACTTCAGTATCTGTTAACTTTAAAGATTAAAGATGCATCGATGTGGGAGAATATCTGATATTTTTCCTGTACATATCTGTTGATGCTGATGCATAAACTGATTAGAAGATTTAGTAATTGAGACATAACAGGAAAGATATTTTCATTCGTGCCCACAGTGCTGATATTAGCTCATTGTGAGCTGAAAGTTGGTGCACAGACTTTCACTCCTTAATATGGAGGTTAGCTCGTCGCTAACTGAGAGAAAATTGGTCAGTCCGAGGGAGATCTTCACTCTTCGCTATGGAGGTTAGCTCGTTGCTAGCTGAGAGAAAGTAGGTCAGTCCGAGGGAGATCTTCACCCTTCACTATGGAGGTTAGTTTGTCACTGGCTGAGAGAAAGTCTGTCAGCTCGAATGAGATTTTCAGTCACCACTACAAAGATTAGCTCATCGCTAGCTGAGAGAAAAGTTCTTCATTTGAAAGGAGACTTTTATTTACCATTATAAAGGTTGTCTCCTTGCCAGCTGAGAGACAGTTCATCAGTCTGAAAGAGATTCTCACTTGCACCTACACAGTTAGCATTAGCTCGTTGCTAGCTGAGAGAAAGCTCATCAGCTCAAATGAGATTTTTTCTCAATGCTATAGAGGTCAGCTCATAGCCAGCTGAAGTTCATCAGTCTGAAGGAGATTTTCACTCAACTTGTGAGGTCAGCTTGTGGCCAGCTGAGAGAAAAGAATATTTTCACTCACTGTTTGAAAAACCAGCACAGACAAGCATAACTGGTCACCAGCAAAACCAGCATATTGCTGTCCAAAGAAAAACAAATATCTCCAAAATGGTAACTTTACAGGAGAGGGCAAAACGTCTTCACTTTCAATGTAAGTTAATGTAAAGAGATTGTTGTGTTTTGGATGCCGGTATTCTGGTCAACTAGCATGACCATACTAGGTGACCAGCTATACAGGCACCAGATAAACCAGCAAAAACTAGCTCAGACCAGCATAGATACCCTTATTAAAACGTACTTTCCAGTCATAATTTTTGGGAACTTAGTAACAGTTTTACAAAACAATACCAAAGTTGGCATACATGCTAACAGTGGAACCTTGAAACACACTTCAGTGACAACTTTTACCCTCCATTTCAACCTTAATTTTAACATGCCCTTGTCAGCTTGCTCTAAACATTTCCCCTTCAGCGAATCCCTGATACTGTCTAAAGCTAGTTCCTATAGTCTGTAGGCTAAGGCCTACTTAACATGCTAGGAGGAGAACAGTATTCATGATCTAACAGATGCTAACTGCCCAACTCTGTGTATGTGTGTGTGTGTGTGTGTGCGTGTGTCTCATTCCTTTTCATTTATTGCATTTTGTTTTTAGCAAGTAATGCAGTTGTGTCCCTGGCAAAAGACGGTAATTACACCTATCCTTAAACCTCTCCAGTGGATACTTCTTTAGAATTGATTTTTCATTTTCTTCTCATTTTGTGACTAGCTAGCCTCTACCTTGTTTGCATCTCTCTCTCTCTCTCTCTCTCTCTCTGTCTTCTCTTTTCTCCTACACAGGCTCTCCGTCTTGTCAACTTGCATTATCTGTGAATTACCTTATTCTTTTTCTATAACTTTGTAACGATTTTGGTTGCCAGATCTATTTTTCGTGACGTTACGTGCACGCACCAGCCTTAAAATTTAGAACCATCAGGGCGTGGGTGTCAGCTAATATACCAACGACATAAAATCAAACACACTGCACACTCGCCCTCTCCTCACTCTCTCTGTCTCAGCTGCGCACACCTGCCTCTCTGTGCTTAGGCTTCTAGCTCCTCAAACCAGGATCAATGTGCACTCTTAGGACAGTTCATTTTCACTTTCTACTGTCTGCAATTTAACGTTCTGATTTTAAAAGTAGCCCACAAACACATCCCGCAACTATTTATTTATTTATTTATTTATTTATTTTTAAACTTGTAACTGCATTTTCACTTAAATGCACACTTTCTTCTTCCACCACATTCCCGCATTCCACTGACAAATAACTATCATTGCGGAAGTCCAAGGACGGCTAATACATCTGTCTGAGAGTTAGCAAGTCTGGCTGTGCCTTTTCATCAGGAAAATGAGAGACTTTTATTTACCATTATAAAGGTTGTCTCCTTGCCGGCTGAGAGACAGTTCATCAGTCTGAAAGAGATTCTCACTTGCACCTACACAGTTAGCATTAGCTCGTTGCTAGCTAAGAGAGAGCTCATCAGCTCAAATGAGATTTTTTCTCAATGCTATAGAGGTCAGCTCATAGCCAGCTGAAGTTCATCAGTCTGAAAGAGATTTTCACTCAGCTTGTGAGGTCAGCTTGTGGCCAGCTGAGAGAAAAGAATATTTTCACTCACTGTTTGAAAAACCAGCACAGATAAACATAACTGGTCACCAGCAAAACCAGCATATTGCTGTCCAAAGAAAAACAAATATCTCCAAAATGGTAACTTTACAGGAGAGGGATTGTTGTGTTTTGGATGCCGGTCAGCAGCAATAGAGGTTACGAAACAGATCACCAACAAAACCAGCAAATGTTGAGTTTTGAATGCTGGTATTCTGGTATACAGTGACAACTTCTGGTATTCTGGTATACAGTGACAAACACACTTCAGTGACAACTTTTACCCTCCATTTCAACCTTAATTTTAACATGCCCTTGTCAGCTTGCTCTAAACATTTCCCCTTCAGCGAATCCCTGATACTGTCTAAAGCTAGTTCCTTTAGTCTGCAGGCTAAGGCCTACTTAACATGCTAGGAGGAGAACATTATTCATGATCTAACGGACGCTAACTGCTCAACTCGGATTACAAGCTAACATACGCTAACTGCTCAACTCTGATTACAAGCTAATAGATGCTAACTCCTCAGCTCTAAATACAAGCTAATAGATGCTAACCACTCAACTCTGAAAACAAGCTAATGGACGCTAACTGCTCAACTCTGAATACAAGCTAACGGACGCTAACTGCTCGACTCTGAATACAAGCTAATGGACGCTAACTGCTCGACTCTGACTACAAGTTAACGGACGCTCACTGCTCGACTCTGAATACAAGCTAATGGACGCTAACTGCTCAACTCCGAATACAAGTTAACAGATGCTAACTGCTCAACTCTAAACACAAGTTAACGGACGCTCACTGCTCGACTCTGAATACAAGCTAAAAGACACTAACTGCTTAACTCTGAATACAAGCTAACGGACGCTAACTGCTCAACTCCGAATACAAGTTAACAGACGCTAACTGCTCAACTCTAAACATAAGCTAACGGACGCTAACTGCTCGACTCTGAATACATGTTAACGGACGTTAACTGCTCGACTCTGAATACATGTTAACGGACGTTAACTGCTCGACTCTGAATTTAAGCTAATGGACGCTAACTGCTCGTCTCTGAATACAAGCTAACGGATGCTAACTGCTCAATGCTGAATACAAGTTAAAGGACGCTAACTGCTCGACTCTGAGTACAAGCTAACGGACGCTAACAGCTCAACTCTAAACACAAGCTAACGGACACTAACTGCTCAATGCTGAATACAAGTTAAAGGACACTAACTGCTCGACTCTGAATACAAGCTAACGGATGATAACTGCTTGACTCTGAGTACAAGCTAACAGACACTAACTGCTCGACTCTGAATACAAGCTAACGGGCGCTAACTGCTCGACTCCGAATACAGGTTAACAGATGCTAACTGCTCAACTCTGAATACAAGCTAACGGACGCTAACTGCTCAACTCTGAGTACAAGCTAACAGATGCTAACTGCTCAACTCTGAATACAAGCTAACGGACGCTAACTGCTCGACTCTGAGTACAAGCTAACGGACGCTCACTGCTCGACTCTGAATACAAGCTAACGGACGCTAACTGCTCAACTCTGAATACAAGCTAACGGACGCTAACTGCTCGACTCTGAGTACAAGCTAACGGACGCTCACTGCTCGACTCTGAATACAAGCTAACGGACGCTAACTGCTCAACTCTGAATACAAGCTAACGGACGCTAACTGCTCGACTCTGAGTACAAGCTAACGGACGCTCACTGCTCAACTCTGAATACAAGTTAACGGACGCTCACTGCTCGACTCTGAGTACAAGCTAACAGACGCTAACTGCTCGACTCTGAATACAAGCTAACGGACGCTAACTGCTCGACTCTGAATACAAGCTAACGGACGCTAACTGCTCGACTCTGAATACAAGTTAACGGACGCTAACTGCTCGACTATATACAACATACATATTGAACACAGAAGGCAGAGGTGTTACCCACTACACTACATCATCCACCTTTACTGAGAGATGTGAAAATAACACTGTAAAGATATTCTAGTCTCTTCATGAATGATTAATGCAAATTTCTCTTACAGGATTAAAGGAATTGGTCGGTGAAAAATCATATTTACAGTTTTCCACTTCCCTCAGATGCAGCTGATTGGGCAAGACATGTTTGGTGTCTAAATTTTGCTTCTTTAGTTTAGTGCTGAAGCTACAAGGCTAACATTGCTAACAAACACAAAGTCAATAGACAGCAAAAGCTTAAAAAGAGTAAATGCACCCCAAACTTCTAGCAACCGCACCCAGTTCAGTTGCACAGACTTGCCAATGTGGTTTAGAGCGAATCATGACTTTCTGAAAACTATAAAATGACAAAATATTACTGGGTAGATAATGAAGCAGCCATTTTAGACAACATGTTGTGCTCCCAACTCCCATTAGCATGCATGCCTGTCACGCAGGCCTACAGACGATAGTTTAGTACTACATTACGTTCAGGTTAGTCCAAAATTGTGTAAATTGGATTGTTTGCCAACCCATTTCTTTAATGAACTGCTCTAACTGCCTGCATTACATTTGGTTGTTCTTCCACATTATGCAGTGCAACAAACTGTGTTCTCCTCAGGCAGTTAGTACCACACCAGAAGGGGCACCCAAGCTTGTTGGACCCAAACCAATGCTCCAATCTCCAATCTCCAATCCTGAGCTGAATAATGAAGGCAATATAAAACACAGTTATTACATACCAGAATAAACCAGAACTGTAAATTCTGAAGGGCATCTGTGCACATGTCTATTTAGGGTAAGGGGGGAAGTGGGCCTTCTCTACAGCTTCCTTCGTCTAAAAAGTCTCGTACTGTGTTCAGTGGAGCATCAGGGGGTCCAACTGCAGCCAACACATTTGTTGTAACTAATGGTGGAGTAATGAAGCCCCCAGTGGATTAGATTTAGAGGACAACAGCTGATCCCTGACAAAATTACAGTAATAATTTTTTTTCTTCAAATGTTCCACTATAATCAGACACTAATCTTTATGTATTGATATCCACTTCTAAGAAACTATAATCCCTTAGCCTGTGAGGAACAGTGCCAGTGTACCTTGCGGCGGGTTAGAACAGGCTTTGAGATTTTCATCAGGCTCTTTAGCTCTGGGCTAATTACCTACGGCCAGCTGCTTCCAAAGCCAGCAGGACGCAGCAGAGGAAGAGAGGATGTAAATGGTGGGGTGTTTCATATTTTGGTACGTGGATGGCACCATGTGGATTTAACAGTTTTGAAATCAAAGATGTGACTGAAATACAAAGGAAGCCTGAGCTAAATGCCCATCGTTTATTAATATTCATGTGTGTTATATTCACATTCAATATTAACTCAGAGCTAAATGTGCCAGTGTTAGCCAACTTGCTACTTTGCAGCTGTAGTCCTTAATGCCTCATGTTATAAAGCCAAAATGAATTCAGATTTTTTTCAGTAACAGTTTATGAAAGAGACTTTTTGCCATTATATAAAAGACAGAAAGTCAAATAAATATCTTTTTCATTATTCATGCAATTTATATGTAACTATATAGTGAAGTACATATAATATCAGTCACTTAAGCTGCCCATTTATTTCTTCTGTTTTATTTTGTTCACCTCCACTTATGGTCCATTTATGACGTGTATGTAGTGTATGTAAAAAGTCATAGGTAACAGTCGTATGTAATGTGTTGGTTTTTGTGGCATCCCAAAAACAATAAATTTCAGTCCTGTGAGGCACGAGTTCAATCCCTGGTGATGCCACAGCCATCCATGGCCAGGAATCCAAGACAGCAAAACTGCCTATCAGTCCAGCTCCCGCCCGCTCCCGCAGAAAATCTCCATCATTTCTCCCACTCCCGCACGCAACCAAAACGATTTGACCCGCTCCCGCCCGCGCATATCCAATATCTGACACAGTCTAATTACAAATACATTATCCTCCGCTGAAATAACACGGCAGTCATGCTCATCAGGCTCACTGTGAGTAACTTCACCAAACGCCATTTATTCCCAGTAAACACAAAGCAGGAATTAAACCACAGAGCGGTTATTTGGGGTGTTTTGCTGGGCAGCTGTAGCCGTCGGACAGCATTCTGACTTCTGATTACGCAAAAGTTTCAAGTCTGGTTGACGAACCGGGAAATCTGTCTGCAGCACGGAATGTTTATTTCATCATGAATTACATAAAAATCGCCTTTTAACGTTTTTACATGGTCTTCTGTTTATTTTTCATTCATTTTCATGGCTTATTGGTGTATTTAGCGGTGTGATGCGCAGAAAAAAATGTGCCCCGGGTCTATTCTCTAAACAACGCTGCGCTTCTGTGACTCTGCCGTTTTACACACAGCCTGTTTGAAAGCGCTGATCACTTAACCTTGTCGCCGAAATGAAAAGCAAGACTTTCCACCTCGCTCGCGCCACGCAGACGCAGAATGACTTCATTCATTTTAACTGTTTTAATGTTATCATTTTATACTGTTTACATATATGATTTAGTGATCATTCTACTTCATTCAGGCTATTCATTAATGTGTGGGATTTCTCTATATGCCTGCTCCCGCCTGAAGGGATCCAATTTCTGTCCCGCACCGCAAGATATTGTGTCGGGTCCCACGGGAGTGTAGACCTCTAGTGGGTAGGATGGTCCTTCTTCTCTTCGCAACACTTGTGTCTGTTAGCTGATGTATGCTAGCGTTAGCATTCAGCTCCAAGCATGTTGAGCTGTTCAGTGACATTGATATAGTGGAGCTTCACATATCTTGGAGAAAGCATGTGCTAGCCTTCATCCTCCCACCTTGGTAGCATCATGTGACAGGAGGACATAGCAGGTGCTAGCTAAATTAGCCCCTCCCTGCCAAAAATGCTCATTTTGCAACTTAGTTACCATATATGAACTGTATGGATTGAGGAGTGAATGATAAGAAACTTAAGGGGATTATAGATTATCTCCTATAATCAATGTTATGCATTTAAAGTGTATAGACTGTTTCTAGATTGTGAATGTACTATTTGCCCTAGGAAAATACTTCACTGTGTCTTTGTGAGGCCTGTGAATGTTTATTACATGGTGTTTCTTCTCTTCATGGACATCACAGTGAAGGTGAAGGCTGCTGTGACATGAGATGAGGACTTGCTTATACAGACTTCACCAGATTGTGATGTGGCGTTTGGTAGTGGATCTGGATCTCCCATCATTGGGCGTTTGGGCGACATCATTGCGCGCCCTGCTTCGGTTCCTATCCGAACTACGAGCTGTCTGTTTACAGTAAGAAACCGAACCGTGAAAGTAGGCTGGGTTGGGTGTTTTTCATACATTTACATTACTGTTCAAAGGTGTGGAATCACTTGTCATAATAACAGCTGTTATTTTCTTCAACAACAATTTAAACAGTGTTAATTTTATTAGAATTTCACTCTCAGTGGCATACAGCTTATTCACTAAGTAAGAAATCATCTACAGCTCTGTCTAATATTCCTTCATTTATTTACAGCTTCTTAAATTTTAGAGTTGTAGCATCGTATTGTGATAACTTTATACATGTATCTTCAACAAATTGGTTTTTATATATTATTTAAAACCAGTAATTTCAGTATTTTCTTTCTGAATGGTAGGTATCACAGGTATCATGCAGTTACTGCGGCACAGTAACAGAGAGGAGCCTGCCAACATGGTAACAGCTGTATTTTAAACACAATGTATAGGAAGCAGCATTAGTACAGATGAGACTGCTCACTGCCATAAGACTCACAGTCCATCAATAGTCTTAAATAGAATGCTATGCTAACTCAAATCACAACTATCTAGTGAGTCAGAAGGCTAAACAACCAAAACTGACTGTAGCTGGCAACTTACTAGCCAGAGCCAACTATTTAGCAAAGCAAATTCTGCCTACTATATTTCTCAAATGCACTTAAGTGTGGATAACTAATTGCATTTCATTTCCACACGTTTTAAAAAAGGGGCTGATGCTCTACTGACCACTTCAGCAACATATCGCTCATAGGCCGGTCAGCACTGATGTGCACAGAGTACTGTGTGCATCTGTACCTGCTGCTCAGAACTGATTTCATCCAGAAGAAACCAGTACCATAGGGAAAAGGGGGTGTGTGATTTGTTGAGGTATAAATGATCAAATCATTAGAAGAATACACTTGACTAATAATATGAAACGACAACAACTACATGTTATGAAAATAAAAGTAACATACTAAAATAAAATAAAAATATAAAAAATACAAGTACCCCATGTGCCCCCCAGCTTGAAAGGGCATGACGCCCCTGGTAGGTATACATTTTTATTTTGTCTAGCTGTGGTAAATCACCCAAAAGCATTTGAGTAATAATTACATTAAACATTTCTCAGACTTGAGGAGAATTCATTTTCCCATGATGTTGGCCCTTCTATGCACCTCTATAACTTAAGTCTTTTACCATAAAACTATCTTTCCCTTTACTCAAGTATTACTAGTATATGCATTATATGGGCAAAAGGAAGTGGATGCTGCCCCTAATTAATCAGCCACACCCATTGCTAACAGGTGTATAAAATCAAGCACACAGCCATACAACCTTCATAGACTAGCACTGGCAGTAGAATGGGTCATACTGATGAGCTCAGTGACTTTAAACTTGACATTGTCATACAATGTGACCTTTGCTACAAATCAGTTTCTGAAATTTCTGCCCGGCTAGATCTGCGCTGGTCAACTGTAAGTGCTATTGTTGTGATGGAATGGAAGCATCTATGAGAAAGCAGTAGACGCAACCTCACAGAGTGGGGCCACCGAGTGCTTAAGTTTATATTGGGTAAAAATCGCCTATCCTCTGTTGCATCACTCACTTCAGAGTTTCTGTCGCTTCTGGAAGCAACATCAGCACAAGTACTGTGCATCAAGAGCGGCACACAAGCCTACGATCACTATGTGCAATGCTAAGCGTCAGCTGAAGTGGTGCCAGGAGAACGCTACCTATTGGAAAGCTGAGTGCCAAGAGTAAAGTTTGGTGGAGGAGGTATAATAGGCTGGGATTGGTTTTCAGGCCTCTTAGTTCCAGTGAAGGATGATGTTAATAGTACAACATACAAAGGCTTTTTTGACTATTATAAAGTGGCATTCATTGCTAGTAAAAGAGACACAGCTTTCGCACAAGTCATGGTGTTTTATTGTCCAGCTGTTGTCGGCCACAGCCACACAGTACATAAACAGGGGTTTTCTCTAAAAGCTCACTCTCAGTTAATGTCTGACTCCATGTCTTTCTGCACACACACACACACATGCACACTTACCTCCTTGGGGTGGTTCCTAGCCCCACCCTCCCCAATAAGAGTCCTTAGCAAAATAAATCCAGTGAGTGAATGCTGGAGAACACATCATCTAAGCCGCTTATCCTTCTGGGTCAATTGGGGTGCTGGAGCCTGTCCCAGTGGTTGTTGGGTGGAAGGCAGGAAACACCCTGGACAGGTCGCCAGTCCATCACAGGGCAGACATAAACAATCACACACACGTTCACACTTAGGGGTAACTGAGCATGTCTGATTGGCCTGAATGCATGTCTTTGGACTGTGGGAGGAAACCCACGCAGACACGGGGATAACATGTAAACTCCACACAGTAAGGACCCAGGCCCTTCTTGCTGTGAGGCAACAGCGCTACCCATTTGCGCAGAGCCCTGACCTCAACCCCACTGAACACGTTTGGGATGAACTGAAATGTAAATTATGAGCCAGGCCCTCTCGACAAATGTCAGCACCTGATCTCACAAATGCTCTTTTGAATGGGCAAAAATTCCCGCAGACACAATTCAACATCTTGTGGAAAACCTTCCCAGAGGAGTGGAGCTCTTATAGCTATAATGGGGGGAGCAGCGTGGGGTTGGACATGCACATGTCTTTGGAAGGTCCAACAAGCTCATATAGGTGTGATGGTTAGGTGTCCACATACTTTTGGCCATAAAGTGTACATTATACAACACTGGTGGTCCATAGTTGAATTTAATAATACTGTCTGGTCTTTTTATCTCCTTGACGAATGACTGACAGGTGTTCAGAGCTAAACTCGCAGTAAAACCATCTCAGGCACGAAACCTCATTAGATTTTAATCAAGCTGTAGCAGAGTTTGACCTTCTGACCTTCTGCAGCTTTCCAGCTGCTACGAAATGTAATGACTGTCGCCTGAATGAGTGAAACATTTGTGTGGTCACACACCGTCTGGCTGGCTGTTTAGACTGTTTATTGTTTTGGGTAGCACAGACGTCGCTGTACAGCACCGAAGCCATCTAAAAGTTTCAGAATGAATTTAAATTGCTGGGCATGTTGGCTTTCAGCAGACCCAAAAAGAGAGAGAGAGAGAGAGAGAGAGAGAGAGAGGTAGATAAAAGTTCACTGTTTTGAAAGTATTAAATCAGTGTTGTTGCAGATACATGATTGTAAAATGATGATGACTCTTTTTCCAACAAATAATGAAAAATGAAGTTTAAAAATGTTAAAATTATTATGATTACCTTGTTATTAATGTTACCTTGATTGAAATTATGATCAAATGAATATCCAGAATGAAATTCTAATACAATTGATATACAGAATTAATTTCTAATAAAATAAATATCCAAAATTACTTTCTAAAATAATATTGAGAGCAAAGTTCTAATAATATTAATAATACAATAAAGTAATATAATATAGTAGTATATAGTAATGTTCCTAATAATAGTACTATTCAAAAACAAAAAAGTGCTAACAAAATTAATATCCAGAATGAATTTTAAATACAATTGAACAAAATGAATTTCTAACTAAATTAATATTGAGCAGGAAGTTCTAATACAATTCATATCCACAATTAATTTCCGGTAAAATGAATATCCAGAATAAAATTAGTATCCAGAATGATTTTCTAATAAAATTGGTGTCCAGTATGAATTTCAAATACAAGTAATACTCAGAATTAATTTTATAATAAAATTAATATCCAAAATTACTTTCTAAAATGTTTATTGAGAGCAAAGTTCTATTAATGTTGAAATGAAGTTCTAACAATCTTAATATCCAGATTGACATTCCAATAAAACCAATATCTAAAATGAATTTCTAACTAAATAAAACCTTGAGCATGAAGTTCTTATAAAATGAATACCCATAATTCATTTCTGATAAAATGAATAGCCAGAATAAATTGGTATCCAGAATGAATTAATAAAATTAATACCCATAATGAATTTCTACTAAAATTAATATCCAAAATACATTTTGAATAACATTAATATCCAGAATGAATTTCTAATAAAATTAACATCTAGAATGAATTTCTTAAAAAATAAATATTTTGAATGAAATTCTAATAAAAATAATATTTAGAATGAGGTTTTAATACATTAACATCTAGAATGAATTTCTAGTAAAATAAAC
Organism: Colossoma macropomum; assembly: GCF_904425465.1. Taxonomy (NCBI): domain Eukaryota; kingdom Metazoa; phylum Chordata; class Actinopteri; order Characiformes; family Serrasalmidae; genus Colossoma; species Colossoma macropomum. Next base: position 11,339,374 of record NW_023494790.1, read on the forward strand.
ATCTAGAATGAACTTTTAATAAAATTGATATCAGGAATGAAGTTCTAGTAAAATACACAACCAGAAAGATGTCAACATAAAATAATATTCAGAATAAAGTTATAATATAACATTTTTAGGCAGAATAAAACTATCTAGAACTAATTAATAATAATATTAATATCCAAAATGAAATTCTAATAAAATTTATGTCTGCAATGAAGTAATCAAATTCATTTTCAGAATGCCTCATATTTCCAAAGTAGTGATCAGATCTCAAAGCAGATAAAATAACAGTTATATGATAGCAGCCAATTACAGCATATTATTTTTTAAAACGTCTTGAATAAAACATAACAAAAGTGATTTTTACATTTCCTTGGTGACAAATGCTCTGTATAATAATGTGCATCATTGCTTTGCTGATCATTAATTAAAATGCACATGACGTTGAAGTGTTTGATATATGCATTATGATGTCTAGTTGATCATATTTAAAATAACACTGTGCATTACATTGTTATATATAAAATGTCAGAAAAAAATACCATGACAACTAAGGTTTGATTAGCAGTGGATGAAGTTGGCTGAAGAAAAAATCATTCAGGTGGTCTGATGAGTTTTTTTAACAGACTCTTCAATGCTTTGATTTAGGCCTGTTTTTCCATTCACTGGATCATGAGTCATCACTCACTGAACCACATGTTCACATTTCCATTTAATTCTCCATTCAGCTCCTCCATCTCAGACTGTCTATCACACAGAAGCGCCATTTAAATAGCCTTTAGCTGCAGATATGTGCATCCTGTAATATGAAGGACAGTATATTCTATGGCTGACAACAAAATGCCTGACTCAGGGAGGTCATCTCTACAAAAATTAAACCATTCTGTGAAAAGGACAATAGTTTCCCCTTACATGACCAATGGATGATGTCTGCTCAGCTGTTGCATAGCCAGGCGTGTCTTATTCCCTCACTATTTTACTTACAAGTAACCAGGCGATATATCTGAAGTGAGGCATATGCAGTCCAATGATCTGCCACTGCCAGTGAAGCAAGCCATCATTAGGCTGAAAAATCAAAACAAAGCCATCAGAAACTCTTACAATGTTATGTGCTGGGGATTACAGCGAAGCACACTAACAGACTGAACAAGAACATTAGCAAGGCCATCTCAGTCCTGGGGGCTAAATTGAACACAGTGGAGATGGTGGTTGAGAGGAGGATGCTGGCAAAGGTGTCAGTGATCATGAAGTACCCCTCCCACCCACTCCACAAAACACCACAGGGACAGAGGAGTATGATGAGCAGCAGACTGCTCCAGCCTCGCTGCAGGAAGGAACGCTTTCGCAGGTCATTTCTGCCTGCGGCCACCAGCCTGAACAACTCTGCACTCTGATTCATGAATTACTCATGTATCATTGTACCTCTATGTATCATCTGCACTGCACTTTATCGCTGCTTATTGACTGCTCATGCTTTTCTGCACAATGCTGTAGTTTACCACAGTGATGCATTGGGTGCTTTATTCATTATTGCAACTGTAAACTACCTCATCTGTGGATTACTGTGATTATAACACTGCAGCACTAACTGTAACAGTAACTGTGGCCTTAAATGTAACAGTAACTGTGGCCTTGACTGTAATAGCAACTGTGGCCTTAACTGTAACTGTGACTTTAACTATGACAGTAACTTTGGCCTTAACTGTAACTCTAACTGTAACTGTGGTCTTTAACTGTGGCCTTAACTGTAACTGTAACTGTGGCTTTAATTATGACAGCAACTGTGGCCTTAACTGTGGCCTTAACTGTAACAGTAACTGTGGTCCTAACTTTAACAGTGGCCTTAACTGTGGCAGTAACTGTGGCCTTAACTGTAACAGTAACTGTACCCCTAACTGTGACAGTAATGGTGGCCTTGACTGTAACAGTAACTGTGCCCTTAACTGCGACTGTGGCCTTAACTGTAACAGTAACTGTGGCCTTAATTGTGACAGTAACTGTGGCTTAAACTGTAGCAGTAACTGTGGCCTTAACTGTGACAGTAACAGTGGCCTTAACTGTAACAGCAACTGTGCCCTTAACTGTAACTGTGGCCTTAACTGTAACTGTAACTGTGGCCTTAACTGTAACAGTAACTGTGCCCTTAACTGTGACAGTAATGGTGGCCTTGACTGTAACAGTAACTGTGCCCTTAACTGTGACAGTAACAGTGGCCTTAACTGTAACAGCAACTGTGCCCTTAACTGCAACTGTGGCCTTAACTGTAACTGTAACTGTGGCCTTAACTGTAACAGTAACTGTGGCCCTAACTGTAACTGTGGCCTTAACTGTGACAGTAACTGTGGCCTTAACTGTAACAGTAACTGTGGCCTTAACTGTGGCAGTAACTGTGGCCTTAACTGTAACAGTAACTGTGGCCTTAACTGTGGCAGTAACAGAGGCCTTAACTGTAACAGTAACTGTGCCCTTAACTGTGACAGTAATGGTGGCCTTGACTGTAACAGTAACTGTGCCCTTAACTGCAACTGTGGCCTTAACTGTAACTGTAACTGTGGCCTTAACTGTAACAGTAACTGTGGCCCTAACTGTAACTGTGGCCTTAACTGTGACAGTAACTGTGGCCTTAACTGTAACAGTAACTTTGCCCTTACCTGTAACTGTGGCCTTAACTGTAACTGTAAATGTGGCCTTAACTGTGACAGTAACTGTGGCCTTAACTGCAACTGTGGTCCTAACTGTAACTGTGGCCTTAACTGTGAAAGTAACTGTGGTCTTAACTGTAGCTGTGACTGTGGCCTTAACTGTAACTATAAATGTGGCCTAAACTGTAACTGTGGCCTAAACTGTAACCGTGTGACCGGAAATAGGAAGAGGAAGGAGAGAGAAAAGTTTGGCCGTGTGGAAGTGAAGGTGGTGGTGTGTTTGGGGGAAAAAGAAGCTGCACATCCCAAAGCCACTCACTTTACACAGGAACCTATGCTCTCAGTGGATTCCTCTGATGTCTTGGGAGTAATTTGAAAGCAGGCCTGCTGTCCTAGTGAGATCTGTCCTGGATTGTTTTTTCTTCCTGCTAAGGACTTGTGGGATTTTGAAATGTGGGGTTTAGGGTATTGGGTTTGGACTTGGTGGACTTTGTAGACACTGGACACTATATATATATATATATATATATATATGGGGATTGTGTATGTGCGTGGGTTTATACAAATATGGAAAATCAGGTTATTGATTAAGGATGGTATTTTGTCTCTCTCCTGTTTGAAGTTAATTCTAATCTCTTCAACTCTTCAACAGTGTACTTTACTCAAACAACTTCAGTGCACCAAGGTCTAAATGTGAGTTTTTGTTTACTGGTCAGGGATTCAAACACTCTGTTACTCTCACATTTGCCACCATTTCAGCCAAAAAAACCCTACTTTGCATGAAAACAGAGATGCTTAACATCTGTATGTATCACAAAGCAATAATAAACCTTACTTGATGCTTCTTTATGATAGTTTTTTTTCTTTAAGTGTAACCTGTCAGGTCGCTGATGCAGTACGGTCTGCGAGCCGTGTGCCAAAATCAAAGACATTGCTTGACTATTATTTTACTGCTGGCCTGTTATTAGCAGCAGCTGTAGGAACGATATGAGCACCTGTGAAGAGTTAGATGTTAAAACAGGCAGATTTCTCTGATGCTGATAATCCCTCATTTACAGCGGAACATCATAGCAATGCATTCCCACCATCAGCAGACTGAACCAGGGTTCATTTGGAAGCAGACAGAGACACAAGATTTTTGCTGAACCACCGTTCATTTGTCTGTTGTGCGTTTGAGTAAAGACGGAGTGTTCACACCTGTCAAACCGAACCGAACTAAAGAAGTTCAATAGGCCTGTATTATTTTGTGTTATGGTTTGTATGATTATAATCATCTTTTTGTGTACTTTTTGTGTGTTTTTTTTTCAGGCATTTTAGTGGATTTTGGACATTTTGTGACTGGAAACTATAGAGGCAATCTGGCAACCCTGATTCTGAATCGTATAGTGTTTACTAGTGCAGCTTCTGCATCTTGACTCCTGTGTTCATTGCTCTGCATGTACAATTTGATCTTTCCTTCCTGAAAAAGCCTCCTAATTGCACAAGCCGAGATTTAATCACAGCCCTGAACCCCCAACCCTCCCCCCTCACCTGCTTTACAGGAAATAAAAAATTGATCTGATGCTGATACCTCCTAACACACAGGACTGCATCTCTGTTCTGATACCATGACAACAGCTGCTCATGTAATTTCATCTTAATGCCCTCCAGCTGCCTTCCTAGTCATGTAACTACATCACACAACCATTCACTGAACTTACAGAAATCTGATGTTTGGCCATATATGGACAGATAAGCCAGGCATATATTTTAAATTATATGTACATGTATGTTGTGCATCAAATGATGGTCATATATACATAATATATGGATCATATATGTCTGATAGGTAGGTGAACACATGTATAATGTATGGATCAAACATAAATGTCATATATTTGATATTTATATATTGGCATAGAGTAGATTTCTGTTTGTATCGTTCTTTTGAGCTGACTCTTTTCAGTGAATTGGTTGAACCAATTTTAAAGTTTAACCAACTTGAACGTTTCTGTAGCATCATTGCAACAGAAACGTTGCAACGTTTGCAACATTATATGTTGAATAAATCTAATAACATTCAAAACAACTCTCAAACACCACATATCAGTGGATTGGACTGTATGTTTCTCTACAGGTTGCCGTCTGCTGTTGATTCAGTACTGTGCTGATGATGGAATGGCATGAGTCAGTCTCACTCGCTCAACTGAGAGAATGAAAACAACTGAAAGAACCAAAAACCACTTCGAGATCCCAGCATGCTCTGTGTAGTTCTTGACTGAGCCAAACTTCAACAGGGAGTTGATGCCCTGTTGGAAAGACCAGCACAGACCAACAAGAATTCAGCTCTGGTCTAAGCTGGTTTATGCTGCTTAAGTGCTGGTCTGGTGCTGGTTGACCAGCAGACCAGCATCCAAAACAACATATGCTGGTTTTGCTGGTGACCAGCATATTAGCTTCCACTGGTGCTGACCAACATACCAGCTGGAACTTTTTACTCAAAATTAAGTAGTCTTTACTCATAATTAAGTAGTCTGGTGCTGGTTGACCAGCAGACCAGCATCCAAAACAACATATGCTGGTTTTGCTGGTGACCAGCATATTAGCTTCCACTGGTGCTGACCAACATACCAGCTGGAACTTTTTACTCATAATTAAGTAGTCTTTAGTCATTTACTAGCACAATGCTGATGAGATTTTCTGTATTGACAGTGCCAAGCTAGTGCACATTAGCCATCTGCCCTGGCTTAAAAGCAAACATTCTGGTCACTTTTTAGTTGGTATGTTGTGGGATTTAGTTTATATTAGTGGAGTAGCCTGTTAACTGATAACCTCAGGTCATCCTATATTAAAGAGGACAGAATTTAGTCCTATTACAGTAAATATAAAATGTAGAACAGGTTAACAGAGCCTGATATCAGTTGTTTATATATAGATATAAGTTATAAGCCTAAACTTACTTTCAATTTGTATTTTTGTATGTTGGTCTCACTGTATTCAGTTGATCAGCAATGGCAAGCAATACACAGCCCTGTGAGAACAACCAGCATAGACTTGCATGGCTGGTCATCAGCAGAACTAGCATATGTTGTGTTTTGGATGCTGGTATGCTGGTCAGCAGCAATGAAAGTTGATATGCTGATCACCACTAAAACCAGTATATGTTGTATTTCGATGCTGGTGTGCTGGTTAACCAGCATGACCATGCTGGAGTGTCTAGTTCAACCAGAACCAGACCAGCTTTGACTAGCACGAAATGCTTGCTGGTATGTACTTTTTTCAGACTTCCACTTTTCACTACCTCCTGCTAAGCGAAACTGAGAGAATTCTGAGCTCAAAGGCCTAAAAGCTTTCCCTGGCGTCTGTTTCAATGATCTTGAAATTTGTCTCACTAGTTACTTGATCTGGAAACTTTTTTTCAAATGGTTCTGCTAAGAATGCCCATGTGCATATAACTTTATCTATTCTCTGGTTTATCATTGATATAACAACCGTGTGAAGTGCCTGAAGGCAAACGCCAGAAGGTTGTCTATTCTGGCAGGTTTTTGATGCAAATAAAGCAGGTAAAACAAGATATGTAAAAAAACTATAACTGCACAAGAAAACCTGGAAAGACCTTGCAAAGCCTGTGTAGGAAATGAGACTGTAGGTGGCAAAGGTATCAGTGAAAAGCTGTGATGATAAACAGGTGTGAGGTAATGAGGGACAGGTGCTGGTAGATAATGAGCCTGTGATGTTGAACACTTTCAGTGTGAAGAGGGGTGGTGACGAGGGTGTTGTGATTGGTACAAAGTGTAAAAAGTTCAACTCAATTAGTTGCATTCACAAACCACAGCATTTCATTTTGTGTCAGAATTAACAGTGAACTAGTGCCTAGTTTCAAAAATGTGTAACTGCACTCTTATATACTGAGCATGTAGTTAAAGTACCTGCAGACCTTATGACTAAGAATATTGTGAACTGGTGGAAAAACTTAAACAAGTGATGCAGTCCTGCTAGGGTATGAAGGAAGTATCCACAAAAGGCCTAGTCCTTTATGAGCGAGGATGGGTCAAGGCTCACCACTTTTCCAAAAAATCATCGTAAAAAATCCTCAGCATTCCCCAGCCAGGTACTGCAGGGATTTTAGGCATTTCACCTGCTACAGTGCATAATATCATCAAAAGACTCAAGGAATCCAAAGAAACCTCTGTGTCTAAAAGGCAAGGTTGAAAATCACAAATGAATGCTTGTGACCTTTAACCTCTGAGACAGCACTGCATGCTTCTGTGATTAATATCACCACATGGGCTTGAGAATTCTTTGACAAACCATTGTCAATAAATTCTTTTGTCTACTTGCATTTGTAGACAACCATTGTCTACAAATGCAAGTTAAGAATGTACTATGAACAGTCATATGTCCACAGTGTCCGGAAACACCGCCGACTTCTCTGGGCTTGAGCTCGTCTGAAATGAACTGTGGAATCGTGTGATGTGGTCTGAAGAGTCAGCCTTTCAGATTGTTTATGGAAATAATGGATGTTGTGTTCTCCCAGCTAAAGAAGGAAATGACCATCCGGATTGTTACTAGCATAAAGTTCAAAAGCCAGCATCTGTCATGGTATGTCGGGTATTATTGGGTAACTTGCACATGTGTGAAAGTATCATTAACACTGAACGTATTTTGGAGCAAAATCTTTGCCATCTTTTTCAGAGACTTCCATGCTTATTTTACATGATTAATATTTTAACACCAGGCCACATTCTGCACATTTTATAACAGTATGGCTGCATAATCAGAAAGTGCAGGGGCTAGACTGACCTACCTGCAGTCCAGACATTATCTCATTTTGCCATTTTATTAAGCTTAAAAGACAACAAAGGCCCTGTATGGTTGCACAGCTGAAGACTTGCGTAACAGAAGAATGGAAAGATATGATGCTTTTACCTTTATCAGTTTGTGTCTTCAGCCCCAAACAAGTGTCGTTAAAAGGAAAGGTGATGTAACACAGTGGTAAACATGCTCGTTTTTTGGAGCAGGCATCAAAGAAAGACCTTATATTTAAAAAAACAAAGTTTACAAGATAGAGTATCAAGTACTGTATTTATTTACTGTTTTTAATTTAATTCAGGTCAAAAATAATGTACTAATCCCTGCTATTCAACATTCTATCCTGACTTTTTTAGAATTGAGGTGATCCTTAAAAAGATCCTGCAGAGTAAAAATTTGAAAGTCTTTTTCTCGATCAAACAAAAGGTCTGTGTCTTGGGAGCATGCAGTAAAAGGACGGGTGCAGGTTGCTCATGCACCTATGCTGCTCAATGCAGCAATGTGAGGCTAAGGTAACTGCGCTAAACTCGTTATGAGGCCGTTCAATTTGTCTCCATTCTCCACTATAGTGTGACCTCAGGGTGCCTAAATCATTTGAGCACTGCCCACTGCTGCTCGAGAGTGCTGATGCTGCCTGGACAATCTGTTGTGTAATGATATTCTCCTGTGGAGGTGCCAAGGTCCAGCAGAAATTACTTTTCCCTTTTTCTAGCACAATTTAGCTCATGAAAGCTTTGGTAACAAGCTGAGTCAGGTGGAAGGCTAAACTCTGCTGTAGTGGGTTTGGTGATGGTCATTTGAGAAAGACACCAAAGGAACATTACAGCACTGTCATTTTCTGCTGAAAAAGAATGGCTTGCACACACACTGAGCTATAGCAGTAGAAGTTGCTAACTGGATAGCAGTACTATTCAGTGTAGTTGCCCAGAAACATTGTTATGCTCTTGCCCAACATTTCCGTGCCTGTGATAGCCTCTTTTCTCTCAAAGCCAAAGTTAATATGCACCTCTTCACACAATACTGTTAGACACATACACTTACTGGCCACTTCACTGGGAACACGTGTACACATGCTCAGTTATGCAATTATGCAGTGCATAAAATCATGCAGTCAGGCCAAGAATTTCAGTTAATGTTTATATCAAACATAAGAATGGGATAAAAAAACTATGATGTTGTGGTTGTTGGTGCTAGGGTAAAGTGAATAACCACTCTTTACAACAGTAGTGACAGTGCCACTTTGAGGTGGATGGGCTACAACAGCAGAATACCACATCAGATTCCATTCCTATAAGCCAAGAACAGGAATCTGAGGCAGATACAGTGGGCATAGGCTTACCAAAACTGGACATTTGAACATTAAAAATTGCCTAGCCTGATAAATCTTGCATTCTGCTGCAACATACAGAAGGTAGGGCCATAAATTAATGTAAACAGTATGAATCCATGGAGTCAACCTGCCTTGGGTCAACAGTTCAAGTTGGTGGAGGTGGTGTAATGTTGTGGGGACTGCTTTCTTGGCATAGATTTGGAACCCTAATACCAATCAAGCATCGTTTGAATACCACAGCCTATCTGAGTATTGTTGCTGACCATGGGCATCACTTCATGGCCACAATTTATCCATCTTCTAATGGCTACATCCAGCATGATATGCATACTGTCATAAAGCACAAATCATCTCAAACTGGTTGCGTGAACATGACAATGACTTCAATGTATTCCAGTGGCCTTTCCAGTCACCGTATCTGAATTCAATAGAGCACCTTTGGGATGTGGTAGAAGAGTAGATTCACAGTATGACTGTACAACTGACAAATCTGCAGCAATTATGTGATGCAATCACCACGACATAGACCAGAATCTCTAAGGCTGCCTGTGCACGGTCGAAACTTTTACACAACTAGTTGCCTGCAACATAAATTTCGTGCAAATTGACAGTTATGAAGCAATTCAGAAACAAAGTTGCATGCAGTGAAGTTACTCCACTTGACAGCTGAATTAGCTGCTCATAATTTTTTTAAATACCGTATCATACCGTCTCTTTTTCAGCCACCCAGTAAACGTTTTCATTTCATGACATTTGTCATGGCATGATGGTTTGATGCATTATCTGCATTGTGACTGTTGTGATTGGTTGTTTCAAGTAGTTGAGTCACTTGTTAATTGTTGCAGCTGAGTTTTAAATGAGTTGCAGGACACTTTGCATTATGAAACTCCAGGGCAATTTGGTTGCATGTAACTAAAATTGAAGTTTCACGTAACAGAATTTTTCCAGCGCATTGTTGACTTCATACCATGAAGAGTTCAGGCTGTTTCAAGAGAAAAGGAATGCAGTTATATGTCTGTATGTGTTATATATACTTTTTGTATTTTATTTCTTTGCAAATCTCTCCTTACTTCTTTTCTATTTTCAGGGCCTTGTTATTCAGTTACCAGTGTTGTGTGTGTCTTATTTTGATTTTTGTGCCTGCATGTCTATATTGTCTGGGTTCAAGCTGTTTATGTAATAGAATTTTTCTTGTAAAGCGTCCTTGTGGGTAAGAAAGGCACTATATAAATAAAACTTATTAACTTATTGCTCAACCAGCCTGATTTGATCTGATCTGATGTTTCCCAGAGTCTGAAAATGATTTATCTCTGTGTGAATGATCTGCTAGAATCTTCACTGCATGGTACTGCGCTTAATTTAGGTGATTTATCAAAGCCTGGGGATATTAATCTTTGAGCCACCAGTTCTCACTAAGAGTAGACTCAACTGAGGAAACTGTGTCCGCTAAATTAGAGTAAAAGCACTCAGGGCCTCATGTGTAGTATGAGGTGGTCATCACAGGTGTTAAAAGCATGCTCAAATTAGACATGAATATACTTCCAAACTGTTGGAAGTGCAGATTCTAAAATTTCAGTCTGCACCAGATTTGTTTGTAAGAAGAGGAGATATTTAATCATGATTTGAATTGAGCGTTATTGTGGTGTGTACAGCAGATTCAAACTGTCACTATAGACTGGAAAGCAAATCTAAATGTAACTTGTTACATGAATAACTATTTAACTGATATGTAATTACACTTTAATAATGATGCAATGTGGATTAAATGTGTCGCAAAAGGGCAGTAGCTCTATAATTATAATTATTAAAGGGGAAATCTTGTTTGACTTGAAATGCTGTTCTAAAGAAACTTACTGAGTTGTTCACAGTGGTGGTGATAGGAACCAGACATCTGAAAAAGTGTTCCATGCCTTTGAAAGCTCCGTCACATTAGGTTATTACATGAAATGATTATGAATCGGCTGCCTGATGTCTGATACATTGTTTTACGATACTTTTGAGGTGTAGGTTCACTAGTCATTTTGGGTAGTACATAAAATGGCTATGTTTGTGTTATAGACATCATGATACCTGGTTCCTATCACCACCACTATAAAGAAAGGTTAGTCTTCTAGGCTGTAACAGTGTGTAGGACAGACAAGTTCATGATGAAGCAAAAAAGAGGAAAACAAAACTAAACTAGAAACAAAACCTAACAAAAAGACCAGTGAAAAAAGGCAGCAGCAACAGGGTAACAGACATTGCAAGACAAAGGGACTGAGCAAACACAGCGGTATAAATACAGTGAAGGGAAACAAGAAACACCTCAGACCAAAAAGAGGGTGGGGCTACAGACTACAATCAGGTGGAGCAGACGACAAGAGGGCAGGACCAGGAACAAAGACAGAGTAAGACAGGATGTTACAGCAGCCCCCCCATCCAACGTGCAGCTCCTAAGGCATGGAATGGAACACACCAATTGAGCTGGCTCAAAGGGGAGACAGGAAGCAAGGGCTGGACAGGGGACTGACCTGGGAAACAGACAGGAAACTAGACAGGGGCACAGACAGGAAACTGGTCAAAAGGCTGGACACGTGACTGAACAAATGGCTGGACTGGAGACTGGACAGGGGGACGGACAGGGAGCTGGACAGGGGAACGGACAGGAAGCTGGTCAGAAGACTGCACTCAGACACTATGGGCAGGTCTGTTGAGAGCAGACATAGGCTGAGCTGCACTGATGTCCACGGAAGCAGGAGGGCCCTGCAGTTACGTCCTTGGAGGCAGGAGGGTCTGCAGTGATGTCCTCTGCAGCAGGCAGGCCTGCAGTGACGTCCTCTGCAGCAGGCAGGCCTGCAGTGACGTCCTCTGCAGCAGGCAGGCCTGCAGTGACGTCCTCTGCGGAAGGTGGGCCTGCAGCGACTTCCACGGAGGCAGGCCGCTGTTTACTAGTGCATTAGGCGGCACTGTGAGGACATTCACAGACCCACTTGTGCTCAGAATAAGACAAGAACAGAGCATGACATCATATCAAACCACTCTGAGTGACTGTTTACATCTCAGAGTGGAATTTTGCGGAATTATGCAGTATTTTGGGGGAATTCCTCTTTAATGCAGAACAGTCTTTGTCCCCCTACTGGAATGTAAGATACTGGGAGGATATTTTAGAGTTAAATTTGCTAGAAGGATAAATCTAACTTGTTAGTGGATCTCCCAGCCCGTTATTGATTCCTCTTGAACCGTTCCTCTTTATTCTGTGCTTCACTGATCACAGAATTTTCCGCAGAAAGTTTCTGCAGTGGCCATCAAATCCCTGCTCACTGAGGGAATGTGAAAAAAAAATCAATCCTTCATTCATAAATGCTGGAGGAAGTCTGCGAAGGTGATGCCAGGACTGTCAATCAGCTTCTTCTTTGTGGTCAGTGGTGTCATTACATTTCACAGGAAAACTTCTTCCATAAGTTTATTCAGACCTGGTTTCCATGGCAACCACACAAGAGCACCGTCCACTCTGCCTACAGAAAAGCTGCAGCCACTCTCAAATTAAAGATCTCAAGACTAATAAAGTGAAAAATGTATAAACTTTATATCTCGTGAAGAAAAGCAGGTCCATTATATGACCTTTATGTAGCTACTGTTGCTAAGCAACACCATTCTACCAACACATTAGCTTTAAAGTGATGTACTGTCCAATTTCCAGTCATGGCCATTAAGTACAAGTTAGTCATTGTTCAGCATCAAGATAAAAGCGGAAAACATACATTTAACAGAAAATTAGTCTTATCAACTAAATATCATAATTATGCATTTGCACAGGTTTATTTAAAAGGCCACTCTGACCAAAATAAAAAACATAACCATTCCTAGATCTGTAGTAAACATACCTACTCACCTCCTACAGTGTATCGCAACAGTTCCAAGACTGAGCTTTTCCAGTTTGAAGAGCAGAACGTCCCCTTCTGATGATGTATCCAGAAAGTGGGAGGAACTTTTGGAGAACTACAAGCACTTACAGATGCAGAGACACAAGGGGAAATGCTTTGTGTTTCCCTGGCTAGCTAGATAATGCTGAATGTTACTGCTAGGAAGCTGGGAGGAGCCCTCAGGCTGCACCCTGTGAGGTCGTACACCGTTTCGTAAGCCATTTTGTTTCGAATGGTGTTTTTGAAAATCACCGCTAATGGACCCAGTGGTGGTCCCATGGAAATACAAATTAGATTTCCCATATGTGTTGATTTGCAATAACCTATTCTAAAAAAATATATTGTTTTTCAGTTTTTGACATAATTTGACATAATACACATTGTGTGTAAATTTCAGGAGGAATGGACCAAAAGAAATGGCCCAAACTTATGTGGAAAAAACTCTGGTTCCATTGACTTACATTGAAAGTAAAGTAGGTTTTTTCCTTTTTCTGTAAAGTCATCATTTTGGAGATACAAGCGATATATATATAATGTGATTTTCTGGGTGTTGGGAGCAAAAATGAGTAGTATAGAATGGCAAAAATAGAGAGAAAAGTTTTTCTCAGAGCAGAGTGCTGCACACGCTCAGCATATCATACATAATGTTAGTGCTAAAGTTCTAGTATAGATATAAAGTATAGATACCTCCAGTGTTGGACTAATTACTCACAAAAGTAATCCTTTCACGTTGCATATTATTTCTCTGGAAATTTAATGGGATTACATTACTTATTACTTCTTGGAAAAAAGTAATCTTGCTATTCATTACTTTTCTGCTACCTTACCAAATTATCTCACTACATTCCAGAAAAAGCATTTCTTAGCAAAACGATCTGCCAATATAGTGAAATAGCCTCAACTAATAAAATTACGTATTACGTTATTAAGTAAAACGTCTAGAAAGTTAATCTAATAATATTCTCAAATTGAGAAATATTAGACTTAAAAATGATTTCACTTGCATATATTCTTTTGCAGTATGCATGGTTGCATCACTTGTTTAAAAATCTTAAAATGTGCATCCAGGGGGTCCCATCCCTTTCTTTTGCCTAGAGCCCCAGAATCACTAAATACGCCCCCGAATGGACCCTGTGGAAAACAAAGACCTGCATACATTGTGTCAGTGAACACCAAATCCTTGGGACAACATAAATCTTACGTTGAAAAACATTACATCCATACTGTTGCCACTTGCGGCTGTTCTCACTATTTTTCTTCTGGGCTTCAAGTTGGGGACTGCGTGTTATTGAAGGTCTTAAAGGATACACCAGTCGAGTTCTTCAAATCCTCAGAAATGAAAAGGACATTTCTCAGCTGCGGTTGAAGGATCCTACAAAATGGGACAGGCTTCATTGATGTAACAGCTGTGAAGTGTATCCTATTACAGCTGTATCCCTGGCTCGAGCCTTGCAGCACCAGCCTGGCTGTCGAGCCTCCTCGTGCCAGCCACTTTGTCGGGCCTTCTTGTGCGTGCTCCGCTGTAGAGTATCTCCAGGCCATCTTTCCTGTGGAGCACTGGCCCTGTCTTTATGGTGCTTTTTGCTTGGCTCTGCCACTCTCGCCATTCCCTCTTCCCCTTCGTGAAAGCACAATTCCTACCCAGTTCACTGAGGGTGTCATGTCCCAACCCTGACACCAGTGTAACATCTACAGAGGAAAGGCCATGATTCCACCACAAGAAGTACTCTTCATTGAACTCCAAAACAAATACACTGTACTTGCGGAGGGGTAACTATGGAGTTAGTTTTGTGCCAAAATGTTTGAGAGAAGATCCTGATGTTTGAGAGAGGAATGTTCTGGTTTGAGAGGACAGCAGTGCTCTCAGTGCACAGCTAATGAAATTGAACGCACTTGTCAGCACGAAGTGGGCAGATAAACACCTTTGGATTTGCTCAACAAAACACTGGTTTCATTCAAAACTTGAAAATCTGCACAACAATATTTTTCCTCTCAGAACTCGAACCTGCAAAACATTCCAGTTTTCACTCAAAACTGGAAAACCAGCTCAATCGTGCTCTTCACCTTCAAAACTCGCACGTGCGCGCAAATCATTTCTGCTCTCAGCTCCACAGCGCGTGCTCAACTTTCACATCTGCTCGCTGTAAATTGTCTGAATGTTTGTGCCAAAACTCCAGCCAATCAGAGCTGCCGAGGGGCGGTTCCTGCCAGCGCACCAATCATGGCGTCTTTTCTTAAGCAGCTTTATGCCAATTGGTCAAGGCACGTTCGTGGCTGTGGTACTGAGTCGGCTAGTGTGCTTGTAGTCTTGACATTAGCTAGATGGTTTATAGCTTTCTCATAGCAAATGAATAGAAACGATTTATCAGTAATACTCTGTCATAAATAATAACGTATTAATCTAACTAACATTGGTAGCTCGGCCATTTGTTCCCTACCAGAGGCTTAACGGTAGCTAACTTCAAATAAATAGCTTAACATTAATCAACTAAGCTGACGTTAGCAAGGTTTCTTTGACTGTAGCTAACAGTGTCTTACAGTGTTCTACTGTGCTTGTCTTCATAGGCTCATCTTGTTAATCCTGTATATTTATCTTGTATAATGGCATCATCAAAAAACAATACTGATGCTGTGCAGTTTTATATGGATATATTTTGAAAATATCATATTTTGAATCATTTGTGAGTAATATTTCAGCCCTCAGGGAGCTTGACCTTATCTGGCCCTCTTAGAAAAAAAGTTTGGACACCCCTGATTTAAACAGAAATAAATGCCTGTTTCATTATTCCAACAAATCCATATTGTAGCCCATCATTATATAACCCTAATTAAAAAAAAGTTGGGATCCTGTGTAAAATATAATTAAATGTAAATAAAAAACAAAATGCATTGATTTGCAAATTTCATAGACCAATATTTTATTCACAATAGAACACAGAACACGTATCAGATAAAAGTGAGACATTTTATAATTTCATGATTTTTTTATAATTCCACTCATTTAAAGCTTGATGGCAGCAACGCATCTCAAAAAAGTTGGGACAGGGTCGTGTCTACCATTGTGTAGCCTCCCCTCTTCTTTTAACAACAGTCTGTAAACGTCTGGGAGGTGAGGAGACCAATTGCTGGAGTTTTGGGAGAGGAATGTTGTCCTATTCTTGTCTGATGTAGGATTCTAGCTGTTCAACAGTCCTGGGTGTTCTTTGCTGGATTTTTCATTTCATGGTGCGTCAAATGTTTTCTATTGGTGAAATGTCTGGACTGCAGGCCAGTTCAGCACCTGGAGTCTTCTTCTGCGAAGCCATGCTGTTGTGATGGATGCAGTATGTGGTTTAGCATCGTCTTGCTGAAATATGCAAGGCCTTTCCTGAAAGAGACGCTGTCTGGATGGGAGCGTTTGTTGTTCTACATCTAGTCTATATACTGTTCAGCATTGATAGGGCCTTTCCAGATGTGTAAGCTGCCCACGCCATAAGCACTAATGCAGCCCCAGACCAGCAGAGATGCAGGCTTTTGAACTGTGCGCTGATAACAAGCTGGATGGTCCCTCTCCTCTTCAGTCCACAGGACATGGCGTCCATGGTTTCCAAAAAGAGTTTCAAATTTTGATTCATCTGACCACAGAACAGTTTTCCATTTTTTAAATGAGCTTTGGCCCAGAGAAGATGGCAGTGTTTCTGGATCGTGTTGACATATGGCTTCTTCTTTTCATGATACTGCTTTAACTTGCATTTGTGGATTGCATGGCAAACTGTGTTCACAGACGATGATTTCTGGAAGTGTTTCTGAGCCCATGCAGTAATTTCCAGTACAGAATCATGCCTGTTTTTAATGCAGTGCCACCTGAGGGCCCGAAGACCACAAGCATCCAGTATTGATCGTCAGCCTCGCCAGATTCTCTGAATCTTTTGGTGATATCATTTACTGTACATGGTGGGATATCCAAAGTCTTTGCAATTTTACAGTTTTTCTCAGATTGGTGAACCTCTGCCCATCTTTGTTTCTGAGAGACTCTGCCTCTCTAAAGTGTTCTTTTTATATGCAGCCATGTGAGTTAGTTCCAAATTGCTCCTCCAGCTGTTTTTTGTTAGTACCACTTACCTTTACAGCCTTTGTTGCCCCTTTCCCAACTTTTTTGAGATTTGTTGCTGCCATCAAGTTCTAAATGAGTTCATGAAATGGTAAAATGCCTCACTTTTAACATCTGTTTTCTATGTTCTATTGTGAATAAAATATGGGTCTATGAGATTTGAAAAGCATTGCATTCAGTTTATATTCATATTTATTTGCATTTTACACAGCGTCTTTTGTATGCTACGGTATAGTGGTACAAATCAGAAAAGACGTAAACCATCTGCAGTTTGGCTTGACTTTGTATTGTGTATCAGTGGAGGTTTCAGTTTTTAGTATTGGCCTATATGAAGTAGCCTATACACTAGTGAAGAATTCCTACTATACAGCCTCACTGAGCTCAACACAGTGCAGTTTTTAAACAAGCTTCAACAACTTTGTAACAGATCTATCTATCTATCTATCTATCTATCTATCTATCTATCTATCTATCTGTCTGTCTGTCTGTCTGTATATCTATCTATCTATCTATCTGTCTATCTGTCTATCTATCTATCTATCTATCTGTCTATCTATCTATCTATCTATCTATCTATCTGTCTGTCTGTCTGTCTGGCTGTCTGTCTGTCTATCTATCTATCTATCTATCTATCTACCTATCTGTCTGTCTGTCTGTATATCTATCTATCTATCTATCTATCTATCTATCTATCTATCTATCTGTCTGTCTATCTATCTATCTATCTATCTATCTATCTATCTGTCTATCTGGCTGTCTGTCTGTATATCTATCTATCTATATATCTATCTATCTATCTATCTGGCTGTCTGTCTGTATATCTATCTATCTATCTATCTATCTATCTATCTATCTGTCTGTCTGTATATCTATCTATCTATCTATCTATCTATCTATCTATCTGTCTGTCTGGCTGTCTGGCTGTATATCTATCTATCTATCTATCTATCTATCTATCTATCTATCTATCTATCTGTCTGTCTGTCTGTCTATTTCTATCTTTATCTATCTATCTGTCTGTCTGTCTGTCAGTCAGTCTGTGTGTTTGTCTGTCTGTCTGTCTGTCTATATGGTACGGTTTTGCCGAGGAGTGAAAACTGATACCACATAATGAATTTGAGTTATGGTTTGCTACATCATTAGTGGTTTATATGAAATATACTGTATAATTAGAGCTGAGAACAACAAGAGAAAGACAACACAGCAAAAACAGCCTCAGCTCAGCGTGTATTATTATACTGATCATTATAAAATGCTTTGTATCATTGAGGAGTTTCTTCCTCACATGTTACACTCTTTCGAGTTGCAGCTTTATCACATCATTCTCTGTACTATCAGGGATAAACCTTTATTTTGAAGCAATAAACTGACTGACAGCCCTGTGGATCAAATAAAAGACAGTCCAGTCTCTGTAGAAGTGGACACAGCCATAAGGTCATCTAAAATGGCTCAGATGTGCCTTTATTACTTGACTGAAATCACCTTGATTTTCAAACACTCCAATTGGCTGTGGCTCACTAACCAATGAAAATCAAAACTCCAACAACCTACTTTTTATTTTTTTCTCTTGAGGTCATCTTATGATTTTTAAGCGAGCATCCTACCAAATTAGTTTAAAGTGCAGTCCCACAGTAAAAAATAAATAAATCAAACTTTAAAAAATTACAGACTTTACATATTTACAAAGATGTAAAGTCTGTAATGTTATTATCTACTTATACTCAAGACATTAACAGAGATAGTAATAAGCTAAATATATACAAAATCAGCATTTATAGGGTACTTTCTATTGTGAGGAGTCTGTCCCAAACCCTAACCCCTAAATGTAATACTTACATTTCTGTTGCATTTTGTGAAAGATCTTTTGGTTTCTTTTAAAGTAAAGCCGAAAGATTTAGATTGATCTATCTGCCATTGCCTCAAGTCTTCAGTTCATTATCAGTGCACCAGAGTTTGAATTTTAAGCTCCAGTTGCAGTTCAAAGATCTAAGACAAAGTCATTTCTGGACTAGAACGAAGAATTGATGATCTGGAACAGAACACAAGAATAGAAGACTGGACTGGAAACTACACACAGAACATACGCCAGTGTAACTGAACGTAAGGACGATGAAGATGTCTCATCAGAGGAACTGAATTCTTACGAATTCTTACAAATGATGACCCAAATAAAGCCTATGATGCCTTTATGATCACATTAGTTCAGTTATATAAAAAAACTGTCCTTTAAGAAAATTTACAAGAAGGCGTAAATATGCCGGTAAAGCACGGATTACTAAAGGAATAGCAAATACATGTAAATAGAAAAATGTATTATACAAGAGATTTTTAAAACATAGAACAAAAGAAGCAGAAAACATATAAAATCTATAAAAATAAATGAACAAGTCTTATGAGATTTAGCAAGAAGGAATATTATCAGAAATTATTGGAGCGATACAGGAATAACACTCAAAGAACATGGAGTGTGCTAAATAACATCATTAAAAAGGGTGCAGGAAGAGCAGACACTGCAGATTATTTTGTAAAAAAAAAAAAAGACAATATAATTATAAGTAAATCGAAAGAAATTGCTAATGAATTTAATGACTATTTTGTAAATGTTGGATTTTATTTAGTAAAAGAGATTACAGAGCCAAAAAATAAGGATGGTGTAGATGAAGATATTGGTCCACCTCAATGGAAGTGATGCAACTGGTAGAAGAGATATCAACTGCAATAGACAACAGGGAATATAATGTTGGGGTGGTTTTAGACTTAAAAAAAGCATTTGACACTATTGATCATGACTTACTAATGAATAAATTGGAAAGATATGGTTTTAGAGGAGCAGCATACTCATGGCTCAAGAGTTACCTTGATAATAGATATCAATAGGTACAAATTAATAACATCAAGTCTAAACTATTGAAAGTCACTTGTGGAGTGCCTCAAGGTTCAGTGTTAGGACCCATATTGTTCACACTGTATATAAATTATATCTGTAAAGTGTCTAAATTGCTAAAATTTGTTTTATTTGCTTGTTTGATTCGCTGAACATTTTAAAGAAATGGTTAGATATTAACAAGTCATCCCTAAATTTAAGTAAAACAAAGTTTATAATATTTGGAAATCGACAAAACAAGAATGAAGTTAAAATTATGATCGATGATGTTGAAATAGAAAGGGTCTATGAAAACAAATTTCTGGGTGTGATAATTGATCATAAATTATGTTGGAAACAGCACATAAATAATGTAAAAACAAAAATGTCTAAAACTATTGCAATATTATATAAAACTAAAGATATCTTGAATCAAAATCCACTCTATATACTGTACCGTTCCTTCATAGTTCCATACATGACCTACTGTGTGGCGCTATGGGGGAACACATATAAAACCAACACCAAACCTTGAATTGAATTACATGTTTTAAAATTCAGTGATCTAGTCGACCTTCAAACTGCACAGATAATGTACAAAGCACAAAACAATTGACTACCAAATGGTATTCAGAAGCTGTTTGCAATTAAAGAGAGCAAATATGTAGCAAGGACAAATATGAAAAATAGATGTATATCTGTGAAAGGGGTATGTTTGTGGAATAATTGTGATAAGGAACTAAAATGTGTAGCTCACTTTGCAATTTAAAAAAATCATTTAAAATAAGGTGGTAAGCACTTATAAAACTGAGGAATGATAATTATGATGTATGAAATGTTCTGAAATGTTGATTTTCTTTCTGTTTTGATGTTACTCTATATTATTTAAATGCAGGATTGTCTATGATTTATAAAGGGTAGTGAAAATAAGCTATAGCTTCAGACTACACCTTTTCGGTCAGTCCTTGTTTTTGTATCAATTATTATGTCCATTCATTTTATACCTATAATTTTTCCTTTTATTTTTGTGTTACCTTTTTTTCTTGTATTTTTATGGGTGTAAACACCTTGATAAACCAAAATAAACTGAACTAAAAGACTATGGGCATTTAGAAGTGAGATTCCATCCTGAAGAACCCATCTATCCTAAAAGCCTAAAAGAAGATTGCCATTATCAGTTTTTTGTTGTCATCAAAGGCTGCACAGGCTGAAATGGGCTGTTTGAAAATGGCAAGACAATCATCTGTTACTTCAGTGAATCAAAGGTAAGACATAAATGGACCATAAACATTTTTATGGCTGTATGTTTTTGGTTGTGATGATTAGGTTTAGTTTTTCAGTTTGCTGTGTTGTTTTTCCTCATCTTTGTGTCTTTCAGTTTGATTTTAACTTAGTTATGTCATTTTCTTCTGGCAAATGTGCCCATGGTGAAGGGATGAATGGTCTACAGTCTTTATAGTAAAGGGGTTGCAGTGTTATGATTATCCAGTATTCTGGTTGAAAAAAAAAATATTTCCACATATGCCACTGTTATAAACCACAGACCTGGCAAAAGGTTCAGAAATTACACCACATATGTCCTCATACAACATGTCTTTCCATTATCTTATTATTTATTAACAAAAAGAAAATTAGCATGTTTTTTTAGGTTAGTACATCTTGTTTACCATTATTATACCACTTTATTACCAACTGCTTAACACTACAATTACCAACATAATAATTATTAACTATAAACATTTGCTTGTCATTTTCAGGTTAGTTACCATACTATTACCATATTATTACCTGCTTATTACCAATCTTTTACTGTTTACTCTGTGTTCCCTGGGACTTGATGGTACATTTGCACTATGTAAAGGTGAGAAACGTTAGCACAGCATTGCTGCAGGGGATCAGAGAAATCTAAGTTAGAAATCTGATGGTAGGAATGAAAGGAAAAGTGAGCGAGAGCCGTTCTAACAGCCTGACCCTGCTGTGCTAAATTCAAACAGCATATAGGGGCTCTCCACACTCCCACCCGAAAACCCTCCAGCCAGCAGCAGAAAGCATGAGTGTCAACCACAAGGACTTCATCATCAGTATCTGTCTGCCTGCATGGCTTACAGTGAAGGAGGAACGAAGAGCATGTGGAAGAAGTGACAGCTGTGACAGAGGAGAGGTTACAGTCATGTATATTTCAAACCAGTACAAGTGGAGGCCACATTCATACTAATGCAGTATTCATGTGCTTGCAGAGGAAAAGTGGAGGGCAAGCAAATCAAGAAACTGCCAGGACATCAAGCTGAGTTTGATGACTGAAGTAAAGGCCTTTGAAGTAATATGTAAATATTCAATCCCCAGTTCATACAGTCAATATATAGAAAATAAGCAGCTAAAACAGCCTGTTTTCAGTTCACTGTCCTTGTGATGTCACAAGAAGTGATTCATTCACATACACCCACCTAGTAGTTTGGCTCCATCCATTCATATAGAAGTTCTAGGGAGTCTTTCAGCTCTGAGTGCTTTGTGAATGAGATACAATACAGGGCAGCCAAACAAAACAGAGCTCATTTACATATATCAGTAACAAAAACAGCCTGTTTCATTCTAAAGGATAAAGTGGTTGGAAAAATGATATTACGGTCATAAAAATGTAGAATATGGGCCCTTTAAAGTGCTTTTTACTGTCTCTTTAAGACCTCATTTTAGTAAAAATGATGTCATTTCCACCAAAACAACTCGAACATGGACATCCCATTTCAGAGACATTAAAATTGAGTTGCCCTGTTTGTGGTTATAACAGCCTCCACTGTTCTGGGAAGCCTATCCACAAGATTTTGGAGTGTGTCTGTGGGAATTTGTGCCCATTCAGTCAAAAAAGCACTGCTGTCCTCCACACTAAACTTTTGCCACAAAGTTGGAAGCATATCATTGTCTAAAATGTCTTTGTATGCTGTAGCATTAACATTACCCTGCACTGGAACTAAGGGGCTCCAGGGTGCAGTGGCAGTGTGTTTTACACCACTCCAGCCGAAGCTTGTCAATGCGCATAGTGATCTTAGGCTTGTGTGCAGCTGCTCAGCCATGGAAACCCATTTCATGACGTTCTTAATGCACAGTTCTTGTGCTGATGTTGCTTCCAGAGGCAGGTTGGAACTCTGTAGTGAGTGATGCAAAGGGAGAGTTACTAAGTTCCTGATTTAGTTGTGTCCAAACTTTTGCATGTGCTTCAATTTCTATTTTACCCTGTTTTTAAGTGCATTGACATTTAAAAATAATAGTTTTTTAAAATAGTTTATTTCAAAAATCAATTTGGCCAGGGATGCCCAAACTTTTGCATACAACTGTATTTGCTTTTGGTCTTGAGCCTACAAAATGTATGTACTACCTTTACTTTACTTACTAGTTTGATTAATATCAAAACAATTTGTAAACTTAAGTTGAAATGAATTCATTGATTGACTTCAGACTCAACATGCAAAGTTTACAGTGTACTTATGCAATTTTAGCCACAATAACAGTAAATACACTTTTAACAAGCATTGGCCAACTTTAAAACTCCAGCTTGGTTCATATATACAAACAAGCAATTTTTTTATTAATATTATTTATAATTATAGGCCCAATAATTATAGTTGGTTGTTCTATGCAAGTGTAATGGTAGCAATTTACTTACTTATCATCAGTAGCCCTTTTTATTTAAGTAGGTAATGTGTGTGTGTGTGTGTGTGTGTGTGTGTGCGTGTGTGTGTGTGTGTGTGTGTGTGTAAGTTAGTGTGTATGTGAGTAATGACTGAATCATAGCTTTGTTAAGATTATCTGCATATTATGTGTGTGTGTGTGTGTGTGTGTGTGTGTGTATGTGAGTAATGACTGAATCATAGCTTTGTTAAGATTCTCTGCATATTAATTAGTGAACTTGAGATTTGTTTAATATCAGATTGTCTCCCATGCCTGCACAGAAGCACACAACCATTCAAATGGTTCAGTTTGCCTTAGCAACAGTATTCCCTTTACATCTACGCCTCTGTGAAATGGGAGGAGCCTCATGTTCATGCATTTTATTACAACAACAAGATCTAGAAAACGCATCTCATATAGAGTCATTCAAACTCTCACAACATTCTCAAAGTTCAAAACTGCAGCTGGCAAAAGAATGTGAGCAGTGCTTTCCCTGCTAGAAAAACAGCATAGACCAGCATGACTGGTCACCAGCAACACCAGCATATGTAGTGTGTTGGATGTTGGTATGCTGGTCAACCAGCATGACCATGCTGGGTGACCAGCTAAACCAGCACCAGACTGAAATAAATCAGCTTAGACTGGTATAGACCACCTGTGCTGTTTTTTTTTTCAACACAATCCACATTGATGGATTTTGAAAATATTTAAATCATATTTGCACATTTTATTATACACCACATATAACGGTCATCAATTATGAGATTTAAGAACTACAGTTAAGAGTTACAGGTAACTAACAACAGCATGGCCTCCTTTCTCCCGTTTTTGTTTTGCTCATGTGATTTGGAGGAAGCACATGTTAGCCTTTACTCTCCCAGCTTGGTAGCACCCTGCTAGATACTGGCTGACTTGGGTTGGGGGGGCGGGGAGGGTAACCATCCTCCCTGGTGCCCTCATGGTTGAAGAAACATCTCTAAAGTGCCCTCTAGAGTGGTCAAAACGAGAGGAAGTGCCCTATTGTCTGATTATGATGATGTGCCCTCTAGAGCAAGTCTTAATGAGTGCTCTTCTAGTGGAGAAAATGTGATGCAGTGCCCTATAAGGTGCCCCTACAATGGTCTAAACCTTATTTTCCCTACGGGTGCCCTTCCACTGGAAAAGGGTGCCATTATGAAGTGCCCTCTATGCCACCCCTACATCACAGTGTCCCAAAGAGTGCCCTTTCAGGCAGGAAAAAGGGGACACAGTGCTGTATAGTGGACTCCTAGAGGAGAAAAAGCATGATGAAGTGCCCAACTAGGTGTTCCTCTAATGGAGAAGTGCTCCTCCAGTGGATGAAATATGATGTAGTGATTTTACGGGTGTCCTTACATGTGTGAGAATGTGGGGAAGTTTCCTAATGGATGCCCCTCCACACTGTTAGAAATAAAGGTTCAGTGCAGTACCTTTTTTCTGAGAGTGCGGTAGAGAAAATTTGATGTGGTGCATTAACAATGGTGTGTGTGTGTGCATGTGCCTAGCTAAGGAGCTAGCTAACTAAGCAGGTACCTTGCATAGCTGATTCTATGCTAACTGGGGTCTCAATTTGGAATTCAAGCAAGTTATTGTAGGGTAGTTTGCATGTTATGGGTCCCAAGGCCTGGGACTCATGGAACAGATAATGCTCCTAAAACAGTACTTACATACTGTATTAACTAGTTCAGAGGGATTTTAGTGCATTTTTAACACAGTGCTCACCCGAAACAAAGGGCTGAAATGAAGAGACAGGAGACATGGCTTGCTCTCATGAAAGCCTCTCTGGTCTGAGAGGAAATTTCGAGACTACTGCTGATAATCACAGCATAGCCAGTGCTACACTTCTGATATCAGCAGGGAACAGCAGGCACACCCAGTGACAGTTAGTACCTTTTTTCTGAGAGTGCGGTAGAGAAATTTTGATGTGGTGCATTAACAATGGTGTTATGAGAAAATATGAAGTGAAACCCACAAAGTGCCCTTCCAATGGAGAGAAAAAATCCCAGTGAAGAAAATGAGATGCAAAGAGCCAATAAGGCTAAAATCTTGCTAGTGTTTTTGATGTAATCTCATCTGCACTGACCCTGTTCCTATTTTTCAATGTACCCTTAAGGTTAGGTTAGATGATATTAGGTTAACTGTGTTTGATAGGCTGCGATGGACTGGCGACCTGTCCAGGGTGTATCCTGCCTTCCACCCAATGACAGCTGGGATAGGCTCCAGCACCCCACTGCGACCCAGAAGGATAAGCAGTTTAGATGATATATGTATGTATGTATGTATGTATGTATTTGATAGGAAAAGCAAAGTAAATAGTTGCCAGTAATAACACAATAAGGTTTAAAATGCTCATTCCCATTGTTAAAAACTTAACTTACATCTATTCTATTTCAGTTTTCTGTTTTAGCCACACCCCCTCTAGAATGTTCTGATGTCAGATGGGGTACAGTCTGAGCTGTATTCCGGACTTCCTATGGAGGTAATACAGCAAGCTTTCTTTGAGGGTCAAAAGATTGAGTTTTGCCAATAATGTGTTATTAAATATTAATGTATGTACACTGCAGGTGGTTTAACAGACAGTCCAAAGATGTGCTGTCAGACCGATTGGACATGCTAAATTGCCTCTAGGTGTGATATGTCTATGTGTCTGCCGTGTGATGGACTGGCGACCTGTCCATTGTGTTTCCTGCCTTTCCTGCAATGACTGCTAGGATAGGTTCCAGCAACCCCCACGAGCCAAAGGGATAAGCGACTTAGATTGTGTGTGTGTGTGTGTGTGTGTGTGTGTGTGTGTGTGTGTGTGTGTGTGTGCCTAGCTAAGGAGCTAGCTAACTAAACAGGTACCTTGCTTAGCTGATTCTATGCTAACTGGGGTCTCAATTCGGAAATCAAGCAAGTTATTGTAGGGTAGTTTGCATGTTGTGGGTCCCAAGGCTTGGCACTCATGGAACAGATAATGCTCCTAAAACACAAAGTTACAATAATGAGACAGGCAGCATGACTTGTTTTCACGAATGCCTCACTGGTCTCGGTTTATTTCAACAATTCTCCTTAGAAAGAAAATCATTATAAATCACCATTCAGTACAAAACCATTCAAATATTTAGCTTTTTTTTGGCTTTTCTCTCACATACATCAGTATAAGCTGAACATGTTCAGAGGCAGATAACTGTGTACTACATTCCCTTTTAGACGCTCTCCTCCAACAGGCTGATACAGCATCATAAATTCACATTTTTAGTTTGAAGGAGATAATATTCTCAAGATACAGCAGATTGTTTCGTATGCTCTGAGAATTACTGAAGCATACATATGTAGTCTACGACTGTACATCCATTACATATCATGTACTAATGACAAAAAGGCAGAAGAGACTCATTACTAACTGCTTTACATTGAACTCAGGAAAAAAATGCTAAATGTGCAAACTGCTGCTATTAAATGTCTTAGAATGGCCATTACATGAAAACACGTTTTGATGATCTTTCATATTGTCAATATTGTCAATTTCTCAGAACAGGTTTCAATATTTTCTTCATGGGATTTAAAGTCTAAGAGCTTAAACACAATGAACCACAACCCCTTTTCCAAAAAAGTTGGGATGCTGTGCAAAATCTAAATAAAAAAAAATGCAATGATGTGCAAAACATTTAAACCCTATATTTAATTGACAATAGTACAAAGACAACATATCAAATGTTGAAACAATATTATTAATATTATTGTTTTTTGAAAAATATTTGCCCATTTTGAATTTGATGCCAACAACACATTCCAAAGAAGTTGGGACAGGGGCAAAAAAAGACTGCTAAAGTTGTGTAATGCTAAAAAAAACACTTGGTGGTTGATTGGCAACAGGTCAGCAACATGATTGGGTATTAAAAGCGCATCTCTGAGAAGCTGAGTCTTTCAGAAGTAAAGATGAGGAGGGGTTCACCACTCGGTGAAAGACTGAGTGGGCAAACAATTCAAGAATAATGTTTCCCAAAGTAAAACAGCAAAGAATGTTTGCTTTTCATCATCTACGGTACATAATAACATTAAAAGATTCAGAGAATCTGGAGAAATCTCTGTACGTAAGGGACGAGGCCAAAAACCAGTATTTGCTAGCCATGATCTTTGGGCCCTCAGGCAGCACTGCATTAAAACAGACATGATTCTGTAGTGGAAATCACTGCATGGGCTCAGAAACACTTCTGAAAACCACTGAAACCATATATAAACAGGATCCAGAAATGCTGCCACCTTCTCTGGGCTTGAGCTCATTTAAAATGGACTGAGGGGAAGTGGAGAAGTGTCCTGTGGTCTGATGAATCAACATCTGAATTTCTTTTTGGAAATAACTTCTGATATCAGCAGGGAACAGCAGGCACACTTGCATTCTATTACAAAGCTTAGAATTGAAGTGCATTGACAAGAAGACTAAAATGGCACATTTAAATAAATTTAAATAATTAAAATAATATGAAGGAAACAGACAAACACAAATGTGACCACACTTTGTGGGTGTCACACACAAACTGCCCATAGGACTTGAAACCATTAACATCCCAGGCTTATTTCATTCTAATGCTTATTATTTAGTAACTACAGGGACTTCAATGCAAACTGGCTGAGCTATTCTTAGGTTATAAAAGTATGTAATAAGACTTTGGGCCCATGGCCTGTTAAGAGGTTAAGGGTGGGGGCAATTGCTTTTTCAATTAACATAAGAATAACTACTGCTAGGCTCCCAAATCGTAGCTTTCTCATTGACATTATCATGACTGTATATGTGTGTTCATGAAGCAAATGCTAATACTTCCCTCTGTGTTTCAACTCAGTGGTATCTGTGAAATAAATATAGTAAAGGTTTATAGTTTGTGTGCTTTTGGCCCCTGCTCTTCAGACAGCCTGAGTCCACCACTGATGCTAGCTCTGGCTAGCAACCTGGCCGTGACTAAATTAGTGGCTTTTGTACACTTTTGGATTTTTCTTTTCATTTAAACCTGGAAACAAGCAAAAGTTTCAGAATACTGACATTTTTAAAACAAAAAAAGTTATGACAAAATAAAAAGGATGCATTCAAAATTCGGCACTATTTTTAGGACACCTAAGCAACTCTGTGACACTGAGCATGTTGCATGTTGAGGCCTTTGCACAAAAAGGTTTGATCTGCTCATCAGAGGGTTTTGCACAAATTGATAGAGTCCATGCCAGCTTGAGTGCACACTGTTATTAAAGCAAAAGCCGGATACCAAATACTGAAAGATTCTGAAATTCGTGCTTGAATTTCAAACATTTCTGCTTTTCACACTGATGATAGAATTTGTAATTAAATACTTTTTATTAAATTAGAAAGGAACCCAAAATAAAAGCATTTTTACCAGCACTCTCAGACTTTTGGCCCCAACTGTACGTCAATTAAAAAAAATATACATATGAAATATACTACAACCTTGACACACATTTTTATAAAACTATGTCGAAATATACACCGATCGGGCATAACATAACGACCACCTCCTTGTTTCTACACTCACTGTCCATTTTATCAGCTCCACTTACTATATAGGTGCACTTTGTAGTTCTACAGTTACAGACTGTAGTCCATCTGTTTCTCTGCACACTTTGTTAGCCCCCTTTTACCCTGTTCTTCAGTGGTCAGGACCCCCATGGACCCTCACAGAGCAGGTACTATTTGGGTGGTGGATCTTTCTCAGCACTGCAGTAACACTGACGTGGTGGTGGTGTGTTAGTGTGTGTTGTGCTGGTATGAGTGGATCAGACACAGCAGTGCTGCTGGAGTTTCCTGCTTTTCTAAATTATAGGCATGAATCCTTTACCTTTAACTGAGGGGAAGAGTTCCCTCATTCTGTGTCTCAGCTCCTCTGAAGGTTCTTCCTCAGGGGGGTTTTACAGGCCTCTGTCACAGTCAGCCTGCTCATTAGGCTCAGGCTGTGAAGCCCTCCGAAACTGCTTTGTGTCAACATCAAAAACAGGATACAGCTAAACGTCTATTGCACTGTATTGAACTTTCAAGTGGTCCTCAACATCCTCACCCTGACCCTCATTTATTGCTGAAAACAGCTGCGAAGAAATAA
Organism: Colossoma macropomum; assembly: GCF_904425465.1. Classification (NCBI taxonomy): domain Eukaryota; kingdom Metazoa; phylum Chordata; class Actinopteri; order Characiformes; family Serrasalmidae; genus Colossoma; species Colossoma macropomum. Next base: position 11,368,741 of record NW_023494790.1, read on the forward strand.
CGAGACTAACTGGCTGTCTCTCCTCCAATGTTTGTGAAGAGTTTACTGAGAGCTGACTTTCTGATTTGTGCAAAGTGTTGATATTTGAAATTCATGCTTTGGAAGTGCTGCAGAGAAGCTGTAGTTTATAGCAGAGCTTAAAACTGTTGATACTGCCTTTAATATAAAGCTATACCTGTCATTGGTATAGCGAAGTGCAGTGGAGAGCGGGTCACAACCTAACACATGTTGTTTTGTGCAAAATGATTTTAAAAATACTGAAGTTGGAATAATCATGTTTTTATACAAGCAACACACACGTCTCTGCTACAACCAAACACTTGAACTGTCTAGCACCTACTGTTCATATGCAATTCCATCAAAAACGACGGGAGGTGCAATATTACAATTTACCTCGTAGGTGGGTTCACTGCAACAGACAGAGCGTTGGTTGTAACACTTGTTAGAAAAGTCTGATGAATTAGGGTAAACAAAGTTAATTCAATAAAATTCTATGCTGTAAGAAACTAATATATTTTCCAATCTTACTGAATTATAGATTATCTTTCTATAATACACACAGACAGCTCAGTTCATAGATACACACACACACACACACACACACATCAAATTATATATGAAAACTGACATGAGACTGTGTGTCAATGAGAAATGAATTTTTGTCCAGTGTAGGACATCAAATAAAAACATCACACATTCACACACTGAACAACTACAGTTTTACCAACTGTTAAAGTCAATTTCATTAATATACTTATACCAAAATACTAACATCTGAAAGATACTAATAAAGAGAAGAAAAGTCCCTGTTTTCAGATGCGTGGCACTGTCATAAGACGCCACCTCTGCCACAAATCAGTTTGTGAAATGTCGTCCCTGCTAGATCTGCGCCAGTCAACTGTAAGTACTACTGTTGTGAAATAAAAGCATCTAGGAGCAACAACAGCTCAGTCATGAAGCGGTAGACCACATTAAACTCACAGAGTGGGGCTGCTGAAAGTGGAAGCATGTAATGCATAAAAATTGCCTATCCTCTGTTGCATCACTCACTACACAGTTTCAAACTGTCTCTGGAAGCAACATCAGCACAATAACTGTGCGTCGAGAGCTTCATGAATAGGGTTTCCATTGGCCGAGCAGCTGCACATGAGCCTAACATCACCACTATGTGCAATGCAAAGCGTGTAAAGCAGTAGAAATGTGTTCTCTGGAGTGATCAATCATACTTCACTATCTGGCAGTCTGATGGACGAATCTGGGTTTTTCAGATGCCTGGAAAATGCTACCTACAGTAACAGTAAAGTTTGGCGGAGAAGGGGTAATGGTCTGTGGCTGTTTATCAGGGTTTGGGCCCCTTAGTTCCACTGAAGGGTAATGCTAATGCTACAGCATATAAACACATTTAAGACAATCATATCCTTCCAATTTTGTGGCAACAGTTTGGTAAAGGCCCTTTCCTGGTCCAAAATGACTGTGTAGAATGTGAAGTCCAGTGACCTGCACAGAGCCCTGACCTCAACCTTACTGAACGCCTATGAGATGAACTGGAATGTCGGTCATGAGCTAGGCTTTCTCATCCAACATCAGTGCTTGGGGGTCTATGTATAAGATCAGTGCTATGTATTAATGTCCATGGTTTTGAAATGGGATGTCCAAGCTTATATAAGTGTAATGGTCAGGGATCCGCACCATTTTGGCAATGCACTGCATGTTTGCCATGTAGAAAGATTCAAAGTAACAGAAAAGCATTAACAGTGGACATCAGGAATGGGACAAACACTTTTTCATGACTCTGTATGTGCACTGTACTCTGTACCAAAGGGTTAAAAGAGCCAGCAGAGGTATAATAAGCTTTCTAAAGCTTAGCTTGGACTGATTAAAATTCTATCCTTGAAGTGCAATGGCTTAGAAATGTGGAGGTGCAGCTGATGTGTACAGAGTGACCTTGAGAATGAATCAATGACTAGAATGCAGCTGGCCTGTACACAATAAAACCAGCCTAATCTTAGTGCCTCTACTGGACCTGCCAGAGTTCTCTGATAATAAAATTCCTCCACAGAGGCCGTGCGGTACCTTCTAGAAATTTACCAAGGCTATCAAACGACTGACCCCAGTGCCCACCGGTGGGCCCAAAGTTTTATTATACACTTCTATAACCTAAGAATAGCTCAGCCAGCTTGCATTGTAGTTGCTGAATAATAAGCCTTAGTAAGTAATAAGCCTGGGATTTTAAGGGGTAAAAAAAGCCATCATTTTGTGTTGTTAATCGCAATTAATCACATTTTTCCATCTGAAATGTAACCTTGAAAAACAAACAGATAATTTTTAGGAAAAATATTACTGTCTGGTTACATAAGTGTGCACACCCCCACAACTAGTACTTTGAAGCACCTTATGCATGTATTACAGCAATAAGTTTATACTTGCACAGCCATATTTAGGCCATTTCACAGGTGTTCTATGGGAGGTTTGGTTTCTGCCTAGGCCATTCTAAGACACTCTGGCTTCCTTCTTGTAACCATTTCTTGGTTGACTTGAACATGAGATTTATCTTTGGGAAGAGTTGGGTTGGCACAGTGGTGTAACTACCCGTGGGGCGGGGGGAGCAGTTGCACTAGGGAGAGAGAGGAGGACGAGCAGCAGCAGCAGCAGCGAGAGACTGAAGACTAAAGAGCTAAAAAAAAAGTAAAATGGGAAAGAGTCTGCTTGGGACTGCTGCAAGACTTTATCCCGCTCCCAGAGAAAATCGGAATCCTTTGTCCTGCTCTCGCCCACAAATAAACCCTTTTGTCCCGCTCCCGCCCGCACAGTTCTATTAAGGTGAACTGACATCCAATATTTGACGATCTATTTACAAATACATTAATCTCAGCTGAAATAACACGGCAGTCATGGTGATCAAGCTCACTGTGAAGTAACTTTATCATCCGCCATTTATTCCCAGTAAACACAAACAGGAATTAAGCCATAGAAGTTCGATGTCATTTAGGCTCTCTTCATGCATGCTTTGTCCCGCTCCCGCCTGCAGTAGGCTGGTTACCCGCCCGCTTCCACGCACAGCACTCAAAATTTGTCCTGTGCCACAAGACATTCTGGTGGTCCTGTGGGTCCAGTGGGAATCCACAGGAGTGCAAACCTCTACCTTGATACATAATAACAGAATAAGCATGTGCATTATATTGTAGTTTTTTATTAATTGATTGATTGATTGAATTGATTAATTTTTGTATGAGGGCCCATTAGGTGCAGATCTAATCATCCAACTTCTATAGGCTTCCCCACAGAGTAGAGGCTGTTACTGCAGCAAAGAGAGGACAAACTCTCTATTAATACTCTTGATTTCAGAAGAAGTACTGGATGAGCTGATGTCTACAGGCCATATAGTGTATGAGGAGTGAGTCTAAACTTTTGACCAGCAGTGTTTGAGGACAGATTTGTTCTCTCTTTCTCTCTCTGCATTGTGAGGAGTGTAATGAACTTTCAGGGAATGTTGCTGCTCTTTAATGAGCTGACATGTCAGACAGAAATGTATTTCAGGGGGAGGTTGTAGGGGCTCATACTGAGGCAGGCACTCTTATGAAGATTTTCCTGCTGATCTCCATTGTAATAGTCGTTATAGAATAGAGTTCTTCTCCAGTTCATAACTGCCAACAAAAAACAGCTTTCTTATGTCAAAGGCGCGTCAAATCCACTTTAATCACTCCTAAATTAGTGGTTTACCTGAATTACATAAGAGACATTCTCAGAGCAGGGAAGACAAGGGAAGGTGAATGCCAAAGCTATTTCTTTTAGTCAAATTAAAGGAACGGAATAAATCTCTAAGGAATTTAACCACTTAAACAGCCAGGGCCCAAAGTTTTATTACACACTTCTGTATGAATATCTCAGCCAGTTTGCATTGAAGCACCTGTAGATGCTGAATAATAAGCCTTAGTATGTAATAATGTATATGGCCCATTTTACTGAATTAGTGCTAACTGCAGTCTCACAGTACAAAAAATAAATAAATAATAAAAACAAGTCAGTATTTAGACTTTTTTTTACAAGAATTATGCTTTAATCTCTTTAAACACAAGGTTTTAATTAAGATAGTAATAAGTGGAATACATGCAAAATCATCATTTATAGGGTATGTTTTAGTGGGAGGTGTCATCCCTGTCCCTCATGGCCACATGGTGAGCAGTTAGTTCCCATTGGTTTGAAGTAAATGTGTCCCAAAGTCTGAAAATCAGTGTGTAACATTATGAATTGTCACTACCGAAACACGTATTTTTTGGAATTAAGTAAACTTGTTACTGTTTTAATGATTTTATGTGTGTACGAACTGTCTAAAGCTGCGTCTGCTGGTCATTTACTGGCTAGCGTTTTTGAATTCTGCTCAAAATGAGCGAAAAATGTCACTACCGGCACCGTCATTTGGAAAGGTTACAGTAATGTGATAATTGCGTAGATACAGAATTAAATGTTCAATCGTTTGTTTTAATAAAATAAACATAATTAATTAACATAATGTCACTTTTTAGTCTAAAGTGCAAGTCAGTTTAAAGTCCGAAGTGTGTTTTGAACCAATTTTGTAGAATAATCTGTATATAATGTACATGATGAACACACATATTGGTTGAAACATGAGACACTGTTGCTCTCAATGAAAAACTGGAAACTCTATAAAAATTGTGTAATTTTCATGTTCAAGTTCAGGCGAACCCTGAGATGGAAGACTGTTCTTCCAAAGAAGATTCCAGATTGTGTTTTGGTGTTGGTGATGGAGAGCACTAACACATTGGCCCATGTGTTCGACTGGGTTGAAATAAGGTGATGGTGAAGGTCACAGAATATTCATATTCATCAAACAATCGATGACCAGTCAGAATAATTACTAATTTGCAGTGATCCTTCACTCTTACTAGAGAAGTTGGCCCAAACCATGCCAGCCAAATGCCCTGAACAGCATTACAGAGACACCAAACCTCCATTGTCGGGGTTCAACATTCAGGCCTGTACCATTCTCTTCAGGGATGCCGCAATGCACTCATCCACTTGTGGAGATTATGGTGAAGCATGACTCATCTGACCATATCACTGTTTCGACATCTCTGTGGACTATTGCTGTCTTTCACCACTGAACTCATTCATCTTTGTAATGAGGGCTTTTTTCACTGCAGCCCAACACTAATATCCTCTCTGAGTAATGTGCCTTTTCACAAACACCACATTCCCTCGACCTGATTTAATCCTCTATTCCACTCACAGAACTACACTCCTATCCACAAAGCATAGAGGCAGATCCAATAGTCCACTGTTTTGGACTTTCTCAAATAAGACGAAAGACAGAGCATCTCAGAATTTGGTAGGTCTTCCATTTCAAACCTTAATCTCAGCTTGAACTTATGAAAGTATGTTGAGATGCCATATGTTTTCAATGGGAATCACTGGATTTCATGAACATCTCAAAAAAAAGTTGGTCCCAGTTTTAAATTATACATTTCTCAATTAAAAGTTCCGACTGAGTAAAAGTTTGTATTGGGTTTTGTTTTGTGGCAGTGGACTTTTGGATCTTAGTGTGTGTATATACAGTGTTGTCCAAAAGTGTTTTTGCTTAAAAACTATTAAAAACTACAAGCCCAATTCCAAAAAAGTTGGAAAAAAGGGATGTTGTGTAAAATGTAAATAAATGTAAATGAAAGCAGAATGCAATGATTTGCAAATCTCATAGACCCACATTTTATTCACAATAGAACACAAAACACATATCAGATGTTGAAATTGAGACATTTTACCATTTCATGAAAAACATTTAGAACTTGATGGCAGCAACGCATCTCAAAAAAGTTGGGACAGGGTCGTGTTTACCATTGTGTAGCCTCCCCTCTTCTTTTAACAACAGTCTGTAAACATCTAGGAAGTGAGGAGAACAATTGCTGGAGTTTTGGAAGAGGCATGTTGTCCCGTTTATGTCTGATGTAAGATTCTAGCTGCTCAACAGTCCTGGCTCTTCTTTGCCAGACTTTTCATTTCATGATGTGCACGTCTGGACTGCAGGAAGACTCTTCGTCTGCGAAGCCATGCTGTCGTGATGATGCAGTATGTGGTTTAGCATTGTCTTGCTGAAATATGCGAGGCCTTCCCTGAAAGAGACGTTGTGTGGATGGGAGTATATGTTGTTCTAAAACCTCTATATACTGTTCAGCACTGATAGTGCCTTTCCAGATGTGTTAGCTGCCCACGCCATAAGCACTAATGCAACCCCATACTATCAGAGGTGCAGGCTTGTGAACTGTGCGCTGACACCTAGCCGGATGGTCCCTCTCCTCTTGAGTCTGCAGGACACGGTGTCCATGGTTTCCAAAAAGAATTAAAAATTTTGATTCATCTGACCACAGAAGAGTTTTCCATTTTTTAAATGAGCTTGGGCCCAGAGAAGACGGCGGTGTTTCTGGATCGTGTTGACATATGGCTTCTTCGTTGCATGATACAGCTTTAACTTGCATTTGTGGATTGCATGGTGAACTGTGTTCACAGACAATGATTTCTGGAAGTGTTTCTGAGCCCATGCAGTGATTTCCAGTACAGAATCATGGCTGTTTTTAATGCAGTGCCACCTGAGGGCCCAAAGAACCTTTGTAAATGGTGGGATATCCAAAGTCTTCGCAATTATATATTGAGGAACGTTTTTCTGATATTGTTCCACAATTTTTACATGCAGTTTTTAAAAAATTTGTGAACCTCTGCCCATCTTTGCTTCTGAGAGACTCTGCAAAACCCAGTCATGTGAGTTAGTTGTAAATTGCTCCTCCAGCTGTTTTTTATTAGTACCACTTACTTTTCCAGCCTTTTGTTTCCCCTATCCCAACTTTTTTGAGATCCGTTGCTGCTATCAAGTTCAAGTGCTGCTTTCAACATCTGATATGTGTTCTATGTTCTATTGTGAATAAAATTTATATATATAAAATACAATGAGATTAGCAAATGATTGCATTCAGTTTTTATTTACATTTGTTTACATTTTACACAGCATCCCAACCTTAATTGGAATTGGGGTTGTAGTTATCTGGGCAGCAAGTGTGTTTTGCCTAACATTAAAATAAATCTAAATAAACAGGAATGCAGTAAACACTAAGAACAATTTCTTGCCTTCTTGGTTAGAAGAACACAGGTTTGGTTCCTCTTAAGCATCCTTATTTCAACGTGACAACACCAAGTCACATTCTGCACTTGTTACAACAGCGTGGCTGCGTAATCAGAGAATGTGGGTGCTAGACTGACCTTGCTGCAGTCCAGACCTTTTCTCCTATTGAAAACGCTCTTATTAAGCTTAAAATATCACAACAAAGGCCCTGTCCAGTTGCACAGCTGAAGACTTGTATAACTTACTGTTAACTGTTAAAAAGGTGATGCAACACAGCAGTAAACTTGCTATATTTACAGTAGTTCATAAGGTAATACATCAAATATTGTATTTTTGTATTGTTTTCAATTTAATACAGGTCAATCAGAATTTACTAACCACTGCGTTCCAGTTTTATCTGCAATTCACATTCAGTCCCAACTTTTTTGGAACTGGGTTTGTATTCAACAGTGTCAGTCATGAAAAAATGCTAATGTGGATTTTGTTGTCAACGTATCATTTACTTAAAAACAAAAGCACTTTGTAAGAGTCTACAACAGCTGTGATACGCAGGAATTGTATGGAGTGAAATGAGGTGATGCTGTATATACATCCTACAAGGGTTCAAAATGAAGACTGTCTTGCATGTTTTTACCATCGCTTAGATTCGACGCAGTAAAGCTATGGCTGTGTTCACCTTTCTCAGCATTTTTTCCTCGGCAGCCAGCGCATATTTTACACACAACTCAAAGGGAAGAATGTGGCTGCTTTTTAAAAGCACAGCAGCCGATGTTATTTCAGCAGAGCAGAACACTTTCAAAACTGGAAAAAGCTCAGCTTTTGGAAAAGTGTTGCATCATGTGAGCCCCTCTTTCCATTTCAGCACAAAAGCGCTCCAGGCAGAGCTTTTACTACACAAAAGGAGCTGTGCATGAAAAAGGCTGAGAGCCCGCCAAACTTAAGTGGATTCAAAATGACGATATAAACAACTTCTACTGCGCTGTGATGGAAAAGGCTTTACAAATGCAACTACAGGCAAAAGAATTGAAGGCCAGTGCTACTAAACTCCAGGGGGATGACCAGGGCCTTCAGGGCTTTCTGAAACATGTACATATACATGTATTTTTAGCATAAAGTCTTATTTCATTGATTGACTTTAGTTGGTAATAAAAAGTTAAAATATTTGAAAGTCTGAATAGAAAATTGTCCAGTCAGGATTTGTTTCCACATGGCATCTAGGTAGATGCAGCCAAGCTACCACTCCTATTGGTTAGGCCTTCAGGAGTCGTTCTAAAGAGCTCACTGAATGGGAGCGTGGTACTGTAATAGGATGCCACCATTGCAACAAGTCAGCTTGCAAAATTTATTTCCTCTTAGATATTCAATGTTCAACTATGAGTGGTATTATAGAAAAGTGGAAGCGTTTAGGAATCACAGCAACTCAGCCATGAAGTGACAGACCACGTAAAGTTACAGAGCGGGTCGCTGAGCGTTGAAGCGCATAGTGCATAAAAGTCGCCAACACTGCTGACTCTATAAGTTCCAATGAGTTCCAAACTTCCTCTTGCATTAACATCAGCACAAAAACTGTGCGCCAGGAGCTTCATGGCATAGGTTTCCATGATCGAACAGCTGCACGCAAATCTTACATCACTAAGCATCTCCAAACTCTGGAGCAGTGTAAACTATTCTGTGGAGTGAGGAATCACGCTTCTCTATCTGTCAGTCTGATGGACATGTCTGGGTTAGGTGAATTCCAGGAGAACATTACCTGCCTGACTGCACTGTGCTAACTGTAAAGTTTGGTGGAGGAGGGATAATGATATGGGGTTGTTTTTCAGGGGTTGGTCTAGAACCCTTAGTTCCAGTGAAAGGAACTCTTAATACTTCAGCACCAAGACATTTGGACAATTGTACACTTCCAACTTTATGGGAACAGTTGGGAAAGACCCGTTTCTGTTCCAGCATGACTGAGCCCCAGTGCTCAAAGGTCCATAAAGGCATGTGTGGGTGAGTTTGGTGTGAAAGAACTTGACGGGCTGCACAGAGCCCTGACCTCAACCCCATCAAACACCTTTGGGATGAACTAGAACAGAGATTTCAAGCCAGGCCCTCTCATCCAACATCAGTGTCTGACCTCACAAGTGCTCTTCTGGATTCCCACAGACACTCCAACATCTTGTAGAAAGCTTCCCAGAAGAGTGGAAGCTGTTATAGCTGCAAAGGGGGACCAACTCCATTTTAATGCCTATGGATTTAGAATGGGAGTCATAAAAGATCCTGTGGGTGTAATGTGTAGGTGTCCCAATACTTTTGTCCATATAGTGTATATCGTGAAACTGCGCCTGCTGTGAGGTCAATGAACTATTTTATGCTAAATTAAACACACCATGATCAATTAGCAGACCTGTGAAGATAGATTTAAGATGTGAACACACACATTCACTCACAGTGGCCTGATGGGGTTTGAGCGTGTGCTGCTGTAATTCAGTCTTAAGCAGTGAGTGGGTGTGGATTGATTTTCTGATACAGCCTCTGATCTCAAGGAACCAACACAAGAGAGGAGAATAAAACTCACTCGAGAACAGCAGCAGTAGTGGAAGCTGGCAAGAATGTGATTAATATCTTTCTCTCTCTCTCTCTCTCTCTCTCTCTCTCTCTCCAATTTCACCCACACATCTGACATTACGAATGCTGACTGTAAAAGCATTAGCGTATTGAAATAGGACTTTCTAAGGCCCCTACCTGGCTAACTTTTTTGGGTGGTAAGTGAAGTTTTTATGATATCACAGCAGGTTGCATAAGGCCCATGTGGCAGCACAATGGCAGCATACCAACCACAGTATTGGGCACATCACCATTGAAAGTGCATGTATTTTTCTATTCGTGACAAAATAGCAACAGAAATATTAGAGCCACATTACTGAGTGTACAGGTTAACATAAACCCAGCAACCAATGCAACATTTCCCAATAAAGCATTCATATTTACTGGGGGTGGGGGGAAAACTCAATTCTTAGATGCATTGCGATGCAGATTTGGACGATTCTGAATCGATTTACAAATGTCAAAAAACGATTTTCTGAATTTTAATTTATAACGTAATGTTGACCGAACGCAAAAGGTGGAACTTGGAAGTGGGGAAGTGCAGCGCCCGGACAGTCTGTGGCAGCACGTAACAAAAACACAACTGGCTAGGTAAGGTCAGGAGTCACAACCCAAATGTTAAGAAGAGACATTTTGTCCTTTCAACAAAAAATCAAACCACCTTGGGAGCCACAATATTTAATGTCCAGTATGTCTCAGTGTGTGCTGATGTCCTAGTATAGGCTAAACAATATAATCGAAAACACAGACTTACTTTGCTCTGCTTTAAGCTTTAGCTATAGCCACTTTCTTCCCATCTCAGTCAGGACACTTTTCCTCAAAAGTTGAATAGTTTCTTGTAAAATGTCTCTCAATGTTTGACTGTTTTACGAGGCTGAAGTCGCTTCTCATTCTCCAGCTTCTTGTTCGAATTTTTCTGTTCCACCTTAAATTCTGACTGAGATGCCAGAATGTAAATGTGGCACCATTTAAGGTGGAACGAGAAAATTCGAAAGAGAAGTTGACTTCATCTTCGCAACTTTTTTAGTGTTAGACAGTTTCTTGTTGCAGATTTAACGTACCAGAAAACCAGCTGCACTGCTTATACATGCAAATGAGTCCATTCGTCTCCAAATGTTCGTCTTAAATCTCTCTCTTTGCCTTTTCATTAGCTACTAGCTAGGCAAGACTGTCTGCGTTGCTATGTGACCTGCAGATGCTATGTGACCGGCACACCAGCCTTCAGGGTCATAGGGTGGTGAATTAGCAGCATTTAAGACCATCTATTGTTAAAACTGTGTTGAACGATCAGCAGAGCTTTATTTTACTGCAAAGGAGGATTATTTTATTTTTACGCACATGATGTGTGGACATCCTTTGCCACAGAATCTTATTTCACCGTAACTGCGCATTTTATCGCAGATGAGTGGCAGCAGCGTCACATGTGCTCCAAAGAAGCGTAGTGAATGAGAGTCTTCCAGTTCACCTGCCACATCACTTCCATTTGATTTATTAATACAAGATACTGCAAGTAAATTCATTATGGATCATTACAAATACTTTGCTTTGAAAGTTCCAAGTCCTCACACAGTGAGAAAATAGAAATCCTGTATAGAAAAAAAGATGCATCGAGATGCATCGATAATTGTTTTATAATTGCATTGCAGCCTTTGAATCTTAATCGAATCGAAATGTGAGGTGCCTAGAGATTCCCAACCCTAATATATACCCCACTGAAGAAGCATTCCTAAATTAAAAACACACAGCAGAAATGTACAGAAAGATTCATGTCGTATCATGTTCATTTATATCTTACCTCTGATGACATTGGAGATTGCTGCCAAAAAGGACGAATCCACTTCTTTCTCTAACTTGGACTGACGTCTTACATTTGGCTTTGGAAATGCACATCATCTACTCTGCTGAAGTACCAGATCTCGCTTTTACAGATTCCCCAGCCCAGTCTTTTAAATATCTGGAGCTGTAAACTCACAGAAATGCTAACTCACTGCTAAAAAACCTGACAGCTTGACAGGCTCTTCAGTAAAGGCATTTCATGCTTAAATGTTATTTGCACGGTGAAATGGTTCTTCAAATTGATGGAGAATGTGTTGGTTCTATATAGAGTCTTTTTGAAAATGTTATTTTTTCTGTGGATTCGACATAGATATAGCTAAGTGAGCTCTCCTATTGGTTAGGACTTCAGGGGCTCAAGAGAAGACCTTAGATTAGCTACCAGCATAACCACAAAGGCTACATTCACACAGCTGGTAAAAGTAGACCAAATATAATTTTCTCACAAAAATGACTTTTTTGTTATGCTGTTCACAATATCTTTTAAATGTGACCTATATGTGACATCGGTCTCAACAGGTCACGCTCCTAAACTGACCTACAATTGCAGAAGAAGAATGCTTCATGTGGCACGTTCATCCGGAGGTAAACAATGAAAATGTAGTCAGCAGTAACAGCTGCTCCCAGAGGTTTCAGTTTCATCTTCGCCAGCATCACAGGAGCTAATAAGAAGCCCTGATGGCTGACAGCTGGGCTCATCACCCAGAATGTGCTCAAGCTCTCTGTAAACAAAGGGCATGTTAATCAGCAGCCACTTGTTTGGTTTCTTCTTTGCTTTCAGACTTTTAACTGTTCTTTGACACTAAGGCCTCGCTCTCCTGCGGCTACGTTCGGTCATTTATTTCAAAATCTCTTCAAACACAGAGTGGTTTGGATAACTGTATTCTAATATTGTTTGTATAGAAATATTACCCCATGAATGAGGTCCCAGCAGTGCGAAATTATGACCAATGTCGAGTTGGATTGATGTGAAAGTCGCTTAAATTCCGATCTGGCTGTTCAGACTGAGCCACATTGCTGCATATACGATACGTATCGGATTTCAGCACCACATATAAAAGTGTCCCAAATCGGAATTGAAAGTGTCAGATTCAGTGTGTTTGCTGTTCACACTGACACACAGACAACACATCTGTGTCACATATGAAGAAAAAGTTTTTACCTGCTGTGTGAACAAAGCCAAAGTGACAGAGAATCACTCAATCACATTTCATTTCCAGTGGGACCAATTTTGTGAAAGGTCACTCTGACGTTCTGGAAGGCCTACATACGTCACTGACTGTGAATACCAACAACAGCTTAATTGGTGAGTTGTTAGAAATGGAAAATAGTGGTGGCAGCTCTGTACCAGAGCTCACTACTAACAGAGTCACAGTCAAATTTACACAAAATATTTGCTAATACGTCAGTCACAAGCTTCAAGTAAAACATGGGCTGTCTTTTAGAACTGCTCGCCATTAGTTTAGTGCTAACAAATTACTAGAATCTCATAAGGATGCTAGCAGAAATTAGCATTAACTTAGAGGTGTTTTTTCCAAACTTGACCAAGTTTTGACATTTATGGTCCAAATTGATGGCCTAGCTCCCTCTTGTGAGCCATGCTGAAAAATACAGCACAGAACAGCACCAGGCCAGCATAAACTTGCTAACTAGTCTATGCTAGTTTAGGCTGGCCTGGTGCTGTTCTGTGCAGTCTGGTGCTGGCTTAACTGGTCACCCAGCATACCAGCATCCAAAACACAACATATGCTGTCCCAATACCAGACGACATGAGAGAAGCTGCCCTCAAACATTTAATAATGTGGTTCTTTGAAAAATCAATGTTGCTTAATTTTCCTTTCACCTCAGATGAACTCAACGTCTCCCTATGTCTCTCTAGGTCTATGTCATCCAAAAAGACTTCCATGTCTTGGCTGATGCACTATGTTTGGGGTAAGGGGAGAATGGTCTAAATATGATTTTTCATCAAACCATTCCTTTAATATAAGGCACAACCCATCACTGTGACACCCTCGACATCCTCTGCTGCTGTTTTTCTCACATACACTTGAGATGATTCATTAAATCATTCACCTTTCCAGCTATTTGTAGTCTGTGCAGCACTTATTTGCTTGATAGCAGGGGCCATATCCAGACTGCCCTGTAAATCAGGGGTGTCAAAGTACCAGCCCCCTGGACACAGCTTCATACTGTCCGTCACACATTTACAACTTTTTCATTCAATTCAGCCCACAAATCCATTTATTTCATTTCTCTGCAGCTAAATATTTACATTTCACTAGTGGATTGGCTTCACTTACCAACCACTGTGGCTGGTATTTATGAACAGCTGCATGCAAGAGGATCCATTCAAAAGAAAGCCAAGCGCAGCATGACCACTGTACACTGAAAGGGCATGGTCATCACTCAGGTATCTACTCAGGTAAAACTAACCTGGCCTTTCTAATTTAACAGACCAATAGTTAGTTCAATCTGCCTCCATAGCAGTAGATACACTGTTCTAGAATTAAGAAATGAATGGAATTATCAAATAAATCCACTCAGAAAACAGAATTAACCACACTGCCAACAATTCCCTCGCATTAAGCAGGAACCACACTGCTATCATAATAGTGGCCCATGTAATTCTACATTCTATTAAATGTAAGTTTACTTTATTTAATTGACCGCTAAAATAGTTATTAAACATTATGAGCTTATACCACTATTACTAGTGATAGTAATAACTAGGGACCAGACCCGAATATTCGACTCTTCAGAAGGTATTTGGTTTTTAATTTTGGGGATTTAGATATTCCTTAATTTTTGCAATCAATAAAGGTGAACAGCGAAATACTGTAGTGTTCAGGGTTCTCAGGAGCCACCTAGATGACTCGAGGCTTGGTCCATAATGCAGCTTTACTTTTAATTTGCTGAAAATAGCACTAAACATGGTGAGAAGAAATATAGCCTCTCCAGTGCTAGCAGCTAAAAGCACAGCCCTCAGCTCTACTCCAGAAAACCCACCACTCAACACATTTTCAGGCTTTTCAACATAAAAATCCTTGAACCAATTAATCTAAAACAGCCCAACATAAACATTTCTTCTCCTTAGAAAACTGAACTACTTACAACACGACATGGCGATGCCACAAGTCACGCTAACACGGTGCTAGACAGCATGTATTTCCAGGGCAACTGCAAAGAGTGCCCCACTGCACTGGACCCTTACTAGGGCTGTGATGTATTATCTTTCATACCTTGACCTCTGTGAAGTGCTGGTTAACCTGCCCATGCACTGTGCTGTTACCCCCTAGCCTGGTAGACAGAGCGAAGCCGCTAGCAGCTAGCCTGGAGAATGATTTTACAGTGGATGAAGCCATAAATGTGCTTTCAACACAGGGTGTCGAACACAGATTTTCTAAACAACCTTCTTAGGCCACCGTTTGTGCGGTCATAAAAGGTCATAATGCTTGCTTTGTGTAGTTTAGGCCAACAATCAAGATTAAAATGGAAAGTGTTACAGCTTAAGCATTGACCTTTTTCCCTCATGATTATAGTGAGGCACGGCAAATTCTTACTGACACATGTGCCCCAGTTAATTGGGTCTGGTGACCTTCATAGGCGCTATAAAGGTAAAGACTCTTATTACTATAATTACACGGAACAGGTGAAATGCTGTGCATTGATCTTGCCAATTCCTGACTTGCTTGATGACATGGTGGGTAGCAAGGTGCACTGAAGCCAAGACCACACATCACACATTTACCAGAAACGAGACACTTTTCCTGATTGATTTAATATGCCAGCACTTAACAACTCCTGTCTAGACTTCCCTTCAAGTTGTAGAGAACTCAATTTAAAAATCAGACAGACAGGATGGAAAAGGCGCTATTCTGGAAAGACAGCTCAGTGTGAACTCTGAGCATAATATGGTGCTCATAAATTGGCTACATTACAGAAAGACTTCAAGAAGCTCTTGATGTTTTCATGTATAGTTATTTTTTTTTAAAGAGTCAAACTTAGTTCTCTTTTTATTGTTCTCCAATTTTCTCCCTAATTTAGTCGTATCCAATTCCACCAACTAGTTAGGACTCCCCCAGTCACACGATACCACCAGCGCTAGGAGGGCAAAGACTAACACTGGCTTCCTCCAAGACACGTGAAAGCACCACCGCATCTTCTCGAACTGCCGCTCGCACAATGTCATTGGACAGCTGAACACGCTTGGAGGAAAGCACCAACTGCCAGATGTGTTACGTCAGTTAACAGACGCCTGCGCTGGCTAGCCTCGCGCTCGGTGATGGGGGGAGAGGGGAGCATCCTACCCACCCAGAGAGAGCGAGGCCAAATGTGCTCTCTTGGACTCCCAACCACGGGTAACTGTAGCATCACCAGGGATCAAAATACTCAATATATACGTACAACAGCACATGTTAAATTCTGTATTAAAGCAGCAAGTTATTAAAACCCATTAAATGCTTACTGTAGATTATGGAATTATCTCCGATTATGTTGGTAACTATAGCCCAACACTGCTTAGTGAAAGAATTGTTCACTGTGATTAATATCAACAATAAATCCTTTTTATAGAACTCACTGTGGAAACTCGCTTAAGGGAAACAGTTACTAATATAGGCCATGTCATCAGGCAGTTGACATGGTCCCATAAATTGGCTCCAGTTAATGTCAAACACAGACACTAATTGACATACAAACAACATTACAACTATGTAGTCTCATTGCATTATTTGACAAGTTAGTTCTGGTATCAAGGGCCTCTTTTCCACTGGAGGGTCAAACAGTGACATGGAGAGTAAGTGTTCCAGTGGCATTTCCACACAGACAGAATGCTTACACAACCACACAACCATTCGTTGTAGCGTCCTAGCTAGGCTAATGCTACCTGGCTACTCTAGCCCAGGTAGCTTACCTATTGGTCTACAGATCCAAATGCCACAGTACAGGTTTGATTCCATCTGCTCTGCTATAAGTGTACACTGTGATGGAGTCACGGAAGTCAAACTCATATTTGTTCTGTAGTGTTCTGAGCTGTAACTTGCTGGATGGCAAATGCTAGTGCATCATTAGCAGGCCAAAGGTTCTGCAGAACAAGCATAGTTCTAGCTAACTGATGCTGAAATTACATCCGTTTAAAGGACAAACTGAAAGAGTGCAATGTGGCTAAGCTCTGAAAACTCTTAAAATGGACAAGAACATTTAAATGGTGTGCTACTCATTCGTACAGCCAATCAGATGCATCATGACATGCTGTCACGTATGCATGCTTTCCATCCCTAAATAATCCAACACCATAGAGCAGTTGGAGGACAGAGTGAGTACAGATGGAAACAGAAGCCCCTCTATATGAAGTTTCACCTAGTTGTGTTTATGTAAATTTTGCATTCTTTTTGATGTGACAGACAGGTTTGGGCTGATTCTTTCTTTCCTACACGAATCTTGGTTGACTATAAGGCAGATGTTAGGCATGCGGGCCAGAATAGGGCCAGATGACATATAGCTGTGTATGGTTTGGCCTTGTGTCTATATTTGTGGGCCAATTCTGGCACATATTTTATGGACCAACGATATAGTTGGGCCAGATTTGGGCCACATTTGTTAGTTCTACTCATTAACAGTGTGTGGGCCAGATCTAGGCCGAGGACCCCTGCTGTACATTGAACCAGAACAAACCCAAGGATGTGGCCCACAAGAGGGCCAGACAAATTTTGCTAACTGCCATTGTTGGCAGAAGCCTTGGTGACGGTATAATGATGACTGCACTGCTGTCAGGCTGGAGCCTGATGTTCTGACATTGCATTTGGAAAATCTAATAGTAACTACTTGCCACCCCTGGTAAGGTGCCATTATCTTGCCAATTGATTAAGGTGGTCTTTCATTGCTGATTTTCTTCAAAGGTGGTTTGTGTGATTAGCTCCGAGTGTATTGGTCCTATTAGACACCTGTTCTTTTATGCTCTGATCACCAAATAAGCCTGTTAATGCCAGGTGTGAACAGGCCTGCATATTGTCATCAATTAAAATGGAAGTCAAATATTTTCATATGTGATTGCTTTACCTATTTTCATGTGACAGACATCAGTAGCTCCACAACTCCACAGGTTTTTCTAAAAACTCCAGAAAAGCCAAGAAATGAGGATCTCTGCAAGGGAATAAGTGTCAGTGTTGATGATGTAATGTGCACCTTACTACACATCAAAATTATCAGAACTTTCTCTCAATTAATTCTGATAAGCAAGATCCTCCAGAAACCTTGGGATGTTTGGGGGCCTGCAAGCAGATGGTGGTCCTTCAAGCTCTGTTGGTGCAAGTAATTAAACTTGAAGTCATTGAACTGTGCCCTGGTGGGACGCAAGTGACTGCAGAATGTGGCATCATCCATGTAAATTACCAGCTTTCATTCTAGTCCACTCTTCAGAAAAGGCTCAGGGCAGCAAATTATCAGAGCAGTTGGATTTCCAAATGGGTAAAATAATATTATAATAATAAGAAGAAGCAGACCATTTAAGTTATGTAGCACTCTTAAGCAGTGTGATCTCATCAGAAGATGCGCATAATGAATGGTTAGCTAGTAAATATGACTTCCATGGTGATGCTCTGCATAGCCTTTACTGCAGCTGGTCATCAGTTCCTGCTTGTTCTTAGAGTGTTTTAGAACTTTTGCATGAAATGCATGCTTGATTGCAGTGAATGATTGGACTGAGGTCAGGTGATTCACTTGTCCACTGCAGAACATTCCACTTCTTTGCCTTTAAAAAGTCTTGGGTTGCTTTCACATTACGTTTCGGGTCATTATCTGTCTGCACTGTGAAGTGCTTCCAAATTAGCTTTAAAGTACTTCATTGAATCTGAGCAAAGAATATAGCCACATACGCTTAAGAAATCACCATCCTGCTTTTCTCAGCAGTCACATCATCAATAAATGCAAGACAACCAGTTCCATTGTCAGCCATACATGCCCACGTCATAACACTACCTCCACCATGCTTCCATGATCATGAGCAGTTCCTTCCTTTCTCCATACACATCTTTTTCCATCAATCTGGTACAGGTTGATCTTTGTCTCATCTGTCCATAAGCTGTTGTTCCAGAACTGTACAGGCTTTTTTTTGTTTATTTGTTCTCTAATCTGTTCTTCCAGTTTTTAAGGTTTCCCAATGGTTTACATCTTGTAGTAAACTCTCTGTGTTTGCTCTGATGAAGTCTTCTCTTTGACTTTGACACTGATATGCTGACCTCCTGGACAGTGTTCTTGATCTGGCCAACTGTTGTAAAGGGGTTTTTATTTACCAGGTAAAAAACTGCACTATTATAGTGCAATTTACAAGTGGGGAAACTGGCTTGAACGCAACACTACGAAATGTTTCTTGAAGGAAACTATGTCATCATCGCCATACATCCCCATAATGAGGCTAACATATTAATAAGCAAAGAAATACAGTGGGTTCTAACTAATAACTCCTGCATTATCATCTTCATAGGGCAATACTGAGTAATGTTCATGCATTGAGTTCAAGCTAAAACAATCACATATTTTTACTCTCAGCCCAAACAGAAAGAAAGAAAAAATTCCTTACATTTCACACCTTTTTACAACACATCTATACAAAGCAAAGCAGTAATAATTCTCAGTGGACAGCTCCATGGTCATTCATTCTAATTATCATGTCTTATTCAATCACAAGGGCATTGTTTATTAGACAGCTTAAACGATCATTAAGGCTAATGCAGCATTTAAGCGTTTTTATGAGTTTTTTAAGTGATGAGAAAGCAGCTGGAATCAATGGGCAGACAAATCCGTAGCTGTGTTAAGTTTAGTGATAATCGTTTATTGATTTGAACATAAATGTGTCACGTATTCGGCCAGCCAGCCTCTAAACTACGATTCCCAGAATCCTCCGCTTCATCACATGACTCCAGGAAGAGCAGCAGCAGCCTATCACCGCTCTAGCTCCCCTGAATATTAATCATTTTCACCTGTGTTTTTCTGTCATGTGATCTATCTAGTTTAGTATATTAGCCCAGGCTTTAGCGTAGGACCTTTGTGAGGTATTGTTTTCTTGTAAAACTACTAGCGTTCATTCTGGTTTTTGATCTCTCCTGTTCTGACTTTGTGTTTTTGACTTTGTTTCTTGGATTTTCGGATTTGCCCTTTTGTACTGTTGCCTGGTTTGCTGGATATCTGGTTTTGGACTTTTGCCTGTGTTTTGGACTTTGATCTGCCTAGCCCTATTGTGTTTTGTTCGCCTTCTGTGTATTTTGCTGTGCCTGTGTACTAACGACGATAACTCTAAGTAAAGCTTCATCACTTTTTTACATCCGCGAGCGTCTGCTCTCTGGTCGCACGTTACAGAATGACTTTACAGGCAAAGGAGAGAGAATCTATTAAAGCTCATTCAGCCACAAGAACAACACAGATGCACTGCTCATGAGTTTATTAGGAGTAGCTCCACCTTGATGGTGTACAGTCAGAGACTGTAGCTCATCTGTACATACACAGTTTCTAGCTCTTCAACCATGGTCAGTTTCTGACCACAGGGCCACTCTCGGCTGGATATTTTTGGGTAGTGGTCCACTCTCAACCCAGAAGTGACACGACGCTGGGTCCACCACCCAAACTATCAGATCAACAGCAGTACTGTGGTCAGTAGTAATGGTCAATAGCTGATAAATTGAGCCGATCTCTGTAATTGTACACCTATATAGTGAACCAGTATATAGCGGAGCTGATAAACTGAGCGCTAGCACAGTAAAGTGGATGGTGAGTGTTAAAGTATTCACCATAGCAACAAAAACACTTACGTCAATAGTTCTGAGACCATTGTTGATGGGGTCTTTTATCTAATACTGCACATGTGTTGTTTGTTCCTTCTCAAATATATTTCCCAAGCACTTCATCAGCCTCTAATGAAAGAGTGAATATGCTCTGACAAATTTGCTATTCATGTTTCAGTCACTGCAGGTGTTACTACTACAGTGGAGTGGAGTTCTGTGAATAAACTATTGTGCTGGGTCTTTTATATTCATTCTTTTCATATTAGTGTGATTTTGTTTATTTTATTAACATAAATAATTGAATGTTCCATTTTTGTCACTACCAAAACAATCATAACACTACTTAAACTTTACCAAACGTGAAGTAGTGACTGTTTCAGTAGCGACTGTTTCAGTAGTGACGATTTTAGCTCATTTTGAGCAGAACTCAAAAACGCTAGTTAGTCTGGAACAGTTGTACACATCTAAAATCATAATTTTTTATTAATATTAATATTAATATTTTAAATATTTTTATTAAGTTTACTTAATTGCAGAAAATATGTTTTGGTTAATGTTACATACTGATTTTCAGACTTTGGGACACATTTACTTCTAAACAATGGGAACTAACTGCTCACTATGTGGCAGTTGCAGGGGCGTGGCTAAAATAAAGAGTAAAACTCTTTGTGTTTCGGTAACGACATGAAAACATGGGACAGCATTTTATGAATCATTTTTTTTATGATTTAAAAATTAAACACATGATTAATCAAAATCTTTCAGTGTTTGAAAAAATACAAAAGAGTGAAAAAAACAAAGTTCTAAATATTATTTTGACAAAATGTAGGGAGCGGGGCACCTCAGCCACCTCCCAATAGACAGTACCCTATAAATGATCATTTTCCATATACTAAGCTTATTAATATCTCAATTAATGCCTTGGGTTTAAATAGATCTTAACATCATCTTTGAAAATATCTAAAATCTTAATATTATATTTTTGTTCATAGTTTTTACTGGAGGACTACAGGTGTACAGATCTGATCTGAAAGAAAGGGCTGTATAGAGGAAATTTATTTTTCATTTTTAGGTGCATCACAACTAACATTCTTCTCTTAGAGATGTACGAATAACGCAAGTAACGAAACTTATTCAGTGCGTAACTGTAATGTAATTACAGATTTTAAACTGCAACATGTTCCACATTATCTCCAGCAATATATATATATATATATATATATATATATTTATCATAGCATCTTGACAGATAATATACATATAAAAAAGCTAGACAAATCTCAGTGTGTGTGTATGGCCGGCCTATCCAAGTCTTAGCTTAGATTGAGAGTGCAGTATTGCATAGCACAACAGTAAGCCATGTGCTATTTTCAACAGCCACTCCCACAAACGGTCAAAATTATTACGTATTTTCAAAAGTGGGAGGGTCATGCCCCCTCCAGCCACCCCACCTTACCACGCTATTTTGCACCCATAAGTTTTATGCGAGAGTTGTGTCCATATACTCACATTAAGTCACGCTCATTCAGTGTGGGTGTTGGACTTTGGGCCTTGTCTCCACTCCTGTTGGTGATATTCATGGACAGGGTGTCAAGGCATAGAAGGCTGGAAGGTGACGTCTCTGCTGTTTGCAGATGACATTGTCCTGTTGGCTCCATCGCATGTGCAGTGGATCAGCACATCTAAATCTTAGTCCATGCTCCTCGCCCAGAAAAGGATGGCATGCCCACTCCAGGTAAGGCAAGAGGACCTGCCCTAGGTGGAGGAGTTTAAGTATCTTGGGGTCTTGTTCACAAGTGATGGGAAAAGGGATCGTGAGATTGGGACAGGCTGGGACAGGCGGCAGCAGTAATGCGGTCGCTGTACCGGACTGTAGTGGTGAAGAGGGAGCTGAGCCATAAGGCAAAGCTCTCTGTTTACTGGTCAGTCTACATCCCAACCCTCACCTATGGTCATGAGCAGTGAGTAATGATGAAAGAATTACATCGCGAATACAAGCGGCAGAAATTAGCTTTCTTCGCAGGGTGGCAGGCTACACTCTATTTGATAGGGTGAGAAGCTTAGTCATCCGAGAGGAGCTCAAAGTAGAGCTGCTACTCCTCCGCATTGAGAGGAGCCAGTTGAGGTGGTTTGGGCATCTGATTATGATGCCCCCTGGCCAGCCCGAGGTACCAGGCATGGCCTACTGGGATGAGGCCCTGAGGTATTCCTAGGACCAGCTGAAGGGATTATATATCCAAGTTGGCTTGGGAGCGGCTTGGGGTCCCCCGGAATGAGCTGGAGGAAGTTGCGGGGGACAGGGTCGTCTGGGATTCTCTGCTCTCCCAATTGCTACCGCGACCCTATCTGGATTAAGTGGTTTCAGATGATGATGATGATGAGTTTTATGTAGCAAATGCAGTTGTAATTCATTTTCACATAACCATTTCCAACCTCTCTTTAATCCTTAGAGTAAGACAGGCTCTAGAAAAACGTATAATGCCCCTTTTAGTACTATAAAGAGAAAACATTCCTACAAGACAGGGTGAATTCTGCTGTTGAGATGGAATGAATTTTCCAGGGTCGTGACCTTACGAACCTTATCACTCATCTGCACCAGCAGCCACCTGTTCGTATTGATTTCAATTTGTTCTGATTGCGATTCTGGCCGAACGGTGGCTATTTTTGTCATCCACGGCTAAAGCCAAGCTTAGCTGCATTTATAGCTGAGGAGGTCTTCCTTTAGAGCATTTTCAAAGCAAGGACCTTTTTTTTTTGTAAAGTCCTTTGCTGTCACTAAAGGACTAAAGACTTTGCTTCGCTCGCTCGCTTGCATGGCTCATTTTATTCCAGCTTCAAAGCTACAGGACTGATATGCTGGAAGTTAAAAGACCACCACTGTGGACTTTAATGAGGTGCCAGTCCATTAGCAGGCTCATATCATGGAAAACTAAAGTGTCTTTGCTTTTTTTGAAATAAGAGTTTGATGTGAAGTTTTAGAACACCTCCATTTTTCCAGGTTTGAGGATATTTGTGCAGTGTGCAGTGTGTAGTTTACTCTGAAATTAAAGCACAGAACGAATAGAAATAAATGGCTGGAGACCACTGAGAATACCACAGCGTTAAAAAGACACTGGCGCGCTAATCACTGGCACGTGACTTTATGAATAGCTCTTTTTTACTGTGCCGTACATTTTGCATGTTGCACTGTTTCTGCCCACTTTATGAATCTGGCCCATTGTGTGCTGTTATTTTAATACGGATCCAGAGCGGGTCATACCATATCATTATGTTTGCATTACGCAGTGATGAATTGCTGTTTGCCTCACTTTGGCTTTGATGTGAAAGGTTCTGTCTCAGACTGACGAGGCTTCTAATGGCTTCTGGCCAGCCATGTCAAGAAAGAGACTACATTTATTCAGTGATGGAGCAGCTAGCAGGAAACCGCACCTTTAGGGACTGAAAATGCATCACCTTGAGACGGAGGAGGAATAACAAAGAGCTGGAAGAGTCGTACAAATGGACAAAAGGCTTTCTGACCACAAAATGCGGAGTGCATTTACAATGACAGGGAGAGAGAGAGAGAGAGATAGAGAGAGAGAGAGAGAGAGAGAGAGAAAGAGGCAGGACAGAAACTTATCATGAAGGAAAAATCAAATTTATCTTATTTCTTCCTTGACCAGCCAAGATATGTTTGGTGTCTGAAGTTTGCCTTTTAAGTTTGAGGCTAACATGGTTGATAATGAAAACCTGATTGTGGCCTTGGCCTGTGACCTCTTATTGACCGGAGTATATGAACTCACATGACCAAATCGTAAGGCAAATTATTCAGTAACTGCATGAAATAAATGGAAATTTTTACTTTATTTATTTTTGTAAAAGCTCCCCTCAAATGAACAGAACATGTGTTTTATGATCATACTCATATTGCTATATGCTTACAATTTATTGCTGAAAGCCAAAAATCTTAGACGTTCTTTGTATTATTTTATAAAAATAATGTTTACAGAGCAGATCACTGAAGAGACGCCACCTGTTTATGGTTTATAGCCCAGATTTGTGGAAAAATGGGTCTGTGAGTTCATTTTAAACCTTATAAGAGTTTAAAATTACATCAACCATCTATTTGACTGGAAAGAAGACAGTTACAGCTCTCATACGACACCCACCTTTTGAATGCATCTTATGAAATATGAAAGTTATGAAGAATATGACAAAGTGCGTTTTGGAACCACCGGTGGTCTCAAGGAGTTGAAAAGGTTAAAAAAAATATGTAACTCAGTTTGGAAATAATGGAAGAATTCTAGATGAAAAAAAAATGATGATGTGAATAATGACGTAAAAGGTAAACAAAGAAATGATGTAAGGTTTGGAAATAACAGTTTTCAAAGTGATCATGAAATGTGGAGATAATGGTGTACAAATCAAAAGCTTTGATATATTTGGGAAGGGCAAGGAGGACCCCAGTGATGACCCCTTCTTGCCCAGAAAAGAGTGTAAAAATTATGGGTTTTGTGGGTTGGTCAGTTTCTGCCTGGGCCAGTTCAGATTAATGCTTGTTTGTTGGAGAGCCTTTTTGGCTTTTTTGGTGTTTTGAGCTTTATTTTTTGAATTTTTGAGGAAAGCTGCATATTTTTTGCAACAACATTAACAAATTAGTTAAACCTGTCCTGCTGTAAAAAATATGAAAAAACAATGAAGTATTCAGATTTTAGATTACACTACAATCTACTTGAACTCACGGCATTAACAGAAATAGTAATAAAGTTTGAGGCTAAATGTATACAAAATCATTATTTATAGGGTAATCATCATTTTTTTCTGTTGGGAGGTGGCTGCTCCAAACCCTAACCCCTAAATTTACACTTGTGAAAGTAATAGACCTACTTACATTTTTTTTTATTTGGATTTGTACCCAATTTTCTCCCCAATTTAGTCGTCTCCAATTCCACCCACTAGTTATCACACGATACTATCAACACGATGCTATCAACGCTAGCAGGGTGAAGGCTAACACAGGCTTCCTCCGAGACCTGTGAAACCAGCCACCGGATCTTTTCGAGCTGCCGCTCACGCAACGTCACTGGACAGCCGAACGCGCTCGGAGGAAAGCGCCAACCGCCAGATCTGCTACGTCAGCTAACAGACGCCTGTGCTGACTAGCATCGCGCTGAGTGATGGGGGGGAGAGGGAGGGGCCGTCCTACCCACCCAGAGAGAGCGAGGCCAATTGTGCTCTCTTGGACTCCCGGCTACGGATGGCTGTAGCATCACCAGGGATTGAACTCGCGATCTCCTGATGATAGGGCCAACGCTTAGACGGTTCCACCACTCGGGAGCCCCTACTTACGTTTTTAAGCATTTTTTCATTTTCTTTTAATCATTTTAATTTCTGTAAAAGTGAAGTTGAAAGATTTAGAATTCTTATTCAATTTTTAAGTAAAAAATTGTATTCATAAAACGCTGTTCTATGTTTTTTTCATGTCACAACCGAAACAGAGTTTTAGTCCATAGGCCACACCTCTGCATTTTGGAGCAGGAAGTGAGACTGCATCCCTGTCCCTCATGGCCACATGGTGAGCAGTTAGAGCCCATCGTTTTGAAGTAAATGTTTCCCAAAGTCTGAAAATCAGTGTGTAACATTAAGACGTGTCATTATTGAAACACAGGTTTTGTGCAGTTAAATAAACTTTGTGTTTTAATGAAAAATATCATGATTTTATATGTTCAAAGCTGTGTTTGCTAGTCATGCACTGGATAGCATTTTTGAGTTCTGCTCAAAATGAGCCAAAATCATCACTACTGAAACATGCATCTTATCTATAAAAAATTATCTATAAACTGCATTTAGCTAAAATCAAGGAGTAGCCATCTTGAAAGATGGCTTTTGTTTATTATTGGCTTTTTTTATTATTACTTTTGTAGAAACAAAATAGAGTGCAATGTTATAGTAGATTGGCCACCCCTGATTCAAGCATGTGGTTAGCACAGTGCTAATTTGTGGGATATTAGCGTATGAGGCTATTGTTAGCTACATTAGCCTCGTCGCTCCAGTGCAAAACTAAATAAGCAAACTTTGGATGCCAAACGTGTCCTGGCTGATTGGCAACTAGGGAGGAAAATGTGGAAATATGATTTTAGAGCTAGCTTTTGAAATGTAGCAGAAGTAGCAGGCTTTAAGATGATAGATGAACAGATGAAAGTGGACAGTGTGCACAGATATGGTTATAGATGACTACTCTATTCTTCATCCTTTCTAGTGAAACCAACTGGAAAACGTTCCAATTGGAGGATGGAGGGGCAACACACATCAGCCAGAGGTGAGGTTCTGAGCATGACAGCGCCACTGAAGGCCATGGGGAGTGAACAGAGAACAATAAGAAGGGGGTGCTGCAAATGACAATGTTGTGGAGAGCAGTCAGATGGGGCGTGACACATGAGGGCCGTGGCAGAGACCCCCCCTCAGGGGGAGACAGTAATCCTTGGTATAAAAAGCAAAACGGAGTGTGAACAGCGAGTCTGGCAGCTACCAGAGTAACTGCTGTTTTGTGAACATAGACTATAATATACAACCTCAATTCCAAAAAAGTTGGGACGCTGTTAAAAATGTAAATAAAAACAAAATGCAATGATGTGCAAATCATTAAAACCTTATATTCAATTGAAAATACTACAAAGACAACGTCAGATATTGAAACTGAGAAATTTTATTGTTTTTTGAAAAATATTTGCCCATTTTGAATTTGATGCCAACAACATGTTCCAAAAAAGTTGGGATGGGGGCAACAAAATTAACCACCTGGTGGTTAATTGGCAACAGGTCAGTAACATGATTGGGTATAAAAAAGCATCCTAGAGAGGCTGAGTCTTTCAGAAGTAAAGATGAGGAGGGGTTCACCACTCTGTGAAAGACTGCACAATCAAATAGTGCAACAGTTCAAGAATAATGCTTCTCAACATAAAATAGCAAAGAACATTTGCTTTTCATCATCTACGGTACATAATAACATTAAAAGATTCAGAGAATCTGGAGAAATCTCTGTATGCAAGGGACAAGGCTGAAAACCAGTATTTGCTGGCTGTGATCTTTGGGCCCTCAGACAGCACTGCATTAAAAACAGATATGATTCTGTATTGGAAATCACTGCATGGGCTCAGAAACACTTCTGAAAACCACTGTCTATGAAAACAGTTCATCACTGCACCCACAAGTGCAAGTTAAAACTCTAAAGCCAGTATTCATGATGGCATAGAGGTGCATTTCGCACATGGCATGGGTAACCTGCACATCTGTGAAGGCACCATTAATGCTGAATGATATATACATGTTTTGGCAACATATGCTGCCGTCCAGATGACGTCTTTTTCAGGGAAGTCCTTGTTTATTTCAGCAAGACAATGTAAAACCACATTCTGCATGTTTTACAGCAGCATGGCTCTATAGTAAAAGAGTCTGGGTGCTAAACTGACCTGCTTGCAGTCCAGACCTATCACCACTGAAAACATTTGGCACAATGTGAAATGAAAAATATGACAAAGGAGACCATGAACTGTTGATCAGCTGAAATTCTATATCAACCAAGAACAGGAAAACATTTTACTTTCAAAACTACAGCAATTTGTGTCCTCAGTTCCTAAATGCTTACAGAGTGATGTTTTTTGGGACTTTTTGGACAGCTTTTTTGGAAACATGTTGCTGGCATCAAATTCAAAATGGGCAGATATATTTTTCAAAAAACAATAAAATTTCTCAGTTTTAACATTTGATATGTTGTCTTTGTAGTATTTTCCTTTAAAAATATGGGTTTACATGATTTGCACATGATTGCATTCTATTTTTATTCATATTCTGCACAGCGTCCCAACTTTTTTGGAAATGGGGTTGCAACAAATTGACTGTCCTGTCGTTCATCTTCAACATGGATCTCTGATATCAGCTTTAAATGCTGTTTAGCAACATCAGCAGGACAAACACTTGGCTGCAATGCACGTATCTGCAGAACTAAGCGGCAGTAGTTTGTACCCATCAGTATGAAGTGAATTATAATAGTAGTGATAATTAATGATTTCCTCAAAACTTTTATAAAGTACTGAAAGTTAATGACTTGGTGTTACTGTCATAACACTTGGAAGAGCTTCACTGACGTCAAGGTCGGATATGCTTTGCTTACAACTTACGAGGTCGGATTTGATCGACCAAACCTGGTGTTATGCTTTTCCCTATGCCAATAAGAGGATTGCCATCTCCTCTTATATTAGAGGATCTATGGTCAGCCAGAGGGATAACGTAGAGCACGACAGCCTTACTGAGAGCTGTAGGTAGCGGCCACAAGGGGGCGCTAGACATGACAGCGCTGTGGAGAGCAGTCAGATGGGATCACTACACATGAGGGCTGTGTAGAACAGCCAGAGGGGTGCACTCAGGGTGAGTGGTGTAAGAAATCGAGAGTATGCAGCCACAAATCCTGCCCCATGCGTCCTTCCTTCCCCCTCGGTAGATGAGTAGATGAGTATAGAGCTTTTGGAGTGAATTGTTGTTGCTTGTTGTTATGCTGGATGGCCATGGAAGCCTACGGAGCCTTGTTTTTGAGAGGCAAGAGGGGACAGAGCTTTTGATTTCCTTGACATTTCTTTTACATTTGACATTTGGAAGCATGTTGTGTGCTGAATACAGAGTAACCTCCTGCCATGCTGGATCACAGAAGGTTCAGGGTCGGCTATGCAGCCTTTGTGCTTTGTTCTTTACCTCTATATGTCTGTCTCTCTGTTCGTTTGTCTCTATCCCCCCCCCCTCTCTCTCTGTGGAGTTTCTGTGGGGGTGCTGCTGTGAAGCTAAATGAGTCAGAGTCACAAACCGGCTGCAGCAGTCTTGCTACGGCTTCATTTAGTACCTCCACTGAGGAGTCTCTTACACCGGTGGCACAGGGCAGTTACGAGGAGTTTAACTCTATCTAGTTTCAGCAGCTATGAGTCTATGACTGTGCCTTGATTTGCTCACTAGTTCTGCATGTAGTGAATCAGTTACTAGTAAATACAATCTTGAGCAGTGGCTACGTCCACAATGGGGCACTGTCGACTCAATTACATGTGACACGGATGCGAAAACAACACAGTACCAATATCAGACTGGGAAGCTCATCCACTGTGTTGTGCTTAGCTTAGTTCATTTCATGACTTCTATTTCCTTTACACTGAGACCCAGATACAGTCAAACAAGTCACACATAACGATGTTTAATGCAATCGAGCATTCCTACAGGGTGATTAACATCGCTAGCATAAATGCTAATTTCCATTAGCATTGCTAGCGCCAAGCTAACAGTGGTTCACCTAATCAATTCATAACAGCTAATTCATAGTAGCTAAAACACAGTCAGCTGACAAAAGAAGGCTAGCTAGCAGGTTAGGCTAATTTAATGCCATGGTTTGCTTATAAAATGAATAAATAAAGTGCAATACTTCTGAAATCTAGAAGTGTTTTATACACTCAATATTGTGTGTGATTAGTTTATCACATGCTTTTAGAAGATTAGTGGCAAATATTATAAGTGTATAAAATTGATAAGGAATGATAAACTGCGATAAAGTGTTCTGCTAGGTCAGGGGTCGCAACCCAAATGTTAAGAAGAGCCATTTTCTCCTTTCAACAAGAATCAAACCACCTTGAGAGCCACAACATGTTATGTCCATTTTACCATCTTGGCTGTAAATACGTCTCTTTAGTTTATATGGCTATATTAGTTTCTGCTAATACAGGCTAAAAAGTGTAATATTAATGAAAACGCAGACTTACTCTGCTCTTTAAAGTTTAGCACAATAATAGCTTTTCTCGCATCTCTGGCAGGAAACAAAAGTAAAATAGTTTCTTCTAAAATGTCTCTCAATGTTTGATTTTTGTGAAGCTGAAGTCAGCTTCTTATTCGCCTAGCGTTTTGTTCGAATTTTCCCGTTCCACCTTAAATGGTGCCTGACGCGCCAAAATGTAACTGCTGCACCATTTAAGGTGGAACGGGACAATTTGAAAAAGAAGCTGGTAAACGAGACGCCGACTTCAGCTTCGCAACTTTTTAGTGCTTGACAGTTTCTCACTTCAGATCAAAACATATCAGCAAACCAGCAGGAGTGATTGTAAATGCAAATGAGTCCCTTCTCCAAATTATCGATGTCTGTCTTGAATCTTTTTGCCAGTCAGGGAGCATAGTGAATGGTCAATGCTTACTGCTATTTATGGTGCATTGTGGGAATTTTCAAGGAACAAGAGTTCCAGTGCACTGAACCGATTTTGATAATGAGACACCAGAAAATGGCTCCCTGAGCAGTACCCTGACTACTGAACGGGGGAGCTCTTTGAGAAACACTCCATACACTATATGGACAAAAGTATTGAGACACCTACACATTATACCTACAGGAGCTTTTATGACTCCCATTCTAAATCCATAGGCCTTAATATGGAGTTGGTCTCCCTGTGCAGCTCTAACAGCTTTCACTCTTCTGGGAAGCTTCTACAAGATGTTGGAGAGTGTTTGTGGGAATTTTTGCTCATTCATCCAGAAGAGCATTTGTGAGGTCAGACACTGATGTTGGACGAGAGGGCCTGGATCACAATCTCCATTCTAGTTCATCCCAAAGGTGTTGGATGGGGTTGAGGTCAGGGCTCTGTGAGAGCCAGTCAAGTTTGTCCACACCAAACTCCAAACTCGGCGACCCCCTCTGTAACTTAACGTGGTCTGGCACTTCATGGTTGTTGTGATTTCTAAGTGCTTCCACTTGTTAATACCATTCATAGTTGATCTGGAATATCTAGGAGGGAAGAAATTTCACTAACTAATAGCATCCTATTGGGGTTCCACACTCTAATTCAGTGAGCTCTTCAGAACGTCCCATTCTTTCACAAATGTGTGTAAAGGCAGACTGCATGGCTAGGTGCTTGATTTTATACACCTTTTGGCAATGGGACTGAATGAAACACCTGAATTCAATGATTAAGAGGTGTGTCCCAATACTTTTGTCCATATAGTGTATTTTCTTCAACTAATGTTTTCAGTTTAATTCTCATAGCAAGTACTACCTAAATTTTATATTCTAGTGTCAGCAATGCTGCTCCCCAACTGAAACGAGGCAGAGTCCAAAACAGTCATTAAAGGCTGGCTTCGACTCCCAGTGTCCAGCGATAGTTCATTAGAGGTGTGTTGCCAATCAGTGTGTGAAAAAACCCTCTGGTGTTGGGGGGTCCCATGTTGGCTGGCTACTCCAGCACTGGCTGGCTGCTTACTCATTCGCCATGATGCTAGCTTCACTGGCAACAAAAGGTTTGGTTTACAATTCTGTTTTTGGAAAGGATCTTCTCTAGTTTGGTGATGTGCTCTTCCACACATTCATTGAGATCTTACACATCTCCTCTAGTGTCTTTGGTTTGGGAAATGAGTAACAATTCACTCTTTCCACCAATCTCTTGGGAAATTGGGCAAGTTTCAGATTTACAAATATGCTGTGGCACATTGTAAAGTTTTTCAGAGGTATCCAGGGCATAGTCACAGTTGCTAGTGCCACCTTGAAGCAGAGCAGTGCGGCATCTATAGTTAGTTAAGAACATCAAAGACAGAAACTCGCTGACTGTGGGTGAAACAGGTTAACAGTGACCTTCCCCTGAATTTGAATTTGAGTGTCTGTTATTTCCTAACGGCCAGCAAAAGATCATAATACTTTTATTTTAAGTGATCCCCCAGAATTATGATTTTGAGTCAGAGGGGCCCGGGCCCAACAGGACATTTGCACATTGGCACCAAGGTGTGAAATACAGGGGGTCCTGAAGGGTTCCAGGACCCCCTAGTTAACCTCTTTTACTGGAGCATGACTAAAATAACAATTTAGATACGTATGAACAAATATTCATTCATAATTTCTGTGATGCAATAAACCACACACTGGATTCCAAAAGTAGAACAGATCATAAAATGCAATAAGAAAAATGTTTCCGTGAACATAAAAAAGGAAAAATAATTAAAAGAATGGATAAAAATGAATGTCTTAAACAAAGCAAAAGCTTAAAATCAGCTGGCTGAATAAAACCTTAAGGAGAGAGAGAGAGAGAGAGAGAGAGAAAGAGAAAGAGAGAGAGAAAGAGAGAGAGAGATGGGGGTGAGAGCACCCACAGGTGTCTTCCCCATCTAACACAGACTTCAATCAACCTTTATTTACTCTTGGAGTACATTGAGGGTGACCCTCATTTACGGTGTAGCTGAGCAGAAATTAGGGATTGAAGAAATAAGAGGAGCGAAAAAAAGATTGTAAAAACACATCAAATGTGGAAATAATGATATAAGAACAATCATCATAATAGCAAAAAGTCTGTCAAATCAGAATCAGCTGATAAAATTACAACAATAAAATAACATAATAAATGACAAATCAAAAATAATAAAAACTTTGATAAAATATGGTGGAAATGTAGGAATTTAGTGAAATATTATTGAAGTATAAATGTTAGCAGCTGTGCTAATGTAAGCATTAATAACATATAGAATAATTGAAGATATAGATTATCATACAAGAATGAATGAGTCAAACACTGATGACCTTTGGTTATAAAGAAAGTAGATAATTGTACTTTTTATATAGTAACAGATAAGAATTCACAGCAGACATCTAAAGTAATACTGGAGAGACTGCAGTAGGAGCGTAAATGAATTGCTATGACACTCTGCCATCTAGTGTTGGCCATGGGTAGGCCATGCTCTTATCTTTGTGGCACAACTCCAACGCAGTATAACCTCAGAGGAAAGTGTGTTATTTAATGAATACTCCACCTGATTGGTCCAGAGGCCAAATTTAATTATCCTACTATCACTTACCTCATGAACCCCTTGGTCTTCTATTGTGTATAAGCCTTGAAACGCCTCTTCTTACCTTTAAATGATTTCGCATAGAAATGATTATTAGTATTACAAAATTAATTAATATCACTGTAAATTGGTTTCGATCAGTTTTGTAATACTTAAAGCTTAATTGAGACGGAAGAAAAAGGAATAACTTGTACTTAATGACCGTTTTGACTGGTCAGGGTGGTCTCTGACTTTTGCACGTTTACTGTATGTAAGACATGTATACAGAGGTGCATTTTACACACTCTATATGTTATAAAAATTAATATTTAAGTTTATTCACTATAGAGGATGTTCTTCGTACAGGACTTATTGTCACTTAGAAAATCAACAAAACGGTTTTTACAGGGGGTGTTCAAACATCTGCATATGACTGTGTGTGTGTGTGTGTGTGTGTGTGTGTGTGTGCTGTTGTAGAAAAATAATTATTCTATTTAGGTATGAGTCTGAAACAAAGACAGTTTGTACAAACAAAAGGTCACTCTTAAGTTCATGTTTGAGTTCCTCGTAAGTTCATCACATACTAAAGAAACACAAAGTTATCATTTTCCATTACACTACGTGTGTGCTTGTATGCATGTTGCATCATTTCCCTATTACCCATTTCCCATCTTTGAAGCTACAAGCAGCACTCCAGGCAGCAACAGCAACAGCAACAGTTCAGCAACAGATCTGCTGTCCAACTTTATCCACCACAGATAAACTTTTGTTGAAATCCAAAAAGTGAAAAGAAGGAAAGAAAGAAGAGCAACTCGGTTTCAAAAGTGTTTTGGACATTTTTCAAACTGGTTCCCTTTTTCTACAAAAATCTGCCCAACAGGCTGGTAAGTCACAATGGCTGCGTTATGAGGGAACCACTTCAGGCTTATTATTCAGTTATTAACCTGAGAATTATTCAGTAACTACTATGAATCCAGTATGTTATTACTCTTAAATTAGAGGCCAGCTCACTTTTGTGGTTCTTCAAGGGTTCTTTAGTAAAGAAAATGGTGCTGTATAGATTCAAAGAGTGCAAGTGGATTATGTTAAATGTAGGTCCTCAGTAAGATCTCCTTTGGTCATTTAGATGCACATGTGAAAGAAATGAGCAGGGCAGCTAAGGTGTGTTTTGGTCGCTTGTGTGAATGTTAGTGTCTGTTTGAAGGGGGACAGAAAGTGGACAAATTAAATAGTGATAGATTCGATTTACTTACTGTCAGAGAATTTTGTGTAATTCTTTGTTAAACATACAACAAAATGAATAACTTGCACTTAAGGGCTGTTTTGACTGGTCAGGATGGTCTTTGACTTTTCTATTTAGGTTCTATTTAGCACTAAAAAAGGGTTCTTCTATTGTAATGTAACCCAAATGTCATGTGCGCTCCACCATCCACACACTCAGTCCACCCTCGATGGCACTTTTCCTCTGCGTTGTGCTTTCCTTTTAAGGAAGAAGGAGGATGACTGGACACTAGTAGTGTTCTTTAATGCAGCACTGAAGCAGCAGCTTATTCGATAGCAGGCTTTTTCACATGCAGCACCTTGGAAAACCCAGAGCTCGGCATTCACATGACACATAACAGCTGCTTGGCACTCATTCATAGTGCAGTCCTCCCCTTCTGTCACTTCTTTCGTACTGTTTAGATGCAAACTAATAAAAAAAGTGGAACCAATGCATCCATACTACGCAGAACAATAGGTCTAATACCTCATAACCTTGCTTGTTAATTTGACTGCCTCCACTGACACTGTATTTTACCAAGCTAGAGAAAATAATGTACATCATTTCTCAAAAGGAACAGAACACTTCTTGTGTCACAATATATTTTACAGCATTTTTAAGCAGAATCTGAGCTTGGATGGCTTAAAAAAGGAATGATTTAAGCTGTAATTTTCCGCTTCCTGTGCAGCATGTGGTGGAAAATGTCTAAATAAACCAGAAAACAGTCTCAGAGCCACAGTCAATGCTCCAAAGTATTATGTTTATTAAAGCTCACGGCTGGGGAGAAGCTCCTGGAAAACCCCAGAGATCTCCGAATATGCAAATAAATTGCATTTTGAACAAAAATGATGTTTTTTTTTTAATCATTTATTGACTAATCTATCTTCTGTATAATACAAACAAATGAAGAGCTCGTCCGTGGTGAGAGCTTAGTTGTTTGCAAGGAGTAAAAATCTGAGACAAGTTGACAACCATTCAAATGCAGTATAGTAAAATAAGCTCTAGAATCTTTTTATGAATGATCCTCCTGGAAATGAATATTGTGTTAAACAGTACAGATCTGTAAATATCAGCTGCCACAGCGATGTGAAGAAATTGAAGAGTCATAATGTGGACAATCTGCAAGTGTCACATTTTCCCTCTAATATTACAGTATTAAAGTACTGCTGATTTTAATATTTTATATCAAAGCTTTTAAAACATACATACTTCAATTCATAAAGCTTCATGTTTATGTAAATGTAGCATTCTCATTGATTTTAATTGTCTGGCTATTGTTTGCAGAAGCATTTGTGGATTTATAATGACAACTGCGTGCTGTCAGGCTGAAGCCTAATGTTTTGCTTGTTTGTATAGTTTGCACAGTGGTCAGGAGTTTATGAGGATGATGATGTAATTGGTTAAGATGGTCCTCATTGCTGACCTTCTTCGAAGGAGGTTTGCGTGATCGGCTCCAAAAGCACTGGTCCCGTTAGACGCCTGTTCTTTTTTGCTCTGATCACCAAATAAGCCTGTTAATCCCAGCTGGGAACAGGCCTGATGTGCCCATCATCAACGATTCCTTGATACAGAACAGAGTAGAAATATTGTCAGTTCTGGCATTACTATGCTATGTGATCTCATCAGAAGACACGCATACTGGATGGTTAGCTAGTAAATATGACTTCCCTGGTGATGCTCTACCAGACCTTTACTGCAGATGGTCATCAGTTTTTGCTTGTTCTTGGAGGGTTTTTGAAGTTTTGCCTTCAGTAAGTGAAATATATGCTTGATTTGATTGAGGTCAGGTGACTTACTTGGCCTTTTCAGAACATTATGCTTCAGGTCACTGACCATGTGCACTGTGAAGCACCACATGATGGCTTTTGAAGCATTTCGTTGAAACTGAGCAGATAATATAGCCACATACACTTCAGAATTCATCCTGCTGCTTTGCTCAGCAGTCACACCATCAATAAATACAAGAGAACCAGTTCCATTGGCAGCCATACATGCCCACACCATAACACTACCTCCACCATGCTTCTATGATCATGAGCAGTTACTTCCTTTCTCCATGTTTGTCTTTTTCCATCATTCTGGTGCAAGTTGATTTTTGTCTCATCATGCCAGTTCTGGACAAAAATGAGTTTGGAGGACCTTTTGTTGCAAAGTAAATTACAGTGCTGGGGAAATGATTCATTTCTTGATTTCATTCCACTGTGATTTCATTTAGACCACATTTGTACACCTTAACATGTATTTTTGTCTTCCAAATGCAGTTTCAGTCCTGAACAAATGATTCAGCTAAGAATTGAAATGTCCAGTGATTCATTTTCTCTGGTATAACAGAAACAAAATGAAAGTCTGTGTACAAAGTCAAACAGCACCTGGAGACATCAAAGCAGGTTCTGTGAGAAGACGTGACCTAACATGTAAAAACATTTTCTGAACACGGTATCAAAAGCCAGAAGCTACGTTTCCCATCAGCCAGTCATATTTCCTTTCCTTACATTACAGCCCTCAATATTCTTCTACACAGAGAAGCAGCTGTGGTGAGCTAACATTATCCACTACTGATCGCTCTTCATTATATAAAACATTTTTTCAGTTCTTCAGGATCATTTTTAAATATGTTTTTTGTTTTTTCCAGTCATTCAGGAACTACAGGAAGAAGTCCAACCAGCAGTCTGGTAAGTTCCATTAACAGGCTTTTAGAATTCTGAGAAAAATACTCTGATGTGACTTTCAGGTTAATTCAGCTTGACCAATGTTGTTTATTAACACTTTAGAAGCATTCAAGTAACACAAACTATAGTACATGCATACTATATAGAATTTCTCTGTTCATAAAACGTGTTTTGCTTATCTTTGACAGTGTGAAACAGTCTTCTGCTCACACGTGCAATATGTCTGGAGGATTACCGTTTCAAAAGCAAAAGAATTCTGGTGAACAGCTTCATTGAGAAAATCACATCCTAGTTCCAGCACTTTCAGTTTAAATAAGAATCTCCATGCCAGGTTTGACAGTGTGAGAATTGTTTGTTTGTTGTGACAGGATCCAGAGCTATGAACGTTAAAGTTAAGGGAGGTGTCCAGAACATGCCAATTTTGGACAACAATGTGGTTAGAGGACCCTTTGTGTGCAAATTTAATTACACCGGTGAGGAAATGATTCATTGATTTACTGCATTCCACTGTTATTTTGTTTAGATCACATGTTGTAATACTTAAATCATCTTCCGAATGCGGTGTTAGTCCTGAACAGATGATTCACTTGTAACAATCACCTTGACTTCTTATAAGTTATAGTTCGACAATACACTGCTCTCGATTAGGAGATGATTTAGGATGAACACACAAACACCATCACATTTTAACAGTATTCCATGCCTCCCCGGGTTCTCCAAGGTCCAAAATGTCCAAAATGCAAAAATTCAAAAAGATTCAATCAAAAACTCAAGTCCTTAGCAATACATTGCAAAAACAAAAAATAATAATAAATAATAATAAACCAGCTGGATCGCACTGGCAATGACAGCCCTACCCACTTTTCTTAGATCCTTTTTGAACATGCTTGTTCCACAGGCCTGCCATGTCATAAGTAGACCTTATGCGGAAAAGTTGGTGGCTTTTGTTCGTTGATCCATTGAGCACCCACAAAACACACCAATCTTTCCTCTTTCTTGCACCGCCATCTTGTCTCTCCCCTTCCTCCTCTCTCCAGTTAACCAGGAAATGCTCCTCCTGTAGTTCCTTCCCAGGAGCTCTGCCCCTTGCATTTCCAGGAAGAAACAGTGCTATGATAGTTCAGCTAATAAATTCATTCTGATCCCCTTTTTAATACCTGACTACAAATAGCAAAACCCACACATTCTAAATGTTAGCACACAGAAAAGTTAAACCTTGCAAGGAATTAAGTTTTAAACCCTTTCTTTGAATTCATGTGCTGAATATGTACTTCCTATAAAACCCCTTTCATGTCGTGTCGCGAACTAAGAAGTCCAGTGATTACTTTTCCCTCATACAACTAAAGAAAGACGAAAGTCTGTACACAAAGTCAAACAGTAACTGGAGACTCAGAAATGGTTCAGTGAGAATTTGACACGAGTGCATTCTGTAATATATTCTCTTTAGGTCCTGCGCCTCCCACTGGAGCAGGAGCAGGACCCGTCCAGCCACAGCAGGAAAACGGTACTTCTTTCACTTAGTATTATTTCATTTCTCCACTCTGACAGCAGCAAACTCACTAAACAATAATCACTCACCTCTTTCTTTTCTTCTTTCAAGCTGATGATGGGCCTATAAACATAACCAATGAAGGAGGCTTCATAAATCAACCCATCATGAGCGGCAACAGATTTGCAGACACTGTGGACATAGGAGGGGATATTAACAGTGAGTCATATGAGCTGAAAATTGTAACCCAGTAATTATTAACAGATTTGTGCAGTATGTGACAAATATCCTTTTTTCTTTTTACAGTACAACAACCTGCAGCACAGAACAACCCTGTGAAGGTGGAGGATGATGGTGAGATTTCACAGACTCTTCAACCAGTGATCACACTGTTTCTACAATGTCTGTTTTACCATTCCACTTTGGCTACGTTCACATTACAAGCCTCATTTCTCAAATCCGATATATTACGAGTAATGTGAACGAACCGGTGTCCTGAAATGACCCGCATGTGCACATCCTATGAATCACGTGCATCTTCAGCACAAACTAACGGTCAGAACGAGCTTCGCTGAGAAGATCATTAACTCTGATCAGCTCTCAGCTTCATTATTGGAGCAAGACGAAGGAGAAAAAGGTGAGATGAACTGCTGAAAAAAAGAACATGAATTCCAATCTGAGCGTCACATTAAGGTCGCATGGCCACAAATCGGATACGTATCCGATCTAGATTTGTGCCACTTCAACCTGGTAATGTGAACGTAGCCTTTCATTCAATCGGATTGGCAAACAGCTTTGCATGTAAACATACCCACCTAGCAAATAGTTTGTTTGCTGGTGACGCACGTGATTCATTAATGTCATGTGGCTGAGTAAGATGTGCTCATGCGGGTCATTTCAGGACGCCGGTTTGTTCACATTAATGACAGATTTGAATCACTTACCTAAACGAGTGTGAACCATCCTGTCAGAGAGATCGGATTTGAGCAAAAATCGTGATTTGATCAGTGAGGCTTGTAACTTGAATGTAGCCTTAGACTGAATCCCATTTCACCCCTCACCCCTACCACTTAGCCCTCAGCCCTCTGTTTTGTGCGTTTATGTCTAGGAGTAGGGTGTCCTGATTTTTGTTGAGATAGAGGGGTAGGGCGAAGTGTTAGGGCTACATTGCCCTCCAAAGGGAGGCTTTTCAGAGGCAAATTGTGTTATAAGAAAAAAAATAAAACTGGCAAGATGGCTGCATGAGCAACAAATGTGAGTATTTCCTCTGTTAAAAAATTACAATAACCATTATATTGCCTTAGTTTAATGTTGTTTCAACTTATTATGGTCCTTTTCTTCATAACAAGCATAGAAATCGCTAGTAGTTTGCTGATGTCTCAGTAGCCAGCTACCTAAATTTCCCGTTCCACCTTAAATATTACAGCGGTTACATTCTGGCACCTCACACGTCGGAACTGCTGCACCATTTTTTTTAAGGTGAAACGGGAAAATTCGAACAGGAAGCTGGAGAATAGCTGACTTCAGCTTCATTTCACTGAAGAATTAAGGGTGAGTCTTAATAAATAAATGCCTCATCCCCTTCTTTAAAGGCAAATGTCCCTAAATGTAACTAAAGCCCAGCAGCGAGGTTGCGGCATTTTCCCCTCCTCTGCTGTCACTGCAGACTGGCAGGGTCATCCACAGAGCAGCGCTAGTAGCTGTTAATGAAGTAATGCTCTTTTTATTTGAGGGTCCCATTTCATAGGGAAGATTTCAGCCACTACCCCTTGTGACTCAGTTCCAAGGGGCATGGTGACACTCGAAAACAAGGGGTAGGGGTAAAAATAAGAAATGGGACTGGGCCTTAGCATGGTGGTGGGACTCACTGCATGAAGGACTTTTACAAGGGCCATATAACTCATCCCATTCCCTGTCGATGCTGAACAGCCACATGAATGTAGGTAGACTACTTTACATTGCAATTTAAAGATCCACAACACCATGCATTTCAGTCTGGTTAGCTTCTATCACTTTTGAGGTAAAGGCAAAACAGAATTAATCAATCTTTGGGATAACAGTGCAATATTTAACCTCAAAAGTGTCAATTAAATGGGATAACCAATGCACAATTAGACTAGTGCCTTCTTCAAGAACAGTACTAGCATTCAACCCCAAGAGGGTTTTCCTCAACAATGTATAGACTGGAATGAACCCTTTGACACAATAAAGTCTTATAGAAGACCATAGAGTAACAGGAATAGGAGAAAGAATAATAAAGTGCAAAATACAAATGTTAAAGAAGACACAAATGATTAAAAAGAAGCTGAAAGTATTGGCAAAGTGTGAAAGCACTTAAAGAGCAAAGAAGCACAACAAGGTCAATTTTATTTTGGCTGTCCAGAAATGAGGTGTTTCACTGAAATAGTTGTGTTTTAAAATAAGAAATGAGGAGTGGTGGAGAGTAACACAGTAAATGTAATTTGTTACTGTACTTAAGTAGTGAAGTACAGTAACAAATTATCTGTATCTGTACTTTACTGAAGTATTTCCAATTTGGGTGACTTTTCACTTTCACTTCACTACATTTCAGAGTCAGATATCTTACTTTTTACTCCACTACATTCTGAGAAATCTGTCGTTCCTTTTGGTTTATGTGTGCATAAAAACTTAACATGTCAAAACGAAAGAAGCGTGAAGCAGACACAGCAATCAGAGCACAGCGCGCACTTTATTTTGAGCTTGTTTTGACCTGTTGGACATACCGACCCAGTGCAGGCACACGGTTCAACAGCGTAAAATTTTGGGAGTGCCTGTTCAACATAAATGATGGAACTAAGCTAACTTTGTGTAAATAGACCACAATATAGAAACATGTACACATATGCAGTTGTGACTGACGGGTCTTTATTCTGAATTTATACAAACACTGTTTCATTTTATAGTAAATTTGTTTTTGCTAGTTTGTGTTTATGAACAGAGACCTACAGATGCAGTTTAGTAAAGGAAAACTCATTTGTGAATCTGAGTTTAAAGCAAGTTTTTACTAAACTTAATAATAATGACTTAATAATAAATAAATCTTAAACTGAAACTTTGCTTGTTTGCAAAAAGTTATTTCAGAGCCACTCAGTTCTACCTAACGGAAACTGTTTGCCTTCAGTGTTTTGTGCTTATGATCATTTTAACAGTATTTTCACCTAAAATGGGTTAATGAAGCAAAGGTCTTGTTACAAAACTGATAATAGAACATTAGGGTCATAATTACTCTTTTGGTACTTTTACATTGGATACTTAAGTACATTTGAAGGCAAATCCTTTTGTACTTTTACTCAAGTGGAGGTCTAAAGGGAGGAACTTCTACTTTTACTGGAGTAATAATTTACCTTTGGTATCTCTACTTTAACTCAAGTACATGAGTTGTGTACTTCGTCCACCACTGGAAATGAGGACTTTTATTTTGAAAACAAAAGTCTCTCAAATTACATAGTAATCCATATTAACGTCAT
Organism: Colossoma macropomum; assembly: GCF_904425465.1. NCBI lineage: Eukaryota > Metazoa > Chordata > Actinopteri > Characiformes > Serrasalmidae > Colossoma > Colossoma macropomum. Next base: position 11,410,768 of record NW_023494790.1, read on the forward strand.
GTCAAACATGTATGTTCATTTAAACATTCATGAACATGTTATGAAGTGTTTATGGAAGATGTTATGAACGTGTTATGTAGACACGCTTCAAGTAAAGTCATGTTAGAGTCATATGAGCTGAACATTTCAGCCCAGACTTGTTCACTGTGTGACAAATATCCTTTTTTCTTACAGTACAACGACCTGCAGCACAGAACAACCCTGTGAAGGAGGAAGAGGATGGTGAGATTTCACAGACTCTTCCATTACTGATCACCCTGTTTCTACAGTGTCTGCTTTAATGAAATCATGATTATTCTCATTCTAGAACAAATGGATCTGAAGTAAGACGGATGACGCTGATCACACTCCTTCAACATTTCCTGTTATGCCAAGCAAGAGAGCAGATTAGATTAGCATAGCTGTTAGCAGGACTATTTCTGGATAACTGCTTTTTCTGTTTTTTTTTTTATATGCAAATAAATTGCATTTTGAACAAAAATGGTGTTTCTTTTTTAATCATTTATTGACTAATCTATCTTCTGCATAATATGGACATATGAAGATCTCATCCGTGGTGAGAGCTTAGTTGTTTGCAAGGAGTAAAAATCTGAGACAAGTTGACAACCATTCAAATGCAGTATAGTAAAATAAGCTCTAGAATCTTTTTATGAATGATCCTCCTGGAAATGAATATTGTGTTAAACAGTACAGATCTGTAAATATCAGCTGCCACAGCGATGTGAAGAAATTGAAGAGTCATAATGTGGACAATCTGCAAGTGTCACATTTTCCCTCTAATATTACAGTATTAAAGTACTGCTCTATTTTAATATTTTATATCAAAGCTTTTAAAACACACACACTTCAATTAAGTATTTGTTTTGTAAATATTTTAAAATAACTGCATTGAAATGAGGATGTATATCGCTGTTGTCGGAAGAATCGCGAATCTCCAAAATGAGAAAAAACCTACTTTACTTTTAATGTAAGTCAATGGAACCAGAATTCTTTTTGGCCATTTCTTTTAGTCCATTAGTCCATTTCCAGGTCGTCACCATAGATATGCATACCTAGATGCCGCCGTTGCCTGTTGTTCTCTATCTGAAGCGATACCAGAGATGAGAACTATCGCTCTGCAATGTGTTCCGGGTTTTTCAGACGATAGAGGGCGCTCCCGAGTGAGTCCAAATTGAATGGGTTGATATGGAGCATTTGAGCAAAATCATAGTTTATAAATGCTTAAACATTTAATATAAAAGAATACAATAATTTCCTGAACACATGAAACATTTTAACACTGCTGTTATATTTTAAGAGCTTTTAAACTCGAGTTATATGAGTTTAAAACGGAGCCTCATGTACGGTCATGAGGTCTGTGAGCGCGAACAGCCAATGATCTGCTCTGCTCGCCAATCAATCATCACTCTCTAGCAGTAAAGCCCGCCTCCTGCTGCCCAAAACCCGTTTACTGTAGAAAAAAGGAAACATACAGGTGAGATTTCTTTGTTTTTTTTTGTTTGTTTGTTTTTTTTTACTGAAATACATCCTTCTACTTTCTAAAATTAAAGAAACGTTGATCGTGCTAATTATCCGTCCGGACCAGCGGGAAAGTATTCAGTCTGCACCTGACGTGAGTTTAGCGCGAGCTCCGGTAAAAACACAATCAGCAAATCCGTCAATGTGTGAATCACTTCTCATCTTAATACACACCAGGACGAAGCTAAAGCTGGCTTCCTATTCGCCAGCTTCTTGTTCGAGTTTTCTCGTTCCACCTTAAATGGTGCAGTAGTCTCTTTCAAGTGCCTGAAGCTACACCATTTAAGGTGGAACTGGAAAATTCGAACAAGATGCTGGCTGATGCACCATTTAAGGTGGAACAGGGAAATTCAAACAAGAAGCTGGCTGATGCACCATTTAAGGTGGAACGGGAAAATTCGAACAAGAAACTGGCAAATAAGAACCTAACTTCAGGTTCGTATAATAAGGTGCTAATCTATTATAAATATCTACACGGATTAAGGAGCGTAAGGACTATTAAATGAAATAGGCTTAATATAAAACCGGAGGAAAAACAATCACGTCAACAGGTTCTCTGTGCTTCTCCAACCACTCAGCCATATCTACATAAACATCACACAAACAATACTCATCACACAGACATGAGCGTGGATCACTGCCTTCCCTCCGTTATATAATCCTATCCCGCTTTCTGAGTGTAATATTCTTGAAATAGTGTAATTTTTGACAGTATCTTTCTTCAACTGCTGCTCTGTAATGGTACTGAACGCGGTCCAGCAGCGATGTTGACCGCCCTAAAATGGCGGCGCCGTTGACGTGCCTGGCTGGACCCAACGCGGCATCCAGGCATGTATATCTATGTTCGTCACGCCGCGATTTGATTGGCCAAGCTGTGGCCCGCAGCTTTAGAGGCTCGGCTAGAAACCGCTGTTTGGCTGCCCACAGATACACAGGAGGTAAATGTGATGCTAGCGTAGTGAGCTAATGAGACCTGTTAGAAAGCCTAGTTGGAATAAGAATACGGCTTTATAGGAGGCGATATGCAGATGGGGGGATACTTTTATATTTATATATGACGTATTTACTTACTTTATATATTTTATAGCTTTTGTCTTCCACCTCGAGCCGTTGCTTTACCTGCTAGCGTTAGTGTTCGTTAGCTAGCACATTAGCCCCACAGACCGGGTTCCACAGCAGTGAAGGTAAGACGGGTTTCTGCTAATGTTTATTTTAGAACTGGATATTTTTTATGCTGAATGAAGGCTGGGCTACACCTGCACGGTCCTATAAATACTAGTCAGACCTCACTGACACCCCGTTAAAGCAGTAACCTATAGCTATATGTAGGCACCGTCTTTACTTGCATGGTTTGAGCCTCATCTGTGAATGTGAGTAGCTTTCAAGAGTCCAAATGGACACTTTTCTCACCCTCTGTGGATTAAATGTGACTGTAGGAGCTTGAAAAAAGTCGGATATACTACACAAAGGTATGTCCACTTTATTAGAAGCTGCTGTTGTACTTCCACTCACTGTCCACTTTATTAGAAACCCCTCCCTTATACTTACACTCACTGTCCACTTTATTAGAAACCCCTGCTTTATACTTTCACTCACTGTCCACTTTATTAGAAACCCCTCCCTTATACTTCCACTCACTGTCCACTTTATTAGAAACCCCGCCCTTATACTTCCACTCACTGTCCACTTTATTAGAAACCCCTCCCTTATACTTCCACTCACTGTCCACTTTATTAGAAACCCCTCCCTTATACTTTCACTCACTGGCCACTTTATTAGAAACCCCTCCCTTATACTTCCACTCACTGGCCACTTTATTAGAAACCCCTCCCTTATACTTTCACTCACTGGCCACTTTATTAGAAACCCCTCCCTTATACTTTCACTCACTGGCCACTTTATTAGAAACCCCTCCCTTATACTTCCACTCACTGGCCACTTTATTAGAAACCCCTCCCTTATACTTTCACTCACTGGCCACTTTATTAGAAACCCCTCCCTTATACTTTCACTCACTGGCCGCTTTATGCACTTTGTAGTTCTACAATTACAGACTGTAGTCCATCTGTTTCTCTGCATACTTTGTTAGCCCCCTTTTACCCTGTTCTTCAATGGTCAGGACCCCCGCAGGACCACCAGAGTGATGGTGCTGGCATGTTAGTGTGTGTTGTGCTGGTACAAGTGGATCGGACACAGCAGTGCTGCTGGAGTTTTAAACACTGTATCCACTAACTTTCCACTCTGCTAGACGAACCTTGTCGGTCCACCTTGTAGATGTAAAGTCAGAGAAAACAGCTCATCTATTGCTGCTTATCTGTGTTGGTCATCCTTTGGTGTTTCATCAGTGATCACAGGACACTGCCCACAGGACGCTGTTGGCTGGATATTTTTGGTTGATGGACTATTATCAGTCCAGCAGTGACACTGAGGTGTTTAAAAACTCCAGCAGCACTGCTGTGTCTGATCCACTCAGACCAGGGCAACACCTACTAACACACCACCACCATGTCAGTGATACTGCAGTGCTGAGAATGATCCACCACCCAAATAGTACCTGCTCTGTGAGGGTCCTGTTGGGGATCAGATGGACTACAGTCTATAATTGTAGAACTTCAAAGCTTATAAAATGTACAGTGAGTGTATAAACGTTTGGACAGGGACAGAATTACAAACTGTAGCAGGACCTCTGTTGATCAGATATTGTCTGGTGGGTGGATCATTCTCGGCACAGCAGCAACACTGGCATGGTGCTGTATGTGGTGCAGGTATGAGTGTATCAGGCACAGCAGTGTTGCTGGAGTCAGTGCTGGGTTGGGAGTGGTTCACTACCCGAAAATATGACCGTTGATGAAGGTCTCCCAAAATTGTATAGGTACCACTGCATTAAATAGTATGTCAAAATAATATTCCACCAATAGCAATTTTCAAGGCAGCCTAAGTCTATTAATAAAGGGTTTGTTTCCCCTTTTGCTGCAGTAATACCCCCCTACTCTTCTTGGAGTGCTTTACCCTAGATGCTGTGAGGATTTGATTGCATTCAGCCATAATAGCATTGAGGTCGGGTACTGATATTGGATGTTTAGTTCCATTCCAAAGGTATTGGATGGAGCTCCATCACTCCAACACAGTTCCACTGGCCCACAGACCAATGCTGGGGACTTTATACCCCAGTAGCCACATATGGCGTTGGGCATGGTGACCTTAGGATCATGAGCGGCTGCTCCAAAGCATCCCATTCTATTGGCAATGCTGTGTTTATGCAACTAAATGCCTATGTCAGCAATAGGTGTACCTCAAAACAGCTGAATTTACTCATTCATGTGGGTGTCTGTCTACTTTCGGACATCTACAGTGGCTCCAAAAACTGTAAATGTTTTATTAAATTAGAAAAGAATGCCAAATACAAGCATTTTGACTATTGGTCTCCACTGTATATCGTGGGTCATTGAGTATGGTTAATATATTGATTTACACACGTGATCATCACTTATGATTTACCACAACAGTTTTTTTGTCGTATCTCCTGAAATTCAATCAACCCTATATTTTAAAAGGTTGGCTAATTCTTTTTCTTGAGCAACTTTAAAACATCAGGACTAAGAACTTTTCATTTATTCTGCTACAGACTTTAATAGCAATGGACATAAGATTAATAGCAAAGCTTCTAACATTGCTGTTTGTAGCGTTTATACACAGCTACACAAAACTGTTTATGTTTTTGTTTCCTCCTTTCAGAAGATGTCTTTTCACTCTGGTCGTGGATGTCCCCGTGGACGGCCTCCTCCAGGCCAGCATGGTTCTCCTCAGAATTATCGCCCTACTGGCCTACGTCTGCCCACGCCCCAGCCCACAATGCCCTCGTACCCATATGACCCCCCTGCGCCGCACTGCTCTGGGTACAGTGCGCAGGGCTCTAACAGCTACATGCCCCCGCGTCCTGAATTCATGCCCTACCCCATACCTGCCTCGTCCCAGGGCCCTCAGAGTCATTGCCCCATCCGCCCCCCCTTCCCAAACCCTCCCATCCGACAGGGCTTCCCTGAACCCCCGAATTTCCCCCCACCTCCCCTGCCTAGCTCCTCCACTAACGTGGTGCAGTCTCAAGGTTCAAATCCCTACATGATTTCCTCAGTACCTCCTCCGCCGCTGCCACCGGTGCCGCCCTCAATGCCACCCTCCATGCCCTACCAGCCCCCCTACTCTATGAGCTACCCACCCCAGCCCCATTTCCCCCCTCCCCCCACCTTTAACCCCGGTTACCCCCAGCCTGAAGGCAGCTCCTTTAAACCGGAACACTTCCCTCGGCACCCGCCACAGTACAAAGGGGAAAAGTCACGGTCACCCGAGCGTCCGCGGCGGCATGAGGAGCACCGCCACAAGAGCTACGGGTACAGCGGGCATGGAGAGAGGCATAAAGCGGAGTATGGAGGAGAGAGGAAGGACAGAGGGAGGAGTCCGGACAGACGGAGGACAGAGAGGTACAGGAGCGAACACGAGAGAGGAAGAACACCTCCAAGGCACCGGAGCCGAGAACGCAGCAGGTGAGGTGCTAAAGTGTTGGCGCTGTGGAGTTAACAAGTTGGCAATATTAAGGTTGTAAACCAGTGACAGACACAAGGTGAATTAATGTGAGATAAAATCATTATATACTCATTATAAGCTTATTGTTTTACAGTGGTAACATATGGTGATCTATTACACCAATTACACCAACCATGATCTGTAAATAATTGACTTTATTCTTAGTCCATACAGTCCATTTATTGAAACATTTCCTAATGGCTGCCCATTCGGCTTATAGCACTTTACCCCCCTGGCCTTATAGCCTACAGCAGTTTACCCCCCCCTGGCCATTCAGCCTACAGCAGTTTACCCCCCCTGGCCATTCAGCCTACAGCAGTTTACCCCCCCCGGCCATTCAGCCAACAGCAGGTTAGCCTCGGCCATTCAGCCTACAGATGTTTAGCCCCTCCCATTTTGCCCACAGCAGTTTAACCTCAGCCATTCAGCCTATGGCACTTTAGCCTCGGCCATTCAGCCTGCGGCACTTTAGCCTATGGCAGTTTAGCCCCGCCCATTCATCATACAGCAGGTTAACTCTGCCCATGTTGCCTACAGGAGTTTAACCTCGCCGAGTCAACCCACAGCAGTGTAGTCTGCAGAAGTTTAGCCCCACCCGTTCATCCTACAGCAGGTTAACCCTTCCCATGTGGCCTACAGCAGTTTAGCCCCACCCTTTCAACTCACAGCAGTTTAGCCCCACTGTTTCACCTCACAGCAGTTTAGCCCCACTGTTTCACCTCACAGCAGTTTAGCCCCACCCAGTGAACCCAAAGCAGTTCAGATGACAACAATTTAGGCCTGCGTTTCCTGTTGAAGTGATGTAGAGTGTTGTTACTGCAGATAGTCTGTAGCAGAGTTATTGGAGTGGAAGGTGTGGTAAAGTAAATGAATCCTTGCAGCGTTTCAAATCATCATATGTTAATGTGTTCGTGGTTATAACATCACAACCATGATGAATTCAAAATATGTTGTTTTTGCAGCTTAATTTCCACATGTGGACTCCTTTGACTGGATATTGAGTGGTATGTTTTGAGTACTGTGAGGAGGGAAGTACTGTAGTTGTGCTTTGTGCTGTTCGTCAATTAAGTAATGTTCACACTGGATATGTTTTTTGCAGACAAGGGCACAATGTTTTGCATAGTGCTTTGGGCTCCCTTAGTTGAAAAAAGTTAATCTCGAAGCGATGAGTGATCATTTATGTTTATGTGCTGTCAAATGAGATCAGAAGGAAAGTGGGCCTTCGGTGACAGTCGTAGCAGTGTTCAAAAAACACAGGTTGAGCCCACAAGGAAAAAAAGAGTGTGCAGTGTGAATCCCCTCTGAACTGCTGGTTTATTTGTTTTCTCTTTAGAGAGCGCTATCGGCACAGAGACAGTAGAAGCTCTCCTCCCTCAGACAGACACCGGAAGAGGCCACGCAGTCGCTCGGGCAGCAGAGAGAGAAAGCGGGGGCGAATGGAGGAAGAAAGAGAGCGGAGGAGTGAGGGAGGGAACAGAGAGAGGAGCTACACGTCCACCAGGAGCAGCAGAGAGTCAGAGGAGTTAATCTCCGATCAGAGGCACGACGAGGAGAGGGAGGAGGAGGAGTTACTGAAACCAGCCTGGATCCGCTGCACACATGCTGAAAACTACTACTCTAATGACCCCATGGACCAAGTGGTAACCACTCTAATAATGATAATATGCATAGTCATCAGTGCGTGTGTTAAAGCAGTAGTAACCACTTACTGTCCTTACTTCAAATATATCCCAGCCAAGACTTGCTTGTTGACTGAAGTTTGTTTCTTTAGTTATACTATGAGGCTAATGTAGCTGACAAGCAGTGGAAGCTTATACCCCACCAATTAGCACTGTACAAACTTGCCTCAGAGCATGTTTATTTGTAGCTAATCCCAAATAGACGCATGTGCTTTCTGACACTGTATAACATTAGTTTTGGGTGGTATACAAAAATAATTAGTATGATTTTATCGTTTTTAATTAGTATTGATTATTATTATTATATCGCTGTGCCCCCACCCCCTAGCCAAAACACACGGTCCGCTACAGCTTAGACCTACTTTCGATGATATTTATAGCTTATATATTTTTTTTGTTTTCATAAAAGTTTTTAATAAAAATCTCACATTAAATAATAATTTTAAGTAACCCATCATCTTTTGAAAATTACTTCACCTGTTATAATAGTTGTTACTGCGAACATATGCGTTTGTGAGCTTCTTCGGGTATAGATTTAATGCGAATTGTGTGCTTATAACGCTCCCTACTGGAGTAACATCTCACTGCAAGTGAGTTCCGAAGCCACGTTTTCATGCTTATGTTAAAAAATGAGGTATTTTTTCTGAGCCACTCTGAAATTCAGCTATATGCCTTTGGAAAAGCATGTAGTATTGTATTTCCATGACTGTCAAAGTTAAACAGTGGGGAATTTACTCTACCATTGCCTAATGATTTTTAAGGCCCCATAATAACCCAGTGTTTTAACAATAAGAGTAGCCAGGGTTTACATTCAAATGTTTTGTCAATGTTATGCACATTTACAAAATTTTGGCAGAAAAAAAGTGAACTAAGTCGAGTTTCCATCCACTACAGTTATGCAAAGAAACTTTAAATGCTGTAGACTGCCATGATTAGGGGCTACATCGAAATTAGCGAGATGTAGAGATTTATCTTAGCTAGAGGGAGGACAAGCAGTGGCCCACCTAATTAGGGCTGAAATCTCTGTGCCACCCTGACGACCTCCACCTTGCATCTGGGAACGCAAACGCACCAGACACAATTCTGGGAGCCAGTTCTAGAGCCATTTTTCAAACAAGCTTTGAATCAGGCATTTCAGATTGTTGAAAGCAACCTTCGAACAGCTACGTGCCACAATCGGACCTGTAGGGCCGATCATTTCTCACTTACGGCTTGATACATCATCGTTTATTCAATAAACCTTTTTTGCGTTCACTGAAGAGACGCCATCTGTTTATAGTTTGTAGCCCAGATTTGTGGAAAAATGGGTCGACTTTCAGTAGACCAAAAAATTTGTTAGTTCAGCTTCTTTTATTATAAGTCTTTAAAATTACATCACCCATCTATCTGACTGGAAAGAAGACAGTTACAGCTCTCATATGACACCCTCCTTTTTAATGTAGCTTATGAAATATGAAAGTTATGAAGAATATAACAAAGTGTGTTTCGGAACCACCGGTGGCCTCAAGGAGTTGAAGAGGTTAAGAATTTTTCCAACATATTTAGCACACTGTATAATGGTAAATTAGACCTCTGTAGTTCTCTGCCAGTTTCCCAACACAGTGACTATCGCCTTTTAAGCATCGTCATGGAGTTACTTGTCAGGCATTGACAACATCCTATCACATGGCTCTATTGCCTAGGCTTCTATAACACACTGTTGACTGTAAAAATAGACTAATATCAAGTTGCATTGCTGAAGACAGTAGTAGCAGCTGTCGTAAAGCCTAAATTTTGTTCATGCTCTTGTAAAATTAAAGATCTTGGCTGATGGAGTACTTTTGGTGTAAGTAAAAAAAATTGTGTACATTTGCTTTTGTTAAACCGTCACTTTCACGTATTGATTTGACGGCTGAATGTATGGTGACTGATTCTCTTATATTCACCTTCATGTAAGGAGAAAATCGAACTAAATGGAATGTTTCACACAAAGCTCATAAGAACAGAGGCATGTATTTGTAATAATCTGCATCTCCCTCAGGGTGACTCTACAGTGGTGGGCACCAGTAAGCTGAGGGACCTGTATGAGCGTTTTGAGGAGGAGCTGGGCCGCAGGCAGGAACGAGCCAAATCCTCCAGACCCAAATGGGAGCCGCCCAAAACCAAACTGGACTTGGATCAGGGTACAGTATCCAATCAGATTAGACAGCTGGAAGCAGTCACGTAATGTCTGTAACACAGCATTTTTAGTCCATATCAGATAAGGGTGGGCGATATGCTATTTTTGTCATATATCGATACTTCAAGACATGAAATATGAAACCTGGGTGTGATTTTAGACTCTGAGCTCTTTTATCCCACCTGTAAACACAGTCACTAAAGTAGCTTTCCATCGTTCCTCTCTCTCAGAGCGACGCAGAGAAACTTGTTCATGCATTTGTTATAAGCAGAGTTGATCACTGTAATGCTCTTCTTACTGGACTTCCTAAGAAAACAATTAGTTTACAATTCGTACAATGCAGCAACATCCTAACAAAAACATCACTCCCGTTTTAAAAGAACTGCACTGGCTGCCTGTGTCATTCAGGATAGATTATAAAGTTTTACTACTAGTTTTTAAGGCTCTAAATGACCTTAAAGCACTGCTTACATCACTTAGTTGTTCCTGCATGTGATCTTAAATACAGAAAACATCAGCTATTCTGATTCTAAACTGTGAAACTCAATTCCACCTTTTATTAGATAAGCTCAGTGTTCACTTTTAAGAAGCATCTACAAGCGTATCTCTTTAATGTAGCATTTAATTAAAACTCTACGCCTTGTGGTATTTTTCTTTTGATCTGTCATTTTCTTATGATTCAAAATAATACTTATAATTTCTTGTGTAACTGTTTTTTATCACCGGTCTGTAAAGCACTTTGAGCTGCCACCTGCATGAACAGTGCTATATAAATAAAAAGTATTATTATTATTATTATTATTATTATTATTCATGCACATTAATACACAAAATGCATCAGGATATTTCGTTTTTTCTCACATTTAATAATTTAGAACAGACAAAATAGAACCTATAATGCCACTTATAAAAATACTAAAAAACTACAGTGATTTTTATTCAGTGTTTTACAATCTGCATTACAGCACTAATTGCACTCTCTTTGTAATGAAACGTAGTTAGTCAGTGTTCTTTAAGATGATGACTGATATCTGCTATATCTTTAGAAAAGCATATAGTGGCATAATTTATTATGATAACGATGAAATATCATTATATTCCCTATTGCTCCTATCTGAGAATAATTACTGTTTTTCAGCTAAAGCCACACAAAGACAGGCTTTACTAATGTAGTGCTTTCACACTTAAAACCCAGTACTTCACTTGGTATATATTCACAGGTAATTTTACTGGCACGCGCGCTTTGTCACAAAAGTCTTGGTGCACAGGATGTGACGTCTTTAGTGTGAATGGCCAACAGCTGCTCAATTTCTGAATCATATGTTTTAAACTCTTCCTGGACATTTTTCTCTTGTGAGAACTGAAGCCCATCTCTGTGTCTGATCCACTCGTACCAGCACAACACACACTAACACCACCACCACGTCAGTGTTACTGCTATACTGAGAATGATCTACCACCCTAATAATACTTGTTCTGTGGTGGTCCTGACCATTGAAGAACAGGGTAAAAGGGGGCAAACAGAGTATGCAGAGAAACAGATGGACTACAGTCTGTAATGGTAGATCTACAAAGTGCTCCTATATGGTAAGTGGACCTGATCAAATGGACAATGAGTGTAGATCCAAAGAGGTGGACTTAAGAAAGTTCTCAATGGCTGTAAATTCATGCATAAATAAGGTGTTGTAAGTAATAATGATAATCAAACTTTTCATACATTTTTAACTTTTCAAACTTTCCATATTTCATCAAACTTTTCATGCATCAGTGCAGATCAGGAGGCTTCACAAGAAATGTGCAATAAGCACATGACTTCCCCAAAAGGTGAATGCAAACAGCAGATGATCAGAAATCATGGAAATATTCTTGGTAAAGTGTCTCTCTGTGATATTGCTATTTAAGATCATATAATAATCTAAGTGTTTAATCAGCTTGGAATGTGTAAAAACCCACTTAGTGTGGAATCTGTTTCTAAGACTTTACATCTGTCTGGGAACAGAAGGTGGAGTTTCATGGCATTATTAGTTCTGTAGTCCATTATACACATGTTAATGATAGCAGCAGCATGTCTGTTCTTTACACAGAAACGTACTACATTAAGAACTATTATCACTCTTTATTTCATAATATTCCCTTTATTTTGTCAAAAGCACATACATTATAACTGTGTACAGAAGAGCTCTTTATTTATGTGGCTTCTGCACAGTGCAATCCATTGGTCCAATACACAACCAGACGCTCCTAACATCTGTTCCATTCTTTATTTGTGGCCTTGGCAGAATTCTTACTATCCATGAAACAGCTTTATCTATCTGTCTGTGCTCGCGTTTGTGTTGTAGATGAAAGCTCAAGTGAGTCTGAGTGTGATTCTGACGGAGACAGCAGCTGTTCCAGTAGCTCAGACTCTGAGATGTTTGATGTCATCGCTGAGATAAAGCGGAAGAAGGCCCATCCTGACCGTCTTCACGACGAACTGTGGTACAACGACCCCGGACAGGTCAGACTCAATTATGTTAGGTGTAGTGCATTCTGGAATGTTGGTATCAGGTGTAGTTAGTGCTCGATCTTTGTCCAGAATAAAATATTGCAACCATTTTTAAATGCAAAAATAACACAGCTTACTTTTTGCGTTGAACTACTGTGTACAAATTTCATCCAGTTACATTTGTGTATTTGGTGTATTTTTTGAAAGAATTTGAAATCATACTAACGTAATTAAATCAAACTGAATTGTGGAGAAATTTGCGATTTCATTCTTTAATTAAATCTTTCCTGAATAATTATAATCGAGGTCAGATTGCGTTTTGGTATTTTAATTTGGAATTTCTTTGTTAAATTTGCTGTTAGGTTTTTTGAGAGTTTGTTGAAGATTGAAAACATAGTTTTGTAGAAAACGGGCATGCAGATATGATGTGATATGATACTTTACGCAGCTTAAAATTAGCAGTTTGGACAGCCTAATGTGTTTATTCTGCAGATGAATGATGGTCCTTTGTGTAAGTGCAGTGCTAAAGCTCGGAGAACAGGAATCCGTCACAGTATCTACCCCGGAGAAGAGGTAATGCTCAGGTTACTTTACTGTACTAATCAGCTAATTGAAATGAATTTTTTTTTTTTTTTCCCCTCAGTGTTTTGTCAGTAGACATTTATGAGCTTGGTTACTCTTATTCTCATGTGCATGAGTTTCGTTGTGTTTTGTAATACTTTTTGCAAAGTTTTGATTGTTTTTTTTCGAGAAGCTTTTTTTAAACTGCCTAGACGAAACTGCAGAGACCCTGAAATCAGAAAGATTTACAGTATTATTGTCTTTTGTCTCTCAGCCAGTGAAGCAATGTCGCCCAATGAATAACAACGCTGGAAAACTTTTCCACTACAGAATCACGGTGTCTCCTCCCACCAACTTCCTGGTAGGTCCCTGATTTCCTAATCCAGCCTTTCTTTTGTTTAGATAACATTTTTCATTTCAATATTTAGCAGACACTCTTTTCTAAAGCAGCTTACTCAAAGTGCAAACACTGGGAGCCAAACTGAGTAGAAACACCCAGAGAGGCTTCAAATATCTACGGCCTGAAATCTGTGACCTTTATTTGGCCTTTCTTTGTTTTTTCTTTTCTTTTCTCTGTATTTGTGATCATTTCCTAATGCTGTACTTAACAAACGTATTGATATCTCCTCTGTGTGTTTTACTCAGACTGACCGGCCCACGGTGATCGAGTATGACGATCATGAGTACCTGTTTGAAGGATTTTCTCTCTTCTCCCACACTCCTCTCACTAATGTAAGCTTCTGAATAACTTACATGCCATTCAGCATAAACATTGCACAGTTTGCATATTATGCCAGTGGTGGAAACAGTATTGAGAAATCAGTTGATCTGTCCATGCTCTGCCCACAAATGTGTTTTTTTGGTAGCTTCTGTTGCTGCATTGGATGAAAAAAATGACGGCTACTACAAAACTGCAGCAGGCAACTTTTTTTGTCAAACACCAGTAATAACTTAATAAATTATTGTAATTAATACATTATTCAGCAATTAATTAGCAATAATAATTGAGTATTTTGATTATCCTTTTCATTCTGTTACTATGGCATCGTTGCTGTTGGGGGTACAAAAAAAACACTTGTATCTCTATTTTTTGCTGTTTTCCTTTTTTATTTTTTGGGCTTAATTTGAAAATGCCAGCTGCCACTTACATTGTGTCAAAATTTTATGACAGACCAATAGGAATGACCCAAAATGATTTAGAATAAAATCTTTTTTTACGTTACCTTACACAGAAAGTTAAGTAATTTTTTTTATTTCTTTTTTCTACTGTAAAGTTGCTATACACAGTTTTGTTTTTCAACAGCGATGATAAAAAAATCCACAAGGGCAGCCTATTTGCACCCAAGTAAGCTTTGTGTGCATCATTGAAAAGGAGGAAACCCACACCAGCAGGATCTCTCAAATGCTAGGAAATGTATAATTAAAGTCTGTTACAATCTTCGGTTCTCTTTCTTCAGTTTTTAAGCTGTAGCTACCATAAGCGCTACTAAGCGCAGTGTGGGACAGTGAATGTGCACTACTATTAGCTTGGAACTAACATAACATCCCAGAATCCTAACGAGGTGCTAGCAGACATTAGCAGGATTGTCCTGATTGTCCAAGTGTTGCTAATCGGATAAATAATCTTCCAATCTTTTTCCAGTTGAGTGGTGTGGATCTTTAAAGGCTCTGCATTTCCAGTTGAAAACAACAATGAATATGCCACCATGTTAACCCTGTTAATGTTATAACTACTACGAGGTAGTGTGGCCGAGTGGTCTAAGGCGCTGGATTTAGGCTCCAGTCTCTGTGGAGGCGTGGGTTCGAATCCCACCGCTCCCTATCAGGGTTTGATGGCCAGTCGTGGGCTGGAGGTTGGTGAACCAGTCTTGTGACCAGAAGGTCACTGGTTTGATCTGATGAGCCGCTATGTCTTCACTAGTGTGTATGTGGTGTTTCACTGCATGGATGGGTTAGACTGCAGAGGTGAAAGTTCCCCATTGTGGGACTAATAAGGGTCACTTAATCTTAATCTTAATTTTATAAACTGAGTTGTGTGCTACAATGTCTAGAATTAGGTGAGGATGAACAGGATTTATACCAGCATTCATTCTCTCTCTCTTTCTCTCTCTCTCACTCACTCTACTCCTCTCTCTCTGTCTCTCTCAGATTCCTTTGTGCAGAGTAATTCGCTTCAACATTGATTACACCATTCACTTCATAGAGGAAATGTCACCTGAGGTCAGTATTTTCTCCTTAGCGCTGCTGATCTTCCTTTTAATTCCTTTCTTATTTTTTTCTCTCTGCTTTTGTTGATGCCTTTTGTCTAGCTAGATTGTGTTGGGAAACATTTTATCATGCTGAGTGTCTCAGACTGAACATCTCACCTGAAGTTGTTTTTTTCTTTCTGTTTGTTTTTCTCTCTTCCTTTCTCAAACCATTTTTATGCATTTTACTTTTACTGCTTTCTCCTCTAGAAATAATCTTTAAATGTACAGTTTAGAACTTGAAAATGTAAAACGTAAGTCGAAGGAATGTTTGCTGTGGCATCGCTGAGATTGACTCACAATTTCCTGAGAGTCGGGCTGATTCTTAGACAGATAAGTGTTTTATGTTTAATAGGAAAGAACTGTATTCTCACGTCTTTAATTGCCTGTGTGTGTGTGTGTGTGTGTGTGTGTGTGTGTGTGTTGCTCTTTTTCAGAATTACTGTGTGAAGGGGCTGGAGCTTTTTGCCTCGTATCTGTTTCAGGACATCCTCGAGCTGTACGACTGGAACCTCACAAGTAAGCCGACACCGTGCCAGGTTCTGTCCCTCTCTGACCTGTACAGCTCCAAATTACACAGCATAGTAAAGAGGCGGGGCTTGTAAAACCGAGACGCAGCCAAAACTTTAGAGGCGAAAGATATTTTAACAAATTAAAATTGTTACAGTATTTTAATGTAGATTTTTAGAGATCACCCAGAATGCTCCACTTTATTCCCTCACGCACTCAAGCGCCTTTCCCCCATTTAGGTCCAGAGCAAAGTGACCCACCCGGCTGCCAGAGGTTTCACTTCATGCCTCGATTTGTCCGCTTCCTCCCAGGTCAGTCAGACTGTCATAACTGATGCTTATGTTTGTCAGGTATCAGGACAGCATGCTTTGTTTCATTTAAATAGTTTTGTTAAAATTAATTTACTGTTTTTATAAAAATGACATTTGTTTATTGTATAAGTTATGTTTGTATTTAATTTTGACAGTTTCTGTTTTTAAAGCCTGTTGAACCCATTTTTGTGTTGGTCCTGAGATCTGATTTGAGCTAATCAGTGTGATAAGAGCTTAATCGCAGACTTTAGCATGTAACTGTTTTGCACGAACTGTTCTGCTTTTATTAGCGAGTGCCCTGCTTGTGTAAATGGTACAATATATGTATTTAGACGTTACCGGGGGGGGGTGCTTCCTCTGAGATATGTGAAGTATTGCCGCATCTTTTCAAACTGCTAATTAAAAAGGAGAAAGAAAGAAAAACCCTCCCCACCCTGAGAAAGTGAGGGCAGTTGGATTTCCATGGATGGATCGCTGGGGATCAACTCACGACAGTTGGGCCAACTCTTAGACGGCTGTGCCACTCAGAACAGAAAAGTGCTGATGTTTATTAGGAAGAAACTGGTAGAAGTCCCAGGTCTGTTTTAAACTGGACTTAACCTGACTGATGTCATTTCATGTGTCGGTGTGTTTCAGATGGAGGTAAAGAGGTGCTGTCTATGCACCAGGTGCTGCTGTATTTATTACGCAGTAATAAGCCTCTGGTTCCTGAAGAGGAAATTGCTAACATGCTACAGTGGGAGGAGCTAGAATGGCAGAAATATGCTGAGGAGTGCAAGGGCATGATTGTCACCAATCCTGGCATGGTAATACGAACAGGCACACACGTTAGGCACAAATGATTTCACTCATGCTCACTTCAATTTTTGGGGTAATTTCAAATGTAAAAATGATTGTTTTATTACTGATACACAAGAACAAAAATTCTTATGATTATAGTGTGTAGGCTATAGGACAAGCCATGAAATCCAACAACGACAACAGAGAATGGTTGGCATCGAAGATTATTATCTGTACTTTTAGTTATGTTTATACTATGAACTGCCAGAGAAAGAATAGTGTTGATCTTTTCAGTTAAAAGATTCCTGAAATTACTTTTTCTGTAGTTGGTGGGTCTAAATGTTGTGCAGGATCTGCCATAGTACAAATCAGAAAAGGCAGTATTTAGACATCAGCTACTCACCTTCCTCTCCCTCGCATAAAGTGACTGATCTCTTGCCGCTCCGAGTCCCAAACAAAACTCCCAACAAGTAGCTAATTTCAGCTTTTCTAATTTTGTAACGGTGCTTGTTATGAAGGTTTATTACACTGTTACATGATCCTGCAATAAGTGATTAACTTCATTTATGAGCGTGATAGCTAGTGGTTCATCTTAAATTTAGGAGTAAAATGGTATGTTAGCTTAGTGGTCAGTTAGCTACCCCTCCTAAAATCAAGGCCAACAGTGTTTACACCACATTTGTACTTTACTGACGTGGTGCATTCTAAGGTACACAAGAAAGTTCTTCACAGTTTCCACAAATAGGACTGTCTGACTCATAACTGGAGCTTGTGTGACCTCAGTTTCAGGAGCATGACCAAGCAGTTAGCTAGCTAGTTTTTACATACTTTTTCAAGTGCAATGAAACTTTAAATTGTGTACTAAATCACTGTGACGTCCGAGATTTACACCTTTACCGATGTGTGTGTGTGTGTGTGTGTGTGTGTGTGTGTGTGTGTGTGTGTGTGTGTGTTGTAAACAGAAACCCAGCTCGGTACGGATCGACCAGTTGGATCGTGAGCAGTTTAACCCTAATGTCATCACTTTCCCAATCATTGTACACTTTGGCATCCGACCTGCTCAGCTCAGCTACGCTGGAGACCCACAGTAAGTGTGTGTGTGTGTGTGTGGGGCAATACATGCAATCGGCTGATATTAAGGTTCTGTGAATTTATTGCCGTTGGCGATTTTAAGATAAAGTTATAAGGCTTTTTTAAGACTTTCTGCTGTTGATTTGAGTATAAGAAGTGTGACCACTGAGCACTGGCGGTCATATCAGTCAGAAAAGCACTGTTTGAAGGAACCTTTGAAAAAAATTCTGCTTAATTGTCTTTCAGCGTGGGTTTTCTGTGAAATGGCTAATTCTAGAGAAAGCCAGGTTTCTTGCAGTGGTACTGATGGGATGCATGATGTCTACAAGACAAATATAGTCATTTTATTTACTATCCAAAATGACCAGTGAACCAACAGTAAGAGTAAAGCTGTCTATTGAATACTTAAGTTTTTGAGTGTTCTATAGATTGACAGAAGCTCACTTTAATAACTAAATAGAAAAAAAACTTATTTATCTCCTTGTTATTTACTGGCTTATTGTTGCTTTTATTATTGTTGTTTTTGTCATAATTACCAGCAATTATCAATTATTTTAAGGTATTGTGATCACATGTATTGGGAGAATCTCCTATTAGTCCTGTGTGTGAAGCTGGCACCTGTGTGCTACTCATGTCGACCTGCACTCTTAAAATAGATGGTTCTTCAAGGGTTCTTTAGTGAGGAAAGTGGTTGCATAAAGAATCATGAACGCTCAAGGAACGCTTTGCATGATTAAAGGGTTCTTTGCGTCATGAAAGCATTCTTCAGATTGATGGGGAATGTGCTGTAGATGATTCTATATGGAACCTTTTTGAAAAGGGTTCTATATAGCACCCAATATGGTTCTTCTATTGTGACAAACTTGACATCCTTACAATAGAAGAACACTTTTGGGTGCTATATAGAACCCTTTTTAAAAAGGTTCTACATAGAACTATCTATAGCACATGAAGAAGAAAGGACCCTTTAATCATGCAAAGGGTCCTTTGAGTGTTCATGATTCTTTGTAGACTCATTTTCCCTACTAAAGAACCCTTGAATAACCATCTTTTTTAGGACTGTAGTATTTGGCTTGATTAATATTTTTTATCCCACAGAAGTTTGTGGGTTCGTAAAAGTGGTAAACGTGTTGGACGTTTGGCTTTTTTTGTTCACCAGATATTTAAATTATCGTGTTTATTGAATATTAACAAATGTTTATGGCTTGAGTTTTTATATGTAATGTTGATGCTTGTAAAGGTAAAGTAGTGAACTATTTTACGCTGTAATGCCCTGCATGTACCTCTGCACCCCTGTATGTTTTTTTTAAGAATATTTAATATATATTTTAAATTTATAATATTCTGTGAGGGAGCTTTTAAAGGCATTTAACTCTTTAGACGTCTGGTTCTGTTCACCACCAGTGTGAACAATTCTGACTCTAAAGTACATTTTTCAAACAAACCACTCTGACTGACTTATATAAATGTGTCAGCCATTTATAAACGTCACTGATGTTTTTAGCTCCCTAAAATCAGGATCGTTGACAGTTTTCAGAGTGAGAGGGTGACACTGCCTTTTTACTGTTGTCATTTCTCCTTACTGTACTCAACCATCACGAGAATACCAGCTGATCTGTCTCTGTTACAGCTTCTCAGCTTTTCTTCTGGCTTTGTTATATCAGCACCTTTCCATATTTAAAACGTGATGACAAGTGCATCCATTCTGCCACATCAAATACTGCATGATGCGCAGTTTAAAAAGGCTGTAGAGAAGCTATAGGCCTGCAGGGGGCAGTGTGGGGCTACAAATGGAGCTTTTTTATCCATTCATTCAACTTTTATGCTGATGCTGGCTTTCGTTCTGCTCTGTATCTTTCTATCTTTCTTCAAAATGCTGTCATTAGAGGCTCATCAATTATGTATTAGTGTGTAGTTCACTGTCTGTGTGTGTGTGTGTGTTTCTCACTGATGTGGAGAAGAGGAAAGTGGCAGCGTGTGAGTGATGGAGATGCTGTTTTTGAGCTCCATATTCGGAGTTTTATTTCACCAGTTGTGCTGCACAGATGAGGAATCAGTCTTAGTAAGTGTGCTCATGGTGCTACAGCTGTGCAGTACACTTTTTAGACTATATCATGGGTAACATCAGTTCTGCTACAACACTGAACAACTGCAGGTTTAGACCAGTTATAGATGCCTGTAAACAACAACAAGCAGTGTAACGGCAGCCAGGTAGTGGTAGTCAGGTCAAGGAAGCACCTGAGTTGTTTCTCTAATTATGTTCTAGATTAAGCTAACTAGAGTAAGCAGAACAATGAACAATGAATGTGTTTGCATGCACTCAATGTCTGATCAGATACCTGCAGTTATCTAATTATTCAAATGGTCATGTAAACAGCATAAGATTTCTTAGATCGGAGGAAGGTCTAGAAAATCAGATTAAGACATCCGATAAAGAGAGCTGGATTTTAGCTCAGTAATCAGATTTCTCAGTGCATGTGAACTCTTACTCTGATTTCTTTTGTATTTCTCAGTCTGTACATGTGCAAAAACAGACTGCGGTACTGGAAATAAGCAAGCAGTGTCTCCGTGAGACGCAGCAAAACACTTTTGTAGCGACGCTGAAACCAACTACATGCTTGACATGCTTTATTGGCTGCTTGTAAAGCAGAAATCCGATTACTGTCTGACTCTTGTAGACCTGGAGTTTCACATTATTTAATTACTAAAGTACATGTAAACACGTTGATCAGATTAATGACAAAATGTGATTTTCTGTAATTATCAAGTGCATGTGAACACACTCATTGTTTAAGTTTTAAGTGGGGAAATTTAACCTAATAACACAGAGCTTGTGAACCACCTGTAGATAAGGTAGACCAATCAGAGGCAACCGAACCTCCATGTGTTGCGACATCACAACCACAACTTACTGATAGTCTGGCGCACTACATTCAGGACGCAAGCCACAAGCCAGAGAAGGTATTCTGGCCTTCTTGGCCAAAAAAAGGCCTAATTTAAATTGCGGTCCTACATAATGACATAGTAGTAAGGAGCTGATTGGATTAATTTTTGATCACTCCATCTTAAGTATTGTGACCACCTCTATGTTTCTGCATTCATTGTCCATTTTATAAGCTCTGCTCACCATATAGGAGCACTTTCTTGTTCTACAATCACACACGTGTCTGTATATATACACACACACACTTTTGTAAACTGTCAAAACAAACAAAGTAACCAAAGCAGCACATACCCACACAGAGTTATCATAAAATCTCTTTAAACTTCTAAACTCAGAAGTAAACTCTGTCCACTCTTTGTAGTTGGGCCTCCTGGAGAGTTTAGATGAGAGTAACTACTGGATAACAGAGCTGGGAGGATTGAATCTCTCAAACAGGCTTCCCTCTGTACTGATCTGTAACAGATCTTCAATTGTGGAGACACACCAGCTGCTTCGAATAGAATATTTAATTCTGTTCTGAGCTGAGAACCCTCTTCCACACTGCTCTAACGAGACCAGCAGGAGATCGCCTGAGCGTACTGCACTGCTTCTTACTCGAATTTTCCTCTGGCAGCAGAGTGTAAATGCTGCACCGTTTAAGGTGTCATGGAAAATTTGAAAAGAGGTTGGTATGTAAGCAGCTAGCTTTAGCTTCTTTTAAGGTAGGGTAAGCAAAAAAGTGTTTTCTAGTTCCAAGAGGTTTTCTTATGTTTAGAAATGTTGTAAGTTGTGTTAAATAGAAGAATAGAAATCATACCACATTCAGCATCATGCATTTTGTAGCGTGAAAACCATATATGATTCACAGTGTGTATTGTCTCACTACAAAATATGTGTTTTTGACAGGCTGTGAACAGTATTTCATCCAAAATCCTGGCAGTTGCTGGTCAGTACTGACAAGGTTTGGTCATAAAACCCAAGAGGTAGTGTCAGCTGAGAGAGAGGCTCCCAGTCAACTCTGCTGGCACTTGAGCTGGTGCTAGCCGTACCCAGTCAAATTTCAGATGCTTCTCCTTGGTTGATTATGTGCCAAACTCTTGGCTTATCGAGGTTTTAAATTGGAAAATACCTTAATTGTTTCTTTCATTGAGTAATAATAATAATAATCCAATAAATGCACAAAATCAGATTTTTGTCAGTAATCTGATTGTGTTTACATGCACTTGCCTAATCAGATAATGGGGAAACTCTGGGTCTACATGAGTCAGGCAATAATTCGATTTCTGCTTTGCAACCAGCCAGTAAACTCACAGAAGAAGACGTGACGTAAACATAATGCAACTTTTTTTTTTAAACATCGAGTCACTTTAGCTAAAAATGTGAACATACATCATCTAGAAGATGAAGAATATTTAAATCCTTCATTTCGTCAAGCATGTAGTTGGTTTCAGCATCACTCCAGAAGTGTTTTGCTGTGTCTCGCGGCAGCGCTGCTTACTTATTTCCAGTACCGCAGTCTGTTTTTGCACATGTGCAGACTGAGAAATCCGAAAGAAAGCAGAGTAAGAGTTTACTGGACTGAGAAATCTGATTACTGACCTAAAATCCAGCCCCTTTATCAGATTTCTTAATGGGATTTCTAGACCTTCCTCCGTTCTAAGAACTCACAATGTGCTGTTTACATGACTATTTGAATAATCAGATAACTGCAGAAATCCGATTATGATCAGATTATCGAGTGCATGTAAACACACTCATTGTTCATTGTTCTGCTTACTCTAGTTAGCTTACTCTAGAGCATAGTTAGAGAAACTCTTCCTTGATCTGACTTCCTCTACCTGACTACGAGCTAGCGTTAAGGCTTGTGCTTCAGAGCAGGACAGTAACATAATATACAGGTATGTTAGATAGTATATTCATAATATTCGCTCATTAAGAACACCCCACCACCATTTTGGTAGGCATTCTGCATTCAGAGACCCTCCACCAGGGGGAGATCTTTGGTCTAAATAGCGTAACAGGGTGTCAACAGGGAGATCAGAGGATCTGAGTGAGTGAAAGGGAGTAAACAGAGGAAATACCTGAGTACCTTAAACAAACTGCTGTTTTCTGGACGTGGAGTGTATTGTAACTGACAGACTGCCCTGGCGTTTATCTTCTGTGTTTTTTACCACGTGTCCATTTTTTAACAAGCTATGATGTGTCTAATACAAGGGGGTCCGAAGTCCGGCCCCAGGGCCAAATGTGGCCCACAGACAGATTTTTATTGGCCCCTGGCTTCTGTTTAAGAGTGTGTTATATGTGGCCGTGCAGCCAGTACGCTGCAGTTCTTCCTTTCACCTGATGGTGGCAGCAGAGCAGTGAAATTACAGTGTAATGCTCAACGCTGTGCTTTCTTCTTTGACTAGACCGGTAAATTTACTGAATCACATTTAGTCAAAACTACAGTCATAAAGCAGAAATGTAACAATTAGAACCAGCAATTTTGGCGATGAAAATTTTCTCCATCAAGAGCCTCGTACATTAAAAAGCTGTAATTAATTTACCATCAAAGAACATGAAACAAAGCATGTATGTTGCAGTAAATATTCAGGGGAGGGGAGGGCAGAGAAGTGAAAGCAATTGTACCTGTTTAACAGTTTCTATCAGAGCAAATTCAGCAGTTCAGTAAATTTTAAACCTTTAAGGCCGAACAACAGCAGCTATTTGTGCTGTTTAATCTGCTCTTCTCTTTTAATAAAGTGATTTCTGAATGCTGTTGTTGACTTTATTTTGGTAAGTAAACACTGGAGTCGGAACATGATTTAATACATTAGTCATATTTTATTGTTACTCTGATCAAACAAGTCAATAACTTGAAAATACATAAATGCTAACCAATCCAAATTGCTCTGAATGAGAACTTCACCAAAGCATGTTTTATACAGTGATGGGAAACACGGTAGCACACAGAAAGCTCTGATGGGTGAACAAGCGCCCCACTGTAACTCCTCTGGCGGCAGCATTTAAGGGCCACGGCCAGGTTCTCAGAATGGATCGTCAGCAAGACGCTCGGTTCGATCCATTGTTCTATATGGTTGTATTTCTCATATTGAGAAAAGCGAATATCTTGGATCAGTTATGAATCAATATTATTTTGGCCCTCAGGTGTTTTGAAATGTTCCGATCTGACCCTCTTTGGAAAAAGTTTGGACGCCCCTGATCTAATACAAAAAAAGAAGGAGAAGCTTTTCTTGCATCACCAAACGGAGACGGTGTGACCAGCAAGAGATTATATATTGTGGTAAAGACTGGTACACACCTGTATACTGTTCAGTCAAGTAGTAAAGTAACAGACAATGGTATCATTTTTCAGATATTCATAAATGCTTTTATGACAATTTAAACAACCCATTAGTGAAGTTAGCTAGCTAACATGCGCTTACTCATGGAAAATTAGCTTTACTGGTAGCAATTTCCATTATTTTATGCTCAGATATGGTCAAATATGATTGGCTTACAACTTATTGTGTCTGATTTGATTGGCCAAGATAGATGTTACACTTTCCCCCCAATGCCATACAGCAAGGACTGCCATCTCCCCACATGTTAGAGAATCTCTGTTGCAACTTGGACATACCTTATTTCGTCACTGTTGCTACAGCTACAACCCCTTTAGCGAACTATGTAGAGGACCCCTGCTCTCCACTGTAGCTTCGGGGGTGTGTGATTTGTATAGATGAGTAGGGATGGGAGGTGGGCTTAAGTTTAAGTCAAATGTTGTACTTCACTTTCTGCGCATTTCGGTTTTAACTGTTGCCCCTTTATCAAATATACAAGAGACATACAAAATATGACAGGCTGTAAATAAAATATAAGTCTTAGTATTTTTAACGTTTAACATTTTCAAGCATGTGCTGTTCTCGATATCAAGCAAGTGCAAATGATATGACTGTGTGTTTGTTTTTATATGTGCCTCATTACTACCACAGTCTTTTGGTGGCCCTATGTGATCTAACAATAGGTGGCAGGTCTTCCTCATGGGACAGGCTAAGTTTACATGCTAGCAGACGCTGGCTCGTTACACCAACTCCACTGCTCCCTTCAATGCCCTCAAGCTAGTCAAGCTGGTATGGGATTTTTTTTTTTTTCAGTCTCTGTTGTTCCATTTGTTAGGATATTTCCAGTTGAACTCAGGTGTATTGGAATCAGGTCTAATGCAATTTTACTGCAACAGAGCCCATTCCCCAACTGTGCAATATAGTGCAAGCACCAGGTGTGGAATTGAGAACAGGTTTCTGTATGTGTAATAACATTTCAAAAGCTGAAATACAAAACTGTCACCCAAAGATTGTATATTTTTCTGAATACCAAAACGAAAACACAAAAGGTTTAACTTTTTGTGCAGTTTCTAACAGATTTGTGTGCAAAAGTGGTGATATTAGTAATTGATTATGTACAATTTTGACAATTAAGCAATCAGAGTGTCAACAAAAGGCCAAACAATAACAGACAAGATAAACTATGGGAAGCATTTAAAAGACTTCAGACTGTACACCAATGACCCAAAACATAGGCTACGTTCACGTTACCAGGTTGAAGTGCCACAAATCTGATTTTCGGCCTAATGTGACTCAGATCTGATGTTCTCAGGGCTGTGTGGACACGCAAATCTGATCTTTTCAAATCTGACCTGAGCCCATTTCATATGTGGTCCTAGATCGGATACGTATCCGATTCGTGGCCATGCAACCTTAATGTGACGCTCAGATCGGAATTCATATTCTTTTTTTTCCACTGCGCATGCGCCATCATTCAGTGTTACCATGGCAGCAGCGCGGAACAGACATTAAAGCCTGTAAACGGTAGAAAAGCAGCTCATCTCACCTTTTTCACCTTTGTCTCACTCTAATAATGAAGCTCAGCGAAGCTCGTTCTGACCGTTAGTTTGTGGTTTGTTCACATTAATAACAGATTTGAATCACGTACCTAAACGAGTGTGAACCATCCTGTCAGAGAGATTGGATTTGAGCAAAAAATCGGATTTGAGCAATGAGGCTTGTAAAGTGACCGTAACTATAATGACCACCTGCCTAAAATGGTGTTGGTTCTTCATGTGCTGCCAAACAGCTCCAACCTGCCAAGGCGTGGTCTCTACAAGAGCTCTGAAGGTGCCCTGTGGTATCTAGACGTTAGCAGCAGGTTCTTAAAGTCCTGTAAGTTGCGAGTTGGAATGGCCGTGGTTTGTGCTTGTTGTTCCAGCACATTCCACGGATGCTCGATCAGAGGTCTGGGGACTTTTGAGAAAAATTTCAGAAGCAAAAAATGTATCAGCAAAATCAGCAAATAGAAAAAAATTTAAGCAAAAACTTGCAAAATAGGTAATACATTTGTCAGAATTAGTGAAAATGAGTAGAAATCTTTTTGGAAAAAATTATTTTAACTCTGTGTATTTGCAACAGATTTCTGACATTTTGATACTGAGTATTTTACTTGTGGACTCTGGAGCTGCCTTAACCCTTGTGTGGTGTTGGGGTCTGTGGGACCCCTTTTCAATGTTTACCAAAAGAAAAAATGAAGCGATTATTATTTCTACCTGAGATTTCTTGGCCTTTGCTCATTTTCTGTCAGTAACACATAAAATAACACATTTTCAGTGTCTTCACACTGTTCACCCCCTACACATTTATATTACACATGTGGTGTTGGGCTGAACCCACAGGGAGTAAAAGTGTGGAGGTGCTGTGTCCTTCACTCTGTTCTCCTCCTGCATGGCCTGCTGTTTGTGTGTGGGTGTGTTTGTGTGTGTGTGTGTGTGTGTGTGTGTGTGTGTGTGTGTGTGTGTGTGTGTGTGTGGGTGGGTGGGCAGCATGAACAGGCTGCTGACTGGCTACAGCTGCTAAAGGAGAACGCTACGCTGGCCAATTGTGATATTTTAAACATCTGGTTATTTTTACATAAATTGTTATGGCTGTATTGATTTAAAAAAAACAGTTATGCAGTGTGTAGGGGTTAACGGTTAAGGTGGAAAATTAAAACTTGTAATATCTGCAGGACTTGTGTTTCTCCTGTGTTCTAAGAAGCTGCTTTTTGACTCTAAACACTGTCATGAAAAACGTGAGCGCGCAGCGGTTCCAGTCTGTTCTGCTGCTTGTTGCGAGTGACATGCAGTCAGAACAATGTAGCATAAACACTCCCTATGCTACATTTTTGTCCTGTCATTTGCCACCGGTTGAAGATGAAAGTCACAGCAACGTTCTGCTCTACTAGACACACTTCTTGTTTTAAACCAGTGTTAGCAGAACTAACACGTTCCAAGCTGCGAGAAAGAAGCAGCTGTTGGCCGCACACTTTCACACCATACATTGGTCATTTCACTTTAACAGTCAAACAGAATGTACCACTATGCATACATCAAATATTATACTGCAGAATATTAAATGGATCATAAACAGATGCTGAACATCTTATTAAATTGTCATTTTTAAAAAAAAAAGTAAGCCAAATATCAACGAAGGTGATTCCTAAAGAACAGATCATTTGAATGATTTCAGTCTGCCAAGGAAAAATCTACCCAGCTGACAGCGGTCCTGTGATCAGAAACTGGCCACTGATAAAGGGCTAGAGCAGGGGTCGGCGACATGCGGCTCTTTTACTGCCTGTTGTGGCTCCACAGCAGAATTAGATTTGTAGGTAAAAACAAAATAATCCTCCTTTGCTGTACAGTAAAGCTCTGCTGATCGTTCAACACAGTTTAACCACAAATGGTCTTAAACGTTGGAGTGATGTATAACTGCAAATCCACCCTTTAACACTGAAGATTGGCGCGCAGTCTGCTGGTCACTATAGCAACGCAGAAAACAATCTCGTCTTGCGAAGAGCTAAGAAAAAGGCAAAGATTTCAGATGGACATTGATAATTCGGAGACGATTTTGCGTTTATAATCACTCCAGCTGGATTACATTTAATCTGCAGCGAGAAACTGTCAAACACCGAAAGAGTCACAAAGCTGAAGTCAGTTTCTTGTTCGAATTCTCCCTTTCCACCTTAAATGGTGCAACACTTGAATTCTAGTGTCTCAGGCGCCCTATAAGGTGGGACGGGAAAATTCTAACAAGAAGCTGGAGAACGAGAAGCAAATTCAGCCTTGTAAAAAATCAAATCTTGAGAGACATTTTAGAAGAAAATATTCTACTTTTGTGGAAAAGTTTCCTGCTGGAGATGTGAGAAAAGTGGCTATAGCTGAGCTAAAGCTTAAAGCAGAGCAAAGTAAGTCTGCTTTTTTGTTTATATTATATTTTTCTGTCTATACTAGGACGTTAGCACATACTGAGACGTATTTACAGCCAAGATGGTAAAACGTTACTTCAGTAAAGTGGACATAAATGTTGTGACTCCCAAGGTGTTATGGTTTTTGTTGAAAGGACAAAATGGCTCTTCTTAACATTCGAGTTGCAGACCCCTGGGCTAGAGGACGGCGAAACTGATAAATGATTGTTGACCACACTGAGAAGTGCAAGGATCATGCAGTCTCAAAGCAGGCTGAGTAGACATTGATACATGCCATATCTGAGTTTGTGTGCACTAGAAATTGTCTTATTTTTGATGAGATCTTTCGAAGGTATTAAAAATCTTTGAATTTGATTTACATTCCTGCACAGATAAAGAGCTTTTCAACCAAGGTTTTATAAGTGCCTCATACTTTTGCACAGTGCCGTATGTTCAGCTGGCAGCCTCACCAGGTGATTCATTTAATGATGTTTTTGTGAATCAGCTCACCTCACACGCACACAAGTAGCTGTATTTTGCAGATTATTCTGCACTGTTACAGCCTCACTCAGGATGTTCAAATCAATCTTATTGGCCTGTAAAAGTTGCTGTAGCTGTGACAGATTGGCTAAATGAGCAGAGGAGCTTCTGGCAAAAGCATTGGTGTGTTTTGTTAATTTCAATTTCAGGACGGCCATTCTTCATCCAGCCGGTTTTGATTTCCCAGTTTTTCACACAAGGCCTGTTTTATTGATGAGGTTGACACTGGTCAATTTACATGTAAATTAGCTCTAAAAGCATCCTAGTTAACAACTGTCAAAGAAGGAGTACAGAGAGTCCAATCTGCCTGCAGGGGGAGCTGCAGCTCAACGCAAAAAGAGTGAAGTAGGCGACTCTAGAAGAACCTAAAGTCACTGTGAGAGAGATCATTCTGTACAGTCATATGCAGAAATGTGAGTGCCCCAGTCAAATGACCCGTTTTGTTGATTGAGTGAAAATAAGTGAACACATCCTCTGCAGAGAACACACTTCTGCACATTTTAATGCACAGTGGCTGTTTATTTGCTGAATTTAACATATTGGAAAAAAGTAAAACCTAAAATGTGGCCTGTGCAAAAGTGTTGGCACACTTTCTATTTTATTGCATTATTTAATTTATTATTATTATTTTATTATTTATTTTTTGTTAAATATGTTAAACTCAACAAATAGAAATTGTGCACAAAAAAATTGTGGAAAAATACCATATTTAAGTGCCCTGTAGAAGATGGGTTAACTTATTTTCACTTAGGAAATCAGCAAAACATGTCATTTGTAGTTTTTGTTCAAACTTTTGCCTATGACTGTGCTAAACAAAGCTGTATTTGTTCTTGAGTGAAAATGTAAACAAAAGAACACTTATTCGTCTAGCATACTGATTGGTCAGCTCGCCCACTGTGTTCTGAATGGTCAGTTGCCAGAGCAGTTGAGTGGTACTAGCATCCTGCTGTACGTTCTGCCCCTGTCCTGCAGTTATTACAATGAAGTCAGTTCCGCTGTATCTGTTTAAGCCAGAGTGGGATCTGAACAAATGGGGGGGGAAAAAACCTGTATTTTCTACCAAAAATAAAAACAGTAGTTGCTGTGTGTTGTGTGAGGGTGAACCAAGCTTGCCGGTAGGCAGGCAATAAGGATTGTGTTACAAGATTGCGTCATCTTGTAACAAAGTAAAAGGACTGGAATTCCAACGAGATGTTTCAGGCAGGTGAGAAAAGTGGTTTCTCATTCTGCTGTGTACTTTGAACTTTGTAACAAACTTTGTTTCAGACTGTTTACCTGCATTAAAAGCTATATAACACTAAATGAAAGGGGGGAAAAAAAAAACGGAAAATCATTATAGTCCAGGTTGTTAGTGAGGGGCGAATGGTAGAGAGATATATGGAGGGAACTGCCGGTAATGATAACCTTTTGTCTTGGTTTAGTCTCCAGAATAACAGCCCAAACCCTTTTCAAAAAGGTTCTATGTATAACCATCTACAGCACATTGGTCTGAAGAACGATTTCATGATGCAAAAAAAACATTAATCATGCAGAGGGTTCCTTGAGTGTTCGTGTTTTGAGGTTGAACTCTTTCTTCATTAAAGAACCCTTGAAGAACCCTTTTTTTTAGGTGAGTGTAGGTTTAATTATATATTGTTCTGTTTTTAACT
Source organism: Colossoma macropomum (assembly GCF_904425465.1). Lineage (NCBI taxonomy): Eukaryota > Metazoa > Chordata > Actinopteri > Characiformes > Serrasalmidae > Colossoma > Colossoma macropomum. Next base: position 11,441,028 of record NW_023494790.1, read on the forward strand.
ATTTTGCACAATAAAACTGTTTTTATTTCATTTGTTAAATATTGTTCTTATTACTGACTATATGCTAAAATTATGTATACTAAGTACTGGCGAATCACCAGCAACATGCAGCATCGGCGCGTCTACAATGAACAAGCCAACCAGCCTGCATGTCACGCAAAAGCAGAGTTATGATTAGTCTTTTCATGTCAGTCAAACAGTCCTTCCCTGTCAAAGCTGTGATGATATCTTGGCAGTAGTCAGAGGTAGAGCTGTCGAGGCTCTGCTCCTAACTGTCTGTGTTAGAGCTCTAATTTGAGGCGATAATGTCAGCTTTAATCGCCCTGTACAGTCCAAATGCATTTCCTTCTACTCTGAATTGCGAGCTGGCATGTTCTCAACTGTATTTATTTCCCTGGATAAATGACAGTGTGGTGGTTAGGGGAGCCGTCCGTCTGGAGCAGAAAGAAGCAGGACTGCTTTATAGCTGCTGGACGATGAGACCAACACAGCTGAGTTTTGCATGTACTCTGGCTTAAAGGGGACCCATTATACTCATTTCCAATGTTTGTAATTTCATTTTTGGGGTCTACTAAAATAGATTAACATGTGCTTGGATTTTGTGAATGGTTAACCCACAGAGCGGTTCCATCCCTTCATGTTCCGCCCCTGTCTTGCAGTCTGCAGACAGACCCTTTTCTCCTGAGCAGCTGCAAACATCGGTGTGGCTACTTTTCCAGTGGTTTCTGTCATATTAGTTTGAGCCAGAGTCCGATCCTGAAAGTCGTCAGTGTCTTTTTGACACTCTCCTGACACTCTCCTGAGGTCAGTGTCTTTTTGACACAGCTACAAAACTGAACAAACTCCTCTCGGCCCCCAGCATTTGCTGCGAGTTGTATGAGGGCGTGCCAAGCTTGCAGGTGGGCTGGCAGTAAGGATTGCGTTACAAGGTTGCATCATATTGTAAGAGTAGAAAAGGACTGGAATTCCAACAAAGCATTTCAGGCAGCTGAGAAAAGAATGTGATTTTGTGGGAGAGAGTTACTGCCTCTGGTATGTACTTTGGACTATGTAACACACTAAAGGAAAGGGAAGAAAACGGAAAACCATAATAGCTCCCCTTTAAAACCTCGCTCACTGACCAGAGCTGACCAAAAAGCTGTTTTCAGTTTTTAATCAGTGTGGTTAGAGATTCTGTTCTCTCCTGCGTTGCTCATCATTGACTTCAACTTCAGACAGCCTCAGTAACCTGGTCAAGGTTACCAGATTGTGAATAATACTCCAGAATAGCTTTTTGTGCTACTTGCTATGTCTACAGTTAAGTGTTTTTTACACTTGGACTGTTTCAGCATCTCACATGGACTTAGACCGCAGAGTCATGACTTTTTTGTGCATGTGTGAACATGTCAAAAAACTCAGACCCCGCTAAACAGTCCCATAAAACAAAATGAGCTGAGACCACCTTCATCATTTCATCTGTAGCTCAATTTGTCTTCTGATTGATCCATAGATTGTGAAACCTAAAGGACCAGTCTACCCTGATTGATTCAGTTTTGTCCAACAGAATGAACAAAATTACTGCGTCAGGAGTTTTAAAACTTGGTTGCAGTGATCATTACCTAATCAGATGCATTAGAAACACCAGGAAAAAAACAGCCTCTCAGATGGTGGTTAGAAGACATTTAAAAAAATTTAATGAGCAAACTTTTCTGACCTAACAATGAGTGAAAATGACTTTACATTCAAAGTTCCTGATGTCAGTTTAGCAGTAGACCATTTTAGTTCATCATTCCTAGCAGCGGTAAACAAACATGCTGCCCACAAAAAGCTAAGAATAAGAGATAGATTGAGTCCCTGGTTTACTAATGAAATTTCCTCTTTCATTAAAGCAAAAAATAAAGCTTGGACTGTTGCCAGATGCACAGGGGAGAGAGAGAACTGGCTGCCATTTAGGTGACTGAGAGATGAATGTACCTCTGCAATTAGACTTGCCAAATCAGATCATTATCCCAGCTTGATCCCCAACACTTTCAACGTTCAAAATTTCTGTATACCAGTAAATTCTCATAAAAAAAAAACAAGACTTCTGTTTTCCCACCAAAATTTTAGTTGATAATGAACGGGCAAAGTTCTTTTTGAACTACTAAGCTTTTAATTTTTCGTCAGGCAGTTGTATATTCGAAAACACTGACATAAACCTGCCTTTGAATCAGTCTGATTTCACTTCTACTGCTACCCAAAGTCACTGTCTCTTCACGCTTCAGACTCTCCCTCTATATATAGGGGCTAATGCTCTCACTGCTATCACTCCATGACAAACTACAGGTGAGGACGATTTGGTCCCCTATTTCTTGCGTCTTGCATCCCCAGTTTTTTTAGAACATATTGCATACATATTTTATCCTTTTATATTTAATCTAGAATTCTCAGTGTCTGGTAAACGGCTCATGTTATTCCGCTGCATAGAGGAGGAGAGGCGGCAGTTCTAATTAACTATTGACCAATCTCAACCGTCATGTTTTGCTAAAATTTCAAATAACTCAGTTTCTTTAAAGATTATGTCCTGTTTAACTTTCAGTCTGGTTTTAGAGAAAAACACAGCACCATCTCTGCGACCGCACTAGTTTTAAGTGACCTCTCCATGGAAGAAGCACTGTGCTGCCTTTTTTATTGACTTAACAAAAGCTTTCAACACTGTTGACCGCAGTTGTCTTTTGAGATACTTACAAATTTTTGGCTTTAACAATAATGTAATGCAATGCAATGGGCCCAAAATTACTTCTTGAATAGGAAGCAATGTGTGGTACTAGGTAACCATAAATCAGATTTAACTCCAAAGGAGTCCCACAGGGCTCAATCCTGGGCTCATTTTTTTTTATATATATTTATATCAATGATCTTGCTGCCTCCACTTGAGGCTGTGAACTGCACTTGTAGACAGATGACACGATTTTATACAATCCTGCCAAATCTGCTCATGCAGCAAGAGAAAAACTCCAGTGCTCATTTAACGCCTTACAGATTCTCTGTACAAGCCCAGATTAGTTTTAAAAGCCAAGAAAACTAAGTTTATGCTCGAGTATTGATTTTATTACTGTGAATATTCCTACCCTTACGGGATCCAGCACTGATCGAGTCACAGAGGAAGTACCTCGGGCTGAGAGTGGATGAGAAACTTACACTTGAATCTCATATTAATAAACTTGTCAGCAGTCAGAAGCTCGGGTCCCCGTATGGAAAGAAATCTTGTCTGCTATGTATGACAAAAGCCGTGGAGGCAACCTTACTATCAGTACTGGACTACATTGATGTAGCCTATAGACATGCGTCTGCCAGTGCCCTCAAACCACTAGACTCAGTCTGTCACTCCGCTCTGAGATTCATTACTGGCCACCCTTACAGCACTCACCACTGCAGAGTGGATGATAAAGTTGGCACTACTTCACTAGCAGCGAAGGTGTGTGATTTTATTTTTATATTTATATATATATATACATATATATATATATATAATATATCCCCTGCCTTCCGCCCGTGACAGCTGGGATAGGCTCCAGCACCCCACCGTGACCCAGAAGGATAAGCGGTTTAGATGATGTATGTATGTGTATATATGTGTGCCTATGTGTGTGTGTGTATGTGTGTGTATATATATATATATATATATATATATATATATATATATATATATATATATATGTATGTATATATATGTATATGTCTGTGTGTGTGTGTGTGTGTGTATATGTGTGTATATATATATATACACACTCGCCAGCCACATGCCATCTTATATCTTATCTGTGATCTCTGTAAATAACTGGATCACCTGTCAGGTATCTAGACTTTTAAACTGAGAAAATCTGCAGCGCACCAGCTAGAATTTACTACAAGAGTCTCTAAACCTCGACTCGAATCATTTTGAACCTTCAGCCTTCTAACCACCTTCAGACAGCCTGTAACTGTTGTAGTTGAGTTTAGCTCTTTAACTTTTCTCCTTTTTATTTAATTTTATTATTTTTTATTTTATCTTACTGTTTTGTTGCAACTGTTTTAGTTGATGTTAACTGTTCTACGGTTCTATTTTAATACATAATTTTATTTCTTTTATTTATTTGTTATTTACTTAAGTTTTCTTATCTTAGTTGGTTCATTTAGTCACTTTTAATGTGTTTTCATTATGTATTTTATTGCTATTTTCTGCCTGTTTCTTATTTGAGCTATTATTTTTATTTCTATTAATCTTCTTGTCTCACTGATTTTCATTTGTTTTAGTTGATACATTTCTTTTGTACTTTTACAGTCCCCTGGATAACTGGGTGCATTGTAAATGAGGGTCACCTTCAGTCACCTTCAGAGTCCAAATAAAGGTTGACTTGATTGATTGATTGATTGATTGAAACAGCCCCAGTCCGCTTTTGTTTTGCTTTATTTGTTGAAAGACCTTGAGTCTTACTGTACGTACTTCAGTGAGAAAAACAGAATGCCAAAGATCATATTTATAGTAATAGGGCTGGGCGATATGGCAAACATATCATATCACAATATCATATTTTCAAGATACGTATTACTAATTTTGACAGACACGACGCGCTAGTAGAGTCGCATTTAAAAAACAGACGTCAAAAACTAGGCAGGTGATGATTTTTATTCAGTGTTTCACACACTGCGCTGCGCTAAATCCAATTAAACATGACTAATAAAGCTCTTTTTGTATGGAAACATGCAGTTCAAGTACTGACTTTGTCCACGATATGCTCAGAAAAGCTTATTGTTTGTAATGATGTGAACTTTTATCACGATAATGATAAAATTCCGTCATATTTCCCGCCCCTATAAGGTACTACTGAGGATAAAGCCTGTGATGACCGTTTTAAAGTCTGGTGCTAGGCATGCACCGTTAAGCTGCGTTCACACCGAAAGCATAAAATTCACTGCTGTGCTTTCAAACACATTATTTTCTATGAGATGCGCAGCTGAGATTTTCGCTGCGTGGAGTTCAGTGGCAAACACAGTGGAAAAGTGAGTCCTCCACGGGGTGTATAAAGTAAATATGCGTTCAACTTTTGTATGACACTCTTCGGCCAAGTCTTAGCATGGCCAGTAGCAGAGCAGTAGGTTTTCCGTCGCTCCCCGAAAGTTTAATTTTATCTAACCGTTGCCCAACCAGCGATCTCTGCACATATCGCTGGTGGTGTAAAAGCTGCTTAAACCCCCAACCCAAACTGAAATCACTGGAACACTGGAAATGGGCCCAGTCCCATTTCTTATTTTATTTTCGAGTGTCACCTTGCCCCTCAGAACTGAGCTATAAGTGGTAGTGGTCAAAATCTTCGCTATGAAATAGGACCCTCAAATAAAAGAGCATTACTTTATTAACAGGCTACTAACGCTGCTCTGTAGGCGACCCTGCCAGTCTGCAGTGATAGCAGAAGAGGGTAAAGTTCAGCAACCTCACTGCTGGGCTTTAGTTACATTAGAGGAAGCATATGCCTTTAATTCTTTGGTGATATGAGGCTGAATTCAGCTATTCGCAAGCTTCTTGTTCAGATTTGCCCATTCCTGAGGCGTCTGAATGTAACTGCTGCACCATTTAAGGTGGAACGGGAAATTAGCTAGCTAGTTACTTGAGACATCAGCCTACTATTAGTGTTGTTGATGAAGAAAAGGACCATAATACTTTGAAATGACGTTAAACTAAATTAATACAATTGTTATTATAATTACTCACATGGGGGTTTCTTTCGCTTTTCCTGCCATCTTGCCGGTTTTACTCTTTTTCTCATAACAGTCTGTTTGGAGTGTCTGAAAATCCTCCGTTTGGAGGGTCATGTAGTTCTAACACTTCACCCTACCCCTCTGTCTCAACCAAATCCGGGACACCCTACCCCTAAACGTGAACACCCAAAAGGGCTGGTAGGGGCGAGGGGTGAAATGGACCTTTGTGCTTTACTTAAACAGAAATTATAATATACAGTCTAATAAATGCCATGTTCAGTTAATAAAATAATTTATATAACAAAATATTTTTTTTATACAAAGGTGGCTGTTTAATGGTGCTGTTTGAGTATTTTTCCATGGGGTCAGATATGATTATCTTGGGCAACGCTATCCAAAATTTGACCTTTTCTTAGGTGGAGTCTAAAAGAGTCATGGTGTGAGATCTTATCAGTGCTAAAGAGGACCAGAAAGAGAACTGAGTCCACTTTAAAGTTCACTTATATTGTAAACAGAAAAAGCACTGAGGTCACTTGCAGCTGGTGTCCTTTAAGGTTCACTTTAGCAGAACTGAGTTCAGTTCATTTTAAAGGGGCTCCATTATGAAGCGTAAATAAAAGGGACATGAATTAATAGATTCCAGCTTTCTTAGAAAACTATAAGAATAAAACAGCATAAAATAAAAAATAAAACAAAGCATCATTCAGGCCTTAGTCACATATCTTGAGTTCTTGTAATTATTAAAAAAAAAAAGCAAGTATTCTAGGTAATTTTCGAAAATTAAAATTTTCATATAGCTACAGCCCTACACCTGATATGTCACAAGTGTCCTTTTGCTCACAAATGAAATAAATATCATTAGAAATGAATAACACATTTTAAAGGTCAAAATTCAGACAAAAAATAAAATGGGGAAAAAAAGAATGGATTCTGTGCATTTCACAAAATGAACATTAAAATACAAAAATGTTTGTTCCACTTACTGAGATTTTCTACTTTTTAGACACATTTTATTTACTTTTTTTTGGTCAAGTTGGTAAAACAAGCGCTGCAACACTTGCAGTTTTCATAGCACCAGCGCTACATGCACAAAAATGCAACATGATTAAAGTGTCTATATGTTTTTCTGCCTTCTTAATGAGAAATCTTGCCCTGTCTGTTTTTCCCAGGTTTGGGGGAAATGCTAACTATCTGGGGTCAAACACAGCTCTGAGTTTAAGTATGTTGCTGTTATCCAGCCAAGTAATATTTTCATACAGTTCATTTTCTGAAGGTCAGATGTGGAATTTTTCACCTGTTGTTGTTGGTGGCGGTGGTGGTGTCGTTGGTGGTGGTGTTTTTAGAAGGTAAAACAGTTTTACATTTACATGTAAGTGCAAAAATTTCCTTTCCTTTAAAAATCTCTCTTTGTACAGTGATTTGGAATGGAGGAAATAACAGCGATGAAGTGAAGTCAGGTTTGTCATATGTACTGAAAATATAGAATGTTCAACAAACAGTGGAATTAATTTGCTGCTGCTGCTGCTCCTACAGACAACATAAAGTGTGTGGGAGGAGGGAGCACAAATAACAATGCAGGAAGGTATTGCGCATAGTACTCTACACAAGTTACAGTAAATAAGTATCAAGGACACCAAACTGTACAGATGGCTGACAGTATGGAATGCAGGAATGGCAGGGATGAACAGCTGAAATAGACAGATATGGACAATGTCGCTCTATTGTTTTCTCACTTAATTAATCTTGAACCTTTAAAATATGATAACATAAATTAATACATATTAAGGAAACATAACTTTTTTTTCAGTAGTTTCTGCAAATTATTCTATAAATACAAGTGAGGTACTTGTAGACCTTCACTTCAGTTTTCTCTTGTGATATAAGGGATTCAGAAGTTTAACCAATACATAATTTAAAGAAATTGTTCTGCGAGAAGTCAGATTTACATAACTTTCTACTTACTGCAAATGATTTTGATCAGCCAAGACATGTTTGGTGTCCAAGTTTTACTTCTTTAGTTTAGAAGTGGAGATGCTAGTCTAACAGTGCTAACAAGCATTAGAAGTCAGTAGTCACCCTAAACGTTTCTGTAAATAAGTGCCAAAGTCTTCATACAGTTACTTCAAATTCAGATTATTTCATATTACTGTCAGATTACAAATGACTGTAAATTACATTATCATCTGCAGAACATCCTGCTTTCCTGTACTATCATGCCTTCAAACTTTGGGGTATGTAGCGCAGGGGCATGTTGTAAAACGTCACTAAGCAGGTACAATGCATTAGCACAGTAATATCTAAGGCTTGCCTACTGTAAGAGTTAGTAGTTGCATATCAAATAGCAGTTCTCCTGTCTTTGGTCATCTTGTGTGGAATGATAGAATTTTTTACTCAGGAAAGAAGTGATTCCTGTTATCCTAAATAGCTGCCCCTTCTTTTAGCAACACAGATACGTATAGTTCATAGTGAGTCATACTGTCTTGTAAACCACATCAACTTGTCTTCACAATCTGAATTTGAGCAGGTTGAGAGACATTTTGGGCATTTATTTATGGAAACAGTTTAGGTGACTATTGACTTGTTGACTGTTGTCCAGTGTTTTGTTTGTCAACTTAGCTTAGCAGCTCCAGTTCTAAACTAAATTAGCTCAATTTGGACACCATGTCTTGAATGATTGGCTGCATTTGTGACTGAAAAAACATGTACATTTGAATTTTTTATTTATTTTATTATTTTTATTTTTTTTGCTAAGCTATTCTTTCAGATCTAGAAATGTTTAGCCAGACCACAATGCAGCTTTTCACAAAGAACTGTTTTCAGAAAAGTTTCTATAGAACCATCTACAGCACATTTTCCATCAATCTGAAGAACCTTTCACAGTACAAAGAACCCTTCAACCATGCAAAAGGTTCTTTGAGTGTTCATAGTTCTATATAGCATCATATTCTTTTTTTAAAGATACTTTGAAGAACCATCTTTTTTGAAAGTATAGCTAGCTGGCTAATGTTAGAGAACATGGGATTCATCCTTTTATCGTAAATAAAAAAATTGTAAATAAAAACAAAATGCATTGATGTGCAAATCATTTAAACCCTATATTTCATTGAAAATATTAGAAAGAGAGCAAATCAAATGTTGAAACTGAGAAATTTTCTAGGCAGGTCAGTTTAGCACCCAGACTCTTAATACAGAGCCATGCTGCTGTAATACATGCAGAATGTTGTTTGACATTGTTTTGCTGAAATAATCAAGGCCTTCCCTGAAAAAGACGTCATCTGGATGGCAGCACGTTTCCAAAACCTGTATATATCGTTCAGCATTAATGATGCCTTCACAGATATGCATGTCACCCATGCTATGTGCACTAATGCACCCCATACCATCATGAATACTGGCTTTTAAACTGTACACTGATAACAAGCTGAGTGGTCTTTAGCCCGGAGGACACAGTGTCCATAATTTCTAAAAAGAATTTCAAATTTTGATTCGTTACACAACTTTACCAGCCTTTCGTTGCCCCAGTCCCACCTTTTTTGGAACGTGTTGTTGGCATTAAATTCAAAATGGGCATATATTTTTCAAAAACCAATAACATTTCTCAGTTTCAACATGTGATCTGTAGTCTTTGTACTATTTTCAATGAAATATAGGGTTTAAATGATTTGCACATCATCTTTTGGAAGTGGGGTTGTAATTTACTCAGTTTTCGTCTGTCCTAAATGAAGTTGGTCAGCTAAGAGCAATGCTGCGAGCTTCCACAGGAGGCTTTCATAGCTCATAGCTGGCTTACATAGCTCACAGCTGGAAGCTAACAGGCAATAGAGGCTTTCTAACCCTGTATGACTTACTGTTATGTTTAAAAAATGACATTTATTAAAAAAAAGCACAATTAGTCCAATTTAATTCTGAGATGAAAATCATGCTCACTTTGATAAGATTTCTAAATAAATAACCTTAAAAAAGTCTTGATTCATATTGTGCATCAAGAAAAAGTATCATGATGTATTTGTGCCATTTTGTCCAGGCCTAATAGGTATAAGTTTCCAAGCTTGTTAACATTAACCTCTTGGCTCCAGTGCAAAATTAAAGAAGCAAACATCAGGCACAAAACATGTCTTGGCTGATCTGATACATTTAGGCTAAGAGGGAAATCATGTGAATTAGATATTTGGCCAAACTGTTGTTAATGGAATTCAGGTCATGCTCTGGAGTGCTGCTCTTTTGTGTTTACCCTGCTGTCACGCACCTCATTCAGCCCATTATTTTTGTCGGTCACACACTGGCCTGTCTTCGCTGTGTGGCTGTGTTCTGAAAGTTTGTGTAATGTAGCCTTTCACACTACAGGCTACCATTCTAACTGCACCACTTGAGTGCCTACTTGATGAAACAAGGCATTGTGTAATACATCAGCCTTTTAAAATGTAACTGGCCGTTCCTCACAGTGAGAGCTAGTCAGGCTAAAGTACAGCCTCCACATGGCGGAGGTAGTTTCAAAGCAGTGTTACAACTAAGCATCCCCAAATAGACAGTAAGGGGAGGACCACAAACGGACACATAAATTTATTTGTTGTAAACTTATTTAAATTTTTTTTTAATTTTATTATTTTTTATGTGCAGATTCATCAAAAATGCCTACATTTTCTTATGTTATTTGCTGTTTTACTTGGTTTATCAGAAATAAATCTACCATGTTTGACAGGGTCCCGTTTCATTAATGATATTTACATATTTTTATGTAAAAATCATCTGGTTAAAGGACACAGAAATGAATTGTGTTTTCCATTGATTAATCAGACCTTCTGTAGCGAAATTTACAGCTCTGCCCTCAGTCTGTTACAGTTAGCCCCACCTATGGGATAAGTTGTAACATCTTCACTCTCTGCTTGAAGCTGAATTGTTCAGAGACAGTAGGTGCTGGAAAAAACAACATGGGTTAGATTGTCTGGTAAATCCAGGGTGTAGTACGTGATACTGAATTTACCAGTACGGCCAAACATCATCAAACGGAAGGGAGCAGAATTTCTGAGGGAATAATGTCTCGTGTTCTCTCAAGCCTTCTATAGGAGGTGCTATTGCATAAAGTGTCAGAGGCGTGTGGCCACATTGCTAATGAATGTAGTAGAAATGAATGATGCTGATGTGTTTCCTGCTTCATTATACACAATGACTCTCTGTAGGCTCGCAGAAATGGCGTGTGTGTGTGTGTTTTATGCATTCTCAATTGTGGAAGAGTGCAAGAGGGAGAAATTTAATTAAGGACAGTGCGACAGAGAAAGGCGTGTGTGTATGTGTGTGTGTGGACACACACCTGGAGGGTCCCTGCGTCCCTCCCGCAAAGTTTCTTCTCAATGAGGCAGAGATGACAAATGCCTGGATGGATAGGGACTTCATTATATAGCCCTAAAGAGAGACAGGGAGAAAGAGGAGGGACTGCACTTGCAGACTTTACGGCCCTGTGAGATCCCTTTAATTTTTTTCCTTTTTATTTTATTTGTGTTTTTTATTCTGCTTTTTGGTATTTGTGCTGATTTTTACTAGGGGCTGAGTGCTTGGGGAGAATATCAAACTGCAGTTTTTTTCTTATCAGTATTGCAACTGCGAAATAAAGTGTGATAAATTAAGATCCAGATTAAGTTTATTTATTTATTTAATTTGTCCACTTTTTCTGGTTTGAACCGTGAACACTAAACGTGTAGCGGACAGGTTAGTTGTGTCATGCAGACAGTGTGTGTTTGGTTGCTTCTGATTGTCCAAACCCCTCTACAGGTGGTTTACAAGCTCTGTGTTATTATGAACTGCATGTTGCTGCCGCTGCAGTATGAAAATGGTTTATTGATATGAGAGCATTCACTTGATGAGGAATAATACCCCAAGCAAAACAGCAGCAGTGGTGTTTTGCATCTATGACATTGTGTTCTTGTTTTAACCCCTTAAAATCCCTGGCTTATTGGTAACTATGGCTTATTATTCAGTAACCACAGGGCCGTCAGTGCAAACTGGTTGAGCTATTCTTAGGTTATAGATGTGTGTAATAAAAGTTTGGGCCCTTCGGTGGGCACTTTTTTTTTCTTAAGGGGTTTAAGTCAACTAGCTTAGCCACAAGTGGCTTAAAATAACAAATTTATTTTTGAGAACTATCCGGTAGACAAACATCACAAAACTTTTCATACGGAATTTCAGAAATGTGTTAAAAATCTCCCCAAACTAAAATTCCATGCATTTCTATGTTTCTATCTAAAATCTCAAGATTTTGTCAGAGTATCACGGAAAACACGGACCGTACAATATCTAATTTCTGCAGTGTAGTTATTAATGCCCAAGCACTCCAGAGAGTAAACGATGAAAAAGAATGAGAGGAATAAGAGTAAGGAAGGACAGAGAGAGAAAAATGAAAGCAGTTGAGGCACTGGGCAGTGAGAGATTCAGGTCATTTGCCTTGACTGACATGCATAGACCCACCTTCCCCGCTTGTCATTACTCATCTCTCTTGCTCTACTTTTCCCCCTTCTTTCTTTCTACCTTTCTGTTGTCTGTCTTCTCTCTTTCTGTCTAAGCATATGCAGACTCGAAACAGCAAATCTGTCAAACTTTTCCCCCTTGTCTTTTTTGTGTACTTTAAAGGCCCTTTAGTTTTTGTGATGTTTTTACTATGAACTAGCAAAAGAAGAAAGATTTTGATCTTTTCCTGTTGAGAGAAGTTTGATTTGGGGGCAGTTTGGGGGCAGTCATGGGCTGGAGGTTAGGGAACCAGCCCTGTGACCTGAATCCCCTGAGCCGACAGTATGTGACTGAAGTGCCCTTGAGCAAGTCACCTAACCCCAACTACTCCCTGGGTGCTGCGGATAGGGCTGCCCACTGCTCTGGGCAAGTGTGCTCACTGTCCCCTAGTGTGTGTGCATTCACTAGTGTGTATGTGGTGTGAAATTTCCCCGTTGTGGGACTAATTAGGGTCACTTAATCTTAAAATGGGTACAGGTGATGTCACACCTGCCAAAGTGCCAATCAGAGTTAGCAGCATGTACACATGAGCTTCTCATGTTCCTCTCCCTCACATAAAGTGACTGATCTCCTGCTGCTCTGAGTCCTAGACAAAAGTACCAGCAATTTAACGGTGCTTGTTATGAAGGTTTATCACACTGTCTAAAGTGCAGAGCAGCTAGCGCTATGCTTTAACTCACTAAATGTATCACTAAAATAATACATTAGCATTGCATTAGTTAGGCCCCACCCCAAACTCAGCGTTTCCCTGTAGTTGTACTTCACAGGCGTGCACAATAAAGCACCTGAGAAATTTCTCCACAGTGTTCACAAATATGACCATGCAACTCATAACATAGCTTGTGTGACCTCCATTTCAGTAGCACGGTCCAACAGTTAACCATGTGTGTAAGTATGTATAATATACATACATACACGTATATATGCATATGTATGTAAATTATACATATACATTTATATAATAGTTCTCGGACGTTATCTGCAAAATGAAATTAGATCTCTAAAATGACCGGTAGACAGTTTGTTCTCTATTTTGCACTTTTTACTCACCATTCAGAGAACCCTCGAGAACAGTAAAGTGGTCTATTTTCCTGCATCAGGGGCTCTTGTTCTTCAAAATCAAGCTTGTAGGGCTAAACCTCACCGGTACTGCCTGCCATGTGTGCCATCTCTAGCGCTGTTGCCGTTGTCGCTCACCGCTGCCACTGGAGCCGGATTGATTACGTTGCCAGGGAGACGCCACTGTCAATCATTATACAATCTGACACGCCCACACAATTCTGAACAGGCAGCAGTATTACTTATTACTATATATAAAAATATATAAAACATAACTAATGTTCTGGCCTTGTGCTAGGCCATCCCCAGTTGCTCGGGGGAGACAAGGCACCACTAGTGCTGAGCGGTAACAGCTGTGGGCACCCTACTTAAGGGATGCTCACACGCTGCTTTCTGCTCAGTCTTGAGTTCACGTTGCTGTGTGCATGTCTCAGACCGGTAATTTCGGTATTAGTTCCTCTCTCGGGTCTCGAGTTGTGGTATCACGAGTTTCTCTTAGCGTAAGAATTAAAAAGAAAAAAAAAACCTTGAGTACCCTTTTGGTGACCGATTACTGCTCAGCGGTAACATACTCACTCCCACGTCACAAGGTTGTGGGTTCAAGTCTTGCTTAGTGCAAACTCATTTGTCTGCTTTTCCACGCTCTCAAGTCTGTACTGCTCTGCACTTAAGTGCACCTCTTGTGATTGGCCAGTGGCTTACTCAATAGCGCTCTGGTATCTGAACAAGGGAACCGCCAATTCGATCCCCGCTTGGGGTAAGACAGCCGTCACACTACAATAACACTCGTGAATGCTGTTTCTGTAGCATATCTTGCCTATTAAACATCATTTTAAATATTTGAAACCATTTTGGCAGGAGCTTTAAAGACATAGCTACTACTGTGTTTTAGTTATGCACCTTAGTTTTGTGCATTTTTATAGATGCAGCATCTGAAAGCACATAAGCACGTCTATTTGAGATGACTTGTTGGATGTACTAGTTGGAAAGAGATAAGCTTCAACTAATTGTTAGCCTCTTAACTCCAGTGCAAAACTAAAGAAGGAAACTTTAGACACCAAACATGTCTCGGCTGATCGAGTACATTTGTGGTAGACTGTGTACATTTGATTGACAGCTTTTCCTTTAAGTGAACTATAATGATGTCACTTGTCGTTGAATATCCCCTTACCGGCTGGAGTCAGCTAAAGGCTAACACACACACACACACAAAAAACCCTTTCCAGCATGCCTTCACTGATAATGCTAATTGAACAGTGGCCTCAGGCTACAGTTAAATTATATGAAATATTGATGCCATATTCACAGCAGCTCACTCAAATGCATTCTAATTGCAGGTATCAAAAGCTGTGGAAGAGTTACGTGAAGTTGCGCCACCTGCTGGCCAACAGCCCCAAGGTGAAGCAGATCGATAAGCAGAAGCTGACGCAAAGAGAGGTACGCAGACCTTAAAAAGCACACAAACACACACAGCCGTGTCAGTATCGTGCATGCATGTGAATGTGTATGTGTTACACACTGCTCACTTAGTCCAGTGAAAGCTTTAGTCCACACTGACCTTCTGAAGTTCTCACTGTCAGACACGAGACTTTAATTAGTGCATTCTCCAATCTTATAGCCTCAAAGCTGCCCCACACACACACACACACACACACACACACACACACAGTCTCGCCCTGTCTGTATTCGTCTGTATCTCTGTTCAGTTCATTACTGAACACTTCTCAGTCTATCAGACTATAGGATACACAGATGGAAGATATAAGAACAAATACTGATTAGAATTTGTTATATAGAGAATACTTTTATTTTTTCAGATAGGAACTTTATTTTTTGCTTTATAGGCAATAGTTACAGTTACAGTCTAATTATAATGTGAATTATTACAATCTATAATATAGGAACTATGTATAATCTATTGAACTGAGAATAGTTTAATTTTATATTAGGACTAGTTATTGTTTGCTATTCAGGCCCTATTATATAGTGAGTAGCTACAGCCTAATATATTTTGACTGGCTACAATATATGATGTAGAGAATAGCTTAAACTTTTATATAGGGACTAGTTATTATCTGCTGTACAGGTCCTTGTTTCAGTTTGTTATATAGTGAATAAATACAATCTATGATATATTGACTATATACAATCTACCATGTATAGAGTAGAATCTATAATATAGGGACTTCTTAAAGTCTATTACATAGAGAATAGTTACAATCTATTGCATAAGGCAGGGATTGGCACCTTGAGGCTCTTTTACTGCCCTGTTGCAGCTCCACAGCAGAATTAGATTTGTAGATAAAAATAAAATCCTCCTTTGCTGTAGAATAAAGCTCTGCTGATCATTCAACACAGTTTAACAATAACTGGTCTTAAACGCTGGAGTTAGTGTATATCTGCTAATTCACCCTTTAAAACTGAAGGTTGGCGTGCAGACTGCTGATCACCGTAGCAATGTAGACAACAGTCTCGCCTAACTAGTAGCTAACAAAAAGGCAAAAAGCAAGATTTAAGACAAACAATGATAATTTGGAGATGAATGGACTATAGTCACTCCAGCTGGTTTCCTGATACGTTTAATCTGCGATGAGAAACTGTCAAACACTAAAAAGTCATGAAGCTAAATTTTCCTGTTCCACCTTAAATGGTGCAGCAGTATCATTCCGGCACCTCAGGTCCCATTTAAGGTGGAACAGGAAAATTCGAACAAGAAACTGGCGAGTGAGAAGCTGTCTACAGCCTTGTAAAAAGTCAAACATCGAGAGACATTTTACAAGAAACTGTTCCACTTTTGAGAAAAAAGGTTTCCTGCTGGAGATGCGAGAAAAAGCAGCTATAGCTGAGCTAAAGCTTAAAGCAAAGTGTACATCTGTGTTATTTTTATCCTAAGCTAACACATTAGCACATCCTTAGACTTACTTACAGCCAAGATGTTAAAAATCTACTTCAACAAATGGACAAATATGTTGTAGCTCGCAAGGCCTGTTGAATTTGGTGAAAGGAGAAAATGGTTCTTCTTAACATTTGGGTTGCAGACCCCTGATATTGGACTAGTTATAATGTATTATGTAGAGAGTATTTTAACTTTATTATTTAGCGACTAGTTACTGTCAGCTATAGAGGAATTAGTTGTAATAAATTATACAGAGAATGGTTACAGTCTGTTATTAGGACTAGCTTAATTTTATTATATATTGAATAGCTACAATCTATCATGCAGGGAACAGTTCAGTTTATTATACTGAGACTAGTTAGTTAGACTGTCATTATTGCCTGTGTTAATCAGTAAATGATTTAAAAACTACTTCAATGGAGAGGGCTTTTAAAAAGGCTTTTAGAAAGTATAAAAACACAACATGAATGGGTGTGTCCAGACTGTGGTTCTTACAGTAAGAGAGAGCAGATAATATAAATATGCATTGTAAATCATATCATGCAAATCTCCAACTGAATGCATATTTGCATACGTTTGGTCATGGATCCACCAACTACACCTTTCCTTCATGCTCTGTATTGGATTTCCTATAGAAGGCTCTTGCTGAAGCAGTGTGCTGTCGGGGTTGGAGGGTATACCCTCTTAGCCAGCAGGTTTAACGACTTCGCTGCTGTAGAGGCTGTACAGGGCCGTAGGGGTGAGCACAGGCTCAGGATGAGCCCTGTCTCACCACAGGCTGGAGGCTTTGATAGCTATCAAACACGCTGATAAATGTGATGATAACTCATCAGCGTTCATCCACACGCAGAGAGCAACACAGGCCGAGGCACAGGCTGATAGAAAAGGAGCAAAAGAGGCAGCAAAGCAAAGCAGATCGAGAAATGTGTACCTTCTAATATAAATGGAATAAAATTTTGACCATGGCTGTGTACTAAACTGACTATAATCGATTAGTTCTTAAATATTTTTCTTATATTCACAATATTTACAATAATTTACACCCAAAGGGTTCTTGCATTGTTATAAGCTTGACATCTTAACAATAGTAGAACCCTTTTTGGTGCTATATAGAACCACTTTCAAAAAAGATTCTTTATAGAACCTTTCACCAGCACACTCTCCATCAATCTGAAGAACCATTTTACCATGCGAAGAACCATTTAAGCAAGCAGATGGTTCTTTGAGTGTTCATGGTTCTATGTAGAACCTTTGGTTTTACTAAAGAACCATGTTTTTAAGAGAGTACATATTGAAAAAGTTGTTTTGCGAATGCTGACCGATTTTTGTCATCATATTTCTGTTTACACTGCAAAAAAAAGGATGCTGTACTTGTTGCACACCCAGTCAGACACATTATTTTGACCATAATTATTGCTTCTCATTTCACCCGTGCAATATCCAACGGCTGTTTAGCATTGCATTTTATGTCTGAATTGCACAGCCCTGGTCTGAGTGCAGTAGTCATTACATTGCAACCTCTTAGGTGGACAGCAATGAGATCCAGTCTTTCTGTATTCAGCACATCATTATGATATCTTACTTGTTTTATGGAGATGCTGTCTATTCTGAATCATTGCTGGACCATAATATTGCAGTACCACCTATTACATGCTGATGAGAACCTCTTTCATTTGAGAACATCTGGCATTGGTGCAGTCTATCGGTTATCAATGCTCGAGTTGCTCACTGTAGTCTCTAGTTAAGTGATCTCAAGGTAATTTGCCAGTATCAACTATTCCCTGTGTTCCGGTTCAGATGTCGTATTCATTATTTATTAAGATTGTTGAAGATTCCAGAGATTAATATTGGCTAGAAAGCACTGACTAAGTATATTAATAACTTTAGACTTATAGACTAATAACTTTAAGTGGCTAGAACTTTCTGTAGCTGCACATGGTTGCCAAATTTGTCTACTCAGCAACAGCACTGTTTTTTTTTTCCCCTCTCCTCAAGTTACCAGGGTGTAGAAGAGATGGAGAGGAAAGCACCAGACTCTATAAAGAAGCCTAGGAGACTGGGGGAGACTGTAGGGAGGAGGCATGTGGAGATTAAAGAGGAAGGCGAGAATGCATGAAGTAGAGAAGTCAGGGAGGTGTATGCTAGGAGTGAGCAATGAGATGATTTCACATAGTTGTCATGATAAATTACATCACAATAAATGTCTTCTACATAAATTAATCAAATTCTAATTGGCTTAAGCGCGGCTTGTAAATATGAAGAGCTGCAGTGTGGAAGTAATGTTCTGACATATTGCGGTACTGTTCACCAAGCGCTCACTCATCAGGGTGGTGGGATGGGGAACATGTGCTTTGTTTAAGCCTGCCCATATATTTGAGCTATAGTAAGTAAAGGCAATAGCCAAGAATAAGTGATATACTAATAAATATCGCTGTTGTTGGAAGAAAACCTTGTATCTCCATTTTTGAGGTTTTTCAGTTTTTGACATAATTTGAAAATACTTGTTACCTTTTACATTGTTTGTAAATTACATGATGAATGGGCTAAAGGAAATGGCCCAAAATTGCTTGGAAAAAGTCTGGTTCCATTCACTTACATTAAAAGTAAAGTAGGTTTTTTTCCTTCTCCTGTAAATTTACCGTTTTGGAGATACGAGGTTTTCTTCTGACAACAGCAATATGTAGGTCAGCGTTACAGCTCTTTTTGCTGCAGGATCATCTAACCAGTTTAACACTTTAACATGCTAGTTCTCTAGATGAGCTATGTGTGAACATGTCCACGGCTGAGCATATGCCATGTTTGAAAAATGAATGGTATTTTAGGAGTTGTAGATAGTTAACAAGATAATGTATGTTATGCTGGATGCGCTGCTGAAAGTTCAATTGTTTTTAAAAGAACTAAAAGAACATTACATAATTCCTTTCTTTAATATTTAAAGTGATAGTGATAGAAAAATCAAGTTTAGCCAACTATAAACTGCTCCAAATATAGTCAACCAGCATGTTTGGTGTCTGAAGTTTGCATCATTCATTTTGCACTGGAGCTCCTAGGCTTGAAGCTAGTGTTGTCATGCTTGCCTCAAACCACGTCAGGTTGTTAAATGATCTCACACAGACATGCTTTTTTCACTGTTCTGGCACGACTGTTGGAAGTGCACCGTAGAAATAAAACTGAATTAAACAACCTGGTGACTTTTTGACTTAGAAATAGAGGACAGTAGTTGAAATGTCTAACTATATGAGAAATGGCATGATACCCCTTTTTTTTTGGCTGATACTGAAAGCTGTATGTATGAATGTATGTATGAAAAGTACAGCCGAAAGTACAGTAGGTTTTGAAGCAGCTTGCTAAATACTTCTAATTAACCAAAATGGATGCAGCCTTCTGTGGTTCAGTGTGAGTCACACTGGGTCCTAAACCACCTTGACAAGTCTGTGTGACATTAATGGAAGACCTGGCTGCAGTCTGAGAGAGTTGGGAAATGTTTTGTGGACATATTTACAGAAAACTTTTAGGTGACTATTGACTTCTAGTGTTTGTTAGCTGGGCCATTCTTTTGAGGGGGGGGATACAGTTTTAGTTGAGTTTAATCTACATCGACAGTCTAATGTGAAATGCAGTAGCTGTCCCTTGATCACCACGTCCCTCTTGGATTTGTACTGCATGACTTCATGACTGCAGCCACTGTATGAACTCCCAACCTGCAGTTGTAATCCTGTCTTGCACACTGTGAACTTATTACCCGCCATCATGTCTGACAAAAGTTTGCCAGTCTGTTTAGCAAGTGCCAGCACTCTGTGCCTTTTCCTTGTCTTTCACCTAGTCTTCATTGTACCAGATCTACACACAAGGCAGCAGGGTAATAGGTGATGGCTGCCAGGGTGCACCTAGAGGAACCGAGCCTGGCAAGGCTGTATCTCTGTGGCACACTGTTGCTCCAGGATCCCCTGTTACGAAAAGTCCAATTACCCCGCGCTGCCTTCGGAAGGCCAGCAGTCTTCGTGAGGCTATGCGCGGGCAGGGATGACTGCCACCAGCATGGCACCTAGGTGCTAGCAATGAGCTGCAAGATTAGCAAGTGAACCAGAATCAGGATGCAAAATGTGCAAGTGCTTTATTAAGGCAGTGGCTTTTTATTATTAATTTTTAGCTTTTTGTTAGTAATAATGTCTTTACTGCAGCTTTACATCATATTTTGAATGTTTGCACTTGTTTTACATGTGTTTCGCTATTATGATGTAATTATTAGTCCACGTTGCTGACATTTATAAGCCAACATCGTTATTTAATTGAGGAAAAAAGCAAGAGATTAAACCTCTCAAGGCTTTTTGGACCTCATACATAAAAGCATATTAGCCTTTATGATTACGTATCCCGTGATTGAAAATAGTGCCTGTGCATTCGTCAATTTTGATTAAAAAAACATAATTTTATTAAAAATTCCCTTTATTTTTGACCAGATTTCACAAGCAAAACGTCCACTTACACATAGTTGTGGGATCAGAAATGAACGTACGCTGATACGTACTTAAATACCAGTATGTGCAAAGTGGGACAAATGTCATGTTAGCTTGTGACCCCGCCTCCCAACTTGGAAGTTCCCGCACCAGGTGCATCCCACACATTTCGTCTAAATCCCTTTGTTCCTCCCTCCGTTCTGCACCCCTGCTTTCTTCTGGGACTGAGCCCGGACTGCAGCTTGTACTCATTTCGAAGACTCCTGTTCGCTGAAGCTCTGCAGATGCACGCTGGTTGCAGGTTCGTCTCCGGAGCCCTCGCGCCTCTCTGTGATGCTTCTCTTTGATGCGCAGTTCAAAGTGGGACGGCGTTATTTATTCATGCCTTTGTTGTTCTTATTTCCTCGCCGTGTCACAATCCTGCCGCTCATGGGTAATTTAGACCCTCCGACTTTTTCGCGCCAGCCTGAGACTGACACATCTCCTCCGAGGGGGAGAGAGGAGATGATATGGGGACGGAGGGAGGGGGAGATGGAGAGGAAAGCACAGAAGAGTTCCACCAAAAAGCCACAAAGAATGAGTGGGGGGGGATGAAAATGCATAAAGTGTTGAAGTCTAGACGTAGAAGCATGAGGCGAGAAAATGCCATAACTAAAAGAAAGTTACATAATTCTTCTCTTTAATATTTAAAGCGATAGTTTGAAGAAAAATCAAGTTTACCCAACTTTAAGCTGCTCCAAATATAGTCGATCAGCCGCGACATGTTTGGTGTCTGAAATTTGCATCATTCATTTTGCACTGGAGCACCTGGAAGTTTATACCTCACCTATTAGCATCATGCTACATGCATGTGTTGTCATCACATGCTTGCCTCAAGCCATGTCAGGTTGTTAAATGATCTCACACAGACTAGCTTTTTCACTGTTTGGGCGAAACTGTTGGAAGCACACCATACAAATAAAACTGTATTAAACAACTTGGTGGCTTTTTGGTTCAGAAACAGAGGATGAGTATGGCCAGAGATGGCATGATACCATTTTTTCTTTGCTGATACTGAAAGCACCATTTAGCTGCCAGAAACGTTAGTCTGCACTAAAAATAATTAGGTGGTCTTGACACATTTAGATAGAAATATACACAACAGAGGTGAGTCATGGGACAGTTAAGGATGAGGTTGAGTCGTGAATGTTAAGGCCGAGTCTGAGTAGCGTCATGAATCACTTCAGGGAGAGTTTGAGTCGAGTTGCAGTTCATTTAAGGGTGATGCAGGATGGGGTTGCAATTCAGTTAAGGGCGTGTCCGAGTCAGATTGCGATTCAGTTAAGGGCAAGTCAGAGTTGAGTAGCAATTCGGTTAAGGGCGAGTTCTAGTTGGGTTGCGATTCTGTTAAGGGTGAGTCAGAGTCGAGTCATGATTCAGTTAAGGGCGAGTCCCAGTCGAGTTGCAGTTCAGTTCAGGGCGAGTCGGAGTTGAGTTCTGAATCAATTAAAAGTGCTTCAGAGTGAGTCGGTTAAACCGAGTCTGTGTCAAGTTGTTAGTCAGTTGAAGGCAAGTGTGGGTTGAGTTTTGAATCAGTTAATGGCGAGTCTAAGTCAAGGAAAGAATCAGTTAATGGTGAGTCTACGTCTTGTGTTGAGTCAGTTAAGGACAAGTCCAATTCACGTCACAGTTCAGTTAAGGGCAAATCCGAGTAGAGTTGTGAGTCACTTAAAGGTGAGTCTGAAGTGAGTTATGAGGGTGTAAAAAGCCTTTCTGAGTTGGATCGTGAATCACTTAAGGGCGAGTCAGAGTCAAATGAGTTAAAGGTGAGACTAAGTCAAGTTAATTGCGAGTCCGAGATGAGTTATGAATCAGTTAAGGGCGAGCCAGAGTCACGAGTCAGAGTCGAGTTGTGAGTCAGTTAATAATGAGCTCGAGTTGGGTTTGCGAGTCAGTTCTTAGTAAAGGTGAGTCTGAGTCGAGTCACAGGTCAGTTAATTGTGAGTGCAAGTTGAGTTGTGAATGAGTTATGGGCAAGTCGGAGTCGAGTTGTGAGTCAGTTAATGAGCCTGAGTCGGGTCGAGAATCAGTTAAGGGCAAGTCAGAGCCGATTCGCCATTCAGTTAAGGGTAAATCCAAGGCGAGTTGTGGGTCAGTTAAGGGTGTGTCTGAGGTGAGTTGTGAGCCAGTAAAAAGCCTGTCCAAGTTAAGTCGTGAGCCAGTTAAGGGCGAGTCTGAGTCAAGTCACGGGTCAGTTATGAATCAGTTAAGGGCAAGTCAGAGTCGAATCGTGAGTCAGTTAACAGTGACTCTGAGACAAGTTGTGAATCAGTTAAGGCTGAGTAAGTCCGAATCACTGACTCGAGTTGCCCACTCTGCTGATACCCAATATTGGATCAGTGCCATCTCAAAATATTTTGTGTAGTGACGTCAGAGTTAGGAACTGTGTAGTTGGGTACATTAAACAGTGTGGTGTGAAACTTTCTGGAAAGCCAGATTCAGCAAACAAGTGATGACAGGAAAATACAAAGGACGGAGTTTCACTTTTCAAAGTAAGAGAACTGACACTGAGTCATAGCCACACATACCTACACACGCTCTTAATTCCTCTCGGCTTGATGGTGACAGCGTGTGTCCGTCTTTACTTCTAATAGACAGACGGCCGCTTGTGCGCACGTCCGTCCTGATTGGTCCTCTTCTCCAACATCTAAACCAATCAACTGCCATGCTGACAGCCCGCTGCCATCACAATCGTCCAATTAGCCGCTTTATAGCCCCTGCCGCTCCTCGTCTTTCGCTCTCCTTCCATCATAACCTTTCTGCTGATGCTTATTGGAACAATTGGATTCAATTCGCAAGGGTTTGTTTGACATGACTGTCTCGGTGACAAATGGGCTGAGGCATTAAAGGGCTTATCTCTCTTTCTGTTATCTCTATTACATTTCTCATCATATTCCTTTTTCGCCCCCCGAACAGATGTGTAACTGTTGGTATTGATATTCTTTGAGAGGCTTTGTACACTTCAGCAGAACAATGTGAGTCTGAGTTTGTGTGTTTAGCTCTTTGTTGGGATCAAATGTCCCCAGCATGATGAAAACATTTTGCTTTTTTTCTGCTACAGCTTTCATTAGAAAAAGTAAGAAGTCAAAGCTGATCTTTTGGTTTTGCGAGGTTGATCCCTGGCAAGGGACAGCCAGCTGTGGTCAGGAGACCAAGAGAGGATTGGTCTCAGTCTGTTTGGGGGTGCAAGGTGGTCCTCCCTCTCCCCCATGACCCAGCACTATGCTAGCTAATGCGGATGTCTGTTAGCTCACATAACAGAATTAGTAGTTAGCTTTCTCCTCCAAGTGTGTTGAGCTGTCCATTGACATCGTGGTGCCACTTCATGTGTCTTGGAGGATGCTTGTGCTAACCTTTACCCTCCCAGCTTTGTAGCATTGTATGATGGGGAATTTTAGCTAGCAGGTGGTTTTTGGGTATGGGTAAAAAAAAAAAGTGGCATCCTGGCCTAAAACTAGTAGCATTTTGTAGTGGTGCATTGCATCCCTCAGCCTAGTCAGTTCATGGTTTTGTGGCCTTTTTTTGTTCTCTGACTACAATACCCAGCATGCATTGTACAAATATATCAAACAAACCAGAAAATGTCTCGAGACTGTTGTGGCACCACTGTAGTAGGCGAGTAGGCATGTTTTCAGTAGGTGCAGTGGTGGTTGTTTTTCATTTTGGCCAGAGTCAACCTTTAAGGTTTAAGTCTCAGTCCTTTTGCCACCACCTCCAATCTTAGTCCCTGAATCCCGATCCAGTGCATTTATGTTCACAGATAAAACCTAACAAAGTATAGTACATTAAAGTTAGTAAAAACAACCCCATCAGATTTGTTTAAAATACTACAAACTACCCTGATTTTTAGTTTTTGCTTAGTGTGACACTCTCCAAACTTACACTCCAAACTTTCTGGGTGTTAACAGCTGTTTTCACTAAGACTGGGTGTAACTTTTATGCCTGGCTGGGGATCAGACATAGTCAAATTCAAGACCTTGACAAGGCTATTATAACTACTTCAAACAAACTAGTTTTTTTGCTTGTCACACTGCGTCTTTTTCTGCTGCTACTTGAGTCACTAGCATAGTATGCAGCAGCGTTTAACAGCAAAAGTCAGTTTAACTTCACTGACTTTTCATTTATGTGTATAAGCAGTAAGTGAAAAAAAGCAGACATATTGCTAGCAAAAGAGCTGTCGGATATATGCAAACACCTTTTCCCCCATTTTTCTCCGTTGCTTTGGTAGCCATCTTGTTTGTTCTCGCCTTGCGCATCTACACTATGAGTAGAAGCAGAGCTTGCCGTGTAGTGTAGTGTTTACAACAGAAACAGACTGCAGAGCCGTTCCAGAGCTGATGTCCACTTCCTCCATGCACAGAAATGTGAAGAGCTATGGTGTGTTTCCTGAGTCATGATGGAGATGGTCACAGACCCCAAAATATACCTTTGGATGTTGGATTTAAAAAGGTCGAGAAGCACTTTTCTACTCGCTGTTGCCATCCTGAACCCAGCCGTGTTGACTTTTACCTAAATTAAAAAAAAAAAAAAAGTTTATGCTTGTAATTTTGCCAGTAGTAAGTATGTACATGCTGCCGTTTTGCTTAGTAACTTAGCTGCCAGTGTTGCATGTGTTTTTTAAATGAACACACCCTGCTAAGACTGACCTTAGTTGCACCTAGGCGTAACTTTGATTGGTGCAATGGATGTAAAGTCCTCTCTGAAAAATGGTCTTAGCTATAACCAACTTCACAGTTGAGACCATCTTAGTTAAGACTGATGGTGCAACCAGCCCCAGGGAACTAAATCCATGTTTTCTTTCTACGTAGGTTAATCTTACTCTTGTGAGATCACAGTACAGTTGTACAAAGTATGTCCTGTGAATTACTTTTCGATGTCCAAAAAATTTATATATTTTGCCAACATTTTTCTTGAGTAGTGCGTCCATAAGCAGTATCCTCACGAATCTCAGGGCTGGTGTGGGTTGTCCCGCCCACCCAGCTTAAAAAAAAATGTGTTCAACTACAGTGTCTGTGTTCAAATTCGTCAGAGTGAAGGCTAACGACCAAGCGAAAGCTAGCGAATGTTACTGTCAAGCTAGTTCATCTATCTGCTTGTCATCTGTCCGTCCATCTGTCAATCCTTCCGTCCATTTGTTCAGCCGGCCATGCCAGCATTCCTTGGATGCTCATCTAGCAGTAAAGCGGATGAGAAGCTTTACTTCTTGAAGACCTTGCCATGTAAAAGCAGGAGGATGTGTTTAGTGAGTGGACACAGTGGGGATAGTCTACAACAGCTTCGTTTCACTCATTACTCCCCGCTCCTGCTGATGTGGTGAAGCAGGCTGGGATTGTTGGACTGAGGGATGTCAATCATTTGTGCTTATCAGAATATTAGGAGACTGATGTAAGTGTATGTTTTGGTTAGGTAAGCAATTACACACATTTAGAAGACCATGGGACCCCCCACCCCCCAACACACATACACACATCACCTCAATATATATTAGTGTGTGTGACCAGCGATACCTACACTGATGAGAACATTCAGACTTCTTGCTTCCTTTCAGAAACTGAGGCTAAGCTTAGCATCTGGGGTTACAGTGATATTTAGGTGGTGGAACTCCTGACAGCTGTTGGCTATAGACATTGGCTAACCAAGTAGCTAGACTGCTGCCTCCATTTACACATAGTCTGATAAACAGATGTGGCTGTTATGGGGGTTGGATTGAGTTAAAGATCAGTGCATACATCATTAAAAGTTTCATGAACTCAACAGCACAGTTGACGTTGAACTTTTATTTATATAACATTTTATACATGAGAGTTTACACTGATTCTATTAGTGAAGGACCTCACCTTTCAAGGCCTTCAAAGAAAGCTTAAGGATTCCGGGGAAAATAAAGGAGTACATCATCGTTCTCGTTGTATTTAAACTCTGCAAGAATTGTAGTAAAGTCCTTATTTAATTTGTTAATTTTTGGTTTAGTTTGGCTTACATGCTACTAGAGTCCCATAGAGGTGCTAGCAGAAATGAGCATTATTCTCACCCGCTCTATGGACAGGGTGAGGGAGGCGGAACATGATATAGTTGGCAAATATTATTTTTCCATACTTGCTGGTGCACGGTGATGTAATCTAAATTCAGAAGACATTTTAGAAGCAGATAAAAGTCATTATACAGGGTGTCCCAAATAAATTGACATCATTTGAGATGTGAATATCTGAGTAACTACATGTCCCAGGCAAAAGAAATTAAATAGGCTTCATGTTGAACAATACAAGATTTATTTAGCAAAATTTGAACAGAAGTTCAGAGGGATGTAGATTTTCTAACCGATTTCACAAAGCTTCACAAATGTAATATCTTCCGATACTGGTGGCCGTCCAGCTCCCTTTGCCCTGCATAGACAGCCTTCCTCTTTGAATTTTTTGTGCCATGTCCAAATCTGCTTTCCAGTTGGTGCGTTTTTATTGAATTTTCTCAAAAATTCTCGCTGCACACTCTTGTTTGACTGTGTTCGAGCATATTCTAACACATTCTTCCTTTTCATTTCCAGTGAACGCCATTCTTCAACCTGAAAAAAAAAACATTAAAAATTAAACTAAAAATTTTTACACATTTTGTTAAAATTTATGATCATTTGAGGGAGAACTGGCTGTTATTAGACTACAAAATTATGTCAGTTTTTTTGGGACACCCTGTATTTTGATGAAAGATTACAGAAAACAGGAACTTTGTCTTTTACTTGATAGGATGATGCTTAATATGACCAAAAACCTGGACTAACGAGATAAAAAAGGCCAGTTTTGTTTTCAAGTTCACTTACATTTTTCCTGTGGAACATGATTGGTCCTTATTTTTTCTGTGCTCCAGCCGCAGTGAATGCGGTTCAGCCACACTGCAGCTAAAACCAAAAAACTCCATTAGAAATCAGAAAACTTCAAAACTAGAAGTTTTCTACTTGTGTTCTGGGTCATTCTGGCCCAGTTTAATCTTTGGTTAGCAGTTTCTAACTACAGTGATAGACTGTTCAGTGGAGACTCTTGGAAAGATAGCAATGCAAGCAAGCGTGTGTGTGCTGTGCATTTTAATAACCTGTAATGTAATTTGCAGGAGGCTCTGCAGAAGATTAGGCAGAAGAACTCAATGAGGAGAGAGGTTACAGTGGAGCTCAGCAGCCAAGGCTTCTGGAAGACCGGAATCCGCTCTGATGTGTGCCAGGTACGTACACTCGCAGTCGTATGAGAAGGTTTGAACGGCCCTGGTCCAATGACATGTTTTTGCTCAGGCCACATTTTGTGTTTTTTTTCCAATATGTTAAATTTAGCTAATAAACTGTAATTGTGCCTTAAAATGTGTATGTATCTTACATATAATGAAAGGTATAACAGATTCATTTCAGTATTAATGGAATGAACATTCGCAGCAGTCTGTGGAAATGCAAAACTGTTTCACCATCACGATATGCCTCTTGTTCTCTTCCTGGCTTCTATCATTTTCTGTCAAAACTAGGCATCTGGGGCTTCTGCTGTGAGTGCACCCACACTCAAAACCACTCTGTAGTATGTCATTAGTGCTCTATAGAACAATCATTCATTTTTAAAACACAACATACTGAGAATTGCCTTGAATATTGATCTCAAGATTAAAAAATAATTTCAAACCTGAAAATCATTGTGACCACAGAAAAAAAAGTCTTATTTAAATTTTAGATCTTTGTAAATATTTGTAATGATATGTCCGATGTCTTTTATATATATCGCTGTTGAAAGAAAATCTCATCTCCAAAATGGTAACTTTACAGGAAAAGGAAAAGACCTACTTTACTTTTAATGTAAGTGAATGCAACCAGAATTTTTTTTGAGTCATTTTGGGCTGTTTCTTTTGGTCCATTCTTCATACGATGTATACACAATGTAAAGGACATCAGGCATTTGTCAAAAATTGCAAAAATGGAGAGGTTTTCTTCTGACAGCAGCGAGATATATATATATATATATATATATATATATATATATATATATATATTGTGTTATATATATATGTATATATATATGTATTTGTATGTATATAGACAAATATATCACACACTATATAGACAAAAGGGCACCCCTTTTAATTATTGAGGTCTGTTTCAGCCGCACATTTTGCTAATGTGGTTGAAATTAAGCACATAGCCTTGCAGTCTCCATAGACAAACACTGGCAGTAGAATGGGTCGTTCTGATGAGCTCAGTGGCTTTAAACATGACACTGTCATAAGGTTCCACCTCTGCCACAAGTCAGTTTGTGAAATTTCTGTCCTGCTAGATCTGCCCCAGTCAACTGTAAGTGCTATTATTGTGAAATGGAAACATCCACGAGCAACAACAGCTCAGCCACGAAGTGGTAGACCACGCAAACTCACAGACTGGGGCTGGTGAGTGCTGAAGTGCACAGTGTCTATCCTCTGTTGAATCACTCACCAAAGAGTTCCAAATTGCCTCTGGAAGCAACATCAGCAAAAGCACTGCACATCAGAAGCTTCACGAAATGGGATGGAGTGGTGTTTATGCACAGCCCCACTGCACTCTGAAGCACTGGAAACGTATTCTGTGGAGTGTTGAATCATGCTTCTCTATCTGGCAGCCTGATGACTTTGGTGAATGCCAGGAGAACGTTACCTGCCTGACTGCATTGTGCCAACTGTAAAGTTTGGTGGAGGAGGGATAATGCTATGATATGATATAACATTAATTAGCTATTTATAGAGGCCTGTTATAGTGTTTCCAAATACATCATCAGAAGAGGGTGGTCTTTAAACAGGAAAATGTCACTCTAGAGTCCACTGCGGCACCACTGTACGAGACAAGTAGGCATGATTACAACAGATGATCCTTTTGGCTTGGCTAATTAGTCACATTAACCCCAACACTGATTATCGATTCGTGCTGTAGCAGTGGAATAGCTAGACGACAAACCTCAAACACTCGTTGTCAGTACAATGAAATGATTGATTTTGGTGATTATTGTTAGCATGCTAATGCTAGCATTGTTGGTCAGGACCCCCACAGGACCACCACAGAGTAGGTATTTATTGGGTGGTGGGTCATTCTCAGCACTGCAGTGACACTGGTGACATGTTGTGCTTGTACGAGTGGATCAGACAGGACGCTGTTGGCTGGATATTTTTGGTTGGTGGACTATTCTCAGTCCAGCTGTGACACTGAAGTGTTTAAAAACTCCAGCAGCACTGCTAACTACTAACACACCACCACCACATCGGTGTTACTGCAGTTCAGAGAATGATCCACCACTCAAATAATACCTGCTCTGTGGTGGTCCTGTGGGGGTCCTGACCATTGAAAAACAGGGTAAAAGGGGGCTACCAAAGTATGCAGAGAAACAGATGGACTACAGTCTGTAATTGTAGAACTACAAAGTGCACCTATATAGTAAGTGGAGCTGATAAAATGGACAATGAGTGTAGAAACAAGGTGGTTTTAATGTTATGGCCGATCGTCCAATCGGGGTGTGTGTGTGTGTGTGTGTGTGTGTGTGTATAAAATACCTACATGTAATAAGAATTTTCTAAACCTTAACCTAACCTTAACCTCAGCAACCAAAAAGCCCTTTCAGTTCTAAAAAATAAGAGTTTTTGTAAAATCTTGTAAACCTTGTTTTTCCTCTGAGTTTCCAGAAAATATGTTCTGAGCATGTACAGAAACAAACATACCTCAGTGGCCTTCACTTCTTCTGCTCATAGAAACTACAAACACCCAAGTTAACTGTAAATAAATGATTTATTTATGGGAAGCCAGTAACTCGGCTACTGTAGAATTAATCAAACAAGACGTTAAAAGAATACATATTGTTCTGTTAACTTACTATTACAGGTCCATTAACCTTCAGTTTCAAGGCAGCCAAGTTTCCTTACTGCTCTGAATTAAGATATGAAATGTTTTTTACAGTGCAGCCTGGCTCATAAAAAAAAAAAATAGAATGAGAGAGAAATTTTTCTCTCCTTCCAGCCCCCGGTCACCGTCCCACCGTTTTTTTTTTTCTTTTCTCCCTCTGTTGTTGATGACACCCAGATTGTGTGTTTCACGCTTTGATCTTTCTCTCCGTCAGAAGTGCTCTTAATAAATAATGACGAGCTGATTGATTTCAGCCTCTGCGGCTTTTGCGCGCGTTTGGTTCCATCTTGTTCTTCGGGGGTTGTTGCAATTTGTCTGTTCAGTAACTTTGTGTTTTTCACTGTGTCTTCTGTGTTCTCTCTCTCTCTCTCTCCCTGTGTGTGTGTGTGTGTGTAGCATGCGATGATGCTTCCAGTCCTCACACACCATATCCGTTACCACCAGTGTCTGATGCACCTGGATAAGCTCATCGGATATACCTTCAAGGAGCGCTGCCTGCTGCAGGTAAACAAGGAAACGCTGAAGGCAGGACTGGGCAGTATAGCCAAAAATCACATCACTGCTTAGTTTTCCATATAAATTAATGATGATTAACATCATCCAAGCACTGGGAATCCCCACATGACATAAAGAATTCCTGACTGCTAGTGTAGCCACTGATATGGAGGCACAGATATGATTTGTGGCTAGTGTTAATGTTAGCAGTCTGGCTTCCTTCTGTATCTGCCAGCTAGTGAAAAACACTGTTTCTGACCAGAAGTATTCACCCCTAAACTCTTGTAGTTTTAAAAAGTCCTTCCACTTCCAAAATACATGGTAACACTTCATAAGAACAGGCCCTACAACTTTAGCAGTATCTAATAGTTTGTTAATAGTTGAAGGGTTTAATTCCAAAACGTACAGACCACTTTCAAGAACTTTCCTTATTTTCAAGAAATGTTTTTTTCTTGTGGCATTTCCACATATAAGAATTATTATTATTAGAAAAATACAAATGTATTGTTCTTTATATCTCAGCTGTTATCGTTTTCAGATAGACACTGTGATATAATAGTTAATTAAGTGTTAATAAATGGTACCATTTGCGCAATAAAACATTTACTAAGTGACATTGTAGAAACCTAGTCATTGTAGTTTGTTAGCAGTGATTTAGCTATTTGATACTCAATTCTATAATATCAAAGATTAAGCATTTGCTTGGTTGCATAAAAACAGTATTCATTATGAAGAATTTCTTAGTAATCGTCTGTGTCCTGTTTACAATGATTGAGTAATTACTTAGCCAATCATCATAGTTATTTAAACATTAAGTTGTTAAACATTAATAATCATTAATTGTAGAGTTTATGATGTTTATAAATATACACAAGATTACTTATTAAATTATATGACTTATTATATTAATTGATATTACTATTATATTACTATTTTATATAATATATAATATAAATATTATATTAATATTACTTATTATACAAAATTACACTTAAATATAATACATTTATGGAAAGTATTGTAGTGCATTACAGTGCTTTAATTACATGTATGCCACTATGGTACAAACAACAATTATACAAGAATTAGTACTATTATAACTAACATTTACTATTAGATAAGTATTGTGTTGTTTTTTTACAGGGTCCTC
This sequence comes from Colossoma macropomum, assembly GCF_904425465.1. Lineage (NCBI taxonomy): Eukaryota > Metazoa > Chordata > Actinopteri > Characiformes > Serrasalmidae > Colossoma > Colossoma macropomum. The sequence goes on from NW_023494790.1 coordinate 11,473,196, forward strand.
TTATAGTGTTACCAAATACATCATCAGAAGATGGTTTTTATAAGATTTTAAACCAGAAAATGTGACTCTAGAGACAGGGTAGGCGTGTTTGCAACACTTTACTAATGCTGTTTGAAAACTTAAAGTAGTTATTAGTCGCGTTAACCCTAAAACTGCTGGTTGCTGTAGCAGGTGAATGGCTAGACTTCTCTCTCTCTCTCTCAATCTAAAGAGTAAAATACACACATATAAACCTTTACTGCTATAACTGGATTGAGGAACAGACGAAAAAACCTAAAGCGCTCATTAGCAATATGATAAAACGTGTTGGTTTAAATATATCATTTAATGGCTACTGGACAGGGAACTCTGTGTTAATAAATACAGTCTATATAATATCAAAATACAAAAACATTAATCTGATAAATGGTGTGCTTGTGATTTGGGGGGTGGTGGTAAAACGGTAAAGCAAAGTTTTATCATATTGCATTAAGCTCGAACTGCAAGTTTGTTAAAAATAGAACGCAAGAGACTCTACCTACAGGCAGGTGGACGGAGAGAGAGTTAGATATGAGGGCCAGCTGTGTTTTCGGTAGCGGTAGAGCTGGACAGATGTGTGGCCTGATGGTGCCGTATTGGAAATGATCACAATACGAGCGAGCACAGCTGTTCCAGCCTCGGCTCTGCCTGCATAAATCACTGTTAGAAAAGACTTTTATGAAGATCCATCACATTAAAGCTTCCAAAAGCCAGCGCTAATATCATAAGTCACCTTTCCTCTGAACACTGCGGGCAGGTGGCCTTGAATTGTGCCCACCTGAGGTTTCAGAGAAACTCTTCATCTTACAGAAAGGATTTTTTTTTTCTCATGAGCTCGCATAGTTCAGGGAAACAGTGATTAGGAGTAGAAAGTGTATCTGCAAAACAGCTTCTGCAGAACAGTGCCACTCTTCATTGGGAGTCATGTTTTTCTTCTTTGTCCCATCGTTCTTGGTAAAATGTTGCAACTCCAGCATAAACCCCAGTTGCGCTGTAGTGCAAGTTGACCTTGTCCTGAAAATCTCCCAGGCTGCTTGTTTTCTCAGGCAGCTTTGAGACTTTAGAGCCAAGCAGTTCCCTCCACTCCCTTGTTTAAATCAATATATTTATTAGGTTTTTACCATTAGTTACATGTAGAGAAAAAGTCGACACTTTATGCTATGATTATTAATATTAATATTATTATTACTACTGCTATTGAGTGCCATCAAGCCAATTCCAACTCCTGGCAACTATATGAATAGAATTTCTCCAAGCTTCTTAATGGCTTATTCATGATTTGTCTGATCCATCCATCTTGTTGCTGGCCGTGCTGTTCCTCTTTTACCTTCGACTATTCCAAGCGTTATTGTCTTTTCCAATGAATTGGCTTCTTATGTCTAAAATAAGAGAACTTCAATTTGGTTATCTGGGCTTCGAGTGAGGCTTGATTTGGTCAAGGATCCTTTTGTTTTCTTTGCTGTCCAAAGTTTTCCGAGTTTTTACCAACAAAATTTTGCCAACAAAAGTTCAATTGCATCTGTGTTTTTCCTGTTTTGCTGTTTTATTGTCCAGTTTTCACCTCCATAAAGAACCATAGAAAGGACCATAATCTGGACAATTCTGATCTTTGTTTAGGGAAACATGTCACTGCGTGATGATCTTTGCAAGCTTCTTCATCCTTTTGCCGAGAGCCAATCTGTATTGTATTTCCTGACTGCTGAATCCTTTGGATACATTATAAATCCCCTTCAATACATTCACCCCAATGTTATATTCCACGTAGTTGTTCCAAATATGTTTTATGCTTTGTATCCTGTGTACATCTAGTGTCACCGGATCTTCAGATTTACCACAACAAGCTATTTTAATACTGTTATATACCAAAACAAGCTTTTCAAACTGTAGTCTACCACGTTTGATTGAAGCTCACATTTGGTGAGCTTGCCAGTGTTATGATGTCACTTCAGTGGGAGTGTTAGCTTGCTTGTAGGATAGTTGTATTTTGACTCATTCACAACCTTTTTAATCGAGGATCTGGTGAGATTTGGAGGATAATATGGCAAAACGGTCTGGCTTTGGAACATTTTTCTTTAGCATACAATGCCATAGGATTTTTTTTTTAACGCTTTCATTTTTCCCCATTGAGAAATCGGTTTAGTACTAGAGTTCCTTATGTGGGCGTAACACAAATACAGAGGTCTGTTTCATCTGTGTGACAAGCCATTTCTTCTTCTCTGGGTTAGGTGGCACTGTTAAACAGTAGCAGCTATATCGCCCTGTCCGAATGACCACATTATAGAGCATTAAAGAGATCATTTTAAATGAAATAATGCAAGCCAGGTAGCCCCCTATGCTTCCTGTGGTGTGTTGCAATCTGTGACCTACTTATCGACAGCTAGTTAACTAATAATTCCAGCCCCAGTAAAGTAAGCTCAAAAAAAGCCCCCCTCCCCCAAAAAAAAACAGTTAGTTCTGACCTTAAATTATTTAAAATATAAAATGGCTAAAAAGTAACCATGCGAAGTTACTGTTACTGTAGCTGTGTGTGGTCTTTGCTGTTTTTTAATAACTGATGTGGTCATAATGTGAACATTTTTTTAAGCCAACGTTTGTGTTTGGTGAGGGAAGCCATGTGAGGGTGTGAGCTGCAGCACAGCTTTATCAGCTTAACAATGTAATTATACATTCACACTGGCTAGGTGACCAGTCATTTCCTATTGGCAATAGGAAATGAGTGGTCCAGTGTTTTTTTATTTGCAATGTACTTTTCTTGCTTCTGGCAAAAAGTGAACATCCAGAGATCCTCTATATAGTGCATATTTTTCCATTTTCTTGTCAGAAGCTCAACAGTGGACACGCCCACTCACGTCAACAGGAGCAGCCTCAAACACACCCACATGAGATAAACTTGAGGCAACATTAGCGCCTCCTAATGTGAACGTGTGCTATTCGACCGCAGTACACCATTGTCAGTTATCTCATGGTGTAGCACTCCCCTCGTGTGTTATTGCGTAAGTAGGTAAATCAGCAGATTCACTAAGCAGTAGTTACTCAGTCGATCATATAACACACAGCTCTTCTAGCTGGAGCGCAAGGAGAAACAGAGCTAAAGGAGAGGAAGTTCAGATAAAGGGACGCGTAGAGCCCGAGGCCTGAGCGGCCTGTCTTGGCCTGATAGCTGAAAAATCAATGAAGCTGATTCACACCAGAACGAGCACTGGATGACCCCAAGTGCGTGTTTGTGTGTGTGGACAGATTACCATCTTAATCTGTATTTACCACCTTCTCTTACCTCTTAAAAAACGCCACCTTCCAGGAGATTTCACACATACACACTCTCTCTCTCTCTCTCTCTCTCTCTCTCTCTCTCTCTCTCTCTCTCTCTCTCTCTCTCTCTCTCTCTTTCTGCATCAGTGGATCTCCGCTCTCTGCACCAAAAAGCAAAAATCCTGCGTAGAGCTTTAGTGACGGCAGAAGATGTGAAAGACATACACGCGTGGATACACCCTGCGGATTCTGAATAATTTGGTTCTGCATGTGTTACACAGGCTTTCAAATATTCTCACTGGTGTGTGGGTGTGTGTGGGTGTGGGTGTGTGTGTGTGTGTGTGAATGTGTTTGTGTCTGAAACTAGACATATCCAAGAAGAAAGGCAAGTCGTAGAGTCAACAAATCGTACATAATTAACACTTAATGCAATATGTATTTTGCAGTTTTAAAACAATAGTTTGACACACAAAGAAATCAAAGTCGCACACCCCCACCCCCCCCACCTTACCCCAAATGTAGTCGATCAGTCAACAAATGTTTGGTCTCTGAAGTTTATTTCTTTGGTTGTGCACTGTACTATGACGCTACTCTTTTTTTTTTGTTTTTTTTAATATACAGTGTTTTAACAGTGTTTAAATGTTTATTTTTTATGCTGTCTTAAACTGTTGCGGCCAACTTTGAAGCTTGAATTTTGTCTGTAATTTTGTCTATTTTTATAGCAGGCTGATTCCAGTATTGTTGTGGCATTGAGCAGTGTAACTCTTAAAAATGAAACTTTTATTTTTATTATCAAATCATACAAAAGGCAAGACAGGTTTATTTATGTAGCGCATTTCATACACAAGGACAAGTCAGTGTGCTTTTTCATAAACAAAAACAAAAAGAACATCTAAGGCTACGTTCACACAGCAGGTAAAAGTGGCCAAAGTCTGATTTTCTCACCAAATCTGATTTTAATTTGGCTGTTCACAATATCTTTTAGGTGTGATCTGTATGTGACATCAGTTTGAACAGATCAGCTCCTAAACTGACCATCACAGGAGCCATCATGAAGCGTTATTGACTGACAGCTGTGCTCATCACTCAGAATGTGTTCAAGCTTGCTGTAAAAAGGGCGCGTTATTCGGCCACGGTCACTTGTTCTCGGATTCTTTAAACTGCTTTCAGACTTTTAACTGTTCTTTGACGCTGCAGCCTCGTCTACCTTTGGCTGCGTTCAGCCATTTCTTTCTAAATCTCTTGGAACATGGAGGGTTTTTGATGAGTCTCTTTGAATTTTTTGGTACGGAAACATCAGCCCAAATGTTTGAGGTCACAGCAGCACAAAATTATGACGAATGTTGAGTTGGATTAACGTAAAAGTTGCATGAATTCTGATCTGGCTGTTCAGACAGAGTCGCATTGCCGCAGATCGGATACATATCAGATTTCAGTACCATATATGAAAGCGTCTCAAATCAGAATTGAAAATGTCAGATTCAGTGTGTTTTTGCTGTTCACACTGACACACAGATACACATCTGTGTCACTTACAGAGAAAAAGATCAGATTTGAGCTACTATAATATGTATCACCAGCATGTGCTCTATTATGGAAGTGCACAGTGTGCTGTCAAGCATAATAACGTCTCCCTGCAACAAATATGATCACAGTCTATAAATAAGCCTGCTGGATGAGTTTTTTCAGTCCTGATAACTTTTAATGAGTTATCGTGAAGCATAAAAAAAGTGGCATATTAACTTCATTTTTATAACAGTGACTGTTTACACCCAATACAGTTGCTTGAAACACTTGCCAACGCAAGCTGAAAGACCTTATATTTGTCTTTTCAGTGCAAAACTAAAGTGAGATTCACAGCAGTAAAACTACATCAACGATCTTCATAACATAGCGCTGCATTTTTAATAAACGCCAGGTGCATTCATTGTCAAAACAAATAAATATCAAGGCCCTTATTGTGGTTCATTAAGGTTAGCTTAGCGTATACTGGGTACTGGGTCCATCTTTCGAGTGTTTTACCAGTTTGGATGTTTTAGCACCATTAGTTTGTACTGTTCTGTAGCACCTTTGCATAGCTGCTTGCTCAAGTTCTTTTGGATTGCCATGAAGCCAAAGTATGTCCAGGCGGTTTGCCTGTTACCCTATTTGTCAGCCAAGACCTCTCGCAAAGCTGTAACCAGCTGCAGTTGCCATTTTAGCAAAACATATCACTACATTCCAGCATGAGAACTTCATCCCAAATGCCAAACATGGTGGTGGTAGTGTCACAGTTTGGAGCTGTTTTGCTGCTCCCTGTGTGGTCGGAATATGTGCATGGTAGCCTATGTGTGTGTCGAATTAGCGAGCACAGAAGTGGGAAATGAGTATTAGTAGTAGTTTTCAGAGTTGATATGTATCGATATAACATTATCAACAGTACACCTGTCAAAACCAACCAAACCAAAGAATTGAGAGGTCTGCACCCAACAAGGTAGGCGTGAAAGTGGCCTCAAATAGCATAATTGTAATCAAGCGTTACTGGCTGTGTGGTAGTGGTAGTGCCAGGTCTTTTAAATAATATTCACTGTGAATATAAATGACTTAAAAGGACTGTTTTGTGGACTAGTTTGGTGCAGATTTGTATATGTTTTAGACAGTAAGGTAGAAGTAAAGTAACGAATAGTGAGGTTACTTTTTCCTCAAAGTAACATGTTCTCACATCACAGTTTGTGAAAAATGATTCATAATTTGTAAAGGATTGTATTTTCTTTTGAGTACGTACCCCAACACTCTCAGCCATACAGTTTACACGATGCCGGTTGGTGAGGTATAAGCACATACATTAGCTTTGTAGCTTCGATGTAGACTTGAGACACCAGACATGTCTTCTTGGTTAATCGGGGAAGGGGAAAGTTGTGCAACTCCACACAGTTTTTCTGTTTATTTGCATTTCAACCCAAGATACTCATTTATTCATCATGGTTCTGGCCAAAAAAGCAAAAAGATTATTGGGAGAGGCCATGAGTTACAAGCAGTGCTTTATTAAATCAAATAATCGAGCAGCGTTTGTCCTTTGTGGGAGTCTTAGTGCAGTGACAGACTCCAAATGGCTGATGCAATAACTGGCTACATTTCTGTAGTGCGAGTATTACCCCACCTCCGCTGCTTCATCATACCTCCAGCTCAGACCTCTTGCACAACCTGCACCAGCTGCTAATACTGTACACCTCGTCCCTTTGCTCCACTTATTTGGCTCCCTGGATTCCCACAAACTTCATCCACTGACTGAGATTTACACTCACCGTCCAGGAAAATTTTTCATTTTCATTATTTACTGACTGATCATCAGTGAAGGCATTCATATTGTTTTTGAGTCATTTAATAAAGTTTAAGGTTGTAAGGTTTATATTTAGCTTAGAGCTCTTACTTAGATGTCTCTATCGTCAGTATAAGAACTATCAAAAGACGTCACGATGTGCAAACCTGCAGAATCTGAGGAGCTGTCAAACAAATGTTTGTCCATGTTTGTCCAACATTGTCCATGTTGACATGATTTCATCATGAAGTTCCTGCAGACTTTTCAGGTGCACTTTCATGCTGTGAATCTCCTGTTCTGCCAAATCCTGAAGCTGTTCTATTGGATTCATATCCGATGACTGGGAAGGTCAGTGAAGAGCACTGAATTCATTGCCGTGTTCATGAAATCAGTTTGAGACGACCTTTGCTTTGTGACATACTGCATTATCAGGCTCAAAGTAGCCATTAAAAGATGAGTAAGTTGTGGCCATGAAGGGATGAACATGGTCAGCAAAAATACTCGAATAGTCTGTAGCATCCCAGCAAAGATCGATGAGTATTAACGGGTCCCAAACAGTGCCAAGAAAACATTCCCCACACCATTACACCACCTCCATCAGCCTGGACTGCTGACAGAAGAACCTGATGTGGTTTTCAGCTGTTGTAGCCCATCTGTTCACCACAACTGTACAGTCATTACCTGAGTTCCCGTAGCCTTTCTGTCAGCTCGAACCAGTCTGGCCATTCTCTGCACCATTCTGAGTAAATTCTAGAGACTGTTGTGCATGAAAAATACAGGAGATCAGAAGTTCTTGAAATACTCAAACCAGCCCATCTGGCACCATCAATCATGCCACAGTCAAAATCACTGAGATCACATTTTCCCCCCATTTTGATTGTTGATGAGAACATTACCTGAAACTGCTGGCCTGTATATAAATGTGTGTGTGTGTGTGTGTATATATATATATATATATATGTATGTATATGTATATATAGGGTATGCATTTTTGTCGCATTTTGTCTATATATATATATATATATATATATATATATATATATATATATAATCAAGAAAAGCAATTCTCACAAGGCCCTATGTATTGCATTATACGAAGAGCCCCCTTTTGAAGAAGAAAAAAATTAAATATAATTTTGATAAGCATTAAATGTGGACGTTTTTTTTAAATGAATATTTCACTGGAGCTTGAAATTGATTTTAGTGTACAGTGTTGTAAAAAAACAGGTTTGAAGGTGTGCAGCAGCAGAAGGAGTTGGGTTTGTAATGAGGTTTTCCCAAACTGATCCCTCCCTTGCTGAGTGTCCTGTTCAATTCCAGCATCCACAGAGACTGGATTTATGAAACAAAGCTTAGGGGAGTGTGTGGAAACCGTATTGCAGTTTTATTATATTCTATTACCTCTGGAGAGGTGACCTGACCTGCATCCGAATTTCAACACAGGCCATCAGGAACACAGATGGTTCCAGTGTCTCCTGGCATTTTGTTCAGGTTCATTTGAGGTCAAGGAATGTTGTGTTTTATTTTTGCACTCATAGATAATTTTTTTACATGACTGTTTTCTAACCTTTCTTCATCCTTTGAAATTCAACAGGCTGTTTTTGTTACTGCAGCTTACAGACTGATATGTAAATGACCTCTCTTTCAATGTAGGGCTTATAGCTTCAGCATTAAGGGACAGGGTTAACAGAGAGTTGCATAAACTCAGATGTGTTTATTATGAACAGAAAAATTTCTGTTTAACTTTCATTGATTTTCATGGCTTATTCACATGGACAAAAAACAGGTTCGAAGCCCTTCCTCTGGCGTGCCCTGCTCGCGCAGCCTGTTCTCTTAGCTGTTAACACAAGCGCTGAAAAAAAAGCAAGACTTCCCACGTCTCTCACTCATATGTGTGAAACAGACCTTACAGTAATTTTACCAGGAGTAAGGAGCATTGTTGGGCACGATCCAAGGCAGTGTAATTCACTGAGGCATGACCTTGAGTGGCTTATAGCTTTACACTTTTACTTCTACAACAGGGACTCACTCCCAGTCCTTCATGTTACATGATGCTGAAATATGCAGAACCAGAATAAATATATTACTATATACTGGAATTGTACTGACTTTTGAAGCTTTACTTTATGTTTCTTGCTTCCACATTTCCTTCTTTTCTTCTCTTTTTAGCTGGCTATGACCCACCCTAGTCATCACCTGAACTTTGGGATGAACCCTGACCACGCCCGCAACTCTCTGTCCAACTGCGGCATCCGGCAACCGAAATATGGAGACAGGAAAGTCCATCATATGTACATGAGGAAGAAAGGTGCGCACTAAAGACATTGTCCTGTATAAGTGCACACTCCATGAGTGAAGGAATCTTTACCCCACCAACTGGACTTACCAGCTTCTCAGCACAAACTCACAAGCTCTCTATGACACCAGAGTAAGCAGGGTATCAGTGCAAGAGCTCAAGACCTGGATGGGTTTTGGGTTATTATATCATTAACTTAGAATTGTAAGGTTCTCCCTGCATTCAGTGTTTCGAGATATTGAGTATCAAGGATCTTCCTTCCAAAATAGCTAAACTCTCATATAGTACAATTGCCTTTTTCTTAAGACTCAATGCATTTACCCTATTACCACACATCAGTTGTTAATAAATCATTTTTAAAAGTCTAAAAGCTAGTTTAACTCGACTTCCGAGCCAAGCTCTTAACCCTTAGGTGACTTAAAAGTTTAATGACATGGTTAAAAGATGATTTTTGATTGGCTTTCCCACATTCGTCAGCCTCACTGATTGGACTGTAGATGAAACTTGTGAAACCAACTTGGTATGCAATTTTAATTTTCTTTTTTTTAAACATAGACTTCAATGTTTGTTCTCTGACATTTTCACCACAGCGTCAATAATCAGTTCTAAAGATTTGCTGGGTACATAACTCAGTTTTGACGAAAATGAAAATGGTCAGTTGGAACCTCATGAATCCAATCCCACAATACAGCTTCAAGAATTTGTTATTGACAGAGTAAACATTGTTTTTTTTTTTCTTGGCAGTAACATCAACATTACAGCAGCTGCTGATCACATGTTGTGAATGTTAGATGCCAGTGAAGCTGTGTGGCTTTGTTTGTTGGTTTATATCTTCTTCTTTTGTGTCATCCCTGTCAGGAATTAACACTCTGATTAACATCATGTCACGGCTGGGACAGGATGACCCCACCCCCTCCAGGTGAATGCTGTGCGAGTCCAAGGCCGTTATTCATTTGGTTAAAATTAAAAATGGAAATTGAGTACAAGTTATTCATTTTTCAGGAGGTAATTCTGAGCGGATAGTCGAAGAAAAGGAGAAATAAGTGGAAGAGATTCCAAAACTGAAGTTCAATAAGTTAAATTTGCAAATCAAACAAAGAGTCTGATGGTGTTCTTAAAAAAAAAAACACCCCAGAGTCCAGACCTCAACATCACTGAATGTGTTTGGGATTGCTTGGATAGTTAGAGGCAGGAAATGCAACCAACTTCTGTCACTGAACTTCGGAGGTGTGGAAAAATATCCCTGCAGATTTCTTTAAAAAAACTAAAAGCAAGTCTCCCGAAAAGAATATAAGCTGTAATGAAGGCAGAGTAGACAGACTAAATACTGAAAATTGAGATTTTCTGTTAAATATATGTTTTTTTCTTGTCGTGTGTGTTTTTTTCTGTCATTGAAAAATGAATAACTTGTACTTAATGACTGTTTTTTTACTGGAAATCAAATAACTGAAGGGTGGTCTCTGACCTCAGTGCAGTGCTGTATATATTTGAGTGTGTACACCTCTGTATATGAGTCTGTATATGGCTGTGGCTGTTTGTGTGTGTGTGTTATTAAAAGGCGCTCTCTGTCTTTCTCTGACAGGATTAATCATAATGAACGGTTGGAGTTTCTTGGTGATGCTGTGGTGGAGTTCCTCACCAGGTCAGAATTCTGATGGACACTCTCTCTCTCTCTCTATCCCCTCTCTCTCTCTTTCTCTCTCAGTACCCTGATTTATCGGTAATTGGTATTCTGATATTTTCTTTCCTCCCTCCACATTTTCCCCATTCCCTCATTTAAAGTCTGAAATTCTCCATGACAACTGGTAATTAGCTGGCTGGATGCTGCCAGTAGTATTGACTTGTAGGTGAAGGCTCCCCATGCCTCTGAGTGCTCGGCCCGCCGCTACGCTAATTACATATAGCTATTATTAAACGAGCGTGGAGGCAAAGCCACACACAAAAACAGGGAGAAAGAGCAGGACTCCGGCTTTCATCTGTTCATTAGCAGAATGTTAGGTTAGAGAAAACCGCAGGAGATGGACAGCCTTTATTGATATTCTTTTGCAGTATGGCTGTATCTTTTTATTTGAATTCTTACGTTAAACCATAAAAGAAAAATGTAATTAGCCAGTCCAACTCTCTCAGCTTTAGTGATCTGTTTCCACATTTTTTCTGTTTTTTTTTCTTTTTTCAAGGTTTGTTCAACTTGAAGACTAGACCAGAGCTAAATTAAAAAAGAATCAAAAATGAAATGTGATCGCTGTGTGGTTAAATGAATGTTTGTTGTTAGCTTTTAATCTTTCTTGGCAGAAGAGACTTATGTGAAAGTACAGGTAATGTGTGAAAATCCTACTCAGCTAGAAGTGAAAGTATGGAGGAAGTTAAAGAGTATTGATATTTAAATAAACTCAAGTACATAATAAAATATTTTATAAGTCCATTTCCAAAAAAGTTGGGATGCTATGCAGAAGGTAAATAAAAACAGAATGCAATGATATGAAAATCATGTAAACCATGTTTTAAAGAAAAATACTACAAAGACAACATATCAGATGTTGAAACTGAGAAATTTTATTGTTTTTTGAAAAATATTTGACCATTTTGAATGTGTTTTGAACAACACATTCCAGAAACATTGAGACAGGGTCATGTTTACCACTGTGTTACCAACACTCTGTAAGTGTTTGGGAACTGCGGAGACCAGCTGCTGTAGTTTTGAAAGTAAAATGTTTTCCCATTCTTCTTTGTTATAGATTTCAGCTGGTCAGCAGTTCAGGGTCTCTTTTGTCATATTTTTCATTTCATAATGTGCCAAATGTTTTCAGTGGTGACAGGTCTGGACTGCTGGCAGGCCAGTTTAGCACGTGGACTCTTTTAATATGGAACAATGCTGTTGTAATACAGGCAGAATGTGGTTTGGTTTCATCTTACTGAAACAAACATGGCCTTCCCTGAAAAAGACGTCATCTGGACGGCAGCATATGTTGCCAAAACATATTTATATATCGTTCAGCATTAATGGTGCCTTCACAGATCTGCAGGTCACCCATGCCATGTGCACTAATGCACCCCTATACCATCATGGATGCTGGTAGGCTTTTGAACTGTTCACTGTTAACAAGCTGAGTGGTCTTTAGCCCGGAGAACACAGTGTCCATGATTTCCAAAAAGAATTTTAAATATTGATTCGTTGGACCACAGGACACTTTTCCACTCCCCCTCAGTCCATTTTAAATGAGCTCAGGCCCAGAGAAGGTGGCGGCGTTTCTGGATCCTGTTTATAAATGGCTTCTTCTTTACGTTTTAGAGTTTTAACTTGTGTATTTTTGGATGCAGCAACTAACTGTGTTCACAGACAGTGGTTTTCAGAAGTGTTTCTAAACCCATGCAGTGATTTCCACTACAGAATCATGTCTGATTTTAATACAGTGCCACCTGAGGGCCATCATGGCCAGCAAATACTGTTTTTTGACCTTGTCCCTTACATACAGAGATTTCTCAGGATCCTCAGAATCTTTTAATGTTATTATGTATCATAGATGATGAAAAGCAAAAAAAAATAGCAAGTTTTGCTATTTTACGTTGATAAACGTTATTCCTGAATTGTTGCACTGTTTGCTCACACAGTCTTTCAGTGGTGAACCCCTCCTCATCCTTCTCTGCATAAAATATTTTTCAAAAAACAAAACAATTTCTCAGTTTCAACATTTTGATATGTTGTCTTTGTACTATTTTCAATCAAATATAGGATTTAAATGATTTCCACATCATTGCATTTTGTTTTTATTTACTTTTTGCACAGTGTCCCAACCTTTTTGGAAATGGGGTTGTAATATATAAAGTAAAAAGATTTCTTTTTTAGCGTTGTGTGGTGGGGTGGTGTGGTATTGTGGCTATTGGTGGCCCTGGTCCTCGCACAAGGACAAAATAGCTTAGTTGTGGGCAGTTTTATTTTACGTTGACGTGAAATTAGGTGTTTTAATAAAAAACGGTTGCACTGGAGCTGGCAATAGAAAAAATAAAAAAATCTCACGGCCTTTTGGATTTTTTTTAAGCACACTGTTGTTTGACAGATACTTAGAGGCATTAGAAATATGAAGGTGCATGATGCTTTCTGTTCTTTCACCTTTCGGCCTATAGCAGTTTAGCCCCACCCATTCAGCCTACAACAGTTTAGCCCCACCCATTTAGCCCACAGCAGTTGGACCCACCCATTCAGACTACAGCAGTTACGTTAAAGCGATGCTGTGTGCTCTTACTGCAGCTTGTAGTTACCGGAGTGGAAAATGCAGGATGGTGATTAAATGTTGTGCTATTCCTGGCTGTCAGGAAGAAAAAAGATCATTTTGCTGCATAAAACCACACAGCTGTTAGAAGTAGACTTGTAGTGGAAAAGAAAGTGCAAGAAAAATGCAAAGGCTCTGTATAGGCCCTTAAAATATAAAAGAGCCAAGCACAAGAGGTCACTTTTTATTTCTGGGTCCTCCTTTTAGGTGCTTTAAATACTATTAACTTCTGAATAAATCAGGCACAAATGAAATGAAAGTGGTATAGGTTGTGTCCCTCAGCTGGTATAAAGCAGTGTTAAATATGTCGGAGCCATATGGGGACAGAGCTCCCGCTGAGTGGCTGAGCACAGACCTCATTATCCTGGATAACGAATGGTGGGGGCAGATGGAGAGGGGGACTGTGGTGGTAGAAACTGCTGTTCGGACAGAGATAACACAGGCACTTCTCAACCGCTGATGAATTTGAGAGGCAACAGAAAGACTTCAAAATGAATTATTTTAGCTCCATCTTGCTGGTGTACAGTTAGAGACTGCAGCCCATCTGATGATGCACCGTTTGCATTATCGATCGCTTGATCTTTTATCAGTGGTCAGTTTCGGGAGGATCTTCCAGTGGCTGGTGATGTATGAGAGTGAGGTTTTTAATGACATGGTTGCTAAATAGAAGTTTAAGTAAGGGGTTTCTAATAAAGTGGCCAGTGAGTGGAAGTATAAGGGAGGGGTTTCCAATAAAGTGGCCAGTGAGAGGAAATGTAAGGGAGTGGTTTCTAATAAAGTGCCTACTGAATGGAAGCATAAGGGAGGGGTTTCCAATAAAGTGGCCAGTGAGTGGAAATGTAAGGGAGTGATTTCTAATAAAGTGCCTACTGAATGGAAGCATAAGGGAGGGGTTTCTAATAAAGTGGCCAGTGAGTGGAAGTTTAAGTAAGGGGGGTTTCTAATACAGTGGTCAGTGAGTGGAAGTATAATGGAGGGGTTTCTAATAAAGTGGCCACTGAGTAGAAGTTTAAGGGGAAAGGAAACCCAGTTTTGTTTCTCTATCAAGTTGTTGCTATCTGGGATAATGGCTAGTGCTGTTCAGCTGGACTTGGCCAGCCAGTGGTCGAGCTGCCCTCCCCAAGCTAGTGAATAATACATAACCATCTTGTCCAGTTAGCATGTCCAACATGCCCCTCAACAGCTGGATTGATCTATTGAGAGGCCACTTCCTCTGAGCTGTGAAATGAATTAGCCCATCGCTTCTGTGCTCAGTATTGGCACCGGCATGTGTTTATATGCTCTTTAGATGAGATGCAGATGCGCATGTTGCAACACTAGACTTCTCACACAGATCCAAACTATTCTGCAGCTCTGTGTAATCAGAAGATTTTGCCAAATAAATGGGTGTTCGTGTTGGCGCCTTTTCAGTTAGATCTGTGCTGGATTTTAGCAATATTTATTCCTGTAAAGCACACCTCACAGCTAAACCCGTTCACTTAACTTCCCTAACTCTAGATCTAGAACACTACTTGTGCCACCCTTTATTTTAAATGACTAATTTCATAGAGCAGTAGTTTTCAAGACCATCAGACCGTCTATGCTCTGTCCCCATGCATTTTGATTTGGGTTTGAGCAAAAAATTGGGCTGTCTGGGGGTCCTCAAGGACCAATTTGGGAGCCACCCCTATAGAAAACTTTCATTAAAAAATAAATTTAAAAAAATTATCGTGGTTGTGATGTCGTACCCATGAACACATTATGACCGACAGCAGTTTAGTCCCACCCATTCTCGTTTAAGTGAAGCAGAGCATTGTACCAGAAGTATCTTTAAAGCATCTGTACTTCAGACTGTTAGACCACCCTTTCATATATTTCATTACCAGCCAAAATGGCTGTTAAGTGAAAGTAGAAAACATGCATTTTAACAGAAACTTAAACTGAATCCTGAACAACTAAATACAATATGAATTTTTTCAGTATTTAATGTGTCCACACTTTACCTTTATTATAGCTTCCATTCTTTTCAGGACACCTGCTTTGATTTTATTAAAAAAAATCTTTTTTTTTAGGAACTTTTTGCTATTTTCTGAACACCCCCAACATTCAGACTCACTCTCAGATGTGGTTCAGGTCAGATTTGGGCCGAATTCTGTGTGGCTTGGGTCGAGTTTGGGCTGAAAACTTGATGTGGTTTGGGTTGAATCAATTTCAGGCAGAATTTAGTTGAGATCAGCTCAGTTTTGAACTAAAAAACTTGATGTGTTTTGGGTCAGGTCAAGTTCAAACAGAATTTTGTTGATCCCAGGACAAGTTTTAATTAAAAACTTGATGATGTGGTTCGGGTCACGCTGTTGGACTTCACTGCAATCCATCACCAAAAGTTGAAGACGTCCTCAAACGTGCTTAAGTCTGGCCCCAAGAGACTAAGTTAGATGTTCATGCCAGATTATAACTAAACCAACATTAACTTTAAACCAATCTGTGGCATTTTTCCATCATCATACTAAATACAGATAAGAATGGGTTCAGATGCCATCTGATTCAGTAATACTGTTATAAATGTGGAAACATAGTGATATTGAATTTTATCGAACCTGCCTCGTACTATTTCAGCTCCCGAAAATCAGTATTAGTCATAAAATATTATTCAGGCCTTATTGAAGTGCTCATCTACCAGCTTTCTCTCTCAAGGTCCCTCCCTACGTCTTCCACCACTCTCTTCCCTCTTTCTGTTTAAACAAGTCTGTTATGTTCCTGTGTGGTTATTATGAATGAAAGGCCTCACAGTCTCATACCCCACGTTTACACAGCTGAAAGACTGATGACGGTTCACAAAGGAAAGGAAACGGCACGAGCAAAATCTGAATGGTAGTGAGGTTGCTTTGAGTTTGGCCAACTCAATTAGCATACACTCTGACCTTCTACAGGACAAGTCTCTCTCTCTCTCCCTCCCTCTTTTTCTCTCAAGGGCACTGGCTTGGGTTAAATGCTGATTTTTTGCGCTGAAGTTGTAATAAGGGCCCAACTGATACCAAAACGTTTGTGGCCGATGCTGATTATAGGGGGTCAAAAATTCGGATGAATGATGGATAATATCGGCTGATATTTGTTGGTGACAGTTCTTTATGTTACACACTGATTTTCAGACTTTAGACACATTTACTTCAAAACATTGGTAACTGCTCACCATATGGTCATGGGGGACGAGGATGCAGTCTTGCTTCCTGCTCTAAAATGCAGGGGCGTGGCTAAAATAAGGCTCCGCCTATAGACTAACACTCTGTGTTTCGGTAGTGACATAAAACATGGGATGGCATTTTTTTGAATAAGGTTTAAAGTCATCACACACATTATCTGAGCAACTTGTCCTTCTGGGTCGCAGAGGGTGCTGGAGCCTATCCCAGCCGTCATTGGGCGGAAGGCAGGAAACACCCTGGACAGGCCACCAGTCCATCTCAGGGCAGAACTACAGACATATACAGGCACACACACATTCACACCTAGGCAAATTAGCGTGTCCAGATGGCCTGACTGCATGTCTTTGGACTGTGGGAGGAAACCCACTCAGACACAGAGAGAACATGCAAACTCCACACAGAAAGCATCCTAGTTGCCCGGCCAGGGGAATCTAACCCAGGCCCTTCTTACTGTGACGCAACAGCACTACCCACTGTGAACAGGCACCTCCCAATAGAAAGTTCCCTGTAAATGTCGATTTGAATAAACAGGGTGATTCAATAAGATTAATCAGATTTCAAAATGATTTATTTCACTTCTAAATCATTACAGAACAATGCAGTAAATTGTAAATGGTTTAATCAGCATAATGTTTATTATGTAAATTTACAAGTGCTCAGGATGAACCTCCTCCAGTTGTACAGACAACATCAACGCTATAGTCAAATTCATCCCATACTCGATTGAGCATGTTGGGTGTCACTGTACTCACAGCTCTTTCAGTGTGATTTCGGAGATCATCCAGTGTTGTGGAACCAACAGTAAATGCTCTGAGCTGTTGGAGGTTCACTGGTTCATTTGGGCGGCACGGTGGCGCAGTGGGTAGCGCTGTCGCCTCACAGCAAGAAGGGCCTGGGTTCGATTCCCGGCCGGGTGACCAGGGTCGTTTCTGTGTGGAGTTTGCATGTTCTCCCCATGTCTGCGTGGGTTTCCTCCGGGTACTCCGGTTTCCTCCCACAGTCCAAAAACATGCAGTCAGGCCAATTGGACATGCTAAATTGCCCCTAGGTGTGAGTGTGGATGTATATGTCTGTTTGTCTGCCCTGCGATGGACTGGCGACCTGTCCAGGGTGTATCCTGCCTTTCGCCCGATGACAGCTGGGATAGGCTCCAGCACCCCACCACGACCCAGAAGGATAAGCGGTTTAGATGATGGATGGCTATGCATTTCGGGTACCTAGACAAGCACTACACAAGTCTGCTGAAGTCTGCTTCCTAAGGGTCCTCTCTGGAATTTTGCAGGAAGTCTGCATAATTTCCCTTATGGCCTAGATGAATGGCAGAATCAGACGACCCTATGACCCTGTGGACTGTCCATAATGCGCTCATTAATTCTGCGTGTCTGCAGGTCTGGAGATTTCGACTGGGCAGCTCTCTCTCCAAACTCGCCAATCTGAACAGTTTTGTCTGTGCTGTAACTGGGTTTTCCCGTCCTTATGGAACATGTAATGTAATGATAGTCTTTCATACTTCCTCAGTAGATTTCTCTGTTTAATTTGCTTGCGCTGTGCAGTTGGAGGTTGAACTGGGACTAAACCGATTACTGGATGGACTATACATTTCGAAACAGTAAAATAAACAACCCTGTTCTTGTCTTATGAATTTCCTTTGGGGCCAAGAAAGTAAGCTGTGGATATGAAGCTAAAGGCGCGAGCGCAGTCCCTGATTGAGTTGTGGAAAAGTTGAACACGCCTCATGCTCGTCATAGCAGTACTTGTTGGGCTTGCAAGGAAAATGGTGTGTGAACAGCAGTACTGTTGACACTGCCCTTGGGACACACTAGTGACCTAACAGCGTATCAAATGCACTGTAAGATCAAGCAAAACTGAAATTTTCTCCTTTTTCAAAAAGTTTGGTTGTATATTGTAAATGTGTCATGAAAGCCAGAACATTTTTGTATTTCCACTTATTTAACCTATAGCAGTTTAGCCCCGTCCACTCACACTGAAGGCATACGAGTGTTTCAGCCCAGACTGCTTTTTTTAGCCAAACCGTGTCAGTTTTAAAGCCCCTACTCACTTTACTTGCTTGTCAGTATTATCTATAGTTTTTGTGATGTTTATACTGTGAACTGGTAGAAAAAGAATGATATTGGTCTTTTTGAAATTGCTTTGCTTCAGTCTAATTTGAGTTGATTGGGACTAAATTTGGTGCAGGCGACATCAGATCTGTCACAGCGCCAATCAGAGTTAGCGATAAGGCCCAATCCCATTTCACCCCTCTCCCCTGCCACTTAGCCCTCAGCCCTCCGTTTTGTGCGTTCACATCTAGGGTGTCCTGTGTTTTGTTGCGATAGAGGGGTAGGGTGAAGTGTTAGGACCACATGACCCTCCAAACGGAGGTTTTTCAGAGACTCACTTCAAACGAAGTGTTATGAGGAAAAAAAGAAAAACCGACAAGATGGCTGCACAAGCGACCAAAGAAACCCACAATGTGAACATTGTCTCCGTTTAAAAATTATGATAACTATTGTATTGTCATAACAAACATAAAAAATTGCTAATAGCATGCTAATGTCTCAGTAGCTAGCCGGCTAAATTTCCCGTTCCACATTAAATAGTCCAGTAGTGCTGACACCTGAAGCGCCAGAATGTAACTGCTGCACCATTTGAGGTGGAATGGGGAAAATTGAATGAGAGGCTGGAAAATGACTGACTTCAGCTTCATATCACCGAAGAATTAGGGGTGGGCGATAACAAATAATTATTACATCCCCCCTCTTTGAAAGCATATGATGGCCTAAATGTAACTAAAGCCCAGCAGTGATGTTGCTGAACTTTACCCTCCTCTGCTATCACTGCAGACTGGCAGGGTCACCTACAGAGCAGCGCTAGTAGCTGTTAATGAAGTAATGTTGTTTTGTATTTGAAGGTCCCATTTCGTAAAAGAACATTTCAACTACCCTTTGTTACTCAGTTCCAAGGTGCAAGGTGACACTCGAAAACAAGGGGTAGGGGTAAAAATAAGAAATAGGACTGGGCCTAAGTACATGCCAACTACTCGTGGTGTTCTCCCTCACAAAGTGACTGATCTCCTGCTGCTCCGAGTCGCAGACAAAACTCCCAGCAAGTAGCTTATTTAAGCTTTTCTAAATTTGTTAACAGAGCTTGTTGTGAACGTTTTTTACACTGTTGTTTGTAGCCTAGCTTGATATTTCTTTCTACCTGCATTAGCCACCTGTTGCAGATCCTACTAAGCAATTAACTTCATTTACGAGAGTGTGATAGCTAACAGTCCACCTTAAATGTTGGAATAAAATGATACATCAGCTTAGTATTAGTGTTCACAAACATGACTGTGCTGACTCATAATGGAAGCTTGTGTGCCCTCAGTTTCAGAAGCGTGGTCCAGCAGTTAGCTAGCTGGATATGGGTTATGGATATAATGTTAGTGCTGAGTTTTTGACTACTGGCACGATATAAGACAGCCTATAAGAGAGTTCTCCAACATAAAATGATTGTTAGACAGCTTGTTCTCCGTTTTGTACTTTTTATTCACCATTCAGAGAGCACTCGAGAGGAATGAAGTGGTCTGTTTTGCTGAGGGGGGCTCAGTCATGTAGAGCTGAACTACACCAACTGTTCGTGTCGCTCACTGCTGCCACTGTAGCTTTGTAGGGTTGTTTGCATTAGGGTTAGATTTTTGCCAATCCGATTGAACTCATTCTGATTATAGATTAAGACTGAGGCGTTCATATGCTCACTCTACTCAACATGGAAAATCTCAGTTTACATGCACACTACAAGTTATCTGAATCTAAAATTACACGTATGCATAGAGTAACACTTAGTGTAGATGTTACCATGACAACCAGTATCACGTGAGTCCGGTCAGAGTGAGATGAGAGCAGCAAACACTTCTTGTGTTTTTAATTACTTTAAAATGATGTCAAAAAACGTACTTCACATGTCCTTATTAAAGAAGGGCGAGAGGAAGACGTCGTGTTCTCAGGCACATAAGCTGGACACTCTTCCCACTGCCGTCCAGTGCCGCTGGGGTTTTTAAACACTGTGTCCACTCACTGTCCACTCTATTAGACACTCCTACCTTCATCAGAGATGATAGATCATCTGCTGCTGCACAGTTTGTGTTGGTCATCGTCTGGTACTTCATCAGTGGTCACAGGATGCTGCCCACAGGACGCTGTTGGCTGGATATTTTTGGTTGGTGGACTATTCTCAGTCCAGCAGTGACACTGAGGTGTTTAAAAACTCCAGCAGCACTGCTGTGTCTGATCCACTCAGACCAGCACAACACACACTAACACACCACCACAACGTCAGTGTTATTGCAGTGCTGAGAATGATCCACCACCCAAATAGTACCTGCTCTGTGAGGGTCCATGGGGGTCCTGACCACTGAAGAACAGGGTAAAAGGGGGCTAACAAAGTATGCAGAGAAACAGATGGACTACAGTCTGTAACTGTAGAACTACAAAGTGCACCTATATAGTAAGTGGAGCTGATAAAATGGACAGTGAGTGTAGAAACAAGGAGGTGGTCATAATGTTATGCCTGATCGGTGTATTCTTCTATTTAACGGATTATTTACAGGATTACCCACCTCGTTCAGTCGGATAGAAATTGTATTCAGAATGGCCTCGATTGGACTAGTTTATTCCGACTGAGGTGTATACATGGACGTATTCTATTCCGATTGAGCTATTAGTCGGATTATTAACGGATTAGTAGGCTGCATGTAAACGTCAGGGAGACGCCACTGTCAGTCATTTAGCATTCTGACACGCCCACACAGTTCTGAGTGGGCATCAGCCTGGCATTTTTGGAGCATGTGTAGACTATTAAATTGTTTAATTTGTGCATTTTTATTGAGTATACCACTGGTAAACACTTTTTCTGCAGCATATCTTTACTCTGAAAACAAAAAAGGGCTATGCTATATTAATGATGCCCTAATATATTAATCATTTAATGTTAATGTCCGTGTAACTACCGTAACACTGGACACTGACATAAAATATTAAAAATATTGGTATAAGAAATGTATTGTTTTATTAGTAATTTACTCATGTATTAGGAATTTATTGATAATAAATGAATGAATAATGTTTTCATTTATTATGAAATTGTAATTTAACATACTTAATATTATTCGTTATGCTAACGTTTCCTGAATGATATTGAACTAATGGCTGAGTCTTGATGAATAAATCCTAGTGTTATAATCTGATAGAACAAGATGTAATAAAGATAATGTTTGTTTCAAAAGGAATGGGGCTGTGATATTTTCCCATGTTTCAGTCTGTGGTAAATTCTTTATATTTACTGACTGAAATTCCGTAGCTGTCAAAAGTTTGGGGACACCTTGTCTTCTTCTGAAATTTTCCACCTAATATTTGATTTTCACAGTTGCTCTTCAGTTAATTTAAAAAAGTTAAGTCGACTCCATGTTCATTAAAGTGTCTTTCTCGCTGTGAAAAGCAGGTTTTGTTCAAATATAGACAAACTGGTTAAAAACACAAACTGAAATTCTTTCAGCCCAAAGGAGGTTTAAACAGTTGAAAGGTTTGAGTGCTGACATCACAAAAAGGGGATAAAATGTGTCGCGTTATTCCCTAAGGTGGGGCTTTTGTCAGGCGTTTCTTCAGTTTTGCTTGGAAAAATGTAAGCAGTTTTCGATTTAACGTGGTTGTTTACAGCATAATGAAGAAAACGTGTTCATTTGTACTAAACGTTTTGAAAATCGAAATGTTGCCAAAGCTTTGATGAAGTGAAGTGAAATGCTGTTTGTTTGGCTCTGGCAGTGACTCCTCTGCCCATTCTGTTTTGCTATTTATCTGCTCTAAGCTCTCACTCGATCCGACTACATTCTTAAAGTAAATCTGCCCAGGGTTCCTGTAGCAGCGCCATAGAAAAACTACTTTTAGTTACATAGAGAACCTTTCACTGTGTGTTTCTATAAAGAACCGTGTCTGTAAATGAGACGTGCGAGTGTGAAGAATCTATTTAAAGTAACTCCACATAATGAAGCTTAATGAAGCTTAGGTTGAAGCCAAAAACATGTAGGAACCTTTATAATTGCCCGTAAGGAAGAGGAAAACACTGAAAAATCTGAAATAAGAAATGTTATCTGATATCTGATGTTTTTTTTTTCTCATTTGTTTATTTGTCTTTTGCAGTGTTCATCTGTTCTACCTGTTTCCGAATCTGGAGGAGGGTGGATTAGCAACCTATCGCACTGCTATCGTTCAGAATCAACATCTAGCCATGCTAGCCAAGGTGAGCCTTTTCACAAGGACAAAACAGTGTGGAACGTGAAGACTGGGACTGCACGATATAGTTTTTGCTGATTTTTAGTATGATATTGTTGTAGTGAAAAA
The DNA here is from genome assembly GCF_904425465.1 of Colossoma macropomum. Taxonomy (NCBI): domain Eukaryota; kingdom Metazoa; phylum Chordata; class Actinopteri; order Characiformes; family Serrasalmidae; genus Colossoma; species Colossoma macropomum. The sequence goes on from NW_023494790.1 coordinate 11,495,884, forward strand.
ATTCTGCATAACTAATTGGTCACAACATAGACAAAGTAAATCACAGTGGTTTAATATGAGATACTCCAGAGAAACGTACAGAGTTAGAATTGTTCGCAGTGGTGGTAAAAGGAACCAGACGTCTGAAGAGTTCTGTGTCTCTTAAAGCTCCCCTACACATACATTCTGTGATGCCTGAGATGTTGTTTTGGCCTACCACGTACTTTCAAAACGCACAAAAAATTGGTGCAGATGTAAATGAAGGGCATTGTAGGCAAAAAAGCACTCAAAATGTTATTCTGTCATATTCATATTCTTAAAAAATAATTTTAGATAGTAAATAAAATAAATACAATGGTTATAACTGTGTTGTAAGTCGAAGTAAGTTTTTCTACAATAAACCATTTCACATCACACCACTTTGACTTTATCTCAACGATTTAGTAATACTGACATTTAGAAAAATCAGTGGAATTCCCCTTTAAGTATTTAAGCAAGATGAATACCATGAAACTACACGTCTGCACCTACTGTTATGAACAATTCAGCCAAACGTTGCAGGAGGGGCTGAGGGACTAGTTGTATGAAACAAGTGTGTGTCAAACATGGAACAGCAACTATCAGCAGAAAACATATATAAAATAGATTTAATTAACTTTATATCTACAGTATGTTTTTCAACTGGCGGATATAAACTTCCAAAAGATGTACTGTTTTGAATTAATATGAGTTGGGTAAGGAGTTCTCTCACTGTTGGAGGTTTAGTTGTAACAGTGTGTTGAAGCTAACCCTGCTGTGTGGAGGCTGTACAGCTGCGAGGTGTTATACTAATCCTAGTATAAAGCCAAAAATATAACATAAATGAAAATGCAGGCTTACTTTGCTCTGCTTTAAGCTTTAGCTCAGCTATAGCTGGTTTTCTCGCATCTCCAGCAGGAAACTTTTCCACGAAAGTGGAACAGTTTCTTGTGAAAATGTATCTCAACGTTCAAGTTTTACGAGGCTGAAGTTGGCTCCTCTTTCACCTTGTTCGAGTTTTCCCGTTCCACCTTAATTGGTGCCTGCGGTGCCAGGATATAACTGCTGCACCGTTTAAGGTGGAACAGGAAGACTCGAACAAGAAGCTGGCAAAAAAGAAACTGATTTTAGCTTTGTGACTTTTTAGTGTTTGACAGTTTCTTGTTGCAGATTAAATGTATCAGGAAACCAGATGGAGTGATTATAAACGCAAATAAGTCTATTCATCTCCAAATTATCGATGTCTTGTCTGATATTTTTCTCTTCTTTGCCATTTTGTTAGCTACTAACTAGGTGAGATTGATGTCTGCGTTGCTGTATGACCAGCAGTCTGCGCACCAGTCTTCAGGGTTAAAGGGTGAATTAGCAGCATTTAAGACCATTTATTGTTGGAACTGTGTGTTAGAAGATCAGCAAAGCTTTGTGTTACTGCTGAGGGGAAGTATTTTATTTTTTATTACAACAGGGCAGTGAAAGAGGTGCACACGGCTCCAGAGCCACATGTTGCCGACCCCGGGGCTAATAAAAGGGTAAAGGTATAGGTCTGAAATCTGTGACGTATACATACAGTTCAGTAATCGATAAACACTTGTGATGACAGTACAAGCGGAGTCTTGAGAAATATATTAGATTTCTGTCACAATTCTTAGACGTTACCATGGCAGTAGAGACCATGACACTCTGTTTGTTTAACTACATAAAATAACCATGTCACCTCTTGCCCCGCTCTCCCCTACTCATTTTACAGAAAGCTGTGATATGCAAATGAACTTTCTAACCAATCGCAGTGTTTTTCCTGTGTGCTGCGAGCATCCTGACCAATCACAGTTGTAGTTTCCGTGGATGTTTTGGTGACTAAATGTATTCATGTAACAAAAGGAAAGTATTTGGGTCAAAATAATGCAGCCCAGTCTGTATCTCTCGTCACACTGAGGGTTTGTAATAGTATTTTTAGTACTGAAGTGCACATCACTGTGTAGCCCTGGTGAATGCTTGCTTATGATTTTATTTAAAAGAATACCGTCTCTTTCTGTTGAATATAATATAATTGATTCAATTTTAATGTAGCTCTATATTATGCATGATATAAAATGGGCCCACCCTGTCTTTGTCTGTAGATAAAACTCAAAGGGATGTTGAAAATCTCTTAAAAAGCATGTCGTGTAGATTTCAGAGCTGGTAAGATGAATAGAAATGTTTAAATACTCTGTATTTACTAATACAATACTAATACTTTGTAGTCACTTGTGTTTAATGTTGATCCTAGAAAGCAGTCTTTTGAACTCATGGTTAACATGGTTAGATTCAAAAAGAGCAAAATTCTTATACATGCTTGCGAAACAGGTGGATACTCTGAAATGCTGCAGATTCCATTTGTGCAGATCTGACCGTAACAAATATTTCGCTGATCATTTGCTGTTTACGCTGTATAAATTAACACCTATCTCTCTGTATCACTCGTAAACCAGACATACCTGCAGCTGACACAGTTGAGTCACGCAGCCCACGTCGCTCTGCAAGAATTTACCATTCCAGCCAATTCCGTTGGACTAAACCACTCTGCCAGCCTCATACGTCCTTGTTAATTGAGGAATTAATGTTCCATCTACAAAGGTCACTTCCTGAACTTGACAAATACAATCTGGATGATGTGGATGGTATTAACTCGCATCTTGTTTAATTACATCCAGGAGAGGTGCCGTTAGACTGAGATTCTAGGTTGGGAAGCCTGGACTCTATTCGTTCAGTAACGTGCAGAGAATGGAGATGTATTGCTTAGGATTAGAATTGGTTTTTTGAGTGGAATAAAGATCACAGCAGAGAAAAACTGAAATAGTGACCACTACAGATGAAACCAGGTAGTACTGGGCAGTATACCGGTTCAGCCCATAAAGAAGTGCAGATCATACGACGAAAAATCAGTGCAGTACACTTTAGCTCGTTTAGCTGAGTGGCTGAGTCAGGGGTGTTTGTCACGCTTCAAATGAAAAGAAAACGCAGCAGACCCTTGATCACCTCCCACTGTCTAGTCGCTGCATCTGAAGTGGTCGACTTTGTTTTCGAGGCCGGTGTGTTAGCATTAGCCTCAACATGGAGCAGAACATTGTGGCTGACTAGGGTGGCGCAGGTTTGGGCAGTTATTGCCTTCTTTTAGAAATGGACGGGCAAGCGGCGAATATTCTGCACATAAAAGCACATTATTAATTATCACAAGCTGCAAAACACATGAAGCTGTAAACTCCAGCAAATAAGTTGTAGACAAAATCAGATTTTTTATTATTGAGTTTTTAACCCGTGCCACGGCATGCCTCAGCGTCTATTTTGGGTTTGATTTATTAACGTCTTGTAATTAGCTAATAATATAATTCTAATAGATCTTAAAGTAGCAAAGCCACGCTGCTTTGCTTTGTTTTTATTTAGTTTTTTTTCTCTCCTCTCAGCTGCAGTGCTACATGCGACATCAATGTCAAGTGGTGCAACACTTTTTGTGTGGTGCCGTGTGCAAGGTCATACGGTTTTGTTTAGCCTAAAAATGCACAAAATATTTACTTCTTTTTTGCAACATTGAAACGTCCTACACCAGTGGAGCGGATTACAGCAATTGCACATGGGAGTGGACAAGGATCGTAAGCATAGCCCAAAGTAGGCATGGCATGTGGTTGAACGACGCTAGATTTTGTGGTTGGGTGTGGGCAAGAATGATACTAGATTTGCGGTTGGTGTGGGCAAGAACGACACTAAATTTTGTGAGTGGGCGTGGGCAGGAACGAGACAATTTTCTGGGCAACTGCGGAAATAACTCCGGGCAATAACAGCACCAGATTTTGGAGGCGCAGGCAGACATGACTGGTGGTTGAAGAGGATGGGTGCTGGCATAAATAACCAAGCCTGTGCAGACCTCTAGGCTGTTATACTAAAGGCTAACCCAAGGCTGAAGGTCATCGCTACCGCAAGAGACTGGCGGTTCCTTGTTCCTGTTGCCTTCTGTTGAACTGGCGATACAGATTTTGCCAAGAACGTTTCTACTGCTGCTTGTCAGCCCACACTGCCGACATGTTACTGCTTCATTTAAGTTTCATCAGCTGACGCATGTGCACGTCACTCAATAGTGCACATCAGAAATTGCTTCATGGTATCGCGTTCTCTATCGCCAACACCGATTCTGAGTTCATGTACCTGCGTCGGCAGCAGTACTGTTACAGTATGGTTACTGATGCAACCAACCTACTTGTTGAACCGTAATTGTGTCTGATTTTTATCAACGTAACAGTTTATCTGTCAAGCCCTAGTTTTTACACATCAGGTTCACTGCCTGGCCTGGATGTTGTAACTCAATACCTTTATGGAACCAATCAAATTACTTCCGTACTACCAAGTGTCAGAAAAGTCATTCAGTACGCAATTTTAGTACATAAGTTGTCGGAAGCATCAGTGAGCCAATAAGCATGCTTGTTTCACAATCTAGACCGCTGATTGTTTGTTATGAATATCATTGCTTCATGATCAGTCTGCAGTCCAGTCAGTAAATGTGCCCACTTCCTGCAACTCTCAATCATTTCTGGTTTCAGTTATACCGACTTTCGAGTTGGAGCATAAAAGGTATCGCAGCAAAGTATGCTTGAGAAATCACTATTGAAGTTATGGAGTCTGATTTGGTATTGGTATAAAATGTTGAACCAAGCCCTATTCAGTGCTAGCCTGAGAGTCAACCCCCACCCAACAATATCCAGCCGAGAGCTCGCTACAGGCACAGTACGTGCCCATAAGACATAACCAATCGCCTTCTCGGGAGCCCATCATGATCTAATTCCATGTATTTGATTATTTGATTAGTAAAACAGCAGCTGAGCGAAATGATGAATGTATTATGTCTGTGGATGTGACTGCATCTCATAAAGTGCATAGGATTAAAGGACAGTTGTTGTTATTAGCTGTTTCTAGAGCACACTGCCTGCAGGTAAAAGCTGTTGTGGAGCCTTGTGGTCAGTGTTTTGATCGGAAGCTTGGTCCTGCCAGGCCCTTGGGGGTAGAACAGGCTGTTTCTGGGGTGGAGCTGGTCCCCCTGCTACAACACAAGCTGGACTGAGGCCTGTGGTCAGTGTGGAGCTGGCTGTTGTGATTTTACTGATGTATTAGACAATTTTACTTAAACATGTAGGTATGTTACCTATATGTTATAGGTACTTTTAGGTAGAGGTAAGCGATATGGCAGTGATGTCATTCTTCTATCGTCAGACTCTTTCACAGTGTTTCTCACAAACAATGTTTTTTTTTCAGTCATAACTCAAGTAGTCCATTTCCTTTACAGCCAAGTTGGCTGAAATTAGATTTTTTTTTTTTGGCAGATTTTTATTTATTTAGTTTAGTTCAGTTTTATTAGCTGCAGTCAGTGCATTGCGCAAAGGTAAACTGAACTCCTATTAAAAACTTTTTAGGTGTGATACGACTTTAAATAACAAGGTTTTCACTACAAAAAAACTTTTTGGGAAAAAAAAGTAAATGTGTTTAAAGGAAAGAGGCAAAACAACTTGACACGTGTCCACTCTAAACCTAGCAATAAAACTCAGCAATATTGCCTCGTCTGATTCACTCATACCAGCACCACACACTACAATAAAGTGGCCAGTGAGTGGAAGTATAAGGGAGGGGTTTCTAATAAAGTGGCCAGTGAGTGGAAGTGTAAGGTGGGGGCTTCTAATAAAGTGGTCATTGAGTGAAAGTTTAAGAGAGGGGTTTCTAATCAAGTGGTCAGGGAATATCAGTATGAGCGAGGGGTTTCTTATGAAGTGAAAATACAAGGTTTCTAATAAAGGATAATTTTGGATGGTCTGATCAACTTTTTTGCTTTTTCTTGTCATCTGGGGGTGAATAACAATGGAAATTGAACTTGCATTACTGCACCAACCTGCCTTAAGGGTGGGGAAGATAGCGACTGGAGCTCATTTTAAGTAAAAATGTTTCAAGGATCTTTTTCTTTATCTTTTCCCCTTTATTGTTAACGTTTCTTTATTCATGCACAAACTTCACAGGGGAAACTCTCTCACCTTCTTTTCTTTTCCCAGCTCTCTCTGTCTCCCTCTCTCTCTCTCCTTGCCTTGACACCCCCCTTGTGTTTCCTTTCTGCCTTTGTAATTAAAGCTAAAAGTTTATTATTTTGGTGGTATAAAGCAGTAGTGTAGCATTATCCCGTGAGGAATAAGCCACGCCCCCTTGCCGCTGCTGCCGCTGTGAAAACCTTGCTCCATTTCTCCCACCCTCTCCGAAAGCCTCTGTAGTTTCAGAGCGCTACAATAATCATCTGGCAATGTAGAGAAAAGCAATTAAAACTTTAATCTTTCATGTCGTTCCCTCCTGAATACCAGCCTGACGCTGCCCTGCATTTGTATGAGCTGCGGCTCGCTGTTTTCGCCTTGTTTCAATTTGCTCGCCGGCAAGGAAAAAATAAAAGATACAATAAGTGTGTTCACAAGAGTTGTTTACTCTCTCTCTCTCTCTCTCTCTCTCTCTCTCTCTCTCTCTCTGTCTCTCTCTCTGTCTCTCTCTCTCTGTCTCCCTCTCTCTCTCTAACCCCACCACCACCACTAAGCCCCTCCACGCAAGAACACTCGTAATTATCTCTCAAAAAACTATCCGCGGAAGACGAGCCCATAATCCGCCACTTCACTACTAGGCCCTGCGAAACCGTTCCCCGTAGGTTCGGATTTGTTATAATTTTTTTTCTTCACTTGTTGTTGTTGTTGTTGTTTTTTGTTTTGCTTTAATTTCGCATGCGAGAGCAAGGTTTGATTTGGGTGATTTAATGTCTGTGGACTTTTGCTGATTTAACAAACACGCCCCCGTCCCGTTCCGTCGCCGCCGCTTGAAAGTTGTAAATTGAAACGTAATAAATCTCTTGCCTCGGAAATCACACAAAGCATCAAAGTGGTTTGCCGAGATCAAACGACGATCCGAAACTTCTGTAATTATGTACGCGCAGGCCTTGCTGAATGTAAATTAAGAGGATAGCCATGTGCCGATCTGAGAATTTGAAATCACGATATTATCACAGTATTATCACTATAGTTTATATTTTTTAAAAGCACTACTGTGTAGATGGTTATACATATACAGTATGTGCAATAAAATAATAAAACCTAAATAAAAGCTGCACTTTGATCCTTTGCGCATGTAGGCCTTTTTGCAGATTGGACTGTAGGAGCTCTGAGAGCTGTGAAATGCTCCAACTAATAGTGGGTGGCATTCTGGCTGAAATGCTTTCTCAGGTATGAGTTTTGTCGGAGCTGTTATACCGAGAAGCTGCAAATATGTGCTGGCTGACAAGATGTAGCGCATTGCACAATAAAAAAACGAGCTGCGAACACAGAAAACACTGTTGTTAAAATGACAGCATATGCTGTGCAAAATATTAAACCGTGCTGCAAATTCGTAACTCAAACACTTTCATCTGAATGATAACACCAGCGCTACATTTTACCAACACTCAAATACAAATACAGAAAACACATGCAACTTCTGGACCTAGCTAACATCAGCTAGAGTAGTTGGCGATAAAGTGGCCAGCGTGTGGTAGCATATAGAGGGGGTTTCCAATAAAGTGGCCAGTGAGTGGAAGTATAAGGGAGCGGTTTTCAATGTAGTGGCCAGCGTGTGGAAGCATATAGAAGGGGTTTCCAATAAAGTGGCCAGTGAGTGGAAGTATAAGGGAGGGGTTTCTAATAAAGTGGCCAGTGAGTGGAAGTATAAGGGAGGGGTTTCTAATAAAGTGGCCAGTGAGTGGAAGTATAAGGGAGGGGTTTCTAATAAAGTGGCCAGTGAGTGGAAGTATAAGGGAGGGGTTTCTAATAAAGTGGCCAGTGAGTGGAAGTATAAAGGAGGGGTTTCTAATAACAAAAATCTGCATTTCCCTGAATTGTTGGTCAGTATATTTTCTCGGTTTTCCTGTGATGAAACAGATCAGATACCTGAACAGTGGTTTACACATTCAAATACTGGCGCCTTAAGCAGTTTCCTGAGTACTCAGCTGCCACAACTCTAGTACGTGATTTATAATTGTAATTGACCAAAATACCAAAGAAGTCTACAAAATCAGTACATGGTTCTAAGGGTTAAGCTTGGCTGGCTACAGTTTATCATGGAAATGCTTTATTGTTATTATTAAGTGCCACCAAGTCGATTCTGACTTCTATTCTGTTGATAGTGCTTTTCCTGTCTTCTGTTTGGGTCTTTAGGCTTGATTCCTTTGATTGTATCCATCCGTTTTGTTGCTGGTCATCCTCTTCCTTTTACCTTCATCTGTTCTAAGCATAATGGTCTTTTCCAATTAACTGTTTTTTCTCAAAATATGTCCAAAAATACGACAGCTTCAGTGTGATTATCTGGGCTTTGAGTGAGCAGTGAGGCTTGATTTGTTCACAAATCCTTTAGTTTGTTTTCTTTGCTGTCCAAGGAACTCTCCAAAGTCTTTGCCAACACCAAAGTTCAAAGGCATCCGTTTTTTTTTTCTGGTCTCGCTTGTTTATAGCTCAGCTTTCACATCCTTAAAGAACCACAAAGAAGACCATAGCCTGGACAGTCCTGATCTTTACACTTACATTTTTTTAAAACATTTTTTAAAAGTGGGTTTTTATTATTTTTTCCCTTTTGTGTTGTATCTGCTTTGCTCCTCAGGACCTACTACACAACTAAAGCAGATGAAGAACAACTGAAGAATAATAATTTTAATTGATTTCATTGAATACATCTCTTTTATTAGCCCCACCCACCATAGAGGAGCTCTTTGTAGCTCTGCAATTACAGACTGTAGTCCATCTGTTTCTCTGCCATCTTTATTATCCCCCTTTTACCCTGTTCTTCAGTGGTCAGGACCCCCTCAGGACCACCACAGAGCAGGTACTATTTGGGTGGTGGATCATTCTCAGCACTGCAATAACACTGACGTTGTGGTGGTGTGTTAGTGTGTGTTGTGCTGGTCTGAGTGGATCAGACACAGCAGTGCTGCTGGAGTTTTTAAACATCTCAGTCTCACTGCTGGACTGAGAACCAAAAATATCCAGCCAACAGTGTCCTGTGACCACTGATGAAGGACTAGAGGATGACCAAAACAAACTGTGCAGCAGCAGATGAGCTATCGTCTCTGAATTTACATCTACAAGGTGGACTGACAAGGTAGGAGTGTCTAATAGAGTGGACAGTGAGTGGATACAGTGTTTAAAAACTCCAGCAGCACTGCTGTGTCTGATCCACTCGTACCAGCACAACACACACTAATACACCACCACCACATCAGTGTTACTGCAGTGCTGAGAATGACCCACCACCCAAATAATACCTGCTCTGTGGTGGTCCTGTGGGGGTCCTGACCATTAATAAGGGGGATAACAAGGTATGCAGAGAAACACATGGACTACAGTCTGTAATTGTAGAATTACAAGGTGCATCTGTATGGTCAGTGGAGCTGATAAAATGGAAAATAAGTGTAGATACAAGGAGGTGAACTTAATGAAGTGGCCATTCAGTACATACAGAGACTCACTAGCTACATAATCTTAACTTTCATTTACAGAAATGTCTACAAATTTGTAGGAATAAACAACTTAAATAACAAATTAAACATGAGTAGTAGATTAACATAATCTAAGTCGTCCAAAAATGCTACAATCAGCGTCAGCTAGTCGAGCAAACAGCCCAAGCTTGCATAAAATTAAAGATTTTTATTAACAGTGGTTCCCAGTTAAAAGGTTGTAGTCCTTCTTAAGAGTCTTTTTGGTCCTTCTTAAGAGTCTTTTTGGTCTTTCTAAGAGTCTTTTTGGTCCTTCTTAAGAGTCTTTTTGGTCTTTCTTTAGAGTGTTTTTGGTCCTTCTTAAGAGTCTTTTTGGTCCTTCTTAAGAGTCTTTTTGGTCCTTCTTAAGAGTCTTTTTGGTCTTTCCTAAGCGTGTTTTTGGTCCTTCTTAAGAGTCTTTTTGTTTTTCATAAGCTTATCCCTTGTATAAATGGATCATTTTTCTGAAATATGAGCTTAAAGGGTCCAAAGGGCGAATCTAAACCGTTTCATTTCACTGTTGTTTACTGTATTACTTATTCAAAAAAAGTCTTCTAACGCTTGATTGCTAAAAGAGTGATTAACCTCTCATTTCATTTAAGCAATAGAACACGAGAGGGAGTGTGTTATCGCGATAACACACAACCTCGAGAGTTCTATTGCTTTTATACAATAGTTAAATAAATAAAGTAAGAAATTAATAAACTGGGCCGTAAACGTGTCATTTAATATGTTTTTAATGTTCGCAGTTCCTTCCACCAAATTATAGTTCCTTAACAAGCAGCTTGTTGCTACGTCAGAGTAACGAGCTCCGCTCACTCGTTGCACAGTCTGCTGTAAGCCTCGCCTTTTGAAGAGCCATAAATCTGCCACAATATCAAGTTTAGCTCAGTTTTGTCAATTAGTGTTGTTTTGTTCCAGCCAGTCTGTAAAGCATCTTACAGCCCATTTTGTTTGGCGAATGGTATTCGGTTTATTTCTGGCTGATTCCAGGTTCAGTGGTGATGACAGTTTGGGAATTTAGTGTAGTCTCATCTTCAGAGTCTGACCAAATCAGCTGTCGGTCAAATGTGATCGTAAGAGTGTCCATTTTCTGTTTGTGCGCAAAGTAGAAGTAAAAACGTTCAAATGGCTTGAGCGTCTCCTACAGCTGTCAAAGTCGTTGCTTAGCAGCGGCGTCTCAGCGGAGTGATAGTGTTTGTGAAAAACCTGTGATGTTACGGCGAAATAACAGCACAAATAGAACGCTTCTCAACCAATCAGCTTACGTGGCTGGAACTAACTGTTGTATAATGAGAAATATCAATAAAACTAGGGAAGATTTTGGAATACTGGGGACTTTTTTGTCTCATTGGTTTTCTGTACAGTCTGTTTTTTCTTTCTGTAGAACAAGATTCCGTTAAATTCAAAATGTGCTATTGTGTCTCCTTTTCTCCATACAGACACAAAAGTGGTTTAGAATCTGGTGGAACAGAATTTCTCCGCTTGTTTTAATGATCTGAGAGTGAGAAATAATATAAAACGTGAGATGTTTCAGGGTGTGAGAGTTGGAGGGTTAATAATCACACCGAGTGATGAATTCATGATTAATTAATGTGCCTTTTTTATTGTCACTGGAATCTCGTTGCTATTTGTGATATAAATAGTTGAAAGACGTTGCTTTCTCCAAACAACCTCGCAGCCAATCAGATTGCCGCAAAGGTCACACCGGATTATTACTCCTCTCATCTCGGGCTCTGTTCTTTTTGCCTCTCTCTCTTTCCCTCTGATCAGTGGTACCCGTGACTGTGACACAGCTGTGCAGCACATGGGAACATCTGTCATTTACACAGAGAGAATGAGAGGGAGAAAGAGAAAAAAGAGAAGAGTGAGAGAAGAAAAGGAAAAATGACACAGAATGAGAGACAGAAAATTAGAGAGAGAGTGTAGAGAAAATGGCCTTCAGTCAGTGGTGTTAACATCAGCTAGCTACCTAAATATGCGTCATATTTTAAGTTGGTAAACTTAAAAGGCTTGACCGATTTAAAAAGCTTGTTACTAATACTGATATGAAGGGGTTAGAAATTCCTAGAACTGATAATGTCAGCCAAGGTTCGAAATACTGGGGGTCCTTGAGGGTCTGTATCCCCTAACTAACTTCTTGGACCCCTGGAATGTCTCATTTCTGGGGGGTCCATGAAACATGACGTGATGCTATTCTATAGGGAAAATTAGACAAATTCAGGGAATGATTGTTTACCCTGCTTCACCCACGAAACATTGAGCTTCTGTTGTTGGTATTCTTGGCTAGCTAGAGGTACAGCACTGGTCTGCCTCATGGTGGCGCTGTCGCAGATTGGGTCACCCAGTTCAGGGGTTGACAACATGCGGCTCTTTTGCTGCCCTGTTGCGGCTCCACAGCAGAATTAGATTCGTGGGTAAACATAAAATAATCCTCCTTTGCAGTAAAATAAAGCTTTGCTGATCGTTCTAACACAGCTTTAACAAACGCTGGTGTTAATGTGCTAATTCACTGACCTTTAACCCTGAAGGTTGGCATGCAGACTGCTGGTCACCATAGACACAGACAAAAATCTCACCTAGCTAGTAGCTAATGAAATGGCAAAGAGAAAGATTAAATACGAACGTCAATAATTAGTAGACAAATAGACTTACTTGCATTTAAAGGCACTGAACTGGCTTCCTCATACGTTTAATCTGCAACGAGACACTAAAAGTCACAAAGCTGAAGTTTCTAATTTTCCCGTTCCACCTTAAATGGTGCAGCAGTTACACTCTGGCGCCTCAGGGACCATTTAAGGTGGAACCGTGAAAAACTCGAGCAAGAAGCTGGCGGTGAAAAGCGACTTAAGTCTTGTAAAAATCGAACGTTGAGACATTTTACACGAAACTTCCATTTTTGCGGAAAAGTTTCCTGCCAGAGACATGAGAAAAGCGGCTATAGCTGAGGTAAAGCTTAATGCACAGTAAGTCTGCGTTTTCGTTTATATTAATGTTATATTTTTTTATCCTATACTAGGACATCAGCACATGCTGAGACATATTTACAGCCAAGTTGGTAAAATGGACATGAAATGTTGGGGCTTTCAAGGTGGTTTATTTTTTTTGTTGAAAGGGCAAAATGGCTCTTCTTAACATTTGGGTTGCCGACCACTTTCCCAGTTGGTCCTTCATAGCCTAGCAACTGTAACTATGCCTGACACAGCTCTGAAAAACTTCTGAAATCTGAAAACTTGCGCCGTTTTCCAAGAGTTGTGAAAAACTCTGGTGGTGAAAAGAGTGAATTGTTACTCAAATTGAAGACAAAAGAGAAGATGTGTTAATCCAAAGATCCCAGTTAATCCAAACATTTTGTTGCCATTAGAACTAGCATCAGCGCTGCTGTTGTGAGAGTGAGCCAGTGCTGGAGCAGCCCTCCCGAATGCCAGGGGGTGTTTCACACACTGATATCAGCCTGTATAATTTTATGTTTAGAAAGCAGTTGTGGGAGCTACCCAGAATTTTATTAGTCTTGTTTGTCATCAGTTCTCTTCATAGACAAAACTTTTTGTGTGTTATAACATATTATCTTCCTGCAGGTTCATGGAAGGTCAGATTTGAATGCAGTTAAACAGGGCTTCCTCTTGTTGACTGTTATTGGGGTCTCAGTGGCACAAGGTTTCACTCTGTAGTGATGCTGATAAATCAGTCAGTATTGGTTGGGCTCTGTTGTGGATTAAAAAGAAGTTAACACACCCTCTACAGAGAACACACAAAGGCATTCTTCTGCGAATTTGCATACACAGTTTCTATTTACTTGCTAAGATTAAAATAGTAAAGAATAGGGGGCATAAAATATAAAATATGCCGTAACCTTTGCGCAGGCCATGTTTTATTTTTTTCCAATTTGTTAAATTCAGTATATAAACAGTAATTAAAATGTGCAGAAGTCTGTTCTTTATAGATGTGTTTACTCATTTCATTTTCATTTTGAATGTTCATTTTCATGTCATTTGACTGGGTGCGCCCAAACTTTTGCATGACTGTGTTTGCATGTTGCTCTTTGTCTTTCTATGATGATGATAATACTAATGTATCATAATATATGTCATTTCTTTTTCCTTTTCCAGAAACTGGAGCTGGACCGGTTCATGCTGTACGCTCACGGCCCTGACCTGTGCAGAGAGTCTGACCTCAGGCATGCCATGGCCAACTGCTTTGAAGCTCTAATAGGTTAGTGTTCATACAATTAAAGCGCTGATTCCGCAAAACAAAATCGAATTTACCCTGTTTCCCTTCCTAACCCCAAAAGTAGTCGATCAGCCAAGGCATGTTTTGGTATATGGAGTTTGCTTCTTTAGTTATGCGCTGGAGCTACGAGGCTAATGTAGCTAACAAGTAATGGAGGTTTATATCTCACCAATTGAGAGTATTCTGATGACATCACAGTCATGGTGCTGCCATTTTGGTAGGTAAAATCAAGTTCATTCAGCAGTGCTGTGCTGTGATTTGTAATAAGATGAAGTCATAATTTTACCCCGCAAAGGCAGTAAAACACATTTTTCCACTTTTTTTTGGTTTGCATTTTTTAAAGCGTATTATCTGATATATTCGAGTGTATTGCGTTGATTTTATTTGATTTGTTGCTGTAGTGATAACGAATAAAATCTTGAGAGCTAAATGGCTCAGATTTCCTGCTGTATTACTAGTGTTCTGTCCCAAACCACGTATTTGCACACTAAATAACGTGTAAAAATAGTGTTGGAATTAATTCTATAATTTAAGGCATGTCAGTGTAGCTGCAGCACCATTTATGGTGGAACAGAAAATTCAAATGAGAAGCTGGCAAATAAGAAGCTCACTGCAGCTTTATATCTGTGTATCAGTTTACTACTTAAGAGCTTTGGCAGCTTTGGTAGCCACTTTTATTAATATTTGTTAATTTCTCATGGACTGAAATGTTCTGAAGACGTGCAGGTTTTACAGATCTTGAGATGCATCTAAAGTGCCCACACATCTTTTCATGTTTTTAAGTGATCATTCTGGTCTGTCTTGCCATTTTGCTTTTGGTCTTCAGCCACCTGCAGGGCTGTAGCTGTTGGTGAACCATCCACAGTGATGAGATGAGCTCAACACAGAGTTACAGCTTGCCTACCAACATGGCGACATGATCTTCTTAATAACACAATCGAATACTATAAATTAGTGCCTGCCCATTTTATAGATAGCAGTATGTCAGAAACCACATGAGTAAGTCTGTATGACATTACTTAACAGCTCGACATGGTTTACGACAAGTGGTGATTTGAACATGCAGTTGACATAATGCTAACTGGTATAAACTTCTATTGCTTTTTTAGCTGTATTAATGTTGTAGTTCCAGTCCAAAAGCTAAAGAAGTAAAATTCAGACACCAAACATGTCTTGGCTGATGGACTAATCTTCATGACACTTGCACCTGTGACCCTGTTAGCTTTCAGTGAATTGCGAGGTTTGTAGAGTTATGAAAAGTCCTGGAAACACAAAAAATTGGCCCAGAAAAGTTGGAAAATAATAATAAGCATTGGAAAAGTCCTGAGATTTCTCGGCTAATCACAATTGAAACACTGAAGATGTATCTATGCGTGTACTAGCTCATTTACTCACATTTATGTTATGTCCTTAAATGATTGTACAAGGGAAATTTGTCATTTTGCTGACTATGCCCAGTCTGGGAGCAACGCAGAGCTGCCTGGGGCAGTAGGGGCTTAAGTGAGAGGGAGAGAGATTCATCACTGGTATTGATTTCTGTGGTCTGACCTCTGGCTGAATGCTCAACGCTGAATCCCCAGACAAGCTCAAATGTGTACTAAAGCCACCAACTCACACTCACACAGCATTGAGAAACTCATTGAAACAATTTGACTTTACAATTCAAAATTTCAAGCAAGTTCATGAACACACACACAGACACACACACACAGACACACACACACACACACACACACACACTCCTCTGTGCTCCTCTGTGATTGCAGCCTCTCAGATTCATACCACATTACATCTTGCTTTTGAGGGGAGCTGCAGGTTTCCACTTTGGTGTTGCTTTTGTTAGTTTGCTGCTTGTTGATTCTGCAGTTCCGCAGTTAGCGTCGTCCAGCACTGTCTGCGGAAATGCTGATACCACTAGTTCAGACTCGGTACACTTTGGTCATTGAAATAACTTTGATTTGTCAAGACAGCCATAAATGGAACTTTCTTTTTGAAAGTCTGTATTTGTACAAAAATCACAGACTTACTGGAATGTACAAAGCTTGAGCAGCTGGGCTTTAGTTCCTAAAACTAGGAAATGGGTGAACATTGTTAAAAAAATGGGGTGTCTTTTATCATTTATCACGTTAACATGCAACTTTGATGCTACTAACAATTATCCATATACAGTACTGTGCAAAAGTTTAAAGCTGTTTAAAGCTGTTCATCTCAGTAAGTGTTTAGCCAGTAAATTACTACATGCCATTAAAACACATACAAATAAACATTAAACAGTCAATTGTAACAGGATATTTTGTTTTTAAGTTATTCATGTCTTTGTTGGAACACATTTGGTTTCTGACTTCTTGATGCAGCAACTCCTGCAATTGCATGAAATTGTTCAATTCCATCAGCAGCACACCTGATATAATTTAATGCAGGATTGATCAGATAAACTAAACATTAGATGGTAACTGTAAATACTTGGCTTCCTCGCGGAGAGCGTTGAGCTGGGATGTTTAACTGCCCTTTTTTTCCGGTCGCCTCCTGCTTACTTTGTCCTGCTGAAAGGTAAACGGCCTTCGTAGTTTGTTTTGAAACAATGCATCAGGTTTTCTTCAAGAATTCATGCATTTCTTGAAGGCTGAAGTGTGTTTTACAACCTCCAGCTTCCCTCCTACTCTGCGTCCGCTAAACATCAGCCTCCTCCATACTGAATGTTCTCTTTGCCATGCTTCGGGGTAGATAGTTGTCCAAGTGTTGTGCTGCATTTTTTATTTTTTATTTTTTTGCATGGAGACGCAGCTGCAATTTTCACAAACATTACATACAGTGAGCTAAAACAAGCCAGGCCTGAGGAATGAGAAATTCATAAGTCATTCCGTTTTGCTCTGATGGAAAACAGTGGTGGGTTTTTCTGTACTCTGCGTGGTGAAAGGAACCTTTTCAGATCCACTTGCATAAACCGATTTTCCAAGCGTGCCTCAAAAGTCGCTTGGCAATGCATAAGCATTGTGAACGTCTAGCGTCTGAAGCGCTTGTGTGGCACTTGCAGGTCAAATCTATGCCATCCCCCAACCCGCTGCTCCATTTCTGCACTCTTAGCTGTGAACCAGCCGGCTTTCCTCATTAATGGTCACTGTGATTGGGCAGTTAGCCTGTAATGGGTTAGCGAATTGCCTCAATTTGTATAAAATAAGAAAGTGATAATCGACTTGCATTGCCTTGCTTTGCGATGGCTGAAGGCTTGTTTGGCTGTATGACACATATAAAAGTGGCAGGAATTATGCCTCTAGACATAAATGCTTATGCGTGACACCAAGGCACCAAGACAACTCTAGGGCAAAGGATGCTTTAAGGGATCGTTGTGCAATCTGACAGTTTCTGTGTTACCAACAGCGTAGAAGAGGTCAAACGTTGGATTTTCGATGCTAGAGCAACAGAACGCTGCACTTGAACAAAAGCTACGTTCACTTTACATGGAATCGTGCAAAGTAGGAGTGTGAAAATGTCTCTGAAAGTGGTGATTCATTTGTGTTGAGTTCAATTTTTTGTCGCCTTAGATTTATGGACCTTGCTTTCTGCACAGGGGCACAGTCATGCTAGAACAGGAAAGCCTTCTTCAAGCTGTTGCCACAAAGTTGAAAGCATATAATTGTCTAGAATGTCTTTGTTTGCTTTAGCATTAACATTACCATCGCTGGAATTAAGGGGACCAAATCCTGAAAAACAGCCCCAGCCCATTATCCCTCTTCCACCAAACTTTACTGCTGCCACTATGCATTCCGGTAGGAATCTCTCTCCCGACAGCCACCAAACCCAGATCCATCCATCAGACTGCCAGATAGTGAAGCATGCTTAGCATTGCACATAGTGATCTTAAGCCTGCGGGCAGCTGCTCAGCCAAGCATCTCAGGAAGCTCCTGACACACAGTTCTTGTGCTGATGTTGCTTCTGAAGGCAGTTAGGAACTCTGTAGTGAGTGATGGAATGGAGGACAGATGATTTTTACACACTTCAGCACTGTGAGTTTGTTTCATGGCTGAGCTGTTGTTGATCCTAGATGCTCCCATTTCACCATAGTAACACTTACAGTTGACCAGGGCAGATCTAGCCAGGCAGAAATTACGCAAACTGGCTTGTGGCAGAAGTAGCATCCTATGACTGTGCCACGGTTGAAGTCACTGAGCTCTTCATTACGACTCATTCTACTTCCAGTGTTTGTCTATCTAGATTGAAAGGCTATGTGCTTTATTTATACACCTATTAGCAATGTGTGTGGCTGGAGGGGTGTCCATATACTTTTGGCTATATAGTGTAAGTTCTTTGTTGTGACATTAGCCTTGACTTGTCCTGATGTTGTTCTAATCTGTATTTTATGACTGTGATAACAGTAGGGATGCACAATGATATCAGATTGATATTGGTATTGGCCCATAATTGCTTAAACATTATCGGTTTCAGACGTTTAGATTGGATTGATATTTCAAACTGATATATCATGATGTATTTATTGAACTCCAGTGCTAGAACATCTGTAAATGTTACATTTCTGTGATGCAAATGTAGGTAGATTTTACACATTTTGTAAGATGTTGCTGTCAGTACATTTACAGGAGAGAGTGAAAACGTTCTTTACTTTTAATGCAAGTTAAGGTAAGGAGATCGTATTGAAAGGGATTTTGGAGCATGTCTACTGGTCCATTCATCATGACATTTTCACACGATGTAAAGGACAGCAGGTGTGTTCAAATGATGTAGACAAATAATAGTTGACAAAAATGAAGATACATGTTATTCTTTGGACAGCAGTGAAGTGTTTTGGCATTGGCAGATATTTACATGGAAAAAATTGGATCTTGACAGTTTCCATATCGGTGTATCGTGATGGCGATAGTGACACTTGTTTAACATTTTTTTTTCCCAGTTTTTTCTTTTTTGCCAAAAAGCACGTATAATAAATTAAGATAAATCTAAGAGTCGCACAGGAAATAATATATAAATAGATACATACTGAACCTCTTGAATCTTGCAAGCAGGGCTTCTTCAAATGAGCCTGAAGGTAGCATTTCACCTTCATCTGCTTTGGAGTGTTAGAATTAATTAGAATATATTATAGTAATATTTTATTTGCCAAAAACATGTTTTTTTTTGTTTTTTTTTAACTAAAAAAGTTTGAAAAACACTGAATTGTACCACACACACATACATTATCTAAGCCACTTATCTACCTGGGTCATGGGGGGGGGTGCTGGAGCCTATCCCAAAAGTCATTTTTGCAGAAGGCAGGAATCAACCTGGACAGGCCACCAGTCCATCACAATTAGTTGTACCAAAATAATCTAATTCAGTAGTGGTGAAAATTGAGATTTGATGACGAGTTAAATGATTTTGTCAAGAAACTGAAGTGTGGTGAAATTTAGGATTTGAGACATTCACTCATTCCTTGAAGAATCATAATTAAATATAGTTCAGAAATTTGCCCCTCTGCTTCAAAACTATCTAGCTTGGATGCACTTTTTACTGGATGGATGAGATTCAGTATGAATTCTGAATAAAAAGGTTTGACTGACAGCTCTAAATCCCACCTTCTCACACCTCTGAAGATATTTAATTTACCAGAAAAACCAGCAGTATTTGAACTAGTTTTTGAATTAGCTAAATTAGGCCTGGCTCTTCTACCACTTGGGCGGGCAGGTTGGGGGTAACTGAAAGTGGCCGTCCCACTCAGGGAGTGGATTTCTGGCTCAAGGGCTGGTGGAGTCTGCAGCTGTCTGGGTAAAGTCCAGCCTCCAGAAGGTGCCCACATCCTGACTAAGCGGCCCTCGGGCATTAAGAAAAGCAGATATACTGGGCGTTTTTTGGGCAAGACAACTCTGACATGATGCCTTATTTTGCCTTTTGCATCAAATATTCCCTCAGATGTGGCACTTCAAACCTGATATATGCCACTAATGTCAATGTAGTCATTAACTTTTCTGTTGCTTGAGGACTTACAGTGGAATTACCAACAGGTCAGTGCCATGTACACTGCTTATTATACTTTAGAATCACTGTTTTCAATATTAAAACTGATACCCCTGCAGATAAGTGTATAAAATGATCCTAATGTGATGCACTTAAACTTAAAAAGATGGTTCTTCAAGGGTTCTTTAGTAAAGGCAATGGTTCTATTTAGAAGCATGATTTCTGCTTAAATCGTTCTTTGTATGCTGTAACGGTTCTTCAGATTGATGGAGAATGTGTTGTATGTTGTTCTATACAGCACCAAAAAGGGTTCTTCTATCACAGGGGTGTCCAATCTTAAGGTGTGCTGGAGCACACCTGACTCATTTAATCAGCTGGACTCAGTCTTCAAACATTTCATCAGATGACCTCCTGCTTTGTTGGAGTGAAAACCTTCCCCAGACTGTTCACACAAAGTTAGAAGGGTACAATTGTCCAAAATGTCTTGGTCCGCTGAAGCATTAAGATTTCCCTTCACTGGAACTAAGGGGCCGAGCCAAACCCCTGAAAAACAACCCCATAGCGTCATCCCTCCTACCAGATAGAGAAGCTGATTCATCGGTCAACAGAATACGTTTCCACTGCTCCAGAGTCCAGTGGCGGTTTTGCTGATGTTGCTTCCAGAGGCTATTTGGAGCTCTTTTCTATGCGAGTTTGTGTGGTCTACCGCTTCGTGGCTGAAAGCCACGTGTCTTGCATCTTGCAAGGTCGCTACTGAAGGTCGTTAGATGCTTTGTGCACATACAAAATACTGTGATATGCATTGTGCATTGGTTTACTGCAAGTTGAGTTTGACTTAAAAATAAGTTTATCTTACCTGCAGACCTGTTTGCTATTGCCTGGTCAAAGTAAGTGACTGACTGAACAGTCTATTATATACAGCACTGTGTGAAAGTGGTGTATTTCCAATCAAAGCAGCCATTAAGTACAAGTTATTCATTCTCAGTGTCAGGAAAGAAAGCAGAACATACCAAACAGAAGAAATGGTCATTTTTTCAGTATTTAATGCATCCATTCTTTATTACAGCGTATATTCTTTTCAGACTTGCTTTCAGTTTTTCCAAAGAACTCCACAGGGATATTTTTCCACACCTCCAAAGTTCAGTCTTAGGAGTTGGTTGCATTTGCTGTTCACATTCAAACACATTCAGTGATGTTGAGGTCTGGACTTACGGGATGGTCAGTCCATTTTTCGGAGAACACCAGCAGCTTCTTTGAATGATTTTCCTCTTTTTTTGTTTGTTTCCTTTTCTTAGTGTGGGCCTCTTACTTCTTCAGCTACACGTCTATCCAGACTCATAGCATTGAACAGTTGACACCTGTGGATTTTTTCTGAAACCAAAATGGAGCTAGATTTCCTTTAAGTGCTGTTGAGATCTAGCAGGTGTTGCAGGTGGTTGTTAGGAGTCCCATTTTTTTCTGATTTTCCACTTGTTTTCCTTGACACCGGACACCATTTAAACCAGAAAATGACAGGTTTATTTTCTTCAAAGCTCAGACAAGTTGAGGTGATGGCTTCAGGGACGAGCACTCGCCAAAATAACAAACGAAACAACTAATGATTTCATACTTACTAAACTAAAAACAAAAGAAACAAAAGACATATAGGCTACCCTAACTCCCTACCTTAAACAGGAGAAAAGGTAACCAAAACAATATGGCACCCGTCCCCTACTTTCCCCAAGCTCTCAAAGCATAATCAATCACAAAGCAAAGCAGACAGAAGTGATGAACGCCGGGCTGGTCTGGACAGGTGTTCTTCCAGGTCGGGTCAAAGGGGAAAGAGCCCTGAACGTCTCTCAAGATGGTGGCTCGGCGACCTCTTATACCTTTGTGTGCCCCCATCTGGCCAATCATGTACCTGCACATAAGTGGACACAACAGGGAAAACACAAAATGCCAGCAGAAGGCACATAAAAGGTGTATTACAACCAGGGGTCGTAACACCTTTGATGATCTTTTTCTTTATGCAAGTGGGTAATCTTATATCTAATCTACTCAAAAATATCTAAAAATTTGTCACTTAATGGATTTGTAGACTCGAAGCTATAATAAAGTAAAAGAATTGAAGCTGTAATTTTGTTAGGTATGTGTTCTGTATTTTTTCTGACACTGAAAAATGAATAACAATTTTCTCCCCAATTTAGTCATATCCAATATCTCTTCTTTTCTCCCCACTAGTTAGGACTCAATCACACAATACCATCAGCGCTAGGAGGGCGAAAGCTAGCACAGGTATTCTCTGAGATCTGTGAAGACACCGCATCTTTTCAAACTGCCGTTAGTGCAACCATTGGACAGCTAAACGCGCTCGGAGGAAAGCGCCAGCCGCCAGATCTGTTACATCAGCTAACAGATGCCTGCGCTGGCTAGCATCGCGCTAATGATAGGGACAATACTTACACGGTTGCGCCACTCTGAGACCCCGAAATACTTGTTTTGACTGAAAATTAAACAGTGAAGAGAGATCTCTGACATTTTCACAGTGCTCTATGTTCTTTTTATTGTTAAACATTAAAATTATTTTTGTGATTGACTTGAGCTAGAAGAATTTTGCGAAGTGATGAAAACCTACCATGCGGTGCTGCAGCGAAGTGGATTTTTGCAGTGTGTGGCAATCTTGTTTGGAGTGTTTATAATTGGAGCACTTCATTGTGTGGAATAGATGGAATGCTCGAATGTGCATTTCTAGAGTGGCCTGATTGTACTGTAAGTATAACCTGGAGCTGCGTTGTATGCATTTGTGTCTTCTCTCTGATCTGCGTAATTGCGTAGATAGCTTGCGGTACGTTCAGGAACGTCTGGTACCACATTGATGCTGTGTGATTTTGGGTGAAGCATAGCACCTCACAGCCACCTCTCTGAGTCAAACACAGTTTGCTTTTGTTCTTCATTCAATAGCCAGGACTGCAAACAGCAACAATAATAGTTTTATTTCAGTGCGATTTGCATTTTTTGTCTTTCTGGAAAAAGAAGAAGAATGAAGCTTGAAAAATGATCTGTATCATCTTTTTTTTCCACAGTTTAAACCCACGGTATAGATTATAATGCTCAGTTTCCTCCGAGGCGTCTCCTCACCTTCCGTCTGTTCCTGTCTCACTGAGTGTACTATCACAGCTCGCCATTCTGTTGAGTTTTTCACTCTTTCTGGCTGCACAGCTGTGCGTGTATCTGCAAGTTTGTCCGAACCTAAATCGGTCTCTCTGAATATGCATTTCCTTAAGTGTGAATTCCAAGAGCAGCACACAGAACTGTGCCTGTGATAACTCCCAAAGTTTCATCTACCAGATGTATAATTCATCGAGATCCAGAAAAAATGAAAATTTTACTCACTGGACACTTTATTAGGTACCTCGTGTCTCACTGCGTTTACATTTATACGTCCACTTACTGTATATGGAGCATTCTGACGAAGTAGTTTAAACTGGCGTCCCACATGGAAAAAAAAATACAATCCAGTATTTCATTGTTGTCTAAAGAAAAACGTGTATCTCCATTTTTGTTGTTTTTTTTTCTACATCATTTGAACATGGCAGCTGTCCTTTACGTTTTTTGAAGATTTCGTGATGAATGGACCAACACAAATGCTTCAGAACGACTTGGAATAAAACCTCTTTACATTAACACTAAAAGTTAAAGGCATTTTTGCCTTACTTTTCTGGAGATACATGTTTTTCTTTGGACAGCAACAATTTATTCCTATTTAAGAGGATTATTAGAGATAGTAATAAGCTAAATGTATATAAAATCTTTGTTCTGTTGGGGGGGGCCGTCCCAAACCCTAACCCCTAAATTTCAACTTGTATTTTTTTCAGTGTTTCTTTTTTTAAGAGAACTTTCATTTTTAGTTTCTTTTAAAGTGAAGTTTAGAAGTTTCATTTTCAAATAGGAAAAAAAAAAAACTGTCCCACATTTTCATGTCAGCACTGAAACGTGTAGTTTTAGCCACACCCCTGCATTTTAAAGCAGGAAGTGAGCGTCATGGCCACATGGTGAGCAGTTGGATCCCATTGTTCTGAATTAAATGTATCCTGAAAACCAGTGTGTAACCGTAAAAATGGTCACAGAAACACATTTTCTGCAAATAACTAAACTATAGGTTTTAATGAAAAATGTTCTGACTTTGTGTGTATAACTGTTCATAGCTGTGTTTGCTAGCCATGTGCTAGCTAGCTGTTTTGAGTTCTGCGCAAAATGAGCTAAAATGGTCACTACCGAAACAGTCACTACCGAAGAATTTGGTTGTGATTGTTTTGTTAGTGACAAAATGGAACGTTCAGTGATTTATTATAATAAAATAAACATAATTAAGACATAATATCACTCCAGGCAAAAGGATTTTAATCTAAAGTCTAAGTCAGTTAAGTCCCAAATGTGGTTTGATCCAATTCGGTAGAATAATCCATATAGATGGGTATCATTGCTGTGGATAAACAAAACTTTGTGTCCCTGAAATGGTAAAATCCACACACATCTTATGTACATGATTTTATTCCAGGTAATTTTGTAGCATTTCAGTTCCGTTCGTCATAAAATGTTCGCACAATGTAAAGCGAAGATGACATTTTCAGAAGGTGTTAAAAATTACAGGTTGCAATGGTGACAATGTGTTTTATTCTTAGTTGGATCTTAAATCAGTGCTAATGCTATCTGTACTCATCAGATGTGCTGCTAATAGTCTGTCAGCTAATAAGAGTCCGCTATTCATCTGTCTTTGCCAGCAGTGAGATAATATTCCTCTTCTGCTTTACATTGTCGGTTTTATTGTTTGCCATATCTTTTTGATGCATGGATCTGTATGGATGTAGCGGTAATTTAGATTAAATATCACTTAGAGACCGAATCTTTTTATAGCCATAATTAATCATTTGTGCTGGTCTAAAGCAGGTGAGAATTATCTCTCCTGATCAATTATCCCCCGTCCTTGCTGATCTCTTTAATCAGTCTCTGGCCCACTGTCTGCTTCTGCTTGTTTCAAACCCTTGGTTATCATTTCAGTTCCTAGAAGGCAGCTCTCCTGCTGGAATGACTACAGATCCGGTGTCTTTACCTCTGAGAATCTCCAAACTATCATAGAGACCCTTGAGGACCCTCTGCAGTTTGCATACTGGGCTAAGAGGTCTGTAGATGCTGCTGTTAATTTGGCTCTGCACTGCATCCTGCAACACCTGGACAGCTCTAAGTCTGGTGTTACACGGTGAAACTTTCATGCAACTAGTTGCATGTTGTGAGTTGCCTGCAACATCACTTCTCTGCGACTTTTACACAGAGTAACAGTCAAAGTTACATGCAACACTTCTGATTCTTCTACTAGATAGGAGGGCTGGGCAATATGATGATATTTATTGTTATCATGATGAATTTACATGCACAAAATAATCCAATCATAATCAGATTTCTGCAGTTATCTGATTACTCAAATGGTCAGTAAACAGCCTACTCCAATTTCTTAGATTAAAGCCCAGAAATCCGATTAAAAAATCTGATTAAAAATTAGAAATTAGGGGAGCTGGATTTTAGCTCAGTAATCAGATTTCTCAGTGCATGTAAACTCTTACTCGGATTTCTTTCGGATTTCTCAGTCTGCACGTGTGGAAACAGACGGCGGTACTGGAAATAAGCAAGCAGTGCTGCTGTGAGATGCAGCAAAACACTTTTGAAGCAACGCTGATAGTTCTGTGAGTTGCAGAGCAGAAATCCGATTATTGTCTGACTCATGTAGACCTGAAGTTTCCCCATGATCTGATTATTTAAGTGCATGTAAATGTGTTGATCAGATTATGACAATCTGATTTTCTGCAGTTATTGAATTATTAAGTGCATATAAACACACACATTTTCACAATGTGCTTTTCTGAGTATATCATGGGTGTCGTCAGTACTTACAGCACCCTGACCAGCTGCATAATTAGTCCTGTTTACCTGGTTTTAGCGTATTGCGGTATGTAAAACGTTGAACCAAAATCATTGTCCTTACAGTTTTTGATGGTATTTTATAAGCATGGCACCACTCATGGTGACATTTTGGGAGGGAACATTTTGGCATTTGCCTGAAACCATCCCACCCCCCACCGCCCACACCACCCCCAAAATGTTCATCGGCTCACTTTAATTACGGAATATTGATGTTTGTGAAAACTTATCTAACATATAGAGAGTGATCTCCATGACACTACGGGGCAGCTGAGTAGCCATAACAATCAACAGATTGGGTATGCTTATGATATTATCTCTAGAAATGTATCATTTTTGTAAAGGTGAATTGGTCAATGGCTAGAAATGGCTAAACGACCCAATACACTTGACGTCCAGCCTTACAAAACTTGCTGCTCCAGTCTCGACCCCAGCTAATCGCCGATTTTGAAGATATTTTAACTTACACGCTGCAGTCTTCAAAACGAAATCCAATTTATGGCATTAAAAATTGTGTGAACTTTATTGAGAGTGGGTCATATCAACCATAGATCTTTTTTTCAGTAGAGCATGGTTGGGGGAAAGAATGGCACGAAATTTACAACAGGCCCACAGCTGAAATCCGTGATCAGTTTCAGGAAATTGACGTGGAAAGCCTAATCGCACTGAACAACATTCTCAGCTCTGGAACACACACTGAAGCAGACTGGCATTTGTTTGCCGACGCTGTGGATTTCCCAAAGAGGAGATGAGTGCAGAGCTGTCCTCTTCAGCGCTATGCCATCAGAAGAAATCAGCTTCGATCAACAGTTAGCTTAATAAGCGTCATATCTAGGTGATAGCCTAGTTACGTCGGTAACCTCTTCAAATTGCTCCTGATTACGCCAATGAGCAGCGCATCATGCGAAAGGAACTTGTCTTGCTTGTGTCGCTTGAAAACCTACATGAGAAACACTGAGTGGAGAGACTGTCTGACATTGCAGTGCTGAATAGTGAACAGGCCGTTCAGTTGGACAGTCAGTGCATTTGATGCTGTACCCAGTGGGCGCCGTCTTGCACTTCAGTAAAGTAGGACATCATTTACTGTAATAAATATAGGTTATTTTTACTTCAGAGACTGAAGTTGGCTATTTTATATATAGGTTACTTTATTTTACTGATATAGACCCACAAATATAGTTAACTAAGATGGCTTGGTCCCCTCCAGGACGTAAGTTGCCCAGGGCACCACTGTATCTATCTTACTATAAAGCCCTCTGAGAGATATAATTTACATATTAGCAGCATTTTTGTCTTCTTCATGTAATTTTTCCAGATATCATTTGCCGTTGTGTGAATGTTAAGCATTTGAAAATTAATGTTTAGGTGGACACAACGACATCTTGATGTCTCGCTCATCTTGTCCTAGACGCACTGCAAGTTCATTTCAGTCTCCTCTTCTGCAATAAATTACATCCTTTGGACCCCAGAGTGGTCTGAGCTTTGTGTAAAATTAGAGGCTGTCATGAAAGGAGAAAATGAGTCTAGCTGCTTTAGCTATCACAATATCAGCAGGCTAACGAAGAATAAATGTTGGCCCAAGCAGCTGTTTAAACAGCTGTTAGCATTAGCTGGCTAGTTAACGCAGCTGGTTACAGAAACATTAGCTCTGAGAAACTCATTTCTTCTGTTTTGTTTAGATCTTGTCTATTGATCTGTTGAAATTGGTCGTTCAAAATATTTGAAGTTATCACGTATCACGTATGTATTATCATCATTTTGATCGACTGCTTCATGAAACTTGTTCCATGAAATTGAGATGCTTGCAACTGTTGCGGCTGCTGGGTTTCAGATGAGTTGCAGGACACTTTACTGCTTCAATATACAGATATGCTATTTGTAGACATCAGAGGCTCATAGCTAAGACCAGTTTTCAGAGAGGGTTTAACGCCTGTTGCACCAACCAAAGTTGCGCAACTACGACTAGTCTGCGTGATGTGCATTCATGTGAAAACAATGGAACAATGACGGTTGCTGACCAACCTGGGTTACTAGGCAAAACTACTGCGTGTGTAATTTCACCAATGTGTGAAACCATATCGATAAAATGAATCTGCTTGTTTAGAGCTAACTTGCTTAAAGTGGTTACCACAGCCTGGAAAAGGCCTAGACTTACTGTTATGTCTGTTCCCAGCTATGTGTAAAAGTTACACTCGTTCTTAGAGACAGTTCAGCTTGGTGCAACGGTCTGAAATGCCCAGAAATGTATGATAAACTTGGTGTAAACCCTGTTGTTGCAAATGGCCTCAAATCTGTTTTCGTTCCCAACCTTCTTCTGGGTGAACTGAGGCAGCAACTGCATCCACCACTTCTTGTCCAAAAGGAAAACAGTACATAAACGTAGGTAAATGTTGTTAAATAGTAGTTATTTAATTAAGTATGGAGTTAATCATTTTCCCCTTTCGACTGCAAAATGTCACATAAAATAGAAAACTCTTGACTTCTGCCTTAGTTTAGCTTTTATCTGCAGTTTTGCACTTCATAAGAAAGTAGGTCGTTATCAGAGAGCCCAGCACAGCTGGATGTTTGTTTCCCACCGCGTACAGCACCCCCTGCCACCCACCCCCCACAGCCATCGAGTTGCACTCCTGCTATAAGCTGAACTGAGGCGCGGCTCACCTGCTGGGCCTGCACCTTTGGTCCTGACACTGCCGCTCTAAGGACACATGCCATCATTTCTCTCTCAGTCATATCAAAAGTATAGCTTGGAGGAAGTTCATTTTATTTTTCGGGCTAACTGACAGATCGCTTGGCACCCAAAATTAGGGTTCCATTGGCATATTGAAGGGAATCCCCCAAACTCAGGAATATGATGCAGTTTCAACAACAACAACAATACAAGCCACACTAAGTGCCTGTTTTAAAGTAATAGTCACATTTTACACCATAAAAAATAATGTATAAAACATAGATAATAATGTTGAATAATAACTTGAATAAAACTCTGATAAGACATAGAATGCGAAGACTAATGAATATGCATGATTATGCAAATTGTAAACACCTCCTTGCTTTCCGGTTCTGACTGTGATCCACCCTGAAAACATCCTTGTTTGAACAGGGCAGAGCAGAAACAAAAAAACACCCACTGTAACAATTCCAATAAGAAAATAAAGGGGCAAGCTTTTCAATATATATATATGTTAAACTATAAATTCAACAATTTCAATTTTAAATGGTGCTACGTATAGCGCAGTAGAGGTGAACATGCTTGTGCTAGTTAAGCAGGATAATAACTTGATTTATCCTTTAAACTTGTGTAAGTGAAGCATCACTGAACCTGCATTGTGCTGTGTATAGCTGTTTTAGCCTGCTCGCTAAGCTAAGGCTAGTTTCTGGTGCTAATGATGACAACATAGTCGAGCAAGAGTAGGTTTGCTCCTAAGCTACTAATACTTGTTACTAGCACACCTTATTTGACTGCACAGTATAAACATCTCAAACATCACATTAGCCACTTTAGTGCAGACATATGTTATAAATATGGGTTTCCTGTCGTCACATCATAATCCTCTCATTAGCATATTTTCATATACTGAACCGTGATAGGCTCAAGCTCTAAAACTAAGCTGCTGTGCTGTTCTGATGTACTCAGAAAGCCTGTTTACATTGGAAAAATGTGAACTCTGTGCTGTGGTGACACATTTGATCAGTATCAATGTAATGTCTTTATGGGAAGAATCGTTAAATTGCTAAAGAAACATAACGTTATATGAAGGTTTTTTAGATTTTTAAAAGTTCTTCGCACAGCTTATTTACAGAAGTGGCTTTTTTGGGGAACTAAAATGGTTCTTCTGTGGCATTTCTCAAAGAACCTTGGTGTCTTTTTGAAAGCCTTGTCTATTTTTTGTATTTACACCCATCAGGCATAACATTATGACCACCTCCTTGTTTCTATGCTCATTGTCCATTTTATCAGCTCCACTTACTATATAGGTGCACTTTGTAGTTCTACAATTACAGACTGTAGTCCATCTGTTTCTCTGCATACTTTGTTAGCCCCCTTTTACCCTGTTCTTCAGTGGTCAGGACCCCCATGGACCCTCACAGAGCAGGTACTATTTGGGTGGTGGATCATTCTCAGCACTGCAGTAACACTGACGTGGATCAGACACAGCATATTTTAAGGCTTATGAGTTTGGTGTGTTTTTTCTTTTTTTTGTTTTTTTTTAGCAATTTTAGTTGGAACTAAGAATCATAGTCAATGAAGCACTGTTAAACTAAAACTGATGGACTGCATACATCATCCGATCATCCACTCTTGTTATGGACATCAGAATGATTGATATTGATGTTGAAAGACAATTTTAATATTGCTTATATTGCTCGATCCCCTACTTGCCAGACCTTCTGAAAGTTTTTTGATGATGTGTGGAACCAAATATTTTACATCTACAGCATAGAACACATTAATAGCACCATGGAATAACCACACTACCATATCTCTGCATCCAACTGGGGGTGAGAGCATGCAGTCCCTGTCGCTTTGCTCACCTTTGTGCTCATTCACCATGGGTCAATCTGAGTCTCACCGTTGGTCTGGCACAAAGTTCTTCTCACACCAGGCCTGCGTGTTCAATTTATTGCCAGCTCCCTGCTACCCTTACCCCTAGACCAGCGATCTGTAGGCTTGAGCATGTTGGCATTTTGTTGTTGGATCAAACTGCTGAGATTATGTTAGTAAAAATAATAACAGGTAATGTATCAGATAAGTCCCCCCTTTTGCCCACCACACACGGATGAGGTTGGGGTTGTGCCCATCAGAGAAATCATGCGGAGCGCTGGTGTAGACGACACCCTTCTGTTGAATTTTTGGCCGTGCTCACTGTCGTCCCCCTGGGACTCCTAGAGTTGTCACCGGTCCAGGTTTGGATTACAGGCCGTCCATCTGGACACCATCTCACTGCAGTGTTCTCACAACCCTCCCACACGTGACCGTCTTGGCACCTTGGCTTCAACCAAATTAAAGCCCAGACTCTCCAGCCTTGTGATGAGTGCGGATCCTTATCACGGAGACGTGGTAATGACAGGCATATCGCTCATAATCACTCGTGGCATGGGGACATCAGTGACAGGTGGGCTCAGATCATGTCTTTGGTCTTTGGACTTTGTGCAGCTTTGCCAGCGAGTGTTGGCAAGTCTCAGCGCCACCATGTGCTAGTCCAGTCGGGTAACATGATGTCTGTTGCCCACATGAATCAGAAGGCAGGGCAAGGTTTGTCAGATGTCTCCACCTTCCCTCTTCTCTTCTCCGGAGGGCTTTCACGTTTCCTGGTGTCCATGTGAGCAGGTCAGCTGCTGTACACAGCTTTGAAAGAACTTGTTTCTTGTGGTTTAAAAAAACAAGCGTTTTCTCTTGGTAAATAAAAGGTCTGCGTTACATGGACGACGTTACAATTCTGTTGCTGTATATTAAGATTGCAGTAGTTAAAAATGGGATTGTTTTGACCAAAAGGATTAATACACACTGTGCATCACATGACTGATTTGATTCAAAATTCAACAGTCTGTGCCGGCTCCAGTATCACCGTGAGGATGAGTGGCATGCAGGTGAGGCCTTCTGCACAGTATTAGACAACAGGAAGCTCCATGCTGGGCAAACTGATCCAGAAGGTGGGCATGCAGGGGTGCCTGATGAAGCAACAGCATCAGAGCTCACAGAATCAGTGGTTGTTCAGCTCAGCAAAGAAAAACACAGACAGATAGTTCTGTTTGGGGTGACTGAGAACAATATGTAGTGTTAACACAATGCAAGCAGTGGCTCTGGCAGGCCAAGCTGTTGCAGCCTAACTGAGGATGGATGCTCATAGTGCACAACAGTTCTGTAGTTGGTTAGAGTGCTCATTTTCATTGTGCAGCCTGATGTTGTTACAGGACCAGTTTTGATTTTGATTTCAATGTTCCTACCAAGTGTAATGTCTGAATACTCGATTCCAAACAATCATTGTATGAACAGTAAATGTTTATTACTGGATCGAACACTGGAAATATTCAGTATTCGCTGCTAAATTATCTAGTTTTTATTCAGTCTTCTTTTTATGACTTCAGAACTTTCAGATAGTAAATAAATCAAGTCTGTGGCTGATCTTCACTCATCATGGTTTGAAAGTAAAAGCAAGTTTACAGTGAAATGATTTAATACAATATAGCTTGTCATAGCATGTCCAATTTGCCTGTACACTTAGAAGTTCCTAAATAGTTCTTGGCTTGGATGTATTTTGGATGTAAGAAAGATTTTCAAGGGAACCAAACGTCTTCTGTGGCGTTGCTTCAAATACCCCTTTTTGGCATTTTTTAAGAATGTAGGCAAAATACAATGCCAACCTGCTGCCAATACTGCAGTGGCCAACAACAACACAGTATATTGGACTGGCCTAAAAACAGGACCAATAACAAACATTTTTTCTTCAGGTTTTTGTTTGTTTATTAGTTTTTTTCTTCTTCTTTTTATTGCATATTCATTATAACTAGTCAATGAATATGGTCACTAGTACAGTATTTTGAAAGAAACTGTCTTTTAACCTTATTATACTTGTACCAGGTGGTTGAAATTCAATGATCTGTAATCCCCAAATCGTCCTTGGGCTACTGCCCACAATTTTTAGGTTCCAATTTGTCTCCACTGGAATGAATTGGTCTAATAAGCCCTAGGCTGCAGATTTCAGGACAACAGCCTGAAGTTACAAAGAGCTTGAATAATTTGAGCACTGGCTCTTAAGAACTGCACCTCAGGTGTGCTGTGTATAACATGTTACTTCTAATCCCTGATTTTTTTTTGAGGTTTTGAATTTCATTGCCAGTTCTTCTTGTCATAGGAATATTAAATGGGTTGCAGTAGATGTAGAAAACCACATCTTTGTTGTCAAGCTCAAGTTTTACTGGGCTTTATGTCACATTTTATAAGATTTTATAATAACTGAAAGAGGCCTCCCCATGTATTCTATGTTTTACAGAAGGTATTTACAGAAAGCCTTTTTCTGCAGAATGTAAGATCACATGCTGGAACACAGACATTCTGTGAGTTTCACGGATACTTTAAGGCTATTTAGAGCTTTAAAAACTAGTAAAAGAGCTTTAAAATTTATCCTACAAGATACAGGCAGTCAGTACAGTTCTTTCTAAATGGGTGTGATAGAATGTTTGTTTGAATCCGTGCTGCTGCGTTTTGTATGAGTTGTAGAGGATGGATTGTTTTCTTAGGATGTCCAGTAAGAAGAACATTACAGTGATCAACTCTGCTTGTAACAAGTGCATGAACAAGTCTCATCGCGTAGCTCTGAAATAGAAAAGGCTGAAATTTAGCGATATTTCTCAAATGCTAAAGAGCTATTTTAGTGACTGTGTTTATATGCAGGACAAAACAGAGCTTAGAGTCTAAGATCACACTCAGGTTTCGTATTTCAGATTTGGTGTATGAAGTGAAAAAGCCTAATTTCTTATAAAGCAGCTTTCTCTGAGTTTTAGTAGCAACAATCAGCATGTCAGTTTTTTCATGAAAAAACATTGTGACATCCACTGAGAAATATCTGACGCACAATCGGTCAACATAGCTTTGATTTTCAGAAGGAATGGAAATGTATAATTGTGTATCATAGCTGTGAAAATTGATGTTATGTTTCCTGATGACATTACCTAGAGGTACAAAAAGAAATGCAAAGCCCCTAAAACCGAACCCTGTGGGACTCCACAAGAAATATTAATTTTTGATTAATGATTTCCCAGTGAAACCGAGAACTGTCTATTGATTAAATATGATGAATACTAGTGTAACACCATGTATGAGGGGCCAGTTTTCAAGAAGATGGATTAGAGTCTTGTGATCAGCAGTGTCTAAAGCTGCACTATGATCCAATAAAACCAAAATAGGAGGGTTTTGTACATCAGCACCAAACCTGAGCTCATTCACAGTATGGTCCGTTCTTTCATCTGATGTTACAAATAGAAATGGTAATACTATCAAAATGTGCATGATTACATTCTGTGTTTGTTCAGCGTCTTCAGGCAAAAATAAAGTTTACACTGCTAACATTTACTCTCTGTAGTAGAATTAGCATTAAACTTTAACCACAGCTGCATACCTTGTGTAAATAATTGGTAATATTTAAAAATACAAAGCTATATAAATGTAGAGCTGAAATGCTGTGTTTTTAAAACACCATTATGAGTTTTTGAGTGTTTCTTTTAGGGCTAGGATGATAAGCAATTTTGAAATATCATTAAAAAAAAGAGTAAATTAACAATGAATATCAGTATTTTGTTTAAAGGCACAGTACATATTTAGCATATTTAGGACAGTTGCCATTTGTGCCAGAGGGGGCAACAAAGGCTTGAGGCTTGAGATTTACAGACCAAAAAAAAAAGAAAATCACATTTTGAAAGTGTATTTATTAACATTTATGTTATCTTTCATATCAAGCTGAAGCTGACCCTCAGATTTTTTTTATTCAACTTATTTTTGCAGAACTGGCTGTTATATAGTGCTTACGTACAACCTATTTCCAGAAAAGTTGGGACGCTGTGCAGAATGTAAATAAAAATAGAATGCAATGATATGCAAATCAGGTAAACCATATTTTAAAGGAAAATACTGCAAAGACAACATATCAAATGTTAAAACTGAGAAATGTTGTTGTTTTTTGAATAAATATAAACCCATTTTGAATTTGATGCCAACAACACGTTTCAAAAAAGTTGGGACAGGGGTCATGTTTACCACTGTGTTTCATTGCCTCTTCTTTTAACAACACTCTGTAAGCGTTTGTGAACTGAAGAGACACTGCTGTAGTTTTGAAAGTAAAACGTTCTTGATGGTACAGGATTTCAGCTGCTCAACAGTTTGGAGTCTCCTTTGTAGAATTTTTCATTTCATAATGCGCAAAATTGTTTCTGTTGGGTGACAGGTCTGGACTGAAGGCAGGTCAGTTTAGCATCCGGACTCTTTTAATACGGAGCACTGCTGTTATAGTACATGCAAAATGTGGTTTGACATTGTCTTGCTGAAATAAGCTTTGGATGGCAGCAAATGTTGCCAAAACATGTATGTACACTAATGCACCCCTATACCATCATGAATACTGGCTTTTGAACTGTGCACTGATAACATGCTGAGTGGTCTTTAGCTCGGAGGATACAGTGTCCATGATTTCCTAAAACAATTTCAAATGTTGATTTGTCAGACCACAGGACACTTTTCCACTTGCCCTCAGTCCATTTTAAATGAGCTTGGGCCCAGAGAAGGTGGCAGTGTTCCTGGATCCTCTTTACATATGATTTCTTTTTTGTGTTTTAGAGATTTAACTTGCATTTGTAGGTGTAGCGACAAACTTTTCACAAACATATTCTTGAATTGTTGCACTATTTGATTGTGCAGTCTTCCACAGAGTGGTGAATCCCTCCTCATCTTTACTTCTGAAAGACTCAGCCTCTCTGAGAGCCTCTCTCACGTTACTGACCTGTTGCTGGTTAACCATCAAGTGTTTTTTTTAGCATTACACAACTTTACCAGTCTTTTGTTGCCCCGTCCCAACCTTTTTAAAACGTGTTTTTGGCATCAAATTAAAAATGGGCAAATTAAAAAAAAATTGATATGTTGTCTTTGAAGCATTTTAAATGAAATATAGTTTAAATGATCTGCACATCATTGCATTTTGTTTTTATTTACATTTTGCACAGCATCCCACATTTTTTGGAAATGGGGTTGTACATCAGTTGCACCGCTTAAAAACTTTGTAAGAACTGTGTTGCTGTTACTCCTCAATCAGTTTTTTCCACGTTCAGAGTGTTTGTTTAATAACACACACTTGATATACTGAAAATTTTCAGTGTCTTAAATCTGTGAAAATCAGCCAGGTGTTAAACACTTCATGACAACTAAACATTAAATGATAATTAGGAATGAAAAACACTTTCTGATGGCGTTTCCCTTGTGTGTCAACCAGTGGGCAAACACTGCGGAGTCGATAATTATTGATAAATCGATAAGTGGTTGTAGCCCTGTTTTCTTTTTCAATAGTAGCCCGAACTGTCTAGATTGCTGATGGCCATGTGACTTTAACCACTAGATAAACTAGAGAAGTTGTCTTTTCAATTGGTAGGTAACATCAAGATCTTGAGAAATACTTTAATATACAGTACTGTGCAAAAGACGACCCTTACTTTATTTGATTTCCAGTTACAAGGACTATTAAATACAAGTTATTCATTTTTTTAGGAGATTTTTTAGAAGATTAGACCGAAGATAATCCTCTTGCATAAGTAAGGAGACCATCAAAGAAAATGAAGCAAAAAAACAGGCATTTCCAAAACTGAAGTTCAGAAAAGATTGAGTTATTAAATGATTCAGAGAAAATGGGACTGCTAACAACCACCTGGACGACCTGGTGGACCACCAAAACTCTCCTTATCAGATAAACAGTTTTCATCTTGGAGAGAGAGGAGAAAATCAAGCTCCACTCTTCGCTCAGATCTGATGAAATCCACAGGTGTTTCTGTCCATCCTTCCACTGTGAGAAGACAACACAATACTGTGAGACTGAAAGGATGTGCAGCTGTCAAAAAGCCCTTACTGAGAAATGTAAACAGACAAAAAGAAGTACATTTGCAAATTAAGCACAGCAGCTGCTGATGTTCCCAGAACAGTGGACTGACCACTTAACATCACTGAATGTGTTTGGGATCATGAGAGGCAGAAATGTAACCAGCTTCTAAGACTGAACTTGGTGGTGTGGAAAAATATCCCTGCAGATTTCTTAGAAAAACTGAAAATGATTCTCGTGACAAGAATGGAAGTTGTAATTAAGGCAGAGAGTGGACACACTCAATACTAAAAAATTTTATCATATTTAATGTTGAAGGCTTTGTTATTTTCTCTTAAGTATTTAAGTGACTTTTTCTGCTTTCTTTCTTATTATTATTTCTACTTCATGGCCATTTTGACTGTAAATAAATGAGTTTGGTCTCTGATTCTGCACAGTATTGTAGGTCATTGAGGATATGGAGAAATACAAGATAAGATTCTTGGTATTTTTTAAACTC
Organism: Colossoma macropomum; assembly: GCF_904425465.1. Classification (NCBI taxonomy): domain Eukaryota; kingdom Metazoa; phylum Chordata; class Actinopteri; order Characiformes; family Serrasalmidae; genus Colossoma; species Colossoma macropomum. The sequence continues at coordinate 11,532,620 of NW_023494790.1, forward strand.
CTCCAATCTCCCATCTTTAATACTTCACATGATTAAACGTTCAAGTGGACTTACACGGTATGTAAGGACTTTTCTACAATATCACTTTCATAGTGACTTTGATATTTCGTATCAAATCTGTGTTCTCGAAATAGTGATCGCTTTCAAAGTCCTTCCTTTTCTTTCTTCTGACTTTTCCAGATTCTTGAAGTCTTTTTCTTTGAATGGAAGGAAGGGAAAGGAACATCACAGAGATCTATAGCGTAATGAGAAATGACAGGGCTAGTGTCGGAGATGGAGGAGTGCCAATTCAGCAAGTTTCTCATCACTAGTTACCCAGTGGAAGATTAAAAGTTGCTGACAGAGCTGATGTTGCCTGGGGTACCACTACCAGTGACCGGCTCATTAAAGACAAGTAGCCCCGCTGTAACATTCCGTTTCATAGCTGCCCTGTTATCATTTGAATTGATCTATAATGCAGGGGTAGGAGTCGCTTCAGGCTCTGTGATACAGTATTATCACGATATGTGAATCATGGTACGATTCTGTATTACGACAGAGACGCAATACATTGTGATATATTACTTATTCAATTAATTATTCAAAAAGAAAACGTATTTACTGAGTTTACACTTTCTACATCTCACTTCGGTCTTTAATGAAGCAAAACCAAATTGGGAAGTATATTAATCAACATTCAAAAAGTCATCCTTACATTTACCTGCTTAGCAGATACTTTAGATAAAGCAGTATTCAAAACAGGCTTTAGCCCGTTTAGCCTTTAGCTTTTATACAGATCGATTTACACTGGCAACTGATTGTAATGTTAGGAGTCTTGCCTTATTAAAGTCTCTGTTTCTGATTCCTCTCTGATCCGTGTTATCCACTACAACACCTGTCTGCTCTCAACAGTATGTCCACTGACAGTGGTCTTGTTCTGACCTGACAACTTGATCTTGGAGATTAAGAGAGAAATACATTTTTGGGTAACACTTTATTTGGGGTAGTCATTTGTAGATGATTAATAAACTCTCAACAGATTATCAGTAACACATCAACAACTATCAGTGAAGTAGCTGTAGTGAAGCATCTGAATACACTGAAGTAAATTACCTTATAGATGTTCTGTTGATACATTACTTACATTAAGTAGATGTATTGTTAATGTTACTTCTATAATCCTATTATTAATCCTAATTATTATAGCCCTAATCCTAATCCTAACCTCAACCCAAAACCTAGTCCTAACCCTGGCGCTAATCCTAACCTCAACCTAAAACCTAATCCTAACCCTGGCCCTAATCCTAACCCTAATGTTAACCTCAACCCAAAACCTAATCCTAACCCTTACCCTGGCCCTAATCCTAACCCTAACCATGGCCCTAGTCCTAAACCTAACCTCAACCCAAAACCTAATCCTAACCCTCACCCTGGCCCTAATCCTAACCCTAACCTCAACCTCAACCCAAAACCTATCCTGAACCCAAACCCAAACCCTGGCCCTAATCCTAACCTTAACTTCAACCCAAAACCTAATCCTAACTCTCACACTGCCCCTAATCCTAACCCTAACCTTAACCTCAACCCAAAACTTTAATCCTAACCTTAACCTTACCCCAAACCTAACCCTGGCCCTAATCCTAACCCTAATCTTAACCTCAACCCAAAACCTAATCCTAACCCTCACCCTGGCTCTAGTCCTAACCCTAACCTCTACCTCAACCCGAAACCCAGTTGTTGATTGACCTGATTGAGCACTGTCCCATTTGGTAGTTGATAGTATTTACAATTCAAAAACTTTTTTTAGCCACAACAATTGCAGCCTAAAATAAATTTCATCAGCAAAAGCCTTGAGTGCAATTATTGTTAATATCATGAAAAATCTATGAATTATAGCTGGTTTATCTGAATACATTATAAACTCATTCCACTCATCCACACCACCTTTTGATACCTGTGTATCAAAAATGCCTTTAACATCATAAAGATGTTAGCATAGCTGTGCATCCGATCCTCTGACCCTCCATGTACCCACATCTGACTTGACTATCAGCTCTAGTTTCTGTTTGCTTTTCTTATTAAAGTTTTCCAGCAGGTTTAAAACTGATCTTTTAAAAAGCAGATCTGTTTATTGCAAATAAATAACGGTCACAAGTTTTTACTGCTGTATTAATGACGTGTCTCCTCCGCAGCTACTACCACACCAACTAGATCATCATAATTTAGAGTCAATTATTATTTTGAAATATACACTAAATATGCATTAAATGTGCGTAGAAAGTGGAGGTGCGATTTGACTGGATCTCTATGGAGTTCATAAGCAAGTGAAAAAAAATTGACTTGTGTTTTGACATAAGAAGCTACTGCAGCCGACGTGGACTGAAACACTGATTAAAATGGAAGTATTTGTTCTGTCAGACAGTCGGAAATATCGACACATATTCAAAGCCTGTAAAACGCTGTAGAAATGCTACTATTGTTTTATTTGTTTGATTTACAAGACTGTTAGCGAGCTGAACTTTTGTCTTCAAGGCGGGACGATTCCTGCAGAAAGAAGTTAACGTTGCATCCGGTTGGTACTCATTTTGATCTAAAACTTCTCTAAAGGCATCCTTTGCTTGAAGAGTTTTTGCACCCCTAAGGAAGAGTCTACTCCAGATCGGTTGACAGTTGGGAACACCACTTCCGATGACAATTTCATTTTCAGCTGTGACATTTGTCATTTTCATTCTTCCCTTCATTACTTGGGAGCGCACCGCCTGGTCTCTCACTGTCGTCTTTTCTTCCTTTCCGTCTTAACTGCGTACCTCTTGTCTCTTTCCTGGCCTCCTGTGCCCACTTTCCTTCTTCAACTTCTTCATTCTCAAGCTGAGAGTGGCAGAGGAAAAGGAGAGAGCGAGATAGGACGCGAGAGATGGGAAGACCGTACGTCTATCATCCGAAAAGACAGCGCGTCTCTGTGCGCTTGTCAGCAATTTTTGGCAAGATGAGTGCTCACGCAAAATCTTGGAGTTTTTTTTTTCTCCCCCTCCACTTTGCATGCTCCACATCAGACATGACCTTGCTTCCTGTCAGTCAAAACCCTGTCCCGCTTCTATTCCGCTGAAACAGACATCAGATTCCTTCTACGCCTGCCACCGCTACATCCGTGAAGAAAGCTGTCTGCTGTCCTTTAGCAAGCAAAGGCTTCCGGTGTTAGTCATGCCATATTTTTTCCTCCTGCGTGTGAGTTTTATACATCCATATGGTCCTTGTTACATAGCCAAGGAACGCTGAGAACGCACGGTAAACATTGAGCGAGAACCTTCGACCAGACTCTGCTGAGTGTTTATACACACAAGCCAAACGGAAAGTAAATCTCCGAGGCCGGCTTGACCTTTTCAACTCCGCCTTTGTTTGGGAGCTGTTTCCAGCCATGGAGCGCTCCCCATTTAGTATGCTTTGACCCTGCGGCCTGTATGAAAAATATATAGTGTCTACATTTATTAACCTGAAGGCGAGGAAACGAAAGAGTGAGAAAGCAATAGAGCAGAGTGTGGAGCAGTGCAGTGTGGGGGGGAGAAGGAGGAGAGGGGTGTCTGGGGTAAAGGGAATCTGCATTGCAAATGAACGCCTACAACCCTGAATTATTCAAAGTGTTGAATGGAAGTGCGAAACTTTTTCTCTTTTCTCCCGTTTTTTATCTTTATTCATCAGTCTTTGGGCCTCTGATGGTCCAAGGCATGCCTTTGCCTATAGCCTCTCATAATGAAGTACCAGTTGCCCAGGATAATCGCGAAGGCCATGCTTGCTGTTCCCTTGTGCTGCCGTCACCTTCTCACATGGGAGTGTATAGCTTTTATTTATTCCAGGGACTCGACAAAGAACGAGTGGAATGGCGGGAGAGGGGGGAGAAAGCCGACAAGAAGCGAGAGGGGCTGTTTGATGGCCCTAATTTCCACGTGCAGTCGATGTGTGGATTAGCACAGCCAGCAGCCAGAGGCAGACAGATGGGGAGGCTTTGTGAAGTTGCTTAAAGCCTCTCCTATTAAAAGCCAAGGAGAGAACGGATTATCTTTGATTCATTGAATATCTCTGCTTTTTACAATGTGCTTACTGTGGTTATTGTGCGCAAGCCAGGCTCTTTTGTTAATTGCTGCCACCCCGATGGAGGGAAAGGAAGGGGATGGCTTTTTCTTCAGTTCTTCACTCTTTTCTGTCGACAGTAAGACGCTTAGAGTGGGAATTTAATCACGGATAGTCCCGGATACTGTATCCGTTTTTGTTTGTTTGTCTTTGTTTTTTGTCCTTTGGCATATGCCCAGACCTGGATTTTGGTATGATGCCTTTAAAAGTATCGGATGGATTAAAGGCTAATCAGTTTGAAAGGATTCGTTTTTGTATATTTATGAAAGTGTCAAAATAGCAAATATTAAAGTGTCAAATGCCCATTCATTCGATGATTAATCCGAACGGTGGTGGGGATTGGAAATTTGAGCACTGGTGGTGGTGGACACTTTGAGAGATTACATTGCAAACAGCTAAATCACCCCCCAGCTGGAAGCGGAGTACTCGCTTAAAGCTTACTGTTTAAATGTTGCTTCAGCCCAAAGCCCACAGCTCCTTTCAGCCTCACCCGAAGTTAACTTTGAGCCAACGGTTAGTGTGTTTTGCTTGTAATGGATTTGATGCAAGTTGATGTTAATAGGTCTCTCAGCCTCACTAGCTAGCTCTGATCTGACTGAATTAAAGGCTCATCGACCTTAAGAAAACACAGTGAGCTAGCAAGAATTTTCTGCTGACTCACGATGTATAGGACACTGTAGTGAGCTCAGAGGTAATTGAACGTGATGGTTCATTGAATGAGGATGAGGTTCTCTATATTGAGCTAACTACACTGTTTGGCAGTCACATGTGAGCGGTTGCTAGCGCTGTGCTAATTAATTGTGTCTTTCCCCAGATGAATGTGCCTGTGCGTTCGAATGATTATAGACAGTCATCTGATGCTTCTGCAAGTTTAGAGTTGCTATAAGAGCTCTGAAGAGTCAGTATTTGAGGGACAGAAGTAACTGCATTTTCCTTGATAAGCCAATACATTATGCCCGCTTACAGAAAAAGCGAATAATGTTATCTTTTAACAACAGCACATGTCAAGGTCTGGGATATATCACACAGTAAGTGAGCACTCAGTTCTCATAGTGTTGGATGAGAGAAAAATGAGCAAGTGTGAAGTCCTGAGCAACTTTAAGTTAGTCAAGTTACCCTTTATTAGTCCCACAACAGGGAAATTCACCTCGGCACTTAACCCATCCATGCAGTGGAAAACCCCCCAACACACTAGCGATGGCACACACTAGGTGGCAGTGAGCACTCTGGCCCGGAGCGGTGGGCAGCCCTATCCAAAGCCGGGGAGGAACTAGAGGTTAGGTGTCTTGCTCAAGGGCACTTTAGTCATGTCCTGTCAGCTCAGGGGATCGAACCAGCGATGTTCCCCAAAACACACAAGGACGAGCCAGCCAGGAGTCGAACCTAGAATCTTCTGATCCGTAGTCAGACGCCTTATCCACATAATCATTCCGACCAGACGACTGGGTCAGATCATCTCTGAGACGACAAGGTTTGTAGGATCCTCCAATGAGGGACAAACCATGAACCATTGACTGGGTGTTTTATGCCCGAAGCTCACCAATGCATGAGGGCAACAAAGCCCATGCCATCTGGTCCAAACCGACATAAGGGGAACTGTGGCACAATTCACAGAATTTTTGACAATGGTTACAGGAGGAATGTGTCACAATACATAGCTGAAGACCAGCGCCCATGCTAACCTCCTTCCACCACCAAAAGCGCTTACAATAGGCATGTGATTGTGGGAACTGGACTTCGGTGCAAAGGGAGTAGATTGCCTGGTCTTCAAAGGCTTGTTTTCTTTTATATCACGTGGACACACCGCTGACATCACCGCTGAATACCTTTGTTGGCTTGCTATTGACATTGGCGAATTGGGACGTGCCTGTCTTGTTTCCATTCATCAGTTGCGCCCAAATCACCACCTGTTTCATCATCGTATGGTCATATCTGTGCTAATTTCTATGAATAAGGGCCATTTTCTACACCCCCTATTCTCTCCCCTGAACTGAGGCAGCCTGTGAGAACAGTGGTCATTAGCATACAAAATCAACACCCAGAACATGACCTGTTCTTCGCAGAGATGGAAATGACCTGGTAACATACATAAGGTGTTATTTGTTTTTGCTTTTTGCAAAAAAGAGTAAAATCTGTTCCCTTCAAGATGTTTTCTTCGTTACTTGCTCCAGTACAGCTAAATCTAGCTGATGCTCACCGAATTCATGGCTTTCCTACTTGACTTCGTAGTAGCCCCCGAGCCCCAGTGGCACAATGACCTTTTCTGAACCATATGGTGTGCATATTGTATTTATTCTCTGTGGGATAGACCCGTACAGATGATCCACACTTTCTCTTACTTAATTGGATCCCAATCATTGAAGCTTGACCTTCTGTACCTTTTTTAAAAGTAGGTACCATGTGATATAAATGCAGCTCTGTTCTGACTGGGTAAGAGCCTGTGCAGTGGTCATATCTCCAGTGTGTCTTTACAAGCTTGCAAGCAAACTATTGCCTTTGAGGGAAAGAGGGGCCATACCCTTCCCTCCACCCAATGAAAATGCAGCCAGCTGTATCCTTAGGCACAGAGCACATGGGCCAGCTGGAATCCTAACGGGAGACTGTAGGGTGCACCTGTGCACTGCCAAAGAGTGCATTTACTGGGTGCACCCTTGGGGTATACTGGCCGCTTTTATATCAAACCATCACAGAAATAAATGGTCGAGTTTAGAAAAGAAAAAAATAGCATACATTAGAAAGCGCTATACGCAGGCGTTATAAATAAATCTCTTGTTCCAGATATGCCATCTGAATCTGTCAGAGTTCCCTTTTTGAAGGCAGCTGGAGCTGAATTTCCTGATGGTGTGGCCTTAATTCCCCGCTTGACCTGTTCTTGTGTTGACCCGCTGCTGGCCAGTTGACAGATTGATGGCTTCCAAGTAAGAGTGGATGTTTTTTAGCCTTAGTGGGAAAAACAAAGAAATTGATTGACTGTAATCTGTATTTGGTTAATGATCGCCAGTGAAAGTTTGATGGGATTCTTGTGCAATTCCATTCCCTTCCTTAACACCTAACTTTCAAAATGAATTGTTCTTCGTTCTCAAGAGGAGTTCTGGTTTAAACTTACCAAGTTACTGATATCTGCCTGTTGCAGATCTACTTCTACTTCATTTCATCATGGAGAGCCCAAAAAGAAAGCATTTCTGCCTTTGTGTAGTTCATCTCCACCATGCAGGTCCAAAAAGAAAACATTTCAAGTGCAACTAGAGGATCTTTGCACAAGAAACTGTTTCTGTTTTCATCTACTTGGTAGCTTCGCATATTGAACTGAAAATTACACAAACGCCTCCAACACTAAGTACAATATCAAATGTTAGTATTTAATTTCTCCAGTCTTTACTCTTGGGCACCCTACTGCTACTTCAGCTCTTCCATCCTACCAATTTCAAACCCAAACACACCTTGCAAAATTCTTTCTCGTGTCCATCTGATTGGCTAAATGAAGGAAGCTGGAAGTCAAAGAAAAATGGTGAAAAAACAGGAGTTTTCAGAATTTAAATACAAAAAATGGATTTAGGTCTAGAGAAAATGAGACTCCTAACAATCATGCAAGTCCTGGTCAACAACCAGAACTGTCCCCATCAGATAAACAGTACTTAAAGCTCTCATCTTTGAGAGAGAACAAAAAAAATCAAGCTCAACTCAGATCTGAAAAAATCCACAGTCCGTCCTTCCACTGTGAGAAGACAACTCAACGCTTTTTGTCTCAAGGGATGTGTCGCTGTCAAGAGGCCCTTACTGTGAAAAGATAGTAGACAAGATTAGCAAAGCTGCTGGTGTTCTCAGAACATTTGACTGACCATTACTGAACGTCACTGAATGTGTTTGGGATTACTTGGATCTTGAGAGGCAATGAATGCAACCAACTTCTTCGACTGAACTTTTTACAGGAAGCAAGGAAAAGTGCCCCTGCAGACTTCTTCAAAAATGTGAGGAAGTCCTCTGAAAAGTATGGAAGCTGTAAGAAAGATAAGGGGGAGCGTGCCGCTTGAGGGGGAAATAGAAGATATTATTGATGTTGAGGCGTCAATGTAATTTTCCTGCTTTTTTCCCTGTTGCTGTAAAATGATTACCTTGTGACAGGAAATTTAAACAAACTGGTCTACATCAAGTACCCCAAGCCAAGCTTCACTCCATCGTGTCCTCAAATATAAGAAAATTCCACTCCTTAAGCACAGCATATCAGCATTTTGTGTAATGTGCTTATGTGAATTCAATGAGGATACATATTCTCCACATACAGTGATGCACTACATTGGTTATCACTAAGAGTTCATGTTCTCTTTTTTCAAATCTTTCACCCAAGTAGGTCACTGTGGCCTTTGTTGGCTCCATTGAGTCAATCTGAGAGTGCCTTGCTCCCCTAGCCTTAAATCTCTGATACATCAGTGCGCGCTGTTGTCCATAAAAGCCTCACCTCGCCTCGCATTTAGGCAGGCCAGCGTCGACGCGCCCCGGAGCAAAACGGCCCATTAGAAGAAATAAAAGGGCCGTATGCGACACTGCGCTCAATTTGCCCGCTGCTTATTGATTTCAGAACGGAATGGACTGGCGTAAGTACTCAAGCCCAAACCCCTGCAAATCGTTCCTGTATTGCAGCTAATAAAACAAACAGGCCTAGATGAAAACAGCCTCGTTGCGGTCGTGATTGAGCGGCAGGGGGTTCGTCACCACGTTTGACCCTCGCAGTTGGAAGCAGACATAGACACACTGCGTTAGGTGCAGGTTGGGGCTAAAGCTCACTGTTCTAAGCGTTAGCTTAAGTCCCAACCTGCACCTAACATGCTGCACCATTTACCTCACGCTAATTCATCCGATCCAACCAATCAGGGACTTCTGAAGAAGTTAATTAGCTGGAGCAGGTGTGGCAGATTGTGGTAGGAACTAGATTAGGAAGGTAGATCTCCAGGACCAGATTGGTAACCACTGCCTTGAATGCATAGCTGTCAAGTCTCAAGGTTTAGCCGCTGCATTCATTCACATGTTGGTGGTAGACAGTCGATGACAAACCAGGTATTCCATTGTTTTTAATGGAGCCACACTGGAAAATTCTGCCACTGCCATCCTTCAGATTTCCCAGCTTTTGCCATTGACCACAGTGGTGAAATAAACCGGATGTTGATGTTTTTCAGGCACCATGGATGCCAAATCTTCTTGTTGAATTCTAGATGTACCTAATATCATATTAAGCAATCTACACTAAAACTCTACTCTGATATTCCTCCATTTTCGCTGTGCCATCGCTATCACCATGCCAACGCTGTCACTTTGCCAGCATTTTCGTGGCTCCATGCCATCATCAGTTGCATAGAACTTTGTATTTTTTTTTCCAACGCAAACATTTTAAGAAGTTTTGAGATGGTTAGAATGGTTTGGAAACAGGCTAGAATTTGTGAAAATTAAGCTTCTGTTCAGTAGGTGTGATGGTCGTAAAGTCACACCCAGATAGTTACAGTGTACACATGCAAGATAAAACTCTCTGAATGCAGTTGTATGTTTTATACACTGTGAAGTCAAATATAGGGGAATAATGTGTGTTTTGTAAAACTTCTGAATGCTGTAAAATCACTGCATCACTGTGCAACTCGTATGTCTCATGGGCGTTAAACACTACACAATGCTTTAACGCTAGCTGGATCCTCTTGCAACACAGCGAAGCATTCGGGACAAATTCACACATGCACACATTTCTGATCGATTGAGTTTATTATTGAGTTTCACTGATCAGTATCTGTATCAGCTGAGCAAAAAAGCTAATTAATTTATAAATTAATAATATGGTGGACATATTTTTGAACAATGATTGTAATAAATAAAAGTTAAAGTTGTATTTATATAGGGCCTAATGAGGAAAACAGAGTTCACGGCCCAGGGCTGGGTGGAGATTAAGTGGGGTTCAGGTTGGCTTGACCTCCATATTTCTGTTAGAATAAAGTTGACAGGTATGCAGGTATCACCGATAATAATGCTATTGCTAAAAGCATTTCATTTTATATTCACTATTTCTCACTTGTCATCATTTCTCACTCGTTTAGCTTTTCAATCTTTAGCACATTTGTGTTAGGCTACATTCACACAGCAGGTAAAAGTGGCCCAAATCCAATCTTTTTCCTCATACGTGACTCAGATGTTTCATCTGTGTGGCAGTGTGAACAGCAAAAAACACACAATCTGACATTTTCAATTCCGATTTGGGACACTTTCATATGTGGTACTGAAATCGGATCCGATACGTATCCGACATGCAGCAATGCGACTCAGTCTGAACAGCCACATCGGAATTTGTGCGATGTTTACGTCAATCCAACTTTCATTCATCATAATTTCGTGCTGCTGAGACCTCATGTATGGGGTAATGTTTCTGTACCAAAAAATTAGAAGACCTTTATCCAAAGTCCTCCGTGTTTGAAGAGATTTTGAAAGAAACGGTCGAACGCAACTGTAGAGAACAAGGCTGCAGCATGAAAGAAAACTAAAGAATTTGAGGACACAAACCAAAGAAGTGGCCGCGCCCTTTTTACACCAAGCTCAAACAAATTCTGGGTGATGAGCCCAGCTGTCAGTCCATGAAGCTTCATGATGGCTCCTGTGACGCTGACGAAGATAAAACCCTCTGGGAGCGACTGGCGTTCGTTGGCTGTCGTGATTGTTTACCTCTGGATGAGCCACGTGAAGTAACATAAGCATTTTTTGCAACATTGTGCGGGTCAGTTTAGGAGCTGATCTGTTCAGAATGATGTCGCATGCAGGTCACATTTAAAAGATAATCTGAACAGCCAAACAAAAAAAAATCTGATTTGCTAAGAAAATCAGATTTGGGCCACTTTTACCTGTGTAAACATAGCCTTAGTAAACAGAAGAGAAGCTGTTTTATTATTTGAATTTGATGTAAGATATTATTGTTTGTAAAGTCTTTTTGGAAGAAAGAAGCCAGTTTTTTTTTTTTTTTTTTATTTTTTGTTCACCGCAACAAACAGAAATGGCTTAAACCTGCCAATACAGAATGTAGATCAAATGAAAATGTCATTGTCATGTAACTAAGTAATTCATTGTGTAATTAACTAATCACATTCAAGTAGTATAGCATTTTAAGTTTATAAGAATAATAACCCCAATTATGTAACTTCATAATATTAATTTTAGGCCACTAAGGGCTAATAACACCTAATCTACACAGCCATTAAATCCAATTTGTACCTGTTTTGGAAGTCGTACAGTTTTTGCACTATACATTTTTTTTCATTTAAAAACATTAATGAAATATATTTTGATGGAAATGTGTTTTACTTATAAAACCGGAAACTGGATTTTAATCTTTGTAGGTGGGCAAGCAAGTCTGCGTTTGTAAAAGTGCTTTTTATTGTGTAAACTGCTGTTTTCTGTTGTGGCAGTAGTACGGGACTGGTTGATATGAAGAAAGCTGTAGTTGTGCTGCACATTTTATCTAGCCATGGCCGTCACTGTGGAAGGATGTGACTCTTTTCACAGCAGGGGGTCTCATCCCTCTGCTTTTCACCCCTCATTGCTCACAAGCAGCTCAACACAGAGTCACAGCATTTCACACACAGAGAGACATCAGTGTCCTAGTCAATCTGATAACAGAGTTACAGGGAAAAATATTGTATGTCATTATATTAAGTCTGAAAATCCTGGTACATTCCCATGCAGAATGGCCTCTAGGGGGCCTGCAGAAAGAGGTTAAGAGAGAAACTCATAACCTTCTCCTTCACTAAGCAAGTGCATAAGCCCAGACTTCTTTTGTTAATGTTGTTTTTCCTTTGCCAAGTGACCTTGAGAGTCCCGCTCAGTTCGCATCGGCGCTGCTGGTTCGGGGGGGGGGTGGAGCCAGTCTCCACTGCAGCACCCCCTAGGGTCACTTTTCATAAAAAGGAAATTTAAAAAAATCACTTTTGGACACTAATGAAGCAATTACGGCTCATTTTGGTTGCAAATCAATTGCTTGAGTGTTCTGCCAGAAGAAGGAGCGAGTGATCGCAGGAGTAGTAATGTGGAGTTTGTTATGCTAAATTTGACTCCCCCGTGAGTGTGAGAGCGTGTCTCCGCTGTCTCCAGGTAAATTAATTCATTAATGTAAATTCACCTCAGGAGAGGATTAATATTCATGTTTTACGCCGAACATCCTCTTTTACATAATCCTGGTTTTAGAAGAGCGCGTGTCCCCCCCGAGAACACTTCTGTAGTACTTTCAGTCTTACATGAAGATTAGCGCCTATCTGATAGGAGCTCAACACTTTTCTGTAATTGCTTCTCTATTGTTCTCTCTGCTTTTCTCTCTCTCACTCTTTCTCTTTTCCCGTCTTCATTTCTCTCCTTCTTCTGTCTCTCGCTCCAGGGGCAGTTTACTTGGAAGGCGGGTTGGAGGAGGCCAAGCAGCTCTTCGGGAGGTTGCTGTTTAACATTGAGGTAAAATATATGCATATTTTATTAAATCAAATGATTGAAAAATCCATTTTGTCACTACCGACACAATCATAACACTTTACACATAAAACTTTGCCCAATGTTTCAGTAGTGACTGTTTCGGTGGTGACAATTTTACCTAATTTTGAGCTCAAAAGCACTAGGCACCACATGACGCATATAAAATACACACATAAAATCAGAATGATTTACATTAAAACACACACAAGTTTACCTAATTGCAGAAAATAAGTTTCGGTGGTGACAGTTGTTAATGTTACACACTGATTTTCAGACTTTGGAACACGTTTACTTCAAAACAGTGAGATATAACTGCTCACCATGTGGCCATGAGGGACAGGGATGATTGAATTTAGTGATTGAACAATCCATTTTGTCACTACCAAAACAATCACAGCACTATCAAAACTTTACCCAGTGTTTCAGTAGTGACTGTTTTGGTAGTGACAATTTTACCTTATTTTGAGCTCAAAAGAACTAGCCACTAGCAAACACAGCTTTGAACAGCTGTACACACAAAATCAGAATGATTTACATTAAAACACAAAAATGTTTACTTAATTGCAGAAGATATGTGTTTCGGTGGTGACAGTTCTTAATGTTACACACTGGTTTTCAGACTTTGGGTCACATTTACCTCAAAACAATGGGTTCTTAATGCTCACCATGTGGCCATGAGGGACAGGGATGCAGTCACACTTGCTGCTCTAAAATGCAGGGGTGTGGCTAAAATAAGACTCCGCCTGTGAGTCAAAATGTCTGTGTTTCGGTAGTGACATAAAAACATGGGACAGCATTTTGTGAGTAAAGGTTTTTTTTTGTTGTTTTTTTTTTTAGAAATTGAACTGAAAAAAAAATATTATTATTATTATTATTATTATGTTTATTTTTTTAAATGCAACAAAAATCAGTTAATGCCTTGGGTTTAAATAGATCATAACATAGTTATTGAAGATATATAAGGTCTAAATATCTATCTATCTATCTATCTATCTATCTATCTATTTATCTATCTATCTATCTATCTATCTATCTATTTATTTATCTATTTATTTATCTATTTATTTATTTATTATTTAACTGTGGGACCACAGTTTGAACTAATTCAGTAGAATGGTCTGTGTGTGTGAGAGGAAGAGAGAAAGAGAGCGAGAGAGAGAGAGTGAGAGAGAGAGAGATAGAGAGAGAGAGAGAGAGAGAGATTAAACCCTCTCCTTTTCTGCACTGCCCTGCAGTCCTGAACCTCCATGCAAGGTACATTGAGTTAAACGCAGAGCAAGTGTTGTTTCATCTTTGCTTTAGGGAGGGGTGTTTTCTTGTTTTTAACAGAACTGTCCATTTCAAACATGCCAACGAGGTAGATCCATAACAATGCCTTGGAAAGAAGACTCAGTGTCCTTTGTTGGGGTTTGGAATGATGAATGTTGTAGGATTTTGAGAGGAGTGTTGAATTATATAGCACTGCCTTTGGGCATTAGACACGCTCCCGAATTTAACTTCCTCTAGGAATGAAATGACTGCGCAGAGCAACAATCAACAAGAGGATAGAGTAGACTTTAATCACAGAAACACAGCACAGCAACAACAACTGAACAGAATCATCGGGGCCCTTGTTAAGACTTGCAAAGTAGTGTGTGACTTTCCTTCACATTTTGGTGTTTTCCTGCACTCCTGATCCAACTAGTCAGCTTCTTAAAGTGGGAAAATGTTAAAATGTGCAGGACCAGGGCTGGGGACCACTAGAGTACTAAATGTTAAGAAAAAAATTGATGTGAAGCGACTGACTGACTGCTCTTATAAAGCATCAAAAGCTGGTTACTCATTGGTTCCCCCTTATGGAGAATTTTTAACTGGTTAAACGTGAGTGACTGACTGAGCAACTGACTGAGCGAGACTGAGTGACTGAACGACTGAATGACTGACTGACTGACTGGTTTGGATAGCAAGTCTGTTAGCTAGCACAGTAGCTACTGAGTGACTGACTTACTGACTGATTCAGCGACTGACTGAGAGACTGACTGACTGAGTAACTGACTGACTGAGTAACTGAGCGACTGAGGGACTGACTGGGAGACTGACTCACCGAGTAACTGAGCAATTGAGGGACTGACTGGGAGACTGACTGAGTAACAGGGACTGACTGAGAGACTGACTAACTGAGTGACTGACTGACTGAGTAACTGAGCGACTAAGGGACTGACTGAGAGACTGACTAACTGAGCGACTGACTGACTGAGTAACTGAGCGACTAAGGGACTGACTGAGAGACTGACTGAGTAACTGAGCGACTGACTGACTGAGTAACTGAGCGACTAAGGGACTGACTGAGAGACTGACTGAGTAACTGAGCGACTGACTGACTGAGTAACTGAGCGACTAAGGGACTGACTGAGAGACTGACTGACTAACGGAGTGACTGACTGACTGAGTAACTGAGCGACTAAGGGACTGACTGAGAGACTGACTGAGTAACTGAGCGACTAAGGGACTGACTGAGAGACTGACTAAGTAACAGGGACTGACAGAGGGACTGACAGAGAGACTGACTGACTAACTGAGCGACTGACTTAAGAGAATGACTGACTGAGTAACTGAGTGAAAATGAATGCAACCTTTCGGTTCTAACTTAATGTGACATTTAACTGTGTCAGTTTAGGATTTTGGATAGCACATATTCTAGCTAGCACAGTAGCTTTTATAGCTGAAGTTGCCAGCTGATCTAGCTGAAATTGTATTACGTTATTATAGTGGGTAGTATGGCTACAAAAATCTGGCGGTTTGGGTATACATCACTGTGTGTGTATATATACAAATAAAACCATTTTAGGTGCTTAAGTAAACCTATTTTTATGTGGCTTATTTTTCTTATGTCCTTCCTTTTTTTAATATGAGCCCAGAAAATGAACACCTAAAAAAAAATCAGAAATATATATTTTTTTTTGCAATATAATGAAAACAAAGCTAAACAATATATAGATATGTATACATATGTCAAAATTGTTCATAAGCACTAGCCTTGCAAAACAGTGCTGCATGTTGTTTCATGCCTTAATTTCTTCCAAAGGTGACTTCGTAATTGCCAGCTTTTGGTTTGAGTTTTCCGTTCCACCTTAAACGGAGCTGCTGTTACATTTTGGGAGCTGTACAGGTGCTTCACCTTAAATAAAGCAGCAGTTACATTCATGCACCTGTACAGCTCCTAAAATTGCTTTAGCTGGTACATGGCTTCGATCTGGTGTCCTTGGTGGCTAAGGCTAGTCCCATTTCTGTATGTCCACTATCCCAAAGCAGAGTTGACTACTTCAGATTTGATGAACTAGAAAGTGGGAGGTTATTGACGGTCTGCTGCATTTTTCATCAAATTTTCATTTGAAACGTGACCCTAACTCAGTCAGTCAGCCTCACATTAGCATTACCTGCACATATTTGTGGCATACTGATATAATGGTTATGACCAAACTCATATCATAAGGAAGAAATTCAACCGATATACCAGCTGAACTTGTATACCACCTACTACTAGTAAGTCACAGATCATCTTTTTTTAAAACGTACTAAAGGTTCAGCTGGATTAGCTGTTGCTCTAGCTAACTAGAATATACACTGTATAACCCACTGACAGACCTACCTTTTTAAGTTATTTATGAATCGACTCGTGGACATCTCTGCCGATAATTCCAGAGGCCTCCATATATTAGTTAAGGTTGCTTTCACCTTTCACAGTGTCCACATTAGACATGGAGTCGTGTTCATGAACTTGTGGCACACACGCCAGTACGCAAATTCTAAGCGCTGAGATAAAGAGCAGCTTTCTCAGCGTTAGTGTTAGTGCTGGGTGATGGATGTTGCCATGGTCACCCTGCCTGCAGCCGGAGAGCGTATAGATGGATGTGTGCCACCCAGAGCAGAGCTGCGGTCTGTGATGAAGCCCCATGCCAGCCTGTCTGACAGCGGGCATACATAACCCGCAATCAGGGGTAATTACAGCACAGGGCAGGCCGAGAAGGGACACTGCGAGGGAACGGGGGAGCGGGCCATCCGGCACAGGAGAAAAAAACACAAATATACACAGTGGCCCTTGTTCATTAAAGTTGTATACAATTAAATTATAAAATGAGTGCACACGAATTTCAGCTACAGTTTGGTTGTTTGCCAGTTTCCTCTTAGGCCTTTCTGTATGATCAAACTCAGGTCTGGTAGAAGTGTGCAAAAATTTGACTGTAATAATTTAACAACCTGAACAAAAATGTTTGATTTGTTTATAACTAGCCAAAACTAATATCAGTCTTGCCTATAATACCCATAATAAGACTAAAAATAGATAATAGTAATAATTTATGCGCAAGTCAATCCAGTACAAAAGTGGATGTGCTTATTTTACATGCACACTGGTGTAAACAAATCCTGCAACTATTCCATGTTCCATTTAAAGACATTACACTGTGCTTTTATTTTATATTACTGACTCTGCGCACAAAATAAACAATACAAAACACAGCTGGTGCAGAAGCATCTCGTACACTGCAGTAATACAGTGGGTTATATATGTTATTTTACACCACACAATCACATCATTCTACCAACTTAAAAAAATATTTTGTTTATTTTACATTTTATTCTCACTTGTAATTAACACTATAAAGTTTGGTCAGTAGGGGGAGCAGTGTACTCACAAGCTTTGGCTGAATTAGGGTGCTCCATATTAATATGTAAATGAGGTGCTGGTAGGCTGGCGCTTGATTTCACGCACTGAAGCTGATTCACCATTTGCGCTGAAATCTCCACTTGTTTCCACATCATGTAAAAGTTTGATAATCAGATGCAGGATAGTACATATGGAATTAAAGATTAAATCTGCACTGTTTTCTGCACAACTTTGATAAATAAGTGCCCACTGTTCCTGTCCCAGAATGCACTTTTTTCTACTTCATAATTGTCATTAGACCAGATTTACTAGTCAACTGTCCTTTTATTTATCTAGGAGTCACAATGTCTACAGTGCAAATCTTGCCATTTTATTTACCATCCAAAATCACCAGTGTACCTACACGTCCACTCAGTTTATGTATTTAATGTTGATAAAAGTAAGATCATGGTAAATCTAAAACAAATACTTTTGTTTGAATAATATTTCACCTTACAACACCCTGCATGCAACTCTCCACCCTGCATATACTTAAAACATGCTTTAGACCGAAGGTTTCTTGCAAAATTATCATAAAACAACGTCTCAGGCAGCAGACAGTAACCATTTCTTTGAGGGAGCTTTTAGAGCCATTAAACTCTTCAGACATCTACCATCACCACCTCTGTGAACAGTTCTGACTCTGTAATTTCTCTAGAATGGAGCATTTCACACCAGACCACTCTGAATCAACTTGTTTATGTCTTAAATATTAAATTGTGCAGAAATTGTGTTTAAAAACCCTAATATAATAATAACATTAATAGGCATGCACCAAAATTTTGGCCACTGAAAATATTCAGACAAAATAGTCAAAATGGTACTTTTAACCAAAGAATTAAGCAGATCTACAACAAAGTGACCAAATCAAACAGCGATCTTACACTTTACTTATAATTTTAATGGTTATGAAAATGAGAAATAGTATTTAAAACACTATTTTTTACTCCACTCTCCAGTGTAGACATGTTCAAACAGTTTGAGCAGCAGCAGATCAACGGTAAAAATGTTGGCTATGTTGGCTACTGCACGGTTTCTGTGAGGAACATTAGACAAGCAGTTTATAATCACTAGTCAAACAGAGGATCAAGAGGAGCTAGGACTTGAAACACCCCAAAATAATAATATTAATGTGCTACTGTTTACCTACACAGGTAGTTTAACTTAATCATAATTTAGCAGTCAAATGTTCTTTAACATCTGAATTTCTGTAAAAAAAAATGAAAGATTGTAAAGCTTTCTATACTTTTTTTCTTTGTTTTGTTCCCCAAATTTCCATTCCACCTTAAATGGAGCAGCAGGTACGTTCAGGCAGCTGTACAATCACTTTAATGGAACTGCTATACCATTTAAGGTAAATCGAGAAATTCAATAAGAAGCCAGCTTTAGCTTCATTGAATTTCTCAAGCCATTTGTGTCATATGTGCATCCCGTACAGTCATCCCTCTGACCGTCAGACACAGCTGGACTACGGGAATCATTAAAGTCACTCAAGCTTCAGTAGCAGCTGGTCCACTGCTTGTTGTGTTTACGAGGCCAGGAGACTGCAATGCAAGTCAAGCGGCTCCTCAGCCAAGCCTTATTGGTCTGCTGTCCATGTTAGGCCCAAAAGACTGGCAATTCCCTTAGGTCCACTGCCTCGAAAACAAAGTGGACTACTTCAGATGCAATAGACTAGACAGCGGGAGGTAACTGAGGGTCTACTTCGTTTTCATTTTCCTTCGAAACATGACTGAAACATCCCTGACTCAACCACCCAGCTAAAGGGGGTAACGTTAGCGTGCTTTGCACTGTTTTGCACGTTGCGTTATCTGCACTTATGTTTGGAATATTGACGCAACGGTTCTGACGAATAGCATCCCTGAAGCAAGAATTTCGACTGGAGTACCAGATGAACCGGTCAACACTGATACTGACCTTTCCCCTCATCATGCCTGTTGTATTTCTGGCAGTGCTTTTAAAAGCTCCTCCTCTTCGTGTCATAGAAGGTCGTCCACTTTAGCTACCAACCGCTCTCTAAACTCATTTCAGCAGATGCGGCGTGTTTTCGTTCAACAGCCTGGTGGATGACTAAATGCAGCCCACTCGCTCTGCCTCTCTTTAAGCCTTCCCCCCATTCCACTGTCAGGATTTTCGAGTGTCATACAGTAGATGTCTGGCAACACAAAGAGCTTTCTGCTTCCACTATGGCTTTCCTTTTATTCCAGGAGACAGTGGGTGGTTTTATTTATTTATTTCTGGGTTTCGCCTTATTGTTCTCGTCAGTTTTGGAAAATGCGCAAAAAAATAAATAAATGTGTAAATAAATGAACACTCCAGTTTCAGAGCTGCATGCATTTGCCATTGATCACTAGTTCCTGCCTGTACAGCCTGTTATCATTTACATTTTATTAAGAATATAATTTCCTAAAGTAATAAGAAATGAAATTCTTATGAGTGTTCATTTTTTTATTTTTTTCCACAAGGGTTAATCGTAAAGTTGTGTTTTTTTTTTTGAAAGCATATTTTTATCTCTGCAGCTTGCGGTGATGTCTATAATTATCTTGCAAACACTTTCGGCAGAGTTGTTTCTCTTAAATAGCTTTTTAATTGAACCTTAATCACGCCGAGCATTTGGAGATGACTGTAATTGAAATACTTGAAGTTAACTCTGCAAAACACATAAGCAAGTCATGCTCCTGTGCCAAATTTGGATGTAATTATAAAGCCTTAATCAAAACCACAGTGCACATATGCGGTCTTCGCTTGGCTTAGTTATAACCAGACCTTACCAGTGCATGGAGTCTTTTTATTGTACTCGTAGTGTTTGAAGGTGAATTTAAGTTCTCTTTAAGTTCTGCGTTAAAAGTAAGGATGCAGTATGAATGACCTGTATATCATGATTGTCATATTTTACTTTCCTATTATGTCATCACTGTCATATCAAAACCTTGTATATATACCAGTCTAACTCTACAATTTGAAAGCACCCACTTTTTATGAAGGGACTGGTAGAAATGTAAAAGGTATACAGTACTTTGCAAAAGACAGAGACAATTTCCAGTTAAAATGGCCATTAGGTAACATTTTTGGGGAGATATCACTGTGTAAAGAAGGGAAAATTCAAAGGAAATTAAGTGGGGAACAAACAGGAGTTTCTGAAACATGGAGTTCAAAAAATTCTCAGAAGTTACAGACAAAATTGGACTACTGACAACCACCTGCAAGAGCTTGTAGACCACCCAACTGCTCTCATCAGATAAACAGTACTTAAAGCTTTCATCTTTGAAAGAGGAGAGAAACTACAGCTCCACTCTTTCTTCTGAGAAAAAAAAAATTGCAAATCACCCAAAGAAGGTCCTGGTGTTCACAAAATAATGAACTGACCACCCCAAAGTCCAGAGCTCTGAATGTGTTCAGGATTACTTGCACTGTAAAATGGCTCGTCAGTTCAACCTAAAAACTTTACTTCATGTGGTAACAAGTAAATTATACAGCAGCGTTTTGGGGCCACTGTTCAAAGAAATAAAAATAATAGACTTTGAGAATTAAGTCGTAATATTTTGAGGAAAAAAGTCATTTTTAACATAAAATTGTAATATTTTGAGAATAAAGTCTTAATATTTCAATAATAAAGTCATAAAGTTACAGAATAAACTTGTGACATTTCAAATAAAGTGGGCTAACTGTAGGGGGGCTGCCGTAAGGCCTTGGGGCCTCGGTTGCTGTAGTCGTGACAAATGCCGAGCGCGCCGGAGTTCCGCTCCTTCGGGATCGATCATTTTAATTATCGTTCTCATTGTCTCCTGTGAAACCACATGCCCTCTTCGAATGCTGTATGACTTTTTATGCTAAAATATTATGACTTTATTCTCAAAATATTATGACTTTATTCTCAAAATATCATACCATACGACTTTTTATCTTGAAATATTACGACTTTTGATTTAAAAGTTTTAGAATAATCACGTTTATTGTCACATCACATTACACAGGTGGGAAGGTGAGTGAAAATCTTAGGTGCGTAGCCTCCTTGTATTACTTTGCACTGTTTCAAATGTACAGTTGTACAGTAATAAGTTCTGAAATAAAACTAAAATGTACTGTTGTACACATTTCCGTATGTGCAGTTAGTCTGAGGTAGATAAATAAATGAGATGCAGGTACACAGGCGATATAATATTGATAAAAAAAGTATAGATTTGCTAGATTGAAGGTGCAGTAAGATCAGAGTGAGTCTGTTGATGTGGATGTGGTGTAGATTGTCCCTGGAGATCATCATGATGGTGATTCAGAGGTGTACCACTTTATTCTCGAAGTCTACTATTTTAAAAGTTTTTAACAGCGGCCCTAAAGCGCTGTCGTAAAATTAACTAGTTTTATTCAAACTTAATACGTCTGATGAATGATTCTTTGAATCAAAGTCATTTTTGATTCAATTGCTTGTTACTACATGAAACTTCATTTTTTAGGTTGAACTGATGAGCCATTTTATACAGTGTGGATTGTGAGAAGCAGAAAAACTTCTAAGACTGAACTTTAAAGGTGTGGAAAAATATCCCTGCAGATTTCTTTAAAACTGAAGCAAGTCTCCTAAAAAGACTCAAAGCTGTAATAAAGGCAGTGTGGACACAGTAAATACTGAAAAATATTGAAAGTATATTTAGTTGCTGAGACTTCTGTGATTTTCTAGCCAGAATGATACAATATATCTAAAGAAGTAGCTGCTAATCTTGCTAACTAGTACCGAAATGCACGGCATGATTGTGGTAATCATTTTTTAATTACTTAGTGTAACTGTCAAGTTGCATGGAAATGATTTATTTCTAGTTGCATGAAGGTTTCACCATGTAAAGCCAGCCTTATGTACTAAATGATGCATTGTGTGATTCTAAATGTCAGTCGGTGAGGTTAACTGCTACTGACTCGGGATGTAAAGTGGCTCATGAACTGTAATGACAGTGACACTAATAGTGGTGCCTAGAGGCCGAAGCAGACTTTAAAAGCCACACTCAGGGAAGTGGACACCATCACGCGTGGGCGATGCTTGGAAAACCAGCTATGTGTTGCTTCCAAGAAAGACATCCAAATTAAAGCTGAAATGAAAATAAAATAATACGCAAAACCCAAAAAAAGTGAACTGCGCTAAAGGCTACTGAAGCGTACGACAAGATGGGCTATCACATGATAAGCTGGGCTTTTGTTTATGTTACATTTCATGAATGACCACTCCCTGTAACTAAAACATGGCCTTCAGGCAGTCAGTATAGTGTGTTCAAATAAAACGTTAACATGTTTGTGAATAAGCATCAACTTAGCAACTTGCTAGAAATTAGCTAGCAATGCTGACAAGCTACATTCCAAAACTGTTTCCAGTGGCAACACATACACATACTAGTATACACCGATCAGGCATAACATTATGACCACCTCCTTGTTTCTACACTCATTGTTCATTTTATCAGCTCCACTTACTATATAGGTGCACTTTGTAGTTCTACAGTTACAGACTGTAGTCCATCTGTTTCTCTGTATACTTTGTTAGCCCCCTTTTACCCTGTTCTTCAGTGGTCAGGACCCCCATGGACCCTCACAGAGCAGGTACTACTTGGGTGGTGGATCATTCTCAGCTCTGCAATAACACTGACGTGGTGGTGGTGTGTTAGTGTGTGTTGCGCTGGTACGAGTGGGTCAGACACAGCAGTGCTGCTGGAGTTTTTAAACACTGTGTCCACTCACTGTCCACTCTATTAGACACTCCTACCTTGTCAGTCCAACCTGCAGTGCTGAGAATGATCCACCACCCAAATAGTACCTGCTCTGTGAGGGTCCATGGGGGTCCTAACCACTGAAGAACAGGGTAAAAGTGGGCTAACAAAGTATACAGAGAAACAGATGGACTACAGTCTGTAATTGTAGAACTACAAAGTGCCCCTATATAGTAAGTGGAGCTGATAAAATGGACAATGAGTGTAGAAACAAGGAGGTGGTCATAATGTTATGCCTGATCAGTGTATATAAGTTATTTTACACTTGAAACAGCTGGTAGTAGCACAGCAACTTGCAGTATTTGCAGAGCTAAAGTTTCGCTTTTCCTTGAATGTTTAGATTTTATATACAGCTTTATTGTTGCGCTCAGAAGTTTACACTGAAAATATAATTACTGTTTATTTTGCTGCTGCATCATTCAGAAGCTTATTAGTAAAGTTTTTTGTAATACGTCGTTCTTGTTTTTCATTCTTATTCAATTTCTTCTGCTCTAGTCACAGCCTCTTGTAAGACACAGTGAGGTATACAGAATTCAAATACCATTTTTGTATCGTCCAATTCCCTGAGTTTAGGTTTTAGAGAAGAACACCTGGGATTAGGGCATTCTCTCCTGCAGAGCCATAGCGAAGACCTTAAACATCCCTGTCAGTGCAACTAGTTCAATAGTATGCAAGTGGAAAGTTCATGGAACCACAGGAGAGAAGCCAGCAGTCGCTTGAAAAGAGTTGCAGGACGACCTGAAAGCAGCAGAAACAGCAGTTACACAGAGACCAGTGAGCAACGAACTGTACTATAATCATCTCCATTCCTACACCACACACAAAACTCCTCTGCTTAAAAAAAAGCACTAAAAGTTTGCTCACAAGCATTTAGACAAATCCAAACTCTCTTAAAACAATGTACTCTTGTGAGAAAACACAGAAATAGAACTCTGGCCATATTCAGCTCGACATGTTAGGAGAAAGAAGGTTTGCACATGTGATCCCAAGTTCACCCACAGTGAAGCATGAAGGTGGTAGCATTATGACAGGGGCTGCTTCTCTGCAAACAGTCCCGGGGCTTTACACATCACTGAGGGACGCATGAGTGGAGTAGTGAAGCAGGACGTATTAGAGGAGAATTAAATCTCAGATTAAGAGACTGAATCTGAAGAGAAGATGGACATTTCAAGACAACAACCCCAGACAGCCAACATAAGACTGGGTTCTCAAAAAGGGGTCTAAATACTGTACTTTTGTGTATTTATTTGTTGGTTCATATTTATATATAAAGTGAAAAGACTTTGTGTGTGAATTTGTAGTGTGTGCGTACTTTTTCCCCCTTACTCCATGGATTATGTGTGCGGAAGTTCTGCTTGTGTGTGTTTTTATTATTTGTACTTGTGTCTGGATTATAATAGTTTAATAAACGGTTGTTGTTTATTAGTTATTGTTGGTTATTTCTGACTTAAAAGAAGCCTTTTGTTACTTTACTGACCAAAAACGAATTACTTTTTGGACGATCTTGAAAAAGCTCTTCAAGGGCTCTTTAGTAAAGACAATGGTTCTGTTTAGAACCAGAAGTTCTATATATAGAACCATTTTAAGCTTAAATGGTTCCTTGCATGGTGAAATGGTGATTTTTGATGGTGAAGTTGTTGTATATGGTTACATATAGAGCCTTTTTGAAAATGGTTCCACCAAAAAGAGTTTGTCTATTGTTACGATGTCAAGCTTGCAACAATAGCACCATTTCATCATGCAAAAGAACCATTTAAGTGTGAAATAGAACCATTCTCTGTACTAAAGAACCCTTGAGGAACCATCTTTAAGAGTGTACATATACTTAAAGAAGTGAGTCATTTTCTGAGCTGACAGTTTTTGAGCCATACTTTGATGTAAATGATAAATGTGTAGGGTTTGATTTCGCTGACATATTGACAAGTGGATCAGCTACTTGCACCTCACAAACATCACTGGAAAGCTTGATGTGTTCAGACACTCATGCTGGCTTGCTTGTCTAATTATTTACCTACTTAAATATTTATTTTTCTATTTCTTTCCTACTTTCTTTTTGCATTTTAATCCTCTTCCCTGAAGAATAAGTGAGAGCAAAGCAGCTGTTGGACTGCTTTAAATTTTGATTAACCTTTAACACAAGACTAAAAGGTGCAGAACTGTACGCTCCGTCAGATTTTTGGACTTAATAGGGTTTGGTGTGTGAAAAACGGTGTCTTCTCACACTCCGAGCTCAGAGGATAGCTCATTAATGCAGTCTCAGACTCCAGAGCCAGATTCCGTCTTACATAACGTCAATTATTAGCTTATTCTTCTGTTCTTGCTTTTCTCTGCAGGACCTTAGGGAGGTCTGGCTGAACTACCCTCCACATCCATTACAGGTGAGTACACATCAGACTGGAGGAATGCCTTAATACTGTTGCTTATGAAGTGTTTGGTTATTTCTGAAGGTGCTCTGAAGTCTCTGAAGTCGACGCTCCCTCACACATCCAGCGCTACACCTTGTCCACACTAATGCTGCTACTTCAGAAAGCGCTGTTATCTTGTCACAATTGTTCCAGCCACGTTAGCTTTCTGTGGAATTTTTACGTCAAATTCAAACACATTTCTGTCCACATTAGCGCTTTTACACTGTTTTCAAAAAGGTGTTTTTTTCCACATTTACAGGTTTACATCATTTTCAAAACCTCCACATAGAAGCCATGAGCCGTTGTTATAATTTTCTGGGTTGTTTTCTTGAGAAAACAAGTTAATTATCTTGTAATTTCAAGATAACAACTTTGTTATTGTGAGATCACAAGATAATTAACTCGTTAACTCAAGAAAACTTTATTTCGAGTTTACAAGATAATTAACTCGTTAACTTGAGAAAACAACTTTGTCTTGAGTTTACAAGATAATTAACTCGTTAACTCAAGAAAATAGCTTTGTCTTGAGTTTACAAGATAATTAACTCGTTAACTTGAGAAAACAACTTTATCTTGCGATTGCAAGAATAATTAACTTATCTCGAGAAAACAGCTTTGTTATCTTGAGATCCCAGAATAATTAACTCGTCATCTCAAGAAAACAACTTTATCTTGAGTTTGCGAGATAATGAACTCGTCATCTCAAGAAAAGACAACTTTGACTTGAGATCACAAAATTATTCTTATCTCAAGAAAACAACTTTATCTTGAGATCACAAGAAATTAACATTGTTATCTTGAGATCACAAGATAATTAACTCCTTTTCTCAAGAAAACGTTATCTTGAGAGCACAAGATAATTAACTTGTTATCTCAAGATAATAACTTTTGTTATTTCAAGATTAGATTATTAACTTGTTATTTCACGATATCAATCCAGAAAATTATAACTACCTCATGGCCTCTGTGGACGTCAGTCGTTTCTACATCACGTCAAAATGTTTTCTATTCATCTTGGCATTCTTTAATTGTTTTCCTCTCTCTCTCTCTCTCTCTCTCTCTCTCTCTCTCTCTCTCTCTCTCTCTATCTCTCTCAATCTCTCTCTCTCTTTCTTTCTTCTCCTCTCTATCTTTCTCTCTCCATCCCTCTCCCTCCCTCCCTCTCTTTTCTCTCTCTCTCTCTCTATCTCTCTCAATCTCTCTCTCTCTTTCTTTCTTCTCCTCTCTATCTTTCTCTCTCCATCCCTCTCCCTCCCTCCCTCTCTTTTCTCTCTCTCTTTCACCCTCTCTTTGTCTGTTTCTGTCTCTCTCTCCCTCTCTCCTCTTTCTTCTCTCTCTCCCTGTCTCTCTGTCTCTCTCTCTCTCTCTCTTCTCTCTCCGTCTGTTTTCTCTCTCCTCATTTCTCTCTTTCCTCATCTCTCTCTTTCTCTCTCTCTCTCTCTCATCTCATCCTCCATCTGTCTCTCTCTCTCTTCTCCTCTCTCTCTCCCCCTCCCCTCATCTCTCCTCATTTCTCTCTCTCCCTTCCCTCATCTCTTCTCAGTTCTCTCTCTCTCTCTCTCTCTCTCTCTCTCTCTCTCTCTCTCTCTCTCTCTCTGTCTCTCTTTCTCTCTCTCTCTCTCTGTATCTCTCTGCCTCTCTCTCTGTCAGATGAAAGGACAGAGTGAATGTTTTTGAAATTTTGAAATTAGGATTTGGAATCAGAGATCAAAGATGTAGTAACAGGATTACAGAGGAACGTCACACAGCACTCAGGGGAATACTCACTGCAGAGAGAGAGTGTGTGTGTGTGCGTGTGCGTGTGCGTGTGCGTGTGTGTGTGTGTGTGTGTGTGTGTGTGGAATATTGTTGAGTCAGTGGGTCTGTTTGTGGGTGTGTGGGTGTTTTTCTGTCGTTTTTTTTTCTCTCTCTCTCTCTGGTCTTGAACTTTGCTTTAATCATGGCTGGAACTGAGAAGGATGTTCTGAAAGGTCAAAGAGGCTTCAAGCTTAAAGTTCTCAATCACAGCCAGCTGTCTTCATCTCCCCAATGTGTGTGTGTGTGTGTGTGTGTGTGTGTGTGTGTGTGGTGTGTTTCTGCATGTCTTTATGTTCCTGAGTGTGTACACTCTGCTCTGGTTTACATGTTACTGTGTGAATGAACTAACTGAATGAACTGACCACTTCTAGGCAGAGAGCCAATGCATAGACTGAACAGCAGAGAGAGAGAGAATGAGATATAGAGTTAGTGAGAGAGGCACAGAGAGAAGGAAAGTAAGACAGAGAAACAGAGTGAGGGGGACAGAGAGGAGAGAGAGAGGGGGACAGAGAGGAGAGTGAGAGAGAAACAGAGTGAAGGGAATAGAGAGTAGAGTGAGACAGAGAAACAGTGAAGGGGATAGAGAGTAGAGTGAGACAGAGAAACAGTGAAGGGGATAGAGAGTAGAGTGAGACAGAAACAAATTGGGGGGGCAGAGAGGAGAGTGAGAGAGAGAAACAGTGAGGGGGATAGAGAGGAGAGTGAGACAGAGAAACAGTGAGGGGTATCGAGAGAAGAGTGAGACAGAGAGAGAATGAGAGTGAGACTGAGAGAAACAGAATGAAAGAGAGAGAAACAAAGACAGTAAAGGAGAGAAAGATATAGGGAGTAAGGAAGAGGGAGAGCGAGACAGAAACAGTGAGAGAGAAGAGAGGAGGAGTGTGTGAGAGTGTCAGAAAGAGAGATGAGAGCGAGAGAGAAAGAAAGAAACGGATTGTGAGAGAGAGAAGGAAGGGGGGCGAGGGAGGCAAAGAAAGAAAGTAGGAGAGCAAGAGGAAGAGTGATGCAACCTCTGGGCCCATGTTCTGAGATGAGATTAGCAGCTCCGCCTGAACCAAGAAACAAAACAACCTGCCCCAGGGCACAGTGTGGTAGGACTTTCATGCAGCCTGTTGTTCTCCACCAAGATCCACAAAGATACATCCTGCAAGCCGCCTCACGTCTTGATTTGGCAGGATTATGAATTATCCAAGAGGTAGAAAAGAAGCAACCATTTAGAATAGAAAACGGACCTAGGACTGGGCCTTGAGGAACACCTTTTGCTTTACATGAGTGACTACCGAGGTCACGTTTATCTTAACTTAGGAAGAAAGCCTCAGTTCAGATTTGTAAATACAACCGGAGTGAGTAGAGAATGTGGAATGTAGCTCTTCTTGGTTGCTGGAAGGCAAAAAAAAAGAAGCCCCCTGGTCTGAGGCTAAGTATAGCAGCAGCGCTATCGCTGCTTTGTGCTCCGTTAGGTCAGCAGGATCATTCGCCGCTCGTCACGCTCACCTTCATTTCTTTTCTTTTTTCTCTCTAACTGCCTCACTGTCTTTGCTTTCAGCTTGCCGGCATAATCTCGCAACTTTGCATTACCACATGCCGACTGGAGTTCAAATCCTGTTTCGCTTTGGCTGGAACAAATGCTCCTACATATGTTTTTTGACTCCCAGATTTTCCACAGTGTCATGCTAATTTGCTGCCACGGGCGCGAGGCGGCCCTTTCTTCTCCGTCTGCTTAGGAGTAAAACTTGGCTGCTTCTGAGGTAAACACCTCATAAGGACCACCGGCTTCATAATTGCGTCTGTCAAGAGTGGTAAACTGGGACCGTCTGTGCCAGCAAGCCCAGAGCCTTGTGTCAGCGGCAAGGGAAATGTCGTTAGTCGTGACGAGGTGACGGCTGGCATTTGGAGCGGCGTTGTTAATTAAGAGCACCTCGTTGAGGAGGCAGACGGCAAATGCTTTTGTGGGCAAAGCGAGAGAAAGAGACCATGACATTGGCAGCCTCAAACCAATTAAAATGTTGACTTTGAAGCGTCGTTAGCACCACATGTCGTTTGCTTGACATTATGCTCTCTTCTGGAGATTCCACATTCAGAGTTTGTTTCGGCTTCCTGTAATGTATTCATTCATTTGCCTAAATGTGGAAAGAGCTGGTGACATTTCAGAGAGGTGGAAAGATATCGTAATTTAGCGCAACTTTTTGAGAAGTTAATCATGCTGGCTTAGGCACGGTGCAATAGCAGGAAGCAGTAAGCTGCGCCCCCCACCCACCCTCAACTTTTGTCCAAAATCTGTGATAGTGATCCTCTACAGAGACCACACTTCTGCACGTTTAAATGAACAATCACTATTTATACTTTCATGTCTCTTTTTTTTTTTTCTCAGTATGTTAAATAAATGGTCAAATAAATAGAAATTGCGCACTTAGGTTTGCAGAAAACTGCCATATTTAAGTATGTTTCCTGAAGAAGTTTTAATTTATTTAACTGTTTTAACGTATTTTCACTTAGAAAATCAATTAAAAGGGCAGTTTTACCAGGGGTTTTCTAACTTTTGCTAACCATCTAACTATATTTTGAATTGAAGTTTCAATCAAATTGACTAAAATTTGACTTTTCATACATTTTTTTTTTTCTTGGAATGAGCCGCAGCTATCCATAGAGCTATCAATGCTTAAATCCCTTTTGTAGCGATAAAGGAAAATACAGAGTGAGACAAGCCCGCATCTGCTTTCAGAATGATCCCTTTATTGAAGTAGCAAAAGCAATTTTTAATAATTGAGCTAACCGGAATCCAAAGTTTGCACCACTGGGTCACCAACTTTCAGCACTACATACACGTTAAAGCAGCAAATAAAGCTATTTTCTGCTCTTAGGATCCCCGTACAGTTGTGGAGTGTGTTTCATTTGTATGCCTCTGTCGTAAATGCAAACCGCGCTTTGAGCCCCCTCATGAATAGCTGCACACATGCATTTGTTGATGAGCTGAAGGATACAGAATATGACTCCCCTTTGCAGGCACGCATGTCATGCAGGCATATGGATGCTCCGGATTACACTTGTGACTTCAGTTGTTTCCATGTGCAAATAAGCGAAAATGGAACTGTAATCTGTAGCATCCAAATGCATGTGTGACAGGGATTCGGAATTCAGCACAACACCGGCAAAGGAGCATCAGGAGAAAGAACCTTGTTGACTTACAAGGCAGAGTGATTACAGGATTTTATTACAGGAGGTTGTAAACTTTCATGTCTTATTTGACATGAGATTGATAGACTGACCAAAGTTTTTGGTGTGAGATTAATTTATTTCTTTGCATGAAACAGACTAAGGTTAGATTATTTTTCATTTGAAAACTTTAAAACACCATGTCACAAAAAAGACCCCAAGTGGCCTTCATGGTGCAATGCCAAAGCCAGTAGCCCTTTCAGAAATTTTGGAAGAAATGTCATTTTTGAGTTATGGTTAGAGTGGTTAGTTTACTACGCCAGGTGGTCTGACCTCAAGAAAACCATGCCAGTGTTTTTCCAAACCAGTTTAAACTCAAGTTCAAGGGCAAAAGTACAAGTACATGCCTGTTTAATTTGAAATTAGTCTGAAAAGTCAGGTAGCACAACCAGTAAGTCAAATAATGCAACCAGACCAGCATAGTTTTAATAACTGAAATAGGCAGTTAAAACTGATAACACTAGCAATATTTAAAATATAACATACACATAGATATAAATGCAAATATATATGCAGATATAAAAATGCACATAATGTCATTTTTAATTTGATTTTTAAAAATTGTCATTCTAAAATTGTTATTGACCCACATGCTAATAACATTAGTCGTAGCTAGATAGCTGAGATTGGAGTTTGTGTATGTGTAACATTACACTGTTATTAGTCTTGCATGGTAATATTTGACATAAACCAAAAAAAAGTCTTATAGTTAAATACAGACATGCAGACTTGCCTTTCCGCAAAATTCGTTTTGGATGTACAACATGCCATTCCTGGGAATCGCATAGATTTGATGAGTTTTTAGTTTAGGGAAGAAGGGGAGGGGTCCTTTCCCTCCTCTCCCTTAAACACAGTACAACGGACAATCAGTCAAAGATAACATTAAAGAAACGTGAAATGAGAGCCGTGTTTCGTCAGCGGTGAAGTTGGTTTCATTTTCACATTTTCAGATTTTGTTCTTCAGTAGTGTTAGAACAGTGGCCAAAAAAAAGTTGTGTGAAATGATCATTGTTAACAACCAACGCAGTCAGCTTCTTTTTTGTTCTTGCCTGAATTGGATGTATTCGAAATTTATTGATTTCTGTGGACTGTTGTAACTACAATGAGAGCTTAGTGACCGTCTATGACATTGCAAGTGGCAATCATCGGGGTCCAAGCACTATGCGCCATTATGGAGCCAGTACGACACAAATGATAGGCAAAGTTTTTAGAAAGGCCTCAATATAAATAATAGATGTAGGGTCTCAAAAGAAGATATCAAGCAGCATTTTAACAAAAAAGCATTTTAACAAAAAAGTCAAAATACCCAGAAAGCTGTGTGGTACAAAACTTGTATTTATATAGTTGAACTAAATCATTCCACAGCATTTATCACTGTATTTGAGTCTTAGAATGAATCAGCATTTTCATGTTAAAATCTTCTAGGAATGCTGCTGCCAGATCCCTCTACAAAAAATTGGTTTCTCATGAGTTTAGAATTATTTTTATGGTAGTGATTGCGACAGTTCTACTGAAAGTCATTTGTTTTACGACTTGACTTTTTTCTATAATGTTGTTATCTAAGCTCCAGTGCTTTGAGCAGTTATCCTTGTCCTCATCCCTGTCACAACATTAAAGTGACTTTTTTTTTTTTATTGTTTATAAACAATAAAGTTACTTGGTGTATGTACACTGTACTGAAGTGCCATGGTGTGTTTTCAGGTGCAGGAGCCGGTGACGGACAGGCAGCTGATCGAGTCCTCTCCTGTACTGCAGAAACTAACGGACTTCGAGAAGGCCATCGGAGTTCTGTTCACACACGTCCGGCTACTGGCCCGAGCCTTCACACTCCGCACCGTGGGCTTCAACCACCTCACGCTGTAAGTGCGCATATGTATGTGTGTGTTTGCTTGTCTGCGCTTGTTGGTATGCAAG
This sequence comes from Colossoma macropomum, assembly GCF_904425465.1. Lineage (NCBI taxonomy): Eukaryota > Metazoa > Chordata > Actinopteri > Characiformes > Serrasalmidae > Colossoma > Colossoma macropomum. The sequence goes on from NW_023494790.1 coordinate 11,564,965, forward strand.
GCGTTTACCTTACTCTGTTTGAAATGGAGCTTTAAAGGAATATTTCAGCATTGTTCAGTCTAATCTCTATCTGCTGCATCTGTAATGTACCCAACACATCTGGGTACACTGGCTCAGTTACCATAGACAATAAATTTGACACATTTTCTTGTACATAGAAAGGAATAGAAAACCCACTTATGATAGAAACCAGGGTAGTTGCTGAATTCAGCGAATAAAATGTTGAAATACACTGTATAGTGCAGCGTATCTTTATCTATATATTTACCAAGTGTTGGGCATTTCAGTCAGATTTGACATTTATATAAAAAAAAAAGAAAAATAATTTAAAAAATACTTACACCTACGAAAAAAACCTTGGATTATGGATGTGCATTCTGACTCATTGTGATATTCAATCTGTTAGAGTTAATGAATGGATGATCAGTTTACCACAGAGAAGAAAGCAGTGACAAAAAAAAGAACTTTGGCTGAAATTAACATATCGCTGTAGGTGCTAACCCTAGTGTTAAAAGGCTAAAACATCAGTAGGCAAATATTTAGACGCACACCAAGGAATACATTTGAAAAGAATACATTCATCGAAGTCTGAAGAGGCTGCTAAAGGTCTGCACGGGCTTACTTATTAATGCCTGCACCCACGCGCTTCAACCACTCTCTTTCCTTTTTCTGTATCAACATTATTTTTATTTGTATCAGCATTATACTGTTAGCTAAGTACAAGACGTCTGCAAGTCAGCCGAAATGAAATTAAAGCCAAAGGAGATGCCGAGACACAGTTTAAGCAGTCAAAACTATTTTCTTAGGAAAAAAATCAGTTACATTTTGTGCATATGTTATTTATAACATGTTATGGAGCCTTTTGCGTTTTGTCGCTTGTAATAATTATTAACATACTAACCTGTTTACGCACAATGATCGCAGTGCCTCAGAATGAATCCCGTCTGCAGATTATTTCTCAGGTCATGCGGGACCCACAGATGAACCCACCTTGTGCAAACCAGAAAAATGGATTTTCATTGTTGGGCAATAGCTAACATTACCTAGAGTAGTCAGCCCAGTTAGTGAAGAAACCGCACTGCCTCTGTCTTCTTACGTCAGTAACCTCAACAACATGCTCAAACTCAGGCACTCATATTTCAGAGTAGCAAAGTTGAATATAATATCCACAAAGAAGAATTAAGCGGTCACACAGTTCAGTCCCATCAAAACATTAAACTGGCTTACTGAGTTATATTATTGTTTGTCCCTCTGTCTGTCTGTCTGTCCCTGTCTCTGTCTGTCTGTCTGTCTGTCCATCTTTCTATCTGTCTAACTATCTGTCTGTCTCTCCCTCTGTTTGTCTGTCTGTGTGCCTGCCTGCCTGCCCCTCTCTCTCTCTCTGTCTGTCTGTCTGTCCATCCGTCCGTCCATCTGTGTCCATCTTTCTGTCTATCGACCTGTCTGTCTATCTGTCTGTCTATCTGTCTGTCCATTCGTCTTTCTGTCTGTCTACTCATCTGTCTGTATGTCTGTCTGTCTGTCTGCCTATCTATCTATCCATCTATCTATCTATCTGCCTGCTTGTCTGTCCATCTATCTATCTATCTATCTATCTATCTATCTATCTATCTATCTATCTGTCTATCTGCCTGCTTGTCTGTCCATCTATCTATCTATCTATCTATCTATCTGCCTGCTTGTCTGTCCATCTATCTATCTATCTATCTATCTTATCTATATATCTGTCTATCTGCCTGCTTGTCTGTCATCTATCTATCTATCTATCTATCTATCTATCTATCTATCTATATATCTGTCTATCTGCCTGCTTGTCTATCTATCTATCTATCTATCTATCTATCTATCTGTCTATCTGCCTGCTTGTCTATCTATCTATCTATCTATCTATCTATCTGTCTATCTGCCTGCTTGTCTATCTATCTATCTATCTATCTATCTATCTCCCTGTCTGTCTGTCTGTCTGTCTGTCTGTCTGACTATCTGTCTGACTGTCTATCTGTCTTTCTATCCATCCACCTCTCTGTATATCATTCTGTTATCCTTACTCCATAATAGGAACAAATTGGCGTGTGTGTGTGAGAGAGAGGCAGAAAGAGCTGAGGCGGGGGGGGTGGATGGGGGGTTGGGGGGGAGAACAGCATCGTTGGTGTTGGAATTGTCTATAAATGCCAGCCTGCCTGGAGCGCATGGTCACTGCCATTGATTTTGCCTTTCTGACTGATGGCCCGTTGCAGTCGATGTTGACACTGTGCCAGATATCCAGCCTTCCGCAGCCTCCGAACCCCACCGGGACTCCCCCACCCCTCCACCCTGCCTCCACCAGTCAGCTTATCCCGTTAGTGCTGCTGTATCATGGGACGTGAAGTTTTTACCGCACTCCATCTAAATTTAGACTACATCTAATAGTCTGACTCTGACCTTGGAACAGAACCTTGAAGGACTTCACTGAAAGCAAAGAACAAAGAAGGAAATAAACAAAAGCTCTAAAGCTGTTCACGTTGGTCTAAAGTGATGAAATTTTGTGTAGTTGTACCTTAGATGAACCAGCCGTGTAACAGAATTCATATTTGGTTTCATATGATACAGAAAAGGCATAATTAAGCTAGATTAAGCAAAAAGGAAAGCCTGAAGATGTTTTACGTTAATGTTTCCAGTCTTAGTTTATTAGATCACTCAACATTATAAAAGTTTAATATTTGAGACTTTAGAATGACACAGTGGAGCTTTGTCTGTTTTTTTAGCAGCATAAAAGAAATAAACAAAAGCTGTGCTTTGTAATGCTTCAGTCTAATCCACTAGCCACAAGCTCGTTTGTTGGCCTCAAGTTAATGTAGTAGCCACAGCACAATACAGATACATGAGGAAGATTTGCTTGAGCAGGATTTTACTTAAAACAGCCTCTTCTTCCTGCATCACGTGTTGTTTTGCAATGTTCCTCCTGTGTGTGGAAAGTAAATTTAGCTTATAATCCAAAAAAGTGAAGAATAATTTCACATATTGAGGTTCTTTATTACATATTCCAATTTATTGCAAGCAGTTTTCGCCTCAAATCGTCTTTTTCAGTTTACAGTGGATTTCACATAGAATTTAATTTACACATGTGAAAAAGACATTTTTACTAGTGAAAAGTAAATTTTTTACTTGTCATTTTTTCTGAAGTTTTACTAGTCAACATTTAATATTTACTAATAAATTTACTAGTAAAGTTTCCTGATATCAAGAAGAATAAAAGCTGATATGGCATGCTGTAGTTATTAGACTTCCAGCATAATTTAATTGTGTGGAAAAAAATTACCATGTTAGGAAAATTGTTACTGCAATTATAATGAATTGGAAAAAGGCTTGACTTCCTACCAGTAAGAAATGAAGATGCTTCAACTAAAAGTCATTATCATTAGATTTTTTGATTTTTTTTTTTAGTATCAGCAAAATTGTCTGATAAAGAAACTGAGAAAAATATCTCTACCAAACAGTTTACTAATATTTGCCAGCACAGATATTTTCTCCGACACGTTATCCTTTGTGGTAGCCAACCAGAGCTTCATTTGCCATGGTTCTTTAATACGTATGACCTCATTTACATGTGTATTTTGATTGGCTTTTGGCCAGGACACAGGCGAAAATACTGCTGCATTAAAAAACACCAGTGTGCGAATCACCGCCACTGTGACTTTATAAATGCCTTTTATTTTCCATGCCCCACATTTTGCACAGCATTGTATGTGGCCTAATATTTTTATTTGTACATCCCTAAACGTTTGACTGTACCCAGTGGGATTACATTCAGTGGGATCCAAATGTCTAAGACCACGCTGAAAATCTGGGATTGAATTTAGGATAGAATTTTGAAAACAAAATAAAAAAAAAGTTAGTACAAATAAAATAAGAAATATTCAAGATTCTGCATTATTTCTAGGTCGTTATTTAAATTTAAGCACATTTTTGTCTCCATGTTAAGACCTTTCTTCAAAATCAGTTTTTTTTTATTTGATTTGTGGCTTTTCTTTTTTTTTAGTCTTACCTCTCGATTTGAAGCTCTTGTTTAGACGACTCTCAGCTGGATTTGATTTACTGAGCAGATACTTTTTGTCACTATTAGCCATTAGTGATCAGAGTCCATGCTGGCTTAAGTGAACTGAATATAGTAAGGATTTTCTGCCATATGGTTTGTTTGTGATTTGATCCTTTTGATTTTTTTTTCCCCCCAGACAAGCTAAGAGAACATATGGACCCAAGGAAATTTGAAATTTCAAATATTAATGGGTTAATGACATTTTAAAATTGGTTCAGACGAAATAGCCCAGCAATAAGGCCTAATTAGATTCTATCTGTGGGTCCTCTTTGAAGAGTTGATCCAAATTACCCTTTCGTGAAGGGAACGTTCAAGGATACTCCATCACTTCACGCTAGTTCTGATTACAAGAAACTTCGTTGCCCACAGTTTGAGATGCTTCAGCCTTCATGCACTGCATCACGTCTCTGTTTAAATGGAACAGCTGTATCCAAATATAACTCCTCTAACTCACTTCAGTGAGGAAGTGGTGGTTTTACGGGCCAGAAGCAAGCTGTATCGGGGCTGATCAAATCCTCCTTGATGACTGTGGCATTTGTGCACGAACTTTCCATGTACAGGCTCAATTTTGCTCGATGGAGAATCCAAAAGGCCATTCACGATTGTTCTATTTGAGCAAAAGACAAAGCACGGCTGTATCTTGAGCCAAGAACATTATTAATGAAATTAGGGATACAGTCTTCAGCACACTTCCCGAGATAATTGCTTTTTTGTTATGCTTGCAGGTATGTTTGCTAATGGTGTGCATTATAATTGCCTCGTAATGTTTACCTCAGAAGAAGCAGCTTAACGTAAAGGCCTAATTAGCGTCTATCTGTGGGTCTCATCAAAGAGTCGATCCAAATTACACCCCATCAACAGTTGTTTGCATGCACTTTTTTTCAAGGTATGTGAGGGAAAAAATAGCTTTGTGTAAAAAGTCTACAGGCTTTAAGTGGAATCATGTCGCTTAATACGTCGATTAAAGGTGTAAATGCTGTGTACTTTTATTTCCAGTACAATGTGCTCATATTTTTATTTTGTCTGAAAGATGAGGCATTGTGGATCAAGGGAGAGATTAGAGTCTCTCAGTGCAGATCTAAATGTGTTTGTGTCGAAACAGTCAGTCCAAAACAGTTTATTCATTGTTATGAATAGGCTTTCAAAGCGGTGTTTGAAAAAGGACACTGATAAATCTTTTCCTAATTTTCTCCCCACTGTAGTCGTTTCCAGATCCACCCACTAGTTAGGACTCTCCCAATCATACAGTACCACCAGTGCTAGGAGGGCGAAGGCTAACACAGGCTTCCTCCGAGACCTGTGAAGCGTCACTGCATCTTGTCAAACTGCCGCTAACGCAACGCCATTGGACTGCCAAACACGCTCGGAGAAAGGCAGCAACCGCCAGATCTGTTACGTCAGCTAACAGACACCTGCGCTGACTGGCGTCGTGCTGAGTGATGGGGGGAGAGGGGGGCCATCCTACCCACCCATCCAGCTCGCGATCTCCTGATGATAGGGCCAATGCTTAGACGGTTGCCCCACTCGAGAGCCCCGCGATAAATTCATTTTTAAACAGGACCATCGATTTTACCCCCATCAGTTGGTGTGACCACACATTCCTAAAAAATATTTGAAAGTTATTTACCGCTACTGCAAACGTATAAACTAGTCTTAGTATTTGGACACGTGTAAACCTTTGTCCTAAAAACATATATTTATGGGTATATTTCTTTCAAAAACATAAACATTTTAAAATCAACATTATTCAAATATTATCACCTGTTCATTGTTTTCTGGGGTCACAACACCTGGCTTGGTAAAATGAACCAGCCTAACCCACACAACAAATTTCACAATAAGGCTTCTGACATTAGCCATTTACCATAAACGTCATGCTGGGTTCTTTTTTATGATTCAATATCCATCTAAGGCTGCATTCGCACAGCAGGGAAAAGTGGGCCAAGTCTGATTTTCTCACCAAATCCAATTTTTTTTGTTTGGCTGTTCACACTATGTGCTCCAAAACTGACCTGCATGTGCAGAAGACCAATGCGTCACGTTGCTTCACGCGGCTCGTCCAGAGGTAAACAATCATGACCGCCAACGAACGCCAGTCGCTCCCGGAGGGCTCAGTTTCATCTTCACCAGCATCACAGGAGCCATCATGGAGTTCCGATGGCTGACAGCTGGGCTCATCACCCAGAAAGTGTTCAAGCTCGCCGTAAAAAGGGCGCGGTCACTTTCTTGATCCGTGTCTGTTCTTTAAACGTTGCTTTTGGACTTTTAACTGTTCTTTGACGCTGCAGCCTTGTTCTGCTACAGCCGCGTTCGGCATTTCTTTCAAAATCTCTTTGAACATGGAGGGTTTTTGATAAGTCTTTTCTCATTTTTGTACAGAAACATCAGCCCAAACAGTCTCAGCAGCGCAAAATTATGGAGAATGTTGAGCTGGATTGACGTAAAAGTCGCATGAATTCCGATCTGGCTGTTCAGACTCATTTCTGCATATCGGATGCGTATCGGATTTCAGTACCACATCTGAAAGCGTATCAAATGAGCATTGAAAATGTCAGATTCAGCGTGTTTTTTTGCTGTTCACACTGACACACAGATGACACATCAAGCTTGTTGAGTTAAAATATGATTAAATAAATATGATAAATATTATAAATGTGGTGATAATTGTGAGGAAAGTGGAAACACCAACATTTATTGTTGTGGCATCAATACAGCCAAATGGTGTTAGTTGGATTTATAGTGTGTTGTGATTGTAAATGCCTCAGAATAACAGAATAGATATTTTTTGTAGCATTGCTAGAGTCTGACAGGAATTAGATTGCTTACATCTGCCTGAACTTTCCTGAATATACAGCCATCACAATGTTTAGCATAACTGCTAAGGCTTTACATGAAATGGAAATCATAATGCATTTTCTTTTCTTCAGTACTGTGGCATGTTTCCGAGTAAAGCGCAGCATCAGGGAAGGCCTCTGAGCTAACTCACTGATAAGTACAGGTGGTCGAAGGTCGAAGGTTAAATGTATATTATTGGTTAGTGTTCTCTTTCCCCTCTCACTGGTTTTCAGTGTTGTAGTTAAAAATCAGAGACGTTTTAGAAGTTGTAAAAATCATTACAATTTAATGGGGAATTATGAGAAAACAAGACGTTTGTCTTTTAAATGGCATGTGATGAATCGTGCCCACACGGAAACAGAGCATCTGATGTTTTTCATGCAGTGCTGCCCACAACTATCTGGGTTTTGTCATTTGCATTCTGATTGGCTGTCCATGTATGTGCACGTCCATGCAGAAACAGGAGATTATTTCTTTTTTCCTCCATAAAGTCTAGTCAGCAATAGTGACCGCCTGCCTGCACTTGACAATTATATGGAAAATAAGCCTTTCAGAGCAAGATATAGCCGTGTGATTGTCACAATCACCTTCTCCGACACGCCACGGCAAGCAGGAGGCTGTGATTGGTCGTTGAAAAAGTGTCAGTCAAACGGCCTCTTCCTGAAAACGTAAGCAGTTCAACTAGACGTTTTACTGAACTGATGAACTTCTTTATTTGACAGATTGAGCTTAAACTCTCACTGTGCTTGTTCTAAAGCCTACTTCAGAGTTAGGAACCGTCTCAAAAGTGCTGAAAGAAAAAGTGTAGCTATTATTAGTAGTAGCAGAAGTACTAACAGTACTATCTGCTAATGTGTCTGGATGCATCATCAGTGATTCAGGGGTTTACTGCAGTTATCTGAATAAGAGAATTCTGTTACCTCCACAGGCCTGTTGTTGGCTAATATGACTTTTCTGCCCACTCATGAAATGACGTAATTAAATCTTAGATGTTTTAGAGGTGAGGAACGGTCAGTACACTTTGCTTAAAGATCAGAGAAAAACTAGTATGTTTAATATGATCAAGGGTATGAACTAACAAAGTAAAAAAAAGTACATTTTTATTGCAGGTTGACTTTTAATAGAAATTCTACTTGACTTATGTCACTGAAATCAATAGCGTGACTAATCAGGCAGTGTAGATGACCCTGAAGTCAAAGTATGCTCTGTAAAAAGACTTGCTCTGATCGGTCATAGGCTGTAGGCTGGAATGTAGAGTTTGCACTCAGAACTCTGGTACCACTTCAGCTGCAGTAAAACTATGGACAGTGTATACTATATGGCCAAAAGTATGTGGACACCTTTCCTGATTATTGTGTTCAGGTGTTTCAGCCACGCCCATTGCAAAGATGTGTCAAAAATACACTACAAGCTGTTCCAAACTGCCTCTTGAAGAATGAAACTGTGCATCGGGAGCTTCATGAAATGGGTTTTCATGGCCGAGCAGCTGCACACAGGCCTAAGATCGCTGTGCACAATGACCAGCATTGGTCCATATAGACATGGTTTGACGAGTTTGGTGGGGAGGAACTCCAGTGGCCTGCCTGACTTCAACCCCACTAAACACCTTTGGAATGAATTGGAACACTGATTGTGAGCCAGGCCTTCTTGTCCAGCATCAGTGCCTGACCTCACAAATGCTTATTTGACTAGATGGGCACAATTTCCAACATACGGACTCCAAAATTCTGTGGAAAGCCTTCCCAGAAGGATGGGGGCAACTCCATATTAATGCCCATTGTTTTGAATGGGGTTTCCAGCATGCTCATAGAGGTGTGATGGTCAGGTGTCCACATACTTTAGACATATAGTGTAGAATTAAAAGAGAAAAAAAAACATAGCAACAAATGAAATATGATATTTATTGTAATACATTTCGTTATAGCCTAGGTGTACCTTGTTATATGGCTAATCAGTTTATAAACAACAGACTGGAGCCCCTCATGAGCCAAAATTGTGATTGGTCATGTATGTGTGACAATGGTATTATTATTTTATTTTATTAAAATTATTATTTTATTTTTCTCCTCAGATCCTTAGAGTGAGATGAAAAAAACGAGACCCAGTTTTCATCTCTTGTGAAAGCCATCAGTGTGTTGTCTCCCAGTAGACTTTTGAGCTGAGTGAGTGCAAAAATGTCTGAAAGCACTCGGTCTCACTCCTCATCCTCAAACCTGAAAGCACTAAAATTTGTTTGAAATCGCAGCTCGCACTCTCTGTGTTAATTCACAGTCGCACGGCTACACAAAACAGCATTGTTATTCTGGTTGCAGAAAAAAGTGTATACACTGCCCATCAAAAGTTTGGCAATGGAAATTTCAGATGGTTTTCCTTCCATTTTTCTTTGTTAAAACTGCAAAACTGAAAGAACAACTGCCAAAAGCCCTACCTTGGGAATAAAGCCAAAGGCCACACATTTTATCCCCTTGTTGTGGTGTCAGCACTCATCAGCACTCAAATCCTTCAGCTGTTTAAACCACCTTTGGGCTAAAAGAGTTTCAATCTGTTCTTTTAACAATAGCTTGGAAAAGAAAACTGTCACATCATCACTGAGGCTGCACCTGCTCTTTGATGAACATGAAGCGTTGAAGACAAATACACCCAAAAGATTAGCAAATGGACCAGCATGGACTTCAGTGTTGAGCTAGACTAATGCTAATAAGAGTAACTGCTATGTATAAGCAGTATATCTCATGTGGTGACTCATATACAGTACTGTGCCAGTCAATAACCACTGGTTATTTATATAATTTCCAGTCAAAACTGCTAATAAGTACAAGTTATTCATTTTTCAGGAGATATTTCAGAGGAGGTTAGAGATCAGATCCTTCACTTGCAAATTATAGAAAGATATAGAAAAGATGGAAGTCTTCACAACTGTGCAAGACCAGGTAGACCACCAAAGCGGCCTCCATAAAACGAGCAGTCAGTGTGTTTACATGCACTTAATAATCTGATAACTGCAGAAAATCAGATTTTGTCAGTAATCCGATCAAAGTGTTTACATGCACTTGGGTAATCTGATAATGGGAAACTCTGGGTCTACATGAGTCAGGCAGTAATTGGATTTCTGCTTTGCAACCAGCCAGTAAACTCACAGAAGAAGGCGTGACGTAAACATAATGTAAAACTCAAACTTCACGCTGCAACTTTTTTTTTTTTTAAACATCGCGACACTTTACCTGAAAATATGAACATACATCATCTAGAAGATGAGAAATATTTGAATCCTTCATTTCGTCAAGCATGTAGTTGGTTTCAGCGTCGCTCCAAAAGTGGTTTGCTTGCTTATTTCCGGTACCGCCGTCTGTTTTCGCACATGTGCAGACTGAGAAATCCGAAAGAAATCAGAGTAAGAGTTCACATGCACTGAGAAATCTGATTACTGACCTGAAATCCAGCTCTGTTTGTCAGATTTCTTAATCAGATTTCTAGACCTTACTCTGATCTAAGAAATCGTAATTTGCCGTTTACATGACCATTTTAATAATCAGAAAACTGCAGAAATCTGATTATGATCGGATTATTGAGTGCATGTAAACGCACTGATCTTTGAGAGAGAGAGGAGAAAATCAAGCTCCACTCAGAGTCCACAGCTGTTTCTGTCCATCCTTCCACTATGAGAAGACTCAGCGCTATGGGTCTGAAAGGATGTGTAGATGTCAAGAAGTCCTCACTGAGAAAAGGAGACACACAACAAAGAAGAAAATTTGCGGACTAAACGAAAGAAGCTGCTAATGTTCTCAGAACAATGGACTGACCACCCCAGAGTCCAGACGTCAGTATAACTGAATGTGTTTAGGATCACTTGGATCGTGAGCAGGAAATACTAAACTAACTACCAAGACTGAACTTTGGAGGTGCTGAAAAACATAAAATATAAAAATTTCTATGTAGAACTAAAGTCTCCTGAAAAGAGGAGAAGCTGTCATAAAGGCGAAGGGTGGACACACTAAACGATAGATATTTAGTTGTTGAGGCTTCGTCGAAGAGTCGTCCCTCATTTTGCACAGAACTGTATTTTTATCAAAAATGGGTTGAAATATGAATGTTCTGATCTGCACCAAGGCAAAACCGATCAACTTCTGAAGAGGCTTAATCCATACATAATGTAGTAACATAGGTCAAGAGTAGGTTAGCAACAACTAATCAATCAGTAATGGTATTTATTAGGTTAGTAATACTGATTATGGAAAAAAAATAGGGTTTTCATAATGCTCACGTTTGTTTATGTGATCTACAAAGTCATTCCGACATATTGTAGCACACCTCAGGAAGTATAGGGGGCGATATAGCTTCCATATGCTATTGTATCATTTAAGAAGTGCTCTATAATGGCTTATAACATTGATATAATCCATGTGATCATTCCAACTGATTGCAATACACTACAGGAAGTCATTGATGACATTGGGATGACATTGCTTAGATTGTTTATTATTGGTAGATTAATTGATTATAGCAGTAATCGTTAGTTTCAGCCATCGTAATCTGTTGATCGCTTGCCCTCCTTAAGGGACTCTCTAGGAGACGAAGAGAGCGGGCCACAACCTGATAAACCGGGGTGAATAATGCAGAGGAAGGGAGCAGGCGATGAAAGAGTGAAGTGAGGAGAAAAAAGGCTGAGGCGGAGGGAGGGAAGCTTTTTCTTCTCCAGCTCTCCACGCCTCAGTTTTAAAGAGCACTGAAAGGTGTTGGGGATGAAAGCCGGACGTAGAATGAAAGCGGAAAACTCCCCCTCCCTCGCTCCTCAGCCAGCCCTTTCTGAAAGAGAACGGCTTAATGCGCTTTTACCTTAAAAACCGCTCTCCGCTTGACATCGTCTGGACACGCAAACACACTTATCGGCGCGGCGAGCAGCCGAGACGCACCTTTAACTCTCCAACGTTCATCCATATTCAGGAGCCTTCATTCGCTCCTGCCCTCGTCCCTTTACTTTCATCCTCTTCCTGACTTCAGTCTGGCTCCAGCCCTACTCACATTCTCTCTCTCTCTCTCTCTCTCTCTCTCTCTCTCTCTCTCTCTCTCTCTAACAATAATGTAATGATTTGGCAAACATATAGGCAAAGGTCTTACTCATAAAAGGCAAGCAAATATACAACCTGCTTTGCTGGTCATTTCTCAAACCATAACCAGCAGCCAGATCTCCTGTCCCCTCTCCCTGTTTCTTGTTGCTAACTGAAAGTAGTTGCCCTTAGCCTTGGTTTAGAATGTATTGCCAGCCTTGGTTTAGAATGTATCTCTATCTATGCTCTTATAGAACACTGGTAAAAGTTAAATTCAGCCTAATGAGACACTGTAGCTTGTTGTCATCAAAACTCTAGTGCTACCAAATGTCTACAATAACTAATCATGATTAATTCTATTACATTGCGTAGTTAATTTGTCTTATTTGCTCAAAATTGGTCCTACAAGATCTTTCCATTTGAAAAAACAATGAATTTTGTTGTAAAGAGATGACAAAATAAACCTCATCAGATTGTATTTAGTTCCATGATTTAGTTCCATTTAATTCCGAAATCAAAAATCATGTACATAGCGCTGTGTTACACCACAGAATGTCTGTTTATGTTCCAGCACGTGATCTTAGATCTGCCTCCTGCAGATACCTTCCATAAAATGCAGTAAAGGTGAGGAGGCCTCTTTCTAAACTGTGGAACTCAATTCCACCTTTTATTAGAGAGTCAAGCTCCGTGCTCACTTGAAGAAAAAAAATGTGTCTCTTTAACTTAGCATTTAATAAAAATTCTGCATCTCTTTGGTGTTTGATCTGTGTCATTGCCTTATGAATTTAAATGAATACACATGGTGTCTTCTAGTACTGTTAAGCTTTATCAGCTGTCTGTAAAGCACTCTTAGCTGTCGCCAGTGTGAAAGGTGCTCTGTGAATAAGGATTATTAATTATAATTGTTATTATTACTATGATTATTGTTTTTATTGTTTTAAGGGAAACTGTAGCTTCCCCACTGTTGCTTTTGTTAGTTTGCTACTTGTTGATTTATCTAGTTCTCCGTTGCCACAAGGCTGAGGTGAGATTACAGTCCGTTTTTTAAAGGACTACCGCAGTTTATCACTCAGTGTAGCACCAAACTACATTGAAATCTGTTTTGTTTTGGTAATGTCCTTATAGTAAGTGTATTTTTCCTTTAGCATTTGTAATTGGACACAGATCAAAAGTACTTAAAGATGGCTGCTATTACTGTTTTACTTATGCTTTATACTTTTGTCTATTCTTATATCAGTGTGTCATACAGTATCAGAGACCACATGAGCAAGTCTAACTGAGATCGCTTTAAACTGTGGCTCTCAAACTGGTCCCCTGGGACCCCTAAACAGTCCAGATTTTTGCTCAACCCAAGATTTACAGCAAAAACGTGGACTGGCTGGGCGTCCATGAGGGCCGTTTTCAGAACCACTGACTCAAAGGAATGGTGAAAAACCTTCTGATTTCCCCAGATGTAGTCGATCAGCCAGTTTTGGTGTGAGTGCAAATTATGTTGCAGTGCATGCTGGGGATTGTAGTGCATCTCATTGTGAAATGGGCTAATATTAATAGAAATCAAAATAATTTTGAGGGCCACATTGAATTATACCAGGCCCTGGGCCTTGTGTTTGACACATGGGGCATAGTGTGACGTACTCTGAACTCTTGAAAATGAGCGAAACATCACTGTCTAGTTGACCATAGCAGTCAGCCACATTAGCCAATGTTGCGCTGCCAGATCTCGTTCGCAATTTCTGTTGTTCTATTTTTATTCATTTATCTTAAGTTGGAAAATCTAAGGTTTGCAGTTATTTCTAAAAAAAAAAACATCGTCTGGCATCCGTATGCCTGTGTGACGAGTCAGATTCAGCCCAACACGTATTAATAACTTTAGCTCCAGTGCAGAACTAAATCTGCAGAACTAAATCTGATCGGAAATATTTGGGGTAAAAGAATGAAAATCAGGTAAAACCTGTTTTTTTTTGTTTTTGTTTTTTTTTCCATCAATCTATTACTTTAAAGATGCTGCAGTTCAGAGCAGGTTGGCTTAGGGCAGTGTGTTCTCTCTGCGAAGCACTCTTTCTAACACTCTCTCTTCATTCACACTCTCGCGCACCAACCTCCCACTCTCTCTCTATGTTTTATTCTCAAACTTTCCCTCCGATTATTCCTCCTTTTCATCCTTTTCTTTCCTCAGGTTGTGTCCCAGCACGTCTAATGAAACCATTTTCGGAAAACGGCATGATATAAAAGCCACAGGCTCTGTAATGGAGCTATAAACTCTAACCTTTCTTATATGACACCCTCAACCTCTGCTGTGCTCTAAAAGAGCTTTTCATGCATCACCAATGTACCACTCTGTACATGTGTTAGCATAGGGCTTTGTGTGTATGTGTGTCATGCTGGAAAGGTTGTGTGTTAGTGTAGCTGTAAGTGGGTGGGTGTGCTCGTGTGGGGGAGATAGGAGTGTGTGCAGTTTGGTGTTTGAGTGTGTGAGCATGCATTTTGAAATATAGTGCTGCAGTGATTAGTCTCTGTAATGCTCTATATGTTCATTTAATCTACATGGCCATTCTGGCAGACTGTAATGCAGTACAGGAAGTGTTGATGGCGATATGGCTGTTTTTCTTTTTTCTTCATTTGAAAGCACTTTTTAGTGCTCTGTGATGTTCATATAATCTGTGTGGTCATTCTGACCGATTTTAATAGACGACAGCGTGTGTGGGGGCGATAGGTCATATATTGTTCCATTCAAAAAGCTCTTATGTATAGGACCTTTCATTTATTTATGTATGTGTGTATATATATATGTATATATATATATATATATATATATATATATATATATATAATGCTCTACACTGTTCATATGATGCATACGTTCATTCTGACAGATTGCAGTACACTACAGGAAGTGTAGGGGGCAATATGGCTTCTTGTTTGATTTAAAAGTACTCTGTAATGCTCAGATGATCCATGTGGTCATTCTGACAGATTGCAGTACTTAACAGGAAGTGTAGAGGGCGATATGGCACCTATTTAGTCTATTTATTTGTATGTTGCACACGTTCATTCTCACCAATGTTAAGACACTACAGGAAGTGTTGGGGTGGTATGACATCTATTTTTTCATTTGAAAGCACTTTTTAATGCTCTGTAATGTCCATATGACCTGTGTGGTCATTCTGACAGATTTTAGTCGATGACAACAAGTGTAGGGTGCAAAATGTTTCCACCCAAAAAGTTCTTTATAATGGTGTACAGTGTTCATACGATGTGCACGTTCATTGTGACAGATTGCAGTACTCTGCAGGAAGAGTAGGGGGCGATTATGGCTTCTATTGTTTCATTTGAAAAGTGCTCTGTAATGCTCAAATGATCTATGTGGTCATTCTGACAGATCGCAGTACACTACAGGAAGTGTAGAGGGCGATATGGCACCTATTTAGTCCCTTTTAAAAAAAAAAAAGCACTTTGTAATGTCCTGTAATGTCCATATGATCCATGTGGTCAATCTGACAGATTTTAATGCACTATAGAAAGTGTAGGGGGTGAAATGGCTTTTGTTGCTGTATTTAGATCCACTATAAAGGTGCACAGTTACAAAACATAGCCCATCTGTTTCTGCTGATTCACTATTGACCAGTTTCTGACCACAGTTCTGCTGCTGGTCAGATATTATTTGGACAGTTCATGGTTCATCATTCTCAGCACAGCAGCGACACTGACATGGTAGTGTGTGTGGAGCTGCTACGAGTGTATCAGGCACAGCAGTGTTGCTGGTGTTATATACGTAAGGGTCACTTGCAGGCTGACAGTGGTCTACCACCCAAAAATATCCAACCATGAGTGTCTGAAAGTTCAGAGAAGCTGTCACTACC
The DNA here is from genome assembly GCF_904425465.1 of Colossoma macropomum. Lineage (NCBI taxonomy): Eukaryota > Metazoa > Chordata > Actinopteri > Characiformes > Serrasalmidae > Colossoma > Colossoma macropomum. The sequence goes on from NW_023494790.1 coordinate 11,580,780, forward strand.
CGTCCTCCTGGAAATATACTTTTCCACAGAGTTTAGTTCCAGCTTGCATCTAATAAGCTGCCCTGCACCCTTGCATGAAGGGAAATTCCACTGATTATTAAAAATTCCTACATAATTAAACTGTTAAGATTATAACAGTCATTCAGAGCGGTTTGATGTGAAATTCTCAGTTCTAAAGAATCTTGCTCAGAATCGTTCACATTAGTGCTGATACAGTTTAATGCCTCTGAAAGCTCACTTACGGAAAGCTTTTACATGAAGTGGTTACAGATATGCTGCCTGATTCCCATTATTCACCCTTTTGCAATAGTTTTAGTCTAAAATGTGTTTTTTAAATCCATTCATGGTGTATCCAATTTAACCCAAAGAAAATTTCTCCAGATTCACCTTTCATTTACCGTTAGCAACATATTTGAACTCGGAAGACACATACAGGTGCAGTGGCAGTTTTGGAAAAATAAATAAAATGGCTATTTTTGCAGTGCAGACATTGTGACCTCTGGTTCCTATGCCCACCACTGTAAAGAAATCTGTCCAGGGCTGACCAGGGTTGGTTGCCTCTGGTTTGGAGGATTGCTAACACAAACTGGGCATCAACAGAAGAGCTGCAGTCTTTAACTGTAACTGTACACCTGCAACTTCGAGGGGTTTCTAATTTTAAAAAAAAGAATTGTTTGTTAAAGACTCATTTGCATATTGCAGCCTTCTGCAGGAACGGCATTGCAGTGTCCAATATTGCAATACCGGCTAACAAACGATACATTGTGTAGCTCTAACACACACACACACACACACACACACACACACAGAGTGTGCCTTGGCAGAGTGCCAGCATACATCTCTGACTCTAATCTATAATTCTGTTTAATTAAAGAGCCTTGATGTTCTCTGCACCTACACTGTGTGTGTGTGTGTGTGTGTGTGTGTGTGTGTGTGTGTGTGTGTGTGTGTGTGTGTGTGTTGTATCTTCACAGTCCCCCTGTCCTTCCTTGTGCAATTCCAGTGCACTTCATGTTTCCTTTGTACTTACACTGTGTGGGTGTGGGTGTGTGTGTGTGTGTGTGTGTGTGTGTGTGTGTGTGTGTGTGTGTGTGTGTGTGTGAGGTGTTATTAGGGATGGTGGATCATTCTCAGCACTGCAGTGACACTGACGTGGTGGTGGTGTGTTAGTGTGTGTTGCGCTGGTACGAGGGGATCAGACACAGCAGAGTTTTTAAACACTGTGTCCACTCACTGTCCACTCTATTAGACACTCCTACCTTGTCAGTCCACCTTGTAGATGTAAAGTCAGAGACAGTAGCTCATCTGTTGCTGAACAGTTTGTGTCGGTCATCCTGTAGTCCTTCATCAGTGGTCACAGGACGCTGCCCACAGGACGCTGTTGGCTGGATATTTTTGGTTGGTGGACTATTTTCAGTCCAGCAGTGACACCGAGGTGTTTAAAAAGTCCAGCAGCTTTGCAGTCCGTGTTCTCTGAGATCACCTGACCACATGTCTGAAGAAAACATTTAAACTTAGAAAATCAACATGCCATTTGACCAGCGGTGCCCAAACAATTGCATACAACAATATACAGTATTATGCACAAGTTTTAAGCTGAGAAAATTAGATTAAAAGCCACTTATTTATCTAATAGTGGAAATGAAAAAAAACACCAATATTAGAATAAATACAGATAACAGTAATAAAAGTAGTGTTTTTGTCAGTGTGTTTGTTTAACCATTCCCAAACTTCTGCTCATGGCAGCCCAGTATTATTTGTAGTTATTATCCAGTGCCTGATTTGGCTACAGTGGTTCATTATGGTAATTAAGTGTGATGATGATGGAATTTCATAATCTGTGCGATGGCTGCGGGCATCCAGGAGAAATCTAAAACCAGATCTTCAGAGTAGCTCAGAAGATTTCAACTACTTTTTCAAAATTCTATTTACTTTTTACTGTATTTATGTTTATTTACATCTATTCTGTTAATGAACGGGGATTTAACAAGCAAAAACACACTTATTACCAAGTTAAATGGTTTTAAACTGTGTGCTTAGGTGCCCGAGACTTTTACACTCTACCGTATGCCTTTTAATACAGTCTCTCAATACTTTACTCAGTGTTTTATTATAATAAAATTAACAGCCTCACTTTATTTGGACAGTCCACTATAGTCCCCTATAGATTATCTACAGATGTTCCAACTGCTGACAAACTATCTGTTGACACTCGGTCAATTCTAAACAGTGGTGGGGTTAGGGTTAGGATTTGGGCCAGGGTTAGGACTAGGACCAGGGTGAGGGTTAGGTTTAGGTTTTGGGTTGAGGTTAAGGTTAGGGTTAGGATTAGAGCCAGGTTTAGAGTTCAAGAAAATTATGGTCAGTTTAGTAGATATTTAGTTGAATGTAACTTGAAAGTAAATTAAGCATCTAAAGTCAAATAAAGTGTTACCAAATTAATATCTTGAAAGAAAATGAGAGAAAAATATAGAAAATCCAGAAAAATAAAAATATCCAGAATAAAGTTCTAATGGAATGAGTGCTAAGAATGGAACTGCCAAAATGGCATTATAATAAAAATTATGTTCAGGATAAAATTATAATTAAATGACTATCCAGAATGTTGTCTTAACACATATATAGCATTAGTATCTAAAATAGAGTTTTAATAGCATTAATATGCAGAATGAATTTATAATAACTGAAAATGAATGTCTACAAAGAGGTTGTATATTCCAGAATGAGGTTAACCCCTTAAAGACCCCGGCTTATTGTTCAGTAACTACAGAGATTTCAATGCAAACTGGCTAAGCTGTTCTTAAGTTATAGTGTGGGTACCACTTTAAAACAAGATTACCCTTATAAAGTGTTCATGAATGGTTGAAAATGAGTTTATTAGTGATTATTAATTAGGTCATAAAGACCTTAAAATCATTAATGAGCAGTTAAAACACAAATAAAAAGGGCAATAGTGATCGGTTTGCTTAATGGTTAACCCACAATCATTTAAACTGTTAAACCTCAGATTTTGATGTTTACTGATCTTTTGTCTTCTCCATCGAATTTATTCATGTGTTATAACTGCTTATTAATGGTATTTAAAGTGTTTATGACTTAACTAATAACCATTAACAAACTAATATTAAATCATGCATAAATGCTTTATAAGGGTAATCTTATTCTAAAGTGGTACGGAATGTGATGTAATTAAACTTTGGGTCCACCGGTGGGCCCTGGCTATTTAAGGGGTCAATATCCTGAATGAGGTTATAATATTATGAAGGTCTAGGTAGAAGTCAACATTAATATCACAAATGAAGTTATGATAAATGAATATATAGAGTATATGTTATAGTAACATTAAGTTTATAGCACAGCCTTTGTACAGTAACAGTCTGTAATGTTTTCCTGTCTTGTCTTTCTTCAGAGGACATAACCAGAGGATGGAGTTTTTGGGAGATTCCATCATGCAGCTGGTGGCCACCGAGTATCTGTTCATTCACTTCCCCGACCACCATGAAGGACATCTAACGGTAAGAGTGTTTGTGTGTGTGTGTGTGTGTGTGTATCTATATGTAATTTCCTGTGTGTAATATATATGTTATTACATATGGGTCATATCATTATTACGAATTCAAATAGATACTTGTGTGTGACCTGTAATACACATGTTGCTTGTGTATGACCTTCTGTCCTGACACTGTCTAAACACAAACGTCTTTCTGAGAGCAGATAGATCATCAGATGATGTAAACACTTTCCCAACATCATCTTCCTCCCCTTCACCCCCCCCACTTCACACAGTTTCTTTCATCTCTCCATCATTCCCCAAGGAAGCATTTGTTTCATTTTTTACTTCGAGGTTTCCTGCTCTCTTCTCTCGTTCTTTCTTCTTTCTATTACGGAAGAGTCTGTACCGCCGGAGAGGGAGAACAGGACACATGATACAATCAGGCTGTTGTTGTAGTGCTATTGTGAAGAACAAGGCGCAACATTGTTCACTCTTTGTCTTTGATAACGAGCTTTTTATGGCATCAGCTGGGGTTTGTACACTCAGTGGAATAATTTGGTGAAAAATCTAATTTAGGCCTACAGTTTTCCCCCCCCCTTATCTCACATGTAGCTAATTAGCTAAGACATGTTTGGCCAGAAGTTTGCATATTGAGGTTTACAAAGCTAATGTAGCTAACAGGAACTGCAACTTTATACCCCATCAGTTAGCATTATGCAAAGTGAATGCGTAAGCCATTACATTACACAGGTTTTGTTCACCCAGGAGGTAAAAATGGCCCAAATCCGATTTTTCTCTTCATACGTGACACAGATGTGTGTCTGTGTGTCAGTGTGAACAGCAAAAAAATGCATTGAATCATATGTGGTACTGAAATCCAATACGTATCTGATATGCGATAATGCGACTCAGTCTGAACAGTCAGATCGGAATTCATGCTACTTTTACGTCAGTCCAACTCGAAATTCGTCATAATTTTGCGCTGCTGAGACCTCAAACATTTAGGCTGATGTTTCTATACCACAAAATTAGAAGAGACTTATCCAAACCGCTCCGTGTTCGAAGAGGTTTCAAAAGAAATGGCCGAATATGGCAGTAGGAGAGCGAGGCTGCAGATCAAAGAACAGTTAAAGTCTGAAAGCAAAGTTTAAATAATCCGAGGACACGAACCAAAGAAGTGGCCGAGGCCGAATAACGTGCCCTTTTTACAGCAAACTCAAACACATTGTGGGTGATGAGTCCAGCTGTCAACAATTGGAACTTCATAATCGCTCCTGTGATGCTGGCGAAGACGAAACTGAAAGCTGCGGGAGCGACTGGCGTTCGCTGGCTGTCGTGACTGTTTTCCTCTGGACAAGCATTGAAGCATTGTTCTTTTGCGCATGTGGGTCGGTTTAGGAGCTGATCTGTTCAGACTGATGTCGCATACAGGTCACATTTAAAAGATAATGTGAACAGCCAAACAAAAAAAAATCGGATTTGTTGAGAAAAATCAGATTTGGGCCACTTTTACCTGCTGTGCCGTGCCGTAAACATAGCCGTAGTGTTCTTAGGGTTTGCTCCTTGTAAAACTTTAAACAAATGTGAACTGAATTTTGATTTAGAAGCAATTTTGACTTGAGATACTTTGTGTGTACTCATTGTGTGAATATAAACATGCAAATTGTTTTTAATGATGTCTACCACTGGAAAAATCAAATGCTACTGTTTTAAAAGGGTAGGAAGAGAAGATTAGCCTGCTTGACCCATTGCACATGTTCAAGAGGCCTAGCTAACCTGAAATAACAAACTTGTGTAGCTGTTAAGTCTTATGGTTTAGTTAAGGATGGATAGTTAGAGACTGTTGCCTTTGCTACATTCTCACAGCAATAAGTGTGATTCTCACAACTTTTCAGACTTTCGAAAAGAGTTTGTTTCACCTCACACTGCCTAGCAGCATCACAGGAACAGAAACCATGCTCAGCTGCATATGTGCAGTGAACTGCCCATGATTATCAGCCAGTCAAATTAAAGGCAGGTATGTTGGTTTCCCATGCTGGAGGTAAACTGGCTGCCAAAACGGTTGCTAAACAAAATCAACCAGCAGCTAAAAAGCCCTCTTATGTAGCAGAAACATCTTGTTTTTTGTTTTATAAAGATTGTAGGGGTGAATGAAAATGAAGTGGGAACAACCTGCGCACTTACTTAAATCAGTTGGCTCTTTCGCCACCCAAACACTTCAGAATCAGAATCAAGCTTTATTGGCTAGGTTTGCTTACGCATACAAGGAATTTGGTTTTGGTTACAGGAGCTCACAGTGCACAGTACCAGACAGACATTTACATGAAGTGAATAAATATAACAAAATAAAATAAAACATGCATTCCTACCATCACTCACTCAAACACACACACAGTCATACCTGTAAACCTTACATTGTGCAAAGTATGGGTCTAAAGTTAAAGTGCTGAGTGCAGTAGCAGTTAAAAGGGTGTATAATGGCAGAGAAAGGGATCAGTGAGGTAACAGTCCAATAAGTGGGGTAATAAGGCAGGTAAGTAAGATGCCAGAATAAACACTTCATTCAGTAGCATTGACAGTTTTCCAAATTCCACATTAGACAGCTTAGCAATATTATATATCATTCAGTTTTAGTCTACTTTCTAATTAAAGCTGAACTATTATTTTCTTGTAAAAATGGAAAGTTGCGTTACTAAGTCAGGAGAAAGAAAAAAAACACTAAAGTATGGTTTGGTCTGTAAAGCCAAACCAATAATAATAATTAAAAGTCAGTTGCAACAGGTCGGATTTCGTGGAAGTTTTTCGGACCATGTCAAATGTCTCACAGCCTCAAAACGAAGGTCCACCTTGATGTTAAGGTCTCAAATGCAAAATCAGTTTTATGTTGATGTAGATATGATGACATTATTACAAAGACGTTACAATAAGAAATGGCTGTCCAGTGAATGGACTTGCAGGCCACACTTTATAAGAACTGCTGATACAGAGACACACTTTGTGTTCAGTAGATAAAAGACAGGAACACATATGAAATGAAGGGAAGTGCAAGAACAGGACAGAATTCATGTTAAATGACTGAAAGATCTTGTTTCGGTACCCCTTAAAGGTGAGGCTTGATCTTGTCAGCAACTTCACGAAAAGACACGTATCATGATACGAGTGTCACGAGACAGTATGATTAAAACAACGACAAACACACCCGATTTACAACAGACATCAATGTTCAAGGTTTGTTTTAAAACTACAGTAATAATGAATGAATTAATGAGTAAGGTTAGGGGGAGACGTTTTATGTATTAGTGCCTACCTAACCTTCTTAAGGTAAAGTAATTTTTTCTTAGTTTTTGTTTCTTCACTTACACAAGTCTTTGTCATCATTATTTCATAATATACTTCATGATGTACTACACAGTTTCAGTGAGAGACAGAAAGTCCAATCTGATTCTTGGCTGTGTCATGTTGAAATAAGCATGGACGTCCCCTAAAAAAAGATGTCATCTAGAAGGCAGCATCTTGCTCCAAAATGTATATCTTTCATTGTAAATGGTGCTTTGAAGTTCCCAATAACGTATTAAAGTCCAAAAATGTAATAAATTTTGCACTTGTTCAAAAACAAATAAATAATGTAATAAATTCTGCCATGATGGAATGCATCTTATATATAATATATGTAATATTTTATAAGATTTTTAGTTGCATAAATGCAAATTAAAAAGAAAGGGAATATCACTTTATGAATATTACAAATTCACAGTGATGTAATAAGGTATCGCACATTTACCCTGAAAATGTAGTAAATTCCCAATTATGTAATAAGGTGTTACATCATCAGTAAAAATATGACTACATAATCGGTTGAGACATTGCAAATCAGCAGCTCCGCTGCTCCTTGCGCATACCACACTTACAAATTATGGTCCTTCAAAGGGCTCTTTAGCAAAAACAGTGGTTCTATTTAGAACCATGAGTTCTATGTAGAACCATTTCATGCTTAAATGGTGCTTCAGATAGAGTATATAGAACCATATATATATTGCACCATAACGGGTTCTCCTCTCATTACATGCTTGACATCGTAAGAGTAGCAGAACCCTTTCTGTGCTATATGGAACATATATATAGCACCAAAAAGGGTTCTTTTGTTGTTACAAGCTTGACGTCGTAAGAGTCACAGAACCCTATCTGTGCTATGTATAACCATATATATAGCACCAAAAAGGGTTCTTCTATTGTTACAAGCTTGACATCAGATAAGTAGCGGAACCCTTTCTGTGCTATATGGAACATATATAGCACCAAAAAAGGGTTCTTCTGTTGTTACAAGCTTGACATCGTAAGAGACGCAGAACCCTTTCTGTGCAATATAGAACCATATACACCACATTCTCCTGAAATGATTCTATATAGAACTCATGGTTCTAAAAAGAACTGTTGTCTTTACTAAAGAACCATTTTTTTAAGTGTTTAGAGCCCTGGTTCTCTAAAGCTTGTCAGACTTTGCACTTAGCTACAAATCAGTGCTTCTGTGGGCGGAGCCAGCAGAGGTCAGTTCCGAAACAGACCCCGGCTAGTGCAGCAGTGCGATGGAACCCTGGTGCTCTGTCTTACTGTAGCTTAAAGAGTCAGTTTGTCTAAGCGCATTATTCATGCTGTTTTTCCTCCCCGTGTCCTCGTGGACTGGCGTTCAGTGTCGCTTCAGAGTTCCTCTCTCTCCACTCCGCTCCTCTTTCCTTCTCCCTTTTGGCAGCGCACCCAGCAGTCCTGACTAAGAGAGGCTAAGTAAAAGCCATTTGCGGCTAGATTTTGATTCCAGCGGACGGCTGGCTCTCTCCAAGATGGAGGGGAAGTGACATCAGAAGTATAAAAGCCAACATCGACCCACAGGGAAATCATAGCTGAGTACCGTCTTATGGCCGATTGCTTTAGATCAGAAATGGAAAGCACTTATTCAACACGTGTGCACGTGTGGTTACAGTGATGCTCCATGTTAAAGGGGAATTCCACCCAAATTTCTGAACAGTTTAACGTTTAAGATGTAAACGAAGCCACTCAGAGTGGTTTGATGTTAAATGTGCCGATCCAGAGGCACTAATCAGATTTGTTCACAGTGGTGGTGATAGGAACTAGACGTCTGAAGAGTTTGATGGGACAGATTCATAAGACTAAAACATTTAAGCGCAAATATCACAGAGTTAATACATTTGTTAAAACATAAACATGGATTACATGTGAGATTTATTGCTTGCATGACGGTAATGATTCATAACATGACACAATACTGCAAAAATAACACCTGAACCGCCCTAATGGCCATTTTCCCTGGTAAGAAGCTGACATGGATTGAATTATAGTTTCTAACATGTTTCCTAACATGCTTGGTCACACATGCAAGCAATCAACAACTTATGCACTTTGACCGCTCGGGTGATTAACCTCTGTATCGCTGCTCTTGGAAACAAAAACTTTTTGAACATTTGAAAATGTCTGTTGCCCTTTACATTGTGTATAAATTTCATGATGAATGGACCAAAAGAAATGACCCAAAATGACTTGGAAAAAACTCTGGTTCCATTGACTTACATTGAAAGTAAAGTATGTTTTTTCATTTTCCTGTAAAGTTACTGTTTTGGAGATATGAGCTTTTGATCTGACAGCAGCAATATTAAAAAACACATTTTTACCTGTTTGGACTGAACATCATGACAAACGTTAACTGCTGTTAGAGGAGTTCACAGGGAAGATTTCAGATTGTCATAAACTCTCGCAGTAAGAAGTGCAAATTTAGGTGTTACAGAGGAAGATTTTATTTACAGATTCCTCTCACGCTTTCACCTGGCGCTGTACTTATAAAAGCCCCATCTTCCTGTGACAGATTCCGTTTAGTGAACCCTCCTCCTGTGTGTTGAAAGTAATCCAAAGAAATGAAGAGTAATTTGATTTTAATGTTGAGATTCTAATTATGTCTGCATTGATTTTATTGATAACAGTTTCAACTTTTAATGGTATTTTTTGATTTAGGACATCAATGTACACATGTGGAAATGACTATTTAGTATTGAAAATCATTTTTTTCAAAACTGAATTTGTACTAGTCTATATTTAACTAGTTGCAAACATAATTTCTGAAACTAAGGAAAATAGGAAATAAAAGCTAAAACGGTAATTAGAATATCAGCATGTCAGTTTCATTTTTAATTGTTTCTCAGAAAATTGCCACATGCCCAAAATTGTTACAATTGAATGTTTCATACATGTCTTTTTTTCCCCTAATATCAACAACATTTTCTTCTAAAGACAACTTAGTTTCTTGATATAAAGTGAAATAGTTTGCGGTGCCTGTGTGCTGGGGCTCCGGCTAACATGTGGATGCTTTCTCTTTTACATTCATTTATTTTTGTCCTGCCTTGGCTTTTATCAGTCGAAAGCAGTTTGTGTTCCACTTGCTACTGTGAGTATATCGCTGCTGTCGGAGCAAAACCTCATATCTCCAAAATGATAACTTTACAGCAGAAGAAGAAATCATACTTTACTTTTAACATTAGTCTATGGAACCAGAATTGTTTCCAAGTCAGCTGGCATTTTCAAACTGTCAAGAACTGAAAAACGGAGATACAAGCAGCGATACGTTCTCCAGTTGTCTCTTGTATCTTTTTCTGTTTATTTTTTATCTTTTATCTTTTACCAAACAATTTAATATTATTTGTCAGCAGTTCTTCCCTTAAAATGCGTAGCTCTGGTTCTAAACATTGTGCTTCTCTGTTTTTCTTTGTTTTCATTTTTTTCTCTTATTCATTAAGGCAACCAAACAGCTTCGCTTGGGGTGATAACATTTATGACCTCATTTGAATGTGGATTTTGATTGGCTCTTGCTTAGGACACAGCTGAAAATACAGCAGTTAAAAAGACACTGGTGCGCTAATCACCACAACTATATGAATCGCTTATATTTACCATGACGCATATTTTGCATGGAGTAGCACTGTTACCCCTGAGTGTTATAATTCTGGCCCAAAGCCTCTAAAAGCTACATCACAAAGTTATTACAAGTAATTGTTACAGATACACTGTTTAATGTCTGAGACATTGAGTGTGTTTACATCCACTTAATAATCTGATCTTAATTGAATTTCTGCAGTTATCTGATTATTCAAATGGTCACATAACCAGCACACTCCGATTTCTTAGATCAGAGTTAGGTCTAGAAATCAGATTATGAAATCCAATAAACAGAGCTGGATTTTAGCGCAGTAATCAGACTTCTCAGTGATGTAAGCTCTTACTCTGATATCTTTCGGATTTCTCTGTCTGCTCATGTGCTAAAACAGACCAGAAATAAGCGAGCAGCGTTGCCACGAGATGCAGCGAAACACTTTTGGAGCGACACAAACCAAATACATGCTTGATGAAATGATGGATTTAAGTATTATTCATCTTCTAAGATGATGTAAGTTCATGTTTTCAAGTAAAGTGGCGCAGTGAGTTTATTGGCTGGTTGCAAAGCAGAAGTCCGATTATTGTCTGACTCACGTAGACCCGGAGTTTCACATTATCTAATTACTCAAGTGCATATAAACATGTTGATTGGGTTACTGACAAAATCTGATTTTCTGCACTTATCAGATTATTAAGTGCATGTAAACGCACTCACTGTTTTATGATAGTTCCGATATCCAGTTGTGGCCTAAAATTAATATGTTGGAGAGGTCACGCAGGACAGGAAGTTCAAAAGAAGATACAGTACTCAAAGAAAAGTATTTTTTTCAAATAAACATTTTAACATTACTTATAAAAACTCAGAAGACACGTGTAGGTTCACTGGTAGTTTTGGATAGTAAATGGCGACCCCTGGTTCCCATCACCGCCACTATAAAGAAATCAGTCTGCAATGTACTTTTTCGTATCAAACCAGCCTGCGAGACTGTTTGCATCTCAACCACTGAATTATGCGCAAACTTTGTAAAGTTGGTGGAATTCCCCTCTGTGGCTTGTCCAGCCATTCTAGCTTTTTCCTCTTTCCTAGAGAGAGCTTTTTTTAAATTACAGAAGAACATTTTCATTTGTATGAATCCAATATTTAGTAGTGTAGTGTAGCAAAGAGGATGCAGTTCGCTAAAACATTTAGCATGGCCTCTTAAGTCCTTCAGTCTCCAACGCAAGTCCATTTCCGGCAGTCCACTGAACATTTCACTTTTTCTTTTATGACATTTTGATTCTGTGAGTGTTTTGAATGTTATTTGTGTTGCCTTTAACCCACTTTAGTGCTTGGAGTGAGTTAGTGCATGCGTGCAGACACGGCGTTTCGGCCTGAGTTATGGCCTAAAAGGGGGAAAGAGTACTGAAAATCCATACTTCAGTAAAAGTACTGCAGCTGTTGTGATATTTCATCTCAGTGCAGACCCCATATCCTAGGATCTTATCTCTTCCCCTGATGTCCACTTACAAAGTTTGTGGGTTTAGGTACCAAAAACAGTCATCATCCATTTTTACATGACATCTGTTTATGACCTGTTTTTGTTCTTGTCCTTTTAAGACTGATCGAAGTAAAAGCCACATTTTGTTGGTTTTCTAAGTGAAGATAGGTTAACACATCCTCTACAGGGAGCAAACTTAAATATGGCATTTATCTGCAAATTTTACTGCGTAATTCTGTTTATTTACGGAGTTAAATTAGAGACATTATATGTGAGGAGACAGGTCACTTGTTGAAATATGAATGGACAAGCTTGTAACGCTCATCATGGCATCTGCTGACGGAGAAAGTCCCGCCCTCCAATAAAATGAGCCAATTGGCTTGCTGTTAAAGGCTTGAATGGGGAAAGCCCCCCTCAGGCTTTTGGTCAGGTTTTAGAAGTGAGCATTTTGGTCTCTTCCCATTCAAAGAGAGAGGAGTCTGGTCTTGTATGGCTGAAAATAACTGCCCAGTAACAATGCAAAGATAGCCAATGAGGTACACCTCCTTGTTTCTACACTTACTGTCCATTTTGTAAGCTCCACTGAGCATACAGGAGCACTTTGTAGTTCTACAATTACAGACTGTAGTCCATCTGTCCATCTAGCCCCCTTTTTAATGGTCAGGACCCTACAGGACCACCACAGAGTTGGTATTATTTCAATAGTGGCTCATTCTCAGCACTGCAGTGACCCTGACATGGTGGTGGTGTGTTAGTGTGTGTTATGCTGGTCTGAGTGGATCAGAAACAGAGTTTTAAACACTGTCCACTCTATTAGACACTCCTACCTTGTTCGTCCACCTTGTAGATGTAAAGTCAGAGACAGTAGCTCATCTGTTGCTGCACAGTTTGTGACGGGCCATCCTTTAGTCTTTCCTCAGTGGTAACAGGACGCAGTTGGCTGGATATTTTTGGTTGGTGGACTATTCTCAGTCCAGCAGTGACACTGAGGTGTTTAAAAACTCCAGCAGCACTGCTGTGTCTGATCCACTCAGACCAGTGCAACACACACTAACATACCACCACCACATCAGTGATACTGCAGTGCTGAGAATGATCCACCACCGTAATATTACCTACTCTGTGAGGGTCCATTAGGGTCCTGACCACTGAAGAACAGGGTAAAAGGAGCTATCAGAGTGTGCAGAGAAACAGATGGACCACAGTGTGTAATTGTAGAACTACAAAGTGCACCTATATAGTGGAGCCGATAAAATACACAGTGAGTGTTGAAACAAGGAGGTGGACTTGGATGAAGTGGCCAGTCAGTGAATATATAGAGAGAATAAAATATAAAATGGGCTGTTGCTGTAAAAGTCAGCAAATTCAGTGATTGTGCATTCATATAATAATAATTAAAGTAGCTAAGTTGAGCTTTAATCAGAATTAGGGTGCACCGGTCATGACTTTTATGGCTGATTCAAGTTTCTTGTCACAAAAGGGGTGCAGCAGTATGTAGTATGTAGCAATATGGCCTGAAGCTCACTGTGAAGGCAAAATGAATGCATAAAACATTCTAGCCTGTCATTTAAAATGAATAATTGAAAAATCAGTTGTCTGTTTAAATGACATGAATCTATTAAAGTGCTACTTCGAAAGTAAGAGGTAGCAGGCTACTTACCACAATGAGTTGTGCATAATTATACTGCAACATTTTAGTACAGGTGTAGCAGCAGCATTCAAGCACACTTTCCTGACTCACAGCATATTTTATATAATAAAACTGCAGCACAGACCAGCCAAAATCAAAATAATTAATTGGCTGGTTGCCGATCGCTTGTTTGGAGCAAAAGTCTGCTGATTCCTATCCTGGCAGATGCCAGTCATGCATCACTAATTGGAATAAAGTCAAGTCAGGTAAAATTCTCATGCATTGTAATGAGAGGAGTTGATTTCTGTGTTCCACAGCTGCTGCGGAGCTCTTTGGTGAACAACAGGACTCAGGCTAAAGTGGCAGAAGAACTGGGCATGCAGGAGTACGCCATCACCAACGACAAAACCAAGAGGCCTGTGGCTCTGCGGACCAAAACGCTAGCTGATCTGCTGGAGTGTAAGTGCACGTTTATACCTTGTGTGGGATTTTTTAACTTGGTTAAAAGGCTCCCCATGACCTTTTATGTTAACCAGTTTGAAGGTCAGGTTTAGGTTTTAACATTATTGAGCGCTAGATTCCCTCACCAGTCACTTTATTAGAAATCCCTAACTTTATTTCTGTGTGTGTCTAGGGTGTAACTATGGGGGGAGCCTGGGGGGACCTAGGCCCCTTCAGTTGGAAGCCAGGCCCCCCTGTAGCTATGCCCCAGGTAAAAAAGAAAGAAAAAAAAGTAAAGTCCTCCAATGCGAATGAAATTATTATACAGTGTAATTCGTCTTGCATTCTTATAATACAGTATAAAGTGCAAAGGTGGTGAGTTCTTGCATGCTGTTGTCTTTTTTTGCCCACCTTGAGGAACCAAAAATGCTCTCCTTTGAATTGAATTCAGAACCATCAGCCAACTGTGTTTGCACAATGTGGAATTAGACCTCCGCATTTAACCCATCCGTGCAGTGAGACACCCACATACATGAACACTAGTGAACACACACACTAAGGGGCAGTGAGCAAACTTGCCCAGAGCGGTTTGCAGCCCTATCCCGGGGGCAGTTGGGGGTTAGGTGCCTTGCTCAAGGGCACTTCAGTCATGGACTGTTAGCCGAGGGGATCGAACCAGCGACCTTCTGGTCACGGGGCTGGTTCCCTAACCTCCAGCCCATGACTCCTTTGATGATCACTGTCTTTTGCGGTGGCCATGCCAACATTTACACAGTTGCAGGTTTACCACAACTACCCAGTAGGACACAGAACAAGTTGTTGTTTTGTTTGTTTGTTTGTTTGTGTTACTGTACACATGTAAACAAAGACATCACTATTACATTACTCAAAAGAACTGTGTTCTTTAAACGTATCAGATTAAACGTATCAGATGACCAAGTAGCAACGCTGACAAGTCTCGCGTAGCTAGTCACTAACGAAAAAAGCAAAGAGAAAGATTTAAGACGAACATCGATAATCTGGAGACAAATTGACTCATTTGCATTTATCATCACTCCAGCTGGTCATCTGATATGTTTAATCTGCAACAGGAAACTTTCAAATAATAAAGTCGTGAAGCTATAGTCAGCTTCTTGTTCGCCAGCATCTTGTTCAGATTTTCCCGCTCCACCTTAAATACTGAAGTAGATACATTCTGGCACCTCAGGCATCATTTAAGGTGGAACAAGAAAATTTGAACAAGAAGCTGGCAAATGAGAAGCGACTTCAACCTCGCAAAAAATCAAACGTTGAGAGACATTTTACAAGAAACTGTTCTACTTTTGCAGAAAAGTTTCCTGTTGGAGATGTGAGAAAAATGGCTATAGCTGAGCTAAAGCCTTATTTATATTAAATTGTTGGCCTCTACAAACACATTAGCGCATACTGAGACACATTTACAGCCAATATGATAAAATGGACACAGTGTTGTGGGTCCCAAGGTTTGATTTTTGTTAAATAGACAAAATGTCTCTTCTTAACATTTGGGTTTCCTACTCCTGCACTAGACTATCCCTAATACATTTAAAAAAACACGAAAATGAATGTTTTTTTCTTTCTAGGACTGTTTGCTTTAAATTTCTAGAGTTTCAATTTAGTTTTAATATTTTTGAAAACTACTATTTTTGGGGTTTTTTTGTTTTATTTTACTCATTATTACAGGTAACGAGTACATTTTTCACTGCTGGTTTACTTTTTAGTAATAGTTACGATTTTAACTACTTAATACAGGGAGATTCACACGAAAGAGGCCCCAAATATTCTGTAGTAACTCTCGCTAGGACGAAACAACGTGCAATGTGCTCTTCAGTACATGGAGCTTCGAAAAGCCGAGATGCTCCTGCGTCGGAACAATGAGGGAGGTGCCGGACAGCCGTCGCGACGTTTAACCTCCCTTTGCAACTTCCAAGTGCATACGCCCGTACCCCTTCATGTGTCTGGCAGAAAACGGAGATCGCTTACAGCATCGCCTGTAATGCAATCAATTACACATATGTCAAGGTATGTAGTGTATTTTTTTGGTTCAGATTGCTTCATCCTAACTGGAGTTACAACAGAATATTCGGGGCCTCTTTCGAGTGAATCTCCCTGTACTTCCATTACCGAAAAAACACACCATTCTAACAGTGGGGTCTTTTGCATGCATACAAATTTAACATAATGTTAACTAATATTGCACTCGACATAACACCCTCGCCGCCATGAATGGATGCTTTAAAAATACAGCTTAGACCAAAACCTTATCAAGACTATCCATCAAATCTGTCAAAACAATGTCTCAGACACGAGGAAATGTGTTTGTAATCATTTCTGTAATCGTTTTTAGAGGCGTTAAACTCTTCAGACGTCTGGTTCCACTCACCACCACTGTGAACAATTCTGACTCCGAAGGTTGCTCTAGAACGGAGCATCAAACCAATATGAATGACCTTGTTTAGACCTTAACAACATAATTATGCAGAAATAAAAATAAATCAGTGGAATTCTGCTTTAATTTAATTACATCATACAGAAACACAATCTACTTCACGGGAAGAAATGAGAAATGCAGCCACACACACTTCCTCACGCATTGAGATTTCACCCACACACACACTTACTGACCAGCCCAGAGGGTCCTGGGACTCACACACATTCTTTTCATCTCACATTACTCCTGAAAGGCCAGAGACCACCGCAGAAATGAGGCAGGGCGAGCGGAGGGGTATGTGTGGAGGGGTGAGGCTGTGCGAGTCCAGCGGAAAGGCTGCGATGCCCTGGAGCTACAGCGCTGTGAGAAAAATGACATCTCTCCCACTCGACCTGAATATTTCAGCAAGCGGACGCCTTCGAAGGAAAAAAAGAGAAAGGGGAGGAAAAAAGAGAGATGGCTGACATATGGACATGACACGAACGACAAATGCGTTTAGTCTCCTTTGTGGAGGGCCGTGCTCAGGGGGAGAGGGAGAGAATGAGTCGAAGAGACAAGAGGCTGCTGTTCTCCAGGGTTCACATGCAGATATGAAGGAGTGTTCTCAAACCTAAGAGTCACCCGGAATGAAAGAACGATTCAGTTTAATATCATCTTCAAGATTTCGGCAAGGAAAAATATTCTGGTTGACTGAACAAGACTAAATTGTTTCACATTGACAATTGATTTGCTATGTTATTACTTGATTCATGGCCTAAAATAGGTATAAGGGAGGGGTTTCTAATGAAGTGGCCAGTGAGTGGAAGTATAAGGGAGGGGTTTCTAATGAAGTGGCCAGTGAGTGGAAGTATAAGGGAGGGGTTTCTAATGAAGTGGCCAGTGAGTGGAAGTATGAGGGTGGGGTTTCTAATAAAGTGGCCAGTGAGTGGAAGTATAAGGGAGGGGTTTCTAATAAAGTGGCCAGTGAGTGGAAGTATAAGGGAGGGGTTTCTAATAAAGTGGCCAGTGAGTGGAAGTGTAAGGGTGGGGTTTCTAATAAAGTGGCCAGTGAGTGGAAGTATAAGGGAGGGGTTTCTGATAAAGTGGCCAGTGAGTGGACCTATAAGGGTGTTGTTTCTAAAAAAAAATAGGTGATGGTACGACTGTTATCTGCTGTGTTTAATTCCAAAAATTAGCTCATCTTTCCTTCTTGTTTCCACAGCTTTCATCGCGGCACTTTATATAGACAAAGACCTCGAGTTCGTCCACACTTTCATGAACGTCTGCTTCTTTCCACGTCTAAAGGTATGTTCATTCACACCCAGAAAGAAAAAAATCATACCTGCCTTATCGTCAGATAGTGATTTAACACATTAGGATAACGCCTTAATAGCTAATGCTGCTATGTTTAGCAGGCACTTAACCGGCGCTTCACGCTAGATTATATAAGGAATGTTTAAAATGAAGCGTCAATTCCAGCGCTCTTGTTTTAGCATCATTATTGGAAGAGATCTTGCTTCAGTTCTTGCATTCGGCGCCGCTGTGAGTAAAGGAGCTATTTGGGGGATTATTTATTCTCCTGGCAATCAATCAAGGACACGCTAGTTAGCTCCAACAGCAGGCCTGTGCTATCTTTGACTAGAGAAGAGAGTGATTCCTTCTAGTTCTTCTTCCCTGCTTAAGTGGCACTCGCTCAGCCTCATTATATTTCTCTTAAAGCCTTTCAGTCCTGTGGCGGGAAACCCGGTACCCGTCAGAAAGCCGGGAAAGTTCTTTAACAAACGGCGCTGGCGACTAGCGAGCCGTCACTGAAGTTAGCGTGGCGTTTTGAAAGGAGGTGACAGTTAGAGAGGGGGTTTCTTTTCTTTTCTCCTTTTAGTGTGGCCTGGATTTACATTTGTTCTCACTCGCCGTCTCGCTCGCTCACACACTCCCTCACATGCACACACACACACACTCCCGCGATCCTCCATGCTAATTGCTGGCGAGGCTAACGTCTCTGGAGGGAAGGAGTGAAGCGAGGGACGGCACCGTGGCCCCGATTTCCATTTGTGAGAGGAAAAAAGGTCCAGAGACGCCACATGTCCACCGCTCCGCCTGAAAAAGGGAGATTTTTATCTGCTTTTTACTTTCCTCCAGCTCTTTTGGGTTGTTGTGGGTGTTGGAAAAAAAAAAAGGTCAGCTTTCACAAACTTCACCTTCCCCTGCTCCATTCGCAAACAATGGGAGCATGGTTTGGAAATAGGAATGAAAAGGCAGAACAAACTCGAAAGGGGGCTGACGTTCGGTGGTTGAAGGTGTAAATTAGGAGAAATGGATGGAAGAGAAAGGGAGAGAGACTGACTCTTGCTTTTGGAGTGCAAAATGAAACAGCTGGAAAAGAGAGAGGTGGGGATGGTGTAACCTAAAGAAAGGCTTCTCACAGTCGACAAGATGAGAAGGAAAAGAATGGAGGAAAGGCAAATAGGAGAATAGATGGTGGAAGTTGTTATAAACTAGAAAAGGCAAATCAGGATTGGGTTGGTGGTCAGATAAATGAACTAAACAAAAAAGAATAGTAGTGATTATTAGGGCTGTTGAAGAGTTGATAACTCGGTAATGCCACGTTAAAATTGTAACGCTATTAATACAATTTCCTTGTTTTGCTTTTTAAACCATCCACAGTAGCACAGGCTAACCCAGCTGCAGCACACTGTATGTTGCAATGATGGAGTTCATGACTGTAGCTCTCTCATTCAAGTACAGCTTATGGATGACTTTTAAAGCAATACCTTCAGCACCTTGAACAGACTACACTGGACAGTGCTAGCGGGAGACCTATGGATAAATCAACAGTCTATAATGCAGGCTGAAGCCCTGTGATGGACTCTGTGATTGTAGCTCTTAAAATGACACCTGCATTTTCTTCCCCACAGCTACTGCTGTTATTTTCTCTTTTCTATTCTTCTGTTATGGTGAATTGTAAAGCACTTTGAGCTGCATTTTGAGTGTATGAAAGGTGCTGTATACAGTCGTACGCACAAGTTTTAACGCCCTGGTCAAATTACGTGCTTTGTTCATCTTCTAAGACGGGATGCTCAAACCTGCTCTGTGAAATCTACCACACTGGAAAGTTGAGATTCAATACACTTGGCTCTGATGTGCAGACACTCCACTCATCATGACACGGATGGAGCTAAACTCCGCAGGGTGGCAAATCTCCAGGAGGAGGATTGAGTGTCCCTCTTCTAAGATCTTCTGACACATCCTCTGCAGAGAACACACCTCTGTAAATTTTAAGGCAGAGTTAGTGTCTAGTTGCTGAATTTAACATATTGGGAGAAAAAATAAAACATAGAATGTGTCCTGTGCAAAAGTTATGGCTTATTTAAATTTTGTTGTTTTTTTTTAAGTATGTTTAACTTAGCAAATAAATTGAAATTGTGCATTAAGATTTTTAGATTTATATTTTATTTAAGTTTTCTAACTATAGGTTAACTTACGTAACTTATAAAAAATGATAGTAAAAGTTTTTCAAATAAAAATAAATGTTGTCTATAGGGTCAAATTAGAGCCAGTAAGAAAAATAAGGCAAAATAATGTGATTAATTGTGATTATTTTAATTGTTGACGCTCCTAATGATAATACTATCAAATAATAATAGTAGTAATAATAAAAAACTTATATAGTACAGTAAAAAAACTAATAACGCTACGAAAACGCAAACTGAGAATGTCTTGTTTTTATAATACATTGTTGCTGTCTGACTTAACGTCTAGTGAAGGTTTGTGTAATTACATTTTTTCCAAGACATTTTTGACCGTTTCTAGTGGTCCATTCGTTATGAATGTTTTACACAGTGCAAAGGGTCACTGGAGATTTCAAACTATGCAAAAAAAAACTACAGATGTACAGAACAAATATTATTGTATGTGATAATTTTGTGTTTTTAGTATCGACAGATTGACAGTAAGGAACCATCAGAGCCTTATAGGCCTGATGATTTCTGGGAACTCAAATCTAGTCTGTAATTTTTTTGTTCATTTTTATTCAGTAGAGTCATGCTTGTATTAAAACTCTTAAGAGTTACATTTGTGAAATGCCCAGTGGAAAACTGGCCAATCATGAATTGCTTTTCTCTGTGGTATCTAGGTAGGTATAGCTAAGCGATCTCTCTTATTGGTTAGGACTTCAAGAGCTGAAGAGAAGTTGGATTATCAGCATAATTACGAAGCAACAGAGAAATCAACTAATCACGTTTTGATTTCCAGTGGGTGGGACTAATTTCGTGAGGAAAACAACGTCACTCTAGGACTCCTGGAAGTTCTTGATACATCACTGACTGAATATGATTGACAGCTTTATCAATGGGTTATTAGAAATGTAAGCCAGCCTCTCTACTAAAAGAGTCACTGTGAAATATAGTAATGTCTGTCACAAGCTTTCAGGTTATGTCTTTTAGAAGCCTAAACTGTCTGTTTAATCTAGAATGGCCAAGAAATGTTCATGCAAATCACTATTAGCTTAGCGGTAACAAACTACTAAAATCCTATAGGGACACTAGCAAAAAATAGCACTATGACTGATGTGGATTTTCCTCACGTTGTATGGCTTGAATTGAAGGCCTAGCTCTCATAGTCTAACTGCACCTTGAACAGTGCTGTAAGTGGTGATTCATTCACTCTGAACAGACAGTACTGTCTGTGTGGTAACTGTTCCCAGTATATACAATATATACAGACTGTACAGTATATACAGTAGAGGTGAGGTGGTGTTGAGGCGAACGTGAAGACGACACAAATCCAGATGGAGACAAAGATGAAGCCAAGAATATGAGAGATGAAGAGGTTTTTGGTGGGGAAGGGTGGTGGCGAGGTTTGGGCGGGGGGGTTGGCAGTGAAGCTGCTGGCATGGAGGCACTCCTCTTTTAGAAAATGAATTGGAACAGACAGTTATACGTTCAAAGTCTCCATTTTGCTCTCTGGGCCGAGTGCATTTGTGTTAATGGAAGTGCTTTTAGAAGAAGTGTCCTCGGAGAGCGAGAGAGAGAGAGCGACGGAGGGAGAGAGAGTGTATCAATGCTACACACCTGGGAGACTTATTTCTGGCCCCGATCTCCGTTTTTGTCTTAAGTAGCCTATGATTTGTTCCAAGTACTGAAAGTAAGTGTAAGACAGAGAGTGCTGGAAAGTAACAGAAGTGGGGTGAGGCGTTTTAAACAGATGATTTATTGTTTTTGTGTGTGTGTGGTTTTGTTTTGCAGGAGTTTATTTTGAATCAGGACTGGAACGATCCCAAATCTCAGCTCCAGCAGTGCTGTCTCACGCTGAGGACGGAGGGCAAGGAGCCAGACATCCCTCTATACAAGTACATACTTCTTTCTTTTGTGCCCTTTCTCATGTGCCAGTATAAAAATTTTGTATCACGATGTTTACCTAATCCGGGGTTGGCAACATGCAGCTCTTTTATTGCCCTGTTGCGGCTTCGCAGCAGAATTAGATATTTAGGTAAAAATAAAATAATCCTCCTTTGCAGTAAAATAAAGCTCTGCTGATCGTTCAACACAGTTTTAAGAATAAATTGGTCTTAAACGCTGGAGTTAATGTAGCCTACAACTGCTAATTGACCCTTGAAGGTTGGCACGCAGACTGCTGGTCACCATAGCAATGCAGATAACACCTAGCTAGTAGCTAAAGAAAAGGCCAAGAGAAACATTTAAGACGAACATCAATAATTTGGTTATTTGAGTTTATAATCACTCCAGCTGGTTCCCTGATACGTTTAATCTGCAACAGGAAACTGTCAAACACTAAAAAGTTTCGAAGCTCAAGTCAGTTTCTTGTTTGAATTTTCCCGTTCCACCTTAAATGGCAAAGCGGTTACATTCTGGCGCCTCAGGCATCATTTAAGGTGGAACAGGAAAATTCGAATAAGAAGCTGGTGAATGAGAAGCGGCTTCAGCCTCGTAAAAAGTCAAACGTTGAGAGACATTTTACAAGAGAATATTCTACTTTTGAGGAAGAGTTTCCTGCTGGAGATGCGAAAGAAGTGGCTATATACTGAGACATATTTACAGCCAAGATGTTAGAATAGACATAAAATGTTGTGGCTCCCAAGGTGGATTGATTTTTGTTGAAAGGAGAAAATGGCTCCTCTTAACGTTTGGGTTGCCGACCCCTGACCTCACCTTTTTTATCACTGTTCATGATGTTATCACAGTATTGTGTTTCAGTTCTGACAAAATTCATACCTGAGAAAGAATTTCAACCAGTGTACAGCCCACTGCTAGAATGAAGAGGGGGGGATGAGGGTAATAAGGAAGGGAATAAGGTAATGGAGAAGTGGAGGAGTGTGGGAAAGGAGGAGTGAAGCTATTGGGGAATAAGGATGCGAAGCAGTGACAGAGGGAGTGAAAAAATGACTATTGAAGAAGGGAGTAAGGGAAAGAGGTGAGAAGAAGTGAAAGCGCGAAGGAGGGTGGCAGCGATGGAGAAAGTGAAGAAGAGTGTTTTTCTTTCTGTTTGTCAGTTGGAGATAAGAAAGAGAGAGGCTCCTCCAGTGTGAAAGAAAATTACGAAATGCTCAGCTTTTTTTTCTTCCCCTTCTCTTTCTATTGACCTTGACCATCCTCCTTTTTTTAGAGCCTTTTTATGCAACCGCACACGAGCACCACTAATTCTGATAAAGAAATACGTTTATCGAAGGCTTACTTTGAGAAGAGGTCAGGAAAGCGAGTGTCATTTGAAAAATGTGTCCCTGGACGAAACGTACAAGGTCCCCTGGCAACTGGGACAAAAGGGAAAGAAAAAATCAGAAACGTTTCTGAGGCACTTGGACACGCTAAATCGGTCAGAAATGAAATGCTTGTTCAAAGGTTCACTGGATGTCTTCAGCACACTTTGTCAGGTGGTCAACATACGAAGTTTGAAGGCAGCTCGAATGGGAACTCTGTCAAATTAAGGAGAGAATAATTTGAGCTTTTTCTTATGAAGAGTTCAGTAAAGTGAGGACTTGTCAATAAATAATAAATAAAATAAATAAAATAAAATAAATAAAATACCTTTGATTTACTGCTCACCCTTTCAGCATTGAAACCTTTATGAGGAAAGATTCATGAACCCATTGAGATGTCCTGGTTTGCTGCATAAATGACTCTAAGTGTGATGATAAATGCATTTATTGAGAAAAATGGGTAATTGGAGTCGGGTGCTCCAGTTTAGGTCCCTGTTATAAAAAAAACAGCTCACCATTTTGGTTTCTTGCCCTTCACAGGACTTCTTTTGCAATAACGCCTGATCAGTAGAGGTCAGAACACGTATCTAGTTATATGTTGAGAATGATACAAAGTACTGAGTTCTGTCAAACCCACGAGGCTGAGGGATACAGTGCTACAGAGTGCCTGCAGCTCATGCAGCCTGAAGACGAGTTCTGCAGATCGTCATAGCCGTGTTTTTCATGACAACACACAATCTCGAGGGATTTATTGCTTCTGTACAACAGTTCTGCAAAATTTATAAAAAGAAATAAAAAGTAAAGGGGAACACTTTACTGTAGGGTGCTGTTCTAAAGGCTACATGACACCTAAGCTTGTCATGACAACTGGCGTAACCCTACATAAGCATTTATAAATTGCTGCTGTCGGAACAAAACTTAATCCATTTTTGATGTGTTTCAGTTTTTGACATAATTTGAAAATGCCTGCTGCCCTTTACATTGTGTGTAAACTTCATGATGAACCACCCAAAAGAAACAGCGGAAAAACTCTGGTTCCACTGACTGATATTAAAAGTAAAGTATGTTTTTCCTTCTCCTGTAAAGTTACCATTTTGAAGATACGAGGTTTTGTTCCAACAACAGCAAAATGCTTATTTCAATAGGCATCATCTGTGATAAAGGCTTCTTGTGCTAACTTTGATCAAAAGTAACCTTTATGACATCTATTGGAATAAGCATTTATAAACATAGGGTTATATCAGTTGTTATGACAAGGTTATGTAGGTGTTATTAAGCCTTATGAACAGGACCCTACAGTATAGTGTTACCAAGTAAAACAAAGAAAGTGCTGAACATTGTATCAAATGTGCTTTAACATCAGCAATTCCTTCCACAATAAAAGTAACATCTATCTGTATTAAGGACAGTGTGGTAAAGCAGGTTTTTTGTTGGACGTTCATTGAATATTCGGCTTTGTCTCCTCATTTTCTCATGAAAGAAACACCCAGAAATGATTAAACCAACACTGTCTCACTCTTGAAAGACCGAACAAAATATAAATATATTTAAAAATGTCTTTCGTCAAATTTCACTGTTTAAGAAAGGTAGATCACCAACACTACAGTCATTAAGGGACCGTCTGAAAGGGTTAGAACTAATTTCACATGTATTTAGTTAAGACAAGGCTAAATCAAATCACTGTCAGTGAAAGGAGTGGCTTCCCTTAACTGCAAGAAAGAAGAAAACACTCAAAGAATTATGATACCCATTATTATGATTATGGTACAGTTTATTATGATTATGATACGGTACCATAATCAGCTCAGTCACTTAAACATTTCAGTGTAAATAATGTCCCGTTTCATACCATATTTTAAAAACCTGGACATCTAAAGTTAGAGCTCAATGGTACCTTTAACCCCTTAAAATACATACTAAGCCTTATTGTTCAGTAACTACAGGGACTTCAGTGCAAACTGGTTGAACAGTATTTTTGTATGTAAATACAATGTCTGTGTTCTGTAAGTGCTCTATAATGTCTCTTAAAATATTATCTTAAAAATAAAAACTTTAATCGGCCTGAGCAGAAACTACAAATGAGGAGTTCCAAATGATTGAAGATGTTTCTGTTAGTTTCTTTCTGTGTGAAATCCGTTGTAAGATGGCTACAATCTTAAAAAGGATGGTTCTTCAAGGACTCTTTAGTAAAGAAAATGGTTCTCTATGGAACCATGAACGTTTTGCATTCAGACAGGGTTCTTTGCATCATGAAAGGGTTCTTCAGATTGATGGTGAAAATGTTGTAAATGGTGCTAGAAAGAACCTTTTTGAAAATGGTTTTATATAGCACCAAAAAGGGTTCTGCTGTAGTTACGATGTCAAGTTTGTCACAGTGGTAGAATCCTTATGGTGCCTAATAGAACCCTTTTCAAAAATGTTCTATATAGAACCATATCGCTGTTGTCAGAAGAAAACCTCGTATCTACAAAATGCTAACTTTACAGAAGGAAAAAACGACTTTGCTTTTAATGTCAATGGAACCAGAATTTCCACGTCATTTTGGGTCGTTTCTTTTAGTCCATTCATCATGAAATTTGCATACAATGTAAAGGGTAACAGGCATTTTCAAATTATGTCAAAAACAGAAAAACGTCAAAAATGCAGATACAAGGTTTTCTTCCGACAACAGCGGTATGCAACACATTCAGCATAAAGCTAAAGAGCCCTTTCACGATGCAACGAACTCTTTCCTTATATTCTTGCTTCTATATAGAACGATTTTCTTTACTAAAGAACCCTTAAAGAACCATCTTTAAGAGTGTAGAATTCGTAGTAGACATAAAGGAGGCCACTCTTCTTACTTCAAGTGATCTGAAGCGATTTTTTTTTTTTAGCTAGAAACATAGGAAATCATTTTTTCAGGCTGGTGAAGATGGTCTGCTTTTCCTTTTGGCAAAATTTAACAACAGACATTGTTGAAATAAATTTGTGAATTTATTTCATGAGACCTTGAGGAGAGAAAGTCGAATATCCACTGAAATGTCCAGTACAAAACCGCCTTCACTGCACTGTCACAGATAGAGCTATAAAACTGTCAGCGATCTCAGGTTCAGCTAAGGTTTTTTTCAGTCCCATCAGTTCTGGTCATTTTTTGGCTCCTTCTAGTTTGTTCAGTTCTTCTGCCGTCACAGTAGAAACATACTTTGCTTAGCAGTAAAGCAGGCGTTACTTAGCAACTGGTTCTCAGGTGGACGATGTGTTATTGTGTGGGGGGGGGGGACACTCATTATCACAACATTATCACAAATAACAGCACAGGTAGAATGCTTCTCAGCCAATCAGATTGTGCCATCAGAACTTACTGTTGTATAAAATACTACATAACACAATAAATAACTTTTATTATGCCGGAATGTATCATTATGTGTATTTTCTGTCAAATAGTTAGCGTACAGGGTCAGTGCTGTTAAGCGTGGTTTGAGGACACAATTCAAATAAGTCTTTTAAATAAACGGTTGATTATCTGAGCCCAAGTGAAGATTAACCAAGAAAATATGCATTAGCTTTGGGTTGTTTTTCATTCTTTATAGCAAAAAAGACCACATATCTGGACATCTGCATATCTGGAGTTTTGTCTGACCTTCTGCTGAGCTGTGATGATTAACATTTACATTACCATATCTTTGAACGAGTGGTTTAAACAATCAGGGTCATTGACAGAAACATGACCTCATATAGTGACCTCTTTAAAAGAGGGTAATTGGGGTCAGATATTGTAAATTAATTCGTGTGAGCTTGACCTGCCATGTCAAATAAACAAAACAAGAGAAATACACACACTTTTGTTTACCTGCTCTTCACAGCGAAGTTGTGTTGAAATATAGAGACGGGTATTCAGAGTATATCAGAAAAGGTTTTGAAGATCATAAGACTGGAATCAGTTTTGCCAGTGCTTCTCCAAGAAAACATTGCTTGTCACAAGTTTGCCAAAGCCTACCTGGATGTTCCACACCTAAAACAATTCTGTGAGCACATGAGACAGAAGTGTAACTTTCTGATGTGAGTATTAAAGCATTTCTGAAGATTTGGACCTCCATCTGGCCAATCGTTCAGCCAGTTTGCAAAAATCTCTGGGAGTGAACGTGCGACGAAGTCCAGTGCAATCCTAAAACAAATGACAAACGACCCTAAAGGTGAAGATTCTTCCATAAGCAAAACAAGTATAGTGTTCATGGGACGACCACATAAGAAATAACTGCACTGCAACAAACTGCCCATGTCAAGTTGGCTAAAGACCAACTGGATGTTCCACAGCAACGCTGGGGCAACGTTTACACAAAAGCTGAACTTTTTGGTTTGTGTTTGCTGTATTATGCTTGGAAAAACACAACACCAAATACCAGTAGTAGTACTAAAACCTCGTCGCTGCTGTGAAGCATGGTGGTAGGAGTATAGTAGCGTGAACCAATTGCTTTGCTACTTCAGGATTTGAGTGATTTGAGAGACCAACATATTCAAAGTTGTATCTGGAAATTCTACAGAAATATGCCAGAGCCAATGTTTCAAAAGACAGGAGCAGACATTAACTGAAATTGAAAAAATGGCATGTTTTAGAATGAGAGTCAATGTTAAAATGCTGTGGCATGATCTGAAGATAACAATATAAGTAAGACATCCAAAATGGCCCCTTTATCAAGAAAACACCAATCTAGTATCATGTTGTTCTTCCTTTGGTTCTCAAAACCACATGAACTGCCTAATGGATGGCTGCACAGCGTTGCTTTGAACAGAGCTTTCCATCTTAGCCCAAAGAAGCTCAACACGGTTGAGATCTGAGACTGTGTAGGCCACCTTCGTGTTACTGTAGAGGTTTTTAGAAGATCGTAAGGCTGGAAACAGTTTTATCAAAGTTGTTCATTGGAAGAAATCACTGCTTTTCCAAAAAAAAACAAAAAATTAAACTTGTCTCAAGTTTTCTAGGTAGTTTGCTACCTGGATGTTCCATGCTACACAAGTTCTTCATTCGATACCAGAGGCTCTGTTTGCTCCAAATTCTGATCCTTTTGCATGCATAGTGCAAAGGGGACCTGGATTCATCTGACATTCACAGGCCTTTTTTACTGTTGCTTAATAGTTCAGTTTTGATGCTCCTGGACAGACCAGGACTGCTTTGCATTCCTCAGCCATCCATGCTTGATGCTCCTGTACCCACTGGAGACATGCTTTCATGTTTCTTGCTGACAGCACTGGCATCTGACATGGTCTTTGTCTGTTGTAGGCCATTTGAAACAAAGTCCGATTAGCGGTGCCCACTGGGATGATGTTCTGCATGTCAGTGTTGAATTCGGATATATTTTCCTGGTTATGGCCCATCTATTTGCTTTGCTTGATTCTCGCCATTCTCCTTTCATTCCTCTGATTCAGAAGCCGTTTTCTTCCACAGAATCGCAGATTACTGCCAGTTTTTTTTATTTTAGCTCCATTTAAAAAAACCCTTGAAACGGCTGTGCTTGAAAAGGACAACAGCCATTTGGGAGATGATAAATCAGTACGCTGAGAGCCAGCTGTCTTGCAATGTTCAGAGTCACTCAGGTTTTGCCCAATTTCAGTGCTCAGTTGAGTATTAACTGAAAAACACTGGTATGCATGATTTGTACCACACACAACTGTCACATAACTTGGGCTTATGTGCATCTACAGAATGTATTCGGTTACTGCCAAAAAAGAAGTTCTGCTAGTCACTGCATATGAAGGTTTGCATACGTTTTCCATCAATGATGGCTTTGAAGGAAAGAACAATTATGTAGTGTTAAAGCTGACATTTACCACTTGTTGATAGTAACTAAATTATTCCTGTAAACGGTCATCAGGCCTAAAGCTAATCTCGTTAGCCTGCACACTGTTGCGCTGGCTTTTCACCTCCTGAGAAATCCATACGAATCTTAGAGCCATTTCAGCCAAGTTAAAGATGTTAGACCGATAGGATGCAAATTAGGAAACACTCACTGAAATATTTAGATGTGCTTTGGTACAAAAGAGGACAAGATCTGCAGACATCTGTTCCATCTGCAGACATATATGTGGTGTGATGTGGAGATTTAAACTGAACAAGTGTAGATCGTTCTTTTTAGGCCTGCAGACTTGGAAAGACTGGAACATTCCGAACTCTACTTGACAGGACCTCGTTTTTAAAGATAGTATGTTAGTTCAGATTGTGGTTGCTATACATTCATCTAAATGCATTAAATTTCTTCTCTTTACGAAGGATTTTACTATACTGCCAGTAGGCTTAAGCAAATAAGGCCCAATCCTATTTCACCCCCACCCCACCACTTAGCCCTCCATTTTGCGCGTTCACGTCTAGGGGTAGGGTGTCCTGATTTTTGTTGAGATGGAGAGGTTGGGCGAAGTGTTAGGGCTACATGGCCCACCAAATGGAGGTTTTTCAGAGGCACACTCTGGTTGCTGAATTTTACCCTCCTCTGCTGTCACTGCAGACTGGCAGGGTCACCTACAGAGCACCGCTAGTAGCCTGTTAATGAAATAATGTTCTTCTTTATTTGAGGGTCCCATTTTGTAAGGGAAGATTTAAACCACTCTAACTCTATTCCAAGGGGCAAGATGACACTCGAAAACAAGGGGTAGGGGTAAAAATAAGAAATGGGACTGGGCCTAAGTGTTTTTTTTATATGTAAGTCTCACTTTACTTAAAGAAACAGTTGAAGAAGAAAAAAGTGTGTCTGTTTTCCAAGTAGCCAACAAAAACTGTATTCAATACATTTTAGCCCACTTATATTTAGGGAATCGTAACAGGTATATAGGTTTCATGGAAGTCTCCTGGTGCAAAAAGTGTCTCACATTTGCTTAGCTCACCCACTCTAACCATAATTTTTCCCATATATTTTTTGGGATGTGCCCAATGACCTAACTATGAACCTAAACAGTGTTTCATTGGGCCATCTTTTGCTGCCCAAAACAAAAAAAAGGCAGTTTTCAGCTAAACGAGTCATCTGAGTGAAAAAAGTATGTTTTTCTAGTAGTATTTAAATTCATTTGTGTTTTGTGGTCAAGTAATTCTTAGTTTTGCAGACTTGTGGCTTAACACGTTGTGGAAACGTAGTCAAGCATTACCTGTGGGACAGAC
Source organism: Colossoma macropomum (assembly GCF_904425465.1). Taxonomy (NCBI): domain Eukaryota; kingdom Metazoa; phylum Chordata; class Actinopteri; order Characiformes; family Serrasalmidae; genus Colossoma; species Colossoma macropomum. The sequence continues at coordinate 11,611,021 of NW_023494790.1, forward strand.
AGCCGGTCACTGTGTACCAGTGGCTAATTAGGCAATGGTTTACACCTTGCGGGGCACTAGGCAGCACAAGGCAGCAGGACGCTGGCCTGTCGGTCCCCTCCAGGGCATTGTGTAGTGCTCAACCCCATCCTAACTGCCACAGACATTTTCACACTTTAGGTTTTTTACCGACCCAAGGCTGCTTTCTGCAAGAGTTGGACATGTTTGGTCAATTGCAAAAGCTGTTTTCAACCTCAGGTACAGGTGTTAGTCCTCATAAAATCAGTGGGCTTGGTTCACTTAAAGTGAACCTGTCCACATCATGTGCGAAAGCTATTCTGTCACGGCGCTGAGTGCCGAGTAAAATAATTGGTCCCTGTTTCAGGTTTCGTAATGGCAGGGAAAGGGACGCTGTCATCTGCAAAGGTGCGTGAGCGCTAAGCGCAAAACGCACATCTCCTATCAGCCTGCATGGCTAAAACACTTCTCAAGCGAGAACAGGTCCTCATTTGCAGGTGCACCTGCCACGCATCCAATAGCTGTTCATCATCGTTGAGTGCTGGTACCAAAGGAACGTTGAAAAATAATAAATAATAGAGCCTGTTATCTACCCCTTTTGCCAAAACGGTGTATACAAAGGTGAATCGTGCAATCGATCCACAGTTCTGAGGAAACTCTCCTGTGTTAGACATACCTGTGAGGAGCCCCTCTCCAACAGAGCCCAGGATCAATCCTCAGGTGTTCAGGTCAAGTGTGAAAACACCCTCAGATCGACTTTTAGATCACGTTCTGGCCCTCCTGACCCTGTTCGCTCTTCAAGAGTACCAGGTTCAAATCATTTAATGATTTTGGTCACAGCAGTTTAAGACACTTGCGAGTTCGTGTGACTTGATTTAAAGGTTGACCTTCTCTGAATAAACACATTTTTATACTTCAGTATTCTGACACTGTTTCAACAGAGTGAAATCCTTTGAGTGTCTATTGTACAAGATTTCAGAAGATAACAGAATCCTCCCTGTTTAAAATAACCACGGTAAACAGGTAAACCAAATTCTGGGGTGTGGATGTGGGGGGGTGTGGTATTTTCTTTGCGTTTTGATTTACCTTTTATTTGACAATTATGAAGCTCGCCATGACTGTTTTTTCACCTCCAGCATCCACTTTAGAGAAAGGAACCGCCCAAAAATTACAGAATGTTGTTGTTATTTTTATTATTATTATTTTAACAGTATGTCTGTAAGTACATCACTAATAATAAGACTAATAAAAGCAACATTTTGTCTTCCGGTAATTTTGAACTGAAGTGAGTAAACACAGTAATGGCATGAGATACTTTTACAAGTATGCATTTGGCAGCAAAAGCTCCATTTTGATTGTTTTAAAGTTAGGTTATGTTCATTCAGTGGTGAGCAGTGTCTTGCTATGCTTTACATGAAATAAATCAATAAATGAACTGTTTTTTTTTATTATTTACTCAGGGCTGTCAACTCGAAAGATACGGCTAATAATAAGACTAAAAAGCAGCATTTTTCCAACTGAAGTGAGCAAATAGTGTTTGTGTGAATTACGTTTGTTTATACATTTGGCAGATGCTGTTATACAACAGGATAAAGAGTTCTTTGTATCATGAACGTGTTCTTCAGATTGGAGAATGTGCTGTTTCTTGCTGGGAGCAGGTATGCTGCTTCTTTATCCTCTCACAAAGAAGACATAAATGGCAGGCTCAACGCTACAATGATTCACTATAGCCTCTCAAGGTGCAAAGTGTCATTAGGAGACAGAATGGGCCAGGGCTAGCTGGTTAGCCTGCTAACTTCAGTAGATATCTCAGCAACATGGTACATAGACTTCTTTTTTCACATTCTGTTGATAATTTTAGTTAATTATAAAATATTTCAAACTAAAAATCTGACATTTCTCCTTTAAAGCTTAATCTTTGTGAAATAAAAGAAATTAAGTTGTGATTGTAATATTTTGTCACCTTTAGTTGGATTACAAAAGTGATAAGTAATAAACTAGTAACGAACAACAAAATTGTGACCCGCAAAAAGTTTACCATCCAGTGCTGTGGTTTCTGTAGCCACTTAGCTTAGCCTGATGTACGAGAGCTGAGACAAGATTTTAGTCATATGCTTTTCCTGAGAATTGAAGCTGCTTTGTCGCATGTCTGAAACATGACACCGTGGTGTTCGGTGTTCTAATTGGGGGGAAAACTCTAAGTTGCATCGCGATGCAGACATGAACGATTCTGAATCAATTCACAAATGTCAAAAATCCATTTTCTGAATTTAAATTGATAACGTAATGTTAACGGAACGCAAAAGGCAGAACTTGGAAGTGGGTAAGTGCAGCGCCCGGACAGTCTGTGGCGGCACGTAACAAAAACACTACTGGATGAGTGAGAAATCCGACCAGCACCCTCTGCATTAAAAGCTAGGTAAGGTCAGGAGTCACAACCCAAATATTAAGAAGAGCCATTTTGTCCTTTCAATAAAAATCAGACCACCTTGGGAGTCACAACATTTATGTCCAGTATGTCTCAGTGTGGGCTGATGTCCTAGTATAGGCTAAACAATATAAACGAAAACGCAGACTTTATTCTGCTTTAAGCTTTAGCTATAGCTGCTTTCCTTCCATCCCGGGCATTTTTTTCGAAAAAGTTGGACAGTTTCTTGTAAAATGTCTCTCAACGTTTGACTGTTTTATGAGGCTGAAGTCAGCTTCTCATTCTCCAGCTTCTTGTTAGGCGAGACTGTCTGTGTTGCTATGTGACCTGCAGTCTGCACGCCAAACCTTCAGGGTTATAGGGCGGTGAAGTAGCAGCGTTCAAGAGCATCCTGTGTTAGAACGAGCTTTATTTTACTGCAAAGGAGGATTATTTTTTTCTTACCAAAACATCTAATTCTGCTATGGAGCCACGCCAGGCCAGTAAAAGAGCAGTATGTTGCCGACCCCTGCCATGGAAGCACTTTGGTTAGATGCTAGAGCCCATCCAGGCATCATTAAAGGTGGAACCGGAAACAGAATGAGAATAAGAAGCTAACTTCAGCTTCATCTAATCTCTGTCCACTCAGTCAGGAAATCAGCAAACCAGGGCTGCTACGCTTGAGGTGGTGGTCACTGGTTTAAACCCTAAATCTCAACAGATTTACGCTTGGATGTAACATTTATAGTTTGTCTGAGCATTTTTGTGCTTACATGTGTGAGTTTATACATCAGCCCACAGTAACTGGCCTAAAACACTACCAGCCCACTGAGAATCCTCCCACTCCAGCATTGGTGCATCCTTTTTTAAAGGTGGATAATAATTTCCCCCTCTTTGCCAACCCACCCCCGTCCAGAAGTCTACTCACTTACTCGCCCTACGTTAATTAGCATGCACTTCACCATAAACGACAAATCTTTAGTCTGGCACTGAAAAAAAAAGCTTCAAGTTGCCGGTCAGTCAAGGCCTTCCCTCAGCAACGAGCTCACCCAATAGAACTTTATACCTGACGTTAGCCTGTCTTCCATGGCCTGTAGGTGGAACCATTCAGCAGAGCTTGTGTGCACTCATCAAAATGATGTTCTCTGTGTTTGATGAGGTATGTGTCTTATAGTACCACTATCGCGACCCCTCTGGCAGACTGGCAGACTCCAAAGGATTCCAGACCCCCTGATATAATGGAATATTAATTAATTGGACAAGTTTGGGATTTAAATTGATTGCTAATCATGAAAAGCTTTATTTCAAGCCTTACCTACCCACCCCCTCTAAATGTCTTGCTAGTAGTGTCATTTTCTTCCCTATTTAAAAAAAATAAAGTAATGGAAAACATCTTCATAAAAATGCTGAAATCAGGGGAAAAACAAACTTGCAACGTTTCAACAAACAGAGAGATGACATTTCCTTGACTGCTGTTTCCATTCTGGGAGCTTAATAATGAATTCAAAACACCTCGGAGTCCTGAGATGATTGGGTCAGAGCTGTGTGAACACTTCTTTTCTCTCCTGAAATATTTTTGAAGTTCTGTTTCCGTGGTGATTATTCATGACAGATACATCAGTGCTGCTGGGTATGAATGTAGTATTTTGCTGAAGTGCCCTTTTTTAGGGTGACTTACCTGTTTACACCGACAAAAACTCATTGCCTTCAACGTTATTCCTGTTGTACTGTTGTCGGAGTCCGATTAAGCATATCCACTTGAGCTTTAATTAAATCTAAATACTGCTTCATTCATAAACATAGACCGATGGCATAGCAAGCAAATAAACAAATTAACTTACTCAAGAGTAAAGCTCTCATTTCTGGGTGTCAATGTTTAAATGGAAAATTCTACTTATTAGAAACATTTCATATACATGCATGTTGATGTTTACAGGTTTGTACAGATATATTTTCTATAGTATGGCTGTACAGTGTAGACTGTGTGATTATGTGGCTATATATTGCGATTGCAATATGCCTTGCAATCAGGCGCGTGCACAGATAGCCCCAGGAGGCTTGAGCCCCTGCTTCTTCCCTCAGACTGTACAAGTGCCCCCCTGGTCAGTGTGTATTATATATAGCCTTCTCCATTGTTCAAGATCTGTTTCTGCGAGGCACAGTTAACTCAACCTTGCTCAGGGAATAGAGCTAGTGGGTCAGCCTGGGCTCCATAAGCTTTACTGCTCTTTTATACTTCTCACTTTACTCATGCATGCCTTATTAAACCATTGGAAATCCCACTGATAAAGCCCTGATAATCCTTAGTATTGGCAATAAGGAGCCCTATGCTGTGAATGATCCACCACCCAAAAAATACATGCTCTGTGGTGGTCCTCTGGGGGTCTTGGCCATTGAAGAACAGGGTAAAAGGGTGCTAACGATGTATGCAGGGAAACAGATGGACTACAGTCTGTAATTATCTGTCTCTTTTAACACAACACAAATAAAACGGCAGAAGTGTCTTTGAAAAATACTTTAAAATGTAATTAATAAAAGTGCACTTTTTTATGAGCAACAAGTTAGGACACCCTCACGTGTATTACTACTTAAAATGGCTAAAATTAGTATTAGGTGTTCCACATCAACAGCAAATGATTAGAACATTGTTAGAAAGGATTTTGTTCTTATTTAAGGTCTTATTTAAACCTCAGACATTTAGTTTGGATTGCCCTTGATTTTTGAAGTGAATGGTATCACCATGGCGAGAGGCACTGATGCCTTCAGAAAGAAGGTTTAGATGCATATGAGTCCAGGAAGGGATTTAAAAAGATCCCAAAACAATTAGAAATCAGCCATTTTACTGTCCGGAAAAGAATTTCCAAGTGGAGAACATTTAAAACAGCTGCCAACATGGCCAGGCCAGGCTGTCCTAGCAAGTTCAGCCCAAGAGCAGACCACAACATACGCAAAGAAGTCTCTAAAGAGACTGCACCAGTTTGATTTTCATGGGAGGTGTGCAAGGAGGAAAGGGCAAGACTACAGTTTGCCAGAGAATGCCAACACAAAGATCAGTACCTTTGGAGCGGTGTGGTTTGATGACAGATGAATCCAAAGTTGAATTGTTTGAGCACAGTAACAGGATGTGTTTGAGCATAAGAACCTCATATCACCTGTGAAGCATTGAGGTGTAAGTGACCTGGCAAGCCCTCCATCATAGAATCCACTACGAATTCTTTATTGTATCAGAGTGTGCTTGAGGAAGATGTAAACCATCTGATCAAAAACTGAAGCTGAAGCAGATTGGCCATGCAACATGATCCAAAACATTCCAGTAAATCCACGAAGGAAAAATGGAGAGTTCTGGAATGGCCAGGTCAAAGCCTGGATATTAATCCTGTTGTGATGCTGTGTGGTGATTTAAAACGGGCTGTGTATGAGAGAAACCCCTCAAACATCACGCAGCTGAAAGAATACCTTCTCCCGGTCCATGTCAGAGATTGGTAGATGGTTATAGGAAACATCTAATTGACATTTCACAAGTAACTGTTTTTCTTTACAGTGGTGGTAATAGAAACCAGCGGTCATTATGTCTGTAGTGCACATTTACTATCCAAAATGGCCAGTTGACCTACATGTCTTCTGAGTTTTTATATCTCTGCTGTTGGAACAAAATATCATATCTCCAAAATAGTAACTTTACAGGAGAAGGAAATATCATACTTTACTCTTAATGTAAGGCTGTGTAACTAGATTTTTATGCTATATGATATTTGATAAGTAATTTTGAGCCATTTGGTCATTTTATCCTGAAATCTACAAACAATATAAATGGCAACATGTATTTTCTATCTATGTCAAAAATTGAAAAGCGAGAAAAATTGAGGTTTTGTTCCGACAGCAGGAATATGTAGTGCTGATGGCAAGTAGTGGCATATATTTGCTTTGAGAACTGTTTATCTTTACAACGCCCTGCTTGTATCACTTTGCCATGAATGGATTTAAAAATGTATATCTGAACGGTCATAAAACAGTATCTCAGGCATCAGGCAGCATATTCCTAACCATTTCACCTAATAACTTTCTGTGAGCTTTTAGAGGCTTTGGATGTTTTGGATGTCTGCTTCCTATCACCGCCACCGTAGACTATTCTGACTCTGATATGCTCAATTGCTCATCAAATTGCTCTGAATGACTCATCTGAAACTGCGATAAGTCAGGATGCTCACATCACACTGACCTTTAGAGGGCTAATTTGCGTATTGTAGCTTACCTAAAAATGAAATATTCTGCAACCCTTGGTATTTAATGCTGTGTAATAGTGTAATAACAGTGTAATAAATGTAAGGTTTTGGCACAAACTCTGCTATGCCAAAATAGCACTTGGAATGAGGATGTTCTGTCTGGGAAAGATTCAGAGATGATACACTTATTCACTGCTATCCTGACTCACACTCTTACACACACACACACACCGGAGAGTAGAAGATATTTGATAGTGACAAAAACAAACTGGCACATCCACATTCTGCTCTTACGGCGTGGTGGGCAGAAGATTGGCAAGAAGATTCCGTCTCACAGTGTGACGCAGCCTAGCAGCCGCAAACAGGCCTGTCCAATAAGAAAAAGAAAGGTGTGGGTATGTGTGCAAACTGCAGATGCTATCTCAGACTTGACAACCAACACAGTCAATAGCCATCAAGGGTGCAATGATGATAAATGTGTGGCGAACATGTGCTTTCCTCTCTTCTTTTGTGTGGATGTGTGCAGGTGTTGAAACCAGAAACAGATCTTTTTAAAGGGCCCATGTCATGAAAAAAGCATTCACATTGTCCAAATAACCATTTCAATGTAGTACGTAACCATTTCAATGTAGTACGTAACTATTGACTATAGTTTTAAAATGTTCTCTATAATAAGTACTGTTGCTTTTGTTCAAAGCACCACCATCACAGGGTTTAGCTCCAGTCAAAATGACTTGTGCCTCTGTTGCTTATGCAATATTACTGGTGTCATGTTATTATGTCTAACTAACAAAGTGCTGAAATCAACAGCTGGAAAGCTTTAAACCTCCCATTTAGCTGAATGGCTGGCCCAGGGATGTTTCAGTCATATTTGAAATGAAAATAAAGTCTCTTGACTACCTCCTGCTGTCTAGTCCACTGCATCTGAAGTAGTTCACTTTGTTTTCGAGGCAGTGGACATAAAGAGATGGCCTGCCGTTGGCAGTTAGCCTTAGCCCAACATGGACGCCAGAGTGATTGCTTAGGTTCTGTTACTCGGTCACCTGCATCAGACCAGGCTGCGGTCTTGAGGCCTTGTGGGCGAAACAAGCCATGGAGTAGCTGGTACTGAAGCGTGAATGACTGTAATTTTTTTTTAAATTCCAGCAGCGTCTGCTGGCCAGATGTATGAGTATATGAGGTGTAACAAAGCTGAAGTCAGCTTCTTATTCCAGTTTCCCATTCCACCTTAAATGGTGCAGCACTTAGATTCAGGTGCCTGTACAGTTGCGAGAGTGCAACTGCTGCACCATTTAAGGTGGAATGTAAAATTTTAACAAAAATGTTGAGCAAGATGCCAAGCCTAGTACAAATTAAGATGGGAAGCAACACTTACCTGCAGGGCTAGTGTTAGAAAACAGTATTGACATGGGGTTATCTATATATTGTTCAGTTTTGTTTTTGCAATTTTTCACAATAGAAATTTTCAGGTTTGCTTAAGTTGTTGAAAATGGTTCTTGTTAAAAAGCAAAGGGTTATCATAGAATAATAATCCACTGTTGGCCTATAAAAATAGATTTACTTAAGCGTCTAAAATGGTTTCATTTGAAAATGTGTACCCTGATACACATTTTTGGCCATAAGACCCACTAGTAGCCCTAATTAGTTTTCACTTTATAGGACGAATTCAGCAGTTAAGCAGCACAAATAGACTAAATGTAACAAATTATTATTTTACTTATGGTTCTATTCTATGCACAGACATAAGGAGTGTTTCAATCTGAGTGGTCAATTTGCACGATTGGCCTATGTGGCTTCAGGTCATGTGCAAAGCCCAGGTTTTAAAACATCGAATCAGATTGGGGTAGCTGGAGTAGTTTTGATAGATTCTGAATGAGCAACGCTACTGTTCAGTCTGCGGTCCATACAAACCATATATGTGAATTTAATTGCAATAACAACCTGTTTGGCTTTACCCATTCAAGCTAAAGCTATAAGCAGTGTTAAGCCTGAGCTACGTAATTCATGGCAGCCGATTAGAACAGTCGTCATTTATTTATACCTTTCTTAAAGCCATTATAACAAGCAGCCTGTTTAATTATAGGTGGTACAGAGAGGTTGGTCATTTGAAAATGGTCATTTGAAAATTAATTGTTGCTGTCCCGAACGTTATAAGACCTCAGGGAAGACAATAAAACATGAAAAATGTGGGCCCTCTAAAACTAAAGTAATAGCCTTCGTCCCATATCTGTAATAGATGAAATAGTGCCGGTGGTGGACATTTATGAATATGGCCACAAACTAATATGCTAAGAGGTGCACAAATGAAAAAGCATTCAGCTGCAGGCGACAACTGTAATGATACACAGAGCACAGTGCACTACAGCCATTTCTTATAAGGAGGTCTCTTTTTTTCTCAAGGCATGTTTAGTGTCTGAACTTTGCTTCTTTAGTTTTGCATTGGAGCTACGAGGCTGATTTACGTAAATAATGGAAACTTATAGCCCACCAATTAGCAGTCAGAGGTTATCTGTGTGGAGCTTTTAAGTAATCTGTAGTTCCCCTTTTTGCATTTATCTATAAACAGAAACGTAAAACAAAAGTAGTTTTAAAAATAGCATCTCAAAACCTCAGTTTTATTGTACTTTGTCTACTATAGGTTTAGGCAGTTTGATGCTAACTAGCTACATTAGCTACATTTGGGGAAAGAAGGAAATTGGGTAAATTCTTTAGACTAACTGTCTCTTTAAGAGCTTCCAAACATTAGCAGTGTCAGATCTGATGTTGAGGACCAGAGATAACAAACTCACACATGGTTTAGAGAAAATAGCTGGGGATGAATGAAATGACAACATTTTTTTTGCCAGTGATCATTTTTCCCCCTCAGTCTGTCAATCTGTGTTAAAAGCTTTGCTCTAAAGCGGTCACTTGACATTTGTTCCAACAAACATGTATATATTTGTCACAGGCAGCCAGGACTGTTCCAGTGTGTGCATTAGAGAGCATCAGACTAAAAGGCACTTTTTTAGCTGTCTTTTTTTCGTGTTTAAACACAGCTCGATTTCAGCCTTTTATGTCTGTGAACTTGTGTCCAGGATAAAATGATTGGATTTTCACCCAGATATCTGAATGGTTTCATATTTAAATATGACATGTATGTATGTATGATACCAAATTTGAGTGTTTAAGCAGTTGTAATGGAACAAAACTAGAGAGAAATCTTATATATTGCTCAAAAATTCACTGATCAGATCTGTCTGAGAACTGTCTGCGAACAGTGTATGGCCTAGTATTATAATGAGCTGCTTGATTGACATCTCTCAGTTTAACATTCACAACCTGCTACTCCGCACATGCTGAGCAAAACACAGTAGCACGTATTTGTTTCCTGCGGCGGGGGGGGCATTTGTGTAGTCAGGCACCGATGTTGGATGAGAAGGCCTGTCTTGGATCAACGTTCGTCATCTCAAAGGTGTTCTGTGGGGTTGAGGTCAGGACTCTGCAGGTTGGTGCTATGCATTATGGTAGGTAATATTCTCCTGGCAACTACCAGACCTAGATTTATCTGTCGACTGCCAGAGAGTGAAGCCTGATTCATCACTCCAGAGAACGTGTTTCTACTGCTCCAGAGTCCAGTGGCAGTGTGTTTTACGCCACTCCAGCCGACACTTAGCATTGCGCATGGTGATCTTAGGCCTGTGTGCAGCTGCTCAGCCATGGAAACCCATTTCATTAAGCTCTCGACACACAGTTCTTGTGCTAATGCTGCTTCCAGAGGCTGTTGGGGATTCTGTAAAGAGTGATGCAACAGAAGATGGGTGTTTTTTACATGCTACATGCTTCAGCACACAGTTTGTATGGTCTACTGCTTAGCATTAAGCCGTTGTTGCTCCTAGACCAGGGGTTGGCAACATGCAGCTCTTTTACTGCTCTGTTGCGGACCCACAGCAGAATTAGATTTGTAGGTAAAAATAAAATAATGCTCCTTTGCCGCAAAGTAAAGCTCTGATAATCTTTCTAACATAATTTTAACAATAAATGGTCTCAAACAACTGCTAATTCATTCCTTAACCCGTGAAGATTGGTGAGCAGACTGCTGGTCATCATAGCAATGCAGACAACAATCTCGCCTAACTAGCAGCTAACAAAAAGGCCAAGAGAAAGATTTAAGAGGAACATTGATAATTTAGAGACTATTTGCATTTATAATCATTCCTGCTGGTTTCCTGATATGTTTAATCTGATACTAGAAACTGTCAAACACTAAAGAGTCACACAGCTAAAGTCAGCTTCTTGTTTGCCAGCCTCTTGTTCAAAATTTCCCGTTCCACCTTAAACGGTACAGCAGTTACATTCTGCCTCAGGCATCATTTAACATGGAACGGGAAAATTAGACCAAGAAGGCAAATAAGAAGCTGACTTTAGCCTCGTAAAACTAGATTGTCGAGAGACATTTTACAAAAAAAATTCTACTTTTGCCGAAAAGTTTCCTGCCGGAGATGCTAGAAAAGCGGTTATAGCTGAGCTAAAGCTTAAAGCAGAGCAAAGTAAGTCTGCTTTTTTGTTTATTTTATATTCTTTAGTCCATACTAGTACATTAGCACATACTGAGACGTATTTACAGCCAAGAGGGTAAAATGGAAATGTTGTGGCTCCCAAGGTGGCTTGATTTTTGTTGGAAGGACAAAATGGCCCTTCTCAATATATGGGTTGTCGACCTCTGTCTTAGACGCTTCCGCTTCACAATAATACGACTAAAACTTTACCAGGACATAACAAGAAACACACAAATTTCACACATTGACTTGTAACAAAGGTGGCATCACTCTTCAGTGCGACCCATTCTGCTGCCGGTGGTTGTGTGTGAGATTATATGGCTGTCTGCTTGATTTTATACACCTGTTAGTGATGAGTGTGTCTGAAACACCTGAACTCAATATGTGGGCTTTTGACCATATAGTGCATTTCCATAAACATTTCATATGTTTCAGTTTCCTTCCAAACCTTTCCTAAAAAAGGCCTAAAAATGAATGTTACATTTTCCTTTGCTCTGTTGCCTTTTAGCATTCTGCCATGTAGGCGTGATCCACAGCAGATTGCATATTCATTATAACTTCTTCATTTACAGCTTCTGCATCAAACATAAAAGCCCAGTTCTTGCTTACTACCTTCAAGTATGGCACAGGTTTTGAATCGCCCACACTAACCCAACCCGACATATATAGCCAGAAAAAGACGATTCAAAATACAGACGTGAACCTGAAAATCCTTGTAGCAGCTTCTCAGTGGTGCCATTTAGGGTCGGGTTCCAAGGGTAAGCAAAGTGGCGAGGCCTGACCCATCTTTGCTCATAAAGGTTTAGGCCTGTTCTGGATATTTTCCTTTATATGCACGATGGCATCACCTGTTTAAGATGTTTTTGGACACGTTTCTAGTCTTGAACTGTCCCGTCCCAGCATTTTTGAAACGTGTTGGAAGCCTCAATTTCAGAATGAGCGTATATTTATGAATAACTATGAAGCTGATGAGATAAAACATGAAATATCCTGTCTTTTCTTTATTTTTGCTGAAATATACACTAATATTCAAGGGTTCTCTAGTGAAGAAAATGGTTCTTTACAGAACCATGAACACTCATGGTTGCATGATTAAAGGGTTCTTCGCATTGCGAAAGGGTTCTTCAGAATGTGCTGTAGATGGTTCTATGTAGAACCTTTTTGAACAGGGTTCTATATAGCACCAAAAAGGGTTTTTCTATTGCTGCGATGTCAAGCTTGTAACAACAGAAGAACCCTTTTTGGTGCTATATAGAACCATCTACAGCACTTTCTCCATCAATCTGAAGAACGCTTTCATGATGCCAAGAGACCTTTAATCATGCAAAGGGTTCTTGCAGTGTTCATGGTTCTATATGGAACCATTTCCTTTACCAAATTAAAGAAAGTGTTCTTCTATTGCTATAATGTCAAGCTTGTAGCAACAGAAGAACCCCTTTTGGTGCTGTATAGAACCCTTTTGAAAAAAGGGAAAAAGGTTCTATATAGAACCATGTACAGCACATTCTCCATCAATCTGAAGAACCATTTTATCATTTATCTGTTCTTTGAGTGTTCGTGGTTCTATGTAGAACCATTTTCTTTCCTAAAGAACCCTTGAAGAACCATCTTTTTTAAGTGTGTAGGTCAGAGTGGGTTTACAAAGCACTGTTTTCTGTTTTTATTTCCAGTTTACTGTCCCAGCATTTTTGGAAGTGGGTTTGTAGAAAGAACAGATTTAGGTGCTGTTCTAACATCATATACATTAAAAAGTTGTGCTCTCTGTTTATATATTGACTTTATGAAACAACCACAGCACAGAATGTATTTGAATCACACAAGCTGAAGTCATAATTCTAGTCTAATGCGACTGGGAGAAGAAGGCTTAAAATATTAATAATGCACTGTGAGTGACCACAGTGCATTAAATATGCATCCAAATCATGAAATAAGTAAATACCTCCTTAATAATTTACATGATTTGAACATGTAGTGTGTTTGTTCTCACAATGCTGCCATTTTCTTTCGTTTGTTTGTTTACTTGTACATCTTTTTCCCAGCTGATGTTTAAGAACGGCGCATAATGAGGTTGTATCATTAAGTTTTAAAGTGGGCAGTGCTTTCCGTCTGGCTCTGGATGGAGTTGTTTACTCGTTGAAAGCCCACCTCAGCTCCTTGACATCACAGCAGCGCCGTTTATCTCAACTCTTTACATTTCCTTTGGGGGAAATGTTGTGTTGCGGAACATTTTCAGACCTGAGCCGGGGTCAATTTTTATTGTTCTTTTTTTCCACCTTTGTGAGACTGTCAAGCCAATAGTTGTGCAGCTATACATAACCCAAGATATTTTTCTCTTTTTTATGTCTTAGTCCAAGCTTAGGTTTTTTTTTTTTCCAACTCCCTCTCCATCTCCATTTTGGATGGACAGCACCACTGTCCTTGAGCCTCCCAAGCTGCTCCTTTGTCTCCTTCAATTTTTTTTCCCCTCTCTTCTACCTTGAACCCACTCCCTCTCCCACCTGCTCCCTCCATCTCTCTGCTGATCACTGTTTCTCTTTGCTTTTGTCCCTCCGTCTTTTGTCTTCCTTTTCCTTTTCTCTTTCTCCCTCTCTAACCTTTTAACCCAGTTTGTGCCTTGCACTACTTCTCTCTCCAGCTTTACTTGTTCAGTCTCTTGATTGGTTTTGTTTTGTCTTGTTTTTCAGAACATTGCAGACGGTTGGCCCGTCCCACGCTCGGACCTACACTGTGGCCGTATACTTTAAAGGGGAGCGAATAGGCTGTGGAAAAGGACCCAGGTATAAATATCTTCATGCACATTCAACATGGCTTTGTGTTTATGTTGTCTTTTGTGCTTGAAAAGCAAATACGGTAATAATATGGTAACTTTACATCGTATACAGGTGAAAGAATGAAGGAAATTAGACATAATATAAACAGATTAACCAAATAAAGTCAATCAAGCAACAACTGAGATACACGTTCATGATGCTGTATCTTAATTATAGATTTAAAATTCAACAATCTACAATATCTGAATGTCAAATTAATTAGTAGGTTGTTTGGTTTCTGTGCTCTGCATAAAAATGCGTTTCCTCCTGCTGGCCATTTTTTGGCTCTCGGTATCTACTATGCAGAAGCTCACTAATTAACCTATGTAGAATCAGATAGTGACCAGTAGCTGCTGCTCTCTGTCCTGACTCCAAAACAGATGATATTCATCTTCAGTCAGGAGCACATGGAGCTATGGAGTCGGATACAGCTGGGTTAGGACCGAATGTTGTCTGGCTACAGTCGGGTCGGGCAGGATTTTGTCTGGCTGCAGTTGTTTTTCGACAGGATTTTATAAGGCTAGTGTCGGGTTCAAACAGAATTTTGTCAGGTGAATGTCGAGTTTAGACAGAACTTTGTAAGGCTACAGGTCTGGTTCACACCGTTTTCTCAGGCTCGGTTCATGTTCGAGCTGAATTTTTTCAGACTATAGTCGAGCTCATACAGGTTGGTCAAGATACAGTCAGATTCAGGCAGAATGTTTCAGGCTATAGCCTCATTCAGACAGATTTTTATCAGCTTGTAGAAGGTTTCAAACTGAATTTTATCAGTCCCCTGTCAGATTCAGAACAATTTTATCAGTCTGCAGTCAAGTTCAGACAGAATTTTATCAGTCTGCCGTCAAATTCAGACAGAATTTTATCAGTCTGCCGTCAAATTCAGACAGAATTTTATCAGTCTGCCGTCAGATTCAGAAGAACTTTTTTCAGTCTGCAGTCAAATTCAGACAGAACTTTATCAGTCCAGTCAGGTTCAGAAGAATTTTTTCAGTCTGCAGTCAGATTCAGAAGAACTTTATCAGTCTGCAGTCAAATTCAGACAGAATTTTATCTGTTTTTGTTGGGCTATGGTTGAGTTTAGACAAAAATTTGTTGAGCTACAGTCAGGTTTGGGCGGCATTTTGTCAGGCTACTGTTGGCTTGGGCCAAAATGTCAGGCTACAGTTGGGTTGGGACAGAATTTTGCTCAGGTCAAATTGCAAATGGAAGTGAATGGCATGATAAGTTCAGAAATGGACCAGAACAACCGTCTCAAACACTTGCAGACAGAATCAGAACACAGCCTCATTCGATTTTAGTGACCTAAAGGACTTCCTTGAAGTTGGTAGAGAGGGAACAAGAAGAAAGCCCTGTTTGAGACAGGGGGCAAATATGAAGGGGGCTCACGGTGGGGCAGAAGGAAAAGAGTGATCCAGCGAAAGACAGATTAAAGAAATCAAACCCTAAATCCTATCCGTATCCTTTACACTCTTTTGAATTTGAATCTCCTTCCTGCAGGCCTGCTTTGAAAGCCCCCCTCTCCTTGGCTCTAAGCTGGCGATAACTCTTTCTCTCTCTCCCCCTCTTTCTTTTTTCTTTCTTTCTTTCTTTCTGTTTCACCCATCCTCAGCTGTTTATGTATTTACCCGACGCTAAGCTGCTGCTGCATTCGCACTATGATCGCATAATGCAGAATGGATATGCACAGTAAGCTACTGGAGAGACTGCATAAACAACACTCTCAGGTTCAGCGGCCCCAGAGCTTTACCTTTTCACAGATAGAGCGTCGTCGCTCAATAACGCCACTCTACACACACACGCTCAGAGAAAAACAGCTTTAGCCAACACTTTTCTTTAATCCCCCTCTTTCCTCCCCTTCAGCCCTACGGCTGAGTTTCAGCACAGTACTGCAGAGGATATGCTAAAGATGTTCTCTCGTTTTCTCTCTTTCTTTCTCTCTCTCTCTCTCTCTGTATCTATATCTCTCTCTGTCTCTATCTCTCTCTCTCTCTGTTTCCTTTCTTTTTTATTTCTCTGTTTCTGTTTTTGTTTCTGTTTCTTTCTGTTTCTCTTTCTTCTCTTTCTCTTTCTTTCTTCTCTCACGCACACTCATACACTCTCCTGAACACTCTCACATTCATTCTTTCTTCTCTCACTCTCTCATTTTATCTCTTTCTTCTCTGCCGCTTCTTCTATCTTCTGCTATGTGTCTGATTTCTATCTCTTTTTGTCTTTTTCTTGCCCCTTGGCTCTAAGCTGGTAAGATACTCACTCACTCACTCACTCCTCTCTCTCTCTCTCTCTCTCTCTCTCTCTCTCTCTCTCTCTCTCGTGAGGGGCGTGGGACTCAACTTTGACTTCAACATCAGTGACTTAGACTCTGACTCGGACTTTAACCTCGTGACTCGGAAAGACTCGAGAAATGAGTGTGATTGCAGACGGGACTCCACACAGTCGATTATTTTTAATGTGAATTGTTTCCTGCCATATAAACAGCAGCGTCGTTAGATGTCTGTCTCTGTGTTTCTGCTCAGCTTATTTTTTTTCGGAAGACAAGTGAAGCGTTTGAGCTCAAGTTTGTCTCCATAGGCTGGAAACAAGGCGAAGCATCAACATTATCAATGCACCCTTGTTCAGCACTTAAACGCCAGTCTTACTGGAGAAACTCACCAGGCAAACTGACCATTTTCCCCATGGTAGTAAAACAAAAGAAACACAGCTCTCCCTCTTTGACCGATTTGAACAGCTTCTGTAAGGTAAAACAAGCTCAACATTCACCACGAGGCTGTAGCTGACTTGTTATTCGCCAGCTTTATATTAGAATTTGTCGTTCCACTGTAAATGGTGCAGCAGTGAGGTTGAGTTTAGTAGTACTACACTACTCTTTGTATATACAGTATGCCTGTCATGGGTATCTGTGTACCATGAATTTTGTATTTTAGTTGGAAGGGTAAAAAAAAAATATATATATATATATATATTATATATATTATATTATATAATAATGAATATACAGCAATGTAGTGCTAACATGCTGTCATTAAAAGGCTATAGTACTGTTACCATCATTCAAAGTTGTGGCTCACCTGTACTGACTCGAGATTTTAATCCAGACTCTACTATCTTGACTCGGGACTTGAGTGTCAAGACTTGAGACTTACTTGTTACTTGCAACTTAGTGACTTGTTCCCACTTCTGCTCTAAGCTGGTGTTGACTCTCTCTCTTTCCTTCTCTCTTTCTCACTCTCTGTTTCTCTTGTTTCTTTCTTTCTCTCACTCTTTTGCACTTTACCTATCACTTTCTGCTGTCTTCCTTTCTTCTCTCACACTTGCTTTCTTTGCTGTATATCTGATCTTTTTTTCTCCCTTCCTTACAGCATCCAGCAGGCTGAGATGGGTGCCGCTATGGACGCTCTGGAAAAATGTAAGTGCTTTCAGTGGAATATTTTTCTACATCGTTGAGCATTAAAGGATAAGATACGGTGCTGTAACCTAATTCAGGGGTACTAATAATTAACATGTTTATCTAGCTTCAGCTATTCAGGGCCTTGGAGAGAACACTGTGGGAACATTTTCAGAATTACTCAGAACGAAATTGGTTATAAAATCTGTTGGATAAACCTTCTAAAACCATTTAAAAAATGTTCTTAAATAACTATTCGAATAGACTTGGTGTTTAAGTTAACACATGTTCAGAATGTTTTTCCTTTTTCTGTGAAGTCACCATTTCAGAGATACGAGGTTTTTGTACAGCATTAGCGATGTTCGCGCTTCCTCTCATTCTCTGATAAATGCAGTGTGTGGTTCAAGGCTGAGATTCTCTTGAATTCCTTGAAAGCCTCGCTCCAAAGTCCTATTTAAAGTCGTCCCTCCCAAAGCCTATTGTAGTCCAAGGCCGCGCTCAGCCTTACCCTGACGTTCTCATTCCTGCACTACGCAATATGAAAATAGATTGCGCATTGAGTCCTCTCTGCTATGCTAACATGCTAGGAAGATATCAACACTCGTATTGTTTGTCACAATGAAGAGACTCATTGTGGAGCCGAGTTTCGCTGTAGAGGAGCCCTCCAGTGCAAGAGCTCTCCAGAAACATCTCCTCGAGGCCTCTTCACAAAGCCTCCATTCAGCATAATTACAACGCACTCAAGGAAAATTAGATATACGTCGTATGGTTTAGACAAGAGCTTTGTTAATGGCTTTCAGCATAAGGCTTTCCAGGACAAAAGTGCAGCGATAACGACTGCGATGCTTTCCTGATTTGCACCATCATGCCACTAATGCATATTAATGCAGATGTGTTACATTGACTCTTCCTAGAAAGTTGAATCATTTTTCCTTTTTAGTTTGAGTCTTTCTAAAACATTGGCTATGCGCTCGTAAAGGCTGGGTAACATACTGTTTATTAATCGTAAGGGCAACACTGGTGCAATACTGAAACTGCAGAAATATATGGTATGCAAATGAGCCCTCAAACTAATCCCTGTGTGTTGTGTTTAACACATACAAATGCATTGTGTGGCCAAAAGTATGTGGACACCTGAGCATCACACCTTTGTGAGCTTGTTAGGCATCCCATTCCAAAACCGTGGGCATTAATGTGGAGTTGCACCTGCTTTTGCGGCTTTAACAGCCTCTACTCCTCTGAGAAGCTTTCCACAAGACTTTGGAGTGCGTCTGTGGGAATTTGTGTCCATTCAGTAATAACAGCATTTATGAGGTTGGATAAGAAGGTCTGGCTCGAAATCGACATTCCAGTTCATCCCAAAGGTGTTCAGTGGGGTTGAGGTCGGGCCTCTGTGCGGGTCACTGGAGTTCCTAACTTGCCAAACGATGTCTTTATGGAGCTCAGTTCCTGCACAGGGGCTCAGTCATGCTGGAACAGGAAAGGGTCTTCCCCAAACTGTTACTGTTACAAAGTTGTCAGGTTATAATTGTCTAAAATGTCTTTGTTAGCTGTAGCATTAACATCACCTTTCACTGTAACTAAGGGGCCCAAACCCTGAGAAACAGCCCCAGCTCATTATCCCTCCTCCACCAAACTTTACTGTTGGCACTATTCATTGCAGTATTCATCAAATCCAGATTCATCCACCAGACTGCCAGAATGTGAAGTGAGATTCATCACTCCGGTCCATTGGCTGCATCCTTTATACCACTCCCCTGGACGCTTGCCTTTGCATATAGTAATCTTAGACTTGTGAGCATGTGCTCGGCCATGGAAACCCATTTCATGAAAATTTTCATGAACAGTTCCTGTTGATTCATGTGAATTCATATGAACAACATGCTCAGTAAAACAATACTTATAAACCTATACTGAGCCTCAGTTGCTACATGGTCCAGATTTCAATCTACAGAAATAATAAATAGCTTTGTAAAAAAAACTAATTATCAAATAAGTGAATATATTACTAAATAAATGCAGTTAGTAAACTAACCTCGACTACACTATGTTAAGCTAGTTGAGCCTGAATACATCAAATGTTACATGTTTTTTTTAGTTATGTTAATTCCCAGTTTATAATACCAATGTTAGGAAGCCTCAATTATTAAAATTAATATTGTTTTCTGAAATTAAATGAGTGGGTTTATTAGGAGCAGAAGTGGGATAATATGGTACAAGTGGCTATTTATGCAAATTTTTACTAATAATTTATAAATAAATCATATAAAACTTATTTGATTTTGTTAAAAGTTAAGAGTGGTTTACATATATATGAGATATATTACAAAAAAACTTTGAAATCCGTATGAAAAATATGTTTACTTATTTAAGTGCGCTTATTTAGGGCTTGTCCCCAGACAAAAACATAGCATATGTTCCTTCTTCACAATATCATTCACTCTTAATGTCCACTGCACTTACTTGCGTTCTGATTTCAGTCTGTATTTCAGAGATTTGGGCTCTGTTAGCTCAGCAATGCAGTCAGCACATTAATCAAACGGTGGGTTATTAGGGGGAAAAAAGTTTTGACTAATAAGCTGGGGCCGAATAAAGCTCGGGTTTCCAGCTCGGGTTTGTGCCGCCGTTGTTGAAGGGCGGCGGGGTCAGAGCTTTGATTTAATTCGGCCGCAAATGAGGCCCCTAGCCGTCTGTGATTGATGCTGTTTGTCTCTGTCTCCTCTCAGGTTTATAAAATATTAGCACACAACAGCAGGGCTCTGTAATAAGCTACCCCTGAGCTTTTACACTCAGACGTCTCCATCGCTGCTACCTCACTCTCTGTTCTTCTCGCTTCTTCATCCCTCACAGCATTCCCACTTAAAGGCGTAGGGTTCCTTCTTTCCCCGAATGTAGTCGATCAGCCAAGACATGTTTAGTGTCTGAAGTTTGCCTCTTTAGTTTTACCCTGAAGCTGCAATGCTAATGTTGCTAACAAGTAATGGAAGCTTATACCTCACCAGTTAGCACAGGACAGAAGCTCATCACAGGACATCTCACAGCTAAATGTAGTAGTAGCTGTCTTGAAGCCTATATGTTGTGCTTTTCTTCAGTCAGGTACACAGTGTACACACTGGTGTACAGAAGCATCCATTACTTTTTTAGTTTTTTAGTTTGAAATTTGTATATTAGTTTAAAATGTGTATATTCATTAAATTCAGTGGTAAAATGCACATTCAAACATAAAAAGGCTGCGTTGACATTACCAGGTTAAAGTGGCACAAATCCAATTTTTTGCTCTAATGTGACTCAGATCTGATGTTTTCAGGGCTGTGTGGACGAGCAAATCTGATCTTTGCAAATCCGACCTGAGCCACTTTCATATGTTGTCCTTGTTTGGATACGAAGCTGATTCATGGCCATGCGAACTTAATGTGGCGCTCAGATCGGAATTCATGTGCTTTTTATCCACTGTGCGTGCGCCGTCATTCAGCGTTACCATGGCAGCAGCGCCGAACAGAAGTTAAAGCCTGTAAATTGTGAAAAAGCAACACATCTGACCTTTTTCACCTTCGTCTCGCTCCAATAATGAAGCTGAGAGCTGATCAGAGTTAATGATCTTCTCAGCGAAGCTCGTTCTGCTCGTTAGTCTGTTTGCTGATGACGCAGGTGATTCATTTATGTGACGTTACTGAGTAGGATGTGCGCATGCGGGTCATTTCAGGACCTCCGTTCACATTAATGACAGATTTGAATCACTTACCTAAACGAGTGTGAACCATCGTGTCAGAGAGATCAGATATGAGCAAAATTTCGGATTTGAGCAACGAGGCTTGTAATGGTAACGTAGCTATAATGTCCATGTGAATGATAAAAGCTGTAGCACCTGCCAGTACGTTAATGACTGGATTTATGTGACATTGCTGCACACACCAAACGCATGGTAGATTAATACTGACCAAAACAACTTGTTTGAATTTGGTTCCAACAGCTCTTTAGTAATTTAGTCACTCTGAGTGAGTATAAGCGGAATACCACTAATAAACAGAGTTGCTGTCCTGTGTGAGGTAACTGAATGGTCTACTTCAGATGGCTGACCTTTCCTCCAGATGTGAATGCTTTATAGCAGGAGTGTCCACGCAAAATATATCGTTTTCAACATAACAAATTACAACTGTGTAAACCACATGTGCGTCAGGATCCAGTCCTCGTGGGAAAAACCACTGCAGACTTCAGCACACTGCCTCATTAACCCACCATTCAGCTCATCAGCTAATTAGCAAGGCCTTCACAAACTGAATTCAGAGTGTTAGATGAGGGTAAACACTACTTTCCACAGCAGTTTGGCCTGGAAGGTCCCCAGTTTGACATGCCTGGTGTAAAAGACTGAATCAAACCAAGTGTCTCGATGGCAATCCATTCCGAGAAGTTAGTGATGACCCCTTAAACATGTTTAAATGTGCCGCCAGAGGAGTAACAGCGCGTGCATGGAGTTTTCTGTGATCTACCCCATTTGCTATCACTGTATAAAATATGCACGAAACTGCTTTTATTGCTGGATTGTTGATTTGGATCGGTTAAGCACTTTTAACTGACAAATTTCCGATTCGCTTATTCAGAGTAACAACAAAACGTCTAATGTACATATATTCCTGTTCAAGTGTTTACTTGTTCAGAAATATAATTTAGGAGACAAACTAAATAAAGATCTATAATTTTTTTGTTTTGTTAGATTATTTTCAGGTTAAAAAGCACATAGTTACGTCTTTGTTTGGCCTTAAGGAGTTAATATTTACTGAACCTCTGAATTTGCTCTGATAAGAAGCTGGTGCTGTGAGACTCAGGTAGCTGCAGTTGCTTTAGTTTCTCCGCCCTCTCCTGAATGTTTACTGTAATGTCCATGCTTTGTTTCATGTCTATTTATGTTTAATTCATTACAGTCTTTTGAATATGGGGCTCGTGCATTTGCTGTGGCTCTCGATGAAAAAGTATTCAAATTTCCATCTCGTCAAAATAGCTTGTATGATAAAGTTTGTGCTTTACGGCTGTAGTTATGACTAAATGTAGTTCAGTAAGTGAAGCTACAGGTCTAGCCAGAGAAGAAAGGCTCTAATTTTACCGCACTGCCACTCTGGTTTAGTTTATAATGACAGTAGCCATGTTTCCATCCACCTGTCAGATTAAATCCAAGAAAAAATCTCTGAGAAACATTGAGAAATACGTGTTTACAGAGAAATCTTTATTGTTAAGCAGCTTCTCTTGCTGTTTTCTTCATTATATGTCTGTGTTTTAAATTATAAGAGCACAGAGACAAAATGCACAAATGCAGTGGTTTAGGAAATGTTGGCGCCTAAGGTTCTTTTACCATCTAATATTACCAAAAAGGTTTTTTGAGGGGATACGGGTCCGTTTTTAATTTCTTCGTCAGTCCATCTGCTGCCTTCTGCCATGTTTTGTTGCTACTGCTGAGCAAGAGTGGAAACACCTGATCAGTCATATGACTTTGTACTATTTGCATTTACAGTATTAATACCGTAAATGTGTTTCATAATTTATTTCCTGCTTTTTCGGTGTAAATGTATCTACCCCAAGCGAGCTTGCAGACTTTTATGTGTGTTTTGCTAATTCTATTCGATATTTTCTATTTCCTTCATTTTTTTTTAATTCAGTATGCCAAAATACACATAAAAATATGTGGATGGAAACGACTGGATATGGGGGATCTTATGAAAAAATCATTTTCAAAAGGCCTGTAAGAATTGGCCTATCAGGAAGCATCTTGCGACCCCCAAGTTAAGAACCACTCATTTATAACGCAAGTTTATAACATTTTTTTCTTTTTGCAACCAGAATAAAAATGTTGGAATATTTAAACAAATAAGGGACACTTCAGATTTAATTTCTGATCCCAGCCCTGCTTGTTAGCTACATTAGCCTTGTTGCTTCCGTGCAAACCCAAAGAAGCAAACTTCAGACACCAAACATGGCAGAGGGTGGGGGGATGTAGTATTGGGGGGGGTTGTGTAAATTTGATTTCTCGCCAAAAATACACGATTGCCTTTGCGCTTCTCTCTCTCTCCCCATGCCTCTCGCTCATTTATTTTGTCTGGTCCCTCCGTCTCTATCCTTCCTCCCTTATCACCTCGTCCTCTCTCGCTCATTTGCTCACTCCCTCGCTCCCTGTTGCCTCCTTAATCAGTTTCTTCCCCCCCTCCTTTCTTGCAGTAGATCCTTTCTCCCTGGCAAGCAGCTGTCAGATTGATTGATACTCGCTCATTGCTGCTAAATGAACATTTCCCCCTTCATAAATTGCCGTTTCGTGTGACTAGATTAGCGATGCCTCCTGAAAAGGTCAGTTCATTTAATATCATCTATCAGTCACGTTCGGGCCGGCGCCGACACTACGGAACTGGGCCGGGTTCAAAATCCCCCCCATGCGCTTTTCTATGAATAAACCGGCCAAGGGGGACACTCTCTCTTTCTTTCTCTCTCTCTCTCTCTCCCTCTCCCTCTCTCTCTCTCTCTCTCTTTCTCCTTTCAGCTCCCTGGGGAGCAGGCCGTGGAACTCCAGCCAGACGAAGTGCCGTGTAGAGATTTGCTCTGAAATCACATCATGCATATGATCAGAGCGTCCTCTCAGTTTCATTTCAGCTTACACTCAATGAGTCCTAGAAAGATGGATGAGGTTCGGAGGTTAGGCCGCTGTACTGTCTAACGGGGTTATCTCGGAATGGGGACTTGATATGGAGTGAGTGCTCTGATCGTGCACAGCGGGAAGTGAATTGTGGATTCACTTGGAGAACAAGTGAGAATGCTGCCATTCGGGGCACCAAATAACCACAACCATAACGTGCGGTTTGTATGAAATAGGAGTGCAAAACAGACCAAAGACATCTAAACAGACCAAAAACAATGAAACAATGTGCTTCATTTACCAATATCTTCCTATGTTTTTTCTTAAATTTGTTCTTAAGAAAGATCCTACAAAAAAGTCTGCGTAGGTCTATGAATTGTTCACACCTTTGTGCTCTTGAGTGTGTAGATTCTGTTCTTACCTAACAACAAATCCCATATAAGAAACATTGGTGAATGTCAGAATCTTCATGAAAACTTAACGTAAGCAGGTTTTAAGAAGAAATATCTTTTTAAGAACGGTTGGTGAATGGGGCCCAGTGGGGCCCAGTGAATGAGGTTTTCTCAGAATGGGAACTTCGTATAGAGTGAGCATTTTCAGCGATGGCAGTGTGGAGTCCCCTACCATTAATGTAATTACTGGTAAAATATGTTGCAGTATTTGGATAGACATTTATGTTCTGTTATTCTCCGAATCCATCATCAAAAATATGGACAGTTTGTTTTTTTTAACTAAGGCTGAGGCACAAAGTAATCTACATTCACACGTATGACTGTACACATCAATCCTAGTATTAATTTGCTAAGTTTTTGCTGTTTTATAAAAAAGTAGTAAGGCACATGTTACAGTGATTTCACCCCACTTAGCATAGTGATGGTGATAGTAACCTGCAGTCTCTTCAGGTGTACTGCAGTAGGATATCACAAGAGCTCATTTTGGGAAAAGGCACGTTACAGTGATTTCACCCCGGTTAGTGCTGTGGTAGTCATAGTAACCTGCGGCCTCTTGTGGCTCACTGTGGTAGGATATCACAAGAGCTCAGTTTGGCAAAAGTACAGCTTGGTTAAGAAAGTTCAGTGGACATTCGTTCCAGTTATTTCCACCAACTGTACATCACAAAACTTGGCCAATTCGTCTTTTTATCTGTAAGACTTTTGTTTACATCTTTTGGTCCAGTGTCAAAGATTATGTGAATGAGAAGTGAACCAGAAATAAAGACCATTACAAACTGAACGCTACACAAAGAAGCTGGTAGGCTGTTCCTGCAAACCTACTAGTACATCATTTACATAAGGCATGCCTTAATTTATGAAGATGTTTAATAAAACAACAGCATTTGGCAGCTTGTGAGCCAATAGCTGTGCTTGTAGGAGTTTGAGGTCAAGCACGGTTTGTACTACTCCCCCTGCTGACCAAACTTTATAGGGTTAAAGTTACCACGTTGTACTGGATTGCCATGTGCATAAATTATTAGTATTACTGTTATTAAACGTTCTTCAGATTGTTAAAGTGTTACGCTCAAATTTACACACACTCCTTCCAAACATGGGTTTATCGTAGAGATACGCCAAATTATGAAATTGATGAATAACAAAACTATCATTGAAATTTGCTCATTTTATGATCATGTTTGAGCTTTCGTGACTTTGATGATTAGGGCCATTGTGCTCAAACTTTTCACAGGCAGACTATGTGCACCACAAGATGTGAGCAGCTGTATTAGCATTTCAGTGGAGTTCAGAATATTCAGAATACTGGAGTTGTGAAAAACTGTTCATTTGAATATTTTTCAGTGTTTTTCCTTAGACCACTAAGGTCCACCATCCTGAGAGAATGACCTGGATCCTGGTGTTAGAGATTATCCCCAACATCTCTGCTGTCATTAAGCGCAGATTGTGGACAGTATTTTGGCAGCAGGAAACGCTGTGAGCTGATGGACCCTCCGGATTTCACGTAAACATTTAATGACACTGGTCTCGACAGTCAGCTGCCTGTTTGTGCTGAGGCAGAATTAAATGTTAACCGCCATCTGACCTCCAATTTGAGCAGAAAGGCGGAAAATAAGAGAAAAAGATGTCTCCAGGCAACTCGGAGCTACCACCTATAGGGCTGGCCTGGCCTGCTCACGTTTACTTTCAGCACTCCAGCTTTTGAAGAGATTCGTTGTACACACACACACACACACACACACACACACACACAGAGCACTTAAACCTCACACCTGTTCTACCTTGAAAGGCAGAATTGAAATGAAATATGCATGAAAGTTCATATCCTTTTGCCTTGGAAAGCTCAAGGGTTAGTTAGTATCACTTCCCTTCCAGACATAGGGTACCCTTCTTTTCTTTCCACTTTTCTTCATCACCTGTTTGCTCTTTTCTCTTCCCTGCGGTTCCTTCCATCCACTTGGCCCCCTCGTTCTAACCCCTCTTCCATCAGCAGCCCCCTCTACTTCTTCTTCACGTATTTCCCCCTGTCGGGAAGCGCCGTGATACTTTTGCGAAAGCGCAGGTCTATGATTCACTCCGATTAAAGATGAATTCCTCTTGATTGGCAGCTAGATTGCACTCAGAAGGAGGCGATGAGAACAGATGGGGATTGTAGAAGACGGTGGAGCGATGCTGCGGCGTGAAAAAGGAGTCAAGTTGTACACCATGAAGAGTTCTTGAGGCAGGTTGAAGATTTGAGGTGTAGGAGGGCTGCTCTAATGGAGAGTCAACCTAGGAGGCTTTGAGGGTGGTTGAAGATGGAGGAAAATGCTCAGTGCTCGAGGACAGGAGAACAAAAGTCTTCATGAATAATGGGTAATTGGTTCAGGGTGGTCGCGCACAGCAAACTTGGGAAAGTTTTAGAACAAGTGTGGTGGTGTTGTGTCCTTCACATGCTTGGATTCATTTCACAATGTATTTTTTTTTTCCTCCAAGTGAGTTTCTGATAGCAGTCTCTTGATTCTCTCTTGATTAAATATGATGTGAGATAACATAAGGTCAGAATTCTTAAAGTTGCCTGATTTGTCGACATAATTCTAAACATTAAAATGGTTTAAAGACAAGGGCACGATTTTTATGTATTGCTTATTGGTTGTTCCTTATTTCTATCGCTAACCCCGTTTAAGTCTTTCGAGGGCCAAGATGAAAGAATTTTTCATCTCTACATCTGTTGTAAACGCACTACTTCACCTACACCGAGTCTACAGCTGCCTACAGTGGTGCCTCAGTGGTCTGGATCATGAGATTTTTTGGACTAGACTAGCAAAAGCCCCTTTAAATGAAGCATCTTGACAGTTAGAGTGTCTTCTGAAAGCTGCAAAGCTACAACTGCTCTAGGATGGACTTAAAAACATCTTTTTCATTAGCTGATGAATGTGGAGGGAAGCCAGATAGCTAACATTACTGCTAGGAAACCAGATGTCTTACTGCAGCCATGTAACTGTGATAACTGTCTTCTAATCATCATTACAATGGAGAGAATGGATTATGTGACTGAGAAACTTGTCAGATCAGGACAGCGAGCTAAAAGCTGAAGTCAGACTTGTCAAAGCATGTCCTTATGGAGCTCCCATTGTGCACAGGGGCAGAGATGTGCATAAAAATGTCTTTGTATGCTGTAGCATTATCATTTCCCTTCTCTGGAACTAAGAGGCCCAAACACTGAAACACAACCCCACCCCTCCTCCACCAAACTACTGTTGGCACTATGCATTACGGTAGGTAGCTTCTAATGGCATCCGCCAAACCCAGATTCATCTGTCAAACTGCCAGATAGAGAAGCCTCATGGTGTGCTTTACACACCTCCAGCCGACACTTGGCATTGCGCATTGTGATCTTAGGCTTTTGTGCAGCTGCTCGGCCATAAAAACCTATTTCGTAAAGCTCCTGACGCACAGTTCTTGTGCTGAAGTTTCTTAGAGGTAGTTTGGGGTTTTAGGTGCTTTAGCACTTTGCAGCCCTGTGCTGTGAGCTTGTGTGGTGTACTGCTTCATAGCTGAGCTGTTGATGCTCTTAGATGCTTCCATTTCACAATAACTTCTTTTCTCTGGCCTAGAGGGTAAAGATGAAGGTAAAAAATACACTAATGCTGGCTTGTTAGTGATGAGTGTCTAGTCTAGCAGTCAGGATTTGGTGGCACCACAGGGATTCTTAATGGTTGTGTGATGTATTTGTGTAATGCGTGCTGGGTTTCGTAGAGCACTGATGAATGAAAACAGTTTAAAACTCTGTCATCTTGATGAGGCTGAAGGATAAAGTGATGCACTGCATAATACAAGTTACACATTATGTGTTATATGGTTTGGGCTCATATGCCCTTTTAAAGACTAGGCTGTAATGTACCCCAGTTTATGAGATACAATTAAGGTAGGATTGAAAATAACACAAGTTGTGAGACTGAGATGACACCTTTACACTTTCAGCTTCCCTCCTTTCCTCTGGTTGCCTTTGCGCTCTGCTGACTGCCCATTTTTACGTTTTTAGAAAATTGTAGCCTTGCGTTTCTGGTTTCGATACTATGCTCATGCTTGTGTCTCACAGTCCAGCCTTTTTAATGCCTCGTCTTCAAAAACAGGAGCACGACTCATGAGTCGTTTGACGGGGCCACAAATGCGCCGCGATGCGCAAAGTGCCATGACAGAGCAGCACCCAAATTTCCCCAAACTAAAAATCAGACATTTTCTGGGTTGTTTCATTCAGTAATGACTGTCAGTGCCGTGTCCCCTCATGGAAAGAAACAGTGTGCTTTTCTGGGTGCAGCATCTCTGCTCTCATTGAATAAGAACAGGGCAGTGTTTTCAGGTTGAGGATTTGGGAGCAAAGCAAAGCTGATTGACTTCATGATTTTCATTTTTAGCTCTAAAAAGGTTTGGGTTTGTCGTCTTTTGCTCATTTTCAGGTAGAGGATGTGTAGCAGGTGTATTTGTACTGCTGAAGAACAGACCTTCCCTCCACTCTGGAGCTTGTTGAATATTCATGTCACAGCTTTAGGACTTTCCTCCATGGCTTTTATCACCATGAGCTGTTGTCCAGTGGTGTGGTCAAGCGCATCATGTTCTAGTTCTTGTTGTTCCAGGTTTTTTTTTCTTGCTGTTCTTGTTCATTTTCTTCATGCTCGTCTTTGTCTTCGTCTTCTTCCTCCTGTCCGTTAATTTCTCTTCTTGTTATTGTTTTGTTATTCTTATTGATCTTTATGCTCTTCATCTTGTTTTTCTTGTTCTCGTTTTTGTTCATTCCTCTTCGCTTTTGTTTAGTTCTTTTTATCCATCATCATCTTGAAGATGTTCTTCTTGTTCTCTTTCTCCTCCTGTCTTTGTCTTCCTCTTGTTAATTTTCTTGCTCACTTGTTTTTTGTTCTTCTTGCTCTTATTTTTGTTTGGTTGCATCTTGATCTGCATGTTCCTGTCGTCATTGTAGTTCTTGTTCCTTTGCGATGCTTTTGTTCTTTTAGATTTCCTTCTTGCTCTTTCTTTCTCCTCTTCTTCTTCCTCTTCTTGTTCATGTGTTTCTTTTCTTTTGTTTGTTGTTCATGATCATTCTCTGTTTATGTTCTTCTCGATCTTGGTCTTCTTCAGATAGAGGAAGTTTGTTTCAATGAAATTAAGATTGATGAAGAATCCATAAAGGAGCATAACTTCCTCTTCCTCTCTGAGATGGTCACTCTCAGGCCAGCGTCTGGCTAATGAAACAGAATTGAATTAGAGCTGTGACGAGAGCGACGCTGTAAATATCAGCAGTATAAACGTTGTAGCCTCATGAGTTAACCTGCCGTTTTGGACGGCAGTGCGTTCCCGCTGGTTTCTGCGCTCACTGTTGTCAAGGACTCGAGCGGCTTCCAGAAAAACACCTCAAAAACTGAAGCTTCGTCCTTGAAAGGAATTACTTCGTTGTCAATAAACAAAAGACGTTGGTTGAAGTGCGCATGCTGTTGCATACTCGCAGGGTCATCTGTATGCAGACTGCGCTGCTCAAAAGGTGATTTTCTCTCCGAAAAGGCCGGAACTGCCGAGAATTCACAAGATGTTAAAAATGCTCCACTTTATACTCGGCTTCACCCTCTCCTATCAGGCTCGATCGAAAGACTGCACACATTTAATTCAGCTGTTTTCTCTTTTATATCCTTATATCCTCTTTCACTTTCTCTCACTCTCTCTCTTTCTTTCTCACTCTCTCTTTCAATTTCTCTCACTCTTTCTCTCTCTTTCTCACTCTCTCTTTCACTTTCTCTCACTCTCTCTCTCTCTCTTTCTCTGTGTCTCTGTCATTTTCTCTTTCTATCCCCCTCTATCTCTCTGTCTCTCTCTCGCTCTCTCTCTGTGTGCATCTCTCTATCTCCCTCTCTCTCTCTCTCTCTCTCTCTCTCTCTCTCTCTCTCTCTCTCTCTCTCTCTCTCTCTCTCTTTGACCCAATTCATGAACTGTTGTGGACACAAAGCTCTTGGTCCTGAAGGATGTGCTGTGGAATAGAGAATTAGCCTGCGGATTCAAGGCCGTGTTCTATTGAATTGAAAGTTGATCAGGGCAGCCTGAGCTCCTGGAATTTTTTTGTGCTCAAAAAAATGAAATAGTGGTCTACAGTGGCCTTGAGGTAGTGGGCTCAAATGTCCTTCTAACGTTACCATCTCTTAATAGATTTATGTTATTTTATTCATGTATGTTTTGCGTCTCTTCGCTTTTTGACAGATGTCCATCCTTGTTCCTTTTAAAGGAGCAGTTTGAGTAAACATGCTAACAAGACTAACAGAGCAGGAAGCTTAAGCTTCTGTTCAGAACGCAGTAAACTCTATAATGGTAATCCATGGATTTTCACTTTCATTCGTTCATAACTATTCCTTTAAATAATGTAGAGAAGTGTAGTTTAAATATCAGCCTCCTTTCTGAAATACACAGCATACCTGTGGTGAGTTCAAGTAAGATCGAGATTGGATATAAACTGGGAGGCGGGCACAGCACACAGTCCAAGAGGGCACCAGTCAACAAAAGTGGCACAGAAGCCCCAACAACGATATCTATCATCACATTTTTCAGTGTTTAGTGTGTCCACTCTGCCTTTATCACAGCTTCCATTCTGATCCCAAACACATTCAGTGATGTTGAGGTCTGGACTCTGGTCAGTCCATTGTTCTGAGAACACCAGCAGCATCTTTTTCTCAGTAAGAGCTTCTTAACAGCTACACATCCTTTCAGACCCATAGCGCTGAGTCGTCTTCTCACAGTAGAAGGATGGACAGAAACACCTGTGGATGTTTTCAGATCTGAAGCAGCTTGATTTTCTCCTCTCTCTCAAAGATGAAAGCTTTAAGTGCTGTTGATCTGATGGGGACAGTGTTGGTGTCTACCAGGTCTTGCAGGAGGTTGTTAGGAATTTTAATCATTTTTTCAATTCCAGTTGTTGAAAATCCTGATTTTTTTCAACTTATTACCCTTTGATGTCCCCCTTCCTCATGCAAGTGCATTATCGCCTCAGAAGTATCTCCTGAAAAATGAATAACTTGTACTGAATGACTGACTTTTGTAGAGTCAGTCAGATGCACTAACTTTAACAGCTCTTTCCTTTTTTATTTATTAATGTTAACACGTTTTTCTAGTTTGGCTGTTTTTACCCTCTGTAGTAGTGCCAGGTGATGCCCAGCTGCAGCGCACTGTGTTGCTTTTCAGGTTTTTTTTTGTTTTTTTGTTTTTTTTAAAGTGACACTTTAACACCTTCATCAGACTATGCTGGACAGCCCTCGCTGGAGAACTATGATAAATCAACAAGCAGCAAACTAACAAAAGCAACAGCAAGATGGGAAACTCCATCTCCCCTCAAGAACCTCCACTGTAGCAAGAACACTCGAGCTGTATGAACAAGAGCCAGGAGTTGAATCATTGACTGTATACACACCGACCAGGCATAACATTATGACCACCTCCTTGTTTCTATGCTCATGGTCCATTTTATCAGCTCCATGGGAGTCCTGACCACTGAAGAACAGGGTAAAAGGGGGCTAACAAAGTATGCAGAGAAACAGATGGACTACAGTCTGTAATTGTAGAACTACAAAGTGCTCCTATATAGTAAGTGGAGCTGATAAAATGGACAATAAGCGTAGAAACAAGGAGGTGGTCATAATGTCATGCCTGACCGGTATATGATATATATGATACACGGACTCATTGGTTGGAACATGCAGTCACTGTTGCTCTCACTAAACATTGTTGAGCAAAAATTGGAACCCTGCATTCACACAATGAAAACAGTGTTATTGAGCTGTTACATAGACATCGTTATTCACTTATGCATCCGAGTTTTATCGGACATTAGTACTAGGCTCTGATTAACTCCAGTGTGTTTCTAAGATAAGATCCTGCTGGTGTACCTCATTCAGGACAGGTCTTTATCTCAAACTGCTGTTTGAGTCTTGGTTCCTCTTAATGTTTCTCAAGCTCTTTTTCTCTCTCAGTGGCTCAAGTGTTACTCAGACACTGGAGAAAAAGCTATACATATGAAACTGAACTGATATGAAAAATGACCCTAAGTGGACTATGGTAAGTGGTCAGTTATATGGAGATGGGTTCTTCGTAGCCACATCTGTAAGGAAGGCTATTTTTGCACGTTCCTGGTTCGTCGCAGTTTCTTCAGCATTAATTGAGATATATGCTTCCACACTTATCTGATCTCACACGCTGCCTTATTACTGATCATGTTCAGATATGTACAATTTTAATTAGTTTATCCGATCTGATTGCTGTGGCGGCAGATGAAGCTCGTCTAATTCCCCTCCTTGTTTTTCAGCGATAGGTGAAATTATGGGTATATGTGAGCGCAGCAATTAATCCTTTGGTACGAGGTTGTACGAGTCAAAATAATTGCGGGATCGCAAAAGCATTTCCACCGCAATCTGTCAAAGCGGCAGACGCGTCGATTCCTCGTTTCCTCGCAATGTTAATGGAAAAAGTTTGGGGTTTATGTTCCACATCTGAAATATCTCACTATATCTCTCTCTCACGTTGTGTCTGTCTCCACCTCCTCCTCCTCTCGCAGATAACTTCCCTCAGATGGCTCATCAGAAACGCTTCATTGAGCGGAAGTACAGGCAGGAGCTGAAGGAGATGAGGAGGGAGCGAGAGCGGCAGGAGCGAGAGAGTGACGAGGGGGAAGACGGACGAAAATGAACGAGGAGAAAAAGAAGGAGAGACGCAGACCGAGCCAGGAGGAGGCAGACTGGACGTAGTTACATACCCAACATGCAGAAGGCCAAAGTCAAATTTACACCAGTCTTCTTTCGAGAAGCTTCTAATAAGAAGAATCTGATTAAAGCGATAGTTTCAGCAAAAATCGACACCATTTTTTACCCCAAATGCCATCAGTAAACCATGACTGGAGCTGCGAGGCTAATGTAGCTAAGCAGTGGACGCTTACAGCCCACCGATTAGCAGGCAGCAGCTAACTATGCTGAGTTGTTAAGCAACCTCAAATAGACTTGCTTATGTAGTTTCTGACACTGTAGATATGTTACCTAACAACTCAGCGCGGTTTGAGACGACTGTGTCACAGAGAAATGCTAATTGGTGGCTTATAAGCTTTCATAACTTGTTAGCTACATTAACCTCCAGTGCAGGACTAAAGAAGCAAACCTAAGACACCAAATATGCAGTTCTTTTTGGTTTTGTAAATTTTGCCAAACTATCGCTTTAACATCTGTTCAGACGTGTGGTTTGATGTGGCTGCTTTTTTTTTGTTTGTTTTATCACTTTGTGCCGTTTGTGAATGTAATAATAAAATGTGATTTGTCTAAACTCAGACTGTTAAGCGTGGACTAGTCTTACTAATGAAGAAATAAACCGGATTGGATGCTGGAGTTACTCATGTAATAGGTCGATGTCTGAACCTGTTTTTTGTCAGTTTTGTTTATTTTGGGTTTTCCATCCAATTTAGTCTCTCCACTGTCTTTTTTTCCCACTTTCTCCACATCATGGAGATGTGGCACAAGCCTGAGAGCCCACAGGCTTCATGCACTTCCTCCTAAGCATCTAAGCCTGCCACTGCATCTTTTGAGCTACTGGCAGTGTTGCCAGGTCCCTAGGCATTTTTGGACGAAAGCTGTGGTCCCTCATGTGATCCACAGGGCTGAAACCTGCTGCAGCTGCACAAGGAATAAACCCACTGGTAGCATTAGATTCAGATCTAATCACAAATGCATATACTGGCAAATAAGTCTGGGGTTTTGGATACTTAGTGCTTTACGTAGTCGTTGAAAGTCGTTTCTTAGGTTGAGTCTGAATGTCTGCTTTATTAGAAACCCCTCACTTCTAGCTCCAACTTGCTGGTGTAGTTAGAGACTGTAGCTCATCTGTTGATGCACAGTTTGTGTCAGCAATCAAGTCTTTCACCAGTGGTCAGTGTCTGACCACAGGGACACTCTTGACTGGATATTTTTAGGTGGTGGACCACTGTCAACCTAGCTGTGACACTGACATTTGTAAAGCCCCACACATGCTGTGCTGAGAATGATTCACCGCCCAGTTAAAATCTGATCAACAGAGGCTCTGTAGTCAGAAACTGACCAATGAGGTATGCAGTAGAAGGGGCTGATAAGTTGTGCAGCAACAGCTACAGTCTGTAATTCAACATTTATATATGTAATCTATAATGAAGTGGAACTACCAGTAGTCAGTGAGTGGGAGTATAAGGGAGGGGTTTCTAATAAAGGGGACACTGAGTGTACAAAATCATCAGTTTCTTGGTTCTCCCATTTAGTTCATAACAAAAACTTAGACTCCCCAAGAGAGAAGCGAAATGATCCTTCACATCTCCTGGTGAAAAGGTTTAATTTGTATCTTGTAGATTTCTATTGTTCACCTCCCACCGCAGTGATTTGTGATCCTACTAAAGAAAGTCGTTTCACATCACACAAGCGAAACACCTTTTCATCAGAAAACACACAGTAATGATACCTGTTTAAATGGGATTGTGTAGTTTCAGTAGGGTTTGTGCTTAACTGCACTGAGGGTCTGAAACTAAAGTTTTTGGCACGCCTTAAATGTTTTTATTAGTTTCTATATAAAAGTGAATAGCGTCAGATTTTTAAAATGCATAGTGAATTCATAAAGAAGTGTCATTCAGAGTGGTTTGATGTGAAATGCTGCGTTCTAGACACGAGTCGACATCTGAAACGTTTAACGCTCCCAAAGCTCCTTCACAGCAAGCTATTGTACAAAAAAATGGTTTCAAATACGCTGCCTAATAAGACATTGTTTTAAAATCATTTTAAGATCAGGTTTTGGCCTAAAATGTATGGTTAAAATACATTCTTCACAAAATTGCCAATGCAGGCCATAGTGAGGCAAAATAGTCTCAAAAGAACTTTTTTAATGCACCACTATTTCACCTTATACATGCAATGTGAACAAATGTACAGGAATATCTATAATGCTTCTGTTTTTAATATTTTCATATGAGCACAGTGTAGTGTGTCTGATCAAAATACATCCTACAAGGAATGAATATGCAGCCAATGGAAAAGTGCCTCAGTTACAGGTGTTTTTGTTTGTTTGAATAACAGAAAGAGAATGCTTAAGCCAGAAGACTTAATAAGACTCGTGATTGTTGGAACGATTTCTCTAAAAGTTGGACCCAAACTTTAAATCAGTCAGGTCAGGGTCAGGGTCAGCGATGGCTCTCTGTGCATTTTCACAGTCTCTTATTGGGCACGGATTACATATTCAGAGTGGGTTTGTTGTGCAGGTCGTCAGTGAAACTCCTACATGGACTAAGTTTTTGACAAAGAAA
This sequence comes from Colossoma macropomum, assembly GCF_904425465.1. Taxonomy (NCBI): domain Eukaryota; kingdom Metazoa; phylum Chordata; class Actinopteri; order Characiformes; family Serrasalmidae; genus Colossoma; species Colossoma macropomum. The sequence continues at coordinate 11,646,748 of NW_023494790.1, forward strand.
GAAAGAACTGCTCTTAAAAAAAACTGGAATGGCTTCACAGTATTTGGTCATGGCCAAAATGTGGAGGAGCCTACAATGAATTTACAGATTAATCACTGAAGGAGGCTACAGCGTGGGTTTTTATTCAAAACGCAAAGACCAAAGCAAAGGCCAGCGTTAATGTAGCTGCGGAAGCCTTTTAGCTCGGGTTTTTAGATAAGGCAGCTATTAAAAATTTCCTTTCTGATGTTAATGCTGATTTGACATGCACTTTCATTGCACATATGATTGTTTTCATCTCCAGCAGACACAATTATTATGGACATCTAGAGCAGCTGTTTGCAGTGCATTCTGATTGCCAGACCAGACATGACAACAGGCATCCACACCGACTGAATGATTATGAAAATGCAATTATGACACGACAACAGTCTGATTAAGTGGGTTACAGCTGTACAAGCAGGATTTCCAAATGTGTTTTATTCACCTCGTGCACATATGTGTACTGGATAATTCCAGTCTCCCATTAACCCTACAGTTTATTGATTAAGCTGTAAAATGAACAGATTGATTGCTCTGGGTGGCCCATCCTCACTGCACTGCTTCTGAATTGAAATTCAAATCTAATGCAGTCTTTTTATTTAACACACTTTTTGCTCTGGATATATCCTGCCTGATGTGTCCAAAAGTCTGCTGAAATCAACGGTATTAATAGTGTGTTTCTGGGAAAGCTTTACAGTAGATGCTGGACCACTGCTGTGAGGATTCGATTGCATTCAGCCACAAGAGCACTAGTAAGTTCAGATACCGATGATGGAGGAATCGGTCCTGGATCACTCCAACGCATCTCAAAGAAAAATTCCATCTCTGGAGTGACGAATCAAGCCGTGTGGAATGCAGTGGAATGCCGGGGTCAGTAATGGGTGCACCATCATTAGAAGAAATGTCTGGACACTTTTGGTCACTGTCTTTAATTTATTCATCTGTGCTGATGCTTATGCCAGGAATCTTCAGACAGACAAACCCTGACCGTAATAAATGCAAGAAAAAGCCACATGCTGTGACAGTGCTGTAGCATCACCGTGGTGACAGGAGGCTATTTTTAAATGTGAATGGATCATTGTGTTGGTAGTTAGACTGAGAGAATGCTCCAGCTATGGACTCTATACAAGTCTCGTCCACTCTGAGGAACCCCTACTCTGAGGTCCAACTACTTTACAGGTCTACTGTATAGGTGCACAGTCACAGCCCATTTGTTGATGCATAACTGATGTAGCCAGGCTCCGCCCACAAATGTGTTCTTTCGCAGCTACTGTGGCGAGGTCACACTGTTAGATTGAGGCTAAGGCTGAGCAGAAAATGCTTTTGTGTCTTTAGTTATATTTCTCGGACAGGTCAAAGAGTAGCTCGACTTTACTGATGTAGCTTGTGGCTACATAATGTCGCATAATGTTTATTTCTGCAGTGAGTATGAAAATGCTTAGAGAAACCGTAGCCATGCTACAGTAGCGGCAGTAGAGGTGCAGTAAAAGTGGTCGTACACTACACTCGATCTAACAGTATGAGGGGAAAATACTTGAGTAATTCTACTTTGTTACTATACTTAAGGATTATTTTACTCAAGTACTTTTGAAACTGTAGTCCATCTGTTTCTCTGTATACTTTATTAGCCTGCTTTCACCCTGCTCTTCAAAGGTCAGGACCCCCACAGGACCACCACAGTGTTGGTGGTGTGTTAGTGTGTGCTGCGCTTGTACGAGTGGAACAGACACAGCGGTGCTGCTGGAGTTTTTAAACAGCTCCGTGTCACTGCTGGACTGAGAATAGTCCATTAACCAAAAATATCCAGCCAACAGCGTCCCGTGGGCAGCGTCCTGTGACCACTGATGAAGGACTAAAGTCGTCAAAGTCAAGAGACCTTGTCACCTCAAACACAACACAAACTGTACATCAACCGATTCTTCACTGACTTTACATCTACAAGGCAGCTAGTCATTTTTCACCTAAATTTATATATATATATATATATATATATATATATATATATATATATAATGTATTCTTTTTTTTATACAAAAACAGCTTCTCGTTAGTTTGAATGGTATTATTACCAGTGTTCTGTAAAGCTTGTCCAACCTCGCAAGAGTAGCTCTAAAAGAACACATTTGAATAGACATGGCAATTTGTCAGCATTCATCATTGGTCCTTTTCTGACCTCAAGACTGCTGTTAACCAGATATTGTTCGGGTTGTGGACAATATCTCAGCACATTAGTGGACAGGGACAGTGAGGGTAAATTACAGAGCACCTTTTTGAGTCTGAGCTTGAACACATCCAGCAAAAACAGTATCAAAACGAAAAAATACAATGGGGGGAAAACATTGTTGGTGAATTTACATGTATTTAATGTTGAGTCATATAAATATTTCATACAAAATATCACATTATACAAAGCATAGATAGGTGATCATTGTGTCAGGGACATTAGTTCCCTCTTTATGATTGGAAACCAAGAATAAGCTAACAGAGTGTCTGCAACATCACACAGAAGCGAGCCAAAGTGGCCTCCAGCGTCTACATCACTCACAGTTCACTTTTCAAAGGAGGAGCGGGGTATTTTGGTGCGCAGTGCTATTTTATTTATTTTTTGTCCTTTCTTTTTTACACAAGTCTCATGCGAGTCTTTTAAAGATGGTCTCAAGTAGGTTCCTCAAAGTGTGTTGACAACTCTGGCTCTGGGATGGCACTGTACGTCTTTGTTGCTCCTTCTTGAGCCTTCGCTTTATAGTAATTCTAAGGGATGACATATACTAGCCATGTTCCTTTTTATGAATGCTGGAATTTTTAATGTAAAAAAAAAAAAGATTTTTTACATTTTATTCAGAATTGTCAGTGCATTCGTTGCAAAATAGTCATATGCAAAAAATAAAAATAAAAAAAAAGTCAAATGACATTTTGTTGCTTTTCTAAGAGAAATTAACACATCCTTTACATAATTATGAGTTTTTTGCAAATTTCAGTGCACAAATACAAAATGTACCATAACTGTTACATAGGCTACATTTTGTGTATATTTTTTTCCAATATCTTCAATGCAGCAAATAAACAGTTACTGTGCATTAAAAATTGCAGAAGTGTGTTTAGACTGGGGTGCCCAAACTTTTGGATACAACTGTATGTTTACTGTAATACAGCTTTATATCAGTTTTGGAATATAGATAAGGGAAATGTAGGTGAGAAATAATGCAGATACCTAAGTTTAGGTTTAACAGACAGTGGGCGAAAGGCCCTTTGGTTTGAGGAACACAACTGCAAGAATTAAAAATTTGTGAACTGTAAAAGTGCGATGAAAAGTGGCAAAACACATTTTGGTCTACAGTGGTGATTAGAAAAATTAGCATTTGTCAGAGATGACAATGTAGGTATTAATAATACTTCATCCATAAAAGCTGAAATTGAACTGGCTTACATCAGAATTAATATGGCCTACTGGTCAGCAGGGCTTTAAACCAGTTTCAGGAACAAAAATGAAACCGAAAACATAATCTTTCTTAACTGTTCCAGAACAGAAACAACTTGAAATCTGTCCTGGTTAATAACATTGTCTTTTTGTTGCATATAATCCGCAATTTAACAAGAATTTGAACTAGTTTGTTATGTATATAATTATCTTAATACTGAAATTTTGTCGTAAATGCATTCTGTGCTTTTCTGTTTATGATCTCATGGTTTGAGAAATCATTTAGGCAGCTATCATGTCTATTTGTTTTAAAAGGAGGGAAACTGCTAATTCTTTGGACTTGCAATGCTGCATTTTGACTTACTCTGATTATCACAACTTCTGGAAAATAACTGTGGGGTAACTGAGAGCTAAATTTCGGAGTAACATCATAACTGTGAGCCTGAGTGAACATGTTTATTAATACAAATCCATCTAGCAAAACTTCTATAATATTAGGCCGACATACAGAACAGAATTAAGCAGTTTTCAGTTTTGTTTTAACTGCACAAAACATTAAAATACCGGTACTGCCCAGAGTGAACCGAGCCCCCCTAATGAGTTACTTAACCTTAAAAGTCACCAAGATGACAACCTGGGGCCTGGGCTTTTCTTTCAAATGTCTTTTTGTGGTGCAAATCTCAGATTGCATGGCTTTTTTCTTTTTTTGGAGCTAAAATGCTGCGTTTACATACCTATTAAAGATTTGCTGGACCTGTTGGATCTTGGCCTTGCCGCCTTAACTGAGACTTGCTTTTTTACACTTGGAAACACCAATGAGGCTTCTGGAATGAAAGAAAGCACCTTATTACACTTATCCCACAATCCAGCACCTTGTCATGAGTGCTAGCTACAAAATGCCAGACCATTATACTACAACAACAGTTTACACCAGTCCATTGTCTAACTAATGCAAATAAAACAGGAACCAATCATCTTTTTAACATGAATCATACTCAACTGTCTCAACCAACAACATGGTTTCTTCCACCAAAGGAGTGTGACAATGCGTTTGTACAGCGGTACTGCGGAAGAGTTACGGCTACACAGCTAAAAACCCAGAAGCACTGACTTGTGTACACAGACATAGTTTGTGAATTTTCAAATATGCATAATGTATGATGTTATGGTATTTGTAAAGCCCACTACTTTTTTTTCTTCCCTCTGCTTTGCAGAAGAAACTAATACACAAAGTCAGCAAAGCTTCAAATGGTCAGCAGGTGGTAGAGTCAACAGATACTTTTCTAGTTACGTTGAGGTCGAGTCACCAAAACCAGAATGTTCTCCAAACGTTCAAAGTAGGTCACGTTTGATAAGACATCAAAAGTTCAGTCCTGTAAAAGGGCACTTTGGGAGAAAGAAAGCATTATCACTGCTTGCCTTGGTATCTACTTTGTTAAATACCGCACAAGGGGTAGAGGTCACTTTATCCGTTTGGCTCTCTTGGTTATGGATGTCCACCACTGATGAACAGCTTGTGCGAATCCATTGAGTCCATTATAACTCAGTATTGGTTTCCCTGCTTTAAGCTGTTTGGTAGGGCTGCACAATATATTGTTTCTTTACCATTATCACGATACTGGCCTTTGCAATATCGCTGCAATTTTTAAATGAGTCCCCTAACCAATCGCAATGCTTGTTATTGTAGCTGGGAGCATCCTGACCAATCACAGTTCCAGATCAGTTTCTGTAGGTGTTTTGAAAGTATTCATGTATTTCAACAAAAGTAAATGATTTTGGTCAAAATAATGTCACATTATTGATTCACTGATACATTTTTAATTTATTGCATGGCGTATCGCAATCGCAATATAATCGAAATGCTACTATTCTGTTCATATCGTGCAGCCCTATTGCATGGCTATGAATCTTCACTCTCCTCCCCTCCATACATGTCTGCAAGTTTTTTAAACCTGGGCCCCCATTCGCTCAGGTAGTTATAGTCCTGTAGGCCTTCGCTGCTGGCCGACTCCAGCGAGCTCAGGCTTTCGGCCACTGAGCCGCTGCCCTCGTAAGCGTAAGTGGCCAGAGAGTCGTAAGGGGGCGCTGTTGGGTCCAAGTCGTTCTCCTGAAGCCTCTGGGCGATGAAGTCCTGGACATCCGTGTTGTCCCGGGCCGCTGTGGCTGCCAGCCTCCGTGTGGATGGGTACAGGCTGTCTGGGATGATATCCCGCCTGTGTTTGGTATCTTCGATCACTTCAGGATTACGCAGGGTTCCGATGTCAAAGGCTTGGGTGTCCTCCTCTCCTCCGCCTTCGTCATTATAGCTCACCACGTTATCCCTCACATCTTCTTTGGAAATGATCAGCGGCTCCATCTTCTCTCTCTGGCTTCTCAGAGCCGTAAACAGCACCACAATCACTGTGAAGATGAAAATTACTCAATGAAAATTTCATAACACAAACAAAATTGATGAATATTGAATCAATAGCACAGTAAAAAATCTAATTTACACAATTTTCTAAATGTAGTTGTTCAGCTAAGACATGTCTTGTGTCTTAAGTTTGCTTCTTTAGTTTTGCACTGCAGCTACAAGGCTAATGTAGCTAACGAATAATGGAAACATACATCCCACCTATTATCATAGTGCAAAACTGCATCAGACTGTGTCAAGTTGTTCATCTCAAACATGCTTATGTGGTTGTGTTCATTGTGGGAGGCCATGAGTTACAGTGACTGGTGTTAGTTTGGATCAATTGATGTGTGCATCCCTATGTGTGTATATCAAATATTTAATAGTGTGGCCCAGCCAATCAGATTTTAGGCCCAGATGTTTTATGAATTCGATTTTTTGCTTTCATACTTCACTATGCTACTGTAAGACTGTGAGGACATAATAGTTTATTATAAAATGGATAGTTCTGGTCCTAAAATCTGATTGGCTGAGCCTTGTTCAAAGCTATGTAAAATACTTGACTGTTATGACGCTCACTTTGACCACCACGTGTACTGAGAGATGATTTTGTTTAAACTGAGAGGCTGATTTTCTTAACAACTAGGCTAAAAGAAAGCAGACCAAAAAGGCCAAACCACTAAGCTTTGAGTGAAGAATTTAAGTATTTCCTGAATTATGACTGCAGCATGAAAAATGATTTTGGTTAAATCTGCCTTAAGAAGTATTAAACCCTGTGGCACCGCTAACACATGAAATCGCATACAAGCATTTGTATTATCGGCGTGCTGATAATTTGGTGCGCAAAAACTAGGCAAAGGTTTCTGCAAACACTGCTGTATTAGATTTTCTTTATTATATGACAAAAAATGGAAAAGCTCATGTAATGACTGCAATGGCTATACAGTGATGAATAAATTATTTATTCAAAATATGTGTATTTTATTATATGTTATGTTGTTGCCGTTTTATAAAAGCAACAGGGACTTTAAGCAGCGACGGCCGCAGCAATGGCTATGGTGGCAGGATGAAAAAGCTGTGCTGTGTATGCGCCAGTTTGAGTCACTGCTTCCTGTGGCCGTAGTCCGGTTCTGTTACAGCATAGACACTGGTTTGATGTACTTGCCAAAACATGAGGTTTAGGTGACTTCATTAGTTTTATATTATACTAGATAATGGCACTATTCATTTGAACAATTTGGTGAGAGACACTTATTTAATCCAGATTTCTGAAGAATTCTCCACTTGTAATGGCACCAGAGACTCAAAGCGATCACAGTAAATCCACAAACTCTTCCTCTAAAATTAGCTTATCTTCTAATGCATAAAGCAGTTCTTCTTTTGCTTTTTTAAATGACATTTTCTTAGCCAACAAAGACTGCCATGTTCCACAGTGACCTTAGAGTTGTTGCTTAGTGTTCCATGGAAACCAAAATTACTGATTTAGTTCCAGCCACTATACCTGTCCCTGCCCCCGCTGTGCTTAAAGTCCCTAACAAGCTACTTGAGACTGTGTTTTACAGTGATTTTACCATGGGTAAATGGGTGCCTAAGAACACCCCTTACCTGTGACATAACGTCAGTAACGCATGGCCTCTCCTGGCTTATTGCTTTAATATATAATAGTAAAAACAAAGTAATGCTGCGGACAATAACAATGGTAACAGTGTGACTTAAATGTTCTTACTCAGCAGTATAATGACACACAGCAGGATGGCCACGAGTGCTCCTGTGCTCAGCCCAGCAGCAAGTGTGAAGGCCTCAGAGTTACACTGCTTCATGTTCCCGTCGCGGTCACACGAACACACTCGCACTGTCAGTGTGTTGGTGCTGCTCTGCACGGGGAAATCTCCATCAGCGATCACCACAGGCACCAGGTACACGCTCTTCTGCAGCCGACTGTAACCGCTACGCACTGTCACGACACTGGCCGTGTTATCTGCACAAAACATTGCCAACAGTTCTAACACAGCATTCAAAAGACTGGGATCAGCCATCATATTAATCATTTTTTTTATTCTATTTACTATAAACCGAGCGTCTCAGGGCTGATCCATTCTGAGACTTCAGCAATGTTCCCTTTAACTTGTTGAAATCTGGTCCACTTTGGCCACAGTGAAACTGTGTAGAAGGATGTAGAATCTGAGCTTTTTGCATAGTATCAGGTTTTCTGTCATTGTATAAACGATGCACAAGGCTTTTTTTACTGACCGCACAAGCTTTTTCAGAGTGCAGTCCAGATCGAGAAGCGATTATTATTGATTTATTTATTCAGAGTAACAACAAAATGCAACTTATTATCCTGTTTATGTGTTTTCTTGTTTTAAAAAGTAGTTTCTGAATAAAAATCCACAAATGTACGGTTTTGTCAGATCATTCTTTACAAATCAAAGAAATACAACAACAGCACTGAGAAATCACGCTATTAACAGTGAAGAAAGGCAGAAATAGCCACCTTTTTGGGTTTAAATATTACAAACGAGACAACAAAATGTATTTTTTGACACCAAGTTTTCAGGGAATAACACTGTTATTAGGTGCTAAACATCATACAGTAATTATCTTTTTTTGTCCTTTTTTGGCAAGCTGTATTTCTTGAGATTTGATCATTACTTCTGGACATGAATTTTATTATTACTTCGTTCTCAATGTTATACAGCTTTCTCAGTCATTTCAGAATCATGTAGCTGTAGAGTACTAACATAATACAGGAAAAAATTGATACATTTATATGCAACAAAGCTGGTTTTATGTTACTGAAAACATTTACTCCAAACTTTTGAACAGTAGCTCATTTGGCATTTCAGTTGTGAAATATGGGACGGCCTTAAATGGCCGAGCCTCAGCTTTCAGGCCTTGATCCGCTGAGGGAATGCAACAGGATAATCTGTTTGGGAATCCTCTGCACAACGCATAAATAAAGGAAGATGTTTGACAGCAGCCAATTCAGAGAGACAAGCATGAAGCAGTTCGGCTGATTCTAATCTTTACTTCACCCCAAATGAGGTCAACATCTATTCTTAGCTGCAGAAGAGCTTCTAGTTTTGCTTTTTCTAGTAAAGTATTTTGGAATCTTTGAAAGGCTCTGCATGGGTTGTTACTGTTTGGTTAAGTCCATTGATATTGTTTGGTCTCTGATTACTCCATTAATCGACAAAATAATCAGTAGGTTAGATAACTATATAATCAACAGAGAGAGCTCTACTTCAGTTTAGCTCAGACTGTTCCTGTCAAATTAGGGTTCTGTTGTTAATTTAACACAAGATCAGAAGGCAGTGTGATGAAGAGCATTGTTCGCATGGCATTAGGCTAAGCCTCTCTGTTCTGCACCTGTGAGTTCTCAGTAATTTATTCCATTATGAAGAATTTTATAATAATGATGGTACTTTAAAGTCATAGAATTTTCATATTAAATATTAAAGACCACCTGAAGTTAATATGTTAATAAGAAGTTAATAATCTATGTTAATTACTAATTACTTCATTAAAAACATTTTCTCATTTAACTTGCACAATAAATGCCAAAATAAAACAGGAGATAAATAATGCCCAGGGAGGTCTGGAATGAACTTTCATTGCAGTTATAAAATCATGAATTATGGCAATCTTAAAGTTCCACTTTTCTGTAAGTCACCTTTGTTGTCTCTGACAGTGAAGTTGGCATTGACGGAAGCTTCTGGTGCCAAACTGAAGAAGAACCTGTGACCTCCAACCGGCTGGTCAGCATCTGAGGCACTGACTGTTTGGATCCTCTGAAAGAGAAAGAAGCTTTGTAGTAATGTGAAAACACACAGGTGGAAAATTACAAATTCTGAGGCTGTTAAGACACAGACTAAGCTCAAGTCTAGACTAAAAAAAAATTTCCAATGGGGAATAATCATTGTCAATGCCCTTTAGCTGAACTATGCATTCTTTTCTTCAATAGTGTGACTGAATACACCGATGGGCCAGGACATTATCCTGGTCCTCCACATGTTGCCAATACAGCTCCAAACTGCTGAGGCATGAACTCTACAAGAGCTCTGAAGATGTCCTGTGGTATCTGGCACCAAGACATTAGCAGCAGATCCTTTAAGTTCTGTAAGTTATGAGGTGAAGCCACCATGGATTGGACTTTTTGTTCCAGCACATCCCATAGGGCTTGATTGGACTGAGATCTGGGGAATTTCGAGGCCAGGACAACACCTTGAACTCTTCGATGTGTTCCTTAAACCATTCCCGAACAATGTGTACAGTGTTGGAGAGCCCAACTGGAGAACACCATTGCCATGAAGGGGTGTACCTGGCCCGCAACAACGGTTAGGTTGGTGGTACATGTCCACATGAATGCCCAGACCTAGAACATTTCCCAGAGCATCACACTCCCTCCACCGACTTGTCTCCTTCTCACAGTGCATCCTGGTGGCATCACTTCCCCAAGTAACCAGCACGCATGTACCCACCCTCTCCAACACTGTACACATTGTTCGGGAATGGTTTAAGGAACACATCGAAGAGTTCAAGGTGTTGTCCTGGCCTTGAAATTCCCCATATCTCAGTCCAATCAAGCCCTATGGGATGTGCTGGAACAAAAAGTGTGATGTGCTGGAACAAGTAGCCAGGTACACCCCTTCATGGCAATGGTGTTCTCCAGTGGTGCTCTCCAACACTGTACACATTGTTCAGGAATGGTTTAAGGAACACATCGAAGAGTTCAAGGTGTTGTCCTGGCCTCGAAATTCCCTATATCTCAGTCCAGTCAAGCCCTATGGGATGTGCTGGAACAAAAAGTGTGATGTGATTTAAAAGAAAACAGGACTCATCGGACCAAACGACCTTCTTACATTAGTCTTCCAAGATTAGTTCTGCAACTCGCATGGCTATTATAGGTGCTTTTGAAGGTGGACAGGGGTTAGCATGGGCACTCTGACTGGTCTGCGGCAACGCAGTCTCTTACACAATAGGGTGCGATGCACTATATGTTGTGACACATTCCTTTCATAACCATCATTAAAAATTTCTGTGACTTGTGATATAATAGCACAAGTCGGTAGGTACTCAGCTGCCCAGGAGCACCCCACAAGTCTTGCTGTTTCAGAGAAGTTCTGAAACAGTCGTCTGGCCGTAACCATTTGGCCCTTGTCAAACTCGCTCAGGTCTGCACGTCTGCCCATTTCTCCCACATCCAACATACAGACTACAAGAACTGACTTGTCTCTTACCGTCTATGAGACAATCAGTGTTTTTTACTTCATCTTTGAGTGGTCATCATGTTTTGGGTGTATATTTCAGTGGAAATGTGTATGATTTACAAACCCAGAAGCAAATTGGATTCTCATCTTCGTAGATGAGCAAACGAGTTCAAATTTATGAACAATTTTGTTGCAGCAGTTGTATGCGATCCTCTGATATCAAAAGAGCTGCATTCTCACTGTATATTTTATATGGCCATCTTTGTGGAGAGGTGTGAATTGTTTTCAGAGCAGAAGGTTCTCACCCCTCCCCTTTCACAACATTTCACAAACAGAGAGACAACAGTGTCCTAGTTCATCTGATATCAGAGTTACAGGGAAAAACACTATTGATAATATTCCTTTAAAATATGCAAGTTGACATCCAGTCCACCGGCAAAATGGACACTAGTGGACCTGCAGAAAGAGCCCTTAAATTGAGAAAGATATACAGTGTGTGATGTACCTATAGAGAAATCGGAACATGGGAACTGACCTAATTAGGATTATTTAAAATAGTTTTGCACTTCTGCAGATTAATAAAAAACAAATACTTATAGTAAACTTCTACTCACAATCTTTCTACTTAACCTTACCCTTTTCAATTCCCCCCCAAAAAAATCAGGTTTCATATGCATATGAGCCTTGGTCTCTTAGCATATGTAAGACAATTCCATCAGTTGTCAGTGGTGGCCACAATCCCACAAAACATGGCTCAAATGTCTGGGAATAGTTCAGTTTTGACTGTATTATATACTTCCTGGCACAATTTACGAATATCACCACCACTTTTCCTTCAAAAGGACGCTATAACTTTGTCACTCATTTTGATGAGGAAAGGATTCCAAGTAACAAAAATTCTCCTGGGTTTTATCTCTTATTTTCTTACCCAATTTTCTCCACAATTTTGTCGTTGCCAGTTCCACCTGTTAACTATCACACAACGCTACGAAGGTGGGAGAGTGAAGATTAGCACCAGCTTCCTCTGAGACATGCGAAGCATCACTGCATCTTTTCAAACTGCTAATGCAGCGTCATTGGACAGCTCAACTCTCTTTGATGACAACACTAACTGCCAATTCTGTTTTGTCAGCAAACAGGCGCCTGTGTTGGCTAGCAATGCCTGAATTATGAGTGAAGGGGGAGAGCCAACCTACCCACCAGAGATGGCAAGGAGAATTAGTTAATTAACATATGATCACTGTGATCCAATTGTGAGATCATCATCCAATCAAGACACAGCATGTTTACACTTGCTCTTTTCAAATGTCGCTTCTACATCCAAATATTGATTGGACCTCATTTCCCTAAGCAATATTTACATTCTGAAGGACAGGTAGCACATCTGATCACAGACACAAGGCTATATGTTCTCTTAGGCTTTTGACCACAGATGGCTGTGGCATCACCAGAGATCAGACGTCACCGGAGATCACACTTCCAATGACAGGGCCAATGCTTAGACTACTGCGCTACTTGTGAGTCCCTAGAACGTTCACATGTTAACCAAATTTGATTTAAGTGGGGAAATGCACAGCAAGGCAGTATAAAAATAATGGTTAATTCAGCGTTTCAAATTCATAATATCATCATTACCTGGCCAGCTTTGGCATTTTCACAAACAAACGCCTCATCCACGTTGTCGAAGGTTGGAGCGTTGTCGTTTACATCCAGCACCCTGACGTAGACTGGCACGTGACTCATCAGGCTGTCTGAAAAGAAAACATTAGTGTTATGCGAACAGCTTGAAACCCTACTATATACAAAACCCATATATAACCCAGTGAATTTCCAAAAAAGTTGGGACGCTGTGCAGAATGTAAATAAAAATAAAATTCAATGATGTGCAAATCATTTAAACCCTATATTTCATTAAAAAGACAACAAATCAAATGTTGAAACTGAGAAACTGTTTTTTATTTGAATATATGCCCATTTTGAATTTGATTCCAACAACACGCTCCAAAAAAGTTGGGACGGGGGGATGTTTACCACTGTGTTTCATCACCTCTTCTTTTACCAACACTCTGTAAGTGTTTGGGAACTGAGGAGACCAATTGCTGTAGTTTTTAAAGTGAAATGTTTTCCCCGTTTTTGCTTAACATAGGATTTCAGCTTCTCAAAAGTTCAAGGTCTCCTTTGTTGTATTTTTCATTTTATAATGTGCCAAATGTTTTCAGTGGTGACAGGTCTGGACTGCAGACAGGTCAGTTTAGCACCCAGACTCTTTTAATACGGAGCCCTGCTTCTGTAATACGTGCAGAATGTGGTTTGGCATCGTCTTGCTGAAATAAGCGAGGCCTTCCCTGAAAAAGACGTCGTCTGGATGGGGGCAAATGTTGCCAAAACATGTAGATATTGTTCAGCAATGCCATGTGCACTAATGCACTCCTACACCATCATGAATACTGGCTTTTCCACTGCGCACTGATAACAAGCCTGATGGTTTTTAGCCCGGAGGACACAGTGTCCATGATTTCCAAGAAGAATTATAAATGTTGATTCATTAAAACACAGGACACTTTTCCACTTCCCCTCAGTCCATTTTAAATGAGCTCAGGCCCAGAGAAGGTGGCAGCATTTCTGGATCCTGTTTATATATGGTTCCTTCTTTGCGTTTAAGAGTTCTAATTTGCATTTGTGGATGCAGCGACAAACTGTTTTCATAGACAGTGTTTTTCAGAAGTGTTTTTGAGTCCATGCAGTGATTTCCTCTACAGAATCATGTCTATTTTTAATGCAGTGCTGCCTGAGGGCCCAAAGATCACAGCCAGCAAATACTGGTTTTTGGCCTTGTCCCTTGCATACAGAGATTTCTCCAGATTCTCAGAATCTTTTAATGATATTATGTACCGTAGATGATGAAAAGCAAATTTCTTTGCTACTTTATGTTGAGAAATGTTATTCTTGCATTTTTGCACTATTTACCTGTGCAGTCCTTCACAGAGTGGTGAACCCCTCCTCATCTTTACTTCTGAAAGCCTCTCTGAGATGCTCCTTTTATATTCAATCATGTTACTGACCTGTTCCCATTTAACCACAACTTTACCAGCCTTTTGTTGCCCCCATCCCAACTTTTTTGGAACGTGTTGCTGGCATTAAACTCAAAATGGGCAAAAAAATAATAAAATTTCTCTGTTTCAATATTTGATATGTTGTCTTTGAATCATTTTCAATGAAATATAGGGTTTAAATGATTTGCACATCATTGCAATTTGTTTTTATTTACATTTTTCACAGCATCCCAACTTTTTTAGAAATGGGGTTGTATTTAAAACATAAATGATCCGATTACACTTTAACATCTGCACGCAGAATCACAGCGGAGCACCAAAATGCACAAGAATCTTTCAGGCAGATGCAGCTAATCAAGCAATTTCTTTTACCATACAACTTTAATGATGCTAAAAAAGAAACATTTGTAGTTCCTTTGGCAAATAAACACTCCTGTGGTTGTTATGACAAATGGGTAGTTATATACTTTAGCTGTCATAACTAATAAAAGTAAAAATAACAGTCTTGTTTAAAACGTCTAAAAATGCCAGCTGCCCTTTATGTTGTGTGGGCATTGCATGATAAATGTCCTAGCATAAACTTTAAAACCTTTCAAATGTTGAGATTTTCCTACAAACCTTTAGCTATTTTCTAATAAAAGACTGTTTGAAATGACACTTACTGTTCTCAGTAGCCTGTACGGAAATGTTGTGCCACGCTTGCTCTTCCCTGTCCAGTGGACGAGAGATGTACACTGATCCATTGTTTGGATGGATGTTGAACACATGGTCCATATCTGTGCGCCAGTCTATTAGATATCTATTAACAGAGAACAGACACTATTGAGGCCCCGCTGGACAAAAGACAACCAAAAAAAAGCAGGAAAGTACATTAGTTCAACATTTTTCACAGTTCCGATACTTATTTAGATTAACTAACAAGCAAGCTCTACAGCTCTGTCTGTTAATTAGGTTTCATTTGAAGACTCTCAGATTGCGCCATTACTCTTTCCATTACCAAACGACTCATTCGCTCCCTCAGGCTTTCAGACCTTTTTTACAGCCGGTGTTAAAAAGTGAACTGCATGTGAATACCATGCACTGATAATAATGAGCACACTTCCAGTTCCACCTGGCTTTAAAGGGCCCGTATCATGGAAAAACGTAATTTTGTTCCATTTTTTATCAAAAGTTCACTCCTTACTTAGTACTTAGGCACTTAGGCACAATGTTTAAAACAGGGCAACCTCTGTGTTTTTGCTTGAACAAATACTGTATATCATTAGAACAGGTGTAAATGTAGACAGACCTCTGGGAAAAAAATTAAATACAAGCAAAATGTAGGAAGTGTGTAGGATGCGGCCACTCATTTTGACTGTATCTCTCTTTTCCCTTCACGTTATGAAAACTAGTTTTCTCATGTTGGTCAACATGTTCCCAGAGAGGTAGACATTTTCAGACTGAAATTGCATCTATACCAAGCCAGACGTGACAACACAGATACAGCAACAAGGTCAAATAAGGCTGAAAACAGTGGAGCTGTACTGAACTCGGTGTCAGAAACAGCCAAGAGAAAAAAATCCTCCCATATGCAATGTGTTTTCCCAAGTAACAGAAATTTACCCACAAAACAATAAATAAATAAAAGTGAAAACATATTACTGTGGTACTAATAAAACACTTTCTTCACTCTAATCTTTACCTGGCAGTACATGCAGATAAAATGGTCTGTTACGTTATACACTCGGATTGAGATGTTTCTTGAACTCCATAAACTCAATTAAATTTGATAAACGCCCAATAATTGCTCCCATATGCTGGGATAAAAGACATGTATCTGTAAACAGACTCAATAAACAGTCCTACACATTAGAATATGACATATTTGCCCATAACTTCAATGAACTCTCCTATACACTAGAATATATTATTCCATAAACAATTTACATAAGTCTTATACATTAGAATATAAAATATTAGCTTATAGACCACCTGCATAAACACTCCTATATACTAGAATAAGAGATATTAGTCCATAAATTACTTAAATAAACACTCCGATACAGTAGAATAAGAGATACTAGTCCATAAATTATCTCAACAAATAAGAGATACTGGTCCATAAATTACCCCAATAAACACTCCTATACACTAGAATAAGATATACTGTTCCATAAGTTACCTCAATAAATGCTCCTATACACTAAACAACCTCAGTAAGCACTCCTACACACTAGTACAGTAGACAGTATTCCATAAACAACCTCAATAAACACTCATATCCACATCACTATATTGGTCCATAAACAACTTCAATTAACGATCCTATACACCACACATGGGGAATATTACTTCATTAACAACCTCAATTAACACAACTATTTGCTAGAATAGAAATGTTAGTCTATAAACACCCTCATTAAACACTCTTATACTCTAGAACAGGAGATACTAGTCCATGAATAACCTCAGTAACTGCTGCTATACACAACTATAGAAACATAACATGGCAATAGGACAGCAGGAGGCTACAATGACTGAGGAGTTGGAACAATTGATTGTATAAATGATATTCACTCACTGAGCACTTTATTAGCAACACTATACCAATACTGGGTAGGGCCTCCCTTTGCTCTCAAGATAGCCTCAATTTGTGTGACAAGAAATCCACAAGATGTTGGAGATATTGTTTTGAGATTCTGGTCAATGTTGACATGACATGGAACTGCATCATGCAGATTTTTTAGGTGCACTTTCATGCTGTGAATCTTCCACTCCACTTCATCCCAAAGATGTTTTACTGGATTCAGATCCTGTGAGTGGGAAGGCAACTTTGGCTTTGTGACATGCTGCATAATCATGCTGGAAGTAGCCATTCGAAGATGGGTAAGAAAGAAGTGGTCAGCAACAATTCTCAAATAGGCTGTGGCATTCAAGCAATGATCGATTGGTATTAATGGGCCCAAGTATGCCAAAAAACATTCCCCACACCATTACGCCACCTCCACCAGCCTGGACTGCTGACACAAGGCAGGTTGGGTCCATGGATTCCTGCCGTTGGTGCCAAATTCTGACCCTACCATCTGTGTGCCTGAACAGAAATTCATCAAATTCATCAAATGTCCAGTTTTGGTGAGCCTGTGCCCACTGTAGCCTCAGCTTTCTGTTCTCAGCTGACAGGACTGGAACCCTCTTCTGCTGTCGTAGCCCATCCACCTCAAGGTTTGACGTGTTGTGCATACTGAGATGCTTCTCTGTTCCCAATTGTACAGAGTTTTATTTGAGTTACCGTAACCTTTCATTCATCTCAAACCAGTCTGGCCTTTCTCTGTTGACCTCTATTATCAATAAAAGCATTTCCGTCAGAACTGCCGCTCACTGGATGCTTTTTCTTTATTGCACCATTCTGAGTAAACTCTAGAGACTGTTGTACGTGAAAATCCCAGGAGTTCAGCAGTTCTAGAAATACTTAAACCAGCCCACCTGGCACCAATTGTGCTACAGTCAAAATCACTGAGATCGCATTTTTTCCCCATTCTTACTGTTGATGTGAACATTACCTGAAGCTGCTGGCCCGTATCTGCATGGTTTCTATGCACAGCCCTACTACCACACAACTACCTGATTAGATAATTGCATGAATGAGCAGGTTTACATGTGTTTCTAATAAAGTGCTCAGTAAATATATATATACGACAAATGTAATTAATCATGATTAACTATACAAAATAATACGGTTACTTCTTTTAATCATTTGTCCCTAGATTTTCATCCATATAACCAAATAAAATCCTTAATAAAAATTACTAACTTGTACATTTTCTGTTAGCCTTTAGTTGGTCTTTAGTTAAAATGTTATTGAGAATATTTCACACAGTGCTATCGTTTGTATACAACCAAATCAACTCCTCAATTTTCAACAGTAAGGGACCAAAAGAAACCACCCTATAAAAAATAGTATTTCCTACCCTGATTAGACGTGAAAAGTCAGCAAGGCCAAGTCTTTCTCCTGAAGGTCCACCACCATGCAGAGATTATTTCCAAACCTAATATTACACCCCCACTAACACCCCTGCCATGAATACATGCACTGCATTTTAATGTAAAAATGGCCTTGGGAGTAACTAATATGAATCACGTCTACACAGTTACGTGTCAGTTTTAATTTTAAGATACTAAACTCAGCCAGGAGCACTCGCCATATGAGAAGGTTCTGTAAGGCCATTCATTAAGCACACAAGTTAAACACTCGTTTATTTTCTCTCCTGATTAATGGGCCGAAGGGCAGCTACAAGGAACAAGGAAAAAAACACCGCCTCATGGGGTAAAAGAGCATAGATCTTTGGAACTCTTTTTCTTATGAGCCCTGTCTGGTTATAAGAATTTACATAAACAGTTCACCTTTGCAAAGCAATTGAATACAATATTCCTGTACTCCAGAACAGGAGATATGACTCCATTAACAACCTCAATAAACATTCCTATAGGAAATATTAGTACATCAACAACTTCGATAAGTGTTCCAATACACTAGAATAGGAGATATTCTTTTCCAAACTCTTGTTAGAAGTGCATACTGAAACTCCTTTGTATTAAACACCTAAAAGGTTTCAGTACTGATGAGTGACATCACAAGAAGATAAAATGCGAGGCCTTTGGCATTATTCCCAAGGTAGGGCCTTTTTGAGGTGCTCTGTCAGCTCTGCAGTTTCTACAAAGGAAATGGCAAGATCAAGACAGCTTTCTATTTAATATGTTAAGTTATTGGAAGCTCACATAGAAAATGTTCATTTATTAAAAACCTTCTGAAAAGCCAGGTGTCCCCAAACTGTAAGTGTATATGATTTTTGTGCATGTCACACCATTGTTGCGACAAAACAGCCACGCCATAGCTGATTTATCTACAAAAACTGGGCACATGGATTTTCTGACTACTGGTTATTGCTCTTCAAGACAGATGATCTATTACGTTACAAGAAAGAAGCAGCAAAGTCATCAGAGCACTGCCAGTGCCTATGATTTTGAGAGATTCACTATAAAACCTGGCATGATCTTTGTTTTATACAGCAATAAAAGACAGCTTGCATAAATACACATTCATAGCTCTGGCATCGTTTCATTTCTGGGTGTACAGCATTGGCTGCTTTGTAATGAGAGAAAATGGAGATAATAATGTGGAGCTCGAGTGCAGTTTTCAGCACAATGCTATATCTTACAGGAGATGTAATTCTTTCTCTGCTGGGACTACTGATCGTGATTAAGAAGTGGATTTAACAGCACAGCAAACCAGCGCTGGAGGTTCTTAAATCCAGAATATGGGCACCCAGTATGAGGGATTTTCACTGGCTAGGGAAATGAACAGTGTGCGCAAAGTAATTAACACATCTGACAGCTCCAGCAAGATGATTCCTCTGCAGAACAATAGCATAGCAGACATTTCAACACAAGCCCACTGTGATAAAGACTAGAGCTCCCTATTCAAGTCCGTGCACAATCTCTCTAATTAAGGGTTAATTCCGGGTCAGACACGGCTAATATCAGCTATCAAGTGTTCGTGAAGAACCTGCTCTGGAATAAATGTGATTACAGGGTGACTGGCTCTCGCTGAGTCTGCAGGTGTGAGCTCAAAGATGTTCTGGATGTTAGCCACAATATAAGACTCAGTTCGGTTTAACTTAGGGCTTGACCAATATAAAAATGTTGTCACCAATACTTATTTAACGTGCTAAAAATTCAAATAACTGACAATAAATTACTGACTGATGTGATTTCAGAAAAGTATTGAAAAAATAACACACCCCTCACGTGCTTCCAAACGTTTCTCATTTACTGTCTTTTGTGGGAACCAATATCAATATCAGAACCAGGCAACTGGCTGGCTATGAGAGTAAAATGGGAGGGGAATATGAGATATATGAGATCGAGGTATGTGTTTCACTTTATTTTTCCTTCACTATTATTTATTAAGAATCTGGGTGCAAGATAACAGAAAAAAATTCACAACTAATCATTATTAAATTACTGTCATAGCGAGCAGCGAAATACAATTCAGAGGGATACTGCCTAATCTGGCAACTCTGACCAGGTTGCTAAGATTGTTTGAACATGACAGTGTTTAGTAGTGCAGGAGAAGTGAGCGAGTATGTGCTAAACTCTGCTGTGTCTGTCTCATGGTGCAGTTTTAACAGTTTTCTTTCTGCTCCGGAAGGACTTCTCATTAAACAGCATGCTGCCGTTTATTCTGGGAAATAAATGCAGTGCAGAGCAGGCTAGATAGCATTCTGAAGCAGTATGAAAAGCATCTGGACTGAACCAGGCAATTAAATCCAACATTATAGCCTCAAATTAGAGCTCTAATACAGGCAGTTAGGAATGGAGTCTCAACAGCTCTATCTCTGATTACTATTGAGACGTCACCACAGGTTTGACATGGAAAGAATATGTGACTGACATGAAAAAAGGCTAAGCATAACTTGCTTTTTTGCATGACCTGCAGGCAGATTACCTTTAGATGCGCTGCAACTGCACACTACTGGTGACTCTCTAGCATTTGGCTTCATCAACAAAATACTGATAAAAACAATGCACAGAAATATGTGCTTTCATTAAAACAGATAAAAGTACTGGTTGTTTTAGCTGCTTTTCCATTTTTTATCCTTTTCCATATTTTAATCATCAAATTTAGTGCTTTTTTTATTTGCAGAATTAGTAAATTCCACAGATTGCCATTTTTAGTGCTTATTTTGTTAGATGGCAGCTCAGCAGGCATTGAAGAAATTCTACTGGAGTATTTTTACTTATCTGAGCCAAATTGTTCTGTGTAGTATTTAACACTCTTGTAAAACATTTAAAGAGATATTGTTAGTACTTCATTGGTAGGATTTACGCTTATGCAAATAAAACTGAAACGGTAATACTGGAAGATTTTGTAATATTTTAGGATATGCTGGTCTAGCCCTAGTTTTATTTGTATGGTGAATTCTAACAGCCACTGGTGTCAGATCAAAACCTCAAAACTTTCTCCTTTTCATCAGGGCTCCAGACTGCCACTAAAATGATTAATTATTAACTTGTGAGTAATAAAATGAATTAACTCATCAGTGGCGACAAGTAGCAATTTTGGATTATTATTATTATTACGGGTAACTATCTATTACTATTGTTCTGTGTTTATTACCTTTTTTGTTTTTAGTATATATGTTTTAGCATTTTTCATTTAAAACGTACCTGATAGGCTATGGCTATCTGCCTATCAAAAAAAACAGCGTGTTAAAAATGGCGAAGTCAAAAATATCACATTTTTTAACACAATCTACATCTCCGTCAGACCGTAAGAGGTCAACTGCTCAACCTCAGCCTGACTCAGGACCAGTGAACCAGTGAAAGACTCACATGAAGATGTACTTGAACAGCTGTCCACTTCAAGCATTTCAAACAAAAGTACGACAGAAAGATTTCAAAACTTCTTGGCTTCATGAATTTGCATGACTCAGATATGGTAACATAAAGCAGACTATACTGCGAATTCTGTTCGAAAGCAAGACAAGATGTAGCTGGAACAATGAATTTCTTAACAGGAACGAATCATTTCAATAAAGAGGCGGTGAAAAAACATGTCGAGAATCAAACGCTTATAAATGCATGTGATTTAATTGCAAAAAGTGCTCCTAAGAAAACTCCCCTAGCCCACGCAGTTTCTCGTGCATGGGAAAAAAACAGCCAAGAAAGAATTTAAAGAGCTTAAAATTAAATTCAACACAGCCTACATGATAGCACGTAAAGATCTACCCTTCACCAAATTCACCTCCCAAATCTTGTTAATGAAAAACAGCGGACTGGATGTGTCGAAGACGTCTGATAATACATATGACAAGAATCAGGCACACTCGAAGGCAGAGATACTTAAATTACAGAACTGACCTGAGGTGCGTTGAAAAGCTGTATTTTGCATAATATTATTTGGCACTTAAAAATGCTATTGGCGCCTGATTTTTTTCTTTTAGGAGCCAGTGGCTCCTTCAGCTATTTTTTGTCTGGAGCCCTGTTCATTTTGCACACCATTTGCAATGGCAGTCGCCTTTTACATGAACATTCCATGACGAAAGGACCACTACAAATATCACTACATTAACGTATAATAAAGTGCCACAAGCCATTTTTTTCTTCTTCTATAAAATGACCAGTTCTGAAATATGAGGTTTTGATAATTCGATAACAGAGCAACAGTGAAAACTGAGATGCTTGATGGTTAACAACTGGCAACCATATCAGTCAGTAAAACACTGTTTAAATAAAACCAATGTCTGTTTTAAATTTATATGGTTTTTGAGCACAGAAAATTACAGATGACCATATTATCAGTTATTAAAATTTTTACGTCCATAAAAGCTTAAGAATGTGAATCTGGACGTACTTGACAATGTTTCGGCTAGCGTCAGGGTCCACAGCGCTGACAGATCCGATGATGGTTCCAATCTCAGCGTCCTCTTTGACCTCCATGATGTAGGCAGGTCGTTTGAAGACAGGCGGCTCGTCTACGTCCTCCACCAAAACCTTCACCGTGGCTGTGTCTCTGAAGGACTCGCGTGAGTGAAAGCGTGGATCCAGATAAACGTTCTCCACCTGAACCCTCAAAGTGTATGTTTTCCTTTTCTCGTAGTCCAGAGGCTGGAGAAAAGAGAAAAGGCAACAGTTTGCACTTCATATTTATGAAATACTCTACTTCATACTGACAGGAACTGCTGAATCCATGTCACAAGCTCTGAGTTAAACACTGTAAGCTGTCTTGCTGTTAAAGTAAACTCAAGTCCTTATTGATCATATGCATCATGTATCAAGGACATCCGTACAGTAAAATGAAGAGTTATAGTAAGCTTGTACATACAGGTATTTGACTGGAAAAAAACTGCAAGACCAGCAAATTAAAATCTTGCCAGACGCAATGTCTGGTAAAAACATTCACTCAAAGCAATCTAACATTTGTGTTTGTATATCTGGCGACACTCATTGATTTCAGTATGGTAGTCTAGGCAATAAAAGGTACAACTGGCTGACCTTTGTCAGAGTGATGACTCCCTCCTGAGTGATGCCTTTGGTGGAGATTTGGAACATATCCTGGTCATCCATGATGGTGTACTCCATCTCTGCGTTTTTGCCCGTGTCCGCATCTGTAGCTTTCAGTGTGCCGACTGCCCTGCCCGGCTCTAATGACTCAGGAACGGTGAACTGATAAACACCTGCAGCACATTGTCAGCAGAGAACAGCTAATGAAAACATCCTTCCTTTTCACTGAATTTATTTTAGTTGTGTTCAGTGACAGAGAATCACTAATTTTTTTCCCTTTTCAGGAAAGCTGCTCAGGCATCGTCAAATTAGCACCACAGCGCCTCTAGGAGTTTAGCAGGGGTGTAATAATACATCTGTTTTCAGGTTTGGTACTATTTTTGATTTCGAGTTCAAGAATCAATATGATTTTTAATATTTTGTGTTAAAAATGTCTTGATTCTACAAAGCTCTAATTATATATATACACATATTGGATTGGCACAGACGAGGAGTCGGCAACCCAAACGTTATGAAGAGCCATTTTGTCCTTTCAACAAAAAACAATCCTCCTTGGGACCTAAAAAATGTTATGTCCATTTTATTGAAGTAACGTTTTACCATCTTGCCTCTAAATATGTCTCAGTATGTATTAATGTCCTAGTATAAAGCTAAAAAATATAATATAAATGAAAACGCAGACTTACTTTGCTCTGCTTCAAGCTTTAGCTCAGCTATAGCTGCTTTTCTTGCATTTCCAGCAGGATACTGTTCCGCAAATGTAGAACAGTTTCTCATAAAACGTCTTTAAACGTTCAAGTTTTTACGAAACTGAAGTCAGCTTCTCATTCGCCAGCTTCTTATTCGAATTTTCCCATTCCACCTTAAATCTCAAAATGTAACTGCTGCACCATTTAAGGTGGAATGTGACAATTCGAACAAGGAGCTGGCAAACGGGAAGCTGACTTCAGCTTTGCGACTTTTTAGTGTTTGACAGCGTTTTCTCGCTGTAGATTAAATGTAAAAATCCATTACTCTCTGAATTATCAGTATTCATCTTAAATCTTTCTCTTCGCCTTTTCGTTAGCTACTAACTAGGCGAGACTGTTATCTGCGTTGTTATGGTGACCAACAGTCTGCGTGCAAATCTTCAGGGTTAAAGGGTGAATTAGCAGTTACACATTAACTCCAGTGTTCAAGACCATTTATTGTTAAAACTGTGTTGAACGATCAGCAGAGCTTTATTTTACTGCAAAAAAGGATTATTTTATTTTTACTTAAAAATCTTCTGCTTTGGAGCCGCAACAGGGCAGCAAAAAAGCCACATGGAGCTCCGCAGCTGCATGCTGCCGACCCCTGACATAGATAAATAAAAGCTCTGCTGAGCCACCCTCTGATAAAATAAGCTCAAAAACGGCAAGTAACTTCAAAAAGCAGTCATTTGATCATGGGTGCATTTACAGCACACGCCTTATTCCCTCCCTGCCAACTTTACTGTGATAGGATGCACCCAGTTTTGATTACTGACAGTAGTTTCATTGAAACACTTCTCATTTTTCACTACTGTATTACTGAAATCGCTACAGATAACCAGAAAAACCTGCAGATTGTATGTTTCAGTAGAGGCATACAAAAGCCTTAGTTGCCTCAGTACTAAAGAACTGCACTGCTATTTACAGTGACCCCTGGATTGAGAATTTTTGTTAGTGTGACAGTAGAATAGTTAATTCTGAAAAACAATCAATAGCTTTTCACCGAGACAGCTATTTTAATCAAGAGAATCATAGCATGAAAATGAAACCCTTCATTTCTTCACACGCTCAATAGGTGTTTAATCAACACATGTAAGTTCAAGTTGTGCTCAAATTAGCAACAAAAGGTTTTTCTGCAGCCCACTGCCTTGGGTAGAATACAAATAATACAACAATGTTATTTGTTTTCAGGTCTGAGTTTTCGTTTGGACATCATAATTGAAGGGTGGGAGATGTGGCAAACAATAAGTGACACCGCAAGACACTTTCATAATACACAATACAGAGGCTTGCAAAAAGCCCTTTAAAAAATTAGATTTGTCTGGATTACAAATGACACTTTAATATTTTGCGCTGTCTTGTCTTATATTTAATTGACTTACCCTCAATATTAATTTATTTGAAGTAACATTGGTTTTATGTAAGAAAATATTTTGTGAGGAAAAATTACTAACTAAAAAATGCTGTTTGCATCAGTATTCAACCTCTGTGCTGTGGAAGCTCCAAGTTTACACAGATGAAAGATACTGACCTAACGAGGACACAACTGCCGTACAACTGGCCACCTGTGAATCATTAAAAAAGTTCACCTTTACTGGATAAAAGACCCCCTTAATTCAAGTCCCATTGGTCAAACTGTGAATCTGAGAAAAAGCTGTGAAAATGAAGAACAAAGAGCACTTTAGAAATTAGAGATAAGGTTATAGGCATGCAAAAGATAGGAAAAGGCTACAAAATAATATCCAAGTGTTTGGATATCCCAGTGAGCATTGTTGGATCAACTGTGAGGAAATTGGAAGGAAGCTGCAGCATATCACCCAGGCACTGCCCAGTACCTCAAAACTCAGCGTCAGAGCAAGAAGAGGACTTGTGAGGGAGGCCACAGAGAGGCCAACAATCAGTTTGAAGGAGCTACAGAGTTCAGTGGCTGTGATTCGAATGAAGGTGCACCAGTAAACAACATCAAGAGCTCTGCATACAACTGGCCTGTATGGAAGGGTGGTTAGAAAGAAGCCATTACTGAGGACAAAGCACATTTGGAATTTGCCAGAAAGCATCAGAGTGACCCAACTAAAATGTGGTTAGATGAGACTAAAATGGAGCCTTTGACACAAATTTAAAATGCTATATGTGTGACCAACCTAACAATGGCCATTCCTCAACAAACACCATCCCAGCAGTGAAGTATGGGGCAGCATCATGTTGTGGGGATACTTTTCCTCAGCAGGGACTGGGCATCTTGTAAAACTGAAGAAAAGATGCAAAATACAGAAAAATACTGCAAGGCAACCTGCTTTAGCCTGCTAAAAATCCAAAGCTTGGTGAAATTTCACCTTTCAGCAGGACAATGATCCAAAGACAATGGCCAAGTCAAAGTCCAGATCTCAGTCCAATAGAGAATCTGTTTGAAAATTAAAGTCCACAAGAGTCATGCAACCAACTTGAACAAGCACATCTGCCAGAAAGAATAGGCGAAAATCAATCCCGAACAGTGGGTAAAGCTAGGAGAAACTTATCCTAACAGACTTAAAACTGTATTTGCAGCCAAAGGTGGTTCTACTGAGAGGTACTAGTCTGGAGGTTTTGAATTCTTATGCAAACGGTATTTTTCATTTTTTTTTTATCTCCCGACAAATAATAAATTATGACTTTGAAAACGTACCTGTCTTTGAAAAGGTAGGAGCATATTAGTTTGCAACAAAAACACTGGCTGGAACAATCTGTGATAGTGTCACTTGTAATCAAGACAACTGATGACTTTTAAGGGGGATGAAAACTTCTGCAAGGCACTGTATGTGTAATAACGGTTAGTTTTGTCTGAGGTTTGCAAACAAGCTAGAATGGATAAAACACAGTAGAAAACAGTAGTGTCACATTAAAAAATGGCTATGAAAAATAATTTTTTTAACATTTGGAAAAGCAGAATAAGGAGGAACAATTGGTCATAATAAATGAATAAAATAAGATGATAACAGAATTGAAATGGCAGCAGTAACCAGCTACACTGGTTGTCCTCTAAAATTAGTCTAAACCTGTCTTTTTATGATGGATGCAGTTGTTCAGTATTCTAGGAGTACTGATCATAACCATGATATACCCAGAAAAGAAGAGCATTGTGATGTAATTTATCACAATTACTATAACACACAGTCTTTTTGCCCACTTCTATAATAAACTACTATTTCTAAAGTCATTTTGGTAGCAGTTTGCTTTGTGGTACAGGTAATACTCAGTGTTTACCAGGCAAGCACGTAGATATTAAAAGCCATATTTAATAAATATGGTAAATAGCATGCCAATTGCCTGGAATTGCAGGCAAATTAAAATGAATGACACTGGAACAGCAGTAGTAAGTAGTTTAAAAGAATGTGATGTCGTGCTGAATATGCATTAAAGCAGCATCAGCATGTACTGCCTCGTAGCCAATATATGCACACAAGCTGCATCATCAGAACAGAGTGGGGTCATGGTGTCCATGCAACTGCGGTGTGTCTCACCCTGAGGGAAGCGCGGTGGATTATTGTTGATGTCCAGCAGAGTGATGTTAACTGTGGTGGTCCCTGAGAGGCCCCCCATCTGTCCTGCCATGTCCTTGGCCTGAATCACCACCTGATAGTGTTCACGGACCTCGCGGTTCATATTGGGCAGGGCTGTCCGGATGATGCCTGAGTGAAAACAAAGGCTATGATCATTCAAAGCATATATATATATATATATATATATATATATACAAAATTTAGTGTCGTACTACTGTAATGTGTAATTTCAGTGATCACAACTGATATAACACATGCACATTGCTGTGATGACAAGTCATTTCATGTAAGCACAATTTTTTTTATCTACCTCAGACTCACTAACTGCACATACAGAAATGTGTACAACAGTACATATAGTTATATTTCATTCAATAAGTTTTATTTCATAACTTATTACTGTACAACTGTACATTGGAAATGCAGTGCAATAGTAGTGTATATGTGTATATATTTTGGTGTTCATATATTTCTTTTATATATATATACATATTTTTTGTATATAAATTCTACAAGGGGCTACGCACCTAAGATTTTCACTCACCTTTCACGTGATGTGACACATAAAATATAAGAAACGTGTTTCATAAGATCGAAAGTACATATAAATTTATAACCCCAAAAACATTCAGTGATGGTGAATTCTGGACTTTGGGGTGGACAGTCCATTGTTCTGAGAACACCAGCAGCTTCTATGTTTGATTTGCAAATTTTCTTTTCTTTTTAAACAAAAACGCTTGTGTATTTTTGCAGATCTGTGTTTGATTTTCTCTTTTCTCTCAAAAATGAAAGCTTCAAGTGCTGTTTATCTAATGGGGACAGTTTTGGTGGTCTACTGCACACACACACATACACACACACACACCCGCACACAGATTATCATCCCACATCCAAGGTAAACTGTGGGACAGGGCTCATCTGAAAGAAAGCATAATAGCAATAAGCTGCCCCGGTAATCTGCTAATGCCTTTTTATGTTTCATTTCTCTTCTTTAAGCACATATAGCAGATTTGCTTCAAAAGTGCAATTTACCCACTATTACATTTACATTTGCTTGTGCGCTGTCCTTAATCTCCATCAGTTCTTTCCATGGGTGGGGAAGAGCAGTAAAACAGAGCAAGGGATAGAGCAGTGTGTGTGCAATGTGCTAGACAGAAAGAGAGAACAGAATTGTGTATAGTGAAGCGTTCTTAAACCGACCTGTCTCTGGTTCTACAGAGAAGTATGGCTGTCCCTGCAGAATGCTGTACACCACTTTAGCGCTGTTACCGTACGTAGCATCATCAGCATCTGTGGCCGTCACCTGCACGACAAATGTACCTGAACAAAAGAGAGAGAGAAAAAATTCCATCTAATCAAATGTCTTACTATTAGGGATGTACTGATCTGATACGAAAGATGGGTATCAGAGGTAATAAAAATGTATTGATCAATTAATATCATCTGTATTAAACTCAATCCATCTCTAATCCTTGATTTAGGCTGTTACCCCATCGTGTTCTACTTACACCTCTGACACAGAAGGGGCACTGACATGAGCATACATCTCGTAAAACAGATCTAAAACAGTTCAAAGCCACATTCGAATACTTAATATAGACACAAATGACGGTTAAACTCTGTATTAATGTGACAATAATTAAAAACCATTGTGCTGTTCATAGAACAGTCTTTGGCCATAGGTTGCTTGCTAGCCATAGCCTACTGTTAATAAGCTACATAGCTTGACAAAAGTAATGTTTCTTGTGATTATTACTGATAATAAATGAATTATTGAACATAGATATATTTTATCATATTGTATTTTGTTGCAGCTTTATAAAGGCCTAACAACACCCCATAACCACTCCTTGTACAGTTATTATAGTCTCGCAAGCCAGACCTCTGTCTATCGTCCTGTCTAACAGGGAAGGCTGTTTGACTGATGCACAAAATAACCAATCATAATCTGCTGTTCCTGTGTGACCAACCTAGTGTTTAAACTCTCTGTCTTCATGTGACACTGTAACACACTGCCTCTCAACATGTGTACAACCACATAAGCAAGTCTCTTTAAGACTATTTAACAACTTGTCAGAGTCTGAGACAAGTGTGTGATGCTTTAGGCATGCAGTTTTCACAGTGTTAATTGCTGGGGTATAAGCTTCCTTTACATCAGCTCTGCAGCTTCAGTGCCATCTCCAGTGCAGGTTTATAAAAGCTCTAATTAACTGAAAGCTAATACAGAGGTGGTACAGTAAGAAACCTTTTTTTAAGTAGAAAATGAAAATGTGTAATATCTGCAATGCCAGTGCAGTTAAGCTAGTTGAGCCTTTATGTAAAACAGTTAAACTAGCAACATATAAAGTTGTGTGAGCAGCTATTACAAACGTATTGGTAACAGTGAGTTAAAAAGCTGAGAAAAAGGAGCTACTTTGCGCATGTTAGAGGAACCAGAAGTATGAAAACAGGATATTCAAGACAAAATGATCATTTAAAAACCAAAAACACAAAATATTGTAATTGCACATCTTAGCTACACTGCACTGATTTAAGTATGTTTAATGTAGGTGAATGTACACTGTGTGGCTGTATCATCTATGAAAATACTAAAATTTGATCAGACTCAGTATCACGGGGTTATTCAGTATTTCAGTAAGTACAGGAGACAAAGGATGATGGTATCACTCAGTGGTTGTTTCTGCAACAATTTTTAAATTTTTATATGGACCATTCTACAAAGTTACTGAATTCTACCAAATATTGTGGTCCCACAATAAAAAGAAATTTAGAACAAAACAATGATGTTAGATATTAACAATGACTGTTATGATCTATTTAAACCCAAGGCACTGAGACAGTAATATATGCAAAATCATTATTTATAGGGACTTTTCTCTTGGGAGGTGTCTGTCATAAACCCTTAACCTTTCAACCTGTGAAAATCATTCTTTAACTTTTTGTGTATTTTCAATGTTGTTTTTTAAAAAGATCTTTTGGGTTTCTTTAAAATTAAGTTGTAAGATTTAGATTTATCACAAGTTTCATTTTAAATAATAAAACTTAAAAAATGCTGTCCCACGTTTTCATGTCACTAATTGAGTTGTGGTCCATGGGCGGAGTCTTATTTTAGCCACACTGCAATTTAGAGCAGGAAGTGAGGCTGCATCCCCGTTCCTCATGGCCACATGGTGAGCAGTTAGATTCCATTGTTTTGAATTAAATGTGTCCGAATGTCTGAAAATCAGTGTGTAACTTTAAGAACTATCACTACTGAGACACATATTTTCTACAATTAAGTTTTTGTGTTATAATGAAAAATATTTTGAATTTATGTGTGTACACCTGTTAAAAAAGTTTGCTAGTCATGTACTAGCTAGTGTTTCTGAGTTATGAAGTAGCTAAAATGATCACTACCAAAACAGTCACTACAGAAACCTTTGGTAAAGTTTCAGTCAGGTTATGACTGTTTTAGTAGTGATATAATAGAAAGTTCAATCGTTTATTTCAACAAAATATATATAACTAAGGTACAGAGTCAATGCAAAAAGATTTCAGTCTAGTGTCAAAGTCAGTTAAAAGTCCAAAATGTGTTTTAAACTCTGACTTGGAACCAATTCGGTAGAATAAATTATGTAAGATACCCTTAGTTGTCTGTTACAAATAACAGTAGTGTAGAAAGTTTGTGTCAGATGCAAATAGTATTACAATGTGCTCAAGTACAGGGGTTGGTTGTAACTGTAGGTGGATTATAAAATTATTTACTGAGGTACAAGTAAATTTTTCACTGTTTGTTACCTTATATGAATGGGTTCCTGTAAGGAATGTAAGAGGGCCTGTTGTTCTTTGCTCAGTCTCCCAACATTATGTAATGGGTTATAACCAAGCCTGCCCAGGTCGGTCAAGAGATACATACAAGCTAGATATTTTTAGCATGTATGTTTGAAACTAGCATTCATTTTACACGTCAAATAAAACTAGAGAAACTGGGGGATGTGTGAGCACAGTAGTGACATCAACTCTGTAGCCCGTTTTCGATTTGCTTGCTTTAGGATTGGGTGAAAACACCGGATGCCCTTATTTATTATAAATTCTTGAGTCATATGCCAATGCAAATCAAACACCAGCTTTTGTTTTATGATACAATACCATTTCATTGTCTGATTTCTCCAGAATGTTTGTGTGTCCTAAGCCATTCTGTTTCACATACAATACAAATATACTGCAGACCATACACACAACAAACATCAAGAGGTACAACTGTTTGTTCCCCCTACAAATACAAAAGCAAATAGACTTGCACATATTCTCATCATACCATACGACCAAAAATAACACTGGATAGCTCTCTTCACCCCCCAAATGGCCTAATCACAATAATATTATCTGTCTCCTTTTTGCTGCTTTGCATGCACAGCACACATGGACTGAAATGATGAACTCCTTCACACAGCTGAACACGAGCAAGCGTTCCCCAAAAGCCCTTTAAAAGTGCTACGCTTGCAGAGTGATCACTGCTACATCATCCACTCTGAGTCATACGCCAGCTGCAGTAAGAGAGCAGGTCAAACTCACTCTGTCCTTACACGGTACATCCGCCCACACATTACAACATACATCAAAAACTGCAAATATAAAATCCATTCAGTACTACAATAGACATTTGCTACATAAACAAATGGAACAAACAAATTCAGTTTTGTCACTAAAGGGGTTTCAGTATTACTCTACTGTATTTACTAATGACTATTTCCATAATCGATTAAATCAGTCTATTATGACTTGGATTAACTGGCTGATGTTGAAATGAAAAATACAGTTATAAGGACTCATCCACACATATCCAGATATTTCTTTAACGCCTTTTCAACAGTAGCTATAAAATGCAAATTACACTTGTTCGTCTTTATAAGTGAACATGCAAGTCAACATTTGAAAGAAATATATTTTTTAATTGTGCTATTTGAACATGATTTTTGCTGCAGTGGTACAGACTTAATTGCTCACTAGCAGCTCAAGAAAACAGTCACAGTCGCAACATATCACACACAGGCAGCCAACAATGTCCTAGTTAATCTGATAACGGAGTTATAGACAGAAAGAGTTTATTTAATTTTTTTTAATAATATTTTCAAAACGTTAGATTTCTTGATAGAGTCGGAATGGCCACTAGGGGGCTTGCAGAAAGAGGTTAAAAAAGGTAGTTTTTTTCCTTCATTTTCAAAAAGATCTCTGTCCACACCAACAGCGTTTTTCAGAAATCGCACTCTCCACATGACTCACACGCCATGATATCTCTGATACCTCATAATACCTCAAGAAGAATGTTTTGAGCATGTGTACTGTGCAAAATATCGAGGGCACCGAGCAGAGATGTTCATGACAGCATCATGTTAAAAACACAGTCGGCATTGACTCGCAGGCTGTCAGAGCTCCATCATTCAATCACACAAAGTCTGATTTCTGCCAGAAAAGAAAGCCTACTGCCTGCTGCCGTGTGGCTGTTTCCGTGGCTACACCACTGCCTCTGAAACATCCACACAGTCCTGATCAGGCAGAGAAGCTGAGTGTTGCTAGCTTTTCACTCCACTTAATTGCGGAGGATTTTTTTTTATAATTATTTGAATTTCAATCATGATCATTAGGTTACATGTCTTTAGAATCACTGACACTCTTTAAAAAATTGTAGTCAAGTTTAAGAACTGAGCTCAGTGCATTCTGATGCCTCTGCACTACAGTTTAATGATAAACTAAATTCAGTTAAAAATGTTATCACCCCCCAAACTGCCAAGCACACAGAAACAACACAGTCATCAGTCATATTTCAGACAGTGAGGCAGCCTCAATGACTAAAACACAGCAAGAGGCATGAGCAAGTTAAAGCCCTGTCTACTCATTTTCATGATTTTCTTATAACCAGTATCTATAGTTTTTGTAATGTTTATACTATGACCTGGCAGAGGAAGAATGTTGTTGGTCTTTTCTATTGAGAGTTTTTTTAGTTACTTTTTTTCTGCCATTTTCTTTAGTTTTATTTGAACTGGTGAAAAGCATTTTACACACACACACACACACACACACACACACACACACACACACACACACACATATATATAAATTCTGAGACCAAATTGAAATTCTGGGATTTTTGTCATTTAAACTTGGAAAACAACAGACTTTTTTAGAATTGTGAAAACAAATAACATGAAAGGATTCTGCATATATATATATATATATATATATATATATATACTATATATATATATATATATATATGCAGAATCCTTCCATGTTATTTGTTTTCACAATATATATATATATATATATATATATATATATATATATTTTCCCACTGGAGTTTTATTCAAAATTTACCAGTGTTGTGTTCTAGATGTGTGCATATACATATGGTAAACACGGCTCTTTCCATGGGTTTACCATTCACCAGTACTATTATCTTTACTACTGAAACAAAATTTCAAATATTTAAAACCGTGTTGACCAGGGCTTTAATACATCTATTTCAAAACTGTTTTTTTCTTTTGCCTGTCCACACAAAACTAATAAAAAAGTTCTCAAAAACCTCCACCGTCAAAAAACTCAGTTTTTAGTGAATAAAAAATATCCAGATACATGTGGAGCAGGTCAGAAAAAATGAAACATATAAGAACTATTTCGCTCTTGCACAATGCTCTTTCGAACATAAAGCACCTATCCTATCTTGTAAATCATATATGCAAAACCACTGAATGGACCTTTGCAGAAATAAAAACGGAACAACACAGAAGCAAAACTTACCTGACAGTCCATGCACTATGGAGGCAGGTTGGTTCTACAAAGAAATTTGCATTGGTATTCAAATTATTTCTCCTCTAACAATAAAGCAAAGATAAATTATTCAGTTTGCGTGGCTGATAACATCTTGTAATCAAATCTGATATCACTAAGCACACAAATACTATACGGTCATCAGCTACGTCAGACACACAGAGTCCTAAAACATGCTCACCACACGTGAAACAGCAATAATCGTGTGTGTGTCTGAGGCTTGAAAAATGTTACAAACGCTTGATTTTCAGCAAACTGTAACACCTTTTTTGTGTGAAAGGGAGGTAAAAAAGCAGAGGAAAAAATACAACGGGGTCCAAAATTCTGAGACCACATTGAAAATCTGGGATTTTTGTCATTTAAACTTGGAAAACAACAGACTTTTTTAGAATTGTGAAAACAAATAAAATGAAAGGATTCTGCACTTTTTCTAATTTACTATTCAAATTTGTGACACTGACCATGTTGAGGCCTTAAGTTTTTTTTAAGTCTTATCTCTTCCATTGACACTCATGCTCAGACGACTCTCAGGTGGTTTGATCCACTCGTCAGAGGCCTTTGCACAAAATTATGAAGCTCATGCCAGCTTGACCCCACACTGTCAAGAAGCAAAAGGTGGACATACCAAACACTAAGAAATTCTGACATTCAATATTAAATTTCAAAGATTCCACTTTTCATTTATGTTATGCCGATAATAGAATTTGTAATGAAAATCTTTATATTAAATTAGAAAGTGGTTTCAGACTTTTACAGCCCACTGCATATTTAAAAAATACATCTGTACAGACAAGCAAATCTTTGCACACAAGCAATGCTGATACCGGATAAGTTTAATTTAGCAGTGCAGTTTAGACTACAGCAAAGTTGGATCAGTCTAACGAAACTGCTTTATTGTTTGTTTGTAAAAGAAAAAAGAAAAAAAAGAAAACATTAAGTTTTGGTCATTTTCATTTTCTTAAGCTGGGTCCCAGTACTGTCATTAATGCAATGTGTTTTCTCTAGTATGCTCACCGTCGTGCTGCCTTACCAGGTGAGCCTGTTTTTTTTACATTTTTAGGAAACATTTGTCATTTTGACCTTACAGCGCTGTTCCTATATTTAAGACTTATTGGTTTGTGTACTACAGTCTCCACCATCTGTATTTGCCCTCTTTGAACCAAGTGATATACAACCCCATTTCCAAAAAAAAAAAAAGTTGGGACGCTGTGCAAAATGTAAAGAAAAATAGGATGCGATGATATGAAAATCATGTAAACCTTTTTTTTTTTACAAAAAAATACTACAAAGACAATATATCAAATGTTGAAACTGAAAATTTGTATTGTTTTTTTTTTAAATATATACCCATTTTGAATTTGATGCCAACAACATGTTCGAAAAAAGTTGGGACGGGGTCATGTTTACCACTGTGTTTCATCACCTCTTCTTTTACCAACACTCTGTTGTTAAGTGTTTGGGACCTGAGGAGACACTGCTGTAGTTTTGAAAATAAAATGTTTTCCCGTTTTTGTTTGATAAAGGATTTCAGCTGCTCAGCAGTTTGGAGTCTCCTTTGTCTTTCTTCATTTTATGATACATCATATGTTTTCAGTGGTGACAGATCTGGACTGCAGGCAGCATTATCGTTCAGCATTAATGGTGCCTTCACAGATATGCAAGTCACCCATGCCATGTGCACTAATGCCCCCCCATACCATCAAGAATACTGGCTTTTGAACTGTGCACTGATAACAAGCTGAGTGGTCTTTAGCCCGGAGGACACAGTGTCCATGATTTCCAAAAAAAAAATTATATGTTAATTCATTGGTCCACAGGACACTTTTCCACTTCCCCTCAGTCCATTTTAAATGAGAGGGTGGCAGTGTTTCTGGATCCTGTTTATATATGATATCTTCTTTGCGTTCTAGAGTTTTAACTTGCATTTGTGGATGCAGTGACGAACTGTCTGTTTTCTCAGACAGTGGTTTTCAGAAGTGTTTCCACTACAAAATTGTGTCTGTTTTTAATGCAGTGCCACCTGAGGGCCCAAAGATCATGGCCAGCAAATACTGGTTTTTGGCCTTGTCCCTTGTGTACAGAGATTTCTCCAGATTGTCTGAATCTTTTAATGGTATTATGTACTGTAGATGATGATTGCCGTCTCAACTTTTTTGGAACACATTGTTGGCATCAAATTCAAAATGGGTATATATTTTTCAAAAAACAATAAAATTTCTCAGTTTTAACATTTGGTATGTTGTCTTTGTACTATTTTCAATAAAATATAGGATTTAAATGATTTACACATCATTGCATTTTGTTTTTATTTACATTTTGCACAGTGTCCTTTTTTGGAAATGGGGTTGTAAATTGGGAGTATAAACATCAATCCAACTAATCAATAACAAGATTCATTGCTATCAATGATGCTGACTAGTTGTTGCAGCCCTAATTCACAATAGTTTATAGCCTAATGTAATATTCTCTGTATAAACATATGGAATTGAAACACTGTGCATACTGTATTTTATTGGTTTGAGCAGATACGGGAGAATTGCCTGATCTGATGCCACATCTTAACTGCAGTGTACCTTAACACAATTTTGCTATGACAGCTCAGTGTTGAATGTGTGCTGTGTGCAACTGTTGCTAAGGAAGGGATCATAGCAGATGTGATAGTCACTGAAAGTGCACTGAAAAATGGGCTTTGTTTGGTTAGTTTTACTTCGACTTGGTGGAATCCCCGTTGCCATCGTTAAAGCTGTGTTCTTAACAAGCTCATAAGCTGCAGTTTGTTAAATGAACGCTCAGGGAGCCGATCGATCGATTCTACAGATTTCCATTTCCTAGCCATGCACAAAATATTTTCACTGAATTCCTGAGCAACAAGAGGAAATGCGTAAGGGAGTATAAGAAACAGCAGTGAAACGGGGCCTTGTTCTCATTTAATATACTGTCTCATATCTTATCATAAAAGTGGTTCTTATACATCAAAATTGCACACAGACAAATCTGATCATAAAAGACGTGCATGCAAATTTCACTGCCAGTTTTGTTGTTCATCAGTTTCATCTTCGGCAGATCTGTACCATCAAACTCACGTCTGGTAGGAGTGCATGTAAATTTAAGCGTAATAGTTTATCAACCTGAAAAAATGCTTGAATTAAAATAGAAAATAACAATAATGCTAATAATTTGTGCACATGGCAATCCAGTACAACTAATCCATGTTCCATTTACAGACATATTACACACTGCTTTCATTTTATACAAATGACACTGGCCAAAAAAATAAAAACACAGCTAGTGCAGAAGCATCTCATACACTGCAATAATACAGCATACAGTATATATTATTTTATACTACACAATCACATCATTGTACTATTGTTTTGTTTATTTCACATTTTATTCTTTCTAGTCATCGTAATTTTATCAGTATAAAGTTCGGTCAGTAGAGAAGGCAGTGCAGTCACTCCACCTACAAGCACAGGCACTGACTCACGAGCCACTGAATGCTGTCTTTTATTGGCTCCGTACCAAAATATCTGCATGAACTAGGGTGTGCTTAATGTAAATGACATGTAAATGAGGAGCTGGTAAGTAATGGAGCTTGATTTGACGCACTGAATCTGATTCATCATTTACCTTCAAATCTCTGCTTGTTCCCACGTTGTACAAAATATTCATGAATCAAATGAAGAGTAGTTTATAGGTCATTAAAGGCAGTCAAATCTGTGCTCTTTTTTATGCAACTTTGATGAATAACCTCAACTCGTCCTTATCTTGCATGCAAAAAAACTTATTTTTCATTAACTGATATTATCTTTAATAGTTTGTAATTTACTGTTTATTAGTTTTTTTACTTTTATCTAGCATTGCATTTTAAATATTTGCTCCAGCCTATAGCAGGCATACGGCAGGAGTTTTTATGAGCCCACATTGCTAATGTTAGAACTTATCATTATCAACTATTGGCTAACCAGAGTTATAAATAAAGAGACCGATCACGGGTTGAGATATAAATAGGAAAGCTCATAATGCTCAACATGGCGTCAGTTTACATAGAAAGTCCCACCCCTCAATCTAAAGAGCCAATCAGCTCGCTGGTTATGCCAGGAGCCGAGAAGCGTCGATGATACTGTGGCGCGAGTGACAAGGAGATCTACGCAAGTGCAGGCATAAAAAGCAATTCCTGTAGGTCCTATCTGTCTTTTGATTTTGAGAAAGCTGCAGTTGCACCGTCTATTTAGCCTCAGCAGGGCCGTGTTTGTGGAAAAGTGTGAATTGTTTCAGCAGCAGGGGGTTCTCATCCCTCCCCTTTCACTCCTCATTGCTCACTAGCAGCTCCAAAAACTTCTTACAGAGACCGAAAATCGTCCTAGTTGATCTAATAACAGGGTTACAGGGAGAAAT
Organism: Colossoma macropomum; assembly: GCF_904425465.1. Lineage (NCBI taxonomy): Eukaryota > Metazoa > Chordata > Actinopteri > Characiformes > Serrasalmidae > Colossoma > Colossoma macropomum. The sequence goes on from NW_023494790.1 coordinate 11,685,356, forward strand.
CATTTATTTGATTTCTAATTAAAAATGGTGGCCCTTAAACACATTGTATGGAGAAGTTACATTGTCATGGCACGTACAATTCTGTTTTGGATTGTTTTGATTTAAAGTATTAGATCAATATCTGTTAATTTTATAAAAAAGAGCATGTTATGGTCACAAGATTCTGTCACTAAAGATACTGAGGGGAAAGAGCTGAAAGACATGCCCTTGGAGCATCTTAGGGTAAGCATTTTGTTCAATTGCACAGCCACAGTGCTAAGAGGACAGCTATCTTAGCATTTGCAGCCATTCAAGGTCCATTTCCTTCAGTACCAATCCAGGAACGAATGGAAATAAAAGTCTATTGGTTAGTCCCTCAAACCTCTGCTAAGCCATTAGGATTTAGCAGATGAAACAGACGAAATCAAAGGATTTTGCTTGAAAGAAAAGAGAGCTAACGAGTCAACAGTGTTACGACCGTCAGCAGAAGTGTTAATGTTGCTGCATGGCTGAAATCAGAAGTCAACCTCTCTTACACGCAGTTTAATTATTATGATTGATAAAGCTGGACTGACCCTTTTTAGCATTTGCCTCAGTGATAAGCTCTTTAATCCCTTTAAACTGGACGGGGTGGGGGCTGGGGGTGATGTATTTATATGTTGTGAATACTCATTAATCTCACTGCCTTCACTATCATCTCACTCTCCGACATCCAACTCTCTTGCTTTGTCATTGTGCAAAGATCAGCCAGTATCCACTCAATTCGACTTCAGAATAATTAACTTAGCTTAGGAAATTGACTTTCTGGAAAGCTATAGAGGGATGCTCTGTGTTGTGTGATGAAGGATTGTCCCTGCTGACTTGAACAGATGGGGCTAGTCCCCAGTCCCCCACGCATACACATGAAGTTGCAACAAATATTTCTTCTTTAAATGTGGAATGATATGGAAGGGGATATTGTTTAAAACCTCCTTCTGTCTAATAACCTCAGCAAGGTCTAGAATCAATTCGGTGTGGTAGATTAGCCCTTATTCCACTGTTAGGGCTGGGGACTGTAACCATTTTTACTATTTGCAGTATATTGACAGCCACTCACGTACATTATGAACAGTTTGAAATTTCCAATTTCCATTTAGTCCCATTTGAATAAGTTGAATAAGTCAAAATATTTCATATTGTAATATAAACATGGGCACACTTCACATAACATGAAATGCAATATCTGCTGCTTACATTTCAATATTTCTGTGTTCAACGCTGCTTGCGCAGTAAAGACTTACTATGCACAATTCCTTTCTTCCAAACCATACATGCCTTATTTAAAAACCCATTTAAACAAAAGGAAAAACTGAAATGAGTTTGGATATCAATACAAATTACAACACTACCCCTCCACATAATCTCCCCCAGGTTTGTTTCAGACCTGTGGGAAACACTGACTTGAATACATACTCGCTTTTCCATTCAACAGAGTTTTTGTGCAAGAATGCTGTAGATGGTTCTCTATAGCAGCTTTTTGAAAAGGATCCTATATAGCACCAAAAGAGGTTCTTCTATTGTTACGATGTCAAGCTTGTGACAACATAAGAACACTTTTTGGTGCTATACAGGTCTTAGTCGACCTTAGTTTAAATACAATGTGGTCCAGGCCAAGATTGGTTGGTTCATTTCAAACATATTTTAACATGTAAACACCTAACAACAAGTCCACTTTCTTAGAATAACTAAGAACTCCAGGCATGTATACAAGTTAATGTAGACCAGGGGTGCTTAATCCTGATCATGGACATCTAACACCCTGCAGAGTTCAGCTCTAAATATTAGAACCAGGTGTGCAGGATGTGGACTCTCTAGGGTGGGAGATCTCCAGGACCAGGACCGGGCACCCCTGAAGTAGACTGATGGTAGCTTCTTGTTAACTGATCACCTAACAGTACTTCATTTGTTCCTCAATAGTCACTGGATAGCAGGTTTGGTTCCAGGTGTTCTTGCTAATAATAATAGAATGTATGGCAAGATATATATGAGTTTGGATATGTGTATATTTGAATAACCATGCCCATCCCTAATGACTGCATGTTCTTTGCTCACCTACGTCAGCCATCTCTTGCACAGAGGCTATGTAGGGGTCTTTGGTGAATTTTGGTTCGTTGTCATTGATGTCATGGATTTTGATGGTAAACTGCGATGGCCCCTCCAGATCTCGGCCCGTTAGCTTGTCCACAGCTTTGGCGCTGAGTGTGTAGGAGGCTTTCTCTTCGCGGTCCAGCCTCCGGGTGGCGTGGAGGTCACCTGAGTTTTCGTCGATTACGAAAACGGTGCCCGCCCCCTCTCCGCTGAGAACGTATCTTACAGTGCCGTCTTCTCTGTCCTTATCGGAGTGCAGCTGTAGGAGGCAGAAATATCATGCTGTTAAAAAGACTCACTGCTGCAATCACTGTGCTCCTGCAGTTTAGGGTTTTTTTTTACTTTAGAAAGAGTTTTTTTTATTTGTCAGACCACCAAGCAGTGCATCCAAGTATAGTTAATGTCCCTAACAGACAGACTTCCCACTGTGATAACACACGGGGGTGAAAAGTATTAAAGGATGTCACACGCTGTGGGTGTTACCATTTTGGGGGACGTCAATAATCCCAGTACAATCACAACTAATATTTCTAGACTTCATACAAGATTAAATTACTTGCTGCCACAAAGAAACACCACTGTTTTCTTACTAATCACTTAATCATTCACAGTTATATGGATGGATCAAATTCAAGAATTGAATTACTCTACCATTACTTTGCCTACAGCCGGCTGGCTACAGACATTGCAAAAAGGCACTTGAAACTTAAATAATGTTTTCTAAGTGACTTCAAGTAAAACTGCCATGATCTACTTGCAAATTAATCATTGGGGTAGTATAAATAAATTCCAAGGTCTGAAACACTCCTGAGCTAAGGCACAAGAAAAAGAAAGAATTTTTTAATCTGGTCTTTGTTAATGACAAAATGAATTCAATGAGTTGAAATTTGGAAACTCATGAAATGAATGGTCTGATTGCAGAAGTTACTGTCATGAGTTATACAAAACCAGGCTGTTGTTCAATGAAACAAGACAATCTTCCCTGCATTCACAGCATGCCTAGTATTCTTTTGAATAAAGAGGAAGCAGGTGAATAAAAAAAAGCACAAACCCATACGATAGAATTTATCGCAGCTGAATGAAAGCAGAAGAAAAAGTCAGTAAAAAAATCAATTCCTCAGCCACCAACCACTGCACATTGAAAATGTACTCTTGATCAATTCTCATTGAAAATACAATTATACCATCTCTAAGAAAAGTGGAAAAATCTTGCCCCCACCACCTCTTTCTTTGTTTTCTGATTCAGACAGACCAGAAGGAAACCTCGGTTCGGTTTACTGCCTCTTGTCTTTAGCTCAAAGCAGATTTCGTTATTGCCTGTTTCTGACCTTGAAAACGTAACAGGGTGAACAGTGTGTTCACAGATATATAGTAAGTAGCAGAAGCAAACTTTCAGGGCCTTCTGGGCCTAATCATTTCTGGGAACTAAAATGCATGTCTCTAATGTTTAGTTCATTTTTATTCAGTAGAATTATTGTAAAGATCTGGATGGAAACAAAAGGGATAAATTCTTTAAACCCAGCAGAAAAATAGGCCAATCAAGTCACTAGGTAAATATAGTTAAGCAGGTTCTTCAGGTCACGACTGCAAGAGCTGAGGACAGGGCCTAACATGTTAGATTAACCACCAGCATAATTACGAAGTGACAAATGAATCAACCAATCACCTTTTGGTTTCCAATGGGTGGGACTAATAATGAGAAAAACATCACTCTAGGTATTCTGGAAGTTCTAGATACCAGATCTCACCACTGAAAGAAGAACTGTGAAACTGCTACAAGGTAAAAATTCTGACTGTTTCAAATAAAGAAAATAGTTCTAGTATACAACTTATGTCAATGTGAAAATCTCAATGCTAGATGTTATACAAAATCAGCCCAATAGTGAGACTAGGTATCAGATCACTCTGATGGTATGTCCAAAGTACCTCTATGGGACTCTAGTGGTACATTTTTGGCCATTTTAATTTAATTGCACACATATAAGGTAAGTAAAAACATTAACGTGTACACTTCCTTGTAGCAGTTTCAGTTCTATTGTTTTAGTTTTAGTTTGTAGCAGTGACCCCCTCAGTAAAGAGTCCTGGCACAGAGCTTCCACCGATGTTTCACATTTCTAAGAACTGACTCAAATGCACTGTGCAGGCCACGGCTCGTATTCATAGTCAGTGATGTAACTAGAACTTACAAAAGTCTCTTTTTTTCTAGCAAACTCCCATACATTCTAAGTCTAAATAGGATTGGTTGATTGCACTGTCAGTTCCTATTTATGTTGGTGGTTGAGCTGGCATGTTCAGCTCCTGAAGTCCTAACTAGTGGGTGAGCTCACTTGGCTCTATCTACTTAGGCACCTAGGTTTTTTATTTTACAGAAATCATTATGTCTTCTCTGAAAGCCCTAGAAGGCCCTGAGGGTCCCCCTCTGCTGCAAAGAGACAAGCTGAACCTTTACCTGAACATGTAAACAGAACTGTAACATATTGGTGAGGTTTCAGCAAAGGATTTTAGCAGGCTGGGTGAAACACAAAGCATTCCGTAGGCAAAACAAGGCTGTACACAAAGAAATAACTTTACATGAAATTCAAATCATGATAAAATATCTCTTCTTCAACATTCAAGTCAAGAATCTGCACTTTTCATACAATGTCTCAGCTTGTTAATAAGAAATCATTTCTACAAAATTACTGCATGCTTTTGTTATCGACAACGATTAACTGTGACTTCTAAAGTTAAATCCTCTGTTTCATGGCAAATGCTGCTATGATTATGGCCCATATCCTACATTTGTCTTAATTTTAGTGTTTTCTCCTTGTGGTCCACTTTTGACATTTGTGTGGTTTTAGTACCAAAATCAGCCATTATTCCAAACTCATTGTCCCTTAAAATTAAATAGGCTGTATTTTATGCTGTGCCTTTAAGACTGATATATGTAAATGAGCTCCATTTTGACTGGATGTCCTGTATTGCGCTTCTTGCAATAAGCAGTCTGGGCTAAAACACATCTTACAACATCAGTGTGAATGGGTGGAGCTATACTGCTGTAGGTGGAAATATGTAAATGTGTTGGTGTTGTTGTAAAATATGTAAATGTTTTGAAACTGTGACAGTGTTTAAATATACATCAAACTTGTTTTATTATTATTATTTTTTTATTTTTATTGTAAATGTGGTTGCCCTGCTTCACTCATTAGCATCTGACATCTCACTCCGATTTCTCAACCAGAATTAACAGATTTGTTTAAAAAGATGGAATGAGTGATTAATGGTGTTGCTATAGTTAGAACTGAAGAGAAGAAAGTCAGAATTAGGACAAGGCATGCTTTTATGTTCCTGTCTGGTCACAGTCTATTCACTCCCTTCTGAATACTGTCCACTAAACCCATACAGCCACGGTGGCTGGGCTGCAGTATGTCTATATGAAAACAGGGCCTTTCGAGACATACATTCAGCCACTGAGATATTTAGGGCAAAAAGTCTGCTGAAAGTTTCACACTGTCCTAAAAGACTCTTATGACTGCAGCTCTTTTCTTAAGAGCATCCATCAGTGCTGAAAAGGAGAGAAGAAATGGGAAAGTTTCGTGTTCACAATGGTCGGGGTAATAAAGGACATGAGTGACTGCACTTCTGAGGGGCAAAATCACAGTCCTTTTGCTGGAAGCTCAGTATGACTGGCTGAGAGCCATTATAGTACATGTCCACTTGCAAGTTCGCCATGCCCTATTCATTTCAATGGGTATGTGGATGGAAGCGGAGGCTTTTAATTAGCTTCTAAACGTCATCTTTACAAAAGGAGCTCACAGTGTACTCGCTGGTGAGACTGATAACTTACAAGCTTGTGTGGAAGACTGATGCGTTATCACTTTATAAAGTTAGAAAAGGATACATTACAAAATGTACAACCTCATTGTTTATTCTCACTGTAAACTTTGATATAACATTAAATAAAAATTTTAAAAAGTGGCTCCCGAGTGGAGCAACCGTCTAAGCGTTGGCCCTATCATCAGGAGATCGCGAGTTCGATCCCTGGTGATGCTACAGCCATCCGTAGCCGGGAGTCCAAGAGAGCACAATTGGCCTCGCTCTCTCTGGGTGGGTAGGATGGCCCCCCCTTCTCCCCCATCACTCAGCGCGATGCTAGTCAGCGCAGGCGTCTGTTAGCTGACGTAGCAGATCTGGCGGTTGGCACTTTCCTCCGAGCGCGTTCAGCTGTCCAATGATGTCGCGTGAGCGGCAGTTCGAAAAGATGCGGTGGCGCTTCACAGGTCTCGGAGGAAGCCTGTGCTAGCCTTCACCCTCCTAGTGTTGACAGCATCGTGTGATTGGGGGAGTCTTAACCAGCAGGTGGAATTGGAAACGACTAAATTGGGTAAAAATTAAAGAAAATAATTTTTAAAAAGCAATTCGGATTATTTACTTGGCCCAAAATGTTCCTTTCCTTCATATAAGAAAAGTGAACATTAAGAGTAGAAACAAAGAATGCCCTTTTTGTGCTCTTAGTCAATAAAGAGTTTCTCCAATAGTAATCATGAACATGTATTTATAAAAAATGTATCCCCAAAAAAATAACTTTCTAATATAAGGAAAAACACATTCCTAACATCTGTTATTGTAACTTTGAAAACACTTGAAAGGTTTTCCATGGGCCCATTCATAATGAAATGATCACACAATGTACAGAGCAGCTGGCATTTTTAAACTGCGTAAAAAAATTAAAAACTGAAAACTAAACAAGAACACATAGTATCACTGATTTAAAGTAGTGCTCTTATAAAGTATCAAAAGCTATCTGACTGCTATTGGCACCCCCTTGTGGAAAAGCTAAATCTGAGTGAGTGAGTTACAAGCCAGTTCCATGTGTTTTTTTACACCTAAAATTACTAAGAACAGCAACAAGTCATCCTTATGATGTATGATATTAATGCAACTAATTGCATGTTGTGAGTTGCCTGCAACAACAAGAACACAACACATCTGATTACTCCAGAAGATGTTACGACACACCAAATCATTCTGTCTATAAGTAAATCTATGTTTATATAGCTGTCATTTATCCAGGTACCTAGGGCTTTAAATGTATATTTAAGTTTTAATCTGCTGTTTGTATGCTAAGCCTCCGAAAATGAATGTTTAAGTAGCTGTTATGGTTATAGCTGACTTGATGTCTCTTTCATCCTGTCCTAGCAGCACAAGTTCATCACAGAGCTCATCTCGGTCTCCTCTTATGTAATAATTTTCATCCTTTGCATCCCAAATGTATCTGAGCTCTGTGTTAAATTAGGGCGTGTCATGAGTGGAGAAATGAATCTAGCGACGTAAATCACATTAACAGAAGGCTAGAAGAATAAATGTCGGTAGGAGCAGCCATTTAAACAGCTGTTAGTGTTACGACATGAAATACTACCAACCTTGAGATAGTTTCCTTTTCAACCACCCAGTAAATCTTCTGTTTTATTTATTTATTTTTTGTCTATTGATCAGGTGAAATCAATGAAAGTATGTTGACCCATGTGATCACATGCTGTGCTATTGGCATTTTGATTAAACTTGTTTTGCAAGGTTAAGAGACTTGCAACTGTTGCAGCAGGGTTTCAATTGAACTGCAGGGCGCCTTACATTATGCAACGCAAGTGCAATTTCTTGTGCATTTCAAGCAACTGAAGTTGCATGAAAGTTTCACCATGTAAAGCCAGCCGAAATTATGCAGTGATTTCACTACACACATGGCAAACTTTCAGTAACTATTCTGAAATAGAGAGTAGACATGTGTCAGTATACAGTAAACTGGTATATGGCAATATTAAATTTGCACAGTAAATGGGTCTTTGACATATAAGGATTTTCAATAGACCAATTTTAAAATACAAAAAATAAGTATATCTATAGCAATTGTTCAAACACTGAGAATGTTGTCAACCCATAAATTCATATTTAAATTTTAGATTAAGTTATTTTAGTATTTTTTCATCTAGACGAAATGGCTGTGGCCTTAAAAAATGTCATGTGGTGCGACCATGATTTATCTCAAAATAAATTCATTTCCTTGACACACAACTTTTTTTTTACAAGTACTCAGTAATATAGTGTTTAGAAACAAAGGGTTTGCATTACTTTTGAGTTTTATAAATAGTGATCTCATATTTTGTTTACATACACCAGCTGAGCAACAGCAATGAAAATGAACACTATGTGCAGAAATTAATTTATCATATATTATGCACTGTAAAAAAGTTTGTTGGTTCAACCAAAAAAAATCACTTCATTTGATAACACGTAAATTAACTAGTTTTATTCAAGCTAAATAAATACTTTGAATAAATGATTCTTTCATTCAAAGTATTATTTTAATTGAATAAGACTTGTTTAATTGCTTTTTACTACATGAAGTAATTTTTTAGGTTGAACTAACAAGCCACTTTTCACAGTTTGTTGACAGAAAGGAATTTTAGTGCTGCACAGTGATATGCAAAAGTGAAAATAAGTTAACGCAAGGTACTCCACTCTTGCTACAGAGTCAGAATTAACATGCTGCCTATGGTGAGCGATATTTACAATGGTATTTGGTAAAACAGATTAAAACAGTTGAAGTGAAATTACATGTGCTTTATTTTCTGCACTTTTCTCATATTGTACAAAAATTAAACATAAACTGTTGTTTCCAAAATGTTAGAAAAAAAATTTATCAAATTGCATTAAAATCGAATCCAAAAACACTAAAATAGAGTACTTTATGTATATAAGTCATCATTTGAATATAAAGCATAAAAACTGCCAATCTATGACATATATCTAGTATAGAAAACACTCTGCATCGGTCGCACTGCATGATATCTGGTCTCACCACATGATATTTTCAAGTTCAGTCAAAATTTACCAGCACAGAATTGGCCACCGAAAGAAAATAAGCTAGCTTTCCACAAAAGGTAACTATGAAATTTATAATGAAAATACATATTTGTAGAAATAATTTAATATCCATTATTTTTTTGAAGTCACACCACATGATGTACAATTTTTTTTTTTCCCAAATTTAAGAGAGACTTACATTCTGCTTACTGCTTCCATGGGTCCTTGGCAAACTGCTATATGATGCAATCATCTGTTTTTGAGATGGTTTTAACATAAACATTCCAAAGTGGTCGTTTCCTGATGGTTACACCACATGATATTGCATAAAATGGAGATCTCCGGACAAAGTTTGTTTGTACATTATGAAGGAAATTAAATTAGAAATGCTTTGCAGTTTTGAACAGGATGACAAAACACTTTGGAAATCATGCCAAATGGGATAAAAAATAAAAATAAATAGATTTAGAGTAATTTCAAAGAAGTTTTCAAAACAGCAGTCATGGCCAGACGGTCGCACCACATGATATTTTGACCCTTTAAGTAACAGGAGAATTACAATTAACTAATATTTTTTGAAAAAGGTTAAAGTGTGTAGATATGTGGGAGAGGTACTACATATATATAGTACCCTTTATGCATTTAAACCTTTTTTAAATTAAAAAAACGCTGTCAGACAGAAAATCTAGGCGTCACGTCATTGACCCAAATATTGGGCACACTTGACAATATTGTCAATGCAATTTAATCAAACAAGTTGCAGAATCACCAGAGATTTTAGAGATGCATAGCAGCTCTGGTTTCACCAGCTCCCAATAAGCTGTCATGGTAACATGAGAACATGGTTTTAATGACCAACTTAGTAGACTGTTAAAGGCAATCCTGTAATATTCATACTTAGGCTTAAGGTTGAAATGTTTACTGAAAGATTCAGTATAAAACTGGAACATACAAAGTAAGAATGTGTCTGTTAAAGGTTCAAAAGTTTGTGCTAACTTAACATGAGAAAAGCCCTCACAATTTAGAAATTAGCATTAGACATAGCAGTGGATAAACAAATGCTACTTTTCAAGCATAGACTTGGAATCGCCAGCGACTAAAAACTTGGGAAAAAGGCACAACACTGACAATTTGCAAATAATCTCGTGTCATTTATCGATTAATAACTTCATAATTCATGAAAATCTGTAGCAATTTTATGAACCATTTTATGTCAGCTAAGATATATATTGGTTTCCATAATTCATGCTGCCTTTCAAAAATGCAAATCACATATAAGAAACTAATCACATTTAACTCCCAGCTCTACCTCACCAAATATTTATCTTACTCATTAAACAAGAAATGACAAAACTAAGACCAGCTTGTAAACAGAAGTGTTACATAAAAACAAGGCGCGTCCCATATAAAAGGCATTAAAGAGTATTAAAATGTCCCAGTTTTAATATGCCAACCTCTAAATACATTCATGAGCATGTTAATGGCTTTACACTACCACAGGCCAAATTTATACATCTGCATATGCACTGCTGCAGAACAGACAGTTCTAGGCAACATTTTTAATTTAATCTTTTCATTATTGGGAGGTCTTTTAAGCTTTAAAAAAGTTAGAATCGCACCCACAAGACATCTTAGACGATGAGAACCATCCACTGAAATATTCTTTAGGGAAACAAAAGTGGCTCTTCTACAGCATCACACCAAAGAACCCTATTTGGCATCGTTATTTTTAAGAGTACATGGCAAACAAATACAACATAAGGTGATCTGTAAAGCTGTCACAGTTGTCCAACATGTAATACTACAGCATTAATGTTCTTGTGTTTTTTACCTGCACTTGTTTTGCAGCGTCTACCTCATGCAAGACTCTGAAACTGACACAGTTTTGTGGCTTGGGTGAGCTGGCCACAACAGCAAAGCGAGACGTCAGGGCATCTTCCAGAAAGATTCTTCTTTAAAGGTCAGCAAATTGCGTAATTCATGTTTCTCCTGCTCCAGTGTTTCTGACTCAGCTCACTCTCTGGTAACTGTGTTTCTCTGTTCTACATCTGTGCTGTTTAAAAGATTCCATAAATTATACTGTATGCTTTAAAACACTTCAGTCTGAAAGCACTGAAACCAAATGACAAATGATATTCTGAAATAAAGTTTGGCCAAACCATAGTGTTAGCAAAACATAGGAGACTAACAAATAAGCAGAATCTTTTGGATGTGATCGTTGTCCTTTTGCACTTTCTTTCTCCTATTTCTACTAGAAATGCTGCTAATTTCTGCTAGCGTCCATATGGGATTCCAGTATTATGTTAACGCTAAGCTAATTTGCACAATCATTTTTTGGCCGTTCTAGATTAAACACAGACATATTACACTTTGGAGCAGTTTCACTGTGATTCTTTCAGTAGTGAGCTTTGGTATAGAGCTGCAGCCGCTGTTTTCCATTTCTTGTTCTTGTTCTTCCATTTGATTAGCCACTCATATTAACAGCCAGTAACGTACCTAGAACTTCCAGAAGGACATTCTTTTTCTCATGTAATTGGTCCCACTTACTGTAAAAAAATGCAATTGGTTGATTCCTCTGTCACTTCATTATTATCGCTGTTGTCGGAAAAAACCTTGTATCTCCAAAATGGTAACTTCACAGGAGAAGGAAAACTCTTAATGTAAGTCAGTGTAACCAGACTTTTTTCCTAAGTCATTTTGAGCAGTTTCTTTTGGTCCAATCATCATGAAATGTACACACAATGTAAAGGGTAACGGGTTATCTCAAATTATGTCAAAAACTGAAAAACGATAAAAATGGAAATGCAAGGTTTTCTTACGACAGCAGCAATATGTTACTGGTTAATCTGCTAAACTGGTTAATCTAATAAACACATTAGGCCTAACCAATCCAAGTCCTAACCAATAGAAGAGAAAGCTTAGCTATATAAAACAACTTCTGTGGACTACTTTCTGCTGGGCAGTTTAAGAATTTAACTCTTTTGTTTCCATCCAAAACGTAACAACGAACGACTGTAAAGGTGCATTAAAAAAGCTGTCCTTGATAATCATCCATTTTCCTGGTCTAGTAGTCACCATGTCAACATCATGGTTGTCAAAATCACTGTTTTTTCAGTGCACACACGTGAAGGCAGCATAATACTTTGCAGAAGTTAATACAAGCATGATTCTATAAATACATTAAATAAAATTACTGACTGTATTTTTTAGTTCCCCAAATGCTCTGATGGCTCCTCTCTGATGTAAAGCATGGTATGTGATAGCAATACTAGCCACATTTAGCCTAACATAACAAAGCATAAGAACAACAAATAGGTAAGCTAAGTGTTATACTAGTGATTCCCAAAATGATCCTCAGGGACCCCTAGACAGTATTCATTCGAAATTGTCTCATGTTGCACATATTTCCACTGTATTTAGAGCCTGAAAACAAAGTTATGTTGTTGGCTGTGTATTTCTTCCTGTAGGGTAGTAAGTCCCTATTCAAATGGGATTAGTTTGGTATGTATTTTATAAAAGGATGTCTGTAATGTCAATGACAGATTCGCACTGGACAGGAAATCTTGGTATAATTGTCAGATATATGTAATACATTTGGCTAGTGTCAAGTAGAAAACATGTCCAAACAATTAATTTAATCAATTTTGTTCACCCTAAACATCTACCTAGCTGTCTAAAGTGTACGCAATCTGTCCTCACTGTTATTAGCTTGGAAATTATACAGCCCACAGTCACCTTTGCTGGCTAAAATCACACTTTTTCTGTCATTTGAGGTGTTTCAGTGTTCAGAGTCGAATGCTTGAGGTAAGACAATGGTGTGGGAACGGACAGTCCATAACAATTACTGACATGGAGGATTTGGCCAGGACTAAAATCACAGAGAAACACCATTATTAATCACATTACCCCACCTCCATATGTTCAACTAATCTTGTCCGAATGGTGCTTTTCAGGGCTTGAGCAGTTTGAGCATAGTACTGTTACCTGGCCATCTTAAAGTGAAGTGCATCAATTAAGGGCGTGTTTATATTCAACCCCCTTTAAAAGTCATCAAGGTCCAGATTACGAATGACACTACTGCCCTAATGAGGACACAATTGGCTTCTATCTGTGAATCATTAAAAATCTCTATTAAAAACTAATTCAAATCTGTGAAAACAGTAGTAGTAGCCAAAAAGCATTCTAAGGAAATTACAGATAAAAATATAGACATGCACAAGACCGGAAAAATCATATCCAGGTGTTTGGATATCCCAGTCAGCATTGTGAGGAAATGGAAGCTGCAACATACCACCCAGGCACTGCCTAGAGAAGGTCATCCTTCAAAACTCAGCATCAGAGCAAGGAGGGGACTTGTGAGGGAAGCTACAGAGAGGCCAACAATCACTTTGAAGGGGCTACAGAGTTCAGTGGCTGAGACTGGAGCGAAGATGGACCAGTCACCTATATCAAGAGCTCTGCATAGGTTAGAAAGAAGCCATTACTGAGGAAAAAACACATCAAAGTCTGGAGTTTGCCAGAAAGCATCAAAGTGACCCAGTTTGAAAAGTTTTTGTGGTCAGGTGAGACAAAAATGGGCAAAATTCAAAATGCTATTTGTGGCCCAAACCTGACAAGGCCAATTCCTCATCAAAAACTATCCCAACATTGAAGAATAAGGGTAGTAGCCTCATGTTGTGGGGATGCTTTTCCTCAGCAGGAACTGGACATCTTGTTAAAATTGAAGGAGGGATGGATAGTCCAAAGTACAGGGAGATGCTGGAAAACAACCTGCATAAGTTTGATAACAACTAAAGCTCAGAGAGAAAATTGTATTTTTCAGAAGGACAAAGCCAAAGCAACACAGCAGTGGTTCAACAGCAAAAAGATGAACGTTCTACAATGGTTAAGTTGAAGTCCACATTTCAGTCCAATTAGTTGAATATGGTGCTGTTTCTGTGTCCACAAGCATCATCCAACCAACCTGAACAACCTGGAGCAAATGTGCCAGGAAGAATGGGTGAAAATCTCTCTCAAACAGAGTGCAAAGCTTGTAGAAACATACCTCAACAGACTTAAAGCTGTTATTGCAGCAAAAGGTGGTTCTACTAAGTACTTGTCTGAAGGGGTTGAATACTTAGGCAGTCATGTCAGCAGATCTTTTTTAAAGATCTGAATTTTGACTGTACTTTAAAGGCCTACTGGTTTGAAATGAATAATACTGGCTGTAACAATCTGTGTAATTTGTCATCCAGACAAGTGTGATGACTCAAGGGGGGATGAATACTTTTGCAAGGCACTACATCTCTACTTCTGTTCCCTTTGGTCCAGGCAGATTTTATGACATATGGTTGGTGACAATAACGGCTAATATCCAATGAACTTTCTGAACTATAATGCATTCCGGTTTATCTCTGCTTGTGGGCTTAATGTATGTCTTGTGATTCTACAGCAACGAGAGTCATTGTGTTACTGTCGTCAAGCAGGGTAAAATCACTGTAACAAAGCCTTGGGCAGCTTATAAAACAGCAAAAACGTGGCACATTAACACACAATTTAATTGATGAGTCCAGTCATATGTGTTTTTATCTACACAGCACAAAAATACAGTAAAAGGTTCTTGGTACGGTATCAGTACTGGAAAAAAATATGTGCTATCGTGCCATCTGTAATTTCCACGTCTGGGATCTGACTGCCTCTCATGCCGAATGAACATGTCCTCTGACTGAACTAGAGGAATGTTAAATGTCCATCTCCGCTACTTCCTCTCAAGAAGAGAGAATAACACTCGTTCTCTGTTCCTCTCTGAGTGCCATTCACTGCATAAGGAATTCAGGCAGTATCACTGAAGCCATAGAGGAGTAGAGAAATAACCTCTAACCCGCCAGTTCCTGAGTGGACTGCGTTAGCGCACTCAGAGGGCTTCATTGTGCTTGTTTCTTCTTGACAAGGCTCCGTGTTTTCATTCTGCTGAAACCCAGCATGAGATCAGGGGGTGACACGAAACCTTAAATGCTTTATTGTAAATGACATGGACACCCGCCAGCAGCGAGCCAGACAGCAGTCAGCACAAAACGTCTTTGACGTCGGCTCTGATTCGATCAGAGTAACAGAGGAGAACGCAATGCAACACAGCATACCGTGATATTCTAAAGCTTCAAAGTCTGTTACCCATAATAAATCAAGCATGGCTACTCCTTCTGAAGATTTCTGCAATGTGGCTGTGTCAGTTTGTCCATTGCTCTTGAACATCTGGATAATGCAGAAGAGACACTGCGGAAGTAGGTCTTCGTCTGGATACTGAATATTGTTTTGTTCTTGTGATTTGTGATTGGTGAGGCATGGAAGTGAGAGTGAACATCAACAAAGTGACCCATTTGCAAAAAAAAGGAGTGACACAGTGGTAACTCAATTATTGGCACCATAGTTTAATCTGATTTACCTAACTTACCCCTGTTAAAACTGATGGGCCAATTTATTATTTTGAATTTGGCTGATTTGTGTTGCAGTTTAGATGATGTAAATAGTGTGAGCCAGGTAAGCGCAGTCACACTGCATATGAATGTGCCAGGCTGTCATAGCATAATTATACATGACTCACTGCACTAAACTGCCAGTACTGTCAGTGCCATAATGTCGATGTAGCACTTCATTTGATTTCAGGTTACTAAGATTGTTTCAAATGCCAGGTCTTCTTTAGCATTTGAGATCATTGATCTTTAACCCCTTATTCATATCACAACTCCTTCAAAACTTAGATATGGGTAACGCTGAATTAGGGGTAAACAGATGTAAAAACTGCTCTGGCTACTAGGGCCACGTGGGGCCAGAATTCACTGCCAGAATAATCCTTGTATCTATACTCATTCTCAATTTTATCTGTTTCGCTTACCACGTGATGTGGTGGTGGTGTGTTAGTGTGTGTTGCACTGGTACGAGTGGATCAGACAGCAGCAGTGCTGCTGAAGTTCAAATCAGTGTCACTGCTGGACAGAGAATAGTCGCCCGACCAAAAGTATCACTGATGAAGGACCAGAGGATGACCAACTGTGCAGCAGCAGATGAGCAAAATTACTTACATCTAGAAGGTGGACCAACAAGCTAGAAGTGTCTAACAGAGTGGATAGTGAGTGGACACAGTGTTTAAAAACTAGCACAACACACTAACACACCACCACCACATCAGTGTCACTGCAGTGCTGAGAATGATCCACCACCCAAAAAGTACCTGCTCTGTGGAGGTCCTCTGGGGGTCTTGTCCTTTAAAGAACAGGGACAAAGGGGGCTAACACAGTATGCAGAGAAACAGATGGACTACAGTCTGTAATTGTAGAACTACAAAGTGCACCTATATAGTAAGTGGAGCTGATAAAATAGACAATGAGTGTAGACCCACGCACAGGTTCAAAAAGAAGGTCCATCTCAATGTTTAGGTCTCAAATGCAAAATTAACATTCTACTAACCGAGATACTATACAATACTAGATCATTCACTTACATCCTCGGAAAACTCGTCCTTTACCAAGTTTTGACTATCCTTTCTATTGATAGTCTTTAAAAGTTCTCGCAAACATCGGATTCAGCCGAAGCACGACCAACGTTACAAAATGTTCTTCCGTATGTTATGTGCAGTTCCATCAGAGAGGTCCCTAAAAACGTACACAGTGAAGCTTTAAGAAGAACAAAAGAAAAGAGCTGCAAATTTAATTATATCTTACATTGATTTTTCACAGTTGTCTTACGTTTTAAGTATGGCAATTTAACATAATAACACAGGGCTCAGGAACGGGACACACCGTGCACTACATTTAACATTCGAGCCTGAAAAAATGTTGTTGGACTTGATGTAAAGAAAATAATCATTCACAAATTTCAATACTGGTTACATAACAAAATCATAATTCGATATTTTCTACAAATCGTTCAGTGCTAGGTCTCAGTTTGTTTGACGTGTTCACATATTTACAAAAAAGTAATCGAGTCATTGGTCTGAGACCAACTGAAATGCCCTACATACAAGATAAAGTGACAGACAGTCCACTAAGCTCAAAACTTAATTGAGACCTTATGATTTGTGAAGAATGTCTGTTATATTAATGTGATATTTGACTTCCTATTAGAGGTGGACACCCTGAAAATCAGTCAAATCAGAAAAAAACAACTTTTTCTTTAGCTGGGTCCAGTTTGACTGGTGTGAACACGCCACGCGTACAGAAGTCCACACCAACCAACAAGTGCGACAACAGCTGCAGGTGGGAACATTTTTATGACGATCTTCATCAGGGAATTCAACATCAGAGCATGATTTCCTCTTCTTCTAGCAGCAGGTCAGCACTGTACTGTTTGCATAATCTGCATGTTTTGACATCTGATTCTTGACAGACGCTCATATCGTTTTTGCAGCCTGAGCTGCTGCAGACAAGCAATAAAATAAAGCAAAGATTTTGGCACATGGATTGTGGAAGATATTTTTGGCCGAGAATCGCCAACCTGATTGGTTCAATTCAAATTGAATAAACATATGACTGACACGTGAGACCGCTGATGCACCTCATCACTGTGCTCTCTTTTTCTGGATGAACTTTATGCAAATGAAATGAGCGGCGACCAATCAGATTACCAAATATGTAGCACAGTAACCAATTGTGTCACATCTGCAGTCACATGCTGAGATATAACACTGGGAAGCACTTTGAGTGGTTAAAGACAGTATTAGGCTGCTTTGGGGCTCAGAACTGGCCTCTATCTCTGCATACACTTTCCCTCTTTGCACCTCAACCTGCGTGTGTTTTAGCAACGCGCCCCCCAAAGCGGCCAACAGTTGTCGAGGGAAGCGATTCGGTTCGCCTTAACGAAAATACAGCTTTAACTTTAACACACACGGGTCTTTGCTATGCTCAAATTAAAGTTCAGATCTCTGTATTATTATTGTTTTAAGCAGCTGCAATCCTGAAATCTGGGGGTGCTGCACCCTCAGCACCCCCGCTTCCTGTGTCCCTGAAAGACAGTGAATTTTTTTAATGAAGAGAAATTACATCGTGTACCAACGTTATTGCTATTCTACATCAAAGACGATGTCGGGGCCAGCAAGTTCACTGAGTGAAAAGGTGATTAAACCTTTTACCATCGTCTGCCAACTGAAAAGTCAGCAGCACTGCTGCAGTTATTAAGCTAAGAAATGAGCCTTGGCATTTCAAGAGCCTTCAGCCCAAGTACAGCCGTTCTATGAGTGATTCTCCTCACTAAAGGAAAGGACTGGCTATTGTGCATAAACTCACTTTTACAGTCTTTGAAACAGAGTGAGAAGTGTTCTAACTTGGAAATGTAGCCAATATGGATTAGCCTGCCATAGCAACTACGGAGTGCAACCACAGCATCGTTGGTTACCTGATGCCAAAATGCATTTAAGAAAAAAAGTCTTACTGAATACATTGTTTTCAACCCAGATAGACCATCTGGAGCATTCAACTTTAACCACTTAAAATCCCAGGCTTATTACATACTAAGGCTTATTATTCAGCAACAGGGACTTCAATACAAATGGGCTGAACTATTCTTAGGTTATAGAAGTGTGTAATAAAAACAATTGGGCCCTGGCCATTGAAGAGTTTAACCCGGAGACTAACAATAAAATTCTAAGATGATTACTTGGAAAAGCACTTATCCAGAACATTTTCACTGTCATGACAAAACCTACATTTACTACAAGGACACTACTTAGTCTTCGCTCTTGGTTGAAAAAGCGTAAACAAAGCCAGATAAGTGCAGTACAGATGGTAGCGCCACTGCCATTAGACACAGATACTCAGAATTTAATAAAAATGCAGTACATTAAACATCTAAGCTGGAGGAGTTTTAAAATTTTCCGGTAGAATTGTGCAGGAGAACTGTCTAGGTAAATGGAGTATAGAACAACAAGAGGCTAAGCCATAGCACATCTCTAAAAGTAGATTTCCTTTCGTGTACGTTTGATGCTGGAGGTGGGCGATATGGCAAAAATGTCACGATAAATGAAGAAGTTTCCACAATACATTATATGTCACAATATTCATTTTTATGACATCTACTAAGTTAGGAAAATACTTCCAAACCGTATGTTTGATTACAAAACGACCGTATATAGTCCTGTTTAATTGGATATACAGTCACTAAAACACATTTAACAAAACTGGGATCGACTTAATCTTCGTTGTCACTGTGTTAGCAAAGCAGAAGTGTCCTTTTGCATGTTAACACACGCTCTCTGCTTTCAGTCATTGTTCACATAGTTTTACACAACAATTAACACGGATATCACAGAAAAACACAAACGTTGAATGTAATATGTAAATGCGGCTCTTTTGCTGCTCTGTTGCGGCTCCACAGCAGAATCAGATTTTCAGGTAAAAATAAAATATTCTTCATTTGCAGTAAAATAAAGCTCTGCTGATCATTCTAACACAGTTTTAACAATAAATGGTCTTAAACACTGGAGTTAATGTAGCCTATAACTGCTAATTCACCAACCTTTGACCCTGAAACACAGAAAACAGTTTCGCCTAGCTAGCAGCTAACAAAATAACAAAAAGAGAAAGATTTAAGACGAACATTGATAATCTGGAGACGAATGGACTATAGCTGAGCTAAAGCTTAAAGCAGAGCAAAGTCTGCGTTTTCGTTTATATTTTTTAGTCTACACTAAGACATTAGCACACACTGAGACATATTTACAGCCAAGATGGTAAAACGATACTCCAGTAAAATGCATATAAAATGTTGTGACTCCCAAGGTGGTTTAATTTTTGTTGAGTGGACACGCAAATCTGATCTTTTCAAATCCAACCTGAGCCACTTAGTGATCCTAGATCGGATATGTATCCAATTTGTGGCCATGCGACCATGTGACGCTCAGATCAGAATTCATGTGTTTTTTTTCACTGCGCATGCACCATCATTCAGCGTTACCATGGCAGCAGCGTCGAACAGAAGTTAAAGCATGTAAATTGTGAAAAAGCAGCTCATCTCACCTTTTTCACCCTCGTCTCGCTCCAATAATGAAGCTGAGAGCTGATCAGAGTTAATTATCTTCACAGTGAAGCTCGTTCTGACCGTTAGTTTGTTTGCTGATGACGCACGCGATTAATTCACGTGACGTTACTGAGTAGGATGTGCGCACGCGGGTCATTTCAGGACGCCGGTTTGTTGGCATTAATGACAGATTTGAATCACTTACCTAAACGAGTGTGGACCACCATGTCAGAAAGATCAGATTTGAGCAAAATTTCGGATTTGAACAATGAGGCTTGTAATGTGAACGTAGCTTAAGAGAGTCTGCCAAATGCCATAAATGAAGACTGAAACATGTATTTTGTATTTTCTTTGCTTGTTGTTCAGTGACTGAAGGAATTTACTCTGAGAGTTGTGGTGTTTGATGGAAACATTTTCTTTTGTGTCTCATGTTTAGTGTTTTGTGGAAGTCTGACTTTTACTGTATAGTACATACTGTAAAGTATAGTATGTGAAATGTTGAACACTGATCACTGGATTCATAGCTTTTGTACTTTACATTATTTCATACTTTAAGGTACATTACATTATCTAGCAATGAGAAAGTCATAGATACCGTAAATGTTCACTCTGTCTGGTCTGCGTTATTTTATGCTCTCATCCTCATCACACCTAATGTCCTCTCTCTCTTGTTGATGCACATACAACTAAGCACTTGCTAATTATGTGCTGGGCCCATAATGCAATGTCCACTGTGAACAAAGTAACTCCAGAAGTCACCCCTTTTTATAGATGGTCACAAACTGGGCTGAACTTTAGTTCAGACAGGCATCTATTGTGATGGGCCCATTCATAATCAGCAGTGTGTCTCTGTGACCACTATTATGTTGGGCCTTTGATTGATGTCTGATACAGTATTTGTGACTGAGTAAATTGATTTATTTTTTTTATGTTAGATTCTGAAGTTCAGTGTAACAGTCCTGCAAGCATTGGCCAACAGAGCTCAAGAATAAAACATACTGCATTTAAGCATGAAAAAAATGTTCATGGCTTAGTCCAAACAGACTGTTGCTGTGCCAACTGTGTGAAGAGTTGTATAAAAGAGAACTCAGTATTGAAAATGCTTGTTAGCAGCTGTAAAATCCGTAATTGACAATTTCTGAGCTTTTCTGGATTTCTAAAATATGAGTTTTACTAATAGTGTCAGTGAAGACAATAAAAAGGAATGATGTCCAGAACAAAAAAATAGAATATTCACAGTTGAGTGGCAAGAAAGTGTTTGGCTGTTTTCACATGATTTTGAGAAGGATGTGATGTTCTGTCGAGCATGTCGTCAGTTTCGAAGAGTTCATTATTTACCAGGGTTTAGAAAACACAATATTTAAAAGCATGTCAGCAGCATTCGACACGAGTGCTCTTCAGTGATCGTCAGTGTTCCAAATAACAGATTAAAGCAACAGGGCCAAAAGTAGACATAGAGACAAGCAACATCTGACTGTTTGGGGTACTGATGTATGCTTTTTACTGCTTTTCTGGATGGCTACAACACATTTAACAAAACTCAACGTAATCTTCGTTGTCACTTTCTTCGCAAGGCAGAAGTGCCTGTTTGCAGACGTGTCAACACATTCTCATTGCTTTTAGTTATTTTTTAGAAGGTTTACAGAATAATTAACACAGATCCCACAAAAAAAACATAAAAGTCCATGGGATAACTGCAAAACAAAAGGAAAACATGTAGTGACAGCTTATAGAAAATACTCTCATAGTTATAAATACCTTGAGCACGATTGTGAAATACACACTGCACAATTATCATCTCAGATATCAGTCATTCTCAGTTGTTGATGTAAGCATTGAAAAAAGAGCTTAGAGAAGTGTTTATCAAAAGAAAATCAGGTAATAGGTAAGACTTTAAAATTGATTAACAAAATGACAGACATACCTACTGAAATTGTGAAACATCCAGTCGATTCTACCAGAGACACTATATCCATGTGTTTTAAGGTAATTTGCTTCTATATTCTGCTTTTTTTCCACTCTTCACATTGAAAAAGTGATGTTTAATAGAATTACACACTAACTAACCTATTGAGGTTTTTAAAAAATGTACAATGAATGCTGCAGTGTTGACAGTTAGAACTTTCTTCCACATTCTGCCATGGACAAGCCATGACTGATGACCTGGTGTAATGCTGTTTTATCTGAATTTCACTGAAAATTTCCACTCCACTACTCTCACCTTTGTTTCAAGAGTATAGAAAAAAGAACTAAAAATATTTGCTTCTGAATATTTAGGATGAAATCTTTTCCTTTTTTGTGGGAGGTTATACAGTATATTGCCCTGAAATTTATCTCTGGTAAAAGAACAGGTTTCACATTGTGATACTCTTACATTTACACTCTTCTGGCGCTTTGACGGACGTGAACGCATCATCCGCCTTCAGTTGGCTTCATGTGGGTGTAATGAGGGAGTTCCCGGTGAAATCCATTTGAAATGTAGTCAATATTTATGTAGGTAAAGCTTCTATTTTTTTTGAATAATCAGAAAGCCAACGTAGTATTCATCATTAAGCTCATTTTTTTTCAAAAACGTCAATAAAGTTGAATTGGAAAGATTAGGATTTAAGTCACTGATTACCACTTGCGGTCAACAACATTCATTTTGGTTTATTATCATCCAACCGATTCTGCTCGGATTTTACATTTTGGAGGTAAACAGTTTAAATATATTAGCTTTTGCTGCTGGTGTGTTTTACACCTGCAGACACAAATCATGCAAACACCAGCTGCCTCCTCATTGGTTAGACACATCTCGTTGGCCTGATTAATCTGCATAGAGTTCAGCTCCGCTCAACTTTTCGATGCGTTGCATCTCTGACACTCGACCGGACCCACCAAGTCTGACGGAACCAATGCTTTCCATTGAAAACAAATGTGATACGTTGTGCAGTGAAAACGTAGCGTTGCACTTTGGCACATTCTAAAACTGTTTACAGTAAAGTATTAGCAGATAGTACAGCATTGATATACAGTGAAGGCTGAAGCCTGTGAAACTGAAACCTATATTTGGTGGGGAGTTTTTAAGTGTTTAGTGAGTGATTGAAGGAATCTGCTATTCTGAGAGTCAGCTGTAGTATCTGAAGGAAAGGCTTTGTGTTGTGTGTTTAGTGTTTTGCAGTTTTGACCATTTTGCAAAGAAAAAATGTTATTTTGGCCAGAAAGCCTCTGTTTTCCTATCATGTGTTCAGTATCAACTGTTTTGAGTATGTGGCTTCTGAATAGACAAATGTTCTTAAGCAACTGAGAAAAACTGCAACAGGAGTGGTCAATATTACGATATTTTATTGTTACTATGATAATTTTTGTTTACATTGACCAAGTGCATGTTTCATTAGAAAGAGAGCATAATTAGTCCTGTTTATTCGGATTTAGTTCAGCGCAGTATGCGTAATGTTGATTAATAACTACTGTATTCATATAAATGTAGCACTATTAGTACATTGTGCCTGTGTGTCAAAATACACAGGGATTTAAAAAGATTCATCCCATTTCAAAATAATTTTGCACAGTTATGACGGATTCACTCTTATTGAAGTGGAGAATGCAGAACGCTTTCTGCTCAGGGGTCTCCATCTCCTCACAGACTGAAGGGAGCCATCTTCCGGTGACAGTCAGAAACTCTATGACTCCCTCTTTCGATTGGTACGTGATTGGTTCCTAGGAGCCTCACGGTTGTAAAAATATAGTGCTTTGAAATCGGATTAATCTTTTTGAATCACCCTGTATTGTATGTATTGTGTATCATGAAAATGTCACTAATTATCGTGATTTTTGCCATATCCTACTTGTTAAATGTAAATACAATGTACATACAATAAACATGTTTCTATAATTTTGCCAACAAGCTTGGTGGCTTGAGGGGGGCAGTGCAAATTTTTAAGCCTGTCTATCCCTGAATATTGTTACTGTGACAAGATTTTATTCCAATTCTATTTTGGGACTTTCCTATTAGTCCATTTATCTCGAAATGTTTACATAAAGGGCAGCCTATGTTTTTAAAACAGTGTAAAGGTTTTGGATGACAGTGATGATAATTTCTCAAACATGAGAAATGTTTTCAGATCTTTTCAAAAGGAAACAACAGAAAAGCTTACGTACCTTTCCTACGTACTGATCGTCAGTTCCTGTGTACTCCTCGAGCAGAAAGAACTGGTTCCACATCCAGCCTCGTTTGGAGCGTCTGAGTGAAAGCCCGTCTCCAGCCATTCCCGTGTGCTCCCAGCCTGTTCTCCTCAGACCTCCTGTAGTCCTCAGAGTGCCTCTGGCTTCGCACCAGAAATACAGCCACAGCAATAACAGCAGAGGAGTTCTCATTCTGCACTGTGCTCCAGCACGAAAATAAACGAACTTGCTTCAGTAATCCACAACCCTGTGGGGAGTTGTTCCAATAACAAAAGTGAAGGTAATGGTCAGAAACGGTAGTCCAGGTCTTCTGGAGGAGCGGTCAGTCATCCATTAACTCCAGACTTCTTCAAGTGTCTAAGAGAAAGAGAGAAGAAAAACAATTAACAATTATACGGCCTATTTATGAATATCTGCTGAACGTCTCAGAAGTCGAGTTATTGTTGTTGATTTTATATTTTATTTTATAAGGGACGAACATCTGAAATTAGAGTATCGCTGTGTTATAGTGTTATAATATTTGGCATCAGAAATTCCTCATCATTTTCCATGCTCATGTCTCTGGCCCCATTAAATAAACATTAATTAACATTATTACATTGTTAATGGCATCACTATGCAAAGAATTACATTTACATTCAATTTAGGTTCTGTGTCAACAGGCTTCTATTTGTTTCAATGACAAACATGACAAAAATGCACACATGGAAATAATTAACATTAAAATGAATTAAATATCATAAAGAAATACTTGGGTCAGTGACATGGCCTGCATTTTTTGTGTCATAGTTCATTATTTTCCTGTATAATAATTTAATAACCACATGGCATATATCACATGATTGAACTATGTGAATACATTTCCAGTGTATTAAAATACAATTAATTTTAGACATTTATGCTTCCTAAAGTGCATAAATGGTGCGGCAGGCCACTGAACACTTTCTGAGCGGTCAAATTTATTAGCCTGTTAGAAAATAAATGTATACCATTATAAAAGCCATGGCACAAATATCAATGGATTGGTTTGATTCTGATTGATTTGACATGCACATCATCATTTTTTACTAACTTTATAATAAATTTTTCAATATTTTTGTGCTCATTTTCAAAGCTTAATTTTTTAATTGACCCAATTAACATTAAATTATAACATGCTTTTGTTGTAGACTTCAAGGTGTTAGACAAAGACCTAATCATTCAAATACAAAAGTGAATTTGCAGTGTTCTTAAATTAATTCTAAGTGCAAAAAAAACAGGAATAAAGCACTAAAACACAGTTGAGTCCTTTCTCCCTGCTCTAACCCATATCTATTTCAGCTGCTGAAAGGCTTGGCAATAAGCTGATGAGTTTAATCATGTGTGATAGTGCAGGGAAAACACTGCTGTACTGTAGTCCTCTAGGAGCAGAATTAGAGAACCCTACAACAATCTGATGTCTCCTGATTGCACGGGTCAAACTGCTAAATCCAGAATGGCTGTGCTGTTGGTCTGTTGTCTCTGAACTGAAGACATTTCTGTTCCACAAAAACACTTATTTGATTGTAACATGAAATGAAATGAAAAACCCATTACTGTTAATGTAATTGACCCATTCATGTCCAACAGCTGAATGTAGTATGAATAATGCCACAAACCTTGTTCCAATCAGGGTTTAACTGATTTCCGACCGATTCTGATGTTAAGAGGCTGAAAATTCTGGTAACCATTAATATTAAAATAATATTTTATATGTGTATTTTAGATTTAAGTTTTTACTTCAATAGTTTGAACAGTGCTGTATGACCTGATCTGTCTGAAAGTTCCCAATGGTTACACTTTATTTTAGTAAACACAGAAAGACTGTATCATTATGAGAATTTGAGTTTGAATCCCTGCGATGCCACAAAAAAATGTATGAATAAAAATTACTGGCGCACTATCTGTGGTATTTTTGCCTGTGCAGATATATCAGTCTGGCTGTAGATTTTTCTGAAGTAGTCTGTAAAAAGTTATGACATATTATATATTTTACTGTTTTTCCCAATAAGTTAAACTCACAAATAAACCCTTACAAAAAAGTCACGTGAAGTGTGCACAAAGCACACGTGTTTACAAGTAATCACATTTTCTTTTCCCTACGTGATTACACATTTTTCCATGTGATAACACATTTTTAACATGGGAAGAGTGCAACAACCATGAAATTCATGCAACTTTTCTGTAAGGGAACAGAAACTGTCCACTAAAATTAGCTGAAAATACCATATTTAAGTTTGTTAGAGGATGTATGGAGGATGTAGAGGATGTGTTAACTTATTTTTACACACATATAACTGTAACTTATACTTTTATTTACAATCGAATGAGGATTTTTTAAATTGTTTCCTTAAAACAATTAAAAGTTGTTCAATAAAAACCTGCCCATTTAGTCTACATTTCACCCTGGCCATTCAGTCTACAACATTTAGCCCCGCCCACTCAAAGACTTTTAAAGTCACTTAATTAGTAACAGCCTGTTTTATGCTAAAGGACAAAGAGAGGTTGGAAAACAGGCATGTAAAAATGAACTTTGACAGATGAACATTATAAATTAAATGTTTATAAAACATAACACAAGAGGATTGAAATCAGTTACATTCGATTATGCTGGTGTATGTCCTGCAGTGGGTTTAGACGTCGATGATCCAGGGCAGAGGAACTGGCCCTGAGAGCCACATGATCTCTACATGCATTTGTTCAAACCCTGCACACCACGACCCGACTTCACATCCTCAACAAAGAAATTACCTCATTAGTGAAATTGGCCGAGGTCACTTTGGGTTGAAACCACAATGATCTAGATGATTTGCAATGAGAGTAAAACACACATTAGCACACTGTCTGAAAGTCCCTCCTACGAAGGCATATTATTTCTGATAGAACATGTTCTTCTAATAGCACACACCTGACTGCTCACCGAGAGAGAATGCAGAGTGCACTCTGAGAACAGAGAGATACACTCTTTAAAAAGGGGTTCTTCAGTAAAGACAACGGCTACATATAGCATCATCACAATAATAATAAGTGCTGGACCAACTAGCATTTTACGCTTTGAATACCTGTTGATATTTCCAAACGAGTACTTGAATATTCATTTTCAAAATCCCCCATAAAAATAATATTTGAAGTGTTTTTTAGCCGTCTGTCTGACAGAACATATATGCTCCCATTTCAGTGTTTTTTTTTCAGTCCACAGTCCTACCTCTGTCAAAACACTAGCTTCTTTCTTTTACTTGCGCCTGTTGAAGTGTAAACTGTAGAGATCCAGTCAAATCGCACACCCATTAATATTTAAAATAATAGTTTACTAAAATGTGATGACCTTGTTGGTGTGGTATTTGCAGAGCAGCACCTATGCTGTACTACTCTGATACAGCACTAAAAACTGGTTATGATTCCATCACAATAACGAGATCTGCTGTTTGTGCTGTCAAGTTTTACACCTGCTGTAAAACTGTGTAATTAGAAAAGAACAGAGGAAATTAGAGCTTATATTCCCCCTGGCAGCAGTTACAGAGCTGACTCAGAGGCAGTGTGGACTAGACACATGGTGATACTCGGATAAGGTTCACATGCCTCCATGGTACTCTTGTAGGCTTGAAAAACTTTTCCAACCACATACAAACTTCTGATTTAGGGAACCATAAGTGTTTCTTCTATGGCATTGCTCCAAATAACCCTTTAATTTTAAGAATCATTGCTAAAGTTGCCTCCACATAATTATGATGGTCAGTTGTAAGGCAGCTCGTTAAATTGTATTCTTATTGTTACTGCGACATGAGTTTCCACGATAAACATTCACATGTAACGACTAACTACTAACCTATAAAAATACAAATGTGTCAAGCAGTAATGGCTACTGTCACAACAAACCTGCTAGACCAAAAGGAGCTTTTTAGGGAATTAAATATATATTTATTCATTTTTTAGGCATATATAGATAATAAATATATACAAACCCATTTCCAAAAAAGTTGGTATGCTGTGCAGAATGTATATAGAAAACAGAATGTAATGACATGCAAATCATGTAAACCATATTTTAAAGGGCAATACTACAAAGACAACATATCAAATGTTGAAACTGAGAAATGTTGTTGTTTTTGAAAAATATCTGCGCATTTTGAATTTGATGCCAACAACACGTTTCAAAAAAGTTGGGAAGGGGTCATGTTTACCACTGTGTTTCCATTGCCTCTTCTTTTAACAACACTCTGTAAGTGTTTGGGAACTGAAGAGACACTGCTGTAGTTTTGAAAGTGAAATGTTTTCTCGTTCTTGTTTGATACAGGATTTCAGCTGCTCAACAGTTCAGGGTCTTATTTGTCGTATTTTTCATTTCATAATGTGCCAAATGTTTTCAGTAGTGACATCTGGACTGCAGGCAGGTCAGTTTAGCACACTGATTCTTTTAATATGGAACAATGCTGTTGTAATACATACAGAATGTGGTTTGGCATCATCTTGCTGAAATCATCAAGGTCTTCCCTGAAAAAGACGTCATCTGGACGGCAGCATATGTTGCCAAACATGGATATATCGTTCAGCATTAATGGTGCCTTCACAGATGTGCAGGTCGCCCATGCCATGTGCACTAATGCACCCCATACCATCATGAATACTGGCTTTTGAACTGTGCACGGATAGTAAGAGTGCTCTTAATTGTTGATTTGTAGGACCACAGGACATTTTTCCACTTCCCCTCAGTCCATTTTAAATGAGCTCAGGCCCATAGAAGGTGGCAGCGTTTCTGGATCCTGTTTATATATTATTTCTTCTTTGTGTTTTAGAGTTTTAATTAGCATTTGTGGATGTAGCGACAAACTATTTTCACAGACAGTGGTTTTCAGAAGTGTTTCTGAGCCCATACAGTGATTTCCTCTACAGAATCATGTCCGTTATTAATGCGTTATTAAGATCATGGCCAGCAAATACTGGTTTTTGGTCTTGTCCCTTTTCTCCAGATTCTCTGAATCTTTTAATGTGATTATGTACTGTAGATGATGAAAAGCAAAAGTTCTTTGCTATTTTCTGTTGAGTAAACATGTTTTTTTATGTTTTTAAATTTTATGTTTGCCCACTCAGTCCTTCACAGAGTGGTGAACCTCTCCTCATCTTTACTTCTGAAAGACTCAGCCTCTCTGAGATTTTTTATACCCAATCATGTTATTGACCTGCTGTCAATAAGCCACCAGGAGTTTTTTTAGCATTACACAACTTTACCAGCCTTTTGTTTTCAAAAAAACATAAAATTTCTCAGAAATCACATCTGATGCTGTCTTTGTACTATGTTCATTTAAATATCAGATTTACATGATTTGCACATCATTTCATTTAGTTTTTATTTACATTTTGCACAGTATCCCCGATAGGGTTGTATATGTATTATTTGTTTTTGTAGCCCTTGTAGAAAAAGTCTTAAAATTATTATTATTAGGTCTGGTATTATATTTTGTGTATAAATTCCATGATGGAGAAGTTGTATATTGGTTCTTAAAGAAGCTTTTAAAATGGTTCTCATGAAACCTTTTTTTTCTACTACATAGAAACCTTTCTGCTAAGAATGTAGAGCAACAGCCTTTCTTCCTCTGGCCAGCTGCTGCAGAAGGCTAATTTGTTCATTGTGAAGGTTAAAATATGTTCGATCATTACTAACGCAAGCAAAGCTGATACCTTTGTGTGAACAGGTATCTGCTAATAGTCTTTACTCAACATGAACATGACATCCCTGGAAGGCTTTGCGCTTAGTTAATGAAGTGTAGTAGCACAGAGTCATGTGCCAAAAATAGGCTGGAGGTGTTTTCTAATTTGGGTTTTTAGATGGCAAATCAGTGGAGAGCACTGACCATGTCATCTTCAAAACATTATCCTTTAATCATCCATATTCTTGCAAAAAAACAACTGCAGACTTGCTGGTGGTATTTTTAAATGGACGACCTTTGTCAGTGCAAGCTCTGTGAACAAGCCTAAAATGGATATTAATGTAGCGATACACAAAGAAATACAGAATTCTATCTCTTGCCATTAATAACATGCCTACAGATTTCAAGAGGCAAAATCAATTTACGCCAGTGAAGCCACTGTTTTGTTTTAAAGAGAGTGGTTTCTTAACCTAGAGGTGCTTGGATTTCACACCTTGTAGCTGTGCTTCAAGTTGAATCAAAGTCCATTTTATTCCATTTGTTGCTAAAGAAACTGTTAAAGGAAGTTTCCCAAAAACTTGCCTTTAAGCTGCCAAAAATTTACATCTGGTGTTAAACAAGAAATATCTATGTGAAACTAGCTGCGACTAGCTGGTAAATCGAGCAGAATATGGATTCAGCCGCACATGTATTTTGATTTTTTCCATGCATTTGGCAGTTTATGGCTTTTCACACATAGTTCCGTACATAACACATGGGCAGACTGCATCAGGTTTGCACCCAAAACTCACACAAAAGGCTTAGTATATCGTTCCAACAGTAACTTCTAGAACTGCAGTGAGATTTCTTAGAACATCCAGCACCTAACCACATAGGAACCGATGCTTGCTGGGCTCTGTTCTTCTCTTTTTGATTCCTTTGGCCTAAAATAAAATGCTCCAAAATGAGAGACATGGCCAACTGCAAAGCAGTACTGAAACTGAACCAACAAAGGAGAATTAAATTATTATCTTATATAATATTATCTTACATAATAATTATATCACGAAGTATAACCATTTAAACATACTCAGAGAAGTGCAGCTCCATTAACACTTTACCTAAGTACATCAGTAGATAGAAGTAGTTATTATCCACTTCTGTTTTGGATTAGGCCCAGCCATGGCACCAGAACAACTTCACCAAACATGTTCCACAATCTCTTGACATCAGGCTATAGCCTGTTGCTGACAGAAGCAACAGAAGCTCACATAACAGTTCAAATCAGACAGCTGAGGGAAAAAAAACAGAAAACTGAACAATCTAAAATGTTCAGCATTGGAAACGGTTAGAAAACATTCTAATCTGTCAGGATATCGGAGTTTCTGGAGCTTCAATTTCGAAAGACATCCACAGAAACCAAGCACACTTCTAAAGTAATGAGAGAATACTGAACTTCAATGGTTGCAGTAATAGGAGGACTAATGCTGGTAGTAGATGGTCGATGGCAAACTGAATTACCCATTGTTTTCAAAGCAGCAATGGAAAATTCTACCACCGCCAGCAGCAATGGCACAATACCGCAGTGGTCAGGGGAATGATCTGTCAAAAATTCAGTTTTTCCAAATTTTGCCATCAACCATGGTAAAATAAACTGGATGTTGATTTTTGGGGAGCCATAGACGCCAAACGTCTCATTGTCGAAGTCCAGACGAGCCAAGTATTATACAGCAAAAAGGTTAGCCTAGGTTGAAGTACCTTGCACTTTCACTTATTACTTATATTTATTACTTATTAAAAAAAGCAGTGTCTATGATTAAAAGTCTTGACATTTTCTAAGGGCAGGGTAAGCCCATTCATTAACCCCCACACCCCCCCCAATGCCAGGCCAACCCTTTCACAACTGACAGCAGCTCTGTAGCTGAATTCAGGTTTGTTGATGATGGTACGTGAAAAAAATGCTTAAACATAAGCAATATGCGATCACAGTTTGCAGACCACACAGGGAGAAAGTTCTAACAATCCACTTTAAATCAGACAAAAGACACTGTATAGCAAACAGCCTGGGGGAATGTAAAGAAGGAGAGCAGAAGGAACATTCCTGGTTTGAGTGAATTATGCCATCCGCTGGTATTGAGGTCAACCAGCGGGACGAGGGAAGCGTCTGGCATCGCTGCTGGCAGCTTCTACAAGAAATACAGAAAAATGACTCATGCACAACAACACAGAACATTCGGGGTCAGACTTGAGCCTTGTCCAGCTGGTCTTGTTTTACGCTAGTGGCTTTCATCTCCACAGAGAAGCCAATTTCTAACATAAAGCCATTTAGCTCTGCTGGTTTAGTTGTTTTGTTTGATTTGATGTGGTGGAACCTAGAGGTGTGCCATATCAGTGAATTATATCAGTGAATGCACTGGTATTATTCTCTCCCCAATACCAGTTCCAATATATGAACTCAGGGTGTTACCGATTTCAGTGCTCTGTTATAGTGTCCTGTAGAAGCAAGAAGGCTTTTTTAAGTTAAACCCTTTCAGAAGGTTTATAACATTGCACTTTTGAAGTAATATATTGACCATGATTGATAAAAAAGTATTGAATTTGTACTGGGCGGAAGGGTCAAAAGTTTATGTTACAGTAAAATTAAATTTCTGATGATTTCGTTATATATCATGGCATACACATTTTAAATTAAAACAATTTTAGATGACGTAAATGAAGTAAAACTATTTTTGTAGGTTAACAGTGGTTTATTATTCTGGGCTATCCTTTCACTTTTTAATAAGAACCATTTTCACCAACCCAAATCTGAAATATTTTTACTGTTCAAAAATTGTAAAACCACAATTGATCAATATATATATAAATGCCAATATTGCCTTTTAACACTCAGCAAAAACAGTGCTGCTGATGTTGGCTTCATATCTGGCAGCTTTTTCTTCAATTTTTCCATTCCACCTTAAAAGGGAGCAGGAGTTAAATTCTGGCACTTTCACAGGTGACAACATTTAAGGTGGAATCAGAATATTAAATAAGAAGGCAACTTCTTGAAGCTTTGTCAAAATTTTTTTTAGGTATTTGTCTCATACGTGCATGCCATATACTCATGCCTCCGACTGTTAGACGCTGCTGGAATTTAAAAATATTACTTCAGTACCAGCTGGTCCACACCCTACTGTGCACAGCTGCCCAAGACAGGCAGTTTCTTAGG
This sequence comes from Colossoma macropomum, assembly GCF_904425465.1. Classification (NCBI taxonomy): domain Eukaryota; kingdom Metazoa; phylum Chordata; class Actinopteri; order Characiformes; family Serrasalmidae; genus Colossoma; species Colossoma macropomum. The sequence goes on from NW_023494790.1 coordinate 11,718,302, forward strand.
TGGTATGAGAGGAAATGCGGCAATCAGTCTGGTGTCCATGTTAGTCTAACCCCAAAAGATTGGCCACTACTTTATGTCCACTGCCTCGAAAACAAAGTGTACTATTACAGATGTAATGGATTAGACAGCAGGAGGTGAACAGGGGTCTGGTGCGTTTTCATTAGAAATGTGAATGGAACATTTCTCAGCTACTCAGCTAAAGCTAACATTGGCATGTTTTGCATTATTTGTTATTGGTTGTATACCGGTATAACGGTTGTAACCATCACGATCACATTACCATGTTTTTCTGTTCTGTTATATTAGGTATGAATGTACTATGTTACCACTTGCATTTACACCTAAAGTCTCAATGAGAGTTGTGGTCTTTACTGAGTCCTTGGGCAGGAACAGGAATAAAAGGGTAGTGAAACAGTAAGTAGGCAAGAGGTGTTTGGACACATGCACTCTCTGCCAGAATTACTTTACTGTCTCCTTCACCAAGAAACATTTGTTGCTTATGTTGGTGTAATAATGGTGTTTGAACCATTTTTAAACTATTTACCATCATAATATTATTCATGGTTTCCCTTTGTTTTTTATGTAGCTGTTAGCATGCAATGGTAACACAAGGATTTTTTAAAGCATTCATTGTTGTTGCTGGTTGGGTCTGCTCAATGAACGTTGTGCTATTAGAAGGAAACTTTATACCACCCATCATTCCACTGTTGGTGTATGGCAGGGGTGCCCAATCCTGGTCCTATAGACCTACCACCCTGCAGAGTTTAGCTCCAACACTAATCTTACACACCTGATCCAGTTAATAAACACCTTCTGGGGCATCTAACTACTAGAGCCAGGTGTGTTGGATCTGAACTCTCCAGGGTGGTAGATCTCCAGGACCAGGATTGGGCAGCCCTGGTGTAAGGGTTACCTCTTTAATTTACTCCACTGGGCTTTTAGCTTAGAACTCCTCAAAGAACTCTCTGGACCCACCTTCTGTTGGATTATTCCACCACCACCTCTAGACCACCTAGGACTTGACTTGATTTCCTGCCATATCTGCCATGTCACTCCACAAAATTGGTGAGACTGTTCCTTGTTTAAGAACTCCACTGAGCCATAGAACAAGACTCAGGGACTTAATTTTCTGAAGCAAAAAGGACTTTGAGTTTGCTTGGTGTGCTGTGTGGCTTATTGTATATAGAGATTGGTTTACACTTAATACACTTTGAGGGCTGCACCATATGTTTGTGGAGGTGTCTGTAGATCTTGACTGTTCAATACTTTATTTCTGCAGTTCTTTTTGATTCTCTAGTGTACACCCTTATCCATAGCCTGGTGAGTGCAGGTTACCCCTAATTTACTTACATTTCTGTGGGGTCCCTATTAGGTAGGAGGTTACATAGTTAAAAAAATTCAACTGAAGAAGAATTTCATTCAGTACACTGGATGATCCGGTATATGTCCCACTACTATGTTGAATGTGAATCAGTCACGTCTGACCAATATCTGATCCATTTAATCAGGTGCTGATACCAAAGCATTACTTTGGATTGATGCATCACTAATTATCATGATAAATAACATGACAGTATGCTTTTCTTAGTACATGTCATGGGTATTGTTGTCAACCAGAGGAAGATGGGTTCTCATTTTGGGTCTTGGTTCCTCGTCCAAGGCTTCTTCCTCTTGCTTTTAGCGAGTTTTTTCTTACCATTATCGCACTTGATTTGCTCACTGGAGCTTGGACCCGTATCTTCTGTAAAGCTGCTTTGTGACAAGACTTGTTGTAAAAAGCGCTACATAAATAAATTTTGACTTGACTTGGTATCAGCACTTCTAGGACACTGAACAACTGCATGTATCACAAAACAAGACAGATTTAGACCAATTATAGACAGCCTGTAAACAACAACAACCAGAGAATAGCACCTGGATATTCTGCACAGTAACAAGTACAAAATGTTGAATTAAAAAAATCATTGTACTTGTAGTTTTTCTGAACCTTGGCCTCTTCCAAATTCACAATGTATTGTAAAAATGTCTTTAAGTATTATGATGCTGCACTATCGCCATACTATCCCCCGCTTACTGCATGGTGTTTTAGGCCACGGAGTTAGACAACGTGCTAGTGATTGAGTAAAGCAGAAATAGGAGGGATAATTGAGAAACTGAAAAGCAGGGGGTAGAGAGAAGAAAAAGAAAGCAAGAGTACTTCTATTCATCTCCCGTGGCTCAACTTCATCCTTATCCCTTCTCATCTTCCCCCAATCTCAACACTGTGCTGCAGCTTTCACCTACTATCCTTCTCCCTCTATATTAATCTCTACTCTCTTTTTTCTCTCCTTTTTCCTCTCTCCCTTTCTCTTCTCTTTCTCTCGCTCTCCCTTTCTCTGCCTGTCTCTCCTTTACATTAACTTCCTTTCTCTCTTTCTCTTTCACTGTCTTTGTCACTTTCTGTTTCTCTCTTTCTGCCTGTCTCTCTGTCTTTCAATTCTCCCTCTTTCTGTACCTCTTTCTTGTGTCTCTCCATCTACATCTACATCTCCCTCAGATTATGTCTTTCTTTTTCTCTCTCTCGCTTTCTACTATTTTCTCTATCCCCATTCGTCTCTCTCTCTGCCTTTCAAATTCTCTGACTTTCTGTCTCTCCTTCTTTCTCTCTCTCTCTCTCTCTCACTTTCTATGTTCTTCTCTATTTCCATTTGTCTGTCTTTCTGTCTCTCTTTTCGTCTCTCTCTTTCTCTATTCCTCTGTCTCTCCTTCCCATTCTCTCTCGCTCTTTTTTCTCTCTATTGCTCCCTCTTTGATTATCTCTCTCTTTCTCTTTTTGTCACTCTCTTTCTATCTCTCTCCCTCTCCATCTCCTTCTATTTGTGCCCCCTCTCTTTCTTCCTGTCTTGCACACCCTCTCTCTCTCTTCCTCCATGACTATTTCAAAGGTATCTGGAGTTTGAATACAGCAGGAAAATTTGAAATGTAATTGCTTGAGACACCCACATCTGTTCATCTGTAAATGTATCCTTATTTACAGTATGAGTCCTGCATGCTGAGACTCACACTAGCTTACAGGTTGACTCTGTAATGCCGAAAGCAGATATTTCTTCTTTTTAACTTTCTCCTTTAATGATGCCTTAATTAACGCGGGGCAATACTGTTAAAGCGTACATCTCAATACTTTTCAGCCTTTTGGCAACATGCCTACTGTGACAGATGTTGGAAGGTTGGACATGCTTAGAAACCAGTTTCCATGTAGTGTGGTCCAGCAGCATTGTCCATGGAAAAAAACTAGCAGACATCTCCTTATCTGTCCACATGTATTATAAATAGAGATCATTCTGAAACTTTACCCATTATTTGTGTTCTACTATCTCCATGGGTCCTGTGCTTGGACCCCAGTGATTGCCATTTGCACAGTAATTTGTGAACAGTTGTTCAGCTCTCATAGTGGTTACAGTCCACAAAAATGAATGTGTTCTACAGCAATTTTAGACAAAAACTAAAAGTTTTAACAATGGTAATTCATGGCAGCTTTTTTTTGCCCACCGTTCAAAATAAATCTGACTATACAAAAATGAAAACACTGCTCAGAAATGTAGCTCTCTTTCCATATTTTGATTCTATTTTTATATCTTCATTCTGACAGACCTATAAAAATGAAATACTATACCTGGGGTTTGGCCAAATAAAGTCCATGAACTGCTGCCCCTCCACCCCTTTTCCAAAAGTAAAAACTTTAAATGATTCACTTGAATAGAATATTCAGCATTCATAACCATGAATGTTGTCAAAGGTAATATGTTTGTATGTAAAATACATGTAAAACTCAAAACTAGAAAGCAAACGTTAAGATCCTACTGTGTTTATCTCCTCCAGGCTGGGCGGCACATGAGTTCAGCTGGGCGGGAAATGATGTGGAATTAAACAAATAGTTGACTAATAACTGTTACTTGTTGCCAAGTAACATTAACTGATATCAATAACTAAAATAGACTAAAAAAATCATTATTGAGGTCTGTTGAAGGATAACACCAATACTGATATAGAAAAAACAAAGTCTATGTTTAATTTAAAGACAATGGGCAGCACATCATTTCCTAACAGCAGAAAGAAAACAGAAAATCCATTGCAGCCCTTAACTTGCCTTATTTACTGCGACTGCTTTCCAGCAAACCACACACTGCTGTACTACTGTAGCTACAACTGATCCATTCTGTAGTTAAACCCATGCACAGAGCGGCGAGTCGTGAGGATTCAGTGGGATGGCAGATAGAAACATACATCACTGCTCTTTTAGTTTCTGCTCTCCTTCTCTAACAAGACGACAGTCCAGAAAGCTCGGCGCCCTGTTGCAGTCGGCGTGCAACAGACCTCCATGGCAGCTGAGAAAAAAGCCTCCAGGGGGCAATTAAAAGTGAGAGAGGAGAATGTCAGCCCTGGGGTGAGAGAGCGAGGAGGGAGGAAGGGAAGAGGGGGGGAGTTAGGTACACGGTAACCTTTCACAGCTCCAGACTGAGGAACTTTTAGAGACCGCTAATGTGTGACAGTGTCAATGACAGGTTGTACAGCGATGCCTCAGTGCACCTCCCCTTCATGTTATTAACACCACCGCACTACTGTCTGCCTTAAAAACCCAACAGCTCCCTACACTCTCCTCCAGCAGCAATTCTGATATCAAATGTTAGCTCATGAATGATTTACTTGCTTCTTTGAAACTTTGTACAAGACCCAGTCGATTTCTCTCATATTTAGGCTCCTGTGATGCTTATGTTTATCTCCTAACTATGTTACATGGCCATATGTAAGCAGACACTAGGGCTGTGTGTTGGCAAGAACATGGCGATACCATACAGCTATTACAAGGAATTAAATAATACCAATATATTGCGATCTATTGCGATACTGTACGCAAGGTGATATTCTGCAATTTTTTAAACCTAATTTTAGAAAAACTGTCACCACTATATGCATAACATCTGAGTAAAAGAAAAAGTTAGGACAGTGGGATCTGCAGTTGCATTTATCACAGAACCTGTAACATCCAACATCATGGCACCACTTTTTGTGCAATCTGAACAAAGGAACTAATATTTGCCTATATCATTAAACAAATAAAAAGTTTTTTTTACCTCCTTGTACAACTGTGACAACAGTGATGTGCTGTTGGGAGGGTATGGTATAATGAGGCTCCACATTATTCATCATATTACGAAAGCCTGCTCTGACACATTGTGCTGCCTTGTCGAAATGTCCTACTGTAGGGCATATTTTTAGGTAGCTCCCTTCATAAAACTGTAGGTAGGACATTTCAATAGCCTAAATCACACGAAGCTGAAGTCAGCTTCCTATTCACCAGCTTCTTGTTTAAATTTCACGGTTCCACCTTAAATGGTGCAGCAGTCACTATTACAACAACTTAAGCAGCTTTTACACTAAACACGGTATGAGCTACGCTCGCCACTCATGTCGGCGGCGAGATGTTTTCACCCCACTTGCAGTTTGTGCAGCGCTCATCGTTAAGGTGCAAGAGTGGGCGCCACTGTCTGATAAAACTAGCCTTTCGGGTAGCAACAGAAACTACCAGACACGCCTACTGCTGCTCCTATTGGCCGGATCGAGACTCGGCCAAAGTGCCACTGCGTTTGTCGCTGAGCTCTGTGCAGCTAAAATCTGCATCTGCACTGCATATCTCATTGAAAATAATGTGTTTATAAGTGCAACGGTCAATTTTCCGCATTCAGTGTAAAAGAAGCTTAGGGTGCCAGAATGTAACTATTGCATCATTTAAGGTGAAACGGGAAATTCAAACAAGAAGCTGGTGAATAGTTAGCTGACTTTAGCCTCATCTAAATCTTCTTATTAGAAAATGTTACCATCATTAAAAGAGTAAGAGTAAATATTTGGATCTTAAATCGCGTTATCAGGGAATAAGTAGTAATACTGAGCTGGCCAATACAATAGACTTTAAGTAAGGCTGAATTAACATTAGAAACACAAGTTACTATGCTATAGTAATGGTATGGGCATACTCGTTCAATGGATAGGACAAGGTAAGAGTACCTGTCAAAGTCAGATTCAGCCATTGGTGGTAGCTTTACTAGTCAACTTACTTAGGAGTGAAACAGTTAATTGGCTGAAGTCAGGGGATTAAACACAACACAAAATGAACAACAGTCTGTTGTGAATCTTTGCATGTAAACTATTAATTAAAAATCAATGTGTCGATACAGTATGACAAAACATCACGATACTCAAGTGTATCAGTATTTTCTCACATCTCTAGTAGACATACCTTCTAATTGGCTATTTTGGCTATTACAGCCACACTTCTTTATAACAGGTGCATAAATCGAGCCATGGAATCTACATATACCAACACTGGCAGTAGGATGGGTCGTACTGTACTGAATAGCCTAGTGACTGTAAACGTGCCACTATCATAGGACACCACCTTCCAAAGTCAGTTTTGTAAATATCTGTCCAGCATGAGCTGCCCTAGACAACTGTGAGCACTGTTTCCACTATAAGTGAAAAAACATCTAGGACAGCATGACCATAAAGCTCACTGAACAGGATCTTTTTTGCGGTTTCACAGCATGATATCCTGGTCAAAAAAATATTATAATTTCATGATATGAAGCAACCATTTAAAAACACAAGTTAGAGAAAATTCAAAGAAAAAGATTAGATAAAACAATATGAGAAAAAGATCTATTATGAAACATGAACCATCACCACTAAAACATGCATTTTATTTATCTATATATTACACTGGTATCGTCCCTAAACATAGGCTATTTATTCTTGCAATTATTATTATTTTTTTGTCAGGGGGAGGGCTTCAAGTACTAAAGTGCTTTTTTTATAGTCTTTCTGTACACCTGAAATGAAAAAAGCAAAAGCAGACAAAAATGTTTGATCCCCTACCATATTTAACCTGCTCAGGCAAAGAATGCTGGGGTATAGGCAAACAAACCAAGGAAACCCCAGTACATGAGATCTACATGGGTAGCTAGTTCAGTTTTTATATGGTTATTATATTACCATCAGTGCAAATGCTTTAACTGTAAAATGTAGCAACTGTAGGATGCAGAAACTGTAGTGGTGGGATTTCTACATCACAGTTGAAACTTGCACTCTTCTGCATACAACGCGTCTGGAGAACAAAGGAATTTTTGATTGTTTACAAGCATAAGCCTATGCAAAATGTTGCGTCTCCAGTGGCTTTTCAGCCTGAGACGTTCAAGGCGAATTCAATTACATTAACTTTTAGCCTGGCAACAATGGACCCTTATAATGGACCTTTATTGCTCCTGAACTATTACTCACAGAGTCGTTCTTTCTGCCAAAGCACTTAAACACATTTACTCCAGCACCACTGTCTTCAAAGATTACTGTAGGACATTTAAGGTCGGTCAATGATGAATACTTCATTTGCATGGTGTATGAAAATATCTAGACTACAAAACTCAGCTCGGTCAAAGTTCTTTTTTAACTAAACCTTTAGTAGTGGAACCAAAGCCTGAAGAACCTCCAGAAGCAGTATTTTAGGACAATAAATGCAAATTCCCAGCACGAAGATTGTGTCACTTATTGAATACCCTATATATCCAAAAGTATGTGGACAACCCATCTAGTTATTGAGTTCAGTTGTTTCAACCACATTTATTGCTAACAACTGTGTAAAATTAAGCACATGAAATCTCCAGACAAACACTGACAGCAGAATCAGACAGACATAGGATGCCACCTTCGCCACAAAACAGTTCATGAAATTTCTGCCTTGGTCAACTGTAAGTGCTATTATCGTGTAATGGAAGCGTCTACAAGCAACATCAGCTCAGCCATGAAGCAGCAGACCACACAAACTCTCAGAGAAGCACTAGCGCATAAAAATCATCTGTCTTCTGCTCTATCACTCACTACAGAGTTCCAAACTGCCTCTGGAAGCAACATCAGCACAAGAACTGTGTGTCAAGAGCATCATGAAATGGGTTTGCATGGCCAGCTGCACACAAGCCTAAGATGACTCTGGAGTAGTGGAAACATGTTCTCTGGGGTGATGAATCACACTTCACTATCTTGTAGTCCAGATGATGGATAAATGTGGGTTTGGCAGATGCCAAGAGAATCTACCGGAATGCATAGCGCCAGCACTAACGGTTGGTGGAGGAGGGAGCGAAGGGTAATGTTAATGCTACAGCATACAAAGACATTTAAGACAATTATATGCATCAGTTTGGGGAAGGTCCCTTTCTTGTTCCAGCATGACTGTGCCCCTGTGCACAAAGCGAGGTCCATAAAGACATGGTTTGACAAGTTTAACGTGGAGGAACTCCAGTGGCCTCAACCCCATTGAACACCTTTTGGATGAACTAGAAAATCAATTCCGAGCCAGGCCAGTGCCTGATGTTGGACCTCCCAAATGCTTTTCGACTGAATGGCCACAAATTCCCACACATTTCCACAGTTTCTTCTTCATAAAAGCAGTGCACAGAGGATCTATCTTAGAATCTAGCTGCTAGCTTTTAGAGATTAGAATTCAGGTAAGAATGCTGCCTAGCTGGTTGGCTGCCTATATAGGCAACAGGGAGCAAGACAGCTCACTTAGTACTAAGATATACTCATTAACGTTCAACAGCTTATTTGCCTTACTCTGCGCTGTATTACCTTTATTTGAATGACAAATATTGCGGCCAAATAAAATACTGTACTTTCAGTACTACAATGTCTCTGTTCTTCTTAGTAAAGATTAGGCTAATAAATAAGTACTGAAAACCTTAGGATAAAAGGCAAAACTCGGCTCATGTTGAATCCATTTTTTACATTCTGCTCTTCCCTTGAGGAGGTAAGCAAGCGTAAGAGTGTGTAATCTGTGCATGAACAGGAGAAAGTGGCTTGCAGGCTTGTCACATCCTGCATGCACTGCTTCATTCACTCCTTCAGCCAGAAGAATTTAAAGTAGTGGGCCCACGGCAGTTTCTGAGCTTCTAATTTCTTGAGGATTGTATCGCTGTGACATTAAAGGAATGGTTTGGCGAAAAATCTAATTTACTCAGTTTTCCTCTCGCCCCAGATGCAGTTGTTGACCGAAGACATGTTTGGTGTCCAGTACTTCTTCTTTAGTTCGGTGCTGGATATAAGAGGCTAATGATGATAACAAACCCTTCAAGTCAAAAGTCACACAGATCTTTAAATACTTGCCCAACATTTCTCTCAAAACACTCAAACCACATCCAGATCTTCAGTAAGGCACAATAACTTGTCAGTGTGGTTTAGGAGACAGTTCATGTTCACAGATTTTTATTTCAGCAAAGCAGGAGCACACATGTTAATACTGTCTGAACACTGAAACTGATTATACAAGTAGAACCAGGCGCGCTCCTGCTTGTTTTGACTGAAAAACTGCACCCACACCAGCCCTTTGTGAATAACGCTGCTTTCAAGAGTAAGTGGGGTGGATGCTGTCTCTGAGGAGGCAGTCATTCACTTAATGTCATGTTCATGTGGTTTATGTGAGAGATCAACAGAGCAATGAAGTTTTGAAATAGGTGTTTATTAGCTGGCATCTATCAGGTTTGGCCTAACTTACACGAGGCAGAAATAAAAATGAACAAAATTTCACTGTGTAGCTGAAAGTAACAGGCAGCATTGTCCTGAATTCTGACTCCTCCGCAGAGTCCAACCCTCCTGCGCATGGAGGAACATCGCACAGACACATGGGCTGGAAATTATGCTTGTAATTTTTGTTGTTTTTCTGTTTATTAAACATATATCTTCAGTTTGAAAACTCAAGATTAACAGTTATTTCTGAAAAGAAACAATGGCGAATGTAATCTGTAGCGTTCAGACACCTAAATGACTTGTGTGCACACAAAAGGAGGTTGAAAACACCCTTTTCCCACGTCCTTATTCGAGACAGTGGAAGCAGGGGCAGCACTTATGAAGGAGAACACAGTGCTCCTTTATAATGTATCTGATGTAGAGGACTCAGAATTTTACGTCTTTATTAAAGTGTTCATTCTGTTTTTCTACAAAAACTGCTGCTCGTTTGATAGAGCAATTCTTCAGCAGTTCCTTCTAAGAAGAACTGGTGAGCTACTAATGCTGTTGTTTCAACACTGGATGGGCGAGCAGTAAAAAGAGAGAGAGTATATGTCATATTATGTAAAAACTAAACATTACATTAGCTAAGGTTAAGTAGATGAGACAGCGAACTGAGTGGACTTGCAGTGTTCTGTGGGTCAATCGTGTTGATCAGTATGTTTTGACACTTTTCCACAGTAAATGTTATACACTACATTGCCAAAAGTATCCGCTCGTCTGCTTTCACACGCATATGAACTTGAGTGACATCCCATTCTAAATCCATAGGGTTTAATATGATGTCGGCCCACCCTTTGCAGCTATAACAGCTTCAACTCTTCTGGGAAGGCTTTCCACAAGGTTTAGGAGTGTGTTTATGGGAATTTTTGACCATTCTTCCAGAAGTGCATTTGTGAGGTCAGACGCTGATGTTGGACGAGAAGGCCTGGCTTGCAGTCTCCACTCTAATTCATCCCAAAGGTGTTCTGTCAGGTTGGGGTCAGGACTCTGTGCAGGCCAGTCAAGTTCTTCCACACCAAACTCGCTCATCCATGTCTTTATGGACCTTGCTTTGTGCACTGGTGTGCAGTCATGTTGGAACAGGAAGGGGCCGTCCCCAAACTGTTCCCACAAAGTTGAGAGCATGAAATTGTCCAAAATCTCTTGGTCTGCTGAAGCATTAAGAGTTCCTTTCACTGGAACTAAGGGGCCGAGCCCAACTCCTGAAAAACAACCCCACATCATAATCCCCCCTCCACCAAACTTTACAATTGGCACAATTATGTGGCTTGAGTTGCTGTCGTTCCCAAGCGCTTCCACTTTGTTATAATACCACTGACAGTTGACTGTGGAATATTTAGTAGCGAGGGAATTTCACGACTGGACTTGTTGCACAGGTGGCATCCTGTCACGGTACCACGCTGGAATTCACTGAGCTCCTGAGAGCGACCCATTCTTTCACTAATGTTTGTAGAAGCAGTCTGCATGCCTAGGTGCTTGGTTTTATACTCCTGTGGCCATGGAAGTGATTGGAACACCTGAATTCAATGATTTGGATGGGTGAGTGAGTACTTTTGGCAATATAGCGTATTACTACAACTTTAACATTAGACAGGGGAAAAAGTAAACATGTAAACGTAAACATTTTGTAATCTATCTCATGCCAAGGAGACAGTCAGAAGACAGGATGCAGAGGGAAAGCCTTTTTTTGAGAGCGCGTTGTCCATCAGTCATCAATAGCCCAGTCTGACAACAGTCCTAGCATACAGGCTTTTATACTGTGTCTCTCTACTGCAGCTTTGGGTACATCTGTTAAGGATTATGTCAAGACAATGGACATTCTGTAGTAAACACATAGAAGTAGCTGTTTGCGAAGTCAGGACACACCTACAAAAGACATTCTGTTATAAGTCAGGAAGCACATGATCAGCTATGTGTGTATCTTTTAGAGTCAAGGACAATCAGTTGTTGAGATGGACATCTGCTAGCCATGTGACAAGTCACAGAAAAAAATACATATATAACATTAATTATTATGAAGAGCTAGATGCAGTCTGAGAGGGTCGAGACAACTGTTGGAGATGTATTTATGAAAAAATTTCTCAGTGACTACTGACTTTTAGTGTTAGTTAGCAACAATTACCTCGTAGTTTCAGTTTAAACCTAAAGAAGTCAAAATTTTCACATCAAGCATGTCCTGGCTGATCGAACACATTTGGGGTAAGTGGGGTAAATATGGTGTTAGACTTTTGGCTGTTCAAAACTTTTGGCCTTAAATATTTTGTTAATCCATTTATGTTCATCCATTCATTGCGGAGGGATACATGCAGGGTGTTGTAAGGCAAAACAGTCCTCCTAAAATTTTTTTTTTTCAGATTTTCCGCTATTATATCATCATAAACATAACATTAAAAATTCAGAAGACACAGGTAGGTTCACTGTTCATTTTGGAGGGTAAATAAAATAGCTATATTTGTGTTGTACACATGGCGACCCTTGGATCCTATCACCACCACTGTAAAGAAACTGGAGTCTGTAACTTCCTCTGCCTTTAACCATTTCACATCAAATCACTCTGAATGACTTTGTTTACATCGCAATGATGGAATTATGCAAAAATTACAAAAAAAAAAGGTGGAGTTCCCCTTAAACACGTAACTGACTAACTGAAACAGCAGCTGCTTTCAAGCCGACAGTTGAATTCACACTTTAACAAGATTACAAAAGAATACAAAACACATTTATACAAACACAATTAACCTTTAATGTGTACAGCATACATCGACTGGGGTGTTCCTGCTATAATGTGTCACACATCTGATGCTCCAGAGCTCGCTGCAAACTCCATTACCCAGCATTCTCGCCTGAATGCACCCAAAATTACCAAATAAATCACCATGTTTCACAAGCTCCCTCTCTGGCCCAACTCTCATTACAACTCGCAGAGCTATCACTCAAAACAGCCCCAACTCACTCCCTTCTCACACTCACACACACATGGCTAAAACTGTCCTAGTTTACAGTTCTCTCACTATGATCCTGAGCGCTACATATTGGTTTCTACTGGCCTACGCTTTCTCACTTACTGACCCTGCAGCGCATTTAGAGTACTTCAATGATAAAGAAAAAGAGTCTAATTATAAACTTCCACCAACCTCTCACGATATATATATTATATACTGCTGGGTGATATGAAAAATGTAATATTATTAACTTCATGAAGTATTCACGATACACGGCTGGTCACAATGTATCTGACATTTTACAACATAGTAATATAATATACAAAATGGTGTAACATTTAAATAAACTATCAAAAAACTATGAATCCAATGATTTTTCAATATTTCATATTGTGCTGCATTAAATCCAATTAAACAGGACAAATTATTCTGTCCTTGTAATCAAACGTCCACTATATGCTGAGAAAAGCATATTGCCCTATATACGTATTCACATATACCACTATCTATCTTACATCTAGATGTGCTAGACAGCTTAAAATATGGCACCTTTGATGGCAGACCACCCAGTTTTTAGGTGAGCAAAAGTATAAGAATAGATTGTCTCAAACTAAATTAAAGTAAACAACATTACATATTTGGTTGCTTATCTCTTGCCTGCAATAACTGCATCAAGCCAGTGACCCACAAACTGTTGCTTTCTTCTTTTGCAATGCTCTTCCAGGTTTTTACCACAGCTTCTTTAAGTTGCTGTTTGTTTTGGGGGGTGTCTTACTTCAGTCTCCTCTTCAAGAGGAGAAATGCATGCTCAGTTAGATCTGGTGATTGACTTGGTCAGTCTGAAACCTTCCACTTTTGGTCTGAAATCTTCCACGTCCGTCCTTTGTGGTGTTAGCAGTGTGTTTCGGGTCACTGTCTTGCGGCATGATAAAGTTTCTCCCAATTAAATTGGAAGCATTTCTCTGTAAAATGGGGACAGATCATTTATGTAGCCTTCTGTATTCAGTCTGCTGCTTCCACTATGAGTTACATCGTCAATAAAAAATTACTGAGCCCATTCCGGAAGCAGCCATGTAAGCCCAAGCCATGACACTACCTCCACCATGCTTATGGATAAACTTGTATGTTTTGAATCATGAGTAGATCCTTTCTTTCTCCAAACTTTGGACTTCCTATCACTTTGGTAGAGGTTAATCTTGGTCTCATCAGTCCATAAAACTCCAAAACGTTCTGGCTCATCTCTGTATCTCTGTAAATTCCAATCTGGCGTTCAGATTTTTACTGCTAAGGAGTGGTTTACATCTTGTGGTATGACCTCTATATTTCTCAAAGTCGTCTTGGAACGGTGGATAGTGATACCTTCACCCAGGCCCTGTGGAGGTTGTTGGTGATGTCTGTTGTTTTTGGGTTTTTCTTCACAGCTCTCACAATGTTGCTGTCATCAACTGCTGTTGCTTCCCTTGGCCGAGATGTTCAATTTCTGGTTGTTAGTTCACTAGTGGTTTCTTTCAAAACATGAAAGAATTGGGCTATGCCCAATGCTTGTGCAAAGGTTTTGATCAATTTTCCCTTTACTTTGATGTACTATTTCAATCCAAACTTCAATTCCAATACAGATACCTTTATAAAAATTGGTTCACTGATTTCTTTTTTCTAGCCTCTTATTTTAACCTGAAGCTCACATTAAGTAGGCTAAAATACGACATGAAACATTCTAGCACATTTCTAGTACTTTTAATTAGCCAAAGTCACAATATAAATAACATCATTTGCTTATTATCAGGCCTAACTGGCCTTTTTACATTTGTAAATGAAAACACAGTTGTCTATTTAATGGACGTAAATAAAGTGCTACATCAAATGCAAAAGGCCATTGGCTATTTAGTACAATGAGTAATGCATAATTATGCTAGATTTTAGTACAGCATTCAATTACAGCATGAGCGCACTTACCTGACTATTATTTACATCATAAAACTGTAAAACTGCAACACGGATCAGCCAAAATCAAAATAATAAATTGGTCAATTGCAGATCGCATGTTTGGAGACAATTCCTATCTTGACTGATTCCGATCATGCGTCCCTAATAAGTACCTTTCTAATCTAACGTTCTAATTTTCTAATGCAAGCAGGAAACAAAAAACAATTTTGCTCTTTTAGTTTTAAAAACATGAAGCATGGAGGATTTTTAAATGTCTGTAGGTTATTCCTGTTTTTCTCTGGGTTTCTGAAAAAGTTGTTCCAAAAATGTAGGAAAACAAACACACCCCTGCCCCCCCCAAAAAAGAACACACACACACACACACACACACACACACACACACACACACACAACACACCTCTCTCAAGCCAGCGTCCTCACACTAATTGCAATGTAAATGAGGTTATCTCCCCATGTGGCAGCGAACTCAAGCATAATATCTTTCCTCCTAATCGCCCCAGTGACCACACCCCCCGCCACCCCTCCCCACCTCACACACACACACAACAAACACCTGGCACAGTTCACTCTGGCTGCAACAGACTGATTCTAGAAATACCATTAGACAACTGTGACCATAAATATCAAAACTTGGTCAAAAACAAGGAAAGAAAACATTTCTACGGTAATGCTAATTTCTGCTACCATACTTATGGGATTCTAGTAGTATATCTCGATCACGTTATAGATTAAATGCAGACATTCAGAGCTTTTATACTACATTCCATGTTTTATTCAAAGCTTGTGACAGACATAGTAGCAATAATTTAACCTTGTAGGAGTTTTGCAGTGACTCAGTAAAGAGTCCAGACATAGAGCTGTCGCCACTGTTTTCCACTTCTACCACCTGACTGACATGCTTTGGTCAAGCTACCACTCGTGCTCAGTGAAGTAACTAGGACTTAAAAAAGTAGATGTGATAGGTTGATTGCATTTTCAGTTCCTTATTAAGTTGGTGGTTAATCTGACACACTAGGCCTTCAGTCCAGCTCCTGAATGCCTAACCATTAAGAGGATTCACCTGGTCTCATCTACCTAGATATCACAGAAAAAAAAAATATATCCTCACTGGATCATTTTCCGTTGGGTGTTTCAAGAACCTTTTTGATTCCAACTTAAACTTAACAATAAAAAACAAGTTGCTATAATGCTTCCAAAGTAAAAATATAACAATGATGGCTGTATTAATATACTAAAACTACAGATATAACCTGTTTTATACAACAGCTACCAGTTCTAAACTTTAAATGCATACAACAAGTTTATGCAATGTTTTTCTCTTTTTTGACATCAAAACAAACACAAAAAGTCAGAAATACAGACTCGAACTTGTTAATACATAAACCAGTATGTAACTAATTATGTAATTCCATTTAAATAGAAAAGCAAAATGACAGTAATAGCTCTAGACTTCTGGCCAGTACCTTGTGTGGTAAACAGGTTTGTGTTGTCCTGCTTCCTATAGTTCATAATAAGCATGTGGAGGAGAAGCTAGACCCCAAGATTGTTTTTCCTTTTCCCTGGCTACCCGTGTGACAATTACCCAGCAAGACTTGTGGGAAACCACATTTTCATTCAAGCATCTATTGACAATAACAGCAGGTCAGCAATAAAGCTACAAACGCAATTGTCACGCAACACTAAATAATTCATGGAGCTAAAACAAAGCCATCACAGTCCGCATGTATGGCTCTTATGACAGCCCATACAGAAAAATGTATTTCAGGAAAGAGAGTAATGAGATTTCCTGGAAGACTACAATAAAATGAAAAAGAAAACAAACTCAGCAGTATTAAGAAACAAAACAAACACGCTCACTTGTGCACCCACAATATAGCAAATACCAATTGTATTTGCTTATGCTGAATTACAGGCCTATCGTTTAACTTGCTTAATTGAAAATTTTATAAATATTGGATTTGCAATTCATCAAATAATCATATGCTGGCTTAAATGGCCAATGGTCCAATAGCCCACAGAGCTCAATTTAAAATCTCATGATCATTACTGCTCAGCAGCAATAACATCTGGCTATATATACACAATACAGCCTGCAAGTAATTGGACAATGATGCAATTTTTGTTGTGGCTCTAAACCCCACCATACTGGAGTTAAAATTTAAACAATAGATAAGAGGTTAAAGCATGGACTGTCTGCTTTAATTCAAGAGTATTTACATCATGTGAAACATTTCAGGGTAATTGGACAGTTGGCTGCTCACTTGTGTTTTGGCCAGTTGTGTGTCATTGCATCACTGGCTGCACCTAAAAGCCAAAAAAAAAATGTTGTAGATGTGGCATTTGCATCTGGCGTCTGCTGTTGTGTCCAAATGTCTGTTCCAATAAAGAGGACCATTGTGAAGTGGAAAAATCTGAATAAATCCATCTGAGACCTAGCCAAACATTAACTTCATATCAAATTCCACTGTTTGCTGCACTGCTAAGAAGCAAGAAAACACTGGTGAGATTAGCAATGGCAAACAACCAGCAAGACCACTGAACCACAGCAGTGGACGACCGAAAAATACATTCAATCATGAAGAAAAACTGTTGGGCAGACCCAGAGCCCTGGCCAGCATGTGTCAAAGATGACCATTAAGAAAAGAATACTTGCTTCCTCTTGGACACATGATGCCAGCCTCCACATCTTTTCAAACTGCCCCAGCAATGCTATTCTGCAGATACCAACAAGCCTCTCCATACACTGCATTATTTTTCAGTTGCTAATATCGCAAATATCTCTTTCAAGCTAATCAGAAATTGCCTACAGTTAGAGGTGAAAATCAATTTCAAATCAGATTTAGCTTGTATGCATGTGAAAGACAGCAGTGTTAGAACAGATTGTAGTTTTTGTAAAAGGATTTTGTGATAAATATCTAAGTGTCTGGCTAAGCAGTTCACCGGCTACAGCTGTTTTAACACTGTTAGCTATCTAATGTTGTAGTCTACACCCTTAGCTACTATTGCAGAGGTCACTAATAGGCGGACCGCAGTCCGGGTCCGGACCCAGACGCTGTCCTATGCGGACCTGTACCTATAACCGATGAACTGTGGAGAATTATTTAATTTCAACGGGGTGGTCCTATTTTAATTGGCGTAGCTTTTCTAGCCTTTACGGTACCACTTTAGCAGCACAGGAGATTCACAGACCAATCTCATGCGTTGTAAATATCACACGTGACGATACTCAGCCAATCAGATCTGTGTATTATGATGAGCACTGAGACTCAAGTGAGTGACGCACACCCAGGGGAGGGACGAGGCGAGAGAAGAAAGAAGAAAGTGAGTCAGAGGGAGGTAATTTCACATTGCGTGCTCTAAAAAGAGAAGACTGACAATAAATGTTGTTGAAATATTACTGAATTGTACTTTATTTGATTTGACATTCAGTTGTTGACTACATAAGATGTTGATATACCTACTGGGGTTCTTCAGTTTACAGTATATGGCACTGAATCATAATGCAAGTTAGACGTTATGATGTTGCGAACCTTTGCTTGAGGAAATTTTCTCAAACGGGACCTTATTGAATTTTAATTAAATACTCCTGTACTATAGCATGGCTAGTATTCCAACATCACTGCCTCTGTTATACTCACTATTAGGGTTCCTAATATCCACTTTTTTCATGATTTCAAACCATCTCCACATTTTTTCACAGTGTACAGTTGAGTGACATGTTGGAGAGACAGAAAGGCAAAGTTAAACCTATTTTATGGTGTTTACATCTGTAGCATACTGGCTAACCAAGCATTAGCTTAGCAATTAAACTACAGGTCCAGTTAGTGCTACACTACACGGTACATGCTCGATTCTGACTTAAAGACACAAATGTAGACAATAAAAAATAATTTCTAAGCCAAATGACTGATGCTTAGTAACATAACGGCAAAGTCATACCTGTTCTGTGGTTTGGACCTGTAGCCTGTTAGTTAACCCCTTAAATTCCCAGGTTTATTACATAATAAGGTTTATTATTCAGTAACTACAGAGACTTCAGTGCAGTCTGAGTTATTCTTAAGTGACAGAAGTATGTAAACTTTGGGCCCACCGTTAGGCCCTGGCCATTTAAGGGGTTAAGCTAATGAAACCTTAGTTAGCAGGGCGTTTTGTGTTTTGTGGTGTGTGTAGCTCTTAGCTGTTGTTGCAGTTTGCCTTAGGTATGTTCTGGTCCTGATTTAGCAGCACATCAGATGGAAAAAGAAACCATAACCAGCATGATACAGCAGTGGGAACCAATTGACTCTACTGTGGAAAAAAGGCCTTTGAGGTCGACAGCATCTGCGAAGCAATTAGAGGGTGCTTCATTTTTAGATGGGAATGCATACGACTTCTTTCAGGCAAATCGATGAAGTGAAGTAATGAGTAGTGAGATTACTTTTCCAGAAAGTAATAACTAAAGTAATCCCATTTCAGTTTGAGCTATGTAATTAGTAAACTGTAATAGATTACATTTCGTGAATAAGCGCCAGGGCCGTTGGCTGGGCTTGTAAAGATCTGGGGCTCATGTTGTAAACAGGAACATTTTATCTGTAGTTTTTATTTATTTTAGAAGCTAAATAATCATTTAGTAAAATTCGTCTCGCCTAAAACTAAACAAGAAACAATATTTTAAATACAAAAGATCACATAAAACAAACCATTCCATCCAGGTAATTTTGAGTCTGAGGTCAGCAGCCTAATGTACCTGACAAAATATCAGGTAAACACTTTTCATATACAACATCAGGCTTCAATTGGGCAGCTTTTCAAGTGAGCGATTCTTTTGGAACACTTGAAAAACTCATTTTAGTAACCAGGCTGCCCTAAAATTTTTATTTTACTGTATTTCAAATTATGACTTTACCAAATTTAACATACATTTTGTTAACTTACTATTACATGTTCAATGATCTTTGAAACAGACAGTTTACTTACATTTATTTCGAGTTGCAAGCTAAAATGAATATTGTTTTACAGTGGAGTAGATCTGCCTTTTTTTAGAGATGTTAGACACTAAGTCATTTTCTCCCTTGCACTTTCTCTCTCTCTCTCTCATGAACAGTCTATCTTTCTCTTTCTTGCTCTCTTTCGCGCCACTCTCTCTCTCTCTCTCTCTCTCTCACTATCACGCCTTGCTCTCTTTCTGTGCCATGCTCTCTGGGTTTGAGGAGTGGGTGAATGTAACCCTGAAGGAAACCATGGATGATGAGAATGATGTGCAAATGAGCCGGGGTGAAATGTGTGAAATGTTAACATTATAAGGTTTGGGGCTGGTTGAAAATTTTTCAGGCTATGGCTATGGAAGCCCAGGCCAGGCAGTGCTCCTGGTAAGTACCCCAACACTTATGTCGCAGTTTTACAAAAGAACCCTGGCAGTATTCTCCATTTCTAACACGTGACTAAAAACTGGTTTGACTGCCGCTTTTATTAAAAGCAGGTGACGAATCTAGGACTTCCAGAACACCAGAAGAAGTGACTTTTTTCTCTCAAAACTGGTCCCACCAAAAAGTGATTGGTTGGTTCCACTGTCACTTCCTAATTATGTTGGTAAGACTTTCTATTTAGTTCCTAAAGGTCTAACAAATGGGAGAGCTTGCTTGGCTGTATCTACCACATTAAAAAAATTCTGATTGGACAAATTTCTGTTGGGCATTTCAAGATTTTACCCTTTCGTTTCCATCCAAAACTTAACAATTAAACAGTTACAGTACTATAATACCTGCAGAGTTTAAAATACAACAAGCACGACGATTCTATTAAAATTATACACCTATTTTTAGTTGCTAGAAATCACTAGGCCTAGAAGGCCCTGAAGGTTGCGCAGCACAGTCAGGTCAATTGGTTGGTACCACTACAGACAAACAGTCCTTCTTGTGCAGAAAGAAAGGCCCGTTCTTGGACACCTGGGTAGCTGTGGCATCATCAGGATTCAAACCTTTTAGTAAGCTGAGCCACTCAGAGGGTTTACCCCAACACACAAACCACTGGTAAGCCTAAGAACAGAAAGATCAGGTTACAGCTTGCTATAAAATGATAAAGCCTGCGGAATTATGAATCAAATTCTTAAAAACGTTTGATATTAAGATGTAGCTGTATCAGAATGATGCAATGAACAAAAGTGGAAAACACTGTAGGTACTGCTCATGATCCAGAGCTAACCACCATTTCTGAAAGGTGGCATTGGTATGGATGGCGGGCAGCGGAACTGGATCACTCATCTTTCTGGAAGATGGAACTGCCTCACTCATCTTTATTGGAAATATGACTGCTGACAGCAGCAGCAGGTGCAATCTGAAGTGAACCGAAACATCTTAACTGCTCAGCTCCAACCAAACGCCTCAAAAGTCAATGGGTTGTGCTTCACCTTGCAGCAGTACAATGACCCAAAACATACTGCTAAAGCAGCTGTGAAGTTTTTTAGGGCCAGAGAGTGGAATGTTCTTGGCTGGCCAGTCACCCAGCCTGAATCCCACTGAGCATGCATTTCGCTTACTGAAGGCAAAAAGGCCCTGAAACAAGCAGGAAGTGAAAATGGCTGCATTACAGGCCTGACAGAGCATCAGCAGAGAAGATAGCCTGCATCTACATGT
Source organism: Colossoma macropomum (assembly GCF_904425465.1). Classification (NCBI taxonomy): domain Eukaryota; kingdom Metazoa; phylum Chordata; class Actinopteri; order Characiformes; family Serrasalmidae; genus Colossoma; species Colossoma macropomum. Next base: position 11,739,387 of record NW_023494790.1, read on the forward strand.
AGGGGTCACAGAATTCAGGCAGGAACATGTCTTCTCTGATGTTAACTGATGTTTTCTTTCTTGTTCACTTCCTCTAAAATGTGACAGAGCCCAGAGCTGTGTTCATAATTGGTTTGGCAGGTGTTAGTCACACAAACAACAAAGGGACCTAAGTGGTGTTCTAGGGGTTTAAACAACCCCCTCTTCATTCTTCTGAATGCTCTGAGAAGGATAAATGTCATTAGGATGTGCTAACAAGGACAGTTTGGTATCCGTCCAAAACCACATTGATACACTTTGCTGATTTGTACTGCTGTCTACCTCGGCTAGCCTAATTACATTTGTTTTTAACTGAAGGCAACTTTTCTACAGTTCGTTGAAAAAAATGTAAATTTTCAAGCAATGCAAGATTGCAGCAGCTGAGGACAGGTCACAGTCACAAGCAATATTTCTCCTCCAACTCACTCAGCATTTAAGCCCCGCCAAGGTCTGACCGCTTTCTGTCTTCACTAGCAGTCCAGTTACACATCTTCCAAATTCTTACAGTTAAAACAGTGTTAATGAACATAACTTACATAATCGCAATCAGTTCTGGGGAGAGTGCGGCACAACCTAGCACATTTTGTTTTTTTGCTAAATAATTTTTTAAATATTTGAACAAGATTATCAGTTCAGCTAAAAGTGGTGTGCACTTCTCCCATATGCTCCCATGCACTTAGGCCATAAGTTGTAACAGTCACTAAAGTAACTTGCTAAATTTATGCAAACAATAATTGACAGTTTATGAAAATAATTAAATTTGTAATAGTTCTACGTTGTTTGAAACAGACAAGCTTTCCAACCTAAATACATAAAAATAGATGCACAAAGTAAATATGAACAATAAATGAGTGAATGTATTTTAGTGAAAGTAGAACACGTTCATACACACACACACACACACACACACACACACACACACACACAAAATTTCTAAACCCGCTTATCCTTCTGGGTCATGGGGAGTTCTGGAGCCTATACCAGTGGTCACTGGGTGGAAGGCAGGACACACCCTGGACAGGTCACCAGCCCATCACAGGGCAGACATCAAAGTAAAATAGCAAAACAAAATTGATAGGAAAATTGATAAATTGATAAATTGATAATTGAATGTAAGCAATGTTTCTGTTGAATCTATGAAAAAAATGGACTGCTTTGAATTCAAACAGGGCGATACAGACTCACTGTTTACTTTGGTTATTCGGTAAAACTGTGTTAAAACTAACCCCACCATGTGGAGGCTACATTTTAGCCTGGCTAGCTTTCACTGTAAGTTGTTTACATGCTTAAAAACAGTGCAATATTATGTGACTTATAGATGCAACTCTTAAATGAAAAAAAAAAAAGATGAAAAAGATACCCTCATGGTATAAAAAAGTCTTTAGAGTGAGAAACGTCTGTCTGATTGCTGTCACAATTTAAAGATTATACTGTCACAGGAATACAACTCTCTACATGCTCTACTTGAATGTGTTAAAAGACATAAAACATCAGTGTCACATTTTATCCCGTGTTATATTTTGGTCCACTCTCATCTACTACATATCATAAGTAGGGCTGTAATCTACTGCTGGTTTTGATGATCTATCAAGTTTTTAAAACGACCAGACAATAAAACTGTTTGGCCTTTGCTAAACAACAACGAACTATGCATAGCTTTTCAAAATTCCAGAATACTTTGCTGGAAAAGAATGAACTAGGAAGCCTTTAAAAAGACTATAAAAAGACATTAAAAGACTATTGAGTTAAAAAAAAATAAAACATAAAAATGGAGAGTGTCCATTAGGATCTGTTTCTTGCAGAGCCGAGAGAGAGAGAGAGAGAGAGAGAGAAGTAGGAGAATTTAAACTAAGCATTTAATCTCTGTCAATTCATCGAGAAGGTACATTTTAATTGATTTTTTTTATTGCATTTAATCGTGATAGCCATAAATATATTTAGAGAGGACCACAGCCATTGCCTATTTATTGGTATTGCACTGGCTTCAAAACTAGAATAAACTGCTGTCTCATTAGATTCCCTTCTATAAAACTTCACCCACACAACTATAGTAGTGTTATTACAATCAATAACAAACTGCAGGACCACATCAGTGGATTTGGACCGTTTGGATCAAGATAACTTAAAGCGATGTCAAGGGCGGACACCCGGCAAGCAATCTTCCTCACCAGCCATCCAGCCAATATCAAAAATGAAAGCAGTTTTCTTTCATTACCTGTTGGCCTCATTTCTCCTCATTTGGGGTCAAGAGATACATTTTTTTTTTCAACAAAATCTGGACTGGGTGTCTAATGCAATAGAGATAAAAGATGCCCTACTTTACAGAAGTGACCAGGGTTATTGAAGGGGAAAATCTCATTGCAGCATCGATTTGAAGGGGGCGGAGGTGATGTGGAAACTTTGACACACTTCTTCTCAAAGTTGGGTCCCCTGACCTCAGACTTTTTCACTTTTAGAAATTAGCCTACTTGTTATACTATTTTTGTTCTTTCTTTTTTCAACGGACAGGCAAAGAGGGGTTTTAACACTTTTAAACCTTCAGCTGCCCTTTAGAATGTAAGCTTAAAATCAATATCGCCTATTTCTTTTAAAGCACCCTTATAAATGGAAAAAAGGAAAAACATGGACAAAACCAGTGAAGCAACACACAGCAAAGCAGGTATGACCAGAAGGCACGATATCAACCTAGCGCACCCAAATAGTGTCTTGACACTGTATTTAAACCTAAGATCATTTCCACTGCCTATGTTCCTGAAATGTTTCTAACAAAAATGAAAACAGTGCTTTAGTGAGCTATTATGTCACACATTTCCATTCAACCAACTTGAAAAGTGTCAGCTTATACAGACTTTGTTACTCCAATATAAAATGCAATCGCAATTAAAAGGCCTATATCAGGGGTCAGCAACCCAAATGTTAAGAAGAGCCATTTTGTCTTTTCAACAAAAATCAAACCACGTTGGGAGCCACAACATTCATGCCCATTTTACCCTCTTGGATGTAAATATGTCTAAGTATGTGCTAATGTGTTAGTATAGGATAAAAATAACACTTACTTTGCTCTGCTTTAAGCTTTAGCTCAGCTACAGCCACTTTTCTGGCATCCCAGGCAGGAAATTTTTCCTCAAAAGTGGAACAGTTTCTTGTAAAATGTCTCTCAACATTTGACTTCTTGTTCGAGTTTTCCCGTTACACCTTAAATGATGTCAGAGGTACCAGGATGTAACTGTTGCACCATTTAAGATGAAGCTGACTTCAGCCTCGCAACTCTTTAGTGTTCAGGAAACTTAAACGTATCAGGAAACCAGCTGAAGTGCTTATAAATGCAAATGAGTCCATTCGTCTCCAAATTATCAATGTTTGTCTTAAATCTTTCTCTTTCTTCTTCATTAGCTACCAGCTAGGCGAGATTGTTGTCTGCGTTGCTATAGTAACCAGCAGTCTGCGCGCCAACCTTCAGGGTTAAAGGTTTGTGAATTAGCAGTTGTAGTCTACATTAACTCCAGCATTTAAGACCATTTATTGTTAAAATTGTGTTAAAACGATCAGAAGAGCTTTATTTTACTGCAAAGGAGGATTATTTTATTTTTACCTAAAATCTAATTCCGACCCCTGGCCTATACTTTACAGTCACAATATATTTTTTCATAATTTTTCGACCTCTCCTTATTCCTTAGAATTAAACAAACAGTTTAAATAACTGTGCCCTTAAGACTGATATGGACCATTTTACCAAATTAATTCAAACTGAGGATTCACAGTTACAAAACATTACAATCAAGTACTCAGACCTTAGATATTTAGAATTATGTTATGATCTATTTAAACCTAAGGCATTAATTGAGATAATAATAATAAGCTAAACATATAAAAACTCAAAATGTAAGTATCACTTTCACAAGTATAAATTTAGGGGTTACAGTTTGGGGCAGCCACCTCCCCACAGAAAGTATGCTATAAATTATTATTTTCTATATATTTCACTTATTACTATCTCAATTAATGCCTTAGGTTTAAGTAGAATAAAATATAATCCTTCTAGATATCTAAAGTATGCATACTTCATTGTTTTTTGTTTTTTTCCTGTGGGACAGCAGTTTGAACTAATTCGGTAGAATGATTGATATAGACTGTATGGAACAGGGAGTAAACATACTACACCAAACTTTGAAACAGGGAAAAAGTGTCTTCTTTGATATAAACTTTTTAATGTGGACATATTTTCAATTTCAAAGTCCTTTGCTTAATTTGTTATGTTACTGATGCTGCAGACTGATGCCTTAATAACCAATATCTATAGACATGGTTCAAATTTTAGAAATGTAACTAAAAATTATTAGACTTTCACATAACACCTCCCAATGTGTGTTCAGGTTGCTAATGAAGCTTCAGCGAACATGATTTTTATTAGGGAGTGGCAAGCTCTACACTAGGGAGAGAGATAAAAAACACACCGCAATTAATTTATAGCCTCATTAGTCTCTCTCCTCCAGCCCGCTGCACTTCATAAACCCATTATCAGACAAAGGTGGCTCTCTTTATAAATGAACTGGTCAAAGTCAAGTGATGGACTCCACACAGTCTTCTTCGCATGTTCCCACGGACAAAGCCAAAACACCCTCCCTGTGTGCACTCAGGGTCAAAACTGTGCTCAGCCAAGAGGCGTATACACTCTAATCCATCCCATATGGAATATTAATATCAGCCTTCTTTTAAATGTTGAAGCCAAATTAACTGGATTATATTGGACAGCCAGCCACGGATAAGGGTTTCAGCAAAATGACATTGCTTCAGATTAGGGCTGTAAAAGTTGACATATTCAAACTGACTTCAAAGACATTGATCATGTTTGATAGATTTATATTTTGAAGGATGATTTATGTTCATATTTTCAAAGTGTGTGTACATCTGCTGAACTGAACATGCAGCTACGTTTCAGGGTGCTCTCAGTTAAGATGAAAGTGAAATAGATTTTACTGGTTTTAATCCCAATCAAACCTAACTTTTCACCAGCAATACATTCAGATACATTTGAAAAGGGTGGAGTCATTCAGAGTTTTTGTATTTGTCCCCTTTATGTCATTAAAATCTGCCCCCAGAGTAGTTGGTGTGCATGCTTGGTCACAGTAAAATGAATCAGAATGTGGAACCAGAGCTTTCTGTGCAATATCCCTGTATAAAAGAAGCTCCATGCTGTCTTTATTGTTGGATGTACTGCATAGTGTCTGAAAAAGCCGGTCACAATCATAAACTTTAAGGAGACAATTAACTGCCATTTAAATAATTGCAATTGACAATTTAATAGGTTTTTTAATTAACTGTAACAAGCGTGTGAATCTTTGAACCGATAATGAATGGATTCAATTTACGATTCATTGGTTTTCAATTCGATTTCGAAAACAACATAGTTTTTCGGTTTGCAACAGTTTGTAACAGTTTGTAACGTGGTTGTTTATAAAAAAGGCTTTTATCTGAGTAAGATTTTTCTGATTTTTTTGTCTGAGAATGATTTTTCATAACATTTTTACAGAGGACACTTTAGGGCACCACAGTTTAGTTGTTCTGTGACTTCAAGTTCAGTACAGCCTGTGTGTTGTGTATTTTTCCAAATAGACCACTGAAGTCATGCTTCATTCTATAGTTGGCGTTAAGCCCATACATGGAAATCCGGGTCTAAACTTAAATTATCAATGGCAAAAATGTATGAGCTTTTGTAAAATCGCCTTTATTGTGCCCTGTTGTAAACAGAAGCGTCCAGAACCCAATACATTTTTTTCTGTGTACATTTTCCCCCATATATCACTGCATCCTCTGAATTACAAGCTTGTTAAAGAGTCATAATGCTAATATTGCTACATGCAAGCTAATGCTGCTGCGCATCAATTTGATGTGACTAAGCTAACTTCCACCATATGTTTTCAGCTAAAACAGAGAACACATCAAGACTAACTTAACAAGCACCAGAGAAGGTTAACCTTCTATCCATTAGCAGCTACAGAATTCTCAAACTTTCTAATATTTTATGCTTTTAATCAAAGAATTATGATAGCCTAGAATCCTGTAATATTTTCTCTACACTGAGCATACCTATAAAACATGCAGGCTAATGATGCGAGACAGTTAGCATACATTCCCTTTGATCTAGAATTGCTTTTTACACGGAAAAGCTGAACTTGTGGAAATCTTGGCCTGTTTTACAAACTATAATAACAGGATATTATGTATATTGTAAACGCTGAGCATTTTGTATGCCTGATTATACTTTCAGTGGGTGCCATGACCCTTTAATCATACAACATTTTGGCATCTGTTATATAGCACATACAGCACAGATGACTGTGCTGTATGTGCTGTATAACAGATGCTTGTTAGTCGCATGCTTATTATAATTCATCATGGATCATTATTGCATAATGTATTATGCAGGCCCTGTTATGTTTTATTTATGAATATATACATTAATGAGAATGATCTCCAGTGTGAAATGGTATAATGTTCCTATGCATCATGTTTGTATGATCTGACATTTGCATTATTCAGGCCTTGTAATGTTTTTAAATGCATATATTATGCATTTGGCATTTTCAAAAATTCACTCAGTCTCATTAAGTTCAAACTGTCTCGACTACTTCTGTGGTCAAAAACGTGTCTCTTATAATCACTGAACTTAATTTTGCTCTTCTAATTTCAGGTATTTATTCTTTAAGTTGACTTCATGTTTATCTCCAGTTCAAATCCAATTAAGGGAGGTGAGATTAAACCACAAATTCTCAGTTATACTGAGAATAAAACCCAACAACTTTCAAGATAATTGAGCTGTGGACCACAAGCTGTCATACTGTACTTAGAAAATGCAGATGTAAAGACCCAAAGAGCAGATATAGGCCATAAGTAAACAGTATGTGACATATTAATGATCTGACAGAGTGTTAAAGACCTTTGTAAACAAAGTCACGTTATAAACAGTATTTATGTGCCTTCCATGTACCTTTTACCCACTGTACACTGTCTGCACATTGTCTGTCTGTAAAGGGTTCTGACAGTTATCAGTGTATAGCTCTTCCTGAGCTTTGGAAACCACTACGCAGAACTATGCAGGCTATTACAGACTTTACATTACAATAATGAATAGCGTCATTTTGTGTATGCGCTAGTAAATGAAACTGCATCGATTGTAAAAGGGGAAAAAGTAATACTGAATCATTTGCTTCAGTCAAAATTGATTTTTAATAAAACTAAATAAAACTTATTTGAACAAATAAGTGTGATGGTAAACAAATACATGTGAGATTCAGTGCCACAGTGTGCAGGTAGAGGAAACTTAGGGAGAGATTTTTGCAAACCACTGCTCAGATTCTGCTGGTCATTAACGAATCAACAGCTATCTGTTCTGGTTTTAATTTCATTTTATCATACCCTGACAAGCCAATTAGCTAAAAGCATTGCTGTTTAACCACACCAGTCAGTCTTTTTTGCCTTAACATTTAGAAAGCATGATGCTGCAGAATTAACGCAAAGAATGAAGGAGGCAAAGCTGCAAAGCGTCAAACAATTCTCTTTATTTGGAAATATACACGGCGTGCAGGCGGTACTGTACTTGAACTCGCAATGCAACTAAACTGAGGCCTTCAACGCAGTGCAGCAGAAGAGGCATCACTCTTTATACTCAATACTGTGAGAGACTGGACTGATTTTATAAAAAGTCATTTTTTAAAAGGTTATCCAAAGAATAGATCTTTTTCTATAATCACCTAATGAGTCTTGTGACTCCTAGGTTAAGAACCCGAGACAAACCCTGGACAAATCATTAGCAGTGTGTAGACACTGCGAATATTCTCTTTGAAATGATCGCCATGCTGCCACATCAGTTTTTATCAGCTAATATTTTTGGGGGGAAATATAGTACATTGTCTGTCTATTGTCTGACTTAACTAAATAAAAGAATGTTTGTGATGGTAGTTTTGTAGTCATGTTGTTAACTACGTTTTTCTTTCTGTAGGGTTTGAGTAGTTTGAGCATGGTAATTTGAAACGGCCTTCTTAAGCAAAGTGCTTTAGTTAAATTCATTTTAAAAATCCATTTTTTAGTAGTTTAAAAAAACCTATCCACGAGGGATCAGTCAGTACTCAAGGTTTGGTATTAGTATTAGAAAGGAGTAGTGGTATAATGCTACGCCTAACCCAGCTCATGGAGAGCAGTTCAAGAGTGTAGAGTTTCCACAGGGGTGGGGTTGTAGGGCCATATGTGGGCACAGAGGATGTGTGTATTTGAATATGAAAGAGGAAAACAGAGATATGAATGCAGAGTTGCTCTGGGTGTACAAGAAGCTGCTCAGCTGTGGCCTACCCTGACACTTATCTGTAGGCAATCTGACAAGGGTCTGACAGGAGGAGCGCAACAGATGTACATTATTCATCTTCACATCCTCCTTGCTCTTCACAACCTGACCAGGGCGTGCTGAAGATGAGGAAAACCCACAAAACACTTTCCCTGTAGCTTTTTTTGTGAAGATATGAGTCTTTTTTCACTGCTATTTCAAAGATGTCTCCTCATTAAATAGAAATAAAAAGAAGGATACTACCCTTGTTCTCTCCTTTATATAAGATATATATTTGAGTAAACTGCATCTCTGATAGAGGGAGCAACTCCAGAAAAGCTCTGTTTCTTTGTGCTGATGTTCTTTTGTCATTTGCCTTGTCTAAACATTCGTTCAGTCAGGAGACGGCTCTATTTCAGCTCTCTGGAGGGTTTCAGTGAGGTTGTGCTTAGATTTCTGGCAGTGGGCCTGTATAAACACATAGATATGTCTCATTTAAAGGTACTGCTGCACAATATGTATAGTTTGTTAACTTTTCTCCTGATTGTTGGTCTTTGCAATAATGATATCACAGAAGGCTGCAATATGCAAATAATATTATGATCGCAATCTGTAGCAATATAATCACCACACTAGTATTATGTCCATATTATGCAGCATATCTTGAAGGCAAAACCTAGAGGTTTACCAGATTTTGATACCATGGCTAGTTGCATGGTAGCCTATGGAAGTAACCACCTCTGTCACATACACTCACATACCCCAGACGGGTGTCATAAATAAGTGTGGGCTTTTAAGCCTGGCAGACACACTGACAGCCAGAGCACAAAGTGATATAACTGTCTGACAGAGTAAAGTACCACTATTTGTTCTTTCAACTGGAACCCTGTTCTTTTGACCTTTGTTTAACTTGGTCTTTGTGTTGAACGTTGTGTTACGCATGAAATCCAGCCTGAGACCAAAGTCCTTGCACTACATACTACTAGGGCTGCATCACGTATAAAAACGGAAATTAGTTAAATTATTAAAAAACAGCAAAGTCATTTTAGTAACTAATAATTGTATTTTAACCAATACGGTACATCTACCAGTCAACCAGTCCAACAAGAACAGCATTGGTGATGGGGATTCAGATACCTATGACTGATACCACAAAGCAATTTCTGACATGCATACACACTGACAGAAGTTAACAACATGTCAGCAGTGTAGGTTGAAAAGCAGCAGTAAAAATGCTCTTGGCAAAATCTCTAATTTCAGTAATTCGTAGGAAGACAACAGTAATGGGTGACAGACCCGCTGTAATTCTTCCAAAGGTATTAGGTTCACCAGTACTCCACAAATAGGCCAGTTAAGAACATAAACACCTTTATGTGAATGGCTGAGCCAGGCTTCTTTCAGTAATCACACATCTTCCACTGTATAGTCAGTTATTGCCTGATTTAATGTTAGTCCAGGTTGCCATCGAGGGCATTGATAGCCTTTAGCTGTAATTCAGCCCTTAGCACAGCAGCCCGCTAGACAAGCTAGTGTGTCCACTAACCCTGCCTGCAGTGTGCCTCCGTCGGCCAGCTCTATCACACAGCAGCAGGGTCTTGCAGCCTGTTGTTTCAACCAAGCCGGAAAAATGCTGAAAACAGCTGCTACTGACAGCATGAAAGACTGTAATATTGACTAAACTACAGCAGAGTCTGACGCTCGGAGATGTAAGTGCAAGGCTACAGGACACACAAGACAGATGACATTTAAGAACATAAAATAAAACATTTAAGAAGTGTAACTGTATAAATACCAAGGATTATAAGTTAGTTAGGTTAGATAGAGTTAGTATCTGTATCAGTTGATAATGAAGGATCGAGTATCGTATCAGTATCAAAAGGGAAAACATGTTGTCAGTTCATCTCTAATTTACATGTCAGAAAACATGTTGCTCGTGGCTTTAAGATGTACAAAAGTAAATCTTATTTGTCTTGTAATCTATATTCTACAGCAGCATAAGTCAGATATGCCATGATGTAGCCTCCTATGAATGGAACATCTTCCTTGTCAAAACATCCACATTGGCTTAAATGATGTGAATGTTGTTAGAGACAAACAAGTCCCTGCCTAACAGCCTAATAACAATTATAGTCCTCAATGCCTATAACAGTAACCTCCTTACCTCATTCAGTAGCCTATAAGCTAACTGAACACAGTAAACTTTAGTCGTTCTATTATTAACAATAAACAATTTATGGGCTGTAAAGGTACAATTTATAACCTATAGCAAGAACTACCAAACCATACCAAGGACAAAGTTAGCCTGCATATTTTGGACCAGAAACACAAGCATTCTCCACTTCTCCAGTTTAAGCAGGTTTCTCTGTGGAGTTACCACTGTACCTAGGTTAAGGTTGGAGTTTAAGTGTGAGGGTCTAGGGGTTAAGAGCAACCCCTTGTCAACTGGTGATGATTAACAAGCCTAGTTACTGGTGGGTGCTGACATGTAAAGGACAGAATCTAAAGAGTTCTATTATCAACCAACTTTTTGAGCAAGTAAACATCTGATTAGGAACTTATTTCACACATCAGTGGCCTTTTATCATTACTTTGATTTAACAAATTAATAATAGGTGCTTATCGATTGCAATTTCATTCTATTTGTACTCGCATGTTTGCTCAGAGGTTTTGTAGAACAGTACATCCTCATAAAAAACAGCCTCGTGCTTCATTATCACCATGACAGAAACGCAGTAGCATGATTATGCACATGTCGGAACTACTCTGGGCGCAGATGTTAATAAGTTAAAGGAGACGCTGCCGACGTCTCTGAATGTGTTGCTGTTGAGGTAGGGTTAATTTGCTGTGCAGACTGGGGCAGGGCCTACCGATGATCAGGATAAAGAGTAAGAAATCAGTCACAGAAACACCAGAGACAGAAATGTAGGGTAACTGGGGCATTTATTTAAATGTAACCCAGACTAAAACACACTAAAATTAAAAGGCCTTTAGGGGCATGAAACAAATCAGGCAGGTGCATTTTGGCAACACAAATGGACCAAAGAACTTCAAATCCTCTGAGTCACGTCCTCCTATCACTCATAAACTCCCCAAAGTCCCTTCCATAAGCTGTTTTTTCTAAGGTTGAAGTGCTTGGCCTAATTAGCATCACCTGGAGCTTGTGCACCCTCAGGGACTTGGTAGCTTTGCCCCTTGGCAGGAACATGCTATGATCTTGCAAACTGAGTAACAAACACTAATGTGTATTCTATGGTCCGCTTTACATGTGTTCTACCATTCTAAACCACTGCAGTATAATCGCTTTCACATCCAACATACCAATCCAACCAGTATCACTTTTTAATCGTATTCATTCGAAAATGTAGAGCTGCCTTTAAAAGGCCTGCTTTGCTAATGTCTTTCTTTTTTGCATTCTTTTTTCTTTGAAGTATTTCAGGTACGTATTTCATAGATCATTATAAGCTGTTAAATTATGCTGTGAATGTGATTGAATCAGTGTCAACTTATCAGTTCAGACCTTCTGTGAGTGTGTGTGTGTGTGTGTGTGTGTGTGTGTGTGAGAGAGAGAGAGAGAGAGAGAGAGAGAGAGAGAGAGAGAGAGAACGTATTACTGTGCCTCTCAGATTCTACACATAGGATGTGTAATAAATGTAAATTGGTCTAGGTATGCAGAGTTCATAAAGTGTGAAGCACCACATTTCATATTTATTGCCTCTTTACCTCTTACCATACTGAACATCTATAAATACAACAAGACATAAAGGTCAGACATAAACTTAATTTCATTATTAATTTCATATATATGGTCTCAATCCGTGCATTATTACACTGCATCAGAAATCAGAAGCGTGAATTTTTAATGATTCCTGTTTCTTTACAGGTAAACTGGCTGATGGATCATTTTTGGGCCCTTTTTAATTAGCTTAACAGCAGCAAAGACAATAAGTTTATTAATTTACTTTTTCACCCGAAGCTTGAACTACAAGCTAAATGAACATACTAATAACAGTTCTAACAGATGCACAGACATGTATACACTTCAGACATTATACATTTTCATGCACAATATGCGTTACTAATATGGTTCTTACACTCGATACATGAGTTCTTTCATCTTTCCAGCTGGGGTCAGTTTTTGTCTGCGTACAGTGAAGAACAGCAAAGAACGCACAAATGTATTATATATGAAGAAAAGGGCCTGAAACCATATTAAACACACAGTGCAATTAAAAGGAATTTTGTTTATCAATAAGAATGGAGCCTTGCTAACAGAGATCTCAACTAGTGTTCAGAAACTGACATGCACATACTGATATGCTCACACTGCAACATACAAAGTGAAAAGTATGTAACACGTACATCATAAAAAACTTAAAAATATAAAAAATAAATTAATTTTGGTAGAAGGACCATACCCAAAACTCCTCCCCCTCTACATTCTACACCCAATAAAGTCTCCCCTCTCTCTTCAGTTTCCCATGCCGAAAACTTCTCCACATCTCCTCCCACTCTTCCATGACCGCTCTCTCTTGCTGTGTTATAGGGGGTCTAGCTTCCTCGATCTCGGCACCTAGAAGTCCTGCACAATCTTCTCAGAGTTCTCCCCTCTGTACCAAGCTCAGTTTCTGGTTTGGTCCAAACACCCAAAGTAATATTAAACCTAATGTGGTTACATTGCCATTTATGTGGCACTAATGGAAATTGGGAAACGCTAGCTTACAAAGTGAATATTTCTACATAAAATATTGTTATTTAATGAAAACTTTGCAATTATATTACAAAAAAAACTCATGAACTTCCTAGAATTTTACATGCTTTATGTTAGTACATGTGCTTGTAGGTTGTGGAGATGACTGCAGGAAGAAAAGACCCGCTCTGCTAAGGAAGAGTAGCACTTCATATGAAAGAAACCCATAGAATTTAAAATAAGCATTAATACTACGCAAACTGCCAACTTATCATTGCTGACTCATTGTAAAGGTTTAATCGAGTAATCATGACAGACCTATAAAATAGCTGAAATCAGGCATACAAATATTCTAATAGACTTTGCTTGGTTTTTTTGCAAATGTGGAAATGAGCATTCACCTCTAAATGGGAAAAAGACATAATAGGCCAGTTTCTAAAACAGATTAAAGAGACTAAAGAGTGTGATTCATCATTGGTACGGCAATTTTGGCCAAGACTATGCTTAATGAAAACCGTATACGTATACACAGAACACAGATTAACCCTAGGCAGCCTAGACAACTCAACTGCAGCCTCATATAAATCAGAATTATGCTGTTTTTTAGACCATGAATTGTCCAAAACCCCTTATAGAGCCTCTTTATTCAATCTGAGCCATAAGGGACAGGACACTACAGCCAGCAAAGCTAGTACTGTCCCCAGCTGTGTTCCCTAAACAAGGTCACTGGATGTCCTCCCCTCACAACATAAGTCATGCAGACAAATTGTTAACCGAATCAAAGACGCTGTGATGATCAATAAATACAACTCCCTGAAGTTGAGCTCAAAAACAAATGTACAAAGGTACAGTGCCTTTGAGTATTCTGATGGACTTCAAAACTCATCAGCCACGGCAGGCGCTCTCCGAGCTGGGTTTGGAGAGCCTCTTTGTGACGCTCCCAGAAGGATTGCGCCACGCTGTACAAAGACGCGAGGATGATAGACAAACAGATGAGGCTCAGAGAGGAGGATAAGTCCACAACATTCTGACTGTCTGCAAGGACACAGAAAAATAATGCAACAAACAATCAAATACAACTGGGTCAGCAAACACTCGGGCATAATCGTCAGGCAAATTCAACAGCAGCAGACGAATTTTAATCATGCTAATATTAATGCTAATTACTAATCCTATGTAAATTCACTAAATGTAATAATAATAAAAGCAGATATACTGTAACTTGAGATGGTAATAGAATTACTAGAGATGGAAGGATCAAACAGCTATGTATCAGTACAAATATGCGATTGGCCTATTTTTCTCTAACTTAGCCTATCCTGAGAGCTGATCAGTGAGTCATATGTCACTTAAGGTGCCAGAATGTAAATGCTGCAACATTTAAGGTGGAACGGGAAAATAGGAAGCCAACTTCAACCTCGTCATATCTATTTCACTAATGAAAAACATTTTTCCTGAAGTATCTTACTACATATTTGGCTTCTATTTCGCTGTAAACTCGCTGTGTGAACGTGTAGAGCACGCAATTAACACAGTTTGTTGTCAAAGCTTTGAGAATTCATTTCTTTTAGCAAGTTAGCATCCTTGCGCTAATCTTAGCTTAGTTTACACTTCACTAACTTCATGATCTATGGCTTTGGCAGGGGCTGAAAATTAGAATATAATGCAGTATTACAAAAGCGATAATATGTCAACCCTTTTAGCATTTTCAGTATATTAAAAAACCCTTCTGTGAAGCAGGAGGACTGTTTTGTCTGCACCGGCTGCGTAGGCTCCAGTTATTTCAATGGTTACGCTAGCCTGAGGCGTCAGAATGTAACTGCCGCATTATTTAAGGTGGAAGGGGACAGGAAGCTGGCAAATAAGAAGTCAACTTCAGCTTCATCGAGACCTGAAAAGCATGAAAAAGAATCAGGAGGCTGCTCTCTTTCTGCCTGACAGATGGGTAACATTAAGTTAGTGTTTTGTCCCATTTGCTAATGTTTGTGACAGCAACTGTTAGCTTTGCAGGAGCAATTGTAGTGACAGTTTGCTAACCCACATCCTAAATTCTAAATTCAGTCAAATTACTTGCTGTGCTGTTGTACACCCTAGCATTATATCATGGCATTTGTACGTACAACATTTGCATAGGGTTTTATGTCCATCAAGATCTGAAAAAAAGGGCTGTTTGCTTTTACCATGAGAAAACTAATGACCAAGCGAAAGCTGACCTAGCAAGCTTAACTGAGCTAACAAGAATATCCATTCATCTGTTTGTTTGGTCAACCTGAGCTAGCTCTGAGAGCCCTTCCTACTACCACGTTTCACTCAGAAATACTTCACAGTACTTAAAGAAAATATGATTTCAAACTCGCTTCAAATTCTCTGGGCAATTACTGGGTAAAGGACCACTAACAAGCCCAACAAGCCACTAGAAGTCAATATTTCTTTAAGGCAGGTACCATGCAGGTCAACACATGGCAGCGCCACCAAAAATGCACAACGCATGCTCACCATCAAAACAGAAAAGCACATATTTTACATCAGGGTGTTAAAAACATCTATCCTTCTGAGTGGACATGTTAAGGGATATCTACCAATATCAACATCTACCAAATGCTTTTTTAATGTAACTCCAAAATGTGTTCTCCGTTTCAGTGGGTAATACTAACTGTGGCTATGTAGCTAGCTATTTAGCTGGTTACTGTGAATGCAGGTAAAACAGGAACGTTCCTGATTAGGTATGTGTTTTTTTTCTCATACATGCACGCAGGGCTCAAGTGTGTGCACCCAAGTCCCAATAACAGTTACTGACTGATGGCTTTGTATATTCATGGACTGTACTTCAGATCAAAAGATGCGTTTGATGCGTTCTAACAAGCTGAGCATGTTAGAACAATGTTGCACACATAAAAGAACGTGTAGCACTGGTTGTAGTTGGATTTTGAGGTAAAATGCATAAAGAACATTGCTTCTCAGCCCAAACCTGGGAGCCCACTAAACAGTCCACATTTTTTGCTCTGTCCTAGCTCCCAACACATCTGAACCAAGACATTAAAAAGATATTGCAGGGCCAGATGTCATGTGAATGAGAATGTGCATAGATTTATTATGGTGGGAACAACCTGAGTTAGAAATTTCCAAACCAGCTGAATGCCTTGTGAAAGTGGAGTGGGGTATGGCAGTGGTGTGCTCATCAACACTGTACACGCTACATCAAGCCTGCTGTCAGATCCTTGGGTGTAAGCTAGCATGGCTGAAAATTCCACAAATAATAATGGCTAAAGAAACACTGAACTGCAGACCTGACTATGATTGAAAAGCAAGACATTTTGGACATGAGATTAAGGCAAACAATGGATATAACAACTGGACATTATGAAATAAATATGGAATAAGACAAATTTGAAACTACTAGAGATGTATCTAACTTGAGAAGACCAGGTAATTCTAGGAAGCCCACAGCAAGTAATGACAGACAAATCTCTCTCAAAGCTGAAAAGAAAACTCCCGAAATATCAGCCAATAAAATCTCAGACAATCTGCAAAGTGTAGGGGTGAAAGCATCATGATTTACTATTCATCGAAAATTCTGTAGAGCGGAGAAATATAGAAGATGTAAACCTCTCATCAGCACCAAGAACAGAAAGGCCAAATTTGCCATCAAAGACGAACTAGAACAAAGATTTATGGACAGATGAGGTGAAGATGAATCTTTATCAAAGGAATACAGGAAGGAAAGTCTGGAGAAAGAGTGGGACTGCAAATGGTAAGTACTAAGGTATCTATTTCAATACAATATTGAAAAATCAAAAAAGGAACATTTGAAACAATGTACGGGAATGTAATACAATGTAGGCGTTATCATCAATAAGACTCTCACTCCCTTCCAAGCATCTCTCATTTACCACACTTTTTTTTTAATCTGAGCAAACCCAATCTATGTAGTATATAATTAGAGCTCTGTAAAATCAAGACATTTTAACACAAAAAATATCAGAAACAAATCTTGACCTCAGTTGACTGAAAATCGTATCAAACCTGAAAAGATGTGTATTCTTGCATCCCTAATGGCATTTATATCTGCCTCTGAAACTGACTAATTGGTCTTTACCGATTGCTTAAAAGACAGTTTTTTTACATTACCAAAAGACAAATAATTTTATTAAATGACAGCCATTACTAGGTTACAGATAATGCGGAGAGATACTTAAAGTGACGTAAGACTGCACTCATATCAGCCAATAACACTGCAATGTCAATCATCAAAAATAATCAAAAGTAATTGTATTAAAAATAAAAAGTGATTCAGAAAGATTCATCCGATTTCAAAGCACCATATCTTTACAACAGTGAGGTGCCTAGGAACCAATCACATACCAATCGAATGAGGGGGTCATAGAGTTTCTGACTGTCACCAGAAGATGAATCTTTTTGAAACACCCTGTATTACCCAGAAAAGTCTGATATTGTTTTTAGCATCATTTTCATCTACAAATACAAATTTCATTAATATGCAACAAAAAAAAAGGAATTAGCTACACCTCACTGATTCTTCATTGTACTGTGAATTATTACTGTTTCTACT
This sequence comes from Colossoma macropomum, assembly GCF_904425465.1. Taxonomy (NCBI): domain Eukaryota; kingdom Metazoa; phylum Chordata; class Actinopteri; order Characiformes; family Serrasalmidae; genus Colossoma; species Colossoma macropomum. The sequence goes on from NW_023494790.1 coordinate 11,756,979, forward strand.
GAATTATTACTGTAAACAAAACTAGTGCTACATGTTTTTCTTATCCTGACGCACATTTTATTCAAAAGCAATGCTATTTCTTTCTCTTTTTTTACAGTAACAAAAGACCTACTTGATTACCTGACTACATTTTGAATTCTGTTCCAAATAAGAGACAGAAAACTGGAGAAAATTCAAACAGTCATTATGTATTGTTTCATTTAAAAAAGCTTTATTTGAAGCTTACAGTTCATAGCCAATCATTAGGTCGTCAATTTAGAAAGAAACCTCCTTGTTCTAGATTTTTTTTGAGAAACTGCTGTTTGCAAACATGTTAACATTCTGTCACATATTACACAGCTGCAGACTGCAGCATTTTCTAGCCTACTGTAGCTCTTTCTGAGTAACCTGTCACTAGAAAATAGAGCTTGCTGACAGACAAATTGCTTTAGTTACACAACTCATCTGCCTTCATATTATTTAAGCCCATAAACCGTATGTGGGGTCTGTATGTGGGTCCACACTTCAGTCCCTTGTGCTCATAACTGCAGAACTAACACCATTATTTACTTAATAAACCATAGTTGTTACTAAATAACTTACACTAGTTACTGAATAATTCATAGTAGTTTATACTAGTTACAAAGTTACTGATTATTTTATAATAGTTACTGAATAATTTGTAGTACTTACCGAACATTTTTGAGTTACTGAAAACACATAATAGTTACTGAATTTTTTATATTAGTTCCTGAATAATTTCTACTAGTCTCACAAGTAAATTCATAGTGATTACATAAATTATAGCAATAACTGAATAATCCATGGTAAATACTGGATAATACATCTTACTAACTTTTTAATAACTCTAAATAAATAAGACTGCAGCTTAATGGGGTTAACCCCTTAAAAACACAAGCTTGTTACATGCTAAGGCATACTATTCAACAATTACACAGACTACAAACAGAATCTGAATCAGAACCACTTAATTTCGTCAAGTATGTACACATACAAGGAATTTGTCTTGGTGAGTGCACAAATGTATGACATGTAACATACTAAACAGACTAGACAAGCAAACAGACTGTTAACAAGTAATTAGCTAAGGGAAAATTTAAATAAATTAAAATAAATAGAATAAAGAACACTGAAAATAAAGAGCCATGGAGGAGCTAAAGAGTAGTGTGAATAGCTGTACATATGCAGATAAGAATACTTGTAAATATGAAGGTCTGAGTAGACATATACTATAAAAAATGTTATGTACAGAATATTACAGAATTATGTGAATATTTGCAGTAATTAAACATCTGTCCAGTCGTGCAAATAGCATTACGTTAGAGAAGAGCTGATGTAATACAGTAGGGAGGTTTGATGGTGAAGTGCGAGGTGTCCACTGTGGTTAATGTGCGCTACAGCTCTGGGAAAAAAAGCTGTTAGCATGTCTGGTTGCTCTGGTTTAGTTGGCCTTAAATCTTCCAGCAGAGGGAAGTGGCTGGAGGAGGTGATGTCCAGGATGAGAGGGGTCAGATGTTATTTTGCCGGCATGCTTTGTCACTTTGCCGTTGTAGATGTCCTGAAGCGTTGGCAGACTACACCCAATGATCCTCTCCGCTGTCCTGATTATGTGCTGGAGTTTGGCTCGTTCTCGTGAGGTGGAGGAACCAAACCAGATGGTTATGGATGATGTGAGGATGGACTCGATGATCACTGTGTAAAATTGGATCATCAGGCCCTGCAGCAGATCGAATTCCTTCAGCTGTCTCAGGAAGAACATTCTCTGCTGTGCTCTCTTGGCTAGGAAAGCGTGTTCCTCTCCCACTTCAGGTCCCTGGATATGGTGGTGCCCAGAAATTTTACTCAATAGTGGAAACCACAGAGCCGTTGAAGTTGAGGGGGGTAGGGAGGGAGTGTTGCGTCTGAAGTCTACCACCATCTTTACAGTCTTTTGTGTGTTGAGCAGCGGGTGATTGCTGCAGCATCAGGAGACCAGCTGCTTGACCTCCTTTCTATAGACAGACTCATCTCCGTTGGTTACGAGGCCCACCACAGTGGTGTCACCTGCAAACTTCAGAATCTTCACAGCTTGTTCCTCAGAGACACAGTCATTGGTACAGAGACTGAAAAGAAGGGATGAGAGTACACAACCTTGTGGTATACCAGTACTGAGGGTCCATGGGTCTGATGTGTGTTTTTTTAGCCACACCTGCTGTCTCCTGTTTGTTAGTAAATCCATGATGCACCGGCAGATGGGATCTGGCACAGACAGCTGGGACAGTTTGACCTGCAGCAGCTCTGGCACTATGGTGTTGAAAGCCGCGCTGAAGTCCGCAAACAGAAGTCTAGCATAGGTTCCAGGACTGTCAAGATGCTGTAGCGTGAAGTGTAGGGCCAAGTCTATTCCACAGTGGAAACCACAGAGCTGTTGATGTTGAGGGGGAGTAGGGAGGGAGCGTTGCACCTGAAGTCTATCCCCATCTTCACCGTGACACAGACAGACCTGTTAGCTCTATCGGCAAACTGCAGGGGATTCAGGAGAGCCCACCTGGCCTTCAGGTGGGCTAGGACCAGGTGTTCAAAGACCTTCATGACTATAAAAGTCGGGGCTACTGGCCTGTAGTCACAAGCTATTTAAGTTATTCTTAGGTTATAGAAGTGCGTAGTAAAACTTTAGGCCCGCTGGTGGGCCCTGGCCATTTAAGATTAATCACATTCTCAATATTGGTAAACTAAACATTCAGTGGCTGGAGTAGCCTTATATATTCCTGATCTGAGTCAAACAGACCAAATACAATTTCAAACAGTCTTAGTGGATACTACTGCTATGCCAAAACATTTGGGTATGAATTAAAATAATATTCTAAAGAAATTTTTAATTTAATCATTTTTTTCTTGAACAAATAAATAAATTGCTTGATGAGGCGATTCCATAAAAATTATCATCAGACAACAGAAAATGCCACACGGTTCTGTATGCTGCCCTCAGAGTAGGCTAACCAGGCCAGCAGACAGATATCTAACAGGCTAGCATGCACCTCCAGTAATATTCAGAGACTTACTTAATTGTTTCAAGCTTTAAATATTCATGTTTAAGTTATAGCTGCTGTAAATAGTCGCTGGTGCTAACACTGCATTGCAGATGACATTACATCTTATTTCTCTATCTTCTGGTGGTAATCGGATAAAGGCTATTTACTGCCAGCCATATAGTATACATAACTATATCACTACTTGTACTTGTACAGGTTAGTGTACTCTACATTGTATAGGTCTTTTTATTTTCAAAACAACCAGCTGGGTGAATTATCACAGTATAAAATGAGCCATACATACAGCTGTATAAAAGAAGTAAAACTGAGGGTACAAAGTATATAAGTGAAGTTAAGAAAAGCTACATAAAATGGATCAATTGGAGGTAAAGACATTTAAAACATAAAAAAAAATTAAAAAAATTAAAAAAAAAACAAATCTGGGTAAAATTACTGAAGCCTGCAAATAAAGTGCATAATACAGCACCTCAGCAAAACTCTTCAAAGCCACATTTATTTGAAACACATCTATATATCTAGCAGATGCCATGTTTTCTGGTTGTCTTTGATCACACAGATTTCTGCTACTCACCAAACTCTGATTTTAATTCATTAAAAACACAAATCCTGCTATACATTGAGCAGGAGCCTAAACATTCCTCAGGTCACTCATTATTTAGCAAACATAGCAGGACTAAATGGTAAAATAGAGCAGGAGGTTAATCAGTTTAAAACAGTACAGAAGAGGCTATGCTCTGGAACGCAGTTTGAATTCTGAATGTAGTCTGAACTCTCTGAATTTCTTTTAGACCAACGTCATCTGTTCAACATTACTGAACTTCTATATGCAACACTCCAGAGTATGATTGAGCTGAGATCATGAAACAATTATACAATACAACTGTATTTGACAAATATGTGGGCTAGAACGTATCAAGTAAACACATGGATGGTGATCTAATTACTTGGTATATAAAAGAAGGTAATAAATAACAAGCTTGGTAAGTACCTGAAGTTCGGAGACAAAATTAGATCATTAAAATAAAGAAATGCTGAAGTTTGATTACTACATAAACAACAAGAATCTTTATATGCATAATACATAATGTTCAAGTAGTGCAGTAATAACAGCTATACGAACAGTCTCTGCTAATGAAAGTGTCGCATTCAAGCATATTTTCAATATGCCATGGGCCCTTTCTTAAAAACTCTAATTTTCCTCGCTTTTTTTAAATAAAAGATTTTTTGTAGTATGGTTGTCCCCACTGTTATTTCTCAATGAGCTTCACATTCAGGAGAGTATCAAGAGAAGAGCCACGTATACAGCAAATAACTAAAGGCAAATTTATTTAGCAAATCTCTTTGCTAATTTGCACGTCCTTCCAGGGATGTGCATTCTGACAAATTTTGATATGAGAATCTAGAAGAGTTCATGAACAGATATCCAGTTAACCGCAGGGTAGGAGAAAAGCACTGGTGCTGCACAAAAATATAGCACTACGCAGAATAATACATATTAAAACATGTTTTATTATTCAAAAACAGCCAAGGGACACTAGTAGGTTTTTGCATTAAATGAGTAAAGGATAGATAAGCTAAGGGGCTAACAGAGCTAATCAGAGCCACGTCAGATGTCCATTCTTGTCTTCTACAAAAGGTATTCTCTCCTCAATGGACGATGCACCAGCATGTTGTCCACGGACACCTTTATTCAGCTGAAGGATCCCATTTTAAGGTCATGTTACTGAAGCCCCCTGTGAAGCCCAGGACATGGACATTGTAAGTTTGTGTCTCAGAATTGTTCAAACGTTTTTTTTTGAAGTGTGAAATTTTGTTTTTTTAATCGAAAACTAAATGTTTAAGTACATAAAAATGGACTTTTATGCAAATGTGTCTTCCTAACTGCTAATGACAGGTCAGCTAGGTGTAGCACAGTCATTAACTGACACAAAAGGCTAAAATGTCCTTTGGTGTGACACCTGTGCGGAGGACAAAGATGTCTCTCTTTTTGAGAAGCAGTTTAAATAAATAAATAAGATTTGTTTTATCCTTTTTTCCTTTTTTTTTTACCATTTTTAGTGTTTTTAAACACCATAATTACGTCAATAAAAAATTTCTTCTGTTTTTGCAGAAAATGTGTACCATTATAAAGTGTCTTAAAAATAAGTATAAAATGTGTTACTTCACTCTTTTTTAGAAAGAGAAAAAGAAGTATGGCAAGCAGGCTAAAGGCTAACACCAAGAGACCAGCCACTCTTTACATATAATATTTATGGATAAATAAAAGCAAAGAAAAGGGAAAAAAGAGTTAAAAGGAGTTTCAGAGTTTCTGCTCTATCATTCTGTGCAGATTATAGTTAAAAATTACTATGCTAGACCATGGTACTATAATCGAAATTATTAATGGATCTGAATGTGCAATACGCTCCCCAAAACACACAGTCTGTAAATGGAAACTGAGCTTCAAAAATGACCTGTTTGGAATTCTGTTTTTGTGAAGTCATATAAACCAACACTTCCAAATGCCTACAGCAGTTTAGCCCCATCCATTCACATTGAAATTCTAAAGAGTGTAACAGCCTGGACTGATTTTTGAAAAAAACACACTACACGAAAGCCAATCAGAACAGAGGTCATTTACACATATGAATCTTAAAGGCACAGTAACGAAAACAGCCTGTTCAATTCTAAGTGATAAATAAAGGTCAGAAAATAATGATGTAAAAATGAATTATAACATTTTTGGTACATAAAGCCACACATAATTTACAAGTGGGCCTCAGCAGAAAAAAAAAGAAATACATAAAAAATGTAGGACATGGGGCTATTTACTGTTGTTTATGTTGTGTTTAGGTTGTGTCCAGTCCTATCTGCAAAAGGCTGGCGTGGCTACAGGTTTTCACACGAACATTAGCACTAGATCACCTTCGAATGTTTGAAGACTGAGACGAACTGATTAAACAAGTGGAGTCAGGTGTGCTCCAGCCTGCTTGTTGTGAAAACCTGCAGCCAACTGTTGTGGATAAGACTGCATACCCCTGCTGTAAGACATGGTCATCATTTTAGTAAACCTCACTTAAGTCTTTCATGAAATGTAAGACAACAAAAATATCATAAGCTTTGGTTCGTATGGTAAAACAACTATAAATGACACATTAAATAACATTACTCTGTACCTGATATGTGTGATTTCCAAGTGATATGCAAGGACAGAGATCTAATTTCTGCTTTGGCAGAAGTGCACACAGAATTTTTTTGGGAAGGATACTGATAAAATCATCCAAATAACCTACATATCTCTGGTAAATGTCCATGAAGCAAATTTACTCAGAGAAAGAAACTCTGCAGAGCTTTAACTGTTGTTTATGCCCAACACTGTAATCCAGTAATTATAATTACACTGAAAACAATAAAAATGAAACAAAGGTAGTTACATGCACTTTAGGACCTTGCATAACAAATGAACAATACAATGTGCACTTCTGCTTGAAAGTGCATTATCATTCTGGAAAATTAACTAGAAATATACATTCCAAACAGAGTAGTACTTACTTTGTCAACATTTACACACAGAAAATGCCAACTATCCAACTTAATCCTGTCCAAATTAATCATTTAATATTACAGGAAACCAGATATTAACTGGGCTTAAACACAGTCCACCAGAGCAATCATTTAAGCCCTCAAAAGCCCAAATAAATCTCCTTTTCATTCATGTCTTTGTATATTTAAGGTTTTTACTCCGAATATTTTTAGACTAACAGTGACATCCTATTTTATGTTTAAAAAAAAATAGGACTTTCTGCTTTCAATGTCAGTGTAGCTACAATGGACTTGCACAAATGCAAAAATAAAGTCAATGAGACCTGACAGAAAGCCTGCTTTGCAATATATTTTTTAGTTGAACATTTAAGGATACACATGACTATCTTGTGAGTTTCCCATTTTCAAAAGAAAGACTGACCAGGGCTTTAGAAGGCTTGGATATTTAAGTGATAGGTTTTTCATTACTAAAGCTATAGATGAGGTTGTGCTATGCACAATTATAAATGATGAGAAACATCAATTTTAAAGGACCTATCTCCTACATTTTCCCAAAGGTCCAATTATGACATTTAATTAGTGTGGATTAAAATACCAAAAACTCCATATCAACACTACTTTTTTCATAACTATTTTCCAACAGAGTGAAAAGTGAAAATATTCACTTTACAATTATGATTATTATTAATAATAGTTTTGTTAGTAATGTTGTTATCGCTGTTGTTTTGTTGTTGATATTGTTATTATTATCGATTATCATTATTAACAGTAGTAGTAGTGGTGGACGTACTAGAATTGTCATGTCCTAGCTTCATCTATTTCATAGATGTTTTAAATGTGGCACTGCTGTTTAGCAGAATATACTGTGAATATATTTTCAAGCACTGTGATATGTTTTTGCCACATTGTCCCCTTATATGTGCAGTAGTAATATATGGGACATGAAAATGTTCACTAAGAATCTATACGTCCCTTCAAAATGCCTGACACCTAAAACAGTGCCCAGTATGCAATATAGTGATTTCAGTGGCAGCCATCTTTTGAAAACCACAGTTATCTAGTATGTAACTGTTCCATTATTAATATTTCCTGTAACATATATCATGTAAATCAAAAACATTACCAAAGTTATTCCCAAAAGTAAGCAAACTAAAAGATAAATTTCTTCAATACATTTGATTCACATGAAAACAATGTACACATGTAATGCAGTCACTTCAATGCAGCACTTTCTCCAGTCCAGTTTCATTAACCCTTCACCTAGATTCATGCTATTCTTTGCAGAGTGATTTCCATATATATGGCATATGATGTGTAAGTCACAAAGTCTGTACAGCCATTGAGTTAATTAAATTTCACCCACTCTTTTTAACATTAGAAGATCCCTTGATCACACTTGGATCATTCGGGCATTCAGTTAATCAAGTACAGCACAGAGAAAGGGTGAAAGAGGACTGTTGCAAAACCGCTAGTAACACGTACCACAGATTCTTCAACCACCAGTTCCAGTGCAACAGAGGATTTACTATTAAATTCCTATACAGTCTTCTTCACTTCATTGCAGATTTCGCTACTCAACCAACAACCTGCAGTAAGAACCTTGCTCTCTTCATACCACAAATGTGACAAAAAGGCAAAGAGACTACCAGACTACCAAACTTGCATTTGCAGAAATATCAAGTTTTGTGAAGATGAACAGCTCAGTGAGTATCTGAATAACAAAATAAATGCAACAAGTACACTGTCGATTAAAAACACTATGATTAGTCATTTACTTAGTGGGAACAGTTCTTTCTTGAATGTATAAAATATTGGAAAAAAAATTATTAACAACAGTTCACAGTTTCAGTCTGTGTCATTAGTACTTCTTAAAAGAGTGTTTCTGTTGTTCTTAAGCCTATCAGTCAATAAAATTAACATTTTTTCTAAAACAAATCTGATATTACTGGGAATACAAGTGGGCTTAAAGGCTAAAAGAAATCTTTTTTGTTCTTTTTCACTATTTTTGCAAATTAATCTTGTAAAATTTGGTTGCTTGTTTAAAACAGAGCACAGTCTTTCATGCCATTGCAAGATATATCACTAAAAACTAAAAGGTTACATTAGAAATATGTTTACTTAGATTTAGGTGGGCTTACTGTGGGCATTTCCTTTGTATGTTCGAAGGACAGAAAACATCCTTGAGCTTGGGAGAGGCACTATAAAAATTAAAAAATGATGATAATAATGATGATGATGTTTTTACTGGACAAACAGTGTGGTACCTTCTTGGAGGTTAACTCCTGCATGTTATAAATAGGAATAATTCTAAATTGCACCACACTTACCTGCACACGACAGGCCATTAAGTCCACCCATAAAAATACACTGATTACAAGATTACAAATGAACTGATTACAAGAGTAAACCACACAATTGGCTACACACAGTATGCCTGTTATTACAACACAATAAAAAGTTAAGTAGTTACCATAGTTAAGCTGTGGTTTCACATCTCTGCAATATACTTTTTATTATCTCCTCCCTGCTTGTAAATTCCAGGTAATAACCTTGCAGGAAAGCATAACCCCCCACCCCCACCCCCACCCCCTTGAACCACAGTTTCACTGCAACTGTTCCTCTACAGAAGCGATAAGAAACAGTGGCCGGCAGAAAGCTTCTACAGAGCCAGCAACACTCTATGAAATGCTGTCTAAGACAAAAACGATTAATGGTTTGTCCAGAGCAGTGGTCACCACACTTTTTCCTGGATATCTGTCCACCTGCAAAGTTCAGAACACACCTGACCTGAACTCTGCAGGTGGATGGAAGAGCTTGACCAACTGGACCAGGTGTGTTAGATCTGGCTTGGAAGCGAACTCTGCAGGTAGCGTATTCTTCAAGCTCTTCTGAAGAGATGGGTTGGTTGAACAGATCTGGGCTGGAAGTGACCCCTGCAGGTTGGTCTCCAGAAGAAAGGTTGGTGACCGTTTGGTCCGGATAACTTCGGACCTCCATCTATTTCTAAAATGCGGCATTACTATTGAGGTGACAACACAACACGACGTTTAGACGCACTAAAGCACAGGCTGTGGTAGAAAAGGACCTTTTCCGTGGCGCAGGCAAGCAAAATTCACATTAAAAGTGATAGGTACTATTCTGTGCAGACCCCGGTCACTTCGTACACGCACACCAAACACTGGTCCACAGCCACAGACTTTTGCCTTTCCGTCTCGACGCTCGCAAATGCAGGGCGACAAATGCGAACGTTGTTGGTCACAAACTTCGACACCACTGGCACGAAGCTCAAGTCAGCTTCTTATTCCAATTTCGCCGTTCCACCTTAATTGGTGCGGCAGTTACATTCTGGCGCCACATTTTAGCAGTAACTGCTGCACCATTTAAGGTGGAACGGGAAAATTCGAACACGAAGCTGGTGAACAGGAGCCCAACTTCGACCTCGTACCTCTGACCGTGTCGCCGAAGCTCAGCTCTAAATTCACACCATTTTACGGATTTAATCCACTAATAAAGCTCCTTCACGGTCCTTCGTCGAGTTTCCATCGTTTATTTTCGTGTTTTCTGTCAGGACTCTTCTCTACTGCAAACTCGACCAGCAAAATAAACGTTTCTAAGAAACCACACTGACAGACATCACCTCACCTATTCCACCCTACCTTCTTCATGCGAGAAGAAATTCCAAAAATTACACATATTTTAGTGTCGAGAGAGAAAAAAGAACATGAAAAAGTTTTGTTACATACCGTGAAAACTGTGGACGAGCTCCACCGTATGTGAGGAAATAATCTTAGCCGATTCTGTTTTAAACTGCAACGGTCGATCCGAGTCCGTTACGAGCCCTCGCCCGTCACGCGCATCACTCCTCGCGCTGGATGTCAGCGAGGCTCGAGCGTTTTGGATTTCTTCCCCCATGCGCATTCTGACAAGTCCCGCCTCACTCCGCTGGGATTGGCTAACTGCGTCCCGCGTCTCGTGCTGCGATTGGTTAGCTATAGTGCGAGAGGAAATATGCAAATGTACCACTGCCATTGGCCGTTGTTATCTAGCCTCGTCTGATAGGATTAGGCGGACTGCTTGCGGGGATGAACTACAGACCAATCGTAGCGCTGGAGGCCGGAGCTTATCACAAAACGATTTGGAAAAAAACACATTAAAGGAGAACTCCATTGATCTTTTCAGAATTTCTACCCAATTCAATTGTTAATATGTAAACAAAGTCATTCATGGTGATTGAATGTGAAATGCGCCGTTCTACAGATAAACTTCCTGTGCCTTGATTTTTACAGCGGCAGTGATAGGAACCAGACGTCTGGATCGTTTGGGAATTGTTTAATGCCACTAAAAGCTACCACACAACGTAGTTTGGGTTACAAATAGCCTGAAAACTAATACCTAAAACATTGCTTAATGACAGTTGTCTTATTTTTTTTTATTCATTCAGGGTGAATGAGTACAAGCAGGACATTGTTAAAACTTTTTTATAACCATTTTACCATTATTAACATTACTTATAAAACTCAGAAAATAAATGTTCACTCTTTGTTTTGAATAATAAATAAAATAGCTGTATTTATGTGGCAGACATCACAACCCCTGGTTCCTATCACCACCACTGTAAAGAAATCTGAGTCAGTACGTTTCTCTACATTACACCATTTCACAGCAAACCACCCTGAATGACTTTGTTTACATCTTAATGGCTAAACTGTACAGAAATTCTGAAAAATTGGTGGAGTTCCCCTTTACTAATACATGACTGAGGAACTAGATCCAGCCTCTGATTGGCTGAGAGAGAGAGAGAGAGAGAGAGAGAGAGAGTTTAATGAAAATGAAACCTTACTGTTTATGACTGCTTGCTCACAATAATAGAAATGCAATATAACTGTACTGCAAATGTAATCACAGCTAAAGAACATCACATCTGAGAAGAGCGAATAGAAAAAAAAAACAAAATAAAAGCATGAACTGGGCATAAAGAGTCTGTATTCAAAACAAAACCAAAAAAGGATTTTGTTTCATATTCTCATCTGTATTAAGTGTCAAAAGTAGAGAGAACTAAAAACGAAATTTTAATATAATGCATGAAATGTATTCATATAAGAAGCATGCAGCATATTTTATGCATTTATTTATTTTCTATTTGCCTTCTCTTCCTCACTTCACTCACTATTAGGCCAGTAAGATTCATGACAGCAGAAGAGCAAACATACAGCCGTTTGAATAGCAACACTCACAGCAGGAAGGTGACACCTAATTAATATCACCTAATATTAACCACAACCATTTACATTGATATTACAGGCAACAACATAATATTGGCCCCTGTGACTATTTGCGAAGCCCCCGATTCAAAAGATGGAGGCCACTAGGAAACCATCACACAGTGCTTTGTGTAAATATGGGATCAATAGGTGGATTAAAAAAATCATATAATCCAGGCTCGGACAGACACCGACGGCTGTGCAGTGATCGCCAGCTCCCAACTGTAGATTTAGTGCTGAAAATTTAATCCCACCAATGACCCACATGAAAGGTTACGCTGCCCTGTGATGCATATTACACTCGGACTGCTGACTGCGCTGAACATTCTCTTTAGTAATGACTTTTCTAATATGTTTTCAGACCAGCTGAGTGGGTGAAAAAGAAAAAACTTCATGCTGAAATGGGAAGGAAACTCTATATTTGGATAAGAGCGTCCTCACAAAGCCTGTGGCCTTCTCTCCTAGCACTTACACAGTCAGGGCAGGAAAACTAAAGAGAGAAAGTACAACAGGAAGTGCTGTGATTGTGATTTCCTGCTCGAGGCGAGTTTGCAAAATTACAGCGCGTGAATTTCTCTCTCAGCAAGGCTCCCCATTCGATTGAATCATTCTAAGGCCCTTGTGGTGGATTGGAGCGGAACTACGGGTGAGGGAAGAGTCTCTTTTGTCCTTCACCCAGTTAACCTAGCATTGGACACGCTTCCGCCTCGACGCTCGAGCGCTCTCGAATAGGTGCACGAGGAGAAATATGTGTGAGGTGAAGTGTTCTGCTTGTTCTGCTGTGGCTCCAGCCGGCAAAGTGTTTACCACAAGTCTGCCCACCCGTGGAGAAATCGCCCAGCTTCCACTCAGAAGGCGCAATAATAAAAACGTACCCTTCCACTTTCATCACAACATGTCTCCCTGGCTCATTAGCAAACAAGCTTCTGAGCGCTAAGGTACTAAAATGATTTGCATACACTCCTGTGCCCCCCACAGAGATGAGCTTCGAGTTGTGTTGTGCCTGGAGATAAGCTAAGTTCTCACACGAGCCAAACACACCAAAAACAGAAGCTAGCAAGCTAGCACACTTGTACAGCTAATTATGGAAGTGAGAAAGTAGGACTTGGACTAAGTGGGAAGCTTCACGCTGTTTGTTTAGCTTTTTGTGATGGACTCAACATTTCTAATGACCAGCGCAGAGGGTCTTAGCGTGGATTAGGGGGAGAGATGTGACCATAATGATAAGTCTATGGTAATGGATGAAGGGAAGGAGCAGGAAAACATGGCTGCATAGCATCTAGACCCTGTCATGCTGGGTCAGAAGCCAATTAAGACAGAAGAAGTAAAGGAGGCTACTGCTGCCTCCATGCTAAGTAATTTTGTCCAGCTAATTTATCAGTTGAAGCCTGTGGACAACCATTCATTTGGTGGAGTGATACTGAGATTCTGAGATTTTCACATTTATAGTAGGGGACACTGTGAATCTGGATGGAAATATATAAATATCATTTATTTAATTTCTAGTTAAAAGGGCCATTAAGTTCAAGCAGGAAACACATATTTAAAAGAAAAAGACACAAAAGTCTCAACAACTAAATATATTAGCAATTGTTTTAGCATTTTGTGTGCCCACTGGGAGATTGGATGATGTAATTGAATGTGATTCGTCAATGACTGACAAGTTACCCAATGACAATGCCTAAAAGCCAATAACTGCTATTATGGGAAACTGACAGGGCAAGAAAGCCATTACCATTAAACAGCTAAGTATGGGAAATTGGGGTTCACGTTCCTTTATAACATGTGCAGATGTGTGCCCCTGTAGTAGAGAGAAAGAGGGAGGTTTGTTAAGAAGCTGCCTGTTATTTCTCTCTGCTACGGACTGTAATGCTAGCTTTACCTCACAGCTCTTCTACTTAATTTACTTTATGTTAGGTTTAACTTGAGTGGAACCTATTCATGCTTTGGAACTTACATTGGAGCTTGCTTCAGTGTGACTCATTGCGGTAAAACAACCAAGCTAAAGTGACTGGATATTACCGTAGAGCAGCTAAGTTAGCTCAGATCCCCATGTATGGCCAGGAAACAGGATCAGAAAAAGGTAAGAAAAGAAAATAATTCAGAATCTTCTGTACAGCTTAAGTGGTTTATGTGAGTTAAATGATGAAAATAATACAACCTGGTTTTCCAAAGGCATCTATATGTGAATTGCAGAGCGACTCTGCTATAATGATGTGTATAGCGCATGAAGAAGCCTTTGGAAATCACTTGCAGTCTGAAAATTTTCCAGCAGGGAGCACTATTACCACAGAAGTCACCATGGATCTGCACCAGAAGAAGCTCATGAATGTACATGTGTGCAGCAACATCTATTAAAATGACAGGTGAAGGAGTTTTCAGAGGATTTTGAGTTGCTTAGTATTATATTACTTTTTTTTTGATTTTTATTGAATACTTTCATGAAAACCGGTAATGTAAAAAAAGCATATAAACTAAAAATAGAATAGAAAATAGGTAAAATCTGTAGTGTACCGCACAAGGTTATGAGGGAGAGAGATGATATAATCAATAATCATGATTTTTTTTTAACTAAAATACTGTGCTTATTATTTATCGTTTTATTATTTATTTTTTCAAACCTCTAAAGTTCAGTCTTAGAAGTTAGTTGTATTTTCTGCTTCTAAAAATCCAATTAGGTCTGGACTCTGGGGTGGTCATTGTTCTCAGGACACCAGCAGCTTCTTTGTTTGATAAGTACATCCTGATTTTCTTAATAATGTGCTTAGGGTTGTTATCTTGCTTTAGAATTGATTTCTTCCCAAAAAAAAAATGTTTCCAGAGGGTACTGCATTATGAATTAAATTGGTTTTCTTATCAGCATTCAAGATGCCTTCAATCAAAAACAAATCACCAACTCTAGATTGTTTTGGTGTTCTGCCGAGTCTTGCATGGTTGTTAGGAGTCCCAGGATTGCTATTCTATGGAAATATGGCCAGTAGGAGTAGGTCTGTACTATTTCTCCCCAACCTCTAGCTAACTTTGAAAGTGAACGGGAGTAAATTTTGAAATGTGGGGACCTTCAATGAAGCTCTGGGCAAAATGTCTGAAATAATTATTTTGACTATTGGCTTTTTGTTTCATTTTCTCCAGCCTTTTCCATTTTGTCTCCCTTGAGAACAGTGTATCAGCTCTTAGCTCACTTTCGGGGCACTTATCCACCGACATCAGCAGCACTAGCGAGAGAGGAAGACAGCTACAGAGAGATAAGAGAGCCTTTGTGCTAGCCATTTCCTACCTTAATGTAAGCCACTGAGCAATCACCTTCTCTATTTCCTTTATAAAATAACATAATCTATTACAATCCCTTTTTATTCCATCAGAGTACGGCGGAGATCACAAGAGGATTTTATGGAGGTTTCATCATTTACTTATTCAGTACAATGAGACACCTAGATGGTCATGAATGGTCAAGTACTCTTTAAGATTATTTCATGTCTTCCTAGTGATCTCCTTGGCCTGAATAGAGTGCTTCGTTTGAACCTTCATGAAAAGCACTTCTCTCAGCCCTTTAGATTACAGGTGCTGCAGAGTAAAACTAGACACAAGTACATCACATAGCTAAAATGGTATTAACAGCAATCTTGCAGCCTGAATCAAGTTGGTTTACAAAGCCAGCTTACTGTTCTTCATTTTGACATTGTACGCTTTTATTGTACTGTTTTCATGGGTCGCAGTTTTCAAGCTAGAACCCTAACACTCTGCTGGATCGTAGAGTCTTCACAGGAACATTGGACTTGTGCATTTGGGACCAATTGCATGTCTGGTTTTCATATAGTATTAATTCAAAGAACTGACTAGGATACCATCACAACAGCCTAACAACACCTTAGCAACCTCCTGGAATAACATAGCAACACCTTAACAAACACATGGGATAACACAGCAACATCCTGGCAACATCTTAGCAACCACCTGGGATACCACTAGCCAAACAACATATTAGCAAATGCCTTGGATTCTGTAGCAATGGTCTATCAACACATTAGCAACCACTTGGGATAACACATCAATGGTCTAAGAACACCTTAGCAACCACCTGGGATAATACAGCAATGGCCTAATAACACCTTAGCAACCACCTGGGATTCCATAGCAAAAGCCTATCAACACCTTAGCAACCTCCTGGAATAACATAGCAACACATTAACAATCACATTGGATTCCATAGCAACAGCCAAAGAACACATTAGCAACCACTTTGGATTCCGTAGCAATGGTCTATCAGTACCTTAACAACCACTTTGGATTCCGTAGCAATGGTCTATCAGTACCTTAGCAACCACTTGGGATAACACATCAATGGTCTAAGAACCATGGCCAAGCAACACCTTAGGTACTACCTCGGATTCCATAGCAATGGCCTGTCAATACATCTGAGCCACCGGGGATAACACATCAGTGACCTAATGACACTTTAGCAACAGCCTGGGATTCCATAGCAGTTGGCTAGCAACACCTTAGCAACCGCCTGTGATTTTATAGCAGCAGCCTTGTCAAGCCAACCCAAAAATGCATTAATCTACTGGACACATAAAACATTTTAAACGCTACTCTTATATTTTTGAGCACTTTTGAACTCCAGTTACATTACTTTATAACAGCACCTCATATACATTCATGACGTCAGTGAGCATGAACTGCTTCACTCAGCCAATCAGCTGATCACAGTAATACTAACCAATAGCACAGTAGCAGTAATGCCAAACAATTAGTGCTCAGTAGCAATAATGCTAATCTATCGGCACTCTGCAGCTGTAATGCCAACCAATCAGTGCTCAGTAGCAGTAATGTTAACCAATCAGCACTTAGTAACAGTGATGCCAACCAATCAGCACTCAGTAGAAGTAATGCCAACCAATCAGCACTCACTAGTAGTAATCCTAACCAGTCAGCGCTCAGTAGCCATAATACTAGCCTATCAGCCCTCAGTAACAACAATGCCAACCAATCAGCACACAGTAGCAGTAATGGTAGAGCTCTACTGCCCAAAACCCGTTTGCTGTAGAAAAAAGGAAACATACAGGTAAGTTTCCTTTGCTTTTTTAGAAAATTCATCCTCCTACTTTCTAAAATTAATGGATCTGGGAAAAATTGTTAGAAACTATTTTAACTTTTCATTGTTAGCCATTTTGCTCCATTCACCCTCATTCATTTAGGACTCGCTCATGGGTGCCCTCTGGCATTTTACAGACATGTTTTTGATATAACAGGAGAAATAGGAAGTGACCAGGCTCCCCTTAAACCAGCTCTGGTTACACACGTGTAAAATCTTTTTGTCAACAATCAACCAGACTCAAAGAAGACTGAAGGTTGTGGACCTGCTCAGATCAGGAAATAAATAAAAAAATAGGAGTCAGAAATTGTCATTCATCCCAATCAGAGAGAAAGTCCTAAAGAGCACATACCTCTCGCGTGTCCACAATGCTCAATAGACTTAGCCCTTTCAGCTAACACAAGATTGTTTTCACTCTAGTTACTAGAGTGCCCTCAGCTCCCCCTTGTGGACGATTGTGTTAAATGTGAGTGTGTGATTGAGTGAGTGAGTGGTTTAGTAGCCAGGTCCACAAGGTTCTTCGCATATAAAAAGTTAAAAACATGGTACAATGAAAATTTCCCAGGAAGTGGATGCATGAGCATACGGCCCCTATATTCAGTGAAGAGGATAACAAGACAGGCAAAGAGAAACCCATCTTGGCTCTTCAAAATCCAGCTTATAGAAGCTAACATTGGGCCAATGTATGCTTGATATCTGTGCTATGGCTCCTCAGAATTGGTGTATGGCACTGTATGCCTACCTTTCGCTGCATACCATTCGGATACCCTTATGCAAAGAATGCACATTGCTTCAGTGCTTCAATCATAGACATTCTCAGTCCACGATTTAGAAACCCTGCTCGTTGCAGCTCCAGCCTGCTGGTGGACAGTTAGAGACTGTAGCCCATCTGCGCACAGTTTGTGTTCGCCATCCTCTAGGCTTTCATCAATAGTCAGTTTCTGACCACAGAGCTGCTCTTGGCTGTATATTTTTGGTAGTGGGCCACTGTCAAGCTACACTTGCACCAGCTACACACACTACCATGCTGCTACTATTTCAGTGTCACTGCTGTGCTGAGGATGATTGACCATCCAAATAATATCTGGTCAAAAGCAATCATGTGGTCAGAAGCTGACTGATGATGAATGGGTTGGGGGGGCTGATAAATTGTGCTGTAATTGTAGAACTCTAAACTAGAGTTCCCAAAGTGGACGGTGAGTGGAAGTACAAAGTAGAGAGTATTTATACCAAAAGGTGGCACATTTGTACATATATAGTCTGCGTTTATTTTAAAGAATTCTTGAAAACAACCCACATCAGTGTTTTATGAGATGTATTTCGAGTCTGATTATATATATATATATATATATATATATATATATATATATATATATATATATATCATATATATGATATATATATATATATATGCAAACTGAATATATATATATATATATATATACATACATAAATTCCTCCATTTCTTTTAAAATGCATACTTGGAAGTACTCTTTAAGAAAGTATATTTTGCTGCAGGACAACTGACCCAAAAGTGCTATTTCTAGTTAAAGTAATGAACACTTGCTGCTCTGTAAGTGTCTGAGGAGTGGGTGTGCAGGGTGTCAGGTTCATGAAAAGCCTTGGAGCAGTGACCTACAGAGCAAAAGCAGTAGAAGTGGCCTGTCACTCTGATAGGCATAAGCCTGGCCTCCTAATACTGCACTCGCTATGAAGACTCTTTAGAGGAGCCTTTTTTGAACAACACTGATAATGAAGAAACTCTTAGTTTAGTGTAACGAAGAGTATTAAAAATCAGAAACAACTTTCTTAACCACTTTAAGTCTAATTGCTATTCTCTTACTATTTAGTTTAAATTGGCAAAATTCTGCTGTTAAGAAGGAAAATCTAATTTCATCTAAAAGAGATAAGATGCCCTTTTTTATTATATTTTTGATATTTTGTGTGCATTGTGTGCACGGTACAACTAGCATTTCACTGCTAGTTGTACCGTGTATGACTATGTATGTGACCAATAAAACT
The DNA here is from genome assembly GCF_904425465.1 of Colossoma macropomum. NCBI lineage: Eukaryota > Metazoa > Chordata > Actinopteri > Characiformes > Serrasalmidae > Colossoma > Colossoma macropomum. The sequence goes on from NW_023494790.1 coordinate 11,775,911, forward strand.
TTAAACTTTGAACTTCTCACTTTTTAGCCGAAGGATGCCATCTCCCTGGCAATGACAATGGCCTTGTATTCTTTATTCAATAAAGTTGTGTAAAAAAGAGTGTCTTTAATGACGCACAGGAAACAAGTGGAGATTTGAGCGCAAATGATGAATCAGCTTCAGTGCGTGAAATCAAGCGCCTGCCAACCAGCGCCTCATTTACATGTCATTTACATGAAGCACATTCTACGTCATGCAAATGTTTCAGTTGGGAGCCAATAAAACGACAGCATTCAGCGGCTTGTGAGCCAGTGGCTGAGCTCATAGGCGGAGTTGAGGTACAGCAGTGAGTGCTCCCCCTACTGACCAAAGTTTATAGTGTTAAAAGTGCAATGACGGCAATATGTGAAATAAGCATCTTGGTTTTATAAGACAACATGATGTGATTGTGCAGTGTAGTTAATATTTTTAAAAGCTATATTATTGTAGAATATGAGATGTTTCTGTGTTGTGTTGTCAGTAGCATAAAACAAAAGCACAGTGTACAATGTCTTTAAATGGAACATGCCACATGCACAGATTATTTTTATTCTTATTATTGATATTATGGATGATATTGATAATAGTTTGGCTATGTACATTTGATTGCACAGATATGATCAGATTTGACTGTACACACTAAATAAGGGTCATTGCCACCAAATACTAACAAAGTGTATGTAATTTTTGACCCACTGGAAATGTGATATATTAAATCTGCCTCTTAACTTAAGACTTAAATTATATAAATTAAATTAGAATAACTTAAATTATTTTTAATTACATCTTATGGAAATAAAATACATTCCTTAATTGAATTAACACAGGAAATGTGTGGAGTTTCAATGGCCCTTATCATCAAAGTTGCATAGAAATGGTCCTGAATGACCTATGAACTATGCATCTGATTCACAAAACAAGCGGTGATTTGAGCGCAATTAGTGGATCAGCTTCAGTGTGTGAAAACAAGCGCCTATGCCTGAGAACCTTATTTACATATTTGCAATGGGCACACCCCTTATAATTTACATAAAGCACACCCTAATTAATGCAGCTGTTTTGATAATGAGCCAGTAACAGTATTCGTCAGGCTCCTGAGCCAATGGTTACTTACAAAGACTTAAAAAAGTTGAGAGAGTTTATGACAACACAAACATGACCACATTAGCAGGTGCATAATCAGTTGGCATAAACATGTAGGTCGTGTTCTATATCACTGTTTCTCTGTTTCACTGTCTTGCTCATGTGTGGGATTAATGCAAAATTTGTACATATGCTGAGACAGGGGACACACACAATCACACAACATCAAAACGTGTAATTTGACTATGGGTCAAATTGGTCATGAATATGTATTTCCTCATTAAGAATTCAGTTTTGATTGGCTTTTACTTAGGAGACGTATAAAAATACAGCTGCATTAAATGGAGACCGGTGTGCTAATCACCTTCACAGTGACTTTATGAATAGGACTTAATTACCATGCAGCACATATCACACGGTGCAGTTTTTGAATCTGGATCAAAGACTTTTATTATGTTAGCCTCATAGCCAAAGAAGCAAACTTCAGACACCACACATATCTGAAAATCACTCAGTGTGCATATTTAACTTTGGCACATGTCCAGCATGGAAAAAGGACCCTCGTTTAGCTCCAGCTCACACAAATGGAATCTTTGTAATACAAGCCAAATGGTACGCCTCTAATTAGCCACAGCTCAAATGCAGATCATTAGGTCAATTAGTCAATTACTCAGTACTATACACTAAACGCTCATTGTGCTTGAATGAACAAAGGCCTTCTTGCTACAAAATGCACTGGCCGACGGGTCACTAAAACTGTTTCTGACAACCTCTGTTCTGTTAGTTTTCTCTTAGAGATGGCATGATAACACCTTTCCTTTTCAGAGATTATGAAGTTTTCAAGTTTACAGCCGATCCAACATTTTTCCTCTAAAAACTAATCTTTAAAATGAGCTATTGTTAATAGAAGCACTTCACTTAAGGTGAATTTCGAAAAAAGTAGGATATCACGCTCAAACTATTCAAACAGAAAGTGATATGGAGAAGCTGACCTGTGAGTTTGACCGACAAACAACCTCATACTGTAAGTAACTCAAAATAAATTTATACATAGTGTTTAATTTGTCTGATAACATGATAACTCTCAAAATTTCTATTTATTACAAAAATAACACAAACACACACACACACACATTCGCACATATGCGCACAGACACACACACACACACACTCACACACACACTCACACACAGCCAAATTTAAATAAAGTACCAAAAAAAAAAATTCTTTGGTTTGTAACAACAGTGGAACCCTTTTTGGTGCTATATAGAGCCCTTTTCTAATATATACTGTAGGGTTTAATCATGCAAAGGGTTCTTTGAGTGCTCATGGCTCTCTATAGAACCCTTTTCTTTACTAAAGAACCCTTAAAGAACCATCTTTTTTAAAGAGTGATGTTATTACTATAATAGTTATTACTATAATAATAATAATGATTTTTAGAAATTATGGCAGGTGGCTTTATTTTGACAGATGATTTTCATTTTTGGGTCATTCTATGGAAACGTCCATTTTTGTGTCCCTAGAGTTTACAGATATATTACACTTGAAAAACGTGTTAGGGCTACAATTTATTTACACTTTAAAATAGAACAATAAGTTATTTTAACTATTACACCTTCCTGAGCCTCAATTCAGCAGTATTGTTTTTTAAATCAGTTATATAGAATTCCAAGCACCACAGAAGTGCTCATCCTCACAGCCATGTGTAAAGGCTGAGTGCCATACTTTGAGGTTTTTCTGCAATTTTAACTGAAATAATTTATACATGACTATGAAATATATGATTTAAATGACATAAAGAAAAAAAAAGTCAAATAAATATTATAAAATATATAATGAAAGTTGGCCCCAGGAGTCGTGTCACTGGTGTTACTGCATAACAAAAAATCTCTTATTTTGAAATAAAAATCACACTGATGACATGACTTGATTTCCTTTTGCCTGTTTTCTGAGGATCTATGAAGAAAAGCACATGGTGAGTCCACTGTGTCTTTTCAGTTATCAGAAATTTTCTCATTTAGCTCATGATTTCATATGAAGCTTTTAGTTGAAGTCACTGGTGTGACCGACTTTATTCTTAGGTAATTGTGAAAAAATAGAATACAAATGGATTGAATTACATATTTTAGTGGATATTCCCTGATTGACAACATGTGATTTGATGTTCTGCAGCAGCCATTTTGTAAAATATATTTTTCATTAAAAATGTCTCTGGTGTTAACTTTACTATGTGTAACACCAATGAGGATTAGTAACACCAGTGACTCCTATGAACAGATAAAAAAGTGGATGTTTCTGTATAATGACCCCTTTATAGATGACAGTATGTCACACATTGTAAGAACGTACAATAAACCCAGTAACTACTATAAATTATTACATACTCTTAATATATACTCTTATTATTCAGTACTACAATTAATTACCATGAATTATTCAGTAATCTACTATCAAATTAAAGTGAAAGTTCTGTAGTAGAAGCGCACCCTTTAAGGTGTTCATATAATAGTACTCAGCCAATAAAGAAGTATTAAAACTTATTATAGTATTATACTAACTTCAATTAAAGTAAACCTACATTAAAGTAGGAGGTAATGTGTAATGTATCATTCTTAGTGGTCTGAATCCTGCTTGTAATCAGACACGTCCTTCTCCATTAACGCATGTCATATTTTCTTAGCGCTCATATGAACCGTAAGAATGTTTCTGGGCTGTTATCTGTTTCCTTCCACACTCACTGATGGTCATTTCTTTCTCTGATAGAGTTATTGATCTGTCTTGCATTTCATTCTGTCCTCTGTACTTTCCACAAGCCAAACTCTGCATAGGCACATTCTTCATCTGTTCACATTAGATAATACAGCCCAGCACTCACTTACTCAGCCACAGCGAAAAGACCCAGAAAGCTATTACTCACACAGGGCACAGATATAGCAGACACAGAGAAGGCAATGAGGCTATATTATTGTGTCATCCAAATCAGAAAAAGGAAGAAGGACAGAGAGAAGAAAGAGAGGGAGTTATAAAAGAAAACTTTTTTCTTTACTGGGAGTCCCAGCACTCTCACAGGTACAGGAGAAAGTTGCTGTGTTACACTTTGTTACCTAGAGGGTTAAAGGTCATGTAAGCCCTGTATTAAGAAAAGAACCAAAGCGAGCTTCCAAATGGTGCAACGAGTTTAGTCCCTGGTGATGCCCCAGCCATCCATAACCAGTGTATAAACTTACATAAAACGTTTGGCCGTGTAGCGGCTCTTGTTTGTCAAATACAGTTGATCCGATCATAGAATGAGCGCATGTAATTTCACCAACAGTTTTGTCGTTCATTAGTTTCATCAGCATCTTTTGGCTTATCTGTATGATCTCAAGTCTGGCAGAAATGCATGTAAACTTGAGCTTAAAGGTTTAACAGCTGTTTGATTTGTGGGTAACAAAGCCAAACTATTACCAATAATTATATTTATATAACATATTATATTATATATAACATTATTATAAGAATAAAAATAGGAAACAACAATAATACTAATAATTTGTGCAAATGGCAATCCAGTACAAAAGTGGATGTCCTTATTTTACATGCACATTGGTGTAAACAAATGCTGCAACTATTCCATGTTCCGTTTAAAGACATATTACACTGTGCTTTTATTTTATACTACTGACACCACACAAAAACGAAACAATACAAAACACAGTTAGTGCAGAAGCAACTCACGCACTACAATAATACAGCATTTAAATATGTTATTTTACACTACACAATCACATCATTCTATATTAAGGCATTCATGTTTCATTCAGTTAACGTTAGCAAAATAAAATGATATATGAACCTTTGTGCTGTTTGAGCTCATAAACCAGGTATATCAAACTGGGGACCTTCCGGGCCAGACTGCTGCAGAGATTAGCATTTACTCTCATCTAACGGTCTGAATTCAGTTTAAGAAGGCCTTGCTAATTAGCTGATGAGCTGTGTTTAATGAGGCAGTGTTCGGAAGTCTGCAGTGTTTTGGCCCAAGAGGACTGGAGCCTGACACGTGTACTAAATGCTGCTACTAAATGCTGACTTAAATACCAGGTCGCAAGGATAAATGCACAGACTAACTATAGTAATGGTACTATACCATCTGTAATACTGTGGAATAAATGTTTGTAGTCAACATTTACAGTTCTACATGGGAGAAGTTGACCGTGCAAGAATTTTGCGTCAACTTTTGAATGCGTCAATTATTTTCATTACACCAGGACTCTTTCCTCTATTCTCTGTGGGTTAGCGGGATGGCCCTTTCCCTCTATCACTTAGCTCAATGGTAGCCAACACAGGCATTTGTTAGCTGTCATGAAAGAATTGGCAGTTAGCGTTCTCCTCCAAGCGTGTTGAGCAGTCCAGTGACATTGTGTTAGCAGCAGTTTGAAAAGATGCATCATCACTTCACATATTGTGGTAGAAGCTTGTGCTAACCTCTGCCCTCCCAATTTGGTAGCATTGTGTGATGGGGGGAGACCAAACTAGAATGTGGAATTGATCACAACTAAACTTGGGAGAAAACTGTGTAACATTTGAAATATTTATATGAGAAAGATGAAGAGAACAGAAAACTCCCTGACTCAAAATTCACTTATAATAGTAACCACTGGGTAGTTACTGCTTTCTGTCAGTAACAATTATTCACACCATGCATTTTTAAATTAAATTAAGCTGTAAATCTGTATAGGTGTCTTATTCAGAGATGGGGCTTCTTTACCATACAGAATTTGGCACCATTTGTTACCAGAACAGTGGTGTGGGCAGAGATTTTACAGGCCATGATTGTCATGGATACTAGAAAACCTTAGAAGTGACAATAAAAAAAAACACTAAAACAATTTAGCACATTTTTCAAAACTATCAGCTGACATTATGACTTCCCACTATTTCTCAGATAAATACTAGCAGCTTCAACTTTCATGTGAGAATTCATTGACGTGGCACAACAAACACTGGTGCATTTGAGCTATCACTACCTACGTTTGCATCACTACCTAACCATTATCAACATCACTATAAAAGCTCAGAAGGCACATGTAGGTCAAAAAATGAATTGAGGAGGGGTGGGGTAACATAAGAGTAAAGGGACCCTCTATAGGACAGACAAACTTGAACTTGGGTGGTTCAGTTTAATGTACTTGAATAATATGTGAATTTTCTGAGGTGACCATCATCTTTTGAATGTTTTTATCATGTTGAACATTAGACTCCTCCCCCTGGATAAACTGTAAACTCCCAGAGGCAGAATTCGTAATGTAACCGCACAATCCAGTGCGCTGAGCTTTGTCACTTCAATAAAACAGAAGAAGCTTAAAGTGCAAGCAAATCTCAAATTGAGAAAAAAACTTTAGACAACACTGACTTTGTCAGCAACAACCATAAAGGCCACGCCATAAGCAACAAAGAGTTTTTAATTTAGTCACTAGCCTATGTGTATTTTTGTGTAACAGCTAGCCTATGAGCAGATTGAATTGAAATCTGTTTTTACTTCGTTTGAGAGCCAGCAGACCTGCCTGGTGACTAAATCAATTTTTACTACGTAAGTAACATATATTTTAGTTAAATAACTAAGCAAAAGGTAGGCTATTAGACCCGCTTGCCATACCTTCTTGACAGCTTCAAAAGACCACCACACAATGGACCACCATTCGGTGGTGAATAGCAGATACAGTACGAAGTGGAACTATACTGTATGGAGAGTGTCACAGTGACAGCACCGATAAACAGCAACTTCAAGAGCCGCACATTGACACTTTTCTTAAAACAATGGCTTTAAATTTTTGGATGCAGAGCAACGTGGTCCAGTGTGCAGCGGCCATCAGCATCTTTGGCATGAAAAACTACGGGGGTAAACCTCACAAACGTATGTTGTGAAAACAGTACACATCAACACTATTCACCTCATCATCAGACTTTACACCTAGGAAACCCCCAAGACCTCTACCACAACTTGAACCCTGGGGTTTGCATGGACATTCTGACCCCTCCTATTACCATAATTGTAAAAAAATGTTCGGAGTCTGTAAGTTTCTCTACAATGAACCATTTCACATCAGGCCGCAGTGAAACAGTGTTGTTTAAGTCTTGGTGGTTTAATTAGGCAGTAATTTTGTCCGTGGAATTCCCCCTTAGGAAACAGCAGTTCTTTGTCATCTCTGTACCATGTCTGCACTTCTTCAGAGTTTGTCTGATAATGACATTTTCACGACCTCCGTCTCACTGACCTTTCAACACCCACCTAACACCTCTCTCACATATATTGACTCCACAGAGAGACGGAGGGAATACTGAAAAGGGTTGTCAGGTTCAAATGAACTCCCAACACTTGACAAACAGAAAGAAGCAGAAGGAGGAAGGCAGTGGGGAAAGAACCAGGAAAAAAGATCATGTCTGATGTCATCAACAGAAAGAGATTAACTCGGAGAGGTAGAAAAGAACAGGGAAAGATGTAGGGTGTGGAAAGCACAAAAGAAAATGATCCACTCTAACCAGGGTCAAAGTGGGACAGAGTGGGTTTTCAGACTGGGAATTCAATTATGCACACCAGCACACCTTAAACTCTTTCTCTCTCACTCACACACACACATACAGAATTGCCTTCGTTCAAAATAACTTGTTTTGAAATCTGCACATTTTCTTCTTCTTCATTTCTTACTCTTATTTGTTATGTAGATGCTCCACTGGGGTGGCTAGCTAGTAATAAAATGAAAACTGGCGAAAGCTTTTATCTTAAATGTGACAAATGCAGCCAAAATGCTACTAATGCTAGCTAAGTACGTTAAGGTCAGCGTTTCTCACTGCCCGTCTGTATGTCCTCATTCATCTTAACCCGATTCGCATATGAAAACAGTAGGAAGTTTCAACTGGAATGCCCTCACAAGTCGGATTTCCTACTCGGAAACTCAGGAGAGCCTCACCAACCCCAACCTCAAAATCCAAGATGGCTGCACCGTCCATCAGCAGTAAGTAAAAGCTGTAGTATTATACTGTTCGTTGGCACTTATGTCTATTTGTGTCTACTTAAATTTGTACACACAGTCCACTGTATGGCACTCAGTTACAATCAGCAAGCTGGACCTGTCCCACAAGCTGGACCTGTACCCCCACAGATGAGGGGCACTGCTTTAACCCTTGACCTACTACAGCTTTACTCTTGGATGTAAATGTATAGTTTGTCTGAGTGTTCTTGTGCAAGAGTTTATAAATTAGCTCACAGTACCAGACCCAAAATGCTACCGGCCCACCAGAAATTCACCCAGGTCACCTCATTAGCCACTCCGGCATTGAGTGCGTTTACATGCACTTAATAATCCGATAACTGCAGAAAATCAACATGTTTACAATTATAGTAATCAGATAATGGGAAACTCTGGGTCTACATGAGTCAGACATTGGCTAGTTCAGATTTCTGCTTTGCAACTAGCCAATAAACTGACAGAAGATGTGATGTAAACGTAATGTAAAACTGAAACTTCATGCTGTGGCTTTTTTTAAAAAAACAGTGTGCAGAATATTTGAAACTGTTATTTCGTCAAGCATGTAGTTGGTTTCAGCATCGCTCTTAAAAAAATGCTTTGCTGCTTACTTCCAGTAGGCTGCAGTCTGTTTTCGCATATGTGCAGACTGAGAAATCCGAAAGAAATCAGAGTAAGAGCTCACATGCACTGAGAAATCTGATTATGATTGGATTATTGAGTGCATGTAAACATACTCACTGACTCTGACCCTTAAAGCAATAATCTAACTTAGGATCCTTACACCATATGTTGCTTCCAAAAAGTCCAGTGTTTGGTAGCAATATTAGCCTAGCATCTTTAAAACCAAAGAAGCACACATCAGATATCAGGTAAGTGATAAATCACGTCTATTTCATTTTTTTGCCAAACTATTCATAGCCGTAACTAGCATGACACAGAATTCTGGCCCTCTGTAGTTTCGGAAATGTTTTATGAGATTCAGTGTGGAAACAGCAACGTCCTGATATGAAATGCTGAGCAGAGACGCTTTCATCCTAAGACAATCCAATCAGCAGCGCCTGGTTCTAAGCTGTGGTTTAGCTTAACAGCTATAGCCAAGATTATTTGAGATTACTTAACTGAACACGGTCTGAAGCGAGTGTGTGATGATTTAGGCATGCAGCTTGCACAGTGCTAATTGGTGGTGAATACGCTTCCATTATTTGTTAGCTACATTAGCCTCTTAGCTTCAGTGCAAAACCAATGAAACAAACTTCAGATACCAAACATGTCTTGGCTGATTGACAGTGTTTTGGGGTAAGGGGGGAGGGGAGTTGATCTGATTTGTGGCTAAGCTATCACTTTAATATTTGATAAATGATTTTCACCTACATTCTGTGAAGCAAGAAGACCACCTGCTCCAGACTCTGCAGGATCAGTGAGGGGTGTTTTGAGGAATCTGGGTCAGATAAGATGGGTGCTGCAACAGAAGAATCTCGGACTGGCCATCTGCACGACAGCCCACCACATTGACCTCCACTGCCCCACCAACACACTACCAGGTGCTGTTGGAAAGAAACATGCCAACAAGAACAGAATCTGATTCTGCAACAGATGACCAGGATTGCTCCAGCAATGTGCTTGTGTGCGTGTGAGCAATGTTTTACATGATGTTGTTACAAAACGAATTATGACCAATGATGCAATATTTTACTTAATAGTAACATAGCGTTACATTTGTTACAATAAAGAAATATTACAGTTACTCCAAGAAATGTTTAACTCTTAAAAGTGTGATGTGTTACATATGTAACAATGTACAAAGTGACTACACATTATGCTAAAATTAATGCTTTATTTGACTGCATTTCTTTTTAGTATGTAAACAGTTGCTGCACCGAGAAGATCCTGTTCAACCTCTCCAATCTTCAGCCCGAAGTTACTGTCTTGCTCAACCTCTCCAAGGGTCTATCCATGCATGTGTCTGTTGTGTTGTGTTATTTATTGTCATTTAGTCATTCACAACCTGATCATAATTAGGCCACGTTCACACAGCAGGTAAAAGTGGCCCAAATCTGATTTTCTCACAAATCTGATTTTTTCGTAATGTTGTTCGCAATATCTTTTAAATGTGATGTATATGTGACAGCAGAATGAACAGATCAGCTCCTAAACGGACCCGCATGCGCAAAAGAACAATGCCTCACGTGGCACGTTCATCTGGAGGTAAACAATCAAAATGGGGTCAACAGTAAAAGCTTCAGTTTCACGTTCGCCAGCATCACAGGAGCTAATAAGAAACTCCAGTAGTTGACAGCTGGGCTCACCAGTCACCCAGAACGTGTTTGAGCTCGCTATAAAAAGGGCATGTTCCTTGGCCCACGGCCACTTCTTTGGGTCTCATCCTTGGTTTCTTTAAACTTCACTTTCAGACTTTTAATCTTCCTTTGACACTGCAGCCTCGTTCTCCTACAGCCGTGTCTTCTAATTTTATTTGTACAAAACCTCACCCCAAATGTTGAGTTCTCAGCAGCACCAAATTATGACGAATGTTGAGTTGGATTGATGTAAAAGTCACATTGCTGCATATCGGATATGTATTGGATTTTAGCGCCACTTATGAAAGGCTATTCTAAGACTGCCAGCCCAAATCTGATGTTGGGCTATCCATACTGTATCCAGATTGATTTTTGATAACCTCAACAGCAAAAACCACAAAAAGTCCACACACATTATCTAAGCCGCTTATTCTTCTGGGTGCTGGAGCCTATCCCAAAAGTCACTGGGTGAAAGGCAACAGTCAGTGCATGGGCCAATTAAACAAGAGTTTGTTGTATGGACCTTTTTCAGTTAAATTAGATATAAACATGAAATCCAGTGTTTGTAATTTGGATCCAAACTACATTTGGAGGGGGTTTGAAATGAGATCCCAATCAGATTTTTCAGACTGGATGATCTGGCGGCTCAAATCAGATTTCAAAGTGTCTTTTGCGTCACTTGCAACATGACAAACTACACTGAGGTCAAATCCAGAGTGACAGGAAGGGCTGGGATTCAAGAAGAGTGCCAAAGATTCATGCTTATGTCAAAGAATTCTGAAGAGTTTGGAGGGCGAGATGATGCACCTCCATCTCTCCTGCTTCAGTGTTTGAAATTCACGCCACCAGCATAGCTACCTAGTTACTGACGCCTACGTCGTTACCACACCAGCCCATGCAGTTGGTTGGTGATGACTGGACACACAAATCTGATCATTTGCAAATTTTTGCTGTTCACACTGCCACACAGATGACACATCTGAGCCACATTTGAAGAAAAAGATCAGATTTTGGGCCACTTTTACATGCTGTATGAACAAAGCCTTAGTCATCTCCACATCTACACACTCTTCTCAGCAATGATCGCTGGAACTCTCACATTTTTGCAACAAAGACATTTTTGCTTGCACTTTAAACATAGACTGCTGAATATTCACCAGTCTACGCTCCAGTGAAACACTAAAGTGTCCTACGTCCCCATAATCAGTTTCTGACATAAATGCTCCATGGGCAGTTTTTCCTTCTGCTTTCAAAGGTGAAGTGTTGAAAGGTGAAGACTTACTCCACATATTTCAAATGAACATCTTTCATCTGTTCAGATACGCAAGGTTCAGAGTGATTGTTCTCCGTATGGTTATTTTTCCACTGCATATGCAGTGGCCTGTTTGGTAATTCATGTACTGCGCTTGGTTTTGTACGATCTCTGTTTTGCTCAAGATCAAAGTGAGGCTGCATTTTAGCATAATTATGATCCTCTCTTATTTCCATCCACATATTTTAAGTGACAAGCTTTCATCTGTTTGAATACACAAGATGTGGAGCAGTTGTTTTTTGCGTGCTTGATTTTCTTTATTCCAAATATCAGAAAAGAGGAAATTCACACTCTGGTCACATTTTTAAGATTTACTTTCCATATTTAACACAAAGGATTAGAATCAGGGCAAGATCTTAAAAATCAATGACATTTCACTTGCAGATGTCATAACTGCGTCTGTTGGTGTCTTTTTATCCAGAGTAATACAGCCTCCCCCACATTAAGGGCAGTATGCATAGACCAAATCACATCAACATCCTACCACATAAACACAAAATCCAAAACAAGAAAAAAAATAAAACATAAATATTGTAACACATATTAAGTGAAGCTCATCATTCGTAGCTTAAAGCTACCCTTAGTAAGTTTCAGGGATTTGGTGACCTCTCTGGTGAAAATGTGTAATTGCATGTAATGTGTGGAAGAACATTTTGTAATGTGGGTTGTGCTTCGAACCCCTTCCACAAGTTGATGAATCTGATGATTGCGAGCACATTGAAGCAGTATTGAAAGATACCTCAGTCAAAACCTGGTGAACTTAGTGTGTCTTCTGATGATATGATGAAGTGAATTACCTACATTGGCCTTAAAGGGCAACTCGCAGCAGAGTATATTTTAGTGTGTTAATTTTTCTCTTGACTCATTAAAGCCACTTCTTTCAGTTTTAACAAAAAAATCTTATTGAGACATTTTTGGTTTGTTTTACCCCACTTTTCCTCTACATATCCCACCCAATAGCTAGGTTCAGACAATGCAACCAAGCTGGGAGGGTGAGTGCTAGCACCTGCTTCCTCAGATACACATCACATCTTTTCAAACTGCCCTCTAACACAACTTTGTACAGCTCAATATGCTTGGAGGAGAACACTAACCCCTAGTCCTGTTACGTTAGCTAACAGACATCCACATTGGTTCACACTCGTCCTTCCCACCCAGAGCAAGGCCAGTTATGCTCTCTTGATTGGGCCAGTGTTTAGACATCTGTGCCACTCAGTAACCCCAAGTAAAGACTTTTTAAAGGCTCACAGACGACCTAGGAATACAAACACATGGCAGAAATGAAACATATAATGTTTGGAAATAAGATCTGATCTGTTGCTCAATACACCCGAAGCCATGTGTTACAGTGAATTTACCACGGATAGAGGGTTTAACACATTTCATTGCCCTTGAACCATGATAAATCATGGTGAACTACTGTAAATCACTGTAATACACAGCCTCTCATGGCTTATTGCTTTAATATGCTTGTACTTCTTTCTTTTTGTGAGATCAAATAAACTGACAGGCAGCTATTTTCCTGAGTAGTTAATTTTCACTTGTTAAGCAATGGACAGCTGTGGCTGTGTATGTGCAGGAAGCCTCAAGGTTCTTTAACCATAGGAAAACATACTCAGTGCAAGTGCACAAAGGCAAATAAAATGCCTGGCTAATGTATTGCATCCTTAGATGCAAGTAAGGTCTCCTTCAGCCTGGGAGGACTTGTAGCTGCAGTGCAGCATTGCTTAAGTGGCCAGCCAGTGAAGCCTTAATGTGATGGTGCAGCATAGCCCAAATAGCTGGCATGGGAAGTCAGTGCAGCTGCAGTGTAGCACTGCCCATGCGGCCAGCCCAGGAAGCCTCTTTGTAGTTCTACAATTACAGACTTTAGTCCATCTCTTTCTCTGCATACTTTGGTAGCTCCCTGTTCTTCAGTGGTCAGGACCCCCATGGACCCTCACAGAGCAGGTACTATTTGGGTGGTGGATCATTCTCAGCACTGCAGTGACACTGACGTGGTGGTAGTGTGTTAGTGTGTGTTGTGCTGGTATGAGTGGATCAGACACAGCAGTGCTGCTGGAGTTTTTAAACACTGTGTCCACTCACTGTCCACTCTATTGGACACTCCTACCTTGTCGGTCCACCTTGTAGATGTAAAGTCAGAGATGATAGCTCATCTGCTGCTGCACAGTTTGTGTTGGTCATCCTCTAGTCCTTCAGCAGTGGTCACAGGATGCTGCCCACAGGACAGTGTTGGCTGGATATTTTTGGTTGGTGGATTATTCTCAGTCCAGCAGTGACACTGAGGTGTCCAGCAGCACTGCTGTGTCTGATCCACTCAGACAGGCACAACACACACTAACACACCACGTCAGTGTTACTGCAGTGCTGACAATGATCCACCACCCAAATAGTACCTGCTCTGTGAGGGTCCATGGGGGTCCTGACCACTGAAGAACAGGGTAAAAGTGGGTTACCAAAGTATGCAGAGACACAGATGGACTACAGTCTGTAACTGCAGAACTACAAAGTGCCCCTATATAGTAAGTGGAGCTGATAAAATGGACAATGAGCATAGAAACAAGGAGGTGGTCATAATGTTATGCCTGATCAATGTATGTTTACAAGAGCAAACCAGTTCTGTCAGAGATTCATCAAAATGCTGGTCTACACTGAAAGTTCACCGGGAAAAAGCACACTGGCAGGGCGAGACAGCTTGTCCAGCCTTGGCTGTCACTACAGCGCCCCTTACTGCAACATTCTGAATGCAGTTGTGTACGTGAGGTGGTCTGAGTTTATTTTGCTTAGGGTCCATTTTGAGGGGGTCTGGGTTTGTTTGATGAACTCACATTTCCGCAGAACACCTTGAATCAGCAGTCTGAGACCACTTGAAACACTGAAAAGACTGAAAAGTGTGAAAACAGTGATTAGCTCACATTTGCTCAAAGTCTGTGTTAGTCAGAAATACCTCATATTTAAAGTGCTTTTTACTGAACGTATATTCAGCAATTTCTTTAACTGCTTACTACATACTAAGGCTTATTATTCAGTAACTACAGGGACTTCTGTGCAAACTGACTGAGCTGTTTTTAGGTTATAGAAGTGTGTAATAAAACTTTGGGCCTGCTGGTGGGCCCTGGCCTGTTAAAGGGGTTAAGAGGTTTTTCTTCTTGACTTAGTTCATATTAACCTCAAAAGCCTTAATAGTTATTTTATAAAATATATTGATACGAGGTAATGTTGCTTTCCAGAGTAACCAAAACAATAAACAGTAAAAAGATCCATCATTTCATTTAGAAGTTGAGACCCATTATTAGGCTGGCCTGTCAGATGAAAAAACACTGCCTTTTTCATATTAATGTCTTTAGGTGTAAACACTGTTTCATTGAGCTGCTGTCAAAAGCACCTTCCACAGAACTAGTGCAAGATGCTGCATTATTTTCTACTTTATTGGAAATCCAACTGTGCCAGTTATGTCCGCACTGCCAAAAGAGCAGTATTGCCATTTGCTGCCTACCTCATTTCCAACCCGACTGAATGTGTTACGCTTGCAATTTTATGCCCAGTTTTCTAACCAATGTGACACATGCCAATTGCTGCATCTTTTCGAGCTGCCATTCAAGCAACTTCATGCTGAACAATCACAGGCAATAATGCTAACTGCTGGACTGTCTATTTTTGACCTAGCAGATGACCTCTATTGATCACTTTGTATTGACAGGAAGCCATCCTAACCCCCTGAGTGGGAACATGGCCAACTATGATTTTGTGGACTCCCGTCTGTGTGGATGTCTGTATCATCTCTGAGAATCAACCTCAAGCCCTAATAGGAAGCAAAATAATTTTATTACATTTTATTACACATAAAATAATGTTTATTACATTTGTTAACTTAAAGCTTTTTAAATCACAGAATTTACAATGTAGTAGTTACCTAATCATTTGTTGTAGATACTGAATAATGAATAGCAATTACTAAATAATTCATAGTACTTACTGAATAATTAATAGCAATTACTAAATAATTAATAACAGTTACAGAATAATTCATAGTAGTTACTGACTAATAAATTACTGAATAATTCATAGTAGTTACTGAATAATTAATAGCAATTACTGAATAGTTAATAACAGTTACTCAATAATTCATAGTAGTAACTGAATAATCAATAGCAGTTACTGAATAGTTCATAGTAGTTACTGAATAATTAATATACATATTTTGTTTTTTTAAATAGAACATCATATTTAAGTCAATCACATTCTGGCAAAATGTTGGCTATATTTACATTTACCAAGTATCAACTAAAATGAAGAAAACACCGCAGTGAGTACCAGTCCTTAAACCATGACAAAAACAATAAAAAAACAGGCAGATTGTTTTCAGATGACAAAGATCTTTTTTGCTCCTCAAAACAAAATGGCCAAATTATGACATTAAATGGGCTACTTTCCATTCTGGAAAAGTCAAAGGAGCATGGAAAGTTTCACCACCTCATTCAGGAGCTCAGATCTCTGTAGCTCAGTTTGAGCTGATTTTGGAACACCAACCATGAGGAAGCAGAAGGCGAACAAATCCTTCTGACGTTTGTCAAAAAGTTCCAGTTACTGAACAGCTGAACCGTCAGCTTGGTTGTCGTCATGCCAACAGCAGAGATGGCCGCCATTACTCAGTGAGTTCTTGTCGCCGGGAAAAAATCGAATAGCATGAATAAATCAGTGTTGCCTAACTAATTTTACCTTCTGAAACATTGCATTTGGTGTGCAAGATATTGTCAGTTATACACATGCTTAAAAATATTTAAAATATTGCATGAATAAATCACATCCCGTGTGTAAAGGCCTTCATATCACATCCAAGAACAGAAAATGAGTAACTATCGCTGTGTACTGGATGCTCAGAGGTCTCTTTAAATGAAGCTTTAAAGCCAAGTAAATTACACCATCAGTTGGAGGCTAAACATGACAAATATATATCTAATCATATCAAACTAAGCCAGACCTCCTTTCACAACTTTCATTTCTTCAGCATGTCATCCAGCACATGGCAGCTGCCAGACAACATCAGCTAACTTATGAGGTCAGTTAGAGAAAGTTTGTTTGTTCATTAGTGTTTATTGTGTTGCATTATATTATAAAAGCATGCAAACTTGACATTGAATATTGTTTTATATCTGCATTTTAAATGATCTGGTAGATAAAATCTTGTGGGCCATGGAAGCTTTTGTGGTCGGTTGTGTGGGCCATGAGTTAGAAAATGTTGGGAACCCCTGTTATAGATAATTCATAAAAATGACTGAATATTTAATTGTAGTTACTGCAGACTTTATTGAAGTTATCAAATAATTTATAGTAGTTACTGACTAATTTGTAAGCTTACCAAATAATAAAGTAGCTAAAAGATAATACGCTTTAAGATTAATAAATTAATAATAAGCATGCACTTTAAAGAGTTAAAAATTGATTCAGTTTTAATGATGTTTTCAGAACAAAGCTTTGGTAGCTTTTAAGGAAAAAAACATTATTTACTTTTAAAGTTAATGTAACAAGAAGTAGCTTTGCACCATTTCTGTTTATCCATATGTCATGAAACTTACACACAATGTAAAGAGCAGGTGGTGTTTTCAAATGATGTGAATATACTGCAGTATAATGTGTTTTTACTCTAATGTTGCTCTCCTGATGGATACAATGCAGGACTGAATAGAATTACACACACACACACACACACACACACATGCCTGATGATCTAATACAGAATGGAATTAATACAGACAGTGATCTATTATGTTTATACTAGCTAATATAATATTGGCTGATGAATTCAGCTGCTCATCTTTCTGTCGAAGGGGGACTTAACCTATTAAATTTGCCTTTAGTGGAGTAATATGATTATTAGCGAATTATTGGGCTCTTAAGAGAGTATCACTCACCTTATCTTAATAGTTTTATTGAATATCCAGGTGAAAACGTTTAATTTTGGAAGAAAAAGTCTATACAGGCCTGACACTTCCTACAGAGTTTTGGAAGCTTCATTAGCTAAGGGTCTGAATCCTGCGTAAAAGGTGTGTAGCATTCTAATGTTATCACTGTGTGATAGAGGAGGGAAAGAAAGCGTTCATCTCTGTCAGTCTGTGGCTGCCCAGGACCAGTTTAACTAGCAACGTTAGCTTAAAGAGCTAATTCACAAGCAAATAGTGATGTAGAAACCAGAAAGCAGTATGATCTTGGTGACATGACCAACACATATGAGGAGCTGGGTAGCACTGCCACTGACTAGTGAGTGGGGAGTCTAGGGGTTCTGCATTTTTAAAGCAGACCTTTTCTAACTTGAAGCTCACACAACCGACCATAAACGCTTCTGCAGCCCACAAGATTTAAGCAGCCAGATTATTTAATGTGCAAACAATTATAATCCAAAAATCAGTGTAGTCTGTCAATTTTGCTTAAACACAATAAATACTAATAAATAACCAGATGTCTTCTGACTCACCTATGAGTTACCTGATGTTGTTTGGCAGCTACCAAGTGCTGGATGACATGCTGAAGAAATGAAAGTTGCAAAAGGAGGTCTCTGTTTTCCCTCTGCTTTCTCATGGATGGTGTTCATGGATGGCATCTCCAAAAGCAGCTCAAACGGGTGCAAACTGAGTTAAAGGCCAAGCTACGTCCAAAAAGTCTCATGATATTCCAGCTCCTGAACAAGGTGGTGAAACTCTCTTTGCTCCTTTCACTTTTCCAGACTGGAAAGAAGCCCACTCAATGCCATCATTTGCCCATTGTGTGAGGAGCGAAGGAGATCTTTGTCTGAAGACATTCTGCTCATTTCTTTGTTTTTATTTCGTGCAATGAGGCGTTCTGTGTTTTCTTAGTTTCAGTTTATATAGTGTTTCTCAGACTGAGATGCGATGGCTGTTTGACCTGTAGGTGATCCAGCCTCAGGATCTTTCTTTTGGAAGGACCCTGTTTGTAACCATTTATCCACGTAGGATGCATTTCATGTGAACAAAAAGAGAAACGACGTGCACTGAAAATGTAAACATAGCTAGCATTTTGCAAGACTAAAAAATAAAAGATTGTAACTGTCGACTTTAAAAAAATCTGAACCCCCACCCAGCACCTCTGAATTTTACAGCACAACTCACACAAACACACACACACCATATTTTAGCATGTTTTTTTTTATCCTGGCTCAGTAATGCTACGTCTTTCAATTTTGACAAAAAATAATACACAGCGCAGGTTTAAACTGGAACTTCTGTCTCAAATTGATTTTTTTACTTAATTCTGTTCTGCTAACTGGTCAGTTAGCAAGCTGAAGGCTGTGCAGTTAGCAACAACAAAACACAGGAGGGCAATGCACAGTAGTCAGTCTAAACACTAAGCTAAGCCAGACAAAACAGCTAGTCCAGCCAAGGGCAAGTATGTTTTTATTGAAAAAATAGCCATAATAAATGAAAAATCAGTCATAATATAAATGAAGAGTCAGTCATTTCAAGTCTAAAAGTGCTTGTAGAAACAGATCTAACCAGAATTTTATTAGATCACGCCTGCTGTATGAGCAGCGGGGGTGTCCTGTACAACGTAACTCTATTTCGCTATGTTAACATTTTTATCTAAACCGTCTCTTCAACACCAGCAATTGGCCAAATGGTTGGAAAAGAAAAGAAGGGTTTGAGGGAGGAAGGAAGTTCATTATGCTAGGAAAGTCCATAAAAGAGAGAGACCAGAACAGAGAAAGTGTTGGAGAGTGTAGCGTAATTAGGGTGTAGACGTGTAAATTAATGGCCATGTTTCAGTCGTCTCCATGGCAGAGCGGTGCGGTAGTGTTCAGTTACAGCAGGAAAAACAGACTAGGAAGAATGAATGAGGCTCATTTTCCACTTTAATGACCTTAATGCGCACAGGGGCCAATAGAGCAGACTATTAAAGCATATACAGCGAGCAGCAGAGGAGCCTCATTAATTAAAGTACTACTCCAAAAAAATCTGGCAACTGTGATTTATTTGAACTGAAACGCTGGATATTTCAGGAAAACTCCACCATAATGAGTCATCAACCCTGATGAAAAGTCGTAACGAAGCAGTCCTGGAGGTAAAGCGCCAAAAGCAGAGTGCTGTGTAATACTGAAAGGTTAGAGGAATAGTCTGGTGAAAAATCAAATGTAAACAATCCCACCCAATTATCTACAGCAGTATGTAAAAGTTTGGGCACTCCGGTCAAATGACATGTGTTGTTGATTTTCTAAGTGAAAATAAGTTACATCTTCTACAGAGAACACACTTCTGCACATATTTAATGCACAATTACTGTTATTAGGGGGGAAAAACATAAAATGTGGTCTGTGCAAAAGTTATGGCAGTTATTTGCAGAAGAAAGTGTGTTCTCTGTAGAGGGTTTGTTAATTTATTTTCACTTAGAAAATCAGCAAAACGTGATTTGACCAGAGGTGTTCAAAACTTTTGCATAAAACTGTATAAATCCCATGTGTCAAACACAAGACACAATCCTATTCGGCCCACAAAATTATTTAAATTTTCTATCAAGTAGCTCATTTCACCACGAGCTGCACTACAATCCCCAGCATGCACTACAACATAATGTGTGCTCTGACCCCCTTCCCCCAGCAATATGGGCCAGCGATTACACAAAAGAGAAAAGATAGTGTTCAAGCAAATAGGCAGTTTTAAAAACATTCCTCCTGAGGACATTTAAAGAGGTTTAACAGTTATCTGTAGCTAATGTAGCCTATTGCTTTATATAAAATAGTTTTTATTTACAATTATTTTTGAATAGTTCAAGTATTCAATGCCTATTTTGGTATTCTGGTATAAAACATGCAAAAGCATAGTGAGTAATATTATTTGTTAGTAATATTTTGGATATTGTTTGACTCAAAAAGGTTGCCTGGCTTAGTTCGGCCTAGTTTAGGCATGTCTGGTCAAATGACGTGTTTTGTTGATTTTCGAGGTGAAAATAAGTGAACACGTCCTCTACAGAGAACACATTTCAATGCATTTAATGCATATAAATGTACAATTATTGTTTATTTGCTGAATTCATTCATTTGCTTGTGCAAAAGGTGTGGCATTTCTTCTTACATATTCAATTCAGCAAATAAATAGAAATTGTGCACTAAAATTTGCTGAAAATTGTCATGTTTAAGTTTGTTTTCTGTAGAGAACGTGTTCACTTAGTTTCACTCAGAAAATGAACAAAATGCGATTTACAAAATGAAAGTTTTTTATTGTTATTGCATGTGCCTTAGCTAGCTTAGCTACTTTAGTTAATTGGTTAATGTGAACTAACATTTAAGGAGCTATTGGGCAGTAGGGCTTTTACTAAAAGTTATATTATTAATTGAGTAATCCACCCATTATTTTGAGTCTTAATCATGTACCAAAGCTAATTCAGAGAAATAACTCAAAGTAATTACAATAAACAACTTGAGAAATTTCCTTTATTAATACTTTAGTTGCAGTTAAGTAAATTATTACTACAGCAGCGGTACTCTTACTTAAAAAGGGATTTTCAGTACTCTTTCCATTCCTGCTTTTAACTAGTGCAAGATTTTGGTGGACTTTGAATAATGTATCTAATGTATCTGTCCTACATAAATCAAAAAACAGTTCATTATAGAGTTTTGCTTTGACAGCTAAGCACAATGACATCTATCCATGTTGGATGTATTCACAAATTTCTGCATGCAAGGTTCTGCTAGAGCAAATGAGGTGAGGCAAGGGGCCCATGCTTCATCGCCATAAAATGACATTATTTTCCTTTTTCCTTCAGTGTGTTTGTTCTTTTTGCTAATTCGTTCAATTACTTTCCATCAAGACTGTTTTAGTGAAGAAATTTAAGTATAGGCTTCTCAATTGCAGACATGGAAAGAGATGGCAGTTCAACAGTTTTGTCATTTCATGCTTACAGTTCTGCCATCATTCCACTCTGAGCCCTAAAGTCTGGGCTTGTCTTTTACATTTCATCAGATGGTTGCAAAACTGACATGTACTGCCATTGTATCTCACGCTTGTGACCTTTTTCCAAACAGCATCTTTTCCTGCGGCGGTGTTCAGTGTCATCTGTAATACTGAAACACAGAACAGCCTCCTTTACTGAACGTTGAACTATCTGCCCTCTGCTGCACAATCACCATAGTTGTCAGCCTGACTGTAAAGACTGCATACAAAACCCCCTCAACAACACACAATTGCTGGCCATTTTATGAGGCATATGCTTGCTCTTGTGGTTATAAGTAAGGCATGCAGCAGTTTAATTGGTTTAGTTGTAGTTAGATTAAATTTTAGAATGGAAAAAACACAAGATCTAAGTGATTTTTACCAACTGTATGATTGTTGGTGTCAGAAGTGGTGGCTCTCACATCTCACAACCAGCTGCTTCCCTGGGATATTCATGCAAAAAATCTCTAGATTTTAAGAAGATGCTGTAATTACTAAAATAAAACCTTGGCAAAAACACCTATTTAATGAGAGGAGTCAGAGGAGAATGGCTACATTTGTTGACACTAGCAGAGAGGCCACAAATATCCAATAGCAGCTCTTTACAGGAGCAGTGCGCAAAAGGGCATTTAAGGCCCAAGGTCCAACCCTCCTCCTGGAGATCTACTTTCCTGCAGAGTTCAGCTAAGAGTTCAACCTGCATCTAACATGCTGCCCCCTATACCTAACACTGATGCTTCTGATCCAGCCAATCATGGACTTCTAAAGAAGTTAATTAGCTGGAGCAGGTGTGGCAGACTGTGGCTGGAACTAGACCAGTGGTCACCAACCCTGGTCCGGAGAGCAATCTGCCTAGTTCCACACCTGCTCCAGCTTATCAGCCTATTCCCAAATCTCTGTTTGGCTGGATCAGATGTGTCACTAAAGGGTGGAGCTAAACTCTGCAGGAAAGTAGCTGTCCAGGACCAGTTTTGAAGACCACTAATCTGGACGCTGCAGGAAGGTGCATCTCCAGTACAAGGGTTGGTGACCACTGCTCTAGGGAAAGAGAAAGTAAACCAGTTCTTATCGAAGTACAGGGAAATGAGTTGAAATTATTGTTTGTGGTAACCAACCATGTGTAGGGTACATAACTGTTAGTCTGTTGTAAATACTGCTATATCATATAACTGCTAGTCTCTTTCACAGTTCATCATATTAGGTAAGAGGTTAGTTAATTAAGCTAGTTTGCTCTCAAAGCATAGAGCAAGTGAGCTGTGAGCAGTTAGCCAATCATAGGCTAGACAAACTTCAGACTAACCAATCATAGGCAAGAAAATCACAAGTTGCTACTCATAGGTTAGCCAGTCAGAGGCTAACCAACCACAGGCTATCCAATCACAGGCTATCTATGGAGTTAATTTGGGGGCAAAATAATAATAAAAATAAATAATAACAATAATATACAACAAGCAAAATGTTAAGTATCAAGATGTCCAAACACACAAAAAGGAGTTTGATGTTATTTAAAGGTCATTGTTTGTTAAAGTAAAGTGATGTGTTATTTGTGGTTTATTATGTTTGGCTAGTGGTGACCTCTCTTGTGTCTTACTCTACACAGATGCCACAGTGGTGTCAGAAGTGGGTTGGCATGCCTCAAGTGGAAAGGCACTTCTGAGAACTTCAAAGCTGGTTAAAGGGCTAGCTAACTAAAGGGCTAACTAGGTGAGCTTGCAGCTGTTTAAATAAGTGTTATTCACCCTAATTCTGGCAAACTACAGCTCCACATGGTTTCAACTATTATTTACCTTAAAACATCTGATCCAGCTCATCAACTTCATGAACTGAATCAGGTGTGTTGATTCATAAACACATTATTCACACCGAGTAGCAATGTGTCAGAAGACCTGTCACTCCAAATCAGTTGTCCAATTGAGAGTGCAGGTAAACGCCCTCTTCTAAGACCCACCCCCCCCGTTAAAAAGTGCCACAAGTCAGAAGCAAAAGAAAAATTTTAGAAGCAAAGAAATGATTTCAGAGGCTAAAAAAGTATCAGCAAAGTCAGCAAATAGAAAAAAATGTAAAACTGCCAAAATGAGTAATAGATTTATATCAGAGTGAAAATGAATAGTGATCTTTTTGAAAAAATAAGTTTGATTTAACTCTCATTATTTGTATTTGCAATATATTTTGGATTTTAATATTTTATATGAAACTTTTGACATAAAATGAACTCTTAATGTTATCCATGCATAGGGTAGTCAATTACAGGCTGACCTGTGATATCTCAACCAATTATAATTGGTATTGTAAGTTGTGATTATATTCCCATGTTTAAAAAAATCTGCTTCGAATCTGAAGTATTAAATATTAATTTAATAAAAAATTATAATTCCAGGAGGCCTTGTTCAGTTCCTTGAGTCTCAAGGCCAGTGCTTGAGAGCTATAGAGGTCAGGCTTAAAATTACTGGAATATTCCTTTTAGGACATAACCAAAATGCTGCAACAAGAAGTCACGATATAAAACTGATTGTGATGAAAATGTTGTATTACTGTTTAGCTCAACTTATGTCTTATATGAACCTTACAGTTTCTTAAAACATGCCAAGATCACAGCAGTTTACCATGATTTGTGTTTGTGCTTGGTATACTATGCCTTGGTATTAAAATCTCTTTAAAGATATAATCACTTCAAAACTATTTGAGGCTATCAGTGCTGGACCAAAATAGCAAAATCCATGACAGAAGCGTGTGTTAAAGAACAAATCGTGCTCTCCTTCTGATTTGGCACGTCTCCGTTTCCCATTGTGTAGCAAAGCTGGGATTATGAATCTTCCATGAAACAAAATGATGAAATAACGGGAACATCTCTGTTCCAGAGTTTGGACAGTGTAGTGGCATTGCATCATGACGCGTAATGAGCGCGACTCGTTTCGCCAGGAGCCTGCAGTACTGTGCTGCATGTATATTTTATGACTGAAGTTGGAGGGAATGTATGGTAATCCAAAACCTGTGTCAAATCTCACCCACAGCATACTGTGACCTAATGAAGCAGCCAGACTGAGGGCTGCCTGCAGGCTAGAATGACTTAAAGAGCAGTGAAAGCTTCACTGCTCAGCATGAGGAGGATCGCATGGGCCTTTGAACCAAGGCCTAACCACTTGGGAAACAGAAAAGGACACTTGGTATTAGAGGGACTCAGCCCAGTGAATCGTGGAAACCACTATCATTCAAAGCTTTACCCTTCTGCCTTGTCATATTAAAATTACACAAATCTAATTTCAGAATTGCACCCTTACCCAAAACGTAGTTGAGCTGCCAAGACTTGTTTGGTGTCTGAACTTTTCCATAACACTTTACGCTAGAGCTGCCATGCTAACAAGGAATAGAAGCTTATACCCCACCAATTAGCATCAAGCAAATTCATCACATACTTACCGCAAACAATTCAATTTGTTAAGTAATCTCAAATAGATTTCCTTATGTGGTTTCTGACACTGTATGAAATACTGTTGAACAAATATGTAGAAGCTTTAGGTATTTATTAGTTACATTAGCTTTGTAGCCCTAGGGCACTAAACAGGTCCTGGCTGATCAGCTATATTTAGAGTAAGGGGGAAAATTGAGGAAGTTTGTGAAACAATTAACATGTTTTCATGAAGTTAATAACATATAGTTGAGTTGGTGAAAGTAAATAGGTATCTGGTAACTTTCAAATGAAAAGATACACCTAACTTGATCTTTCTTTTTAAATTTGCCAGTTTCACACACCACAGTCCAACCAACCTAGAGCAAGAAATTCTCAACCACTGCATTAAATTATGCCCTATTGATGCTAATATATATTAAAATTTGATAGCCTACTGGATGGATTTGATCAATGCACTTCCATCCTTCTGTCCTCCACCTAATCAAGCTAATCTGAAGAGAGAGTAATTAAAGGGACTAATGAAAAACACTTGACTTGTCCTTGCCCCACCCACAAATGCTTTCATTCATAACTACTGTTGCAAGGTTGGAGTGAGGCAAAAGTTTGGTATGGCTGCGACTTACAGATACAGTCAGCATTTGTAACTGAATCATCTCCAGAGTTTAGACACTATCTTGAGTAGCTTGATTTTACCGAAGTAGCGCTTTCTGTTTTTGTGGAAATATGAGCATACACCGCTGAGCTAAAACAATATGACCCCCTGCCTAATGTGCTGTTGGTCCTTTCGTGTGGCACCAGCTCTGACCTGCTATGGCATGGACTCTACAAGATCTCTGAAGGTGTCCTGTGGAATGTGGCATCAAGACATTAGCAGCAGATCCTTTACGTCTATAAGTTGTGAGCACATCTTGCAGTCGCTCGCTTCTTCCATTACTCCAAGGTCCAGCTTTGATGCTTGCCCATTGTACGTGCTTTCGAGGTTAGCACTCTGGTTGGCACTCTGAGTGGGCACTACACAGCTGCATATGCAGCAGGGTGTGATGCACTGTGTTGTGCCACAGTAGCCCTTCTGTCCATTCGAACCAGATGGGATAGCCTTCAATGCCTTGGCACATCCATGAGCCTTGGGTGCCCAACACCCTGTCACTGGTTTGTGGTTCCGACCGTCGTTTGGCCATAACAATTAGGCCTTTGTCGAAGTTGCCTAGGTCTTTACGCCTGCTCATTTCTCCCACATTCACTATATTGATTAGGAGAACCAACTAATATATTCCAGACACTGACATGCACCATTGTTATGAGATTGTCTGTGAGTAGTCATAACGCTTTGGCTTATCGGTGAATATAGCAGTACAACAGGAAAAAAATGTATTATATTTCTTATACTAACTTGTCTAACTTGTGGTGTAGGCTACAAGGCTAGCTTAGCTACATTAAGACAGCTGAAGCTGGTGAACTTGAAGATATGTGCCCTAAAAATGTCAAATTACATGAAAACACACACATTATCTAAGGAGCTCAGTGGTTGGAAGGCAGGAAACACACATAGAACATGCAAACTCCACAGAGAAAGGACGCTGACCCCCCGGCTAGGGAATCAAACCCAGGCCTTTCTTGCTATGAGGTAACAGCGCTACCCACTGTGCCACCCCTACGGGACAGCAACAAAAAACAAAAATCTACCCAGGAGGTATTATGACATACAGTGGATTGTGTACTACAGATTCTTATTAGTTAAATGGGATTTCACCACCGTTCAGTGAAGCTTATCCAACCTTGCCACAGTAGCTATGAAAGAACACATCCATGAATGTAGACATGCAAAACATATTATGCATACCATCTGTTTTGCCTACCAACACTAGTTACAGTAATGCAAACCAGCACAGTTCTGTTTCAAAGCTGGCAGGTTTTCTGGAACAGGCACATCCGTCTAGACTGAAGGCTAAAAAGGGCAACACCATCAGGAACATAATTGGGGTGAAAGATGTTCTGCATTAAAAGTTAGTGCAATGACCTCCTCTCTTGGTTTTTAGATTTTTTTTGTCTTGCTTTCCATTGTGTAGGCTTGCTAAGCCTAATAATCCTCCGCTATCAACAGTAATTCAATTTAACATAGTTCATTAAATTAAACCCTGAAGACTGATCGCAGAAGCTTTAAATGGCCTTCCGTTATCTCATTATGCTTCCCCCTGTCTTAGCGGATAGGTTCGGCATACAGGCAGAATGTGAGCCGCTCTGAACGTAGAGCGTGTGATTCTGTTAAAAGTGACGAGAAAATCCACACCATTTACAGAAGATACTGCAGAAATAGCCCACTTGCACGGTTTATGGTTGGCAGGAGTTGGGAAATTGAGCAAAAAAACATATTAGATGCTTTTTCGGTGCACTACTGAGCATGATGAATGCCATTATATGGTCATGTGATGAAATAAAATATGAAACTAAATGTGGTCAAGAAGAAAAAAGCCCTCGGATGATGGCGCGTAATCCAGGCGGTGTGTGTAATCTGGCCTGGAGAGACGGCCTTTCAGTGTAATCAATCTCTCCAAAAAAAACTTTTAATGGAATCAATGAAGAAAAGTAGCATTGATTTCTACACATTCCAGCCACCATTTTTAGCCATTACTCTCTGTATCTCAGCCCAGCCACACTGCAATATAGGCTAATAGCATTTTGTATAGAGTGACCCATTTGTAAAGTGGCACACTTTCATTACGGTTTGCCATTAGTCCTTACACACACATGCGCACAAACACACACACATAGGCACACACACTCACACACACACACACAATAACTTTGGCCTTATGCTGCCCTCTGTCTGGCTCTAATATATCGCAATAATTTACTCTCTAAAAATAGGCTGGTGTGAGTTACATGCTTCGCAGCAATATGACAAATAGACGATTTATATGCTTGAAATTGGTCACATTTTATATGCGCATGCACAATGAAGCTCGCACACATCCCCTTATTCTCACACACCTGAGGTGGAATATGGAAATCTTGTATTATATGCTGCTTAGTGTCCATCATTTTCCGACATTGCCACTTCACGGCCTTGTTCATCGCTGCCGACGTGCGCCAGGATTCCATGAATGCAGATTTAAGTCAAAGTGACTCAGATCAGGTTGTTTGTTTCAGTTTTTTTCGGAGACGACTTTGGCGTCTGTGTGAAGTAAGAGAAAAGGTGTAAGATAATAACTAAATTCACATATCAATAGCATATTGCATACAGTATATGAATACATAATGCAGTTGTATAGCCATGGTTTGCAGGAATGTGTTTTGCTTGGTGAAATGGAACAAAATGGAACAAAAATGTCGTATGTAAACACTGTTAAAGTTTGATGTACTGTTCAGTCCTTAAAGTCTGAATATACTTTACATACTTTACCTTCACCAGATAAGGTATAGCATAAAGTTTAGCTCCACCCTCTGAGTCTACAGCAGTTTAGCCTACATTTCCCATTATCCCATTTTTATCCCGAACAAGCTTGAGCACACTTGATTCTATGCGTTTATTCAATTAGTCACCAAACAACTGATCTATTTGTGAGTAGCTGCTTTGCTGGAATGAAAACTTGCAGCCACACTGGGCCATTGTGGATAAGACTGGACACCCCGACCTACTGTTTAGCCCCGCCCATTTAGCGATCAGTGGTTTCAACCTGCTTTTTAGCCCTACAACAGCTTAGCCCCACCATTCCCCACCTGAAGCAATACTGCTGTCGTATTACTGGAGTGACTGGGTTTTTACATGTATCAGTCTTAAAAGCAGAGTAATAAAAACAGCCTGCTTAATTCTGAGCAATAAAGAGAGGGTGGAAAATGGAAAAATCCTGTGTGTATTTTAAGCTGAAATACAAATTTGAGAGCAAATTTCGTTTGCATTAAAGTAGACAGCAGTGTCTTTTTGACTGCTTTGTAAAGGCTTATTTTGTATAATAAACTGCCCTGTAAATGATAGAGCTTACAGTGTTCATCGGTAGTTCTCAGCCCAGTCCTCAGGGCCTTTACTCAATCGATATCACTGCTTTCACAAGTGCCTTCCAGGGTTATTAGAACTCGGGATGTCTTTAATGATTAATATTATGCATTTCTGAATAACTCATCATACGCAGGAAGCTGCGAAACAAATTCCGCAATCTGTGTACAATAACGATAAAATCTCATTCCATTCCAGGGCCTCCCAGACCACCCACACTTTTGCACTGTGCCAGCTCCCGATACACAGAACAAAATTATTAAGCCATGAAGAACACTGAAAACCTGGTACAAGTGTGTCGGGAGAGGGGATAAAGCAAAACATGGACCTGCTGGGGACCATCAGTTTCAAAAAAGGTAGGAAAATATGTGCAATACTAATAAAATCAGAAAGCAGTAATGAGTAAATCCTGTTTGACCTATATATAAAACTATATATTTTACCACTGTGTTACATTACTTTTTCTTTAACAACACTCAACAGTCGTTTGGAGACTGTTTTTACAAGACTTCAGCTGTGCAACCTTATGAGCCTTTATTGCCACATTTTGCAAATAATGCGCCACACATTCCGATACAAGACTGGCAGGCCAGTCTAGCACCCGAACTCTCTGATTACGCAATCAGGCTGCTGCAACAGTGCAGGGTGTTTCTTGTCATGTTGAAGTAATGGACGTTGCTGAAAAAGACACCTTCTAAAAGGCAGCATGTGTAGCTCCACAATGTGCAGCTCCACAATGTGCATATATCTTTTTGTGTTAATGGTGCCTTCACAGATATGGAAGTTACCCACTAATACACCACTAAAGTATGACAGACCCTGGCTTTTGAACTTTACGCCGGTAACAATCTGGACAGTCCTTTTCTTCTTTGGCCCAGAGAACCAGATATCAATTCTTCAATAAACATTTTGAAAGGCTGACTCGTGAGACCACAGTACACGTTTCCGCTGCACATTTAATCTGTTTATGGACCCTGTTGACATGCGGCTTCCACTGTGTGTAGTACATTTGCGAATGCAGTCTGGATCGGCACTTAATGACAACAGTTTATCAAAGTCTCCCCAAACCCATGTGGTGATGTCCATCTCAGAAATATGCCTTTTTTTAATGCAGTGCCTTCTGAGGGATTGAAGGTCACATGCATTCAGTTGTGGTTTTTGACGTTGCCTTTTATGAGATTGTTCTGGATTCTGGGAATCTTATGATAGTATGATGCTCCACAGAGGCTGAAGCAGTCACTTGTGCAGGAAAACTGTTATTAAACTGATGGATCATTCACAGACTCGTTTTTGGGTAAAGTGGTGAGCATCGACCCAGTCTTGCTCATAAAGGACGAGGCCTTTCCTGGGTGCTCCTTGTCTACTTATGCATGATTTTATCTCATATGTAAGATGTTTTTTGAGTAATTTACATTAGAACTCTAAAACTGACTCTGCTTTGACTTTTTGGAACGTGTTTCAGGCATCAGTTTCATAATTAATATTAATATGCACTTTGTTTATATGTCCATAAATATTGCATATTGCACTGGCACTTGTTTATACACCCATGCATATTGCACAACTATTAACATATGTCATTGTTTACAGTGTTTAGTCACTCGGTTCATTCATCAGATGTGACATGCACCACTGCGTTGTCACTTGTATAATATTGATGCATTTTTACTAACTTATTTTTGCACTGCACATCATATTTATGGTTGTTTTAGTATTGTATTATACACCCTTACTTCTTCTATTTATGCATCTGTATAATAGCATACATTTATACTTGTTGTGTTACTGTTTTGCTCTTTACTGTACATCTATTTACAAAGAAACAATAAGTTTATAAAAACAACCTTTAAATATCTTTCTTTGCACATGTCAAAGATGGTGATAAACAGTAGGCAGAAATACGGAAAAAACTGCTTTCTATAGTGTTCTATAAGCTTTATATCTATTGATTAGACCAGGGATCTGCAAAGCAAATATTAAGAAGATCCATTTTGTCCTTTCAACAAAAATCAAATAACCTTTCGGGCCACAACATTTATGTCCATTTTACCCTCTTGGCGGTAAGTATTTCTCAGTATGTGCTAATGTCCTAGTATAGGTTAAAAATCACAAAAACACAGACTTACTTTGCTCTACTTTAAGCTTCAGCTCAGCTATAGCCGTTTTTCTCAGATCTCCAGCAGGAAACTTTTCCTCAAAAGTAGAACAGTTTCATGTGAACTGTCTCTCGACGTTCGCCTTTTTCACGAGGCTGAAGTCGCTTCTCATTCACCAGCTTCTGGTTCGAATTCGCCCATTCCACTTTAAATGGTGCCTGAGGTGCCAGATTGTAACTGCTGCACCATTTAAGGTGGAACGGAACAATTAGAATGAGAAGACTTCAGCTTCGTGACTTTTCAGTGACAGTTTCTGGTTGCAGATTAAATGTATCAGGAAACCGGCTTGAGTCCATTTGTGTCCAAATTATCGATGTTCGTCTTAAATCTTTCTCTTTGCCGTTTCGTTAGCTACTAGCTAGGCGAGATTGTTGTCTTCGCACCAACCTTTAGGGTTAAAGGGTGAATTAGCAGTTAAAGATTACATTAACTCCAGCGTTTAAGACCATTTATTGCTAAAACTGTGTTGAGCAATCAGCAGAGCTTTATTTTACTGCAAAGGAAAATTTTACCTAAAAATCTAATTCTGCTGTGGAGCCGCAGCAGGGAAGCAAAAGCCACATGTTGCTGACCCCTGGATTAGACATTGCTATTATTATCTTAGTAAATAAATACTGGGGGAGACAAGAGTGGCCAAGCATCATGATAAATAGGATATACATCACTAAAAAGATGGAAATGTACAGAAATATATTAATAAGGGTGATGTGTCTGTAGAAGTATGATTTGAGAAGGTGACATGGAACATTCACATAGAGAACTGTTGAGGCTTCGCTGGATGATGGTATATCATGAAGGATTTACAGATGTGGTTTTGTTATTCAGCTCTCTTCAAGCTGTGTAAATTTTATGTGTAACAGTCAAGGGCATTAATTCTTTCTTGTAGAACATTTCAGAGCATTCCAGCTCTGGTGCTCCTGGTGAAATTTGGATGAGCCATTTAATATGTAAATTTAAATTGGCTCTGCTTAATTGCAGGAAGCTGCTGCCCTGCTCTATCAGCAAAATGACTTTTGGCGAAGCATTGGGAGCAGTTCCTTACAAACATCAGAAATCCATTCAGAGGTTTTCAATACGCTTGGAGCAGCTACTTAGTGGTCATTGCCAGAGATAGAGCTAGATATGACCAAACTGGATAGACTGCAGAATGATGACGGTACGTTAGGGGGCAATATGGTTCATGCAATTCATCCGCTGCGGCCAGGCCCAGTTCTCAAGGATTACTGCCTCAGTTTGTGTTTTAGCACCCTCAGCTGAGCTTTTTCAGAGCAAAGAAATAAACAAGATCCCTTCTTAATCTCATTTACTTCTCCTGGACATAGTTAAGTTGTATCTGAAAACAGTGTGAGAATTCAGCTCCTGAGAAACAGCCTTGGATGTGTTTTGTGTCTGACTCATCTCAGTCTTCAAAAAAGTGTAAGATCTCATTTTCTTATGTAGAGCTATTCTACAACTTTCAGCAGGCTTGTCGGTGTAGAAGGAGTCCTCATGCTTTTCTCATTTTATCTAAAGAACTTCTAACAACTGTAGACTCTTCTCATTCTCTTTTCTCCTCAAGGGATTTTAGGAGAAAGAGTTTAAGGAAGAAAAGCCGATCTTAATGGCCCAGTCTTACTTGTGTTTGTCAGTGGATTTTTTAAAGGGAAGTTATATTCATTCAAATGGAATTCCTTATGATGAGCAATTTCACATCACAGACTTCTGAGAAAAATAATTTTTGTATGCTTTCACTTTGGTGAACTTTTGACGCGTGAGCTCACTTTGGCCAATAGTGCAGCTGCTTTGGGTGCGTCAGCCTCTGAAGGGGTGGCCCTACATAATTGGGGAACTGGAGAACATCTTTTAATGTTGTTTCCTCAGTGGCTATAAATAAAGAAATTAAATTTATTCAGAGGTGTGGGAGCTGGAAAACACTGTGCAGCGTCTAGGCCGGCCCTGTCCTTAGTTCGCTTCTGTTGATCTTTGATTTGACCCAACAAAAAGCTACTCTCCTCACCCTATGAGACAACAAAGATATTTTTCTTTTAAAATAGTATTTTAGTGTGATGTTACAAAATATACTGTTAAAAGCTCTACTTACTCTCTTTATTTGTTTATTCCATCGACGTTCTGGCCCTGAGCTCACCAAAGACATTGAGCCTCGTTCACCAACTGTTCTTAAGAAGACGTTTCTTCTTAAAGCCACTCTAAGCAGCTTTTTTGAAGATTGTGACATTAATCATGTTTTCTTATTTGGGATTTATCCTTAGGTAAAAACAGAATCTACACACAATCAAGAGCACAAAGGTGCGAACAATTCTGTGACTTCAGAACACAACATGAACCTCATGTAGACTCTTTCTTAGGACCTTTCTCAAGAACTAATGTAAGAAAAAGAAATTTAAACAGATGCTGGTGAATGAGGCCCATTGCTAAAGAGCACCCAAGACAAAAACTGCGGCTCTGCCTGACTGTGGCCCAGACTCTGGCGCCCTCTGGTGGAAACAGCAGAACAAGCAGGATTTCCAGCATCTACAACAGGCCTGCAGGCAGCTCACCGACTAGGCTGTGAATTACAGGCTTTTATACTTGAAACCTCCCCTACCAAAATATGTACAGACAAAAGACTGATATGACTGCTAAAAATGGCATGTAGTAAATCAACAGTAAACATTAAAATGTGTTTCCACTTGGAGTTACCCAGTAGGCTATACTATCTTTAAACTGCTGACACTGTCTCAGGCTTCCTCATTAGTTATAGCCAGCTTAGCTAGCTTAGTCCTGCAATGTAAATGCAAGTGTGCTAACTGTTGACTGTAGTTTATATTACTTTGGTGGAGTTTAGCTTAAATCAGTGTTTCTCAGCCTTGGTCCTGGTGTGTTGGGAGCAGGGAAGAAGGCCTCTAGGACCAGCAATGAGAAAAACTGGCTTAAATGACCCTAGGTGTTGTCTAAAATTAATCTCATTAGCTTTTCTCACTAGCTAACTATCTTTACCCTGGCCTAGCACACATACACAGTGTAGCAGTAAGCAATAAGTCTTTAATCAGAATGTATTTAGATTGGAAAAAAAAAAAAAATTAGCCAGGTTGGTCCACACTTTTGAAAGGTTCTGTAGTTGTATGTATGCATGTAGTATGTATGATACTAACATACACTAAGCTTTCCTATACTGCATCTGCTAGTCTTTCTGTGCAGCAGTTTAGGTTTAGGTTATTATGTTCTGTTCCTGTGTCATTCAGTGGATTAATAGGTTGTAGTTTGTATAAATAATAATGTGAATTTACTGTCTGGTTGGCCATGGTGTGCTTACCATGACAATAGCAGTTTTTAGTGCTAAATCTTAGCATGAAATGAAAGATGAATCTCTCGATTAACATGATAAAGCAAGCGACCAAAGAAACCCACAAATGTGAGTGGTTACTCATGAGGTAAGACAATATGATGATAACCATTGTATTATCTTAGGCTAATGTTATTTCAATGTATTATGGTCCTTTCTTCATAACAAGAATAGAAAAGTATTATGCTAAGATCCCGGTAGCTAGCTAGCTAAATTTCCCGTTCCACCTTAAATGTTGCAGCAGTTACATTGTGTAGGCATCACAAATGCTGCACCATGTAAGGTGGAACGGGAAAATTCGAACAAGAAGCTGGTGAATAGCTGACCTCAGCCTCATATCACTGAAGAATTAGTGGTGGGCGATAATAAATAATTATGAAGGCATATGATTCCCTAAATGTAACTAAAGCCCAGCAGGGAGGTTGCTGAACTTTACCCTCCTCTGCTATCACAGCAAACTGGCAGTGTGGCCTACAGAGCAGTGCTAGTAGCTGTTAATAAAGTAATGCTCCTTTTATTTGGAGGTCCCATTTCATAGGAGAAGATTTCAGCCACTACCCCTTGTAACTCAGTTCCAAGGGGCAAGATGACACTCGAAAAAAGGGTTAGGGGTAAAAATAAGAAACAGAATTGGGCCTTTGTGTCTCTGTAGGGGAACACAACGTAGATGAGTCCTTTGGAAACAGCTTTTGTTGGGAGCAGCTGTCTCTGGTTTGTTTTAAGATTGGAAGGATGGAAGAGTTATAGTGGCAGTAAATGTCACTAACAGTAAAGAGTGGACAAATAAAAAACTGATGGATTTGATATTATACTTGGGGTTTATACCTGTAAAATCTGTAAAAATGTTTAATGCTTTTTGTCACTGGAAATCAAATAAACGTTATGGTGGTCTCTCTCTCTGTAGGTATACTACAGACTCTAGACCATCTGTTGTTATGGTCTCTTATACACTAGCTAAGTTTATTATTGCCATGCCATTTACATTGTCCCAGCTCAGTGTATGGATGGATGTCTCCCTTCATGCTTTCAGATAAAAGCACCAACAACCAAGTTCAAGAAAAAATAAATCTTTAAATAAATTGTCCCAGCAGTAGTATTATGTTGTCAAGAATAAGTAACAATAAACAATATAAAAACTCTTTTAAAAAAGAAAGAAAGCAAAAATAAAGCCAACAGACTTAAAAGAAAATGGGCCTTATTCCCTACCGAGCAACCTTGGTGTGTAATCTCTCAAACATATGCTTAGCATCATTAAAGACAGTCCTTGCAACTCTCTAGTTACAACAATATTTCTTACTACAATTCACTAATGTGTAGCGCAAAGCTTTAATAGTGAAGGTCAAGCAGTTGGCCTTGACAGCAAAAAGCAAAGGGAACAGAGGAATCACTGAAGATCCAAACCACCAGCTTTTATAATTATCTGCATCCAGATTCCAGCAGTCATCTTGAACCCCAGGCTGAGCAGATCCACCTTCTCACCACTGGCACCATCCCTCTATCACATTCATCACTCGTCAGTCTGTGAACAAGATCACTGCTGAGCAGACAGTATTTGGGAGGTAGTCTCACAAGCCAGAATTCTGCTTGTAATCAGAGAGCTGCTTTTTGTCGCTTAATGTAGCACTGTTCACTCCCCATATGGAAGCTAAGCTATTAAAAGATTTAATTGTTTTTGTAATGCCAGGGAAACCAAAGTATTAGCATGTATCTACCTTCAGGCCTACAGAAGTTTAGCACCGCCCACTCACACTTAAGTTATAATTAGAGGTGTTTCAACCTAGCCTAAAATGCTTTTTAAATGAGGTACACAATACAGGACAGCCAATAAGATCAGAGATCATTTACATATTTCAGTCTTAAAGGCTCTGCTTGTTTAAGCTGGAAAGGGCCAAATGGGAAATGAATTATGACTGTAACCACACAAACATTAGATGTAGACCTCAAAGTGGAGCTGGGCAATATGGCCGAAAATGTTATCACAATAAACAAAATTCAAATCAGTCGATATCAATATATATCGCTACCAGACCCAAAGCTGCAGAGCCAAGGCATTAAAGCAGGCTTGACTCCTAACTGTATCAGTCGTTTCATTGCAACAGTCAAATCCACTTTATCAAATGCTTTTGAAAAGTCAGTAGTGATAAAAGTACTAGTAGTCAAAGGAACATCAGAGGCTTTATATGAGATGTGAAGGCATAAGTAGCTGATCTTCCAGGTCGGCTGCCAAACTGTGCAGGGTCAAGATTTGGGATTATATCTCTTTTTACCCAGGTTGAAACAAACTCTTCAGCTATTTCACTGAGCTGAGGAGTTCGTGATGTTGGTCAAAGCTGAATTGCTGTTGGGGGTTGAGGTTTAGGAATCAGAATAAGCTTTGCTTCTTTCCACCGCGAAGGCACAATCCCTTCTCTGAAAGATGTATTAAGAATATCACATAAGGCATTGCTGAGTTCACAAGCAAAGTCTCTTAACACCCTCTGAGGTATTCCATCAGGGCCAGGAGCTTTCTTAGTTTTAACCACTTTCAATTTATCATACACCTCCCATGGACTGACCAGGGGAGGAGTTTTTGGAGGTGGTAGAAAAGCAGGTAAAGCTGACACTTCTAATGGGGGCTGTGACTGGCTGATATAAGAGATGGATTGATGAATAAAGTCAACAATGTTTGTCTGATTTACATGCTGGGATGTCAATTTTTAAGGTTTTTCTCTTCATCCCTGCCATAGACCGAATCTCATTATACCAATGTCTTGGGTTTTCATTCTTAAGGTGGGAGATCTGTGTGGAGTAAAACCCCTTTTTTGCATTACTGATGGCTCTCTGCACTTTATTTCAACAGAGCTTGGCTGTTGTGTCTAAACACCTTCTGGCGCTGATATATCAAGTTCTTAATAGTGTGATTCATCCAAGTTACCAAAGGAAGGAATCCTCCTGTTACAGGCAGTGTTAAGGCCAAATCCCATTTCTTCTTTTTAACCCTACCCCTTTTTTTCGAGTGTCACCCTAACCCTTAGAGCTGAGTTACGAGGAATAGTGGTTGAAATCTTGCCCTATGAAATGGGACCCTCAAATAAAAAAAAACCACTGCTTCATTAACAGCTACTAGCGCTGCTCTGTAGGCGACCCAGCGTGTCTGCAGTGATAGCAGAGGAGGGTAAAGTTCAGCTCCTCACTGCTGGGCTTTAGTTACATTTAGGGAATCATATCCTTTCAAAGAGGGGGAAGAGACAGTTATTTATTATCGCACACCGCTAATTCTTTGGTGATACGAAGCTGAAGTCAGCTATTCACCAGCTTCTTGCTCGAATTTTCCAGTTCCACCTTAAATAGTGCAGCAGTTACACTCTGGCGCTTCAGGTGTCAACACTGCTGGACTATTTAAGGTGGAACAGGAAAGTTAGCTAGCTAGCGACCGAGACATTAGCATGCTATTAGTGATTTTTTATGCTTGTTATGAAGAAAAAAAAGATCATAATACATAGTAACAACATTAAACTAAGAGAATACAGTGGTTATTGCAATTTTTAACAGAGAAAATTCTCACATTTGTGGGTTTCTTTGGTCGCTCGCGCAGCCATCTTGCCGGTTTTTCTTTCATTCTGATATCACTCCATTTGGAGTCTCTGAAAAACCTCCGTTTGGAGGGTCACGTAGCCCCAACACTTCGCCCCACCCCTCTATCTCAACAAAAACTGGGACACCCTAACCCTAGACATGAACGCGCAAAACAGAGGGCTAAGGGCTCAGTGGTAAGGGCAAGGGGTGAAATGGGATTGGGCCAATTGTCTGGTAGAAGGCACTAGTTTTGGACACGGTGTCACTGGCCTCATAAACAT
The DNA here is from genome assembly GCF_904425465.1 of Colossoma macropomum. Lineage (NCBI taxonomy): Eukaryota > Metazoa > Chordata > Actinopteri > Characiformes > Serrasalmidae > Colossoma > Colossoma macropomum. Next base: position 11,814,286 of record NW_023494790.1, read on the forward strand.
CTTTCCATGTGTGGTCACATATCCGCCTTTCACATTGAGCAATGTTTCCGGGTCTCATCTGCCGTTTTTTTGATCTTGATACATTTATCCATCTTGTCCATTTTTTTAGGTATCCATTGTACTGAACTGTGGTCACTTGACCCCACTGGCAGTAGGACCTGGGGTGCGTTGTAATATGAGGCCATGTTCATAATTATGAGATTTAGTATGGCATCTCCCCTTGTGCTGTCCTTGACCACTTGGGTTAAATCATTTCCTTTCCTCAGTGAATTGATGTCAAGTCTATTAAAGTCCCCTAGTAGAACAATGCCAATATTTGGATGCTCAGATCTAATGAGATCATTTGTTTTTAAGATGCTCAATCAGAGAGGCTTGATGTTGATCAAATGTTGATCATATCCAGAATGGCCATAACACTGACATAACACTGGTACAAGCATAGCAGAGTATCTTTGTGGCCAAAAACTGACCATTGATAAAAGGCTAAAGAATGGCTTACAGAAGTTCATCAACAAATGTGCACACACCAGCAAGGTGAAGCTACAAGGATGGGGTTTCTAGTAAAGTGGCCAGGGAGTGTAGACTAAGTAAAGAAGGAACATTTTAGACATTTTAATATGTACAATTTAGAGAAAATCATCATATTCACCTTTTAATGAGATAAAGACTGCCGGTTTACAGAGATAAGTAACAAAAGGTTTATAGAAGTATTAAAAAACAAAAAATGAAAATGAGTAAAACGGACTTAAAGAAAAGGAAATACAACACAAAAAGCTAATAATCATTTTTTCTCCATACACTGCAGGTCAGTGGAGATCACTCAAGTTCTGTTGTCATTCAGCTTCATGCCCACTATGGAACCTCTGGGGTCTAAGCTGGATATTTCTATTAGAATAATGAAGGAGATTTTCCAAAATCAGCATCAAGCCCTGTGGCTAACAAAATGGCTCCAAACCCAAACATTTTTCCTCTGAACTCTGCGGTTGTTAAGGAGTAGAAATACGAACTTTGCTGCGTGCCAGCGAACGCTGCTGAACCTCGATATCATAAGACTAACAACCACACAAAACTACCCCAAACAAACCAGCAAGCTTTGTCCAGTGTGGTAGTTAGGTTGCTCTGGCAGGACTAAAGTACATTAGGAGCAGCTGGAGTTATTATATAATAATCCTGAAGTGCAACAGTAGACTTGTTTTCATTTAACAGCATTTTCAATGCGCAGTATGGATGTAGCAATTTTCATGTTTCAACTAATTAATGACCTTGTACTTGTTCTCAATAAGCAGAAAAATGTCTGAGGACAAAATGTATCAGGTAAATTAGTACAACAGTGCAAAAGGGCAGCGATTTATGAAAATCCCATTCATTTTTGTCATAGAGACCCCAGAGCTGCTAATATGGGCATGACCCTGACTTCAAAAGTCTATACCAGACTAAGGAAAGGAAAGACTAGGGAAACCAGTAATGACTGGTTCAGAAGTATATTTTGGCAAGTGGAATCATCCTAAATCTCATCAATATATCTCACATACTAAAATGATCGATTTATGGACATTTGTTATGGTTTTAAGCAGCTTTACCTAAGAAAATACTGTATCTTATTCTATTGGAAAATCTTTTAGCTTGTTTCAAAATACACAGAAGTAGCAAATAATTTTACTAGATAAAAACTAAAGAAGTGGAAATAGAGTCTAGAAATTGGTTGAATAGTCTTATAATAACCTTACATCAACCTAAATATGATGTCTTAAATCTAGACTCGAGTTAAGATGATTTCACTTGCAGAGATACAATTTAAAAAAATTTGCAAAAAGGATTTAGCAGTCAGTGTTTTTTAGACAATGAATCCAATGAAACTGCTGCATCTAATAATTCCTACAGATTATTTGCAAACTCAAATAGCAAATGAAAATATATTATGTGATTTTGTTTGGAAAAAAATAAGTACTAAACAGAAATGTGTGCAGGGTTTTTGTCACAGATTCCCCTGTTGTCTCTCTGAGAGTGTTTCTTCCCCTCTATGGTAGCCATGTGCTTTTTTGTTTTTTTGCACCATGTGCTGTTGTTGTTGTTATGTCTCCTCCCTGGTCCTGCCCCCTTGTGCTCCACCTGTCTGGCCTCCGCCCCTCATTAGTCCCAGGTGTTTCTCGTTTACCCTCTGTGTATTTATTCCCCTGTGTTTGTTCAGTCTCTGTCTTGCATTGTGGATGTACTGTAACTTGTTTTCTTTCATCTTGTAGTTTTGTTTTTGTCATGGTCTGTTTTTCAAACTTCTGCTTCTCAGTTTCTGGACTCTGTTAACTCAAATTTGAATAAAAGCAACTCGCATTTGCATCCCGCCTCCTTGCCTCCACCGTTACAGTTTTCCTATACAAGTTGTTTTCTTGAAAGTAATCCATCATTTTGACAGAGATTTTGAATAATTATTCCCTTAAGCAGTAATCAGATAGATTAGATGTTGCAATCAATAACCAAATAGGAAGTATTGCCTAACAGAGAATATTAATTCTCTCACAAGGGGTCGGCCTTAGACTGTCTGCATAGGAGACTCTAGACACTGGAAAGCAGCTGGGTTCACAAAGAGGCCTGTGTGTACCTACTGACCCAGTGAAGAGAGGGGCAAGTTGACCTTGAAAGATAGAGCAGGATGGTAAAAACCTGTTGAAGCCAGTTTTGAGGAGTGACCTCATCATGCGATGGCCAAATTGATGGACGAAGAGATGCACCTATTAGAGAATGAGCTAATATCAAAATTTGGTAAGTGAGGTGGGGGGATATCATATTACCCCAGATAAATGGTATATAAACTGTTGTTTGGAACAGTATTTGCGCAGTTGGGGTCTCGAGACCCTGTGCCACCTGATGCTGAAATAAAGAAGAAGCCTTTTTCTCCCTTCCACAAGAACTCAGCGGCTGAAGTCTTTTATTTCTACTTTCTTTTATTTTGGTTGAATACTCTTTTTATTTTTGTTTATTTTATTTTTGTTTATTTTTGTAAGTGATTAATACAATAATTAGAACAAAACCACAGCACAGAATAGTTTAGATTTTAAAAACCATCATATATCGGGGCTTTGGGCAAGGAAGAACGACAATTTCTACTACTGAGGTAATAAATGTATAAAAAGGGAATGAAGTTATTCCACTCTTTGGAAAGCACAGGCAGTGACAGACGTCTGTCATTATAAAGAAACAGACCTGTTTTCTGTTGACTGAATTACTACATTTAAACGAGGGACTCAGCATTTACAGCTTTTGACAAGTTGCTCTGCTGTAAAAAATTAATTTTATGCCATGTGGCATAGAGGTAGGGAGCGTCAAACGTTAATTAAGCAAGAGAATCTGTAGAGTCCTCGTTCTGATGATCGATGATGTCTTGAGGTAGCAAGTAATACCACAGTATTTACATCCTGGCAAGAAGCCAGGGAAGAAAGGACCAAAGACGTTAAGTATTTCTGGCACCTCCAGCCTGTTATGATGAACAACTTTGTTTATGTATCAAGGGATATTTTGTTCTTGGAAATGATCAATTCTGCCATGGCCTGTTGTGAAATCATTAACTCCTCATGTTTCTCCTTTGTCACTTCAGGGTCAGTGATGTTTTCATCTTCCTTGTAGAGTCTCTCAATATCCTCTAGTGACAAAACATCTGGCGGGAATGTTGTTTCCTCAAAGGTAGAAGACAGACTGCTGTCTTTCAGGTGATAGTTGCCTGAGTTGCAACGCCCACGGAGAATTTCATTTATGTAGCAGGTCTGGAGCTGGAAGAGAGAAAACACCATCCTCTCGAGTCTTACAGCTTTCCAATTCTTCATCCTCTTGATGGTGGCATTGAAGCTCTCCGCCACATTGTTAGTGATTGAGGACAGTGTCAGGCCCAGTTTTTTCAGTGTAAACCTGGCATTTGTCATCAAAGAGGATCTGAAGTATCTTTGGAAATACTCTAGGAACGGCTGACTCCAGGTTACAGACAGATCTGCAATCTTTTGCTCCATCAAGTCTCTGGTCTCACACTTGAGGAGCTCCCTGATGTTGTCCACATGTACCTCAATGTCGTCTTCTCCACTACCCATGTCTCTCACCTTGTACTTCATGCTTTGGAGTACATGGTTCCAACAATTTACGGTTGTAGACTGTGGCATGAACTGCACACTCAGCAGCAGCCTCACAATCTGTATACACCACAAATCTGGGGGAATTGATCATAATAATGTGTTGCATTATTTCTTTGAAAAATGCTGCATGTGCCGTTAATGTTCTGGACTGGTGTAGGAGGAAGGCCAAGGGATTACTTGGAGACTCCTTGAAACTTTCATGGCGGAAAACAAGGGGAGACACATAGAAGTCCCCCAAATCAAAGGTGGTGTCATAGCGGAGCACGTGACTTTTTGGCCGAGTTACACTTCCCATTTCAGTTCTTTAAGCATTTCTGGCAATGCCATAGTGATGAGTATGTTTGGGTAAACTCGCATGTCAAGCACAAAATCTTTCAGGTACTCACACAATGTGTATGTTGCTAGTACATCACTGGGGTTCGTGATGTTTTCCAGCTGGGCTTTTGTGATGGTACTCATAACTCGTTCCGAGTGATGTTTGTTATTTATCAGCTTGGTCTTACACTGAAATGTAGGGAAAGTTCAAAGAAACTGGCACACACAGCTTTTCAGGCACCCTGTTTTGGGGAACTCTTAAGTGGGTCATCCATAACAACGATTTTTTTTTAACATAGTGGGACCTTCACACCAATTCTGATGCTTTTTTTGTGTTTGAACACATAGAAAAAAAAAGAGAGTTCCACCGTCTCATACAAGAGTTAAAGCTCCATAAAAGGTGACTCCAAAGCCATTTTCATATGTCAGTGGTGGAATTTGAGGATCTTGTGTTGCTGCTCCCCTATTAAAAAGCGTTAATTAGTGAGGGAAGCTCATAGTTTCAGTAGGCATGAAAGCACTAGGATGAACCTTGATGAACTAAAAAAAATGCTGTACACAGCCACTGAATCATCCCCAGCCTTTCAGCTCTGGTCCGTTGTATATTTTCTTCAACCTCCGCGTTTTTATAGTCAGCGTGTTGCCGTGTTCTCATATGATTCGACAATGAGAGAAGTTTATTCATGTGTGCTATTAGTCTACTTCTTTTGAACTAAAAAAAAAGTAAGTATGCTTTCAATATACTTTTATATACTTACCAGAGATATACTAGACAAAATCATACTCAAGTATACTTGGCACTGTCGCCTCACTGCAAGAAGGGCCTGGGTTTGATTGCCCGGACGGGTGACCAGGGTCCTTTGCATGTTCTCCCCGTGTCTATGTGGGTTTCCTCACACTGTCCAAAGACATGCAGTCAGGCCAATAGTTTTATATATAAGTTTACTTGTGGTGTATTTAAAAGTATACTTTTATAAACTAAAAAGTGGGCCAATTTAGTCCCAAAAACTATTGAAACAGTACAGGGTATCCCACTTCTGTCAACTGGATGAGAATTTTGTTCTCCTTCTTTGTTTCTGGCAGCAGGATGTCAAAAGTGTATATCTCAAAATAAAATACTAAATATCTAAATACTAAATTCTTAATGCTAAATACTAAATACTTTCTCAAATTTGGTATCTCAAAATGACATTTTCTCAAAATATTAATATATGAAATTTTTAAATTTAGATTTATGTTCAAATCATCGCTTATTTTCTTGACATTCTGTCTATAAATAGCTTATCCTGAAAATAATTACTAGCTTTCTTGCAAGTTATTTATTTGAATTATTAATTTAACACAGTAATCATTATTTCTAGATACTATGTCATTTTTAGGGCTTGGCAATATGAAAATATACAGAGTGATTCAAAAAGATTCATCCGATTTCAAAATGATTTATTTCACGTGTAAATCATTACAGAACAATGCAGTAAATTGTAAATGAGCATAAAGTTTATTATGTAATTTTAAGGTCTCAGTATGAACCTCCTCCAGCTGTACGGACAACATCAACACCATAGTGAAATTCATCCCATACTCCATTGAGCATTTCGGGTGTCACTGTACTCACAGCTGTTTCAGTGTGATTTCGGAGATCATCCAGTGTTGTGGAACCAACGACGAACGCTCTGAGCTGTTGGAGGTTCACTGCCGATGAACATCACGTTGCACAGTTATGACAGATTCACTCTTATTGAAGTGGAGAACGCAAAACTCTTTCTGCTCAGGGATCGCCATCTGTGATTGGTTCCTAGGCGCCTCACGGTTGTGAAATTATGGCGCTTTGAAATCAGATGAATCTTTTTGAATCACCCTGAATATCGTTATCCTGATAAATTATGCTACAATTCAATACAACATCATAGATATCGTCAGTACTTGTAGAACACTGAACAAACGCCTGTTTCATTAGCAAGAGAGCAAAGTTTGTCCCATTTAACGGGATTTAGTGCAAGATAAAATGCCAAATATTGAATAAAAATCACTGACCCTGTTTAAATCTGATCATGTGACTATTATATGGACTGTATCCTGATAAAACTTGTCCACATGCATTTACACTTGGTAGTCAAATGCGTCTCCGATCAGACGGCCTAAAATCCGATTGCTGTCTGGGACGGAACATGCAAATCCGCTTGTTACACTAAAGCCGCTCTCCAAGAGCTGTTTAGATATTTGTTTGAATAGTGCATGGTTACTGTAAGTCGTCTGCAGTTGTTTTGCCCAGTAGTGTCCTCCACGATGATCTTCCTCTCAGACACCGACCACGTGCCCTGCATGGGTTGTCGAATGTGTCATGGAGAGATGGATGCGTTTACATTGGTATTTCTATGTGACCTCATCCAGATATAATCCTGATACTCAAGATGCATGAAGTGACCAGGTGTAAATGCGGTCACTGTGTTCTCTGTTTTTGATAGTATTTTATTTTAATCCAGCCACAGGCATTTACACTTGGTAGTCAAATGCATCTCTGTTTAGACTGACTGAAATCCGATTGCTTCTGTCCCACACAAGCATGGATCCTGTAAGTCATCTGCAGTTATGTATGCAGATATATTCTTGATACTCATGAAGTGACCAGGTGTAAACGGGGCCTTTGTGTTCTTGATAGTATTTTTTTTTAATGTAGCACTGCTGATTATTTTTCCTTTGTTCCAACTGACCAGATACCTGACAAATAAATATTGTGACATACCGTGTATCGTGAAAATTTCTGGAAGTATCGTGATATTAGATTCTTGCCATATCGCCCACCTCTAGTTATTATTATAAAATGCTGAGTCAGATTTTTGGGAATGGTCATTATAGTCATATGGTCATACAGTAAGTCCATATATACAGAAAATAAGTCATTATTTATACACAGACAGTATGTCAGTATTTCAAGAAGTCACTACTTTGACACCATTTTATTTAAAAACTAAATTATTCAGGGAAACTATGTCATTTTCACATAACACTGCCAGAAACAGAGAACAAAAACTTTGTGATTTTTCTGATCTACCTGGCAGGAATGGGCTTCCAAACCAAAGCAGAGTTTTTACTGTTCAGAGCAGTTTTAACTCCAGCCTCCCTCCATGTGTCCATGTGGTCAGTTTAATTTTTAGGGCAGCGCGTCACAAACAGCTGCTCTTTGGATGATTAGTTTAGCCTGAAAGCCTTGAGTTTTCCTAACGTTTCACTCCAAATCTGTTTACTCTATATTAGCTCAAATTAGCAGTCTATTTCAATAAAGAAGGGAATATTTTAAAGACAGAAGCTGTGTTAGCCTTGCAGCATTTGCGTCTGCTCGACTGTTTGCTAAAGGAAGCCACAAAAACACTAAGAAACATTATTAAAACATGCTAATTTCAGAATTTTCCTTTAGCGAGGATAAACAGAAATATCCGGACTAACACAGTGCCGTCCAACCACACAGGAGGAGCTGAGAGACTTAATTTATTTAGGGCAACAGATGAAGAAAAAACACCAAAATCCTAAACTTTAATACATTAATATACTGATATACTCACCCGAACTGCACTTTAGAGTCAAGATAAAACACAGAGCTCACTGAACCTCCACCCTGTGTAAAATCTGGTTTGTTTTCAGTCCCAGTCCCGTTTCAATGCCATCAAATTTGACACCAGTTATCCGATTACTAAACTTAATCGATCACATTGATCGCTTGATTGTACACCCACCTCACTCCTGCGCTCCGTGATGCTTTGAACGATTCATCCAGGATCCGTCTGAGGAGAACTTCCATTGAAGTGTAAACAGACAATATGTAAAATTCTTATAACATCTTAACACAAAGTCATTTCATTTCAGCTTTTTAATTGTGTTTATACTGGAAGTTATGTATATACAGAGAAGCAGACAGCAATGCCATTACATAGCAGTGTTTAAACCAGCGCTTTGATAATGCTCCTCGTATGTTAACATCAAGCTAACGGGGTTAGTTTAGTGCTATGTTGGATTTTGACGTCAGTTCTAGTTAAAACACATTTAACCTTGTAACAGGCATACAATACTTCTTTACTTTGTACACTATATGGACAAAAGTATTGCAACACCTACACATTACACCTACAGGAGCTTTTATGACTCCCATTCTAAATGCACAGGCATTAATGAGGTGTTGGTGTCCCTTTGCAGCTATAACAGCTTCCACTCTTCTGGGAAGCTTTCTACAAGATTTTGGAGAGTGTCTGTGCAAATTTTTGCCAATTCATCCAGAAGAGCATTTATGAGGTCCTAGTTCATCCCAAAGGTGTTGGATGGGGTTGAGGTCAGGGCTCTGTGTGGCCTGTCAAGTTCTTCCACACCAAACTCACCCACCCATGCCTTTATTGGACCTTTGAGCACTGGGGCTCAGTCATGCCGGAACAGAAAAGGTTCTTCCCCAAACTGTTCCCATAAAGTTAGAAGGGTACAACTGTCCAAAATGTCTTAGTCTGCTGAAGCATGAAGATTTCTATTCACTGGAACTAAGGGTTCTAGACCAACCCCTGAAAAACAGCCCCATAGCATTATCCCTCCTCCACCAAACTTTTCAGCTGGCACGGTGCAGTCAGGCAGGTAACGTTCACATGGCAATCGCCAAACCCAGACTCATCCATCAAACTGCCAGATAGAGACTCCACAGATAGTGTGTGTGTGTGTATGTGTGTACATGCATTACATTCTCTGATCCTGTTTCCTGGTCATAGACGGGGAGGGGAACTTTTTTACTCTAAAAAGTCTCAGAGTCAGGGCTAGCTGCTCTGAAGTGATACTCAAGTCACTTTAGCACACTTTTCCACTGCAGCAAAATCACACTGAAGCTCGGTGGAGCCTCAAAACACGGCATCATTTTTTTAGCAGTTCCATGGCTTCAAATTAAGCTTAACAAAGGAAAGAAATTCGGGTCAGCCTTGGGGTGGGTTAAGCAGAAACCAAAAATCATTTTTCTTACTTGACTTTTTCCATTTATTCTCTCTCTCTCACTTTCTCTCTCAGCAGTATCAGGAGAAATGTGGCACCTTTGCACTTCCTAAAAGCACATGGACCCATTTTCCCAAAAACATTGGACATTATGGCCTCAAACACAACAAAATTTTACCATTATTAACAATATTTTGGTTCATATTTACCTACATAAAATGAGCTGATTCTGACTGGATGTGAGTTTTCCATTTGGAAATATCTAACAACATTTTTGTTTACAAAGTTCCTGATTTGGTCTGTAACAGATGTAGTTTTTAACCTAAAGCCCAGCAAATAAAGTCAGAATAAGGTCTCACTTCTTCGTTCCTCGCTCACTCACCCAACTAGCCAACTCATTCACTCACTTTCTTACTCACTTACTGACTCATTTGCTAACTTGCTATCTCCCTCACTCAGCCACTCGCTAACTTACTAACCCCTCCCTCAATCCTTCCCTTCCTCCCTCACTCATTCACTCAGCCACCTACTCACCCACTCGCTAACATGCTAAGCCCATCCCTCAATCCATCCCTTCCTCCCTCACGCACCTACCTACTTATTCACTCGCTAACTTGCTAACCCTTCCCTCAATCCTTCCCTTCCTGCCTCACTTATTCACTCACCTACCTACTCACCCACTTGCTAACATGCTAAGCCCCTCCATCAGTCCTTCCCTTCCTCCCTCACTCATTCACTCACTTACGTACTCGCCCATTTGCATACTCCTTCACTCAATTCTTCCCCTCCTACCTCACTCATTCACTCACCTACCTACTCACCCATTTGCATACTCCCTCCCTCAACCCTTCCCTTCTCCCTCACTCACCTACCTACTCACCCATTTGCATACTCCCTCCCTCAACCCTTCCCTTCTCCCTCACTCACCTACCTACTCACCCATTTGCATACTCCCTCCCTCAATCCTTCCCTTCTCCCTCACTCATTCACTCACCTACCTACTCACCCACTCGCTAACATGCTAACCCCCTTCCTTAATCCTTCCCTTCCTCATTCATTCACTCACCTACCTACTCACCCACTCGCTAACATGCTAACCCCCTTCCTCAATCCTTCCCTTCCTCCCTCTCATTCACTCACCTACCTACTCACCCATTTGCATACTCCCTCCCTCAATCCTTCCCTTCTCCCTCACCTACCTACTCACCCACTCGCTAACATGCTAACCCCCTTCTTCAGACCTTCCTTTTCTTCCCTTACTTATTCACTCACGTACCTGCTCACTACTCATGATGAGTGGACTGCTCTACAAATTTCACACTCAGATTGATTGCAAAATTTCCCATGTTTGTCACCAGACTCTCTCTGGTTGTGTGAAACCCAAGTTTTTAATGTAGTCTCAGATTTTGGACCCTACAGTATACATCACGGTTTTATATGTAATGTATGTATGTTGATAATGGTAAATTAGTGGTAAATCTGAAATAATATGTCTTCTTTGGATACTGTTTGGCCTCACAATGCACTGCATATACCTGTCTGCCATGAATAGATTTTATTTTAAAAACTGTTTAGGCCTAAGTCTTACCTCAGAACCATCTCTGGCATGAGGGAGCATTTCCGTAACCATTTCATTTAATAACTTTGTGAGAGAGCTTTTAAAGGCATCTGGTTCCTATCACTACCGCTGTGAACTTAAAATAAAAAAAACACAGAATGGTAGGTACAAATTAATAATTTAATTCTGTACTCAAAGTGGCAATTAAAATATGTATAATGAATATGTTTACACTTTTACATACACAGATTTTCTCTGCTGTATAACACTTTATGACTAAGGGATTTTTGAAATACTGTAGACTTGACATTATTAAATACTTTTATGTTAATCTGTTGCTTTTATTAGACACCTAAACAGAGAATATAAGGCACATTTGAATCCCTTTAAATTTATTTTAAAATGTCTAAAAATAACTTTTAGGTGAGTCACAAAAATAAAATCACAGAACAATTAACTTGAACAGTGTCTGAGACTAAAACCCAACAAAAGGTTACATCATGATTGTTTTTCTCTTTACGTCCAGCAGAGAAGACATTCAGAACAATTGAAAAGTGTCCATAATGGTGGTCAGTGGAGGTTACTTTAAGGCACTGCTGAAGTCTCCCTCCATCCCTGTTATTTCTCCAGCTCATGGTGGTTTTTCAGTGTTGTTTTTAGTTATGAGTACTGCTCAGTAAAACTCTGATGGAACTCCTTTACTTTAGCTAAAACAATCTTCAGCTTCTCTGTAGGTGGTAGAATGGTCATTCTGAAAGAAAAGAAAACACATGATAAGAGTCTGTGAGGGGGAAGAGATCTTTCAATCTTATTTAGCATCTTTAAGAAATTTATTTGAACAATTGTTTTGGCTTTGTTAACAGAATATTTACAAACATATTTTAGAATATTTAAAATGTGAGTAAGTCTAGTGTAACAAGTCAATCATGTCCACAATATCATCAAATTGCAATTTTATCTGTCATACCTGACACTGTAGCCTCGCAAGTCAGGCTTCTGTCAGACAGCCCTAGTGGATTTTGTCAGTGCCAGTTTGAGGGAACACTAGCCACATCCCATTATAACATGATGACAAAAAGCTTCCAGGCACACCTAACCCTTGTGTGGTGTTGATGTTTTTGTTACTCAGTGGGTCTGACTGACCCACCGCATTATTGTTTTTTCAAATCAATTCAGCCATAACAATTTATGTAAAAATACCAGATGTTTAAAATATCACAAGTGGCCAGTGTAGGGTTCTCCTTTAGCAGCTGTAGCAAGTCAGCAACCTGTCCATGTTGTCCACCCTCACACACACACACATATATACAAACACAAACACACATGAACACACACAGACACACACATATACAAACACATACACACACAGACACACACACTAACAGCAGACCATGTAGGAGGAGAACAGAGTGAAGGGACACAGCACCTCCACACTTTTACTCACACGTGTAATATAAATGTGTAGGGGGTGAACAGTGTGGAGTCACTGAAAATGGGTTATTTGAGGTTAAAGTAATAATAAATCGCATCATTTTTTCTTTTTTTGTAAATATTGAAAATGGGTCCCACAGATTCCCACACCACACAAAGGTTAAGCGTCAAATGAGGGAGGCTTTGATATTTAAGTATACATTAAGCACTGTTACACAGCCCTGTAAAACTTAGGAAAGTGTGTTTGCCTGTATAAAAAATATCCATTACAAATTATAATTAGGCACAAAAGCTCTATTAGAACTCATTCATGTTGGACTCTTTCGGGAGTGCCCTCTAGTGTCCGACCAACCTGGAAGACATTACTGAGTGTGAGTTCTCTTCGCTACAAATTCTCTGTTTTTTTCAGTCTATGTGGCCAAGATCCATCTACTTTAACAGGAAGGGGCTGTTTGACTAACATGCAAAACAACCCAACACACTGATTTTGCATGAAATGCAGGTGAAGGTGATGATGATCAACACAGTGCCTCAAAAAAATACACCTGAAGGAAACATAGTGGTAGGCTATGATAGGCCTGTTGCTAAACATACAAAATCTGGATAATATAAACTGCTTGAATAGCTAGAATTTAGCTTAATAAACAGAAGTTTTGCTTTCCTACTGATAAAAATGGTGTACAGACATGCGTATACGCAGTCGTGTGGATAGCAAATCAGAGGGTAACTTACAAACTTCTGATGGTTGTGGCCATTTTAGCAAACAATACATATGAGGTGGTCTGTGTATCTCCGTGGGGGGGAGCTTCTGAGGCTGAGAAGCTTTTTTTCTCAGTGTACAAACAGCTCTGTAATGGTCCATGCTTAGCAGTTCAAGAAAACCAGGTGGGCTTCATACTGTTGCAATCATAAAAACACTTCTCTATCTCTACGGTGACCTTTTAGTGTACATCTGCCTATTCAGCCTACAGCTGTTTAGCCCCTCCCATTCACACATTAACAACATTACAATCTACATTACTGACCTGAAGTGGTAGGTACCGTCCCTCTGACCAAATCCACTGCCTGGAACCAGACAGATCCCTTTCTCTTCCAGAAGTTTCATACAGTAGAACATATCAGGAGCCTGGCCTTTCTCCTACAGAAACAGGCACAACAACAAAAACACTGAGTAAGATCATTTGTTTTACAAACACAGCAATAAAAAAGACAAAATCAGTACAAGATAGTCAACAATGAAGGAATTTTGAGAGATTTTTTTTATAGAGCCCATTTTCTATCATTTTCTTGTGATTCATTTTTTCCTCTAAAGTTTATGTATAACATGTTGGGTGGGTTTTATTCATTAAAACAGTAGTTAATTTATTTTTACATTACAATTTCCCAACATCTCTAAACAGATTGTCCCTATATATCCCTAGAGTAAAACAGGCTGTTTTTGTTACGGTGCCTTTAAAATTAGTGATGTGTTATAAATGACAACGCTATATTTATAATGACGTAGAAATGACATGTTTTTTATTGGCCTTACTGTATTGTGCAATTAAAAAAGTAGTCTGGGCTGAAATGTGGAACAAGCATTCGAATCCTGACAGCCAGGAACAGCACTACGTTTAATCTTTTCCTCCACTCTCCACATTTTATATTTTTTTATATTTTAATCAGAATGCGTGTGGCTAAACTGCTGTAGGCTGAATGCTCATATATAAGGGTTCACAGTTTTGACATCACAACAATCAGCTTATTTTCCATATGTGTATATATATGACTATATACATGGATATAGGGAGAGGGATTTACATACTATACAGTTACATAGAATACACATAGTATTTCAAACTCCTAATCCCAAAAAAGGACTATGGACTCTTTAAAACTAGCAAGAAAAAAAGCCTGGACAGCCCTACCTTGGCTTCCGCAATGGCTTTAGGAGGGAGCTGGATTCGGGGAAAGGTGTACATGGCTCCCTGAACTGGATTACAGGTTATTCCTGGTACCTGGTTCAGTATCTCTTGGGTCATCTTAGCCTTCTCTGCCAGCACCTCCAGAGTGTGTGAACGCTCCTGAGGTTAATCATATGCAAAAGAGCACAGCCATTCAAATGGCGGCTAATGATGTTCTGTTGATTTTCTAAGTGAAATAAAGTTAAATATATATATATATATATATACACATATATATATATGTACAATGTACACACATATACACTTTGACTGAAGTTAAGAGTAGGGGGTTACAGTGAACACCTTGATGAAGGTCCCGTAGGAGGGTTCGTTTGGTTGGGGTGGACTGACCACCAGGTCTAAAAGAGCTTGTCCAGGCACTGGAGGACACAGGCGAACAGACACCAGCTTCGTGAGCTGAACTTTGACCTCAGGATCCAGGTTCACCACCTCCATGTAACCGCCTCGAAAACCACACCTTAGAGAAAAAGAGACAAAAGTCGGCTGAATTTCTATTTCAGAGCTCAATATAAGGGAAATCTATTTTAAAAGGATGAATCATTAATACAGAATTAATTAATCACTAATAAAAATAATTGATTTTTGCAATACTGGTATCACCGAATGCGGATATACATTTGTGTACCTTTGTCAGTGACTGCTACTGTAGATTTGCCAACCAATTTGGCAAACTCTTAAATTACTTGATGACTGAAATGAATGATTCCCCCCCAACACTTACTCTCCCATGTAGCACTTGGATGTTGAGTGAAACGAGGCTAATTCCACTTTGTCTGAATACTCCGGCCCCATTTCAAACAGAACCTTCTTAAAGGAGTGGAACTGACAGCCTTCTGCATATACGTTATCTTGATACACCTGCACACACGACAGAGAAGATGAGGAGATCATGACGATGCACCTGGTTTCTCAAACTTTTGACAGGCAGTAAACTTCACTGCTCATTTGGTTCATGAAAAATAAAGCAAACAAAGATGAAGAAGCCAAAGCTAATTCACCTCATCAGCCATCAGAAACAGGTTTTCTTCAGCAGCAAACTGGATCACATCCTCAATGCACTGCCTGCTCTGCACTTGACCTGCCATGAATAGTAAAGCGTTTGTTTTAGAGTAATAAAACAGTACAGAAGGTTATAATTACAAATGATAATAATTATTATTTTCACACCTGATTAATAGTAGTAGTAGTAATAATAATAATAATAATAGCTTAATTCCCCCGGCCCTTTTGCCTTGTCTTTTTTTTTCAAATATGTGCCAAACAAAACACACTGTCATATTGACGCACTGTCTATACAAGTTTTAATAATTTTACACTGTCATATCAGTTTTATAGATTAGTTTGCATTAGATATAAATGATGCTGCTAACAGCTCAATTTCTGAACAGTAGAAGAAACCACTATGCATTTAAGGGTGCTAAACACTGATATACTGACGAATTCATTCTATTAGAGATCTGATCTGAGCATTTTATAACGTAACCAAACGTTTTACATCCTTCTGAATGCCACACTGAAAAAACAAAATGCACTGAATTTACTTAATTCAAATGTGTACATCATTTCCATGTGAATTAAATATGACATCAAACAAAAAGGAGGAGAAAAGACAAAAGTACATTTTATTCAAGAGAAATGGTTTATACACGGGTATACACTTTTTTCAGAGCATAAGGTTTACCTGTGGGGTTTCCTGGGTTGATGATGCAGAGAACCCGTGGCCTGCAGTGTTTCCTAGCAGCCTCCAGGGCGCGCCGCAGTTCACTCACGTCCAAACTCCAGCAATTCTTCTCGTCCAGATAATAATTAATCTGAACTGCAGCGAGTTCAGCCAGAGCAGCAGAGTAGAGCGGATACTGAGGGATAGAAATCATCACTCCGGTACGAGAAGTGCCTTCACCTGAGACTAACAACTTCAGCATGGTCTGGAAAAGAATGACAGAAGAAGGAGAGAGAAAGGTTAGGGCAGAAACAGAGGGTAAAAGAAGTAGGAAACACATACAGATGGAAAGTGGATATCTAGATACAGTTCCATAGAAAAAGGTAATACACTGAAAATATGATCCAATGTACTTTATTTACTTTGTGGAATGTATTGACAATATATCGCAATATACTCATTAACAGTACAGTAACACATCATTAGAATTACATCAGCAGTTTGAAACATCATTACACACAGTTATTAATGAGTAACAAACATGTAACACTCATTACTTAGTGATGTTTAGTGTAACTTCAAGAATGTCTTAAAGTACATATTTCTCATTTTCAGGGAACAAATACAATTCTAAGCACATGATATTCAAAAAACATCCATATGGCATAATTATTGATCTCTTACTAACATTCATTACTGAAACAAGAAAGGTGCAAATTAATGGCATTTCACATTCCTATACATTACATGAAAGTGTGCATGAATTTCATAAAGTATTCACTAACAGTGATAATGTAGTTTTACAGTAACATAACTGTACAGTTCATTAATGCTACAGGAAAATTTCATATATGAGTAGGTATTAAAATTTGCTAGGCTTTCGCATTAATGATGGATGATTTATGAATATGCCATTAATGATTTATGTACATATAGTTCCTGCATTAACTAAAAATCTTCCTCTGGGTTGGTGTTTGTAAACCTTTTAGCGGTATTGTGATTTAATTCAAAAGATATTACAGCATAATGAGTGACTGGTGGCTAATCACACCATGCTGTTGTATTTTTATTTACCATGATCGCATCACTGGCTCCTGCACTGAGGTAGATGTTGTCTGGATTGCAAGGGATCCCTCCATCTCTTTTTTCGATATACTGTGCAACATCACGGCGAACAAGCTCGATGCCCTGACTAGCACTGTAGGCACCTAAGAAAAAAATGATCACAGCACTTTCTGTTTATATTTTGAAATATATTGGCAACACATAATATATTTAATTTTCACAGTGGCTTAAACACAGAAAAGGTTCACTCAGGTTCACTCAACTTACTCAACTGATATTTGCTTCAACTGTACATCACCCAATTAAGATGAACACTCTTCAGAACTGCTCTGCCAGTAGAGTCTGCAGCAATTTTTTTATATATGTTTCCCTTTTTCTTTTTTTGTTAAGGTTTTCCCATTTTTGTGTCATGTTTCTTCTTTTTAAATATTTAAGCAATAGAATCAAGAATACGAGAGGGAGTGTGATACAAATAACATCACGGCTGTGATTCGGTCGCAGGCAGCGGTCGAAGGTGAGGGCCATAAATCATTATCCAACCTTGAATGTTTCTATTGCTTTTAAACAACACTTCTGTAATCAAAGCAAAGAAGCCCAGAATATAGAACCAAATGTGCTTTAACCCATTTATGCCCATACTGGACTTTTAAAATCTCCTTCACTACTGCGGTTCTTAGACCATCAAGGAGCACAGATCTAAACATGGTACTGAAACAGCTCAAACAGTTTGACTACAGTGTCAAATTTTCTTATTGTTCTTTTTTAGTCTTTAGTTTTTATTCCAAACTGACTTTCTGACTTTCTGGTTTTAAAAAGGAAATTCTTGAAATATTGATGCTGTGTCATCTGATAAAATAGGCCAACATCTCAAAAAATCACCACAGGTACGTAGGTGTGCCTTCGGTTAATTCTGTATATAAATGTTTATAAGAAATCAAAAAGGCCCTGTACAGCACTAAACTACAAGGGGAATGAATTAAAAAATTATACAAACTGATTCAGAACAAGTCAAATTACAACAATACATGGGTAACGTGTGGAGATTTTTGACACAAATTACTGTCTAAAGTTTGGAATTTTTCTTTGTTTCCACAATTCTGGTAGTGATTAACATTAGAGATATGAAACAAGCTATTTTTGAACTATACCTGATATATAATATACTTCTATTTTTGTCAAACAGAAAAGAGACTTTTTTAAGTCTCTGGGTATAAATGGGTTAACATTAGCAATTCTTTCTGTCAAAAGAGTAGTACTAATTCGTGTTACAGACAGAGCCATACAACCATCTAAACAGCAGTTTCAGCTCTGCTTTTTTTGCCAGATAAGCCTGAATGTGGATTTGTTCCAGCCGGTCTCTACATGTCATAGCCCATCCTGTTTGCTGAACCGTATTCTGTTGTTTCTCTCCCCCACAGAAGCACAAGAGGTTAAGAATTTATGTTTTTTTCTGTCTGTGTATTTTTGTATCTAGTAGGAATTCAATAACAGTTAGCTGCAGTGTAAAACGAGTCATCACTTATCAAGCAGTGCTCAGTGGAATGATACAGTTAACATGCTGTTACCACAAATAACAATAGGTGTAAAACGCTTCTCAACTCATACTGTGCCATCAGAACTAACTGCTGTATTATGAATGTTAGTGTTCAATAACTGGTGTAAAGCTGAGTTTGTGCTGAATCAGAGGATGTAGATCACCTGATGACAGTCATTATAGATATTATACAAATGATGATCTATTTTACTGTGTGATCAGTTTGTGTCTGTGACTGAATCATAGCCATGATGTCCCTCTCGTTTGCTTAAGTTACAGACACTAATGTGAAGAATGACGCTCAGCACCAGCTACATGGCTCAAACTTACATTTGCAGAAAATATCTACAGCTATCAAATATTATAAAAGAAATAAATCAATGCAATTATTTGACTGACAGAATCCTAAGTGTCCAAGAACACTACAGCCTTAAGGAGCATTAATCCTGTACCAATACTCTCTCCTGCACAGGCCTGAAGGATGCGTCTCGCTCGGTTCTTCACATCCTCCGGAAACTTGTTATCTTCCAGGAGTTCAGGATAAGAGCACAGGGCCAAGACCTTAAGTACAAATACAGCAGCGAGTGATATCAACTCGTTAAAGCAACAGTCCAGCAAAAAAAGAAGTTTCTACAATTTCTCTCTTAAAAAAAGTACTGAGTACAATGAGCTAAGACGTGTTTGGTGTCTGTGGTTTGCTTCTTTAGTTTTAGCACTGGAGCTACAAGGCTAATATAGCTAACAAGTAAAGAAAGTTTGAACTCCACAAATTAGCATTGCGCAAAAGACTTTAGTGGTTTTTGTGCCATTATAAAAGTGGACAAATGGTCAGACAAAGTTCAGCCTTAAAGGTGGCTGCTGTTTTATCAATGTCACTTACTACTATCCATTTTCACAGGCAACAGTATGCCATGCAGTATCAGAAACAGCATAAGCAAGTCTTTTTGACACTACTTAACAATTACATATGATCTGAGGCAAGCATGCGATGATGTAAGCATACACGCTAATTGGTGGATTATAAACTCCATTACTTGTTAGCTACATTAGCCTCATAATTCCCCCTACAAAGCTTTGGGGTAAGGGGGGCTTGTAGAAATTTGACCTCTTAGTGAACTGTTGCTTGAAATAAGGAGCTAATTAAGCTAACAGGTGAAGTCACCAATAAGCCAACCTAAATGAAAATGAACAGATTTCTCATAGTTCACGTTTTAATGATATATCCTATAATAAAATACAAGATTAATCTCTCTTTTTAAATAATACATCTTTAAAAAAAACAATGAAAAAGAACAGAAAATATAAAAAGTCTGCACTGGACTGGCTGCCCCTTGTAGTCTTTATGCCCACCTGTGCTCTCAAAAAGCCAGTTGATGAGCTTATGAACAACAGAAACACTCTTTTAAGAACTACCAATAACACACATTTAAAACTAGAAACCACTGTTATTAAACATTTTCAACAATTTTTGCATTACAGGATATTTTGAAATATTTCACAGTAAATGTGAAAGGGGGCATATTGGCTATGTGGACTTTTTTGGTGGGGGTTTCCTCTCATTTATACACAATGCTCTTTAAAACGCACCTGTCTGAAGAAAGTGATGGGTTTCTGACCCATAGCGTGGCAATCTCCGATGTTGGCCTTAATGACCTCCGTGAAGGGCTTCTTTACTCCCTACAGAAAAGAGAGGGACAGAGGGAGCATGATACCTAACCTTAAGGGTTGGCAATATGGTAAAACTATAACATGGGGATACATGAACATGTTTTTCTGAGGTTTGTGGAAAGGTTGGACCAGCAGAACAATAGTGCCACATTTAGAGATACTAAGATAAATGATAAATGAGTAAAATAACAAAAAACTTTTTCTTCAAATTCAACATTTGCAAAAATAAACAGAAGAAACAGAAGAAAACATAAAAGAGTAAAAAATTAATTATTATACTATTATTTTATTTTATTAAGTCACCATCCAATAAGCTGCTGTTTTTTGCAGCTTATGTACATTGGTTGTTGTTATTTACGCCAAGTGGTACATATTTGCCTTGTTAGGATACATGTAGTTGTCCAGTGTTGCAGATGTTCTCACAACACCTATAATATACTAAGAAAAGCATATTGTAATGTAATGTATCACCATAACAATATCACACTGCCTACCCTTACATAGTCTACACATTTTTATTTTCAAAGAATGAGCTCACTCAACAGCACGCTCATGTATAGGCTGTTAGAAAATCTGCTAAAGATGAGAAAAAGGTCATTTATTGTTTTTTTAAAAATTGGCTCACATCAAAAAATAATAATTATCATAATCAGTAAAATATTAAAAAACGATGTAGATGGTGCACATGCTTCAAAGCAGGTGTACTGCATGATATAATTAAGCAATTAACATGCTACCATCTGTGGTATGTACAAAATATTGAGCAAGTACAGTCGACCTTGATTTTGAATCAAGAGAAAAAGATCTGAGAGACTTTGAAAAAGGGTTCTTTATTGAGGCAAGGACAGCAGGAGCTTCAGTCACACTACTCAACTGGCTACTGTTTCAGTAAGCGAATAAAGTGACATTTGCCTTTAGATTAAGATGGAAAAGATATCAACAAATAGTGTTGAAAGCTGTAGTTGAAAGAGCACATTTAGCAATGTTGATGCTCGTGTCTTAGTGTCAAAAGTAAGAAAAAACAGAAGAGCAACTGTTCCTCAGGTGACTGAGAATGTTAATGCAGTAAGTAATCAAACTGTGTCAGCAAGAACAGTCCGTCTCAGCAAGAAGAGCCAGTCAACAGCTATGCAGGGAGGAATATTATGGTGTTGCTGGTGTTGCAAAGAAGAATGGATATTCAGTCCCCATCCATTCCTGACGTCTCTAACACTGTCCGCAACCAGGGACGGATTATGTTCTTGCGAGAACCCGGAGTAGATTTCAAAGATTTTAGTCTCATTTTTGCAGCTTATACGACTAAACAGCAAATGCAATGACAAACACAGGCTGTGTTAATTCTGGTGTCCTTGTTCAGCTGATGACGTTTACCACACAGATACAATTCAAACCTCACTTTTTTAGGCTGTTTTTGCATTTGAATTGGGCAGAAAACAATATTCAGTTTGTCAGGCTATCAGGCATCCCACCGGCACATCTGACCAATTCTGGAGCTTTACATTCAAAACGTGTATATGTATACGACAGACACTGTCTAAAGAGCTAAAACTTCTAGGTAATGGCAGATTGCTAAGCAGTTTGATTACAGCTGTTGCTAAATAGTGGTTTTAGGACTATGAAAAGTATGAGACTGATGTGAGAATGAGACAGTGTGTTAAGCATATGGAATTAATTGACTTTAGCTGCTGTAAACATATAATAATGAGCGGTCATTTTAATATCATTCCCACAGTGCTAACAGACATTCTGCAGAGCTGTGGATGAGTCAGATGAGTTATCCTTCACCACATTCTCCACAAGTGGGCGAGTGCATGTGTGGTATGCACAGGCCTCAATGCTTGACCCCTAGGGTGAAGGGGTCCAGTGGCTCTGTTATCCTTTGGTTGGTGCATTTTGCTGACATGGTTTGGGTCCACTTGTTCCCCTAGAGGAAAGGTCACTGCAAAAAAAAGTTTTCTGACTGATCACCTATCATATGATGGAATGTGCTCTTCTAGGATGACAATGCCTACATTCACAGGGCATGCAGGGTCACTAAATGATTTGATGCTATGGCCTTCACAGTCACCAGAACTCAACCCCAGTGAACACCTATGGGAGACTTTGGACCAGCATGTTAGACAGTTAGCTTTAGACAGACAACATTAAAGCCGCTCTCCCTGTTAGGCTATGGAGTGGAGTTATACATCCTCAGAATTCAAATTCAATTTTTTTTTTGTTGCAATTATTAATTAATGTTAAATATTTAACACCACATTTTTTATTGTGAATATCATTAAATTGGATATCATTAATAATAAGAGTCCAGTGTAATTGAGACTAAATTACAATTTCAGTGGAGATTCTCTATTAGAATTCCACTGAATCCAAGTTTCATCTTCTTCCTGGAAAAGGGTCATTTGTAGTACATGTAGCACACTTTTTTTTGTGGACAAATGTCTACCAACTTTGTGAACCGTCAGGGCATGCACTCATTAACTGCAGTTTTCTAAGTTGGACATTATTCTGGAGGTGTTAAGGTTAGGATAATGAATATGAGATGTTCCATTGCTCCATCTGTTAAGACTGAGCTTCGCCCATCAGTTTGGGTTTAGTGTCCTAGTTAATCTACAGTGTTGTTTCAGCAGGGGTGCAACTACGAGCAGTGTAGGCAGGACAGTCACAGCAACACTCATTAGAGTACTGAACCCACAACTGACCCACAACTGGTGGGATATAAGCTGCCAGTACCTGCCTTGTATGGTGTGAAATAGAACTAAAGACGAAAACTTCAGACTCGTCTTGTCTGATCGCCTACATTTGTAGTTTGTTTACATGCACTTACATTGTAGTTTGTTTATATGCACTTAATCATTTTGTCAGTAATTCAATCAACGCATTTACATGCACTTGAGTAATCAGATAAAGGGAAAACTTTTGGTCTATATGAGTCAGGCAGTAATTTCTCCTCTGCCACCAGCCAATAAACTCACAGAGGAAAACGTGACGTAAATGTAATGGAAAACTTCATGTCACAGCTTTTTTTTTTAAATCATCCCACCGCTGTACCTGAAAATGTGAACATACATCATCTAGAAGATGAAAAATATTTAAATCCTTCATTTCGTCAAGCATGTATTTGGTTTCAGCATCACTCCAAAAGTGTTTTGCTGTGTCTCACGTCCCCGCTGCTTGCTTATTTCCAGTACCACGGCCTGTTTTTGCACATGCGCAGACTGAGAAATACGAAAGAAATCAGAGTAAGAGTTCACATACACTGAGAAATCTGATTATTAAGCTAAAATCCAGCTCTCTTTATCGGATTTCTTAATCCTATTTATAGACCATACTTCGATCTTAGAAATCAGAGTATGCTGTTTACATGACCATTTGAATAATCAGATAACTGCAGAAATCCGATTATGATCGGATTATTGAGTGTATCTAAATGCACTCACCGATTGTTCAAGGACTGAGATGGTAACAAAGGCATTATAAGAGTTTTTGAGTCAGAATTACTCACAGCATTGGTTATAGGAAGCAGATGTCAGAACCATTTAAATCTAGGGTCCAATCTTATACACATAATACTCACTTCAAACACGCAGCAGCATATCTGATTCCACTTGGGTAATTTGTTAGTCTCAGTCTCCAAACATTTTGTAGGGCAGAATAGTCCCCAAAGAATTAATTTTTTTTCCAATTTACCACTATTTTACCATCATCAACCTTACATATCAAAACTCAGAAAAGGTAAATGTCAATATTTGTGTTGTAGACATCACAACGCTCCACTTCACATCAAACCGCTCTGAATGACGTGTTTTACATCTCAACAAATGAATTACGCAACAGAAAAATGAGTTAAATTCCCCTTAGGCGAATGGATCCCTTTTTGGCAGCTAAAGTCATCAGGTAGGTATTCAAATTTGCACAAAACGTACGTGACTGAATGCATAACCCTTACATATACACACTCCGCCCCCCTCGTTAGCATCCTCGTGCCCACTCATGTGGCGCTGTGCCTAGTACCAAGTGGCCTTGCTGGCAGAGAGACTGGGAACAGGCTGGGCAAGCAAAAGGGGGCCATACAGGGGTCCAGAGCAAACCTCAAAAAACGCACAGACACCCACTGTTTCAGGGGCTAAATGGAGACCGCTCCATCAAACGGCATTGTACTTTAACTCAGGCCACAGAACAGTTCGTTACAACACGCACATTGTGGAACTTCATCAGCTATTCAGTGGTTTGACCAGTGATGTAACTTACTGCAAAAACACTTACTTTCTAACTTGAGTTATTTTCTTTACTTGGACATGAATAAACTCCAACAAAATATCAAGATTTCTTTTCTCAGTTAGTTATACAGGTTATATCATCGACTAGAATGCACTGACAGAGTTGTCTGCCAAAAGTTTTAGATAAAATAATAAAATCCACAAGCATAAAGTGTCAAAATATAAGAAATGTGTTCAAAATACAAATAACAAAGTGCTCTTTTACAATATTCAGTCAGTCACTCATTCATTGTGCCAGTCTTTGCTTTCATTTTGTTCTATTTGTGAATTTTGATGATGCATAACCATCTATTGGTTGACTGATCTGGGATCCTTGGACCCCTTAGTCACTCTGACTCTGCAAACTGTAAACCAGCCCCATATAGACAGAATGCATTGTGCCAAGCTTAGTCAGTTTCTGGTGCTGCACTGGCATATCTGACATTTTTTAGTTTTTTATTTAAATAACTAATGTAACACGTTTGGGGTTATATGTTCCCTGTGTAAAACAATCAATTTAACCAACTGGAGTAAATTACATTGTCAAACAACACTGTAACCCTTTGAGTTTTTGTAGCTGCTACTGCTAACTAGCCTAGCAGTGTTATTTTATATCTAATCTTCTCAGAAATATTTCCTAAAAAAGTTGTAACTTGAACTTAAAGGTAGTCTTGACTGGAAGACTGGGTGGTCTCTGACTTTTACACAGTGCTATAACTCTGATATTACTCTAAATTATGGTACTTTTGCCAAAACTGAGTTGTGCTACAGTTCCTCATTAGACTGAAAGAGTTTTTAACCAGCACTGTAGAAAGCTTGTTCAACTTTGCAACAGCAGCTATGAAAGGGTACATTTGTGGGCAAAGCATAGACGGATCTATCGCATCATCCTGAGGACTCTTTTGGAATCACTAATGCCAAAAGATGGACTTGACTAATCAGACTGCATCACGAAGGTCAAGAAGCTAAAATTAGAAATCTTTCTGAAAGGCCAAATAAATCAGAGGATAACATATTCCTAAGGCTGAACAACATGTTAAAAAGCCTTAACTAAATATCTGCTGAGTGATGTCTGAGAAAACTGAAATCACTGTGGTCTAAAAGGAGAAGTCACTTTTTACCATGGACACAACACTCACAACACCACAACAGCTTCTGAAGTCGGTAGCTGGTTTATATAATTCTAATGTTTATGTAGCCCTACTACTGTGTAATGACACAGTAACAATGCTTGACAATCCTACAGCAACAATGACCTCTGAATAATGAGGCTACAGTTCTGTATCACAACTACTGTGGCCAAAACAAATACTAATAGTGCTGATATTCAGAACATTCTTAATGGACTGTTTGCAAACATTTGGTCTGCAAACATACTGCCCGATAAGATAAGCTAATAAGCAAGCCGGTGCAATGTTACAAGCTGTCGTCTTTCAGTAAACTTCAATGATAGCAGATAGCATTTTTTTTTTTTTAATATCCATTTTTTGCCCTTTAATTCAGTCCAAGTACTTTAATGTTGATTGGCCCTTGGGTTTTTTTACAGACACATAATTTAAGATGCCAATTAATACTACAGTACAAATAATTAATTTTTAGTCTGTGTATAATGTAACATTCTGGACAGATGATTTGTTTATTACCACACTGGCTTAATACTGGCTTATGATCAAATCTGATTGACATACCTGATGATTTGGCTACTGGTCACTTTAATATTTAGATATTTAATCTTCAGTTTTTGTGCACTACTTATGTGAAATAACTATTTTATAGTGCTGTGAATACACCAGTTTAACACCAGTTTACAGCAGAACTTTTCTGCTATAGCTTCGTTTTACTTACAATTACACACTGCAGACATACTGCTTTGTTATCTTCTGAAAATGCACCTCACTGCTATCGGTTTCTTTCGGTTTCAACTGGACCTTTCCAACCTCTGCAGCAAAACCTACAGGGACTGTCA
Organism: Colossoma macropomum; assembly: GCF_904425465.1. NCBI lineage: Eukaryota > Metazoa > Chordata > Actinopteri > Characiformes > Serrasalmidae > Colossoma > Colossoma macropomum. The sequence continues at coordinate 11,840,774 of NW_023494790.1, forward strand.
TGATGAACCCATTGATAAAACCAACTAGATACTCAACAAAGTGACACCCAAATTGCACAAGCTAATTTGACTGGGCTGATTTTGCATGTTGAGTATATGGCTTTGGTTCTACATTTCCAACTGCTCCAACCAGTTGGACTGATGCAATGACACTATGTGGAAAACCCAAGTAGGCATTCCTACCTCTTTGAGTTCCTTCTCTATCTGCACAGCTCTCTGCACTATGGGTCCACGGACGGCGTATTCCACCCGTTTCACATTGGGGTTCATAGTGTCCACCGTCAGGACCTTCCCATGGTGGAGGAACCCGTTGTCAGCCATTCTGCCTCTGGTGTTCTGAGATTTCAGCAGCTGTGAGAAACTTGGATTTAAAACCTGTGGAGGAGAGAACATCATCACATATCACTTCATATTGCTTGACAGAATTATTATCAGTTTGGAGAATGAAGAATCTTAAAATCTGAGAATGGCAGATCGCATATTACTTCATTAGTTGGTAGAAGTACTTCAGTCTGGAGACTGAAGAAACTCAGACTTAAGACATATAGAGAAACACTTATCATTTTTGTACTGAACAGAACTACAAAAATCTTAGAATAAAACCTGTGGAAATCAGCACATCAGCATATATCACCATTTTCTGGTACAATTATTAATCTGGAGATTGAAGAAACTTGACAAACAGTATATCACCATATATCACTACACTACTCAATAAAAATACGATAGACTACAGACAGGAACAACCTGGACTTACAAATTGAGGAGAACAGAACACATCACTTCATCACATGATACTTCCAGATCTGCTTCAGTCTGGAAACTGCAGACACTAAAGATTAAAAACCTGTCACAATATCACATCACTACACATTACATGGCAGAACTACTTCAGTCTGGAGAAACTGTGGAGAACAGGCTGTCACCAAATGCCACTTCATTTCTTGGAAGAACCACTAATTCTGGAGAAATTCAGACTTAAAACTTGTGCAGATCAGAATATCACCACATTTCACTTCACTATTTGGTAGAACTACTTAGTTCTAGAGCAATTAAGAATTAAAACCTATGGAGAACAGAATATCACCACATATCACTTCACTATTTGGTAGAACCACTTAATTCCTGAGCAACTAAGGCTTAAAACCTGTGGAGAACAGAATATCACCACATATCACTACACAACTTGACAGAACAACAAAAACCACACGAAACTCAGACTAGAAAGCTGTGGACAAATGAATATCACCACTACAGAAACACCACTTCATGACTTGGTAGACCACTTACTACCAAGAGAAACTGAGACTAGAAACCCAGGAATGAAGGTCATCAGCACGTCACCACATTACATGGCAGAACTACAGCAACCTCAGAGCAACGTTAAAGCCTGCGAAGAGCAGATTATCACCGCCTATCACTACTTTACTCGGTTGAGCCAGTTCAGCCTGGTGAATGAAGTAGCTTCCTGCATGGCACGGACGAAGAGGCATGTCAGTGAAGTTAAAACTAATCACATTAGCGAGTTATTCAACATTTTAGACGTTAGACAGCTGATGTTATTTGATATATGGGTTACGTTAGCCAGACAGCTAACTTAGGCACACCACCACCACCACAACATAAAGATTAAAACGAGTCCAAAAACAGAGTGCGGTCCGATTAGTTTGTGAGGTTTAACTCGATTAGGTGTGTAATGTTAAACTGACAGATATCTTACCCCTGTTTTTCTTGAATAAAATGCTCAGACAGAGGCGTTTAAAACGACATTTTATATCTACAATTTTCAAAAAGCAGCAAACTGCGGGAACCAACTGAGGAGCTCAACCACTAACTGACACTTTCCCCGCGTCTTTAATTTTTCCCACCCGTTCTCCGACAAGCCCCGCCTCCTGCGATCTCGGATTGGCTGATAGGCTCTCGCCTCCTGCGCTGTGATTGGCTAGAAGTTGACACTAACAGGCGGGCATTCGAAATTTAGGAATACATCCTGCACAACGTGAAACGCAGCTTAAAGCGCTTCACTGAAATAAAACGTACAATAACAACGAAACTGAGTAAAAGTGGAATGAATGTAATTACGAATCAAACGTAAAAGAAAAAACATGCGGTAAAAGCAAAGATACAAATTTTAAATTATATATTTTAAAATAAATTCAATATCTAAACTAAGTAAAACTACAAAATAAAAGCAAATTTAATAAGAACAATAAAATAAACATGCAATCAGTTAACTAAGGCCCCCCTTATGTGACATTCGAATAATAAAACCAATGACAATGTAATGAGCTTGTTCACTTACCATTGTAATGCTTCAAATAATTAGAAACTATTAGGCCACTCGAAAGCATGTTTTGTTAAATGTTTACATTAGATGACCAATTTAAGATTTATATATCATTTTTCAGGTCCATGAGATGCATTATGAATAAGAGGGACGTCAGTGTTTTCTGTGTAGTGTTTATGTTGTCAAGAAATTAGATTTTACAATTGTGTTAATATCTACATGAGTGGCCCAACTGACTGTATTGCATAATGGGCCCTGGTGTGATACAGCTAAAAGACATAGCTATCAAGCTATTTTTGTTTGTACTAATGACAGTAACATAAATAACACTCAACCTCTGAAGCACTCGGTCTTGGCCCTAGCAAGACATAAAGTGTTAATAATAACACAATAATCTGTCTGCAGCCAAACAGTATGAATGAGTTACAGTTATATATCAACCATTAGTGTCCGACAGTACAATCTTGCCAGCTAGGTTGGTACAAGCTGTCCGATGTTACGCAACATGTGGGCAAACACTTTTGAACTTTTCTTTTATGTCTTTGTCACTGGACAGAGACCAAAGTCAAGATCACTATACTGGAAAACTGAGTTGACTACAGTATATCTAAAGTGATAGTTTGGTCAAAAATCAAACCCCCCCTTATTCAAAAGTAGCACATGTTTGGTATCTGAAGTTTGCTTCCTTAGTTTTGAACTATAACTATAAAACTAATGTAGTAACAGAGGCTTATACTTCCCACATTAGCATCAAGCTAATGAATAATTAGCTTGATAATTTTGGCATGATTGGTTTTTTTGAAGTGATACTTTGGTCAAAAATACTTTGGTTTCCCCCCTTACCCATATGTTGTCGACCACGATGTGTCTGAAATTTGCTTCTTTAGTTTTGAACTACAACTGCGAGGCTAATGTAGCTAACAAGTAATTACAGCTTGTATTCCACACATTAGCATCAAGCTAATGATAAAAAGAGGAAATTCAGGTTTTAAGACGGCTACTACTACTGTTTCTAGCTATGCAATGTCCTTTTCTCCCTTTTTATAGATAACAATTTACGGTTTGAGGTAAGTTAGTGATGATTTAGCCAGACAGTTTAGATGCTGCTAATTACTTTAGCTTCTATTATGTGTTAGCTATATTAGCCTTGTAGCTACAGTGCAAAACTAAAGAAGTAAGCTTCTGAACACCAGAGGACATTTGACATTAAATTTTTGGCCACACTATCACTTTAAGACCAAACTACAGAGAACTACATCCTTTTGGCAGCCTGAAACACGGCAACGAAACCAGATCTACCCTTTGAGGAAATGTTTTGCATAAGTCAGTCATTTTCTTCTAACCAAACATCCTTTTTCCTGCTTCATTTGGGGACAACCAGTTCTTCTGGCTCTTCCCAGTTCCACAATAATTGTACACAATTAAGAAAGCACTTTGTGGACCTTCAGCCAGCTGGGAATTGTTGAAACTAGACAATGCTAACAGGGAAGAATCCAAAGAGAATACCTAGAGGGCATTTTTGGGTCTGTTCCAACTACTTCAGTAATAGACTTCTCAGTGCAGAGCCTTTCATAATCCATAATGAAGTGTTGGCAGATTGGTGAGACAATGGAAAAAAAGCTAAATGTCAATGAAAATCAGGGTAGACAGCAAATTATTGAGTGTTCATGTCATGAAAAAATAATTTTCTGATGTAAACACTGTGTAAACACTGTAAAAGTTTCAAAAACCGTTCACTCCCCAGGCCATACAGTCCATGACAAGTTGCAAAACCAGCCCATTTGGACGTTGATGTTCTTGTGATCTCGCAAAAGACATATACATATATTTGGCAATTCAGCCTACAGCACTTTAGCCCTGCCCATTCACAGTGAAGTTCTAAACAGCATTCCAGCCCAGACTGCTTTTTGAATGAGGAATACAGGACAGCCAATCAGAGCAGAGGTCATTTCCATATATTTAGGTCCCAGCCTGTTTTGTTGTATGGGATAGAGTAGGCGATCATATAAAATGAACCGTGGTTTTCTTTTGGTATGTAAACCCACACTAGCATCACCAGTGCACCTCAAGGGAAGAAAATAAACAAGAGAAATGTAGGATGTGGGCCTTTAAATGAGGTGGTCTATTGATGGGGGCTCAAAAAGGACAAACATGAATTTCTTCATGTTTATATATCTTCAAAAAGATGGTATCCCTAGCCATGATTCAGTCTTTTTCTTGTGGAAGAGTGTCATTTGTACAAGCAGGGACATGTGCTGGAGTCTATTGTTGGGAATAGTGCATTGAAGCTCCATGACGAAGCCACCTTTGACGTTTGGTAATACCTTCTCCACTAAAACTCACTGTGGTCATCAAAATAGAGGAAACGTCTTGATGCATGCGGGTCCAGCTATTTTTAACAGTGGAAAAGGGGGCTTGTGGACAAGCAGGCAGCACATGTTGTGCCTCTGCTCTAGAGGAGTGTTGGGTTTCTACAAACTCACGCTTACAAAAGCTCGTATGTCCAACCAGCCGTGCAAAAACAAGCCCATACCAGCACCAGCTGCAGCTTCTTCAACTTAAGCATAGCTGCAGGGGCACAGCCTGCATAGTTTGCTTTTCTCCTTGCTTTAGAATAACACAGTTAGCATGCTAATGATCAAGTCTTTTAGTAGTCAAATCAGGTCGCTTGAACAAAACAAATAAACAAACAAACAAATAGACAACCAAAACTTTTTGTACTGGCATGCACATTTGCTCCAAGTCCTTGAGGCATTTAAAAGGAAATAGCAACACTGCATGGCCAAAAGTATGTGGACATATGACCCTTACACCAGCTTGTTAGACGTCCAATTCTAAAAACATATGGATCTGTCCTCACTTTGAGGCTATAACAGCCTCCTCTCTTTCAGGAAGACTACCCCAATAATTCTGAAGTGTGTCTGTGGGAATTTGTGCCCATTCAGTAAAAGGAGCATGTGTGAAGTCAGGCACTGATATTAGATGAGAAGGCCTGACTCACATTCATATTCATGTCCAAATTCATCCCAAAGGTTTTCAGTGGGGTTGAGGTCAGGGCTCTGTGGAGGCCACTGGAGTTCCTCCACATCAAATTCAATCAAACCATGTGTTTGTGGAGCTTGCTTTGTGCACAGGAGCACAGTCATGCTGGAACAGGAAAGGGCCGTCCCTTAACACAAAGATGGAAGCATTTAATTGTTTTTGACATTTAAAATGTCTTTGTTTGCTGTAGCATTAACAATACCCTTCACTGGAATTAAGGGGCCTGAAAAACAGCCCCAGACTATTATCCCCCCTCCACCAAACTTTACTGCTATGTATTCCAGTAGGCAGCATTCTCCTGACATCTGCCAAACTCAAAGCATGAACCAGATATTGAAACATGATTTATCACTCCAGAGAGACAAGTTTCCACTGCTCCAAAGCCCAGTAGAGGCATCCTTTAGACTCCTCTAGCTGACTGGCATTGTGCATAGTGATCTTAGGCTTATATACAGCTGCTCGGCCATCAAAACTCATTTCATGAAGCTCCCGATGCACAGTTCTTGTGCTGATGTTGCTTCCGGAAGCAGTTTCAAACTCTATAGTGAGTGATGCAACAGAGGATAGATGATTTTTATGCGCTACATGCTTCAGCATTCGGTGGCCCCAGCACACTGTGAGTTTCCATGGTCTTCTGCTTCGTGGCTGAGCTGTTGTTGCACATAGATGCTTCCATTTCACAATAATAGCACTTACAGTTGACTGGGGCAGAAATAGCAGGGCAAAATCTCACCAACTGACTTGGTGGCGTCCTACGACAGTGCCACTTTAATGTCACTGAGCTCTTCAGTACAATCTGCCAATGTCTGTTAAAGGAGATTGCATTGCCGTGGGCTTGATTGGTAATGAGTGCGGCTGAAACACCTGAACTCAGTCACATTTGTAATAAATGACCTGTTGAGTTGTAGAATTTGAGATTTCACGAATCAAATTGAGTGATTCTGAGATGGACAATGATATCAGAATCTTATCATCATTGGCATATCATTACAGAAAATGGTTATGAATATGCTGCATGATGTGTGATACATTGTTTTGCAAGATTTGAGCCCAAAATGTATTGTGTTTGGAAATCCATTCGTGGCTGAGAGGTACATGCACGTTGTTATAAGGCAAAATAGTGTCCAAAGAATACTTTTTTTTAGGTTTACCACTATTTCACCATTTTTAACATTACATGGAGCAACTCAAAAGATGTTTGGTTTTATCGCTTGATTTGGAAAGTAAATAAACTGGTTATATTTGTCCTGTAAACATCTCAACCCCTGATTCCAAGTTGGTAAGTTGTCAAACCACTCTGATTTTGTTTATATCTCAATGACTAAGATATGCAAAAATTTGAAAAAAAAAAACAACAAAAAAAAAACGTGGAGTTCACCTTTATCTCCTTCAAGTGTTTTCAATGTCAAGTCAGATCATAACTGCAATATTGCAATATTTTGTTCATATCGTGCAGCCCTGTACTTACACCGTCCACTGAGGCTGTGCTGCCCTTAATGTCGGTTAGAGGTGCCTTTCGTTTGACTTGCTCCACTCTTTGGAATGGAAATCAACTTTAGTTGGCAGTTCAACGCGACACGCTGAGAGAAGACTTTGGCTTTAGTAATGTGCTCCTTGGCCTGAGTTTCTTGAGTCTGGGGTCAGCAGGTAGAAGAAGGACAGAGTTTAACAGAGAAACAGTCTGAACTCGGTCTGATCGTGGAACAGTGGAGAAGCAGAAAGGAGCTGGCAGGGAGTCTGAGGAAGTGACAGTGACACTCGATCTGTCCTCATGTGGGACGGGGGCATGTGATGTCGCTCCAAGCGATGTTCTGCTGTCATAATTTACCCATGCTGTGAGTCACCTGCTGTAGCAAATCAGTTAGCAAAGAACCAAAACATCCCGTACAACCATATGACCCAAGAATGGTGTAATACTGAATATTAGAAGATGCAGTCCATTCAAACCCAGCTGTTACAGATACAAACAGTCATATGTAAGTTTGGGGGGACTGGCCAAATTACAACCCCATTTCCAGAAAAGTTGGGACGCTGTGCAGAATGTTAATAAAAATAGGGTGCAATTATATGCAAATCATGTAAACCATATTTTTAAAGGAAAAGACAACATATCCAATGTTGAAACTGAAAAATGTTTATTGTTTTTTGAAAAATATGCCCATTTTATATATGTTCCAGAAAAAGTTGGGACGGGGCCTGTTTACCACTGTGTTTCATAATGTCTTCTTTTAACAACACTCTGTAAGCATAGGGAACTGAGGAGACACTGCTGTAGTTTTTGAAAGTGAAATGTTTTCCCATTCTTGCTTGATACAAGATTTCAGCTGTTCAACAGTTGGGGGTCTCCTTTGCAGTATTTTTCATTTCATAATGCGCAAAATCGTTTCTGTTGGGTGACAGGTCTGGACTGCAGGCAGGTCAGTTTAGCATACGGACTCTTTTAATACGAGCAATGCTGTTATAATACATGAAGAATGTGGTTTGTCATTGTCTTGCTGAAATAATCAAGGCCTTCCCTGAAAAAGATGTCGTCTGGATGGCAGCATATGTTGCCAAAACATTTATATATCATTCAGCATTAATGGTTCACAGATGTGCACGTCACCCATGCCATGTACACTAATGCACCCCTATACCATCATGAATACTGGCTTTTGAACTGTGCACTGATAACAAGCTGGGTGGTCTTTAGCCCAGAGGACACAGAGTCCATGATTTCCAAAAAGAATTTCAAATTTTGATTTGTCGGACCACAGGATACTTTTCCACTGCGCCTCAGTCCATTATAAATGAGCTCGGGCCCAGAGAAGGTGGCAGCATTCCTGGATCGTGTTTTTATATGGTTTCTTCTTTATGTTTTAGAGTTTTAACTTGCATTTGTGGATGCAGTGATGAACTGTTTTCACAGACAGTGGTTTTCAGTCCATGCAGCGATTTCCTCTACAGAATCATGTCTGTTTCTAATGCAGTGCCGTCTAAGATCACAGCCAGCAAATACTGGTTTTTGGTCTTGTTCCTTGCATACAGAGATTTCTCCAGATTCTCTGAATCTTTTAATGTTATTATGTACCGTAGATGATGAAAAGCAAAAGTTCTTTGCTATTTTATGTTGAGAATTGTTATTCTTGAATTGTTGCACTATTTGCCCACACAGTCTTTCACAGAGTGGTGAACCCTCCTCATCTTTACTTCTGAAAGACTCAGCCTTTTTGAGATGCTTTTTTATACCTAATCATGTTACTGACCTGTTGCCAATCAACCACAAAGTGTTTTTTTTAGCATAACACCACTTTACCTGTCTTTTGTTGCCCCCGTCCCAACTTTTTTTGGAATGTGTTGTCAAATTCGAAATGGGCAAATATAAACTCGAACACGTGTACAACTAATAATCCTTCAAACACCAAAGCCAAATTTTCAGAGGTCAACAATGCAACTTTATTTTATTCGCCCCCTGTTCAATATTTGCAAACTTTTACTGGCAACATGAATAGACCAATCACTGCTGTCTCTGCCGTTGTCATGGTGACAACCAAGATGACGGATCTCCTGTATCCCAGCAACCACAACTTTTTTCAAATGTCAAAAGTATTAGTTTGTCTTCTGCTTCACTGATGGTATTCACATCTCCAAACGCAGCTCAAACTCTCTGTTCTCCTTTCGCTTTCCCAAAGAAAAACTAGCCCACCTAATTTTGCAGATTGTCCATTTCTGAGGAGCAAATGGCTGTCTTGTGTTAGCCCTCGCCCTCTCAGTTTGCCCACACAATACTGTGTGATGGGGGAGACCTAGCTAGCAAGCGGGAATCGGCCAAACTAAACTTGGGGGGAAAAATCCCGTAAAATAAGTTTGGGGATATCTAGCTTGTCAAACTATTTTTGAAGTCAACCTGATCTTTTTACCTGGTAAACTTATGTCCCTGGTCATATCAAGCACAATTCATCCAGTGTGGAAGGCTCAGGGTCCTCTAGGCCTTCAGAGAAGGCCTAATGATCACTGTATAAGTCTTTAATTTTTAATTAATATAATCATCATATCAATTCGTTCCAGTCATTTGTTAGAAATGGAAAACAGCGGTGGCTCTATACCAGGACTCTTTACTGAAGGAATCACTGCAAAACTGATACACGGTAAAATATATACGAATGTGTCTGTCACAAGTCTCAAATAAAATAGTGTCTGTGTTTAATCTAGGCCCCAAAATATTCATGTGTATCTCTGACAGCATAGCGCTCACATACTACTAGAATCCCATAGAGGTGCCAGATATTCAGCATTACCGTAGAGGTGTTTTCTTTCCCTTTTTGACAGTAATTTGACATTAATTGCCCAAACTGAAGACCTAGCACTAAAAGCCACAATTCACCACTGGATTCATCATACAGCCTCATTTAAAAGACGGCATTCCCGTTTTCTTAGGTCATAATGTAAGGACTTTTCCCTGCCTCTTCTGATTTTGATTATATTGCTGTGCAGCACAGAGGGGAAAAATAATACTAACCAATAATAATGTTTCAAACCCCCCTCCCACTACTGCCAAATCATTGAGAGAAAACACTCACCTAGCCTAAGCACACTTATCCCCTTGTTGTGGTGTCAGCACTGATCAGCACTTAGACCTTTCAGTGGTTTAAACCACCTTGGAGCTAAAAGACTTTCAATATGTGCTTTTAAGAATAGTTTGGAACGAAAACTGTCAAATCACTGTTTAGACAAACGCTGCTCTTCAGGGAAGACAGTTTGATGAACACAAAGCTCAGTGTTTATCTAAAATATACCCAAAGGATTAGCACATAGCTCTATCACGCTAACTAAACACTTACAGGAATTTTTTTCTTATTAATTGAAAAATAAGAAAATTTTAAAACAAGCCAAACTTTTGTAGCCCAAAACTGTCGGAGCTCAATCATCAGCTTACACGTGTTCTACTGAACAGCTTAGAGGCGACTTTGTGTTATTAACTTTGATAGTGTTCCTCCACCCTTCCTCCAGGGAAACAGAATACCACAGCGTCCCTGAGGGAAGGGCTCAAAGGGGAATTCCACAGAGTTTTCAGAATTTCTGCATCACTGTAATGTCATTCAGAGTTTGATGTGAAATGGTTCCTCATAGAATAATTTACAAAGTAAAATTTCTTCACAGTGGTGGTGACATGAACCAGGGGTCATGATGCCTACGAGTATAGCCATGTTGTCTTTTATCCAAAATGACTAGTGAATCTACGTCTTCTCAGTTTGTGTAACAATAAAATTGAGTTAAATCATGGTAACTTATTTTCACTTAGAAAACCAGCAAAACATAACTTAACCGAGGGTGTTCAAACTTTTTCATACAAGTTTATGTGGTTTCTGACACTTTCACTGTTATCTATAAAAACAAAAGGACACTGCATAGCTAAAAACAGTAGCATCCATACCTGAAGCCTGAATTTTGTTCATACTTTTATCCAATTTTATAGCTCTGTTGGCTAATTTAGCCTCGTACCTTCAAACAAACATAAGACCCAGAACATATCTTGGCTGATGGACTGCATTTGGCAAAAACTGAATAAATTTGGGGATTCAAAGTGTTTTCCCTGCTTATAGCTCACCTACCTCAAGTTATAGAAGTGTCAGGACAATGAGAGTGAATCTGAAAATCTGAAACATGGTGAATGAGCAGAAAAGGATGGCTCATCATATATAATATTTATTTCAAATAATAATTAAATAAGCTCTAACATCACAATCCAGAAAATGTGGTGGTAGGTAGAAAAGTCCACCACTGCAGGTCACCCTGCAGGATAAACACACTGTTACAGTATTGCATCTAATCAACACACATTCATTTCAGCTTCATTTACATAAAACTCACAAATCTCGGCAAAACCAGAGCACCTTAAAAATAATTCTCTGTATTTTTGGACTGTGTGTGTTTATTACATAATTCTGGCTCTTTTTACGTTTATAGTAACACATGTGATGTATTACTTTAATAGAGAGATAAACGTGTTGTGACCAATTAAAACATACTGGAAGATCCTGCACTGTTCAAAAGTCAGAGGTCACCCTTCTCAACATCAAATAAATATAATAAAAATGGGACTCCTAACAAAAAACCTGGTACACCACCTAACTGCCCCATCAGATAAACAGCACTTAAAGCTTTCATCTTTGAGAGAGAGGAGAAAATTAAGCTGCTTCAGATCTGAAAACATCCACAGGTATTTCTGTCCATCCTTCCACTGTGAGAAGACGACTCAGTGCTATGGGTCTGAAAGGAGGTGCAGCTGTTAAGAAGCTCTTACTGAGAAAAAGGAGACAGACACAACAAAGAAGCTGCTGGTGTTTTTAAAACAGTGAACTGACCACCCCAGAGTCCAGACCTCAACATCACTGAATGTGTTTGATTACCTGGATTTTGAGAAACAGAAAATGCAACCAACTTCTAAGACTGAACTTTGGAGGTGTGGAAAAATCTTCCTGCAGGTGTCTGAAAAGCTGAAAGTCTCCCGAAAAGAATAAAAGCTGTAATAAAGGCAAAGACTGGATGCATAAACACTGAACATTTTGATATCATATATAGTTGTTGACGCTGTTAAAAAATGACTGGCTTGTAATTAAAATTTCCTTTTTGGCTGCAAATCAAACACAGGAAAGGGTCTCTGACTTTTGCACAGTACTGTAAGTATAAATTCTCAAAGCGATTCTTTGAAATCTGATGCCAAATCTTTTACATTAGAGATCCAACCACTTGCTGGATTACACTGTTTTGGTCAGTTTGGGAAGCCCAGCTCAGTATTATTGTACTTCTTCACATCTGGAACATCTTCATCATGCACTTCATCAAGCTCTCAGCAAAAGTCCATCATTAAAACAGAAAAATCAGTTTCAGTAAAAAAAAACAAAAAAAATCACAACACTTTAACCATTTCTACAGACAGCAAGATCAGTTTATAAACAAAAACACAATACCTAAAAAGAAAAATGAACAAAATACACAGAACTGGGATTGTTTCTCAAAAAGCTTGTGTTCACGACAGTGTCGTCTGTAAATTCTCACATTATAAATATTCTATATATCTCAGCTCTTACTTTGTGCAATTAAACCCAAAGACATAAATAGGCAAAGACAATAATTAAGACATATAGATCAATCCTTAAAAGCTGCTTAAAGTCCAGAATCTCCAACCTGAAATAAAAATTTACTGAGAATATTTTCATCTGAAATTACTTCGTCCAAAACAGCTTTTCATATAAATCCTATTAACAATCAGCGATGATGATGAAAACATGACAGGAATCGACGTCCTATTAAAATATAGGCATTTCTTGGTGTGTTGAAGCAAATGACTATTTCCGTCCAGATTTTTGTCATAAATATGACAATGATTGGATAAGACTCAGCACAGACAGCAGTGAAAGCAGTGTGGAATGCAAATTCACACTCAAAATCCTTGCACACTGAGCATGTGTAGGTCCAGTGCTTTCTCAGTGCCAGAAATAAATAAAATAAACATAAATAAACAAAGTCAATTAGGCTCAACAGGCTCGACTGTGTAGATTCTTCCAGGTCCACTTTACAGCAGGGCTCACTAATTTCTAATCAAGCAAAAAAAGCATTCAGATAAGAAAGGAAGTAGACTGTGATTATATACTCCCACTCCAACTTTATAAGGTCCACTTAGCTTATAGTTGCACTATACTGACCTGTCCATGCTCCACCCACCCAAATTAAGTTCTTTCATTAGCCACTGTTGCGAGGTTGGACAAACTTTAAGTCCCAGTGACCCTTATTCATTAATAAATATGAGTGCAGATTTGACTGTCTCTAATGAAGTACAAAATACTCTGCTTCCGATTTATCAAACTCTCACACGACGTGGAAACAAGCAGAGATTTGAGCGTAAATGAAGAATCTGCTTCAGTGCGTGAAATCAAGCGCCAGCCTACCAGCACCTCATTTACAAGCCCTTATTCATGCTGTTTTGCCAATAAAACGACAATATTCAGTGGCTAGCGAAGGAGTGGCTGTGCTTGTAGGCGGAGTAGGCATTGCTCCCCCTACTGACCAAACTTTACAGCGTTAAAATTTATGACAACTGGAAAGAAAAGAAAAAAAAATAACATCTCAGTACTTCTGTACTGGGGTGCCATGTGCACAAATTCTTAGTATTATTGTTGTGTTCTATTTTTTTCTTATTATCAATATTATAGATGATTGTGATAATAGTTTTGATTAGTTAACCACAAATCAAGCATTTTTTTTTCAGGCTGCTGAACTGTTATGCTCAAGTTTACACACACACTCCTACAGAGAGTTTGGTTGTAGAGATACTGTCATGATCAGATTTAACTGTACATGACTTCGATGAATAAGGGCCAGTGAACCTAATGAGACACTGTAGCACATGACTCAATTTTCATCAAAACAGTTCATTCCTAACAACAATGTGTATGAAAGATCACATTAGCCAGGTGAATAACTCCTGGTCAGGCATACTATTCCACATTTAATTCACATTTGTTATTTATTTGCCAAATGTGTTTCCACCGCATTTCTTTTTTCGATTTTATCTGATATCTGCCACTTCAATTAAGTCAGTCGAAATATACATACAAAAGCATGGAAGGAAACACAGCTACTCTTAGGTCAGATCAGGCGTCAGATAATTGAGCTTACCATGTTAGAATGGTGGAAAATCTGTTGTCGTTTCCAACCTTCCAGGCGACACAACATTCCAGCTCAGTTGCATTTTAAACTGGAAACTCAACATTGTGTAGCGGTTCTGAACCCAAACCTTAATTCATTTGGTCACGTTCCGTAAAGCTTGCCCAACTTTGTAAGAGTTGCTATGAAAAAACGCATTTTGGGGCAGGACATGGATAGATCAGCTACAGACTGTAGCTCATCTGTTGCTGCACAATGGATGAATCCCCCTATATCCCCTTCATCACTGGTCAGGTTCTGACCACAGGACCACTGCTGTTGAGGAATTATTTGTTGAATCATTGTCAGCACAGCACTACCATGTCAGTATCACTGCTGGTTAAGAGTGAACAAGAGCAGCTCTGTGGTCAGAAACTGACCATTGATGAAGGACAAATAGTCTCCAACTGTACATCAGCAAGGTGGAACAACAAAGGAAGCGTTTGTAATAAATTGGCCAGAGGAGTAAATCGCATGTGTATACTGTCACCAGCCTAGAAGGAGCTTAAATTTTTACATGGGACGAAGTTGCTAGTCTACAGGATTCAGGCACTGGGAGTTTTGGATTAAGATGGAACTAAATCTGTCCTCATAGCTGTGTGAATAGTAATAACAATAATAATAAGCCATTTAAAGAGGAATCGAGTGGTTTGATACGAAATGCTTTTTCTACAGGAATTTACCAAGTCAGAGTCTCATGCTTCAGTTTTGAGATCAAGTTTTAATATAAACATTTTTTATTCGTTTATAGTGGAGATGTACATAAGAAAAGTATTTTTCAGATTTACCACTATTTTACTATCATCATTCGAATATACAAAAAAGCAAAAGACATGTAATTACATTTTGGATAGAGATTAAAACTGGTGTATGTCTCTTTGTCACCACCACTGTAAAGAAATCTGAGTCTGCAAGTTTCTCTGCAATAAACCATTTCATATCAAACCACTCTGAACGACTGTTTACATATAAACAATTGAATTATGCAGAAAAGTTGGTATTGTGGGTATGGTGGGATTCCACTTTAAACACCTCTGTAAGTGGTCTGTCACCACTACTATAGCTATCTAATAAAGTGCATGCTCAGTCTTCTCCCTCTCCTCTGACAGACATATGTTCATGTGTCATGATTACTAATTATGAAAAAAAAAAAAAAACATATGAAGCAATTCTGACAAAAATAATAGACAGCAATAGACTTAGCTAATGGCTGGCTGATTTGAAAGAAGAACATGGGGGGGGGGGAAATAAGAAGCAGCAATAGACACAACTGAAATGCTGCTGATATACCCAGTGCTGTTGTTTTGTTTTTCTTTTTTAGCTGAAATATCTGTTTTGTTTTCTTGCAGGAGTCATTCTGCTCTGTGCTTTTGAGTGAAGCTGTTGTAAAAGAGAAGCTCTAGTAGAAGGTCTCCAGTCTGAGTCCTTCTCTGTGTGCAAAAGTTATGTTCAGTGTGTGCAAACAGAGTGCTGCTTATGGTGTACTTGTCAGTTGTGTCAGTTTGTAGGTGTGGCTTGTATATTAAACATGCATCAGCAGATATGAGAAGTTCTTTTTCAGTTCTGGTTCTAATGACATATTTTTGCATTTGCCCTGCACACACTTTAACTTAATTAGCTGACTAGCTGGATCTGGAGGGGATATTTCACAAAGCAGGTCGGAAATATTAAAAAGGTACACTATGTAGGATTTGGGGATTTGGAGACCTCTCTGGTGGAAATGTGTAATTGCATGCAACGAATGGAGGAACATTTTATAACATGGGTTGTGCTTTGGACCTCCTTCCCAAGCTGATGAATCTGATTACTGCAACTGCGTTTAAAGAGTATTCTAAGAGTGAATTATCTACTGTTGTCATATCTTCATCAGCTTTATGTTGACTTCACATTTAAGACCTGAATGTCGAGCCATACCTTATTTTTGAGCCTGTGCCTCAATACATAAACCGTGCAACTTGGGTTTAAAAACTCCCGCAAAATCCAACCAGTACGGCTTGTGTAATGTATGCTAATAACAGGTTTAGAAGGCAGACATGAGCAATTTGTAGTAAATTTCTTTATTTTTTGTTACCTAAAGCTGTGTCTGTTGTCAGGTGGGAAATATCAACAGCTGTAAATATTGCTAATCAGTCATTTTGGCCACTTTAGGCTTGAACTTTACCAGTTGTACACAATTAACAAAAAAAGACAAATTATTTATCGCAATTATTTATACAGCAGTTAATTAATTAATCAACTAAAATTTCATGATTGTGAGAAGCCTAGCAATTAGGTTGTTTTCCCTAATGCTTTTTTTATTGTTTTTCTTTAGTTCTATATTTTATACAAGCTTTGCTTTCGTTTAGTCTGTTTAATTACATGATTGCTTATTTCGCTTGATTGTTTATATCGCTCTTGCAACAAAACAGTGTTTGCATAACAGTGTTACTTTCATAGGGTAACTTAATATAAATGCAAGGAAAAGCAAATATTTTATGTATGTTAACATAAGTTTTTAATTTCCACCAGTAGAAGGTTTATCCCCCAAGTAGTCCGCAGCTAACTCTGCTTTGTGAAATACTCCTCCAGGTGTTTTACAGCAGGGAAAACACTAAAATATGCAGGGCAGGGATTCTCCAGAAACACTAGAAGAAACGATCGTGTGCATGTTCACCCCATCTGATCTCTACATTAGTCCGCAGCACGGCTCCTTTGTGTTGGGTGTCTCCTCTTCAGGTGCTATGAGCTTCAACAGCGGTGGATCTCCGCTGGCTGGAGTGAAATAAACAGGGTTGTCTGTGCTTTCCTGTTCAGATGCTGAGGGCTCCCCCTGGTGGCCAGGCTGAGGCAGTGTGGGCTCCTCTCTGATCGAGAGAGGGGGTGCAGGGGCCGGTCGTTTCTGCAGCTTTGCGGCTGCTCTTTGGCGCTTCAGTTCGGCAAGTGTGTGGTGAGACTTCTCTCGGGTCATGCTGTCGGCCCCATCCCCGCCCTCCCCGACACTGGGGGTCAGTTGGTAGGATGCACTGCGGTCCATCCTGCCTCCGCCCCGCAGCTCCCCCGGTATGGAGGATGAGGAGAACGAGGGAGCACCACCGTTCCCTAGAGTGGAGACCGCATTACCAGATTCTCCACCACCATCTGGCCGCAGAACAGCACTGGAGCCACCACCGGAGCTGCCACTGGATCCTGCAACCTACAGCACAGGAACAATCAAGATTTAGCAGTGGTACATTTAGCATGGAACAATTTGCAATACTTTGCATATATCTGATAGCAAAAGAGCCCCATCTCTTATCACAGTATTAAAATTTATACAATCGTCTTTCGCTCTGGAGCTCTGAGGCAAAAATTCAGGCTCCAAATGGCTGCCACTACTGTTTTTAGCTATGCAACATATATCTTTTGCTGATTACAGTATGTCATACAGTGTCAGAAACCACATAAGTAAGTCTATTTGAATTACTTAACAACTCGACACGGTTTGAGGCCAGTGTGTAATGATTTAGGCATGCATTTTGCATGATGTTAATTGATGGAGTATAAGCTTCATTGTTAGATACTTCAGCTCCGTAGCTCCAGACCAAACATGTTTTGGCTGACTGACTGTATTTGGGGCAACAGGGAAAATAGAGTAAATTTGTTTTTTTTTTTGCTGTTGTCATTTGAGTGTATGTTTCTTTACCATAGCAGCGTGTTGTTTCAGTTCAGCGTCCGTCTGTCTGTCCTCGTCATCGTCAGCTGGTTCAGGCTGGCCTCCTCTCTCCTGCCACACCATCGCCTCCTTATGGTGCTCTCTTCTGTACAGACTACTGCGCTCATTCACACTCGTTCGCCTAACCACCTTACTGCTCAGAGAGAGAGAGAGAGAGAGAGAGGAGAGAGAGAGAGAGAGAGAGAGATATGTTGCTGTAGGAACTGCATACTAACCATCAAGCAGAAAAAGTACCACCTGTTTCAAAAAAATGACAATCATTTTAGAACTTTAGGTATTTTTGTAACACTGATCATGTCTACATTCCAATTATTATGATAAAATGAGTCATTTGCATTTGTAGCAAATACTTGAACTTTGAACGGTTAATATTTCAGAACACTAGGTGGTGCTGTGTACCTTTCTAGATGGGGAGGGTGAAGAAGTCACCCACCCTGTTCATTTGCAACAGCTCAAACAGCAGGACAGTTCACAGAGCTCACTAGCAATAGCTATTTTCAGTTCTTGCGAGTAAAAAGGCAAAAAGGGAAAAAGGGCCACAAAAAGAAAAGGGGCCACGTGGTCCCTGCAGCAACTTTATTTTATTTTGTTACTATTTTTGCTGACTCACAACAGAGTATTGCATTGAATGTTGAATTAAAGGTCCTGTAAAAGTGTAATGGCTTTAATACGTAAATCTTCATTCATACTATCTTATTTAAATGTTCTGTCAACTTTTTAAGGCTGACACAAAAAATGGCTATTTTTACTGTTTTATCTACTTTTTTGTTAATAACGTGATTTCTGAATACTGTTGTTGCATTTATTTTGATATGTAATGAAAAGGGCAGAAAATCCAGAGATTTTTAGTTCACAAACTGCCATTCTGAACAGGAATTGGAACAGTCATCATTCCTCTGATTAGCCAAATCAATAATAAGAGCTGTCAGGTTCATGTGGTAAATAATTATCTTAAACAATTTTAAATAATCATCATTAATTATTCTGTATGTTGCACTAGAAAATGTTTTTTGGCCATCGCTTCTTCTGCACTTTGTCATCTTGTTTGTACAAAGTCCTCACCCTCTGCTGCTGGCACTGGACGCTCGTCTCTGCAGTGTTCCTTTGTGTCTGTCCTGACTCTTCATGATGGCGTCATGTTTGTGTTTCAGCTCCAGCATCTTTGCCCTTACCTCCTCATCTGCACACACATCTGGAACACACCAATGCCAATGAGGTTACGCACACACCAACTGACGGTACACTAATCATTTCACTCTATGAAGAATTTACAGATTTTATTGATGCGTATAAATCTGAGGTCAACACTGTGTGACTCTTACCCAGTGGAGTTTCTTCTAGGACAGACTTGGTGTTTAAATTTGCCCCGTGAGCTACAAGGAGCTCAACCATGTGCAGCTGATAAAGAAAAAAACTTGGTTAAGCACTGGTCACATGAACTTGCAAAACAATAAATAAATCATCGCTGTCCAATGAATATCTCACTTTTAGAGGAGAACGCAAAAAAGCTCTTAACTTTTAATGCAAGTTTTAACACCAAGTGATTTTGGAACATTTCTATTTATCATGATATTTTTACACAATGTAGGGGACAACGGATGTGTTTAAATGATGCAGAAAAATAAAAACTGAAAAAAGGAGATACATTTTTTGAACAGTGGCAAAATAAAAAAAAAAGAATTTAAAAAGGAAAAAAAACTTGTTATTGCTGTTACTACTACTAACTTTATTATTTTTATTAATATTGATGATAATACTGGTATCATTATTCTTATTAGTGTACATAAGTACAATTTTTCATACATATATAGTAAAAGAAACAGCACCAATAATAATGACAATCACCTTATCATAATTATTCTTAGAGCTAATATTTATTTCAGATTTATTAATTATTTAAGCTTACCAGGATGACAATATGAAAGAAGTTCAGTGCAAAACAGCTACTTCTACCAAACCCCTTTAGGTCGGCACAAGATTTAAAAAAATGATGGAACCAGGTGAACTCTATAGTACCTATTACACTGTATTTTATATTCCTATAACTCTAGTATAACTTATGGTATTAAAACTATAATGATCTAGTCAACACTGGAAGTGTTGTTGTCCCCAAGTCACATTTCTTTTCTTTGAGAAATATTTTACCACAAACAAATGTGAACTGACAAATTAAATCCTGCTCTGTACTGTGCATCTCAATTTCAGTAATTATGTGCAGTACTGACCTGTCCCCAGCAGGCCGCAGCGTGGAGCGGAGTCCAGCCATCACTGTCCTTCTCCTCCACGCGCACTCTCTGCTCCAGCAGCAGCTCCCCCACTGACAGATAGCCGTTAGCAGCCGCAATGTGCAGCTACACAGAACATAGAAGACAAATTACTAAAACTTCATCAGTGGTGTAAAACAGGGGTGCACAACTCTGGTCCTGGAGGACTGGTGTCCAGCGGAGGTTGGTGATTTACCTGCTCCAACACATCTGTCTGCTATCTGTTAAATGCCAGGTTAAGTGGGCGTGTTTGCATAAGGAAACCTCAAACTGTGCTGGACACTGGCACTCCAGGACCGGAGTTGTGCACCCCTGGTGTAAAAGTTCATTAGTGCATCCATCAGAAGGTGGCCGTTTAAATGCATTGATTTTGGAATGTAAGAATCAGTTATAATCATTTATAATAACATACAATAAGGTATGGGACTGTTTTTTGGGCAAAATAAAAAAAAAATCTTAAAATTGAATATTTATGAATATTTTAAGACATACATAGAAAACAAAACTAATCAGTGTTTCTACTGTCTACATTCCAGTAATGTGTTAATAGATTTTGTGCATTCAGTTTTTCCTGGGAATAATTCTGAATAGCGAAATTTGAGATTTCATGATGCACTACATCATTTTCTAAAAGAGAATTATGGCCCTTCCAGTCTTTGTAGTTGTCTCTCTCTGTCTCTCACCAGAGTAGCTCCTTGCTCATCCGCGGCGTTCAGGTCAGCTCCTCTCTCTATCAGCGCTCGAATGTCCGCCAGCATCTCTCTCTCCTTTGTCCCGCGACACTCGTCAATGCGCTCCTGAGTGATGCCTGTGGTAAGCACACAAAGGTGCAGCAGTCCCTTAAAAAGTCTGGTAAATCGATGCGAATGCAAGTAATCCAGTAAAATTTGTTTGAAGCAGACAGGCTCTCCAACCTAAATACATAAATATATCTGCATCAAAATGAATGTGATTGGTGAAAACAGTAGGGCGGTCCCCAAAAACAGTTCTTGGGACCCAGAGCTTTGGCAATAACCAACAGCGAATATTCAAAGCTTTCGTCATGCATGCCTTTCATATTTTTAGTTAGACCACCTCCGTGAAGCAGTGGTTACCCTGTGTATGCAATGTGCTGTTACCCCCTAGCCTGCCACTAAGAGAGAGTCTTAGTGGGTGGGGGGTGGAGTTTTGAGAAAGTCATTCAGGAAATTTGTGTCTGAAGCCAGTTTTGAAAGCATATCTGCAGCTTCATCCACTGTAAAAAAACGAATCTCCAGGGGTGGTCTAGCTCAAAGTATGAAGGGCGTTCATTGCGGCCCTGGTAAGGGTCCAGTGCACCTGGGCGATGTTTGCAGCCACCCTGGAAAAACATGCTATCTAGCACCACATTAGCGTGACGTTCACAGCTGTGAGTGAGCGGGATGTCAGGCGCATGAGCTGAGATAGTACGTTTCCACATTTTAACAGTGCAATAAAAAGTATAAGAATGAGAATGTGCTGACCAAATGGGCTTTGGTGTACCTCAAAATTAAAAAGTTTTTTTTTTTTTGTTATTGTGTCTTTAACACTTATATATGTTAATTGCAGCTGTTCTGGTTGGCTGCCCTATATTGTGCTTCATTCAAAAAGCAGTCCATGAAGAAACACTCTTTATAATTTCCGTGTAAAAGGGCAGGGCTAAACTACGGTAGCCTGAATTGGCAGATATAAATATAAAGGAGTTTTTTTTTTATCAAAAAGATAATGAATTAAAAATAGGCTTTTTTGTTTTTGCAGCTTAGTTTCCATTTATGGAGTGGTATGGAATGAGAATGAATGGTACAGTTTAAAACATCAACAATGTTTACATACATTCAACTCTTAGTTCTCCGTTTTCCATGATACGGGTCTTAAACTGCCAGTCACTGGCTGACGAAGCTGTTACTCAAAATTATTTAAGTAAATAAGAGTTTCCGTCTTATTGTTATGCATTCGTGTGACTCATTCATTGCAAAACTACTTTCACTGACTTTGTGGATGAAGCAAGCAAACCACAAAGAATGACTACAACCTTCCTAAAAATAGAAGGAAATGAAGTCTGTGTTTAAAGCATTTTAGTGAATGCAGTGAAAGAGAATGGGATAGTAACAGAGATGGGAACAGAGTGATTAAACGCTAACCCTAACCCTAACCATTACAAATTAAAATGAAATAAAGGGTACACAAATTTGCTCACTAACCCTATGAAATGCTGTAAGGATAAACTGAAGTGCTATATGTGTTCAATTTCTTATTTGCTACATTATCCTCCTAGTTCTACTGCAAAACTAAAGAAGAAAACTTCTAACAAATATTTCATAGCTTATCAACTACTTTGGAATAAGAGTGAGGAAAGGAGGGGCTTTATTAATTTGATTTATTTGCCAAACTATTGGTTTAAGTTTTTAGTATGAACCTTAACTGGAGTAAGCCAGACTGGAGGATAAACTGACTCTCTTACGAGAGAACATTTGCAGCTTTAGCATCAGCATCATGACGATGAGTAGTAGTATTGAAGTGTATAAGTGAAGGTGACAGAGCTCAACTCACCCTGCTCTGCCATCACAACCTCTATCAGCTCCAGTGTGGCGTCGTCCTCACACAGGTCGTACGGCATGTTCCCATCCGCATTTACCGCCAGCAGATCCGCACCACTGTAAAAAAAAACAAAACAAAAAAAAAAACACGCAGAGATTGGTTCTGCTCAGATAAATAAAAGGTCTCTAATAGTAATATAACACAGTGCCCTATAACATAATTAACCCCCAAAATGACCAAGTACAAAATGCCCAAAAGTTGTCTAGTTTGAGGCTGTAATGTCATATTTGAAGACAATTTCAGATTTTACAGTTTGCCTGCTGAAAAAAAAATGTCCTCCTAAAGATGTTTCTGTCTTTGCTGTCTTTAGTCTATATAGTATATACATCCTATATCTTTAGGATGTTTAGAAATACTTGATTTACAAAAAAAAAAAATTTTTAAAATCACACATTAATCAACCATATGTACATTATTGCAGGTGTTGGTATATATAAAAACTTTAGCAAGGTGTTTAGCAAGTTGTCATAATAACTGTACACCAGACAAGAAGCGCTGTGTTGCGCCAGCAGAGTCTCTCAGAAATTTATGCACTCATTTACACGTTTTTATTTTATGCCTGTACACTGGGACAGCAGAATGTTTATTTAGGGATCCACAAAGCTTATCGTATATATCAGAGAAACTCACGCCTGTACGAGCAACTGGACGAGGTCGGTGTGTCCGCAGGTAGCCGCTGCATGAAGAGGAGTCCACAGCTCGCTGTCGCAGGCATTTACACTTGCCCCTGCGTCCAGCAGACAGCGCACCACCTCCACAAAGTTATCTATGCAGCACTGCAGAGGAGAGCATAAAAAAGGAAACATGCAGTTAGTTAATATTCCACTTATATAAACAACACCAAAGCTGCATCTCATCGTTTCAATAATCGATTAATTTATAAACTAGTAAGCACGATAAAGACTAAAGACAGGATAAAGCGGTGTTCCACAGGCTGATCCATTTAAATATGTGCAGCCTGACCATGTAAGCATCGTAACCAGGGCTGCCAACTTTTACATTTTTGTTAGACTGATTTCATTTTCTACCCATAAAACTTACCCATAAAATAATATTCTGTCGCATTAAGTGATTTGATGAAAGTGACAACAACATGCCTTCAAATGAGCAAAGAAAGCTGGTAGATTCTGCTTTTGTTCAGAACTAATATTCAGTTGACAGCTCTCTGCTGAACTGGTCAGCATACTCTAATGAGGGCAGAACACAGTCCACTTACAGAGAATATAGAATATAGACAGTTAAAAAGATTTAGTTACGGGTAACCAGTGGTTCAGCCGGTGGTGCTGATATGACTGGGCCTAGATTGGGCTTCTTTTTATTGTCCCACCCAAAACGATGCTCAAATACTCACATTTAGTTTCAATATTAAAGTTTTATGGATAAATAAACCAAAAACACAAACGAAATGACCTCGCAAAATCTATAACATGAAATTCCATTTTAACATTGACATCTAAGAGCTTCTCATCACTCTAGGAAACGAATGAGCGGTATGAGCAACATGGAGTCCTGCATTAGCAGCGACACCATCAGTATTTTGGAGATGACCGTGGGGAGGAGCGTTATGTGGGTTTAAGGATTAGGAGCGTGTGAACCCGGCGCTGCTGCTGGGTGCAACTTTGCTTAGGTGAAGTTGGATTTCTAAGCTAACAGCTACACAGTAAAAATAGACACAAACAGCATGTTTTTAAAACTGTTTACTCTTTAGCTTGTAAGACAGAACAGCGTACATGCTGCTGCATACACTAACTGTAACTAGTCATGAACATTGCTCATTATTGATCACGTTAGAGCATTCAGATTCATATGTAGGTCGTTTTGTAAAAATGTGTGAGAAACGCCATGTGTGGCTTGGGATAAGACTGAATTTTGCGAGTCTCATGGCCAATAGCCTGCTCATAGCCTAGCTCATAGCCTGCTTAAAAGCTATTAACTATAAACCTGGAAGGCCGACGTGTGCAGACACTTGCTTCCATGCTGAAATGTTCTGTGACAGGTCACGATTCCTTGAGCTCAGATACCAATAAAATTAGTTCATCTATGCTGGGAGTATCCACCAAATGGACAGACACACCTACTGCTCTCCTGTTGGCTAAGCTGGGATCTGAACTGTGTTTGACCCTGCGCATCAGCCTCAGTGGACTCTACACCTGTTGCTTAGCCCAGCGCAGTAAAGTTTTTGCATTTGTGCTGCAAATGACATTAAAAATCAGTTTGAAGATGCAGCTGTGAATTTTTCACAGCGTAAAAGCAGCTTATATTAAGTCTAACAGCTAGCAAACCTGAGCTGTAATTGTTGAAGAAAAAAGCATAAGCAAAAAACATCACTAACAGTTTGAATTCAGCAAGTTTGAGAGCCAATCTCTCACCTTCCTGGAAGAGTTCATGCTATTGTAAGAAAAAGCACCACTGCTAGCAACAATGAAAAGTATCTGTTTCACAGCTACTGACTGTGTAAATGTAAATGCTTTTCGTTGTGCAATTCCTATTCTTTTAATTTCCCTTTTGTTATTTTTGTTAAAGCTTGAAAAGCAATCAGGCATTGTTGCTCAATATATAATGGCTTTTCTTAAGCAAGCGACCAACCACTGCCTGCTCCACCTGTCTCTCTCTGTTTCCTGTGTCAGCAGACTTTTTTACATGGTAATCGCTCACATCTCTCATGTGGTTATTTTGGTGACCACAACTTTGCCGGCATAGACTGCAACACTATTTTACACACCAAAATGGGAACTACAAAAACCACTGAAAATAGGAAGGTTTGGACGACAGCTCTTTTTTAGCCATAAGACATTTAGCCATAAGGTACTTTTGAACAGTTCAAAATACACTCTAGAAACAGATGTGTTGGAAAACAACATAGTCTGTTGCTAACTAAATACATTAGTACCCCAAATATTATCAATGCCCACTTACAGATAACATGTTCTGTGTTACTTTTAATTTTTACTATCCAATCCCACTGAAGTTTTACACAGCTTTTAGTTCGTACTAAAAACAGAATAATTCTTTGTCTACAACGGTATTTAAAGAAAACTACCATACTTTACAACAATTCACTACTGTGTTTTTTCTTCTTTTTAGTCTTTTTTTTCTTTTCTTTTTTCATATATAATTTTATGTTTAGCAATAGCACACAAATATTTTGGACCCTAATTAAAAATAAGTAACTTGGTTAAAACAAAAATTTTACTTCACCGAACATGTCAAACACAAATTATTCTTCTGTTAACTTGACGTTAGAAGTTCAATTAACTCAAAAATTTAAGTCAACCAGGCTACTAAGTTTTTTTTCCTCCAGTCTTGTTTATTATATCAAACAAATAAGATACAGAGTGTGATAAAATTAAGTATAATGCAGTACAATGACATACTGAGAATTCAATAAAGAAAAAAAGCAACAATTTAAATAGAGTAAATAAGAAATATCAGTAGTACTGCAATCAATATTATTAACATTAATACCAAAGGCGACACAAAGGTACAGAAAGACAGTCCCTTTCACCATAACCTACTCCATTTCAGCACTGTAGCACATCCCCAATAGCCAGTTTAGTGTAATCCAAGAACTCACCCCAAACTTGATAAAACTTCTTAATCTTTTTTTATCTAAATAAGCTAATCTTTCAAGGGGGAGGATATTATATATTGTTTTATACCACTGAGTTATACTAGGTTGTGTAGACGAAGTCCAATTGACCAACATGCATCTTCTTGCAACAGCGAGGCACTACTGTGTTTTAAAAAAACCCTCTGTGATCTCGGGTGGGTGAGCGAAGAAGACCACTCGCTTGTCAGGAGCGCTGGACACGTGTTTATATGACGAATGCAGTTGTAGTTAACAGTACAAAAGATACAGACATTCTCTCTCTCACTCTCTCTCTTTCTGATATTTTGAACATTACAGGCTTAATAACTTTCATGCACAGCGATGTGCAATTCAGCAGTGGCTGCTTCGTGACACTGCTCAACTGCACGTCTGTATACACTGGCCATTTCAATGTATCACTTTTCTATATGATATGACTATGTAAACTATGTGTACAGTACATATACTTGTATATGTATATTTTTTCTCTATTTAGCTGCTCTCAGTATTTTTGTATGCATTTCACTTACTTGCACTGTGAACATAGGATCTGTTTTATGTTTGTTAGAATTTGTCACTGCTTCTTTACATTTTGTGCTTTTTTTTACTCAGTCCTTAGTATTTATGTAGTGTTTGTACAGTAACTTGTGGTCCAGAAGGTGGTGCAGAGTGAGAATTTTATTATGCAGTGTAACTGTCTTTTTCTCAATGCGTATGACAATAAATTGAATCTCTCTCAATGTGTAGTTAACATGAATAATTAAGAGCGCTTTGAAAATGTAAAGCACAAGTATATAAATAACTTTTGCTTTAGCACCAAACAATAAGACTAAATATATAGTAACAACAGTTACAACCAGTCCTAAGGAGATCTGAATACATGCACTTTTTTTATATTTGAAAAATGTTTTTTAAAACAAAAAGTTTAGTTAATGCTGAACAATGTTTCTGTATTTTTTCCATGATATGAGTATTATAAAGAACATTTCTTGAATTTTCAAGATTTCTGAGTGACATTTACTTCTGCTCTTAAAAGAAGTTATTGAATAATAAAGCAGTTATTGTGTGATTTTATGTTTTTAATTCTGAATTTGTTAACTAGAAGCAGCTGAAAGTGTCTGAAACACAGGATGGTTGTACCAGGCTGCTCTCTCTCCAGCTTTCCCTCCTACGCTATTCATCCTCACTCTTTTTTACCAGAATTACGGTGCGGTACTCTATTCGGTCTGGATAGTTTCAAGGCTGGGAAGGCTACATTCTTTCCTGAAAGCAATAACAACGTTCACTGATAACTCATGAATGGGTGTGTGTGCACTTGTACCTGGTGTAATGCCGTAAGTCCATCTTCATTAAACAGGTCTGGGCTAACACCGCTGTTCAGCAGCTCCCTCACTGTAACACACACACACACACACACACATTATATGTGTATGTACAGTATACATACACGCACACACAGACAAACATATAACTGGAATAACTAGTGATTAACCCCTTAAGACCTAACATGGGTGGCAATATGTTCACAGCATGTTATGTTTAATCTTTAATAACTTTACAACCTTTTGAGATATCAACGAACGTCTTTCCCACGTTAGGTATTGTGTTTCGTCCATCCTGCTGAAATGAAGAATATGTAGTCTACACTACACTGAGCAGTACTGCCCGTCCAACAACTGCTGACTGTGTTACAAAAAATGACCAAAGATACTGTTTTTATAATGAACATTGAAAATTTGTGTTAACAGGTAATACTGAGAAGTTTAGATTAATATTATATATTGTCAATATCATACATTTGTGTTATATTTTATGTTAGATCAGATAAATGGCCATTTACATAGACAGACAGGTAAGTAGTGGTTTCTGATTATTTCAGTATATATCATGGTGGAGTGTATATATATGCCCCTCACTTTTAAGAACCTTATTTAACAACTGAAGTAAATTTAAATAAATTTTTATTGTGCAAAATAGTAAAAACAGAACAGAACAACAAATAGATATATCTGTGGTGTATTCGCACATAGCAGCTTTTCTGGGCCCGGGCAAAAAAAAAGATTAAATATTGGTGTTAAATATTGTTCCACATCTAAATTTCATTTCATATGTACGATTCTTAGAGTTGAGTAAATATTACAGTCATTCACTCACAGAACCAGCTAAGTAGCGCCAGAGCTTTGGCTTGTTACAAGCAGCTCCAGAGACTGTGTCATTGTCTGATGCAGCTGACCTTTCGCTGCAGATGGTGTGACAGGAAACAAAGCACCACAAGCTGTCTGGTGTTCATGCTAGGCTAAAGGTTAACCTAAAGAGATCTGCTATTCCATCCATATGTCTCCATGTTTCTTTATATTCGTCCGCTCCCTCAACAAACCGCACATCAGACGGTAACCGGCTACTTAGCAGGATGACCCAGGAGAAACATCCCTGACTCAGCCATTCAGACAAATGGGACTCGTAAGCATATTTTTCACTCTTTGTCTGCTGCATTACCTGTGCTTATTTGTGGCATACCGGTATAAACGTTATGACAAGATTATGAGTCAGAGTCTGACTCCATGTTTGTTTTGGAATGCCCGCTTTTCACGCACCGCCAAATCATAAAGTATAAAATCATGCCCCACCCACAACTTAGAAATATGTCAGGGTTCAGTCCCAGCGCAGAGAAGAAGGCTTGTAATAGTTTGTGCCGGTACTGTAATGATGTCTCTCTGGTGCTGTGTGTACGAGGTAATTAGATCTGTCCTGTCATCGCTGCTCTAATGATGTGTTTATAACCAAAACTCATATTGCGATAACGATAAAAATTTATCGTGCAGCCGTAGTTAGCATTACACCATGTGTTGAACATGTTTTTTGAGTGTTCTATATAGCACCAAAAAGGGTTCTCATATCGTTACGATGTCAAGCTTGTAACAGAAGAACTCTTTTTGGTGCCCTTTTCAAAAAGAACTCATGGTTCTAAATAGAGATGAAACGGTTACCGGTTTCACAGTAAACCGCGGTAAAATTAATGACGGTTAGTAGTACCGTTTGAACTTTAAAGTATCATTAAAACCGCGGTCGATTACCGCGGTGTAAAAAACTCGCTGCACAGAATCAAACAAAGGCAGAATCATCTCTCAGACACAGCTCTGTGTGTGTGTAGAGGGGAAGGGGGAGGGGGAGGGGTAGAGAAGGGTGAACATGGGGGAATGTGTATATATATATATATATATATATATTTCAACCTTCTAAGAAGACCAAGTCTGACGTTTGGTCATGTTTTGGGTTTTATTAGGATGCAGAAGGAAAGTTAACTGAAGATGACCACCCTGTCTGCAGAACAGGCCGAAAGAAAATAGCTGCGAAAGGGGGCAACACATCCAACCTTACGAGTCATCTTCGCGACCACCACCCGCTACTTTTTAGAGAACGCAAGGTTAACTTTAACGGAGAAGTCTGTGGGGACTTTGAAACAGAAGAAATGTCATGGTCTGTGTGGTTTAACTTGTGCTTATGGTTCGTTAATAATATAAAATGAAGCTTTAAGCGTCAAAAAAAAAAAAAGAAAAACAATCGGTGAGTCAACTATGAATCGAAACTAAAGCCTTTAACACATATTTCTGTGGAGCAGAGTCTCCAAAATGAGCTCTATGTTAACAGTCACACAAGCTCCTGAACGAGACGCTGCAGAGGTTCAATCTGCACAGCTCCCCTTTCTCGCTTGCAGTGTTTACTGTCTGAGAAGAGAATTACACCGTCTCAAATCACAAACACGATCATCATTAACAAACAATTGAGTTTTAAATAGGGAATTTGTAACCTATTGTTAATATATTGTTGCTGTGATTAGCTAATTGTGCTAATTATTATTATTTACAACAGTAATAATAATAATAATAGTAATAACAGTAATAATAATACATTTGCTATTCTTTTGTTTACAGAGTATTGTAAGTAATACAAAATTAATACTACAAATGTATTTACTATATTTTTTTATTTTTTAAAGTGCATATTGCTGCCAATTCTATCTGTGTTAATAAAAAAGTTGGTGAAACGAGTTTCAGTTTGTGTATCAGTATTTATTTATTTATTTTACTTTTCAACGCTTTTGAACAATATCGCGATAATATCGATAATCGTGATCATTTTGGTCATGATAATCGTGATATGAAATTTTAATATCGTTTCATCTCTAGTTCTAAATAAAAAAACTGCCTGTACTAAAGAACCTTTGAAGAAGCTTTTTTTTGAGTGTGTGTGTGTGTGTGTGTGTGTGTGTAGCAAATGTTGGCTGAAAGTAGCTTCTTATTCGGCAGACTCTAAGTTTAATTTTCAGCTCCATCTTAAATGTAATGTTGCACCATTTTAGGTGTCAAATGCGCACAAGAAGAACTTCAGTTTCATGCTAAGGGATGGGGGAGTCGCTGGTGGGACCAGCATTTAAATGACACACTTCTTAATGTATATATTTGTATTCAAATGTATACAACTGTGGCTCATTTGTGCAGATAAATGTGGTCCCTCAAATTTGTTGTTAGACACTGTATTGATTTTCTGAGTAAACTCGCTTAGCTTCTCTTCCTACTTCCTACCTCTGGTGGTCTTACTCAAGTAAGAGTTCTATCTCCGAGCCCACTGCTGTCAACAACTACGGTACCTGTAGTTTACAGTATAGATATGACTGCATTTGATAGGTCAAACAAAGAGGCATAAGATGCTTTTGATTGATCAAACAAAGTCATGTAAGATGCTTATGATTGGCGAATAGAGCTATCTAAGATGCATTTGAATGAAGCACACAAAATGTGCACTGAATTAAAAAATATAGCATAGATGAATGTAAACCCCACAAATACTCAAGTAAGAGTACACAGTACCCCTCTTTTAAAACAACTTGTAAAAGTGCAGTTTAAGCAAATGTGAGGGAGTAAATGTAGTGCGTTGCTTCCCACCTCTGGTTCTAAACCAAATCGACTATTGTATGACCTGAATTAAGACCTGGATGTGATTTGTGTGGGTTAAGAGAAGTTTTGGGGATGTATTTGTGGAAATAGTTTGGGAGACTACTTACTTGTAGTGTTTGTTAGCAGCATTAGCCCTGTAGCCCCACTTCAAAACTAACAGACCAAACACTACACTGATGGACTGCATTTGGGGTAAGTGGAAAATCATGTAAATATGATTTTTTGCTGAACTATTCCTTTTTTTTATTTTCCATGGTATATAAGGTGTGGACCAAACCACACACTTTAATGTAGAAGCAAAAGCCACAAGGAAGTTGCAAAATAGCTCATGATGACTGGGTTAAAACTGCTCAAAAATGAGATAAGATGCAGGGTAGATATCTTTTGGTTTTGTATAAATAACCAGATTTACCTTCCTCCTTTTATTTGAGTAAACACACTTATGGAAAGTTAGGCAAACCTAATTTTGATGGACTGTCAGGACATTTGTTACACAAGTTTCTACAACATGGGACAAAAAAACTGAATAAAACAGAAAAAAAAGTGAAAAAAATGAAAAAAAAAGTGAAAAAATAAATAAATCATTTAACTATTTTATCCCTTTTCTGACTTACATGATCCTATAAACATCAGAGCCGCTCTCTTCTCCTGCCTCTAACTTTGTCATGTGTGCCTGATAGGGTTGTGGTGATCCGATACTCAGTATTGCACTCCGAGAATTCTAAAATACATCGGTTTGGAAATACCTGTATCTAGAGCTGGGCGATATGGCCAAAAACGTTGTCACGATAAACAAAATTCATATCGTTCGATATCGATACATATCGCGATAAATGTCAAATCATTATTTCTTTCACGTTTGAAGGCTGATTTTGCTCCTGGGTGGTTAATTGTGGTTTTAAACTATCACTTATGGTCCGATCATGACAAACACTCGGCAAACAGTGGAACATTTCACTAATCTGTCTTGGGGCAGTGGGAGAAAGTTTCTGAGCTGTTTTTATCAGCTGGAAAAGCACAGCTGCCATTTTTGTAATAGTCATGATTTAAGAAAGAAAACAGATTATTTTTAGCTGTCTGGTGTCGAGCGCTCGGCTACCCCGCTAACAAACGCTAAACAAGTGGCCAACAACAGTGCTAAACTCTTTAGTTTCTCAACAACGTCAACTCGGTTCGGGAGGTCACTGCTGTCACTCCTACCACATCCATGTCAGAGCAGATCACAGTATTCAGACACCAGCTAGCGACGGCTGGGTTTCGCTATACTATCGCAGTAGTTTAAGGGGTGGACCGCAGTATATCTGACGTTCGCTGTGTAAAAGCATTATCTGCAGTGT
The DNA here is from genome assembly GCF_904425465.1 of Colossoma macropomum. Lineage (NCBI taxonomy): Eukaryota > Metazoa > Chordata > Actinopteri > Characiformes > Serrasalmidae > Colossoma > Colossoma macropomum. The sequence continues at coordinate 11,873,219 of NW_023494790.1, forward strand.
GAATCTCTCGCACCAGTCACAGAGTCCTCCTTTTAGGTATGTTTAAACTGAAAGCAGTGATTTTGTGTCTTGTTTGATCTACAGTATCATCAATTCTCCGTGTTTTGGAGTGACTGAGCGCTGCTTCAAGTTAGCCAGCAGCTAAAAACAGCTAGCCTGGAGAGACAGCGCTCTCCCGCTCTCCAATGCCTCACAGCTTCCTCAGTTTACTTTCGAACATGAACCACTTCTTTCTTACACTTTCGTTGCTTGAGAATGCACTAATACTAAAATATGACGGTTTGGCGCTGCAGACGTGATTTAACACCAATAAAGTTGTTAGGAGGCACGGAAAGAGGCGAGTTCGCTGTAGGTCAGTACAGATACGCCACTGACCTCGTCACTCACACTCGGTCACAGGAGAACAGATCGCCGGTCGCTCCGCTCAAACAGGGACTGTGTAACTCCGCGTTTCAGCCGTTGCTAAAGACTCATCTTACTCATGGCCCCCTCCCTCTCTAATCATGTAGAAAAACTCGGAAGTGCGCCCTCTCCTGGCGACAGCAGAGTAGTGTCGCTTTCCTTGCAGTAGAAAACGCCACCAGGGCTTTCGCTAAAACGTGGAAGTGTGAGAATGGTGTATTATATCGAACATTTATCGAACCTGTCTTATCGCTCTATTGAGGAAAAGTTATATCGCGATACTTATCGTTATCGTTTTATCGCCCAGCCCTACCTGGAGCAGTACTTAAAGGTCAGCAGACGGCAAAACTGTGGAACCTCGAGATAAAGTCGTATGTAAGCTACAGTTAGGGAACATCTCGATAATATGCACCCAAATGCGTCAGATTCAGTTCCACCTCAATTTTACGTTCCCCCAAATAAATCATGGTCACGGGCATGCGCATTCACGCAGCACTGAAACAACGGAAAGTGAAATGGGTAAGAAAGTCTTATACCCTCAATTTAATAAATACAATCGGCCGCAAAATGAAGATGTACAACTTTCTTGAACTTTTTTTACTTTCTGAAGCTGCAGTATTGTATTCTTCGTGCACACTCCAGAGGACGTGATTTGTGAAGCTGAATGTGAATTTCAAGGGCAAATGAATCAGACGCACTCGTGTTGTATCCGTTTGCCCTCTTACAGACATGATGTGCAAAAACAGATATTCAAATGGTTCGAACTTGTGTGTTTGTTAGTTTCTGTCTCCGACCAACAGTTAAAATTTTCAGGTTCCTGTAAAGTTCATTTTACCTGAATTAATAAGGACACTTTCACACCTATCTTGGTTGGTGATGACCTAACAAACTTTAGCTTGTTCTGATTTGACAGGTGTAAACGCTCGTTCTGTTGTTTGGTGCAAACCCAAGTACTGTGACCAACCAAAAATCAAGGGTCTCAGTCGGCTTCTGAATGAACCCTGCTCACTGCTGGTGGATATCCATTTGTGTAATGGTCCATGCCAAATGAGTGAAATCAACATTACACTCTTTACGGGAGCTCATATTGTTCTTGGAGCAATGGCACGAGCTGCTTCTAATAATGGCAGACCAGCAGAAAAATAATAGTTAAGCCATGCCTTTGATTTTGGCACATGGATTGCAGAACGCAGTGCATCAGAACATTTAAACGAACAAACGATAAAGACGCAAATTTTAAGTAAGGTTTTTTTTTTATTATTGCTTTGACTGTGACATACACAGACATTAAATGTCTACTTTCATGGAAAGTAGTAGTTTTTGGCTCATATGGTGACAAATCCGAGAGTAACAGAGCCCTTGGATTCCTGTAAAACTTCTGATCAACAACTTCTGATTACTAGCAAGTAACAAGAAATTCTTGTTACTTTTATGGTATTTATGTTTATTTGTATCTATTCTAATATTTTTTGGAGAAACTCAATAACAGCCAAAATAAAAGTGTTCACATTCAGTTTCTTGGTAAATGTTTTAAGCGAGAAGTCTGTGAAGTGCTTTTTGATGCTTTGTCAGCAAAATTAGATCCTATGAAGGGAATCACACTTCTTTTTTAGAAGGGAAATTAGAAATAAAAAAAAAAATCAACATAGACAAAAACAGAGCAGAACAGTTTTTTTACGTTACAGCTTTCTGAATACAACCAAGAAGCCATCAACAGATATTAGAGCAGCTCGATATTTACATAGAATGCAATGTGTGATAAAGATGTTGGATATCACACTGATGATACGAGAAGTGATAAAATTACTATTAAAATAATGTGTCTCTGGCTGAATGTAGTGTCTGTTTTGTAGTTGGCCGTTTGGCCGAATGGTTAAGTTACTCGTTTGAGATGAAGAGCCCGAGTATGAGAAAGTGACCGTTCCCTCTCACGTCTGGACAGCTCTCTGTTTTGAACATCCCGCTGATGACAAAAAGTCACCTACATGGGGCAGAACCAACCAAACAGTTTCATCAAGGTGATGTCTGATTGAGTTGAGATGATTTATGCTAGAAACGCTACAATCATCACGGTTTCCATTTTTGTAGATGATCGTTTGTAGAAATCTCAGGAGATGATAAACAATCTGTACAAACAACTTGAACTGCAATCCAGCAAGAGGCTCCAGACGGCCCCTGATATGCTGAACACAAAAATGCACGGCTGATCACCCATGTGGCACCTACGGCTACAACTACTACAAGTGTTGTACAGAGTCCAGCTCATGGGGACATCTGCAGCTCACCGATATAGAAAAGCAAAGCCAAAAGTGGACACTACTGCCATGCTAACTACGCCTGTGACAAATATGGTAGAAGTTACAACAGGTGCTACACTGATTACAGTGACACCCAACAAGCATGCTGCTCTCAGAACGACTGCCTTTCCACCATAAATGACAAAGCTCCAGGCCTGACCATCCCTGTGGCCACCATGCTGAGTCTTACTTGTGGTGCTGAACCACTGACGACAGCTGGGCTTACCGTTGCAAGAGCTGTTGGTACTATTAAAGCAGTCAGACTCCAACCACAATTCATGCAACACCTTTGTCCCCCCCCAGACAACTACCTTGAAGCACAATCCATTCACACATTAGATCAGATAGTGGAGCGCAATCTGCACAAAATATGCATCCAATGAGGAATCCGCCTGTGACAAGTTATCAGAGCGGCTCTTTACGGGTGGTGTTATGGGTGGGAGGCTCAACACCACATCACACTAAATAAATTACCTAAAGAAACTAGCACTCATTGCTTTTTTTGGGAGGATATAGAAGGATTTTTTTTTTGGGAATATGAAAGGACTTAACAGTATATTAGTATTTATGTTTAAGCTGAGTATTTTTAAAATCTCAAGCGCAAGCTAAAATGTCTTACTGCCTCTCGTTCAATTTGACCTGCCCTCTTTTTGGACTGGCTTTCTAGTGGAGCTTTACTGCTCAAGTTGAACATTTTTCAACTCAATCCACAATGAACTGCGGTGGAAAAATCTTTGATCCATGGTGAAAAAAAACAGATAAAGAATATCCCATTCCTCTAACCTCGCTAAACGACAAGATGTTTCCACCCTTAGTTCTCCTGCTTTCTCGATGTTTTTTTGCACCACATTCTTAGTTAAACTCTAGAGACTGCTGTGTGTGAAAAAGTGATTTAGATCACACCCCCCCCACTCTGGATGAAGCTCTTGATCCACATGATGCAGAACTGAGCAGATGTACATGTGCTTCTAATCAAGTGGCCGGTAAATGTATATCTGTCATCCTATCTATCCACCATGTTCTCTTTCTACCTTTGAAATTTTACATTTTCAGCTACCCAAAATGTAGTCGATCAGCCAATACATGTTTGGTGTCTAAAGTTTTAAAAATTAATTAAATATTATGATGTTTTTCCATCTCTGATCTTTATTCCTCCCTTCTCCCTCCTCTTACCTTCCTCCAGGTCATTCCTGGCTGCAGCCTCCAGCAAGGTGATGTTGTTGGGGAAGGTCACCTTCTTGCCACTGTCCTTCTTACTCTTTTTCTCCCTGTCGCTCTTCTGCGAAGCTTTTCCTGCTCTGGCGTTTTCTTTCTCCATCTGAGCCCAGCCTTTGAGCTGCTGGGCCCGGCGCTTCTGCGCATGCTTTCAGACGCTCTGTGGCAGACAGCCGCCCGACAGTGGTCATTTCTGCAAGAAGCTCTGCATGCTCTGCCATTTCCTCAAACTCACCACTCCCACCACCCTCTTCACACTAGCTTCAAATGCCGGTACAGCTTTGGGTTTGATAAGCTTGCTCAAGTTAAGGAAGACATTCCTCGGTTTAGCTCACCTTGTCTCAGCAGTCAGATTAAAATCAAGGCAGTGGCAGGCAAGTGATGACGGTGCAAGTTCAGCAGTTCAGACAAAAGACATCAACTTGAAATCAATAAACCCGCCCGAAGTAAATGAGTTGTTGAAGTAAGGAAGTAGGTGGTGAACGAAGCCAAAGGAAGGGCACTCCAGGTGCATCAAAGCAAAAGTCTGCTCCATGCAGTAGACCCAGCTGGGGTAGGCACAAAAGTTGAGGACTTTCTCAAACTATTCAGTGATATCCCAACACCAGAGGACCATTCCAGAGATATGTTTTGAGAAGAAGGTGATTGGATGCCTTCATGGTGATGGTGTGAACCTTCAACAGTGCTTTTCTCCCACCATCCTTATGGACACTAAAGGTAAAAAATAATAATAATAATAATTCAAATCAGAAGCACGAAAATGGTTCACTAGATTCTTATGATGAAACTGCTTCAGTCACAACGCAGTTATAATCCCAAAGCAGGTCCATTTCCACAGTCACTGAGGAATCCTCTGGAATCAAATCCATGATGGCACCACTCACTGTAGATGACCAACTTCAATGAGCTCCAGTGAAACTGACATACAGACTCTCAGATGTGTGTCAAAAAGAGACACCCCCAAAAAGACGATCATGTTAACAGGTGTGTAGAGCAATTCAGTCCAGCAAAAAGAGGCTCTAAAAATGCAGCATGAAGTTGGTGTTGGAACTGGGACACACAGGGAATTACAAGGAGTCTCAGGAACAGGAGCTGAAGCTGTTAATCTCCATTCCACCTTCCACATACAGCCAGCAACACTCTCTTCTAACCTGGAGCCAAGGACCTAAAGAGGTAGAGAAAAAAAGAAAAACAATACCGTTTAAAAACAGCACTAAGTTTGCATTATCTAACTGATAGTTATCTAGGTCAGTAGTTCTCAAACCGGTTCCCCAGGATCCCTAGACAGTCCACGTTTTTGCTCTATCCCAGGGGTGTCCAATCTTATCTGCAAAGGGCTGGTGTGGCTGCAGGTTTTCATTCTAAACCAGCTGAAACACATGATTCTATCTGTTTAATCAGTTGGTCTCAGTCTTCAAACAGCTGATCACGTGTGTGCTCTCCTGCTTTGTTGGAGTGAAAACCTGCAGCCACACCGACCCTTTGTTAGTAAGACTGGACACCCCTGCTCTATCCCAATGCATTGCAAGTTGGGTTAAAGCAAAAATGTGGACCATCTGGGGGTCCCTAAGGACCTGTTTGAGAAACAGTGATCTAGATAAATCAAAATTTACTTAAAAAATATATCAAAACTCCCTCTCACTCTAAATGTATTGTATAAGTCACAACATGTTTGGTATCTGAAGCCTGCTTCTTCTCTTTTGCACTGGAGCTATGAAGCTAAAGAAGCAATGCAAGCTTATATCCCACCAATGTGCAGTTGCCTAAGTATTGTCAAAAGTGGGCTCCCAAGTGGCACATCTCTATACGTGCTGCCCCTAGTATCAGGAGATCATGAGGTGGATCCCCGGTGATGCCACTGCCGGGAGTCCAAGACGGCGTGGCTCCAGTCTCTCTGGGTTGGCAGAGCGACCCTCCCTCTCTCTTAGGCTCATCAGCACAATGCTAGCTACCTTCTGTAACAGAAATGGCAGTCAGCTTTCTCCACCAAAAGCACTGAGCTGTCCAATGATGTCAAATAAGTAAAGATATAGTGGCTGACTTCACATCTCTCAGAGGAAGCATCGAACTGCCAATGACTAAATTGGAGAGAAAACTGATCAAAAATCACCCTCTCGCATCAAAAAAGGCTCAGATGTTTGGACAAACTAACACCCTGTCATGCAGTGTCAGAAACCACATTTTTGCAGTTTATTACTGCACTATATATATATATACACACACACACACACACACACACACACATACATATATTCGCACCGCATATCTATATTTTTTACCACTCTACCATCCTTCTGCACTTGTATATTACACTTATATGTAAATAATACTGTATTTTGCACTTCTGGTTAGTTGATAACTGCATTTCATTGGCTCTGTACCTGTGCTCTGCACAATGACAAAGTTGAATCTAATCTAATCTAATTACTTAACCCTTTGACATAGTCTGAAACAAGTGCATGTACTTAAGCTACTACTACTTGTTAGTTACATTTACCTCACAACCCCAAGGCAAAACTAAAGAAACAAACTTCAAACACCAAACACATATTTGCTGATTGAATATATGTGGGGTGGAAAGTGGAAAACTGCAAATTTGATGTTGGGCCAACTCATTACTTTAGTATTACTTCTGTATAACAGAACCAATATATGTTGGTGAAAACTCACAGCACAGAAAGTGTGGAATGACGAGAGTAAGGCAATAGCACTATTGTGCAATCCTAAAACAGAAAGCTGAAGTAGTAATCATTCCTACTCTGCTACGAGTAGTAACTTGAGCATGGACTGGCTTTCATTAATGATTGACAGTCCGTGTAGCACCTCTGCACCTACAACGTATCACAATTAGGGAGTGTAGCTTCTCATGGCTAATACCCCTTACTCACAAGCCTTTATCCTCGGTATGTGTGTTTGCACTGGTTCATATTTCTGCTTCACTGACTGCACCAACTACTCTTTCCGTCATCAGCTTACTGGAGCCTATTCTCAAACATCTTCCTAATTTCGAGCTTCTTCAGTTTCTTTCTCACTCACTCTCTCTCTCTTTCTCTCTCCCTCACTCACTCATTCTCTCTCTCTATCAAGATGGATCTCACGTTAGACGGCACTCTCCAGGCATCGCATGCATTATTAAGCAGCAGTGAGAGCCGAAGGAAGGTCAGCTAGACGCCCGAATCACTAGATCTATGACAATGTATTAGGGCTGCACAATATATTGTTTGTTAATGATTATCATGATATCAGCCAGAAGGCTAAAATATGCCATACCATAACAATTGTGTGTAGGGCTGTCATGATTATGCAATGATTAGTTGCCAATTTGCATGATTAAGGAATATTTTAAATTCTCCTCAGTCAGAAAAAAACCCTGATGCACACACACTTTTACTATGGAGTGTTTTTTATACAGTACTGTGCAAAAAGTCTTGGGCCACCTAAGCAAACTGTTTAAAAGCATTTGGCAGTATAGAATATACCACTATATATTACCAGAATAAATACAAAGAAACATTGTTTTCCAAAGTTTGTTTATATTTTATGAGTTAGTGACAATAAGATGAGTTTAGTTCCAGATTTCGCCCCAAGCCATCGCATTAATTAAAATCCACCACCAGCAAACCTGATTTAATTTAATAATTGGATTGATTGGACAAACCAGGTAATGGATGATACCAAAGTAACACTGCACTTCTTCAAAGAGAGTATACTAAAACAATGACATACATGAAAGCATTATTATATTAATATTATTTGTATTTATTTTAATAAATGTTTTTTTCTGAACACGTAAAAGCGTACTGTCCAAATAAATAGCTTTTTACACATATTTTTCCCCAGTTACCTAAAACTTTGGCCCAGTACCTTTTGCATTATTTCTTTCTATAGGCTTCCTAGTTTATCTTTCTCCCATAAAGAACTGTGGAATCTTTGAAAGGCAATGCAAAGTAAGCTACAGCTCAGTTAAGTCGGATACAAAATTGTTGGATACAAAATACCAGCAGATTATCCAGCTGCATGTTTGATTAAAAAAAAAACGCAATCAGTCCTGTTTTTATTGGATTTAGTGCAGTGTGTGAAATGTTGACTACAGGAAACTGGATTCATAGTTTAGACAGTATTTTTAAAATGTGGTCCTACTAAGTCTGTTTTTTTTTTTCTTTGTTTATTCCAAAGCATGCATGCCTTCTCTAAATAGCCATATGCTAGCCATAAACAAGCCATATGTATATGGCTATTCAAATAAGGCACGTATGCTTTGGAACAAACAAAGAAAAAAAAACAAAGTTGAGATTAGCAACTTTCACTAGCATGAACATATGGACAAAGCTTCTGTTTGCCAGGATACAGTGACACATTCACACTGACTGCAAGTCTACTGTGCAGTGTAACGCAGGGTGACCTCCTAGAACCCATGTGTCAAACACAAGGCCGAGGGGCCAGATCAGGCCCGCCACACAATCCTATCCAGCCTGCAAAAGTATTTTAATTTTCTATTAAAATCCGCCCGTTTCACTGTGTGTTGCACTACAGTTCCCAGCATGCACTGCAACGTAATGTGCTCCAACTCTCCTACCCCAACAACAGTCTATCGGACAGCGGTTACACCTCAATTCTACACAATTCTGTGTATGCATATCACCAAAAAACTTCTTTTCCTCTGGCCCACAGATGAAATTTTCTAATATGGCCCTTTTACTAGTTGACACCTCTGTCTTAGGATGAACTGTTCTAGGTGAGACTCCCCCACACAGTAAGGATTTACTCAGGACAGACATGGAAAACTTACATGTACACTAGAACTGTATATAATGTACAATGTTGATTTTGTCTTTGAGATCTAAGCATTGAGTCTGTTTTCTCCTCTTGACTCAGTAATGCTACTTCTATTAATATTAACAAAGTTATCATACATAGTGTAGGTTACTTTATTTTTGGTGAATTTGAAAAAAAAATGTACTCAGTTTTCTTTAAATGTGCATTACTGTTTTGCTAGTGCATATTGTCTGTCACAACTTTAGAAATGCTAAATATCGTGATGCTTACTGTGAAACGTAAAACTGCCTTCAAGCACTGTGATAGTTTTTTATGATGACGTTTTGCCATATCACTAACCCTCAGTGCATAACTGCCTTTTCACAACTGTTGAAAATGGCCCAGCCTATCAGCGACAAGAAATTAACTAATGTTTATTGAAGACACTCCCTTCTTCTTTCCCCTCACTGTCTCAATCAAACTCTTTCTCCATCAAACAGTGGACCTTTTCAAGTCCTAAATGCCAAAAAAAGAAAAGCTCACACACCCATGAACATAAACATTCAGCAAACACAGGCCTAAAGCTACATCTAAAGAAAGTCTACATGGGCAAACATGCAGTATTGGAAAAGCCAAACTCCATGGACACAGTTTTTCCACTGGACATAGCGGAATGGCACAGTACAGTCATTAACTTTCCACGTACCCCAGATGTAGTCAATCGGACAGGACATGTTTGGAGTCCAAATTTTGCTTCGTTAGTTTAGATTTGGAGCTACAAGGCTAGCACTGCTAGCAAACACTCAAAAAATGCAATAATCACCCAGATATTTTCTCTAAAAAACATCACCAAAACATTTCTCAACCCGCATCCAGATCTTAAGGTCAGGAATCAGAGCAGGTATTCACACATATTGTCACAAATACTGATTCTAGATCAGCACTCCTACTCCTGAGGTGAAACTCCTACTCCTGAGGTAGTTTGTGAATACAGACCCTGCTGTCTGAAGGGGCTGTTTGTTTTTATAGCTCACAGTAAATTGTACTGTGTCCTAAACCACACTGACAGGTCTGTGTGACATTAATGAAGACCTGGATGCAGTTTGAGTGGGTTGAAAGAAGTTTAGATGATGTTTTTTTTCCCCCAGAAACTATTTCAGCTACTGAATTCTGGTGTCAGCAATGTTAGACTTCAACAATGCACTTCAACAATGGCTTTGCCAACTGACTACATTTGGATTAATAGGAAAATTGTTCAGTAGCAACAATGGAGAAGCCTGAAGTTCTGATTCCCCTTTCATGCCATTTTTGGTTTTATGTGAAGAGTCACAAGCAGTGTGAAGTGATTCAGCCTAGATAGTGTTTTTTTAGGTGGCTGACAGGGACGATGCATAGCTAACAATTCTGTGCTGACTGAATTTGACCAGTCAGTGGTCTGTTTTATTTCGAGCTCCACCTATGCATCCCAGTTACTCAGGTACACACATGATTGTAGAAAAAAAAAACTTTTTTTTCTTGTTTTAACACCATTTGAAATCACTTTCTGTCCATGTGTGAACGTGTGAAAGTTTCATGATAAAAGAACCGATAGAAATGCCCCAAAATTTCTTTTTTCTTAAGGACAGCGATGTTACACAAATTTATTGTGCAGTTATTTGTCCTTTAGCTCCCTGTACCATAGATTAGCACACAAATTCTCAGAACAGCAAGAAATAACATAAAAGAAAGCCTTGGATTCAGGAACAGGAGATTAGGAGACCATAAAAAAACAGCATGACGGGTAGCACAAAAATTGTAGGTAAAAAAAAAGACCAGAACGCCATCCATCCTGTATGCTACACCACAGAAACATTGCACTTCAACATTTCACTTACTGTGGCCAATATGATATAAATCAGCAGATTGTGCTACACTAACTCCCATGATTTTCCACAGCACTGAAGCAGGAAGAAAAGGAACATTATTCATCCACCACTAAGCAGATTTAAAGAAAGGGAAAGGAGGGCAGAAATGAAAGCATGGAAAGAAGGGAAGGAGAGGAAGAGGTGAGGCTCCTTCCTCCAAATCCCTAATCAGAGTTTAAGGCTGGATCAGCATGCTAGCATTAGGAACAGACGATTAAAAATAGGCTAATTATGTTAAGATTATAAGATAAAGGACGTCATAGCACGTCGTAAAAGTGATGTCTAGCCTACCATCACATTTCTCTACAACAGGGGTTTCCAAGCCTGGTCCTGGTGATCTTCCACCCTGCAGAGTTTAGCTCCGACCCTTATCGAAAACACCTGGGGTATCTGATTATTAGCACCAAGTGTGCTGGATCTGAACCCTCCAGGGTGGTAGATCTCCAAGACCAGGATTGGACACCGCTGCTCTACAACTTCCATCTGCCATGATCTGTAATGAGCTTAAAGTCAATCTGAAATTAATAATTACGTTTTTTGTCCTCTTGTTAGTTCATGTCCCTGGTAATAATGAGCACCACATATCATATAATGTCATCTGATAGACTAAATTCTTGTTTTTCCATAATCTTCCATCAAAATGTAAAGACCTCTGCCTGTCTCAAAAACATCTTTGATTTTTGATTATATCCCTATGCCCCAGTGAACAGGGAAAAAACTATTAACCATAATACTTCCCCCTTCCCACCATGCCCAACACATCATCAAGAGAAAACGCTCAGTTAGCTCAGAGACGTCCCTGACATCATTTCACTCAGAAAGAAAATGCGTTATGATTTCCGCTTCACACTGACTTTAACGCCTCCCAACCCCCACATGAACTACTGACCTATTTCCTAAAGTTGTAATCCTGCCTTACAATCATACTGAACATCTTTTACACCGTCGTCTTTCTTTCGGCCGCTGCTTTTCTCAGTCTGATCCCAGTGCCTCTGTTTAATCTTCCTTGCAAGCTTGTCGTAAATGTCTAAAGTCAAGTTTATTATGGTCATCTGCATTACAAGATATCACGCACATTACAAGCAATGAAAAACCATCTGTCCCACTTTTAATGCTTGAAAAATAAATTAAAAGTAAAAACACACACAAAAAAAAAACAATAAAACAAATTAAAATAAAATAAACCAGTTTTTGTTCTCATGTTCTTAAGGAGGTTTTCTTCCTTGGTAACACTCGCATGTCCTGTAGTGCGGCCTAACAAGAATGACTGCTTCTTCTTTTCTTACAGTGTAGAAACCACAGCAAAATGTGACAGCTTTCTCAGAACTCAAGTGCAACCACAAATGATGAACTCAAAAGTGGCAAAGTGAGGTTCACCTCATTTCTTAGTGCCAGCAAGAGGAAGGAGCAGAAACAAAATCCACCCATTTCAATTAGCCTTTGTCTATTCGGCCTTGCCATTACTCTTTGGTGAGGACTGTTGATTGCCCAGTGCCACCTTAAGCGAAAAGCCTCTAGGATTTGTTTAATGCTTTTAATGATTTTTGATCACTGCATAATCCCACTGATGTCTCCATTATTACATTAACATGTAAAAAAAAAAGCAAAAATCAGGAAAACACACTGGACTTTTGGTTGGTACTGTAGGTGCCACTAAACTTCCACTACATACTAAGTTAATGGGTTTTAATGTGTATTTAAAGGCCATATTTCATTTGATTCTCATAGTTTCATCTACAGGGTCTAAATGCCTTTGCAAATTGATGTATATTTCAGGGAGCCACCCAATCTGCTGCAAGAGATAATAACCAAAGGCGGTGGCTCACGAGGCCCCGTCATGGCCCTCAGTCTCTTCCACCCTAAGGTCAGATTTTTGACACGATGGGCTAATCACTGACAGACTTTGAACCTGCCACTCCTTGGAACACGTGAACATGTTAATATTTCTCCACAAGGATAAAGAAGAGACCATGTGGTGCAAGTTTGTATAATTCAGCTGTTTAGGACTATTTGTTAAGCCCTACTGGAGCTGGATTAGTTTTAAAATATTTTCAGTGATGGGCTTAGTAGAAGGAGAATGAAATAAAACATATGCCAGAGTGGTTGAACGAGCCCACTTTATAGGCCTTATGCTATTCTGTCTTTTATTAACTGGAGGTTTGTTTTTGTCGTTTGATTGTTTGGAACCATTTGGAACTGAAAACCTCTTAAAAGTTTAATTTAATCTCTTAGTATAATATATGTGACTTGGCAATGCAAAAATAGACTGCACCAAAGAATGCTACTTGCAAACTAGCACATATTCAACAAAGTTTGCCTTATTACAAAGGACAAGAACCAGAACCAGTTTACTCCGAGTAAAGCAAGGAAAATGTACTCTTTCCTACAGCTGTTAAACATGCCTACTTGCCTCTGACAGCATCTAGAAGGTGAGAGGAAGTTCTGAAAGACCATATGCACTTTGGGGAGCGGCTGCATTGTTTCCCCTTAGTTATCCTAGCTAACTAATCTTTTAAATCAATTGCAAGACTTTAATTATATGTTATATAGGCAGAAGTAAGCAAAACAGCTTAACATTATTGCTAAGAAGTCAAACATCTCACTGTAGCTGTATTATTGTCTTGAAATTGTCATTATAATGGAGAACTTGGATTGCTCAAGCAACAGAAACGACTCATCAGATGAAGAAGACAAGTTTTCTACTTACACAGCATCATAAAAGGAATAGAAATAATGATTTAATTCATTATTATCAATTAGCGTTCTGCACTCTTCTCTCCATGATCTGAAACTCCAATCCAGGTTTTACTATTGCTTTACAGAAGTGCTGTGTGAGAGTTTAGGTGGTAAAGTTTGAGGCTCTGGCTCGGCTCGGCGCTCCATGAATAAAGCCACTGTGAGGTCTAAAGTGAAAGACAGCATTCATGTCAGTGTTTATGTTTTCAAAATTTGGTATGCGTTTCTTTTTTCTGTGCCAAAACTCAGTGTAGGTTGGCACCCCATCTGGTACAAAAGAAAACTCACCAAGATACACAGAATATGTGACTTCAATAGACCGCAATTTTAAGTAACAAAAAAAATAAATATTTTGATATTTTTTGATAATTTTGTCCAGATTTACTGAATATTCAAATTGTCTAATTGTCCCAGCCCTAGACATAAAACACACAAGTTTTATGCTGTAATTGACATTTAATTGATAAGGCATTCAACCTCCACCCACCACACTGTGCTTTATGAACAGTAGGCATCATTAGTAAGCTGAAGTCATGAGTTGGCTGGATACTAATAGGGCTGGCTAACACGCTCATTGAATTACATTTAGTCTCATTAATATCCACCTCTTGTTACACATTTGTTTACAGCGAAATCAGCCTACTGTTACAGATTTCTTTACGCTACTATATTTACTCATTTCTTACACTGATGTGTCTGATATTTCTTGCATTATTTAAACATGCTCTCCATATAAAAGGCATACTGACTGAATCGAGGCACATACGGTCTGGCTTAGGTGTTTTTACACTGTAAAAAGATGGCAGAAGTTCATCTGAAGTGTTCTTGGGGCTTAAATTGATCAGAAACTTTGCTTTGTTCATATAACTTATTTACTTTAGTTTGCATTTATAGCTAGTTCAGTGCAACTCCGAAAAAACACTGCCTGTTCAATCAGCAATGTTATTTTCATTGTAGATTTTAAGGAAAACATAGAAACTAAATCTAAAACGAGGAGTGGTTTATTTCTGTCCACTAATTCATACCTTTTCCATGCCCAGCATACTGCATTGTGACAACTTCAAACTTCAGAGAAGAGCTGCAACAGTCAGTCAACATCAATTACAGAATTGATGTGTCCTTCAGTTCTCGAAAAAAATGTATGAGCCATGCGTTTATTCACCTACAGACAGCAGTGATAAAATAAATAAATAAATAAAATAATAAAACATTTCAATATTTATTGATTATTTTTCACAATATCCAATCATCCCAGCCCTAGATATAAAACACACAAGTATTATGCTGGAAATTAACCATAATAAAATAACCACGTGGCAGAAGGCTTTATCACATTTTTTTCAAGCTTTTATTTTCTGGCAGGGGTCAGCATTTGAGTCTATACAAGATACTAGATTATGGAGGTAATTGTTCAACTGGGAGTGGCTGCGGTAACCGCAGTGGTAAGTGTATTTGTAATTTGGCCAATCATCCAAACACCCTGTCTGCCAAATGACTTCTGTTCTATTACACCATTAAAAAAAAATCTATTGATGTACGTACACACACACACACACACACACACACACACACACACACACACACCCACACACACACACACACACAAAGCTAAACTGAGCTGAAAAAGGCTAGGATAGTGATGTTAGCTGAGGTAACACACCATCAGCATTTATCTGTTTACCCAAAAGACCAGCTGAGCAACAGCAATGAAAATCACAGACTATGAGCAGAAACATACCGTTCCAAGTTGTGGCGGGTGATGTCTGCAGGTTTCACACCCTTCCCAACGAACCGAACTGTCAGGCTTGGCTGATGTTCATCCTTAAATGAGGCTTAAGTTGGCTTCCTATTCACCAGCTTCTTAAATGAATCTTCTGCTCCACCTTAAATGCTACAGCTTGTACAGAGCCAGGACATAATTGTGGCACCATTTAAGGTGGAATGGAAAATTCTCAAAACAAGCTGGTGAACAGGAAGTAAACTTCAGCTCCCACATCTTTAGCAGGATCCCAGACAACTTCAAATTCAAAGTTGATAGTTTGCTCTGCACATTTCACTCCAAACAGCTTCTCAAACTCTGCACAATATCAAGCAGCTTTGCTCAGTGTGACACTGCAGAGAGGGGCAGTTCCAACTTTATTAGCATCACAACCCTCAAACTGCAACCTGTAACGAGCAATGCTGTGAGATCTACTTTTTGATGGTTAAAGCCAGATCATCTTAAATTGAAAGTCTGATAGTGAACTAGCAACTTTAATTTACTCTGTGCTGTTGTCGAGATCAAAAGCAAGCAGCTATTATAGGTAACATTAGCGACTAGCAAGCGCCAAGTAACCAGCATAGCTAACTAAATAGTATGACGAACTAACTATCCACACAGAGGATTAATTTTAATTTTCCTGCCTGTATCTATTCAGATATGTTGATATGATACACCATCATGGTGTCTTGCTGTAAAATAGTAAATCAGAGCAGAGCTCATCAAATTATTCATGAGCCCATCAAAAAAGAGAAAACAGCTTGTTGGGCATTTTTCACCAAAGTCACATACCTTCTATGCAGACATCAGAGAACAATTTAAAATGCTGAATATATGCACTCCATGGCATCCTTTAAAAAATGGTTTCAAATTTTTGGACGCTGCACAGCGCAACACGGCATGTCTGGCATGCGGTGGCCTTTAACTGAACCAGAATGAGATTTCTTTTTAATCTCTCCATCACACAAGCAATGAGATGAGAACTGCAGATGGCTATTCCCGCTTCAGACATCAAATTAAAACTCAATTAGAGTGTGGGAAAAAATGGAAAACGCTTATGCAGCATATCTGTATCTCAGAAACAGCTCAAGGTCACGATTTCTGTCACTGCACTTTCACTGCCTAACACAAAGGTAATCATGCCTTTACAGCCATTACATCAACAAAGATAACACACACACTCCACTGGCACCAAAGACGGGAAGGTCATGTGAACTTAATCACACTTCACACATTCGTGCTCACATACACAGCCGGACATGGCGCATGTGATGACAGAGTGAAGGAACTGATGACATACCAGACCCATAATGGAATGTAATAATAAGTTGCACAAATAGGTATGCAGTGCACTCCCACTGGAGGATGAGGTGATACTCTAAAAATGCATAAGAGATACAGACCAAATAAGGGTGTAAATCGCAAACCTTAATTACGAGTCTCAAGAAAATCTCAAATTTACCAAGTTTCGATTTGATTGATTATGTTAGGCTTGTCACATTTATACTTTTTAGCTGCTGATTAACATACTGTTTATCTTATGCTATATACCATACTGTATAAACTATTGCCATTAACAATTTGATTATTTTTTCTTCACTATATGCAATTATTACAATACAAGCCTATGTCACCAAAGCTTTTGTACCTAGTAGCTCCCAAGTGCTCAAATAAACAAACATTACTCATGTTAATAAATGTGGTTCCTCCTTTTTTCATTTACATGTATATGGATCAATCCAACTGAAGAAAACAGATTAAATTCTCATTCTGTTTGTTGCGACGTAAACATATGATTGTGAAACCTAATTGTATGTAAAGCTGTACTAGATATTATTATAACTGATTATGACAGATTATCACATTTGAAAATGAATGTAGTTGAATCAACCCTTTCAGATCAACGCAGTTTTGCAAGCCTAATCCCCACACTGTCCAACTGCTAACAGCCTAAGCTAACATACTGGTTGAAATTATCCAGCACTAAACAGGACAGAACAGTGTGGCCATTGTAGGCCTGTGTTTATACAGTGGAGGTCTGGGCTCACACGCTCACAAATCAGGAAAAAATGAAATAGAGTCCTGGCAAAAACACTTAGACATGACAGAGGTATTTTTACACTCACACAACCAATGGACACAAATGCACAATAATAGACTAAACAGGTGGAGGAAAAGACACACCAGTAAAGACAATACCGCTCAACCCAAAAATGCAACTCATTAGTTGACTGTCTCTGGTGTGTAAAGTCCTGAACTCCACCCACAATGCCTTTCACCTCAATCCCAACAGCAAAAAAAAACTTCCTCTGCCTGCTCTACACACAGCGGCCCTCATTCATGAAAGTTCTGGTCAAATCTGATCACGAAATGAGTGCATGCAAATTTCACAACTGTTTTATTATGGATCAGCTTCATCTTTGGAATTTCTGCAAGACCAAACTCATGTCCGATAGAAGTGGGAGCAAATTTGACCATAACAGTTTAAGAACCAAAAAAAAAGCTTAATTTAACTAAACAAAACTGTTACCAATAACATCTATAACACCAAGAATATAAATAAAAATGGAATATAACAATAATAATTACAATAATGTGGGCATTTAATATGTTATTTCACATTACACATCATTTGTTTATTTGACATTTTATTCTTCCTAGTAATTGTAATTTTAGCACTATGAAGTTTGGTCAGTAAGGTGTGCGCTCTCACTCCTCAACCTTTTTCTCCAAAACACAACCCTGAGGCTACGCTTAGCTTAATCTGGAGTTAGATTAGCAATATGTATAGCTGAAAGTTAAAAGAACTGAATGACATCAAACAACTGCCCAACATGTTGCTGTGAAACATACCTGAAAAGAACTCTATGAACATCTAGGTTAGCAATATGCATAGTTTAGATTAGCTTTGCTTAGGGCTAGGTTATCAATATTTACAGCTAGGGTTAGTTTAGCTTTGAGCTAGGTTAGAAAATGTATAGCTAGGGTTAGCATATCTTAGGGACAGGTTAGCGGTCTGTACAGCTAAGGCCAGATCAGCGTAGGGTTAGGTTAGCATAAAAGACTATCCGGTATAGCCTAACAATATGTACAGCATCCTGGGTATAAAGTACAGGGATATCTACAGTCACTTTAACCAAGGGTAATCAGAACTCAAGATGAACACAGCTCCATTCAAATGATGACACGCAACTAATACACATCAGTGAATGAAAGAAAACAATCTGAAATGCTTTTGCAATCTAGCTGACTATTGCTAAAGCTAATATGTGTTTCAGTGATTATCATCATACATGCTGTAAGTTATTAAACTAAACTAAAACTGTGAAATTTTCTCCTGGGTAAATAGCAATAGCTATTAAACAGCTTTGTGTTAGAAATATGAATGGGAAAGCTCAACATGGCATTTGTTCATGGAGAAAGTCCCACGCTTCAATAAAAAGAGTCAATCAGGTTGCTTGTTACGCCGTGAGCGGAGAGGGATCAATGATATTTATAGTGGCGCTAGAGGGGAAAAGTCCCCTCATTGTGGAGATCTGTGCAAGCACTTTCGCATTAGCCAGAAAAAAATGAAAAAACATGTTTTTTGTGCATTACTGAGCTAAATACCTTCAAACCAATTATGAGGTTTCTGTCAGACGTTATCGTTGGTTGAAATATGTTTTTAAAATGGTAAAATGACATTCAGTTTCAAGTATGTTTGTTTCTCCCCACTCAAAGAGAGAGAGGAGTCTGGCCCTGTACGGCTGGAAATAACTGCCCGGCGGCGTTGCAAAGATGGCCACTGAGTGAACAGACTTTCCTGTGAGGACTTTGCCTTTATTCTACATTGGCTAAGTTTACATGCAAAGATTTTTGCCAATCCGATTGAATACAATCCGATTACAGATTTAGACTGAGGTGTTTATATGCACACTATTCAACAATTTGATGGAAAATCTTCGTTTACATGCTCACTACAAGTAATCCGATGCAAAATGACGCGCATGCGTGAAGTAGCGCTTAGAGCAAACGTTACCATGACAGCGAACATTACGTAAGGTCCAGTCCGCGTGAGATGAGTTTCCAGTTGGCGTGCTGGAGTTTTTAATTGCTTTAAAATGAGGTAAGACTCAGGAAAACGTGCTTCACATGTACTTATAAAGGAAGTGGCGAAAGGAAGACGTCGTGTTCTGAGACTCATAAACTGGTCGTCCGTCCCACCGCCGTCTTTTAAAGCTCAGAGCCTAAACCTCGTCTCCTCTGCAGACCAGTTAATAAACTTTCGCCATGACGCAACGCACATGCGCAGAACATACTTACACGTTCCGATTGGGATGTAATCGGATTCAGGCGTTTACATGGCTATTATTCTTCTATTTAACGGATTATTTAGAGGTTTACCCACCTCGTTCAATCGGATAGAAATTGTATTCCGAATGGCCTCAATCGGACTAGACTATTCCGATTGAGGTGTTTACATGGACGTATTCTATTCCGATTGAGCTATTAGTCGGATTATAAACGGATTATCAGGCTGCATGTAAACGTGGCTATTGTCAGCCATGCCCTCTGCCTTGTGCCAATCCCTTCTGAAGAGAAACTGCAAGCTCCTGAGTTCTTAACTCCATCTGACATCTCAATTCAAACTAGCAATGAGCTTCTGTGACTCACTGCCATCATTTGGTTTTTAAACAAGACCTACTTTGCATCCACGCTTAATGTCTTATTGTGATTTACTAGATACATACATCATATAAGCTTCCCTGTGCACCCCATGCTAACAAACTGGAACATTTATTTGTATCGGGTCATCGTCTGTTGATTCTTCCTGAACACTGTACATTTAAAACATATTTTCCAAACAGCTCCTGAACTTCAACTGCTGCTTTGCATATCTAAAACAAGACAAGAGCTTTTCTGTGTTTTCTACTTCCTGTACTGTCCACACTGGCATACAGTTTCTAATGCTGTTGTTCCATTCACAAAATGGTCAGCTTCCAACATCAGGCCACTAAATGCCAGTATTTACCTGTTGTGATTATAGTTATTTTGCAATTCTGGGGTCCAGTCTGCTTTAACAGACTTCAATAGACTTCATGTTTCCCCAAACACAATCACAGCCTTCTGTATCCCTGCCCCACCCGCCAGAAAAGGCAAAACCACAGCTCTGAATCATCTGCAGCGTGACAGTGTTACCACAGAGAGGTGCCTATTTGTCAGACCCATAATTAGCTTTCCATTCATCTGTTGATGTACCAAATGTATAGCATATTCGGGATGCACTGATATGGGGATTTGGCCAATGCTGATATCCAGTATGTTGCATGTACAAATCTGCAGACACATAAACCTTTACAAAATATAAAAAATGAGCCTTAAAGGAGAAACATTACATTTATTTGTAAACGGCTGCAAATACAGTAAAGTGAATAAAATGCAGATATTCTGGCACAGCAGCCCAGCGTTACCTAACCATTCTGCTTTTCTGAAGGACGATCAATAAAGGCATGTCGGTTCAAAATATCCGTGTTTGTTAGCCTATAGCAAGACGGCCCAACCCTGCAATTTATGCAAGAGTTATGCTCTCATTGAGATTTCAGTTACATCCTAATTTGACACACCTGATCCATATAATCAAGGTTTTCGGGAACATATGAATACTAGAGCCTTCCATGCAGGGAGGTAGGAACTGTAGTTCATTAGATTGTAGATAAAACTATAGTTGACCACCGTGAGCAACAATCTTATTACTAAAAACTCTGTTTCAGGACAACAAAAAAGTGTTGAGAAAAAATAAAGTGTCAAAAAGAGAATTCCTCATCTATTCCTCTGCACACGTTAACATCCTTGCTGCTCCTTTTGTTGGCATTTTTTCCTCCAGCTCTCTAACAGCGTTCCAGATAGTGTTTTTCTCTTTTCCCATCTCAAAGTTGTATCTTCCTCTTTTGCATTCTTTTGGTCAGCTTCTCCGCTCAGACTCAGCAATGCACTATATTTAGTTAAGCAGGCTGTAAAGCCCAGATCAGGGTTTTTCTTTTTTAGCGGATTTGTGTTTGGATACACTCTTGGCATGGGATTTATAAATACATTCCAAATTGGACTACAGAGCTGTTCAGACCCTAAAGATGACCTCAGTAGATTAGATTTTTGCAAAATCAGATTAAAATATGAATTGCTAGCATGTAGCGGGACATTTTTTGTAACACTGAGAGGTAACCAGTGTCATTTGCGTAGTTACATGAGCTTTCAATAAATTTGATGAATATGTCGTTTCCTGAGTATTTTTTTAAATAACATTTTCACTTCTACTCAAGTCTATTTGTAGGAAAGTAATCTACTTTTTGCTAAGTTACATTTTACTGTTGCTCACACTGCCCACTTTGAAGCTGTGGAATATTATTTTAGACCAAAAAGAACAAAGGCTATCAAGTTCTCATGCTAAAAGATGCTGCATGTTTCACTATAGTTTTATAGGTTACTTAAGAAATTTTTGTTACTGGTACTTTATTATTTTACAAATTTTTACTATTTATATTTAGCAACATTACTTTTAAACTGTAAAATGTTAAAGGTTAAGTTAAAAATTCAAGGCAGCAGCTTTTTTTTCCCTTGAAAGAAGTTAACTTGAAAAAGTTGTGAAGGTGTTGGCCTCACTTTATTGCATTACACTGTACAGGAATATGGGTTTAGGCCACTCCGCAAACATCTTGTTGCCAATAAAAACATTAGCTCCTCTTTCTCTTTCTCCATTGCTCTGGTTTTTTGCAGTGATTGCAGGGCAGTTCCAGAGAAATCCCACTGCACACATGACCGGGCTTATCTACATACAGCCTCAGTGCACCGGCCTTTGTGTTTTAATTGCTCGCTAAACCATTCCAAAGCTGAGGGCGGCACTCAGAGCACCACACAGATATTCCATTGGAGATTAAACTACTGGGCAGAGTTTCAAGGGACGGAGGAATGGACATTGGACATTCTCTCTCTCTCTCTGTGCTGCAATAAGGCTGACTTTCTGTGTGAAATGTTTTTGGAGTTGCCACGACAAGGGAGGTTTTGGCTTCCCAAATGTTCTGTCATCATTGAAAATTATGTGAAGACTGCAATATTTATTGGAGTGTTTAGGGACACCGTTCATACAGTGACATTGCTAAGAATAAAGAAAGCAAACAGACACCAATTAGCATCACATCAATGGACTTTTGAGCACAAGTTAGCATAAGCTGTTTTTCACTATGCAAAAGTGAATGGTGTTTTTAAAATTCAGCCTCATCACACCATGTGCTGACCAAAGCTCTTTCAAAGCCAATACATTTTGTCCTAAAGTACTGCGCACATGTCAGAGACCACCCTTCATTAGACTTCCAGTCAAAACAGCCATTAAGTACAGCTTATTTAACTGTCAGGAAATATTTCCCTGGAGATTAGATGAGGCATTTCAACGGTGACAAGACCTCCAAAAGTTGATGTTGGCATTTTCTCGTTCCACCTTTAACGCACCATTTAAGGTGGCATGGAAAAATTCAAACAAGAAGCTGGTGAGTAAGAAGCTGACTTCAGCTTAATTCAGAGTCAAAAGGCATGAAAAGGGATGAGGATGCTGCTCCTGCTCGACAGATGGGTTACATTAACTTATTTTTGCTGTTTCACAGAACCATTAGGTTAGTACTGTTTTGTTATGTTTGCTGATGTTTGTGATAGCAACTGAATATGAAATATTTTCTCACTGGGATGTTTGGGTACTATTTGTCACTAAAATAGTAATTTAAAAGCCCATACCTTTCTAAGCAACACAAATTTCATAAAATTTACTGAACAAACCATTCCCTGACGACTCCTTTATTGCAATGATCTGTACATCAGACCCTGCAGAAATGGTGTTAACATCCCTAACTAAGTGAATAAATGGTCTGGTAATAATTTGAAAAGCTTTTCAAAACCAAGAATGTGATTAACTAGGCTCTAACGACTTAAGTTGGCAGGAAAGTATGAACTACACCGTTAGAAATAAAGGTTCTGTGCAGGTACATTTTTCATTCATCAAGGTACAAACAATGTAAACGTTCCCTCAAAGGTATGTCAGTGGTTTTAAGGTCCAACTGTGGACCTTAAATCTGTTTTTCCAAGGTGAAAAGTACATACTTACTCTTTTTCATAATCTAATGTTTTAAAATAGAACAGTAAAATAAAAATGCCTGGAGACAAGACGGGGTGTGTGGAGTCAATACAACTAAAACATAATTTCAGTGGGTTATGGCACAATTATGTTCTCTGACTAAAGGAACTGAGATGTACCCTTGAGGGTACAACCCCAGTGACAATTTCGTACCTTTTTTTCTGAGAGTGTACGACTAATTTGAAAGCACACATGCCCTCATTTTATTAACAAAATAACTGTTTCAGTGGAAGCTTCGCTCTAACTGGCTCAGCCACTGCTCCTGCAGGTTAAACCTGTGTAAGCTGTATTATAATTATATTAATATAGTACATTCTGACTGAAGGTGACACACCTGTACTGGTGTTTGTCTAAAAAAGAAAACCGGGATCTGTGGCCTTCAATAGGTTTGGATAATGTAAAATTACTGATAACCGATATTATCATGATCCAATTTCAGTTATTAAGTAGCACATGTGTGTTACAGAGCCTTACTCTATCTCAAGGGTGTCCAATCTTATCCACAAAGGGCCGGTGTGGCTGCAGGTTTTCCCTCAAAACAAGCTTCAGTCAGTTTAATCAGTTGGTTTCAGTCTTCAAACAGCTGATCAGGTGATCTCCTGCTTTGTTGGAGTGAAAACCTGCAGCCACACCGGCCCTCTGTGGATAAGATTGGATACCCCTGCTTTATAGCCTGCTTTTTTCCTGATGGTACTATCATAACCATATAATCACCAACTAGGGTAGCTTCTAATATTATTTAACAACTTATAATGATCATTATTATCTGCACAGATGGCAATTAACACTGCTAACATCCAGTGATCCTCTGCATTTGTCTGGTTGAAAACCAAAACATTGGCAAATTGGAGCCCAGCACTGCCAGACTGAAAATGGATGGTACAGTCTTTAAAGTATGGATGTGTGTAGCTAATTAGTACAAACAATTGGTGGTTTGTGTATATAGCCTATAATTAAGTGCTACTGTATACTTTTTACAATTTTAATGAACCACAGATTAGAACGATGATATAAAGAAGATGATTTAATATTTAAAAATAAATAAAATCATGTGGCAAGCGAAAGATAGCAAAAGAGCATTAATTTGCATAAAATCGGCAGTTATTTAAATTATTTCAGTATTTCATAACATCAATTACTGGCCCAAGGCTAGCAAGGAATATGGCCTTAATCCATAACCGGATGGGAGAAACAGCACTATAGACCCTGAGACCCCATTTAAACTACACTCCTACTAACCTGACACATCAGACACCACACATGCCCAGAAAGTGTTGTCCAGACGATTCACATATCCATGCTCCACCCACAAAAACGTTCGTTCATAGCTACTGTTGTGAAGTTGGGTAAGCTTTATAGAAAGCTGGTAAAATTTCCTTCCAACATGTGTGAAAGGGCACACAATTACGACAGATCAGGTGTAGTTCTTGTATCTACCTTATAGCTACAGCAAGCTTCCTGACTTCAGAGACTTTTAAATAACCAAACTGAATTTAATCATCCAGCACAAGGCAGCACATTATCATGTTTTCTGCTTTTGGCGCAGTGTTGGTAGATTATGGCAGTACATTGAGCAAAACTGTCAACAAATCTCTTAGAGTAACTTCAGCCATGCTACTGCAAATAACGGTGTAGACTATGGCAATAACTTAGCCAGTTTTCGATGTTAAAACAGCTGAAGCTGGTGAACTTTTTGCTTAGCCTATTAATCAGATATATATCCCTAAACACCTTGATCATCCATCACCATTCACAGGGATGAGTGATGTGGTGAAAATATCTAACGGCAATTTCCAGCCCTGTATTATATGTTCAATTCCATTTGTGATTAGTTTCTATAAATCAAAGTTCAGGTCTGTGTTTTTGGCCATCAAGACTAGCATATTTACCTTTTCTGGCTTTAGGTTTAAGTGCTGAACATAGTCAGTTAGTTGTGGTTGTGTTGCCATAGGCTATAGTGAAAACTGAAGCTCCTGTGATGTGAAAACTGCACTCTTTCAAATAGTAATTTTATATATAAATGACTACTATTTCAGCCCTAACCTGGGCCCACATGCATAAAGCTTTTCAGAGTGCTGATCTAGAATCAGATTCTTTGGTTATTTACAGTGACCTTACTTACAGGACTCTAAGGAGCTTGATGAATAAGGGCTCAGATCTATTCCGACATATTTTACATTCTTACAAAGTAAATATCATTTGAAATGAATAATTTCTCATTACGTTGAATGGGATTTTGCCAACGTCCTGTAAAGCTCGCCCAACTTTGCAACAAGAAAGAAAGCTTTTATATGGATAGGTCAATCCCACCATTCCAAAAATGTCCAAGAAAAACCAGGGAACAACACAGACTTCCAACTGAACGTTAAAAATGGAAGGCAGCCTTCACTTCGGCTTTAAAACTAGTGACTTTTACAGGAAAAACAAACATACACAGTCTGAACCAGACACACAGTGTACAACACTCTACTACAGAGGAAAAAGAGGAATGAGAGGAAGAGGAAAAAAGCCAGGGAGGAAATGAGTCACCGGGGCAGGGAAGAGGGATGGAGGATGGACGGACATGAGGGGAGAGCGTTCATCCAGAAAAAAGAAGTGAAGGAGTCCAGCGATCCACAGGTTGCTAACCAATAGGTGATATTTAGCTCTAAAAAAGAAAGTGATTAATGCTTTTGCTGAGAGAATCTTTACGTGGCATGCTTTTCTACTTTTCATGCTCTTATCAAGATCAAAAAATGGACGAGTCGTTAGGACGGAAAGCCACCGCCAACACTCCAAAGGTACAAAAAAAACCTATATTTTATCATCCATGAGGTTACATGAAGAAACATGAACACACCTCCATCCTAAAAACAAAGCATAGAGGGGGTTCTGTAGTTTGTGAAAGGCAACACAGTGTTGCAACTGCCCTAATCTGCTGAATCTGAGATAATGAGCGTTTATATGCCACGTCTTTAACTGTGTGTGACCCACAGCTGAGACAAAGTGTCATTTATTTCTTCTTATTACAGCCCTAGAAATATAAAAGGGTGGCAGCTGAGGTCAACTTAGTTTTATTGCAGCCTTTTATTACATAATCTGGCAAAGGCATTCGGAGGAAGGGACAGAAGGACGTACTGTAAGCATTTTTATGAAGTGAGAGCTAAATAATGATGTGCTTTCTAACTCTGGCTTATCTGTGAGGTTACATTGCTGCACTTACTACGCAGTAAACCGACATGGGACCAGTAAATAGTACGCAAAACAGGCGAGGTTAAACTTGGCTTCCTTTTCGAATTTCCCCGTTCCACCTTAAATGCTGCATGCGCCAGAATGTAACTGCTGCACAATTTAAGGTGGAACGGGAAAATTCGAACAAGATGCTGTCGAACGAGACGACTTTAGCTTCGCGTAAAACAACTGTTCAATGTCCATGGACAGGTTTTTCAACTATATATACTACAATGATATTCTTCATAGTTTAAATATCATTTTTGACACTCTTTACTAGCTTGCTAGCTAACTCACCTTAGCTCCTGAGGAACTGGCGAAGTCGGTCTGACTGAATGAAAAACTTACACGCCTCCACACAGAACGATAAGATATTATCGCTAAATCAGCTTTTTTTGACACAACACGTCAATTTTATAGCCCAGCCTGTGGTAAAAAGTGGCGTTAGACCGTGTTATGTGCCAAGGAAGTGGCTAGTAAGTTAACTACGAAACGAAAGACAAGCCGGCTAAAACGTTAGCTCGACAGGAACCTGTTAACGTTACAGAGCAAGTAACGTTCACCGAACCACATTTACACATCTTAAAACTTTCTACACCCAAGTTTTTACAATTTGCGAAACAACATAAGCAGTTTGGTGTCAAACCTGTGGAAAGGTGATGGAGTCGTGAATTCATGTCCTCTTTTCTGGCCCTGGTTGTTGTGTCCCGTTCGGCTGCTGTGTGTGTGTGTCTGTGCGCCGCGGGGGAAAAGCTTCTCCATAACAACCAGAGCGGGGAGGAACCGGCGGGGCGACTCCAGAGCGACCCGCCAGGGGGCGCCAGCAGAGCGGTAAAAATGCATGTCCAAAAGTTTGCAGACACCTGCTCATACAGTGTTTCTTCTATAATCAAGAGTATTAAAAGGTGCTGTGTGTCAGATTTAATGGCATCTAGAGGTGAGGTTGCAGATTCCAACCAACTGAATACCCCTCCCTCACCCCTTTCTTACTAAGCGTGTAGGACAGTTGTTAGAAAAAGCCATTTTGTCCCATTTCAACAAAAATCTAACCACCTTGGGAGCCACAACACTTCCATGTCCATTTTTCTTAAAAAACATTTCACCATCTTGGCTGTAAATATGTTTCAGTATGTGCTAATGTTCTAGTATAGGCTAAAAATATAATATAAACAAAAACGCAGACTTACTTATGGCTCAGCTACAGCCGTTTTTCTTGCGTCTCAGGCAGGAAACTTTTCCGCAAAAGTAGTTTCTTGTAAAATGTCCCTCGACGTTTAACTTTTTACAAGGCTGAAGTCAGCTTCTCATTCGCCAGCTTCTTGTTCGAATTTTCCTGTTCCACCTTAAATGGTGCCTAAGGCGCCAGAATGTAACTGCTGAACAATTTAAGGTGGAACGGGACAATTCAAACAAGAAGCTGGCGAACGAGAAGCTGACTTCAGCTTTGCAACTTTTTAGTGTTTGACAGTTTCTCATTGCAGATTAAACGTATCAGGAAACCAGCTGCAGTGCTTATAGATGCAAATAAGTCTGTCCATGTATCTCAAATTGATCAATGTTTGTCTTAAATCTTTCTCTTTGCCATTTCGTTCAGTATTAACTAGGCGTGATTGTTGTCTGTGTTGCTGTGTGCATGCCAACCTTCAGCGTTTAAGACCATTTATTGTTAAAACTGTGTTGGCATGATCAGCAGAGCTTTAATTTTTACTGCAAAGGAGGATTGTTTTATTTTTACCCAAAAATCTAATGTGGCTCTGGAGCTGCATGTTGTCGACCCTGGGTGTAGGAGAACCTACATTGGCTGTCAGGTTTTTGCTTCTTTCACAATGAGAATTCACCCTCCTTTCCTTTGCTAAATAAAAGTAATGATCCTCTACTTGTCAAAACTTGGGTTTTCAAACTTCCCACAACACAAATGTTTAGCCAGCACCGGCAGCAACCACTGATTCTTCTTCTTTCCATGTCTTCCAACCAGTGCTACAGCGCCACCAAATTCAACGTAACCATGCTAAAAACACTCTTGAGACAGTGTTTCATTTGTCCTGTCTGGGCTACTGTAGAAACATGGTGGCACAACATGGCAGCCTCTTTTGGAAGAGGCCTCGCTCCATATGTAGATATGAAGGGCTCATTCTAAGCTGATGAAAACACATTTGTAGTTACAGGTGATTATACAGTCATGAAAACATGGCTTTGTATAATATATTCCAGTTCTGCTAATAGATACCCCAATCTTACACATTGCACCTTTAATAGAGGGTTTGTCCCCCCTGTGCTTCACTAACAGCCTCTCCTCTTCTGGTAAGGCTGTTGGAACATTGCTGTAGGAATTTGATTGCATTCAGCCATCATTAGTGGGGTCTGGTACTTACGTTGGATTAATAGCTCTGGATTACAAATGGTATCAGAGTGATCTGGCAGTGAGGAAGAGTTCAGAGGGTTTTGCCAGGCAAATATGAGGGGCTGAGGGTGACAATGAAGAGATCCACCAGAGAGTGACCCCAGGGTGATTCACCAGGGAGCAACACTGGATCTATATGCCACGGGGAGACACTGAAGAGAGCTCCCAACAGTGTGGTGAGGGAATAGGGGGAGGGATTGGGACACCAGTGCGAAGGGTGACTCCTGAATGATATGCCAGGGGGCAACTCCAGAGTGATCCGCCACAGGGTGACTCCAGAATCAACTACCAACAGCAGTTCCCACCAGGAAACAACACCAGAGCGATCTGTAAGGCAGTGACTCTAAAGCAATCTGGCAGGGGGCAACTGCAGAGCAAACGACTCCTGCCAGGGTGCAACTCTAGAGAAATCTTACTGGTGGCAACACTGGAGTGATCTGCCAGAGAGCAACTTCAGAGTGATCGAACGGTGTGACACCAGAGCGATCCACCAGGTGGGGCAAACTAGAGCAATTTATGATCTGGCAGAGTGCACTCCAGAGTGATCTGACTCCGGAGTGATCTGCAAAGAGTAACACCAAAGCGATCTGCAAGGGAGCTGACATGGGGCAACTCCTGCCAGGGGGCGACATAAGTTAAATCTGGAGGTGCCAGTGGTTCAAAATCTGCATCAGAATTAACATACAGACATTTTAAAAAATGTCTTTTAATGCATTTTGCCTGCTGTGTTTTGTTTTTAGTTTTTTCCTCTTTTTTTAGGTAAATGATAAAGATTGGAATGAAGACATTAAAATAATCAAAGTGTATCATTTTATGATTCTCGTTTTAGTTTTTCTGTATGTACTTGATTGAACTAACCAACAACAAACAATCAAAAAAACAAGTTCGAGGGTTGTTTAGTAAAAGCAGCAGTTATATGTGGAACCATGAGAACTCATATGATCTTATGCATACTGAAATGTTTTTCGCCTCAATGGTTCTTGAAAGAATGATTTGAAAATGGTTCTAGGGCTGGGCAATATCACAACAAAAGTAATACAACATAAATTAGGGCACAATTTTTTTCTGGTGTATTTAATGCATAGAAATCACTTACACTGTGGACGCTGGAAACATGTCCCCGCCTCTTTTTACGTCCCAATATTGTCCCCTCAACTTTTTGTAAAAAAAACTGTAAACAACAGCTCCTAGCACAAAGTTTCTAAACACTTCTAAACACTTTTTAAAAATATTGTGGCTTTGGTGTAGAAGAATATGTGGAAAACACTGCGCATACAGGCAAATGCTCTTTTATTTTTTTGCATGTCAAGCTTTACATACCATTTCCTTACAGCCACGTATCATAAAGACCAGTTAGAAATTTTATTTTGTTTTATTTTATATGTTACACTCCTTGAGTGTAATGTATCCATCTTTGAGTTTGTTTTCCTGCAGAGGATGTGTTCATTTATTTTCACTTAGAAAATCAACAAAACGTAATTTTACCAGGGGTAGACTTATACACCAGGGTTCTTTTGACTGTATAATATATTGTCAGTACAGGCAGATTTAGACCAACTATAGACAACCAGTAAACAACTACAACAAGCATTGTACAGTAACAGTACAAATAGCAAATAAAGAGCAAATACTTTGTTCAAGTAAAAGTGCTGTAAACCTTTGAGTAAAGTTAAAGTACAACATCAAATTTACATTAAAAGAAAAAAACTACAGTATAAAACCAAGTAGTTCCCTGAAAGATCATTCATATATATGCAATTTTTTAAAATGATGGTTTGAGTTACTATTGCTTGAATTATCAAGATTCATGATGAAAGATTCTTTAATGCCGCTCAACAGTGTTAGAGCTGTTTGGATTCAGCTCTATGTGTGTATGGATTTACAGTAAACAATGAACAGTGCTGTTAAAATGATAAAGTGCAGGTAGAAGACAGGAGGTGCAAACAGAAGAAGACATTGGTAACACCATGCATTTATATGTAATGACTGAAAGATGTCTAAGTGTAATGTAGAAGGGGAACTGTTTGTAAAATTGTTGTAGCTAGTTGTCGATAGTTTTTTTTTTTAAATCTTAATGGGGTTTATACTGTAATTCCAGGTGGTTACTAGGGAGTGGCTGAGCCATTGCTGTGTTGTGAGCTCAGTGTAAGAGATGTACTCTGTAAAATCATCTGTAGTGGTTAGATCTGTATTTTCTCAACATTTCACTACTCTTTGCTGTAGTACAAAAACGGCAAACGCTGTACAAAAATCGTACATGTGATCGTTCACATAAGCCATACAATCATGCATCATTCTAGCTTTGTCCAGCTAATTTGATTGCTGCTCCTGACTGAGTTAAGCAAAAATAGCAGGAGATGTCCAGATGCCACAGGACGATGTCCAGCCCAACCCCAGGACGCTGATAACCCTTTAATCTGGAGATTACTGAAGCACGTTGCTCTGTCCCTGCAGTGACATTCTGCAGAAAGACACTGGAAATGAAACGTCCTGTTTTACAGTCTTAAGGGTCTTTTACCTCAGGATTAGCAAAAGATGCCATATTTGGTCTCAGGTTAGTTTTGCTTTTTCTTTAAAATCGGTAGTTTGGCAAAAAATCCTCCCTTACCTCAAAAAAGCCAATCAACCAAGACAAATTTGGTGTTGAAATTTGCTGCTATAGTTTACACTGGAGCTTCAAGGCTAATATAGCTAACATGTAACAGAAGCTTTTAGCCAACAGTTAGCATCATGCTAACTGCATGTCTAAACTATCACAAATTTACCTCAGACCATGTTGAGTTTAAAGTCCAGGGAACACTGTAAATGTAAAAAAAATATGTGGATGAGTGTCACATTAAGCATCTAGCGAAGTTTGAATGAAAAACAGGACAGAAATATAATAAAACAGATTTATCTGTGACACGTGATTGACAGCCCTCAGCCCTGCTACACCACTGAAGCAGAATTAAACACAACAGCGCAAGTGGGCACAAATGAGTAAAACAGCTTACAGGTCGTGCTGTAGACCCCACTATGACCGCAGCTTAAATTAAATTAAAAGCCTTATCTGGCAAAGTTTTAAAGACAGTGAGGCTGAATAGACGGACGAACAGATGTTCTTGCTAGCTCAGTTATGCTTGCTATATTAGCTTTTGTTCATTGTTAGCTTTCTCTCGGTAAGTTTCTCTGCCTTGAACAGAGCAAAGGAGACTGTGGTGAACACAGTCTTAAAGCTGTGTGGGCTGGACAACCCACATCAGCTGTGTGATTGGGACGGATACTGCTTATATATGTACTGCCCAAGATTAGTAAGGCCCAGTTTAGATCAAGAAAGAATAATGTTGGCAAAATACATTGGCCATTTCGTGGGCATTGGAAAGTTATTCACAAGACATAGTTTGTACATGTTTTTTTAAGATTTTATGCCCTCAAGAGCAAGATGGACTTATTTTAAATGAAAACATGGATTTAGAGTCCCTGAGGCTTTGGGTAATATCAATTAGACTTGCTTTGGTAGTTTCTGTATGTATGATATATGTATGATGTATGTATAATGTATGATACTGTTAACGACAAAAAATGGACAAAATGCAGGTTACTTTTAGGTTACTGCTACTTTTAGCTAAGTACTCTTGTCCGTTTTTATGGACAGCATCTGATAGAGGGTCAGAGGCCAGTGTGGGATGGTTTAGGCATGCTATTTGCATGATGCTAATTGTCCAGATATAAGCTTTCTTGCTAGCTACATTAGCCTTGTAAAGCTTAGGATATGAACATGCAAAGCCGAATCAAAGTACAGAGAGACGTTTTCAAGTACAATAGTGCTGTCGTAGTCAAGGCAATTAATAAATTAGCACATGTAATACAGTGTAATACATGTAATATTTCTGCCATCACACATTCTAGCCAGAGCACTGTCTTATGTTAGACCCAGATTAATATCGGATTCATATCAGAATCAGTATTGCTTGCATGCAGTGCATGGATTTCAAAATGATGTTTCGGATATATTTATTGTGGATAAAGGGCCAAAACGACAAAACAAAATGCAAATAAAGAAGGTACACTCTGGGTGAAAAGGGTTCTATATAGTTTTGATAGAGAGTTTGTTAACATTAACAGTAGTGGAATCCCTTTAAGGTGCTAAATAGAACCATTTTTAAAAAGGTTCTTTACATGTTTTTTATAAACCATTGCCTTTATTAAAGAAGCCTTGAAGAATCATTTTGTGTATAAATGTATTTTATACTATTACACTGTATTTTGTTACTAAAACACCTAAAAAAAAACAATTTTAAAAAGGAAAATTAAAAACGTAATAAGGTATATATAATATAAAATCATGTTCTATGTTTGAGGAGAGTGGTAAAATGCAACAAATCTCAACTGAACCTAGAATCACTTTTATGAGTAGAAATTCCAAAACTCTGCATACAAATAAAGCCAGCGTCTTGGCCTGCAAGCTTATTTCTACCTCCATTGTCTACAGAGGAATAGCACTTCTTGGTTAAGAGTCTGGCTTTGATGGGCTAGAGGACGATCAAGGCTCCGATCATGTCTGCTTGCACTAAAAGAAAAGCTAAGAATAGATTTGGGACAACAGCAAACAATATAGGCCTCATTCTGCTGCTCTCAGCAGGACCTACAGACCTTTCACCTTTATGTCTCAACATCTACGGGGGGCTTGTTCAGCTGAGCTGGGCTTAATGGATAAGACCAGCCGACACCATGTGTGTGTGTGTGTGTGTGTGTGTGTGTGTGTGTGCGCCAGCCATTCCTATTACATCCTTCATTCACATTACAGAAAAAACGCACTGGCTTCTGGTGGCACGACTGATTTTCATGTCTTCAGCTAATCATTAATGTGTAGTAAAGATATTTTACAGTGTGATATTTTTTCATACACACATAATAACTACAGCAATGAAGTTTCATTAAAGGGCCCATATCATAATAAACTCAATGTTTCTCGCTTTCTAGAAATAAAAGGTGTGATATAGTACGTAAACACTATTAAAGTTTAAACACAGTTCATGTATTGAAATAAAACTGCAAAAACAGCCTGTTTTAAATTCACTGTTTCCGTGATGTCACAAAAACCATCACATTTACATCTACCTATTCAGCCTATAGCACTTTAGCCCCTGCCATTCACATTGAAGTTATAAGGAGTGTTTCAGCCTGGACTGCTTTTTGAATGAGGTGTTATACAAAGCAGCCAATCAAAACAGAACTCATTTACATATATCAGTCTTAAAGGCCCAGTGACAAAAACAACCTGTTTAAGAGTTTGGAAAATAGTCATGTTAAAATAAATTATGATTATTTTTGGTGCATAAAACCACACATGGCATAAATCAACCTCAAAGAAACAAACAATATATATATATATATATATATATATATATATGTGTGTGTGTGTGTGTGTGTATGGCAATATTTGCACAGACTATTTAATCATAGCCATTACTTCAGCTGCTTTTTACCCTTTTCTGTATTTTAATATTTTACTCTAATGATAAAACCTTATTCTCTGTTCATTTTGCTTATTTGTTATTGTTTGCTATCCGGTGTCGACCAGAGGAGGATGGGTTCCCCTTTGAGTCTTGGTTCCTCTCAAGGTTACTTTCTCTTGCTTCTTCTTTGACTTTGACTTTTTTGATCTTGATATGGGTCCTTTAAATAATACATCGGTAACAGCAAAAAGTTACTAAATGATATATAATATACTTTAATTATTTACATTACTTTCTGGCTAGGTACCTGCCTTGACATTTGATTGCCACTTTTCAAATACGAGACAGGTAGAGAAAGTGTTGAGTGTGTTGCCCGATCTACCATTTAAGAATCATCTTTGTGCTAAGATGCTTTTGGGAAAGCCAGTCCTGGATGTTATTTAATTATAACTTCATTCTCAATGATATACAGCTTTCTCAGTCATTCAGGAATCATCTACAGCTCTATATTATGGGTCTATATTAATGAAAAAGAGTGAAAATAAGTTAACATCTTCTACGGAGAACATGGTTGTGCACATTTTAATGCACATTATTGTTCATTTGCAGAATTTACCATCTTGGAAAATATTTTATATTCTATGTGTTTATTTTTTTAATATGGTAAAGGACCCATATCCTACATAGTTGTTGTATTTTACATACATACATACATACCATAAGAAATAAAATAAATAAATGAAAAAACAAAACAAAACACAAATGTTAACACAAAGCTTAACAGGGAACTCCACCTATTTTTCAAAAAAATCTACAACATTAGATGTTTAAGATGTAAACAAAGTAATTCAGAGTGGCTTGGTGTGAAATGCTCCGTTCTAGAGAAACTTGCAGAGTAAAAATTATTCACAGTGGTGGTGATAGGAAACAGACGTCCACCTCTAAGAACTCCCACACAGAAAGTTATTCTTGGTTGGATATATGTTGCCGGATGTATAAGACTTACATCCAGTACATACAGGACATTGTAAGGCAAAATAGTCCCCAAAGAAAACTTTTTTTTTCTGATTTATGACTGTTTTACCATCATCAACATTACATATAAAAACGACTCGTGTAGGTTCACTGGTGGTTCTGGATAGTAAATAAAATGGCAATATTGTGAAAATTTGTGACTCCTGAGGGGTATTTCACAAAGCAGGTTTTATTCAGTTAGCCAGATAACTTAAGCCCAAAGATGAGGATTTCCCAATAGCAATGTCCTTCAGCTCTTTTCCCATTGGACAGGCTTGACTCTGGGCTTAAACTGAGAAAGCCTGCTTTGGAAAATAAGCCCCTGGTTCCCTTTACTACCACTGTAAAGAATCAGTTAAGTTTCTCTACAAATGAACCGTTTCGCATCAAACCACTCTGAACGACTTTTTACATCTCAATGACTGAATAATTAAGAAATTTTGAAAAAAAATGGTGGAATTCCCCGTTACGAAAAACACATAAAAACAGACGGTAAAATGCACATTTATCCTCACTTGTCCCCAATGCGGTGAACCGTTGAGTTGTTTGGACCAATCAGAGCTTTAGTTTTGAGTCTAATTAGCGTGTTACAGGTGGGGGGCGTGGCCACTCAATCACCCATTCACAGCGTTCACTAACATTATACCAAACAATATCGAGGAACGTCATCGTTAGTAGCGTCTTTTCATCGGTTTTAAAGTGACAGTTGTCATTTTTCCAGTCGAGCCAGACTGTGAAGACGTTTTTCAGGTAACTTTTTATAAGAACGTCAGCAAAAAGGTCAAATTGTCGTGTAAAAATGTACCTTTTACATTGGAGGCCGAAGTTGGCTTCATATTCGAATTTGCCGTTCCACCTTAAATGGTGCAGCAATTACGTTATGGCGCCATTTAAGGTGGAACGGAAAATTCGAATAGGAAGCTAACTCCAGCGTCGTCCTCTGTGTAAGTAAACTAGTCTACTTTCCCCGTGAAAGGAGCCGTTTGTCTAGAGTAGTTAGCTCGTAATTTCTCACACAGACTAATTCTTCTGTAAAGCTCATCGACCCCGTTCCTTTATTAAACCTCGGGCTGAAACAACCCAAACAATTCAAATCTTCTGCCACTCAGCTCAACCCGGGCATCCAGCCGCCTGTCGTCTCCCAAGGCGATTCACTCTCCAATCCCGAAGCCCCTGAGGCGATAAGGTGTAGTTTTCAATCGTCCCTATTGTGTTTTTTTCTGCCATGTAAAACTGGACCCCCTGGGTTGCGGGGTCGTCGGCTAGGCAGCTAATCCAACTTGTTTTCACTGTCTCGCTGAGAGGTAAGGGCCCACCGCATTAACACTGCATTATCGAGCACAATGGCAGCGATCTTCACCCGAGAAGTCCAAGGCCTGTCATGCATATTCTGGAATATCTACCTCAGTGTGGCTCCCAGTCCACCTACTGCAGTCTCCTCTGTAGAGTGGCTTTGTCCTGCTCTAACACCCTGATCTACCCTACAGTCTTAAAAAAGATTCATCAAGGGTTCTTTAGTACATTCCTTAAATAGGTGGTGCTCCTGGGGTTCTTTAGGAAAACGGAATGGTTCTGTTTAGAGTTCAATATAGAACCTTTTCATGCTTAAATGGTTGTTTGTATGGTGAAGTGGTTCTAAAGATTGATGAGGAATTTGTTGTGTATGGTTCTGTATAGCACCAAAAAGAGTTCTTTTGTTGGTATGATGTCAAGCTTGTAACAATAGAAGAACGCTTTTTGGTGCTAGGGTCCTGAACAAGTTAAATATGAACTGGTTCTATATAGACTGCATGGTCTAAACAGAACCATTCCATTTAACTGTAGAACTCTTCAAGAGTGTGAAGACAATGGTTTTATATAAAACCATGATTTCTACATGAAACCAATTTATGTTTAATTGGTTCTTTGCATCAGATTGCTTCAGATTGATAGAACCTTTTTTAAAATAGTTTTATATGACACCATTTGTTGCTGTATAAAACCATTTTCAGAAAGGTTCTGTATGGAGCCATAAACAACAGTCTCCATCAATCTGAAGAACCTTTTCACCATGCAAAAACCTATTTAAGCATGCAAATGGCTCTAAGTGTTCATGGTTCTGTATAGAACCATTGTTTTTGCTAAAGAAGAGTTTGTGAAATCTGGGACGCTCTGGCCAAAATGAAACGTGACCATCAAGACATCTGTTGTAAACATGGCCGTTGACCTCTTACAGCAGTAGTGTACTTTTTAAACAGATTTCCTGGAGAAAAATCCCCTGATGATGTATCTTGAAGGTGGGGGTACATGGATAAGTGCTTGGATATTTGGGGTATACTTCACTAGCTGGCTAATTCTTCAGTTTGGAAAAAAAGATAACGCATTAAATGCTTGTTCTAGGCTGGAATGCCACTTAAAACGTCTAAAAGGCAGATGCTCACAGACTTTATCTCCACTGGTGGATGCGTTGTAATTGTTGCTTACTATAATAAAACACTTACAGAATACGTAATTCAGTCTATATGGAGAACAACTTCTCTAAGCCATTTGTAAAGTCAACAGGGAGAGGAAAAACTACAGTGGCATTCCATATGATGGGTAAAATGAGTGGGCATTCACTTTTTAGTAGGCATTGTTGGTGTTTATTCAGCCTCAACCATAACAGTCAGTCAGTCTTACCAGTAGTAATACAAACAGATTACTCGGGTCATTTTAACTCTCCGGTTTGTGAAAGACTCCAAGTGACACATTTAATTGGCTGACAAATGTGCACGTTCTGGGGCCATTTACTTCCACCGTTGGACTGACTAATTGCTGCCTATTAATATACAAAACACTTGCAGATGTGTGAAATCTGGAAAACACGTACTTTGCTTTTCCCATAAATCAGTTGCATTTAGTACAAGACACAGATTGAGTAGTTTTCCCTATTTATGATCATACTACAAAGGTACCGTCCTGGTATGTTTTAGTCCCCACAAGCTTCAGACATTCTAAGTGTACCCTCAAAGGTACATGGTCCTCAAGGTCCACTTTTTTTAACATTCGCTTTCCCAGGGGAAAGGAGCATTTTATGCTTTTCATAACTCAGGTTTTGTAAATAGTTACATAACATTGAGGCAGATAAACATCCCTAACTAAAGGCAGTGACAGCATTCGTCCCCTGAAATGTTTTTATTTTCAGAGTTTAGGTTGGGAAAAAAAGACCTCATTCTCAGCCTTTAGTCCAATATACAAACTTCACAGATTATTATATTGATATCTGATGATGTACTGTGAAGTGTTTCTTCATGGCACAGGTGTTAATCTCTGAATGAGATCTGAATTTGTTTGTTAGCTGCTCTACTGTATGTATATTGCTCTTTTGTTTATTGAATGCAACAAGCCCCAGCATGAGAGAACTGCTATTTTTTCCCCACAGGACGACTTCTCATCCTGTCAAAAAGAGTTTCTGTCACACTCATTTTTTCCAGAGCGTTCCGGTTGAAGGCTACCCTCCCCCTCCAGGAGCCGATGTGTCTTCTACTGGTGTGACTTTGGTACATCTCAATACTTATCTCTGCTTACTATAAGCAAACTCCCCCAGTGCAGGAGAACTGGAGGTAGGGGGTGGCCCCCTGGGGGAAAAAGGGGGGTTGTCTTAATGTGCCCCTGGGTTTATTATGGTAAACTAAACTTAAAATGCACAGTATTAAACAGGCACTGTTAATTGAAATAAAATGAACAGTCTAAAGTGTATAAATGACTAAAACCAAATGTAAATGGTTGTAAAAGTTTAATGAAAGTTTGGTGGGAAATAAGCACTTGCTTATTTATGACTGATGCACTACTGGTATTTTCTGGTTGTGAGGAAAATTATAATGCCCATAAAAATGCTGAGAAACTGTATGTCACAGGTTACAAGTCTGGGAAAAGGTTAAAGAAGTATATTGAAAAGAAGAAACACTACCAGCGCTATGCCAAAACAGTTTCTGACAGGTTTCAACAAACTTAATTTTGTGTGATAGTGAAGTTAGAAGTAAACCTACATATAACAGACGGATTGTGCCTGTTTTCTGACACTGAAACAGCAAATAAAAGGCGAAGAAGTGTGGAAATAGGGTGCTTTAGGGAAAGCTGAAGGAAAACTCCACTGATTTTTTTTTTTTTTTCTTCAAATTTCAGCATGATTAAATGGTTGACATGTCAACAAAACCATTCAGAGTGGTTTGGTGTGAAATGCTTCGTTCTAGAGAAACTTGAAGAATAGTCAGAACAGTTCTCGGTGGTGGTGATAGGAACCGGACATCAACCACTGAAAGCTCCCTCATAAAAAGTTATGAATATGCTGCCTGATGTCTGAGACGTTGTTTTATTGTAATTGTGCAAAAATGTTTTGGTCTAAAAAAATGTTTAAACTATTCATGGTGGCAGGATACATTTAGGATGTTCTAAGACAAAATAGGCCCCAAAGAAAGCTTGTTTTTTTCTGATTTTCCACTATTTTACCATGTTCAACATTTATATTAACTCAGAAGACATGTAGATCCACTGGTGGGTTTGGATGGTAAATAAAATATACAGTTAGATTGGTGTTCTAGACATTGGGACCTCTGGTTCCTAGCACTACCACTGTAAAGAACATCTGTGTTGGTAAGTTTCTCCACGCACACATTAATTTGCATCAAGCCACTCTTCACTCTTATGGAGAAATTTTGAAAAATCGACAGAATTGCCCTTTAATGCAGTTTCTGCACCACACGCTCCACTCCAGGGGCATTTTCACACTTCCCTCCCCCCTCTATGATGTGATGGTGATCACTCTCTCCCAGCAGCACCGATGGCCCTCCATTCTGCTCGTCCATCACCACAGCGGGACTTTACATGAAACTGTTAATTGTTTGCTCCTCAAACAGAGACGAACCTGGAGCCAGCGGTCTGCCCGGGGGTTAAGGACCGACTCCCTGCTCCTCCTTCTCGGGGTTCATCAGCATGACAAAGCTCCGGGCGGTCCCTGGGGTCTGCCTGCCTGGAGCCCCGGGAGACCCTCACCTTGACTCGAGCCATGCACAGCCGAGGCGCACCCACAGCGCACTAGCGGAGGCAGGCGCCCTGCCCAGGGGCTCTGCGTCCACCGCGCTGATGGAGAAGGCCCCGCCGCCGCGCCTGGAGCCCGCCGGGACCAACTACTCGGACCAGGCGGAAAAGCAGCCGAGTTCCTGGGACCAAAACGCGAACGGCAGCGGAGGAAAGAAGAAAAACTACCAGCGCTACCCTAAACCGCCCTACTCCTACCTCGCTATGATCGCCATGGTCATCCAGAACTCACCCGAGAAGAAGCTCACTCTGTCTGAGGTACCTTTTTAAAAACAGTTTTTTGGACTGCTGGTCCAGTTTACCTAAATGAAATACGGATTTTTAGTCAGTTAAATTGAAAGACAATCACTCAGTCTCGCTTAGCTCGTATGAAAAAACGGCGTAGTTTACTTGTAACTACTGTATTTTCTGTTGTACTGGCCGACTATGGTATTCTGTGGTTCTGTAGTATTGATTGTAGTAAAGTGCTGTACTCTATGGTATTCTAGAGTAACATGCTGTGGTATTTTACTGTTAAATTACTGTTAAAGCATAGAAACAATACTAACTATAGTAAAATAATTATAGTGTGGGTTAGAAGCTGTGTACTGTATGTTTACTGTACTAAGGGTGTAGAATTTACAGTAGTTCACTGTAGCATTATTTACGGTGGCAAACTTTTTTTCATGTGCGCAAAAGTTTTTGGACTTTTGTCTGATTCTGTTGATCCTGTTCCTGAACAAAATGCACATTTTTACATTGCATTTCATTTTGCAGCTGATGGTGGAGAAATCCTAAGTTAACCTGCTCTCGCTGTTCAGTAGCGGCTGTTGCTAGTGCTGTTATTTTTATGTTAAAGTATTTGGGCATTTGTACATTGGGACAAATTTGATTTATGAAGAGGTGATGGCAGTGAGGGTGTTTTAAATACCTAATCAGTCCTACAGTTTGACCATGTTAAGTTTGGGGGTAGTGAAACCAGAGCTGAAGGTTATCAGCTGTAAAAAGACGGAATGATAAGAATGAAGAATGAGGAGGAGTGAAGATCAATTGCTCATGTGTATAATTTGGTCCAACTGCCATTCACTTTCATTAGCAGCAGTGCTGACAATCAGTCTATTTATTTATTTATTTATTTATTATTTATTTTTTTAAATACACACACACACACACACACACACATATAGATAGACAGATAGATATAGACCCTTGAAAATTGGGACACCCCCCTCCCTTTTCCAAACTCTCCAAACGTCATCTCCAAAGCTCAGTCTGTGACACCCAGAATACTAGTTGTCTCAACTTAATTAGATCGGTGGGCCATGCGGCCAAAACTGTTAATGGGATGATGTGATAACTTTGTTTTTCTCTCCTCAGATCCTGAAGGAGATCAGCACTCTTTTTCCTTTCTTCAAAGGCAACTATAAAGGCTGGAGAGATTCGGTCCGACACAACTTGTCTTCATATGACTGCTTCGTCAAGGTATGTCTTAGTGTTACGGATCCATTCAGCTTTTTAACAGAAGGATTTGAAAAATGTTTGGTCATTTGCACAGATCAAATAAAATCCAGAAACTGCTGAGTTGCTTGTGTTCATTTTGATGTCTTTTCCAGCAGCTTCACCAACTGATGCTCTTGTCAATCCATTTTCTGTCCTCCCTCTATCTCATTCTTTTCTAGGTGCTGAAAGATCCCGGAAAACCTCAGGGCAAAGGTAATTTCTGGGCTGTGGAAGTTAGCAGGGTTCCTCTGGAGCTGCTAAAGCGACAGAACACTGCTGTATCACGTCAGGATGAGACCATTTTCGCCCAGGACCTTGCCCCCTACATCCTCCAAGGACATCCACACTCTCACAAACCTGAAGCCCACCCGCCTGAACCTCCACTACCTCACGTTCCCACTCGTCACACTTCCCCTCCTCCAGAGGACCCTTACCGCCCCAAACTGGACTCATCTTTTGCTATCGATTCACTCCTCCACAGCTTTAGGCCGCCTAGCACTGCTGGAGACGGGATTAGGGCTAGAGACGGCTGGGGCTTAGAACTTCCCCCTCATGGCCGACCTACATCTCCACATCCGCGCTACTCATTGTCCAATCGCAGTGCCTCAGCTAGCTCTGCTAGTCCTGCTTCTTCCTCATCAGATGAGGACTGGAGAGGATTTTCACGTTTTGGTAAACGAGGAAGCGATGGAGAGCCAGGCTCAGACGGATACGATGACTCTTGCCCGCCACCAAACAAAACCGCCAAACGTGGCTCTGCACCCCCATGGGAGTTACCAACGTCTTACGCTAAATACACCCCTCCCAATGCAATAGCGCCCCCTAGCATGCGATTTAACGGAAATCCATTCATGCCACTTGGGGGTATTCCGTTCTATGGCTATGGCGGCCCGCACGTTCCACCGAATCACTTTAGCAGCCATGCTTACTGGCCCCTCTTACCGAGTGGGCGTGTCTCGTTACAGGCCCCACCTCTCTTAATGGACTTGGACAGCATGTTGCAGTCGGTTCCTCCCAATAAAAGTGTGTTTGATGTCCTTGGTGCTGCAAATCAGACTGTACACCCTCCCCCAAATCAGTACTCCTTGCAGAATGGACCTCCACTCGGCAGGTATTCACAGTGCTAGTTCTTTTGAACTGTATTCACACAGAGTTGGGACACAGTATGGCAGCTGTTTCCCTACAGACATGAACTATGATGCTGCTCAACTTTTACATTCCAAATTTATAGTCAGTAATGCTTATTGTGTTTTGTACTGACATTTACTGAACATTCCAGTGGGTGTACGTCAGGAATTTGATCAAAAAAATCTATACAGCTATAAAAATCTACCTCAGTATGACTGACTTACAGGGACAAATGAATGTAGGCCAGTATGACCAAAGACTTTGCACTGACAGAGTTTGCACTGTTATCTTTCTCTGTCCATACGCTTTTATTCCTCTTTTAAATGTTTACTACCTCGACGCTTGAATGTCTCGGAAATGTAGCGTTCTCTTCAAAA
This sequence comes from Colossoma macropomum, assembly GCF_904425465.1. Lineage (NCBI taxonomy): Eukaryota > Metazoa > Chordata > Actinopteri > Characiformes > Serrasalmidae > Colossoma > Colossoma macropomum. The sequence goes on from NW_023494790.1 coordinate 11,916,544, forward strand.
CCTTGTCAATTGCAAGGTGTTCCTTAAACAGGGTATGTATTTATGATTTTTATGTGATTTTACGAGGGGTGTGTGCCTACATCGTCTCTTTAGAGATGACTCTCATGCTGCATTTTTAAGAAGGAGCCTTATGGGTTTGCATTGGATTATGAATTTAGCATTTTGTATATTTTAGCATATAGCAGGTTGAACACTATGAATTTGGATTTCTTCTAAGCTTGAGCCTGACTTCTGTGCTTGGCTAAACTGTTTCCCTTTCATGAGTCACATGATTGTAGTGAATTTAATATTTGTTAATCATTTTAATTCACCAGCTAATTTAGTCAGAACAGATGAACATAGTTTGATTTACTTGCACTGCATTTTCCAACAAAAGCTAGTCCAAATAATAGTTTTTGCACAGTTAAGACTGGAATCTGACTAGTTTTTGTTGGAACTGATGTTATTTTTCATTACTGGTTACTGACCAGCTGGTCTATTTCCTGGTCTAAGTCCACCAACCCCCAGCTTCTCTGCTCCTTCGTAGTTCCTCATGCATCTGCCTGTGCATGTGGGGCTCAGAAGCTGGGAGTTTGGTGGGGGTAGGGGTGCAGTTAATGGCTTGTCAATAGTCTGCAATCTCCTCAGCCATTCAAAGCTCTGTAGTGAAAGTTATCTCCAAGTGGGCTAAGCTATCTGTGCAGATAGTTCTGACCAATTTAACTCCACTCACTGCAGTCATGAGAAGTTCTGTAAGGATTTGGTGAAAAATGTAAAACATGTTGCATTTTCACACCTTTGTCTAATCAATGGCCACAAGACAATCCTCTGTTAAACAGGCTGAACAGTGTTTTACTTTCCCATTAATGTGACTAACATGACTGTGGATGTCTAAATGTAAAACGTCAATGAAATATTGTGGTTTTTGAATTTGAAATTTCAGTCTCCGTTCTGACTGCAAAACTGGTCTGAAATAGATCAGTAACTGGTGTGCATAATTGTGTAGCACAGAAGACAGAACTATTTAGCACATTCCAAGTAGTGCATATTAAATTTATGTCCACCTTTGTTTAAATGTTCAGTTTGTATTCTAATGAATAGTAATTATGTGGACTTGAGGGAGATTTTTCCAAAAGGAATTACTCACTTAGTGAGTTTTCCAAAACTGTGGTGAGAAAATGGTAGCAACAGTAACACTAACTCAAATTTCTGAAATGCGCTGAAAGCAAAAGGTGACATTTCTTCACTAGACATGCCTGGTGTTAGCAGGATGCATGCCCAAATCATGACACACTTGCCTCAAACCATGTTGAGTCGTTAAGTAGGCTAGCTTATGTGGTTTCTGATACTGTAATCCATGCATGGTGTCTGTTACTGTTGGTTTCAGCTTTGTCAATTTTTGTTACATTTGCTGTTTTTGTAGATCCTTGTGTCTACATTCATTCTCCATTTTATCAGCTCCACTTACCATATAGGGGCACTTTGTAGTTCTACAATTACAGACTGTAGTCCATCTGTTTCTCTGCACACTGTTAGACCCTGTTCTTAAATGTTCAGGACCATCACAGAGCAGGTATTATTTGAGTGGTGGATCATTCTCAGCACTGCAATGGTATTTACTTGGTGGTGGTGTGTTAGTGTGTGTTGTGCTGGTATGAGTGGATCAGACGCAGCAGTGCTGCTGGAATTTTTAAACACTGTGTCCACTCACTGTCAGTTTTATTAGACCCACCTACCTTGTTGGCCCACCTTTGTAGATGTAAAGTGAGAGACAGTAGCTTAGCTGTCGCTGCACAGTTTGTGCTGGCCATTCTGTAGTCCATCAATGGTTACAGGATGCTTTTAGGTTGGTGGACTTTTCTCAGTCCAACATCACTGCTGTCAGAGTCTCTGCAGTGCTGAGAATGATCCACCATTTAAATAATACCTCCTCTATGGTGGTCCTGACCATTGAAGAACAGGGTAAAAGGGGGCTAACAAAGTATGCAGAGAAACAGATGGACTACAGTCTGTAATTGTAGAACTACAAAGTGCACCTATATAGTAAGTGGAGCTGATAAAATGGACAATGAGCGTAGAATCAAGGAGGTGATTTTAATGTTATTGCTGATGTATGTCATAATGCTAATAGTGCTAAGTGTTTTATAAACTTTCATTACTTCTTATCTATACTAGTCATTGCTTCAGTGTAAAACTAAAGAGGCAAACTTCAGACACCAAACGCACCTTGGCTGATCAGTAACATTTTGGGGGAGGGGGTGGGGACGGACTGGGTATATTTTACCAAACTGTTTCTTTAACCCTGCAGTGTTTTTGTGAAAACTGTCTTTTATGCTGCTCTGCATTTCCAACCTCCTGCTGATCTTACCCTCAGTCTTGTACATCTTCTGTAGTCATTTTTTGGGCTTTGGGTCAGACACTGCACTTTAATGTGAGTTTATATTCACATTAAAGGGGAATTCGTTGTGGAGACCCTTACTGACTTGGCTTTCTTTATAGTGGTGGTGATTGGAACCAGGGGTCACAATGTCTACATTTTCTTTATTATCCAAAACCAGCAGTGAGCCTACACATCTCCTGAGCTGTTACATGTAGTATTAGTAAAACTGAATAATTATATTTAACTTGAGGGCTATTTTGCTGTTCATAGCCTTGCAGGAAATCAGAGTTACCAAAACACCTAAACAAGTATGCATGATTTCTCTTCAAAACAAGTCTATGGCTTTACTTACTTCTGTTTACTTCATTAAGCTAAAAACTTAGAGAAATTCATCTTTAAACTCCTTTGTCATGATCTGTCTGTCTCTAGTATTATCTGATTCAAACTGCATCCCCAGTCAGTTTCAGATATTGCCATGCTTGGCTAGTGTGACGATGCTGGCCCGGCTCCCTGCTGGCTTGGGCTTATCTCGTTCTTATCACGCTGTGGACTCCATGAAGGTTCACTGGATTCGGCTTATTTATTGCTCTATCAGTGGGGAGTGTGGGCGTATGTCATTTTTCAACTCAGCAGGGTGGCTGAGAGTGCTCTGCTTCAACGTGAGCTTAGCCTGGACTCAGATGACTCTCACCTACAAAATATGGCCAAAAGTAGTGGACACCAGGCCTTCACACTTACGTGCTTGTTGGACATCCCATTACAAATCCGTAGGCATTAATATGGAGTTGCCCCCTCTTTACGAATCTAACAGCCTCCACTCTTCTTAGAAGGCTTTCCACAAGATTTTGGAGTGTCTGTGGAAATGTGTGTCCATTCAGTCAAAAGAGCATTTGTGAGGTCAGGCACTGATGTTGGATGAGAAGGCCTGGCTCGTTCAGCGTGGTTGAGGTCAAGGCTCTGTGCATGTACTGATATGATCTGATGAATCCTGTTAAATAAGACCAGGAACATGAACTAACAAGGTGAAAAAGGTTTTGATTTCAGGCCTACTTTAAAGATTTTATTATGGCTCAGCAGTACTATGCCAGTTTACACTGGACTGAAATGTACATCAGTATATTTTCCCTTCATTGACAAAGCAGCTCAGGATATTATTCCAACCACTAGTATTTTGTTCAACCTTCTACTAAAAAAATAAGCATGAAATTGCTCATGAAAGGGCTTTCAAAAAGGCCCTGCAGCAATGTTCACTAATTATGAGTACTGTGCTGTCTGTTTGTGTAAGATAAAGTAGATTAGTATTTTTTCCCCAGAAAGCTGAATGAATGTAGTTCTTAAATCCATGGAGTGTTTGATGCCAATTCAGTATCAGTTTAAAAGCTGTTCTTGCATTATTAATGTGCTGGATACAAGATAGTTGTTCTCCAAGACTCATGAAATACACCCCAGGTTACATCCACTGGAAGAAAAGAGTAGATGTCTGGCTACGGCCTAATTTATAACAAAAAGAGTGACAAACATGACAAAAAATAAAAACGGCTCTATGGATTTATGAAACTCTTATGGATAAATGTTTCAAAATCTTATATACGAGGCCTTTAAAGCAGGGCCCACTACTGTACCTTTATTTTCCGACGATCCTTTATTCTACACTACATTACTGTGCTGCTGTTTCTTCTTATTGTGCTATCTATTTGTCATTTCACTGGAACGTTGCTCATTCAGAATCTTGAAGGCGTAGTAATACTGTTATCATTGATCTGACAGGTTTAAGCAGATGATTCATTTAAAAAAAAAAAAAAGATAATTTGCCCCAATTTTTACACCCAACAACCAAGGCATGTTTGGTGTCTGCTTTATATGGGAGTGGCAGTGACAGAGAAGGTACCTTTAGTAACAGCAACAGGCTATACAACAGCATTAGCCAGAGTGAAAAGTGTGAACAGTGTTATTTGACCCATTCATGCTCTGGCCACATGTGTACTTTTGTAGCTACTGCTGCAAACCAGCATTACAGACTTGCAGCAAAAAAAAAATAAATCCCTTTCAACCTAATGAGAAACTGTAGCACACTCAAGTTTTGTTAAAATACCTACATATATAGAGTGTGTTATTAATTCTAAATGATAATGTATATGGGAGTGAAAAGTCACATTAGATCAAGGGTAGTTTTTTCCTTAAGGAGATATCAGTGATAGGTTAAGCAGAAGCCTAACAGGCTAACATTGTAGCATACACTAGGTACTGTAGTATGGCTGAAATAAGGAAATAACTATTGTTTGAAATTAATAACACACTCTAAATGTCAGAGGCAAACAGTGACAGAGAAAAAAAAAAGCCTACGTTACACTAATGCTAATTTCTGCCAGTGCCCTTGCTGGGTGAACTTTTTTTTTGAGTGTTTTAGGTTCAACACGGACATCTTAAGCTGGTAACTGGCGTTCCATGTTTTATTTGAAGCTTCTAACAGATATTAACACGTTTTACCTGTAGCAGTTTTACTCCTTCAGTGAAGAATCCACTGACGCTGTTTGATTTCTACCAACTGACTGAAACGCACTGACTGACGCACAGTCTACCCATCGTACTGCTAGTCAGTGATGTGTCTAGGGCTTCCAGAAGGTCAAGAGTGACGTTTTTCCTTACAAAATTGGTCCCATCCATTAGAAATCAAAACATGATTACCACAGAGAGAACAAAACTAAACTGGATAATTTTTCATTTTTGCATTTTCCAACCAAAACTTAACAACGAAATAAGTACTGTTACAATACATACAGAGCTTGAATGCAACAAGCATGATAATTCTATCAAGTACAGATGAACTAAATATTACAGACATGTATTTTTTATTTCACAGAAATCACCAGGCCTTCTCTGAAGGTCAAGAATGGTTCCCCATTGCTTAATGTAAGTACGTTAAGTTGTGTGCTACAGTTTCGTATTAGGTAAAATGGAATTTTCCAGCATTCTGCAAAGCTGGTTAAGCCTCGCAACAGCAGATACAAAAGAACGCATTTGTTGGGTGGTCAATACAGATCACTCTTTTCTGAATTGTGGAAGTTAGACCGATTCTAGATTTTTGTTCAGTTGTTTCTGAGTGGTTCCGCAAATTCAGATGTAAGTTCAGACACTCTCCTGAGCGCGGCGATACTCAAACACACTCCCTCTTTCAGTGAAAGCTTCGTTTAGGCGCTGCCGTTTGGAGGGACTGTGATTCTCATCTTCATCCTCCTCTTCCTCTCTTCCATAGCCACCTCCTCCAGGAGTGTGCAGACAGAATATGTCCTATAATCGACAAGGGGGCAAGATAAAGCATAAAACCTTGCGCAACTGTATGTAGAAGAGATTTCTATACATTCATACCGACTTTATAAGCCACATTTAGTTCATCTGTTGATGCTCAGTTTGAGTTAGTCATCCTATAATCCTTCATTAGTCGCTAGTTTCTGACTTCGGAGCTGATCTTGGCTGGATATTTTTGTGTGGCGGTCCACTCTGAAGCTAACAGTGACACTGATGTTGTGACAACAGCAGTCATGTGGTCAGAAACTAACCAGAGATGAATGGGGTACAGGGGGGCTGACACATTGTACAACAAGAGACTATACCTGTAATTGACTATAAGCCTACATAGCAGAAAACATATACAGGGTGATTTGAAAAGACTCATCTGATTTCAAAGCGCCATATTTTTACAACAGTGAGGTGCCTAGGAACCAATCACATACCAATCGAAAGAGGGGGTCATTGAGTTTCTGACTGTCACCGGAAGATGGCTCCCTTCAGTCTGTGAGGAGATGGCGACTAAACTTTATGCTAATTTAAACCATTTACAATTTACTGCATTGTTCTGTAATGATTTGCAAGTGAAATAAATCATTTTGAAATCGGATTAATCTTTTTGAATCACTGTATTTCACAGAAAATTTCAAAGCCTCTACAACTAAATATTATGTAGTTTTCCTTTTTAGTGTTTAGTGTGTCCACTCTTATTTTCAGGAGACTTGCTTTCATTTTTCAAAGAAATCTGCAGTGATATTTTTCCATACTTCCAAAGTTCAGTCTTAGATACTGGTTGTATTTTCTGATCTCCATGAGCCACATAATCCCAAACACATTCAGTGATGTTGAGGTCTGGACTCTGGGGTGGTCAGTCCATTAATATTACCAGCAGCTTCTTTGTTTAATTTGCAAATGTTCTTCTTTTGAGTTTTTCCATTCCTCAGTAAGGGCTTCTTGACAGCTGCACATCTTTTCAGACCCATAGTGTTGAGTTGTGTTCTGACAGTGAAAAAAAATTCCCCACTTATTTGCCTTTGACTTTCCCTTTCTTCATACAAGTGGATTATCTTATGTCTAATCTTCCCAAAAAAATTAACTTGCACTTAGTGGCTGATTTGACTTGAAATTTAATAAATGAAGGGTGGTCTCTTTTGATTAGTACTATAGGTGAAGCTGACAATGTGGACAGATTGTGGAAGTACAAATTAGGAGTTTCTGATAAAAAAGAAGGTGAGCGCATGAACAAACAATCATAAATATGCAGACATACATATGAACATGCACATACCCCAGGTTCTAGGCTGACTGTGGTTTTCGCTCCCAGATTTAACACTCTGCCATCAGCTCTGTGTAACAGATTAAGCCCAGCAGAGCCACTCTGGCCTCCTGAGACAGAAACACAGAGAGATTACAACACACATCTCAACATGCATCAGTGTAACATTAAAGTGTTTGTGACACTGTGTTGAAGTGAAGTTACCATGTAAACCATAAGGTCGTGTGGAGCGTCTCTCGGTCAGCACTGATAAAACCACTTTACTCCGAAACAGAAGCTTTCGGATGACCCCGTCACCACCATGGTAATGACCTCGACCTCCAGAGCCAGGCCTGAGGGAGAACTGCTGTAGGATTACTGGGTACCTGGGAAAAAGAGAGAGAAAAAGAGATGGAGTAAAGTTCTGATGGATGGTCCTGTGGTCTTACTTGTGAAGGTGTATTTACAAAGTCTCAAAGTCTTTGCATTCATGAGCTTTGTGGGTACCTATTTTGGTATTTTACAAATGTTTTTAATGATGCATGATGATATTAGTATGACATTGATATCAGCAGATACACTATACTGCCAAAAGTATCCGCTCGTCTGCTTTCACACGCATATGAACTTGAGTGACATCCCATTCTTAATCCATAGGGTTTAATATGATGTCGGCCCACCCTTTGCAGCTATAACAGCTTCAACTCATCTGGGAAGGCTTTCCACAAGGTTTGGGAGTGTGTTTTTCTTCCAGAAGCGCATTTGTGAGGTCAGCCACCAAACTTTACACTCGCCACAATGCAGTTGGACAAGTACCGTTCTCCTGGCAACCACCAAACCCAGACTTGTCCATCGGATTGCCAGACGGAAAAGCGTGATTCGTCACTCCAGAGAACAGATCTAGAGTCCAGTGGCGGCGCTTTACACCACCGCATTCGATGCTTTGCATTGCGCTTGGTGATGTAAGGCTAGGATGCAGCTGCTCAGCCATGGAAACCCATTCCATGAAGCTCTCTATGCTGTTCTTGAGTTAATCTGAAGGCCACATGAAGTTTGGAGGTCTGTAGCGATTGACTCAGCAGAAAGTTGGCAACCTCTGTGCACTATGTGCCTCAGCATTCGCTGACCCTGCTCTGTCATTCTACTGTCGTTCCCAATTGCTTCCACTTTGTTATAATACCACTGACAGTTGACTGTGGAATATTTAGTAGTGAGGAAATTTCACGACTGGACTTGTTGCACAGATGGCATCCTATCACGGTACCACGCTGGAATTCACTGAGCTCCTGAGAGCGACCCATTCTTTCACAAATGTTTGTAGAAGCAGTCTGCATGCCTAGGTGCTTGGTTTTATACACCTGTGGCCATGGAAGTGATTGGAAAACTTGAATTCAATGATTTGGATGGGTGAGTGAGTACTTTTGGCAATATAGTGTAACTGCTTGAAGGGCCCATATTCTACAGTACATTTACGATGTAAGACTATGTACCAATAACAGTCATAATTCACTTTTATATGACCATTTTCTAGCCTCTCTTTATGCCTTAGAATTTAACAGGCGGTTACTGTGCATTTAAGAATTATATATTTAAATTAGCTCCTTTTTGATTGGCTGTTCAGTATTGGGACACAATCAAACAGCAGACCAGGCTCCTTATAACGTCACCATGAATGGGTGGAGTTAAACTGTCATAGACCATGGGTGTCCAAACGTTTTTTCAAAGTGGGCCAAAATGTACTCTGTCAGAATACCTGAGGGCTGAAATATTATTCACAAATGATGCAAAATAATAAGTTTCGAAAATATCAGCGCATAGAACAACATAGAACCGTATTTCCTGTATAAAAGATGCACAAGGCTTCTTTTATTGTTGGATTGCTCAGAGCAATTTGCATCAGTACACACATAACAAATAATTAAGCGATTTAAGTGTAACAATAAAACATGTCTAATGTATTACGTGTATTCCTATTCAAGTGTTTACTTGTTCAAAAATATAAATTGTGAGACAAACTAAACAAAAAAAATCTATAAATTTTCAGTTTTGTTAGATCATATACTTTACATATCAAATCAAGGCAGCAAGGGCATTCAGAAATCACTATTAAACAAGCGCATATTAAACAGAATAAATAGGCAAGTTTTTATTTGACTTTAAAGGGCTAATATTTCCTGAACTGATGAATTGGCACTGATAAGAAGCCGGTGCAGTGAGACTCACATAGCTGCGGTTGCTTTCATTTCTCTGCCCTCTCCTGAATATTTACTGTAATGTCCATTCTTTGTTTAATGTTTATTGATATTAAATTCATTACATTCTTTTGAATATGAGGCTCCCACATTTGATGGAAAAAGTATTTAAATTTCCATCTCGCCAAACTCACCAGTTCTCAATGTTAAGTTTGTGCTTTATGGCTGTAGTTTTGACTAAATGTAGTTTAGTTAATTAAGTTACAGGAAGAAAAGAGGAAAAGTTCTTAAACTTTAGCTAACTTTGTAACAACAGTGCAACAGTGCAGCCTTAAACAAAAACCAATTAAAATGAGTCCACGGGCCGGACTTTCTACACCCCTGTCATAGACTGAATAGGAGGAGATATTTAAATGTGTTGGTTTTAATGACATCACAGAAATTAAAATTAGGAATATAAAAGTGCTGTTTTTCCCACATGAAAAATATATTTGCTCATGGGGGGCAGTTGTGGGCTAGAGGTTAGGGAACCAGTGACCGGAAGGTCACCGGTTTGATCCCCTGAGCCAACAGTACGTGACTGAAGTACCCTTGAACAAGGCGCCTAATCCCCAACTTCTCCCCGGGTGCCGTGGGTAGCGCTGCCCACCACTCTGGGCAAGGGTGCTCACTGCCCCCTAGGGTGTGTATGTAATATATGGAATGTTTTAAATATATGCATTAAACGCTTTAATGCATTAACTGTCATTTTTGAATATTTAAATATATACCAGTACACACACACATACATATATATATATATATATATACATACACACACACACATACACATATGTGTATATGTGTGTGTATATATGTGTATATATATATATATATATATGGTGATATGATAAAATATATGCCCATGTCAATTTTTATTATTTACATCTATGGCAAAAATATACGCAAATATGTAACAAACCTGACACATATTTTGAGAAATATATGGAAATACAATTTGTTTGCATATGGGCTTGCAACTTAGTTTTTATATGTAGATTGTGGAGAGTGAATGGCATGTTTTGAAACTATAACATGTTTGCACACTATATCAAACTTTGTTATTTCAAAAATTCCATTTTCCATGATACGGGCCCTTTAAAATAAAATTACTGGCATAGGACCGATGTTTGGATTTGACTGATATTTCAAACCGCTATTTGATGATATTTATGGTACTCCGGAAGACTGCTCCGGAGATGTTGGGCTGCTGTGTTAAACGATCTGCATGTTGTTACCCTACTGAAACAAATGTTATATTTCTCTGCAAAGCTGATCATGGTGGATTCCCAACTCTACATTTTATAGAAGTTTAGGTATCAGCACTGGCCCACAATTCCCATAATTAGTGATTACTAAAGTAAGTTGCATTTTGAAAAAACAGAATTAGCTATTACTTTATCATTTTAATAGCAAATGAAGGCATTAATAAGCTGAGCGGCCTGTTGATCACTCTGCTGGTCTAACACTGATAGCAGCTGAGTATCAAACCTCTTCTCCAGAACCTCGGGGTCAGTGATGCGGGTGTTGGTCATGTGACTGTGGACTCCGCTACGTCCACTCCATCCTGGCCCCGCCCCCGCACCACCGGCAACCGTCTCATAGTAACCACTCTTCTCACTGCCGAACGACACGTTGTTCATGCAGCCCTGAAAGACAAAACATGAAGAAACCTATGTGAGATACATACATGAGACTTAAAAATCCGACCCCCTGCTAAAGGGCCCTAATAAATGAATCATTTTGTTTATTTTAACATGAAAAAAAAATGAGATAAGATAAACAGCTGAAAGAAGAAGTTCGAACACCCCTGGTCAAAAATGTTTTGATAATAAATGAACACTTGTATTTTTCTGCAAATGTTCATGGACAATTTCTATTTATTTTGCTGGAAAAAAAAACAAAATCTGACTGAGCTATAACTTTTGCAGAGGCAACATTTTGTTTTATTTATTTATTTATTTTTTTGCTAAATTCAGCAAATAAACAGTAATTGGGCAGTAAATGTGCAGAAGTGTTCTCCGCAGAGAATGTGCTCATTTGATAATTCAGTTAGAAAATCAACAAACCATCATTTTACCAAAACTTTTGAATCTCAGATCCCTGTATCTAAAAAACAAAAAAAATCCCAAACATTTATCTTCATTTTTTTTTATTTTTATATTTTCTGCATCATTTGAACACAACAGCTATCCTTTATATAAACTGCATGATAAATTACTTAATGCACTGTCGTCAGGAGGCCATGAGATTGATCCCTGATGATGCCATAGTCATCATCTAAAAAAAAAAAATACATATATAAGAGATGAAACGGTTACCGGTTTCACGGTAAACCGCGGTAAAATTAATGACGGTTAGTAGTACCGTTTGAACTTTAAAGTATGAAAAAAAAGTGTGAAAAACTCGCTGCACAGAATCAAACAAAGGCAGAATCATCTCTCAGACGTAGCTCTGTGTGTATGTAGAGGGGAAGGGGGAGGGGGAGGGGTAGAGAAGGGAGAACATGGCGGAATGTAGTGACAGAGATTCGGAGATATTTCAGCCTTCTAAGAAGACCAAGTCTGACGTTTGGTCATGTTTTGGGTTTTATAAGGATGCAGAAGGAAAGTTAATTGAAGATGACCACCCTGTCTGCAGAACAGGCCGAAAGAAAATAGCGGTGAAAGGGGGCAACACATCCAACCTTATGAGTCATCTTCGCGACCACCACCGCTACCTGCAAGAATGCAAGGTTAACTTTAACGGAGAAGTCTGTGGGGACTTCGAAACTGTGAATCGAAACTAAAGCCTTTAACACATATTTCTGTGGAGCAGAGTCTCCAAAATGAGCTCTATGTTAACAGTCACACAAGCTCCTGGGAACGAGACGCTGCAGAGGTTCAATCTGCACAGCTCCCCTTTCTCGCTTGCAGTGTTTACTTCTGAGAAGAGAATTACACCGTCTCAAATCACTGTGTCCCCTACATAGCGCGCTACTGTTCAAACAAACACGATCATCATTAACAAGCAATTGAGTTTTAAATAGGGAATTTGTAACTTATTGTTAATATATTGTTATTGTGAACGTTTCACGCACTCTTTGGGTGAAGGATTTGCTATTTCATGATCCACGAAGTGCACTACATAGGGAAGATAGTGTGCTTTGAGACGGGACCTTGCGCGAGTAAATGCTGTGTGCTGCTTTTAGGAAAAGCAGAGTTTCAGAGATTAAGTTATGTTTTAGTTTTAAAATGCTTTTAGAGAAGCAGCTCCACAGGTGAAGACACACTGTGAGTTCTACGCTGTCTGCACGGTCACGCAGTTCCTCTGTGATTTTGTCTGTTTTTCCTGGTGCACTGTGTTGATTAGGGGTTCAGCGCCACAACGGCACAATAATGCTGCAGTTGCAGTTCGGACAGAAATCCCCCGAGTGCAGCACTTCTTAGAAGTAGTAATTTTCCATTAAGACCCACTTCAGAGTTGGTCCAGATTTAATTCTCTATGCAGGGAAATCCCTAAATATTGTAATTAATAATAATAATAATAATAATAATAATTACAACGGTAATAATAATAATAATTATTATTTACCACAGTAATAATAATAATAGTAATAACAGTAATAATAATACATTTGCTATTCTTTTGTTTACAGAGTATTGTAAGTAATACAAAAGTAATACTACAAATGTATTGACTATATTTTTTTAATGTTTATGCAAACAAAAAGTGCATATTGCTGCCAGTTCTATCTGTGTTAATAAAAAAGTTGGTGAAACGAGTTTCAGTTTGTGTATCAGTATTTATTTATTTTACTTTTCAATGCTTTTGAACAATATCGCGATAATATCGATAATCGTGATAATTTTGGTCATGATAATCGTGATATGAAATTTTAATATCGTTTCATCTCTAATATATATATATATATATATATATATATATATATACACACACACACACACACAAATACATAAGAAAATAGCTAATGTTAGCCAACTTTGCTATGTGTCATGCTGATGTGTGCTCTAAGTGAACAGCTAGACTACTTCTTCCTCCCTGTTTAGAGAGTAAAAGACACACAGTGCCACCTAGTGGATTAAACTATACAACACAGTTAAACAATTAAAAAAGTACCGCTCTCAACATCAGCACCAAAGAGTGCTCCACACAGACTCCACACTGAAACGCCACATTATGAATAGAAGAGATGTTTCTAACCTGGGAGGCAGCGCACACTTCAAATGCTCTGAAGATGACATCCACCACTCTTTGAGAAGTCAGAACATTTCCACCCACAACCGCAGCATTCAGGGAAGGCTGCAGGATGGAGCCAGGGGGGATGATGACTTTGATGGGGGTAAGACAGCCCTAAACAAAACACACACATATAGGGGCATTTTGTCCATTAGGGGTGCTAGAGAACCGCCCTCACTGCTACCACAAGCCAAAAAAAACCCCATAGCCCTACTTAAAAACTATTTGTCTGCTAGATGCATCATTTTGAATGCTCCACCACCCAAATAATACCTGCTCTGTGGTGGCCTTGAAGAACACGGTAAAAGGGGGCTAAGTATGCAGAGAAACAGATGGACTATAGTCTGTAATTGTAGAACTACAAAGTGCATCTATATAGTAAGTGGAGCTGATAAAATGACATAAAGTACACACACACACACACACACACACACAGACTCTTGTGCAGAAAAAAATGGCCAAGCCCAAAATACTAATGTTTTTTACTGGTGATTTTGGTCCAGATTTATATCCTATAGAACATATTTGGTCTCATATTAAACACAAACTAACCTGGTAATGTTTTTCAACTGTTTGAAGACATCAATGTTGAGTGGAACAATACTGACTCTTCTTTCTGTAAAAGGTTGTCTGCAAGTTTTCCTCATTTGGCCCGTTTATGTTGCACACACAAACACTTTTTGACACACACAATACCTGGTTAAGAGGGATGTCTTGTCCCACCATGCACCGTAAACAGTAGATGAGAGCGGAGAAGGTGATGGCTCGAGGAGCATTACAGTTTCCCCACACTTCTGTCCCTGTGCCTGAGAAATCAAACACAGCGCTGCCCTACAGACAGAAAGAGAGAGAGGGAGAGGGAGAGAGAGAGTGAGAGAATGTGTGCATATTTATTTCAATTACTGTCCTTTTTAAAACCTCTGTATACTGTTTCCTTAGTGCTCTTTGCACACAGCTAGATAAGCTTTTACACTACGTTGACTTTACACTTGTGTTTACACAGTGAGTGAACTTGAGCATGTAGCACTGGTGCTAGAAAAGATGCAAGTGTTGAGCACAAAAAATGTCCATAACACTACCTTTGAAAATTGCTAAATCTTTGTGCAGTTAATGGACTGTTATGCTGCCCATATGGACCACCGAGTGTACTCACAGATGAACAACCATTTTTTTTTAAACTGAGAGGCTGACGGTTTTTTTCTTACCAATGAAGCTAAAATGTAACAGGCTAAACCGGCTAAGCCGCTCCTGCATTATTCAATATTAGGCTTTAAATTGACGTTGTGCACCACCATTAGCTTGACATACACACAGTAAATTGTATTAAGATGCTAGTTAAAAAAGTTAGCATTATTGTTGTAGTAATTTGGTGCACAAACATAACTTATAAGTCAAAGGTTTGCACCTTTTACACATGAAACACTGCTATATTTTTCTATTTTCAATATTATATAACAAAAAAAATAAAACATGAAATGACTGCAATATACAAATGATGGGAGACAAACTTGTCCTCCCTCAGTGCTCCATGGTTGTTTGGTAACAATAACATATTCTAAACAAACTACATTTATTGGTGAAAAAGTTATTATTAATAATTCTAACTTTGAAAGTTTGTGTTTGTATTTTATATTTTATGTTGTTGCTGTTTTATAAAAGAAACAAGTCACTCGATGCTGTGCATTACAATGATTTTATCACGCTTAAGAGGGACTTAGTCTGCTTCACGTTGTGCCTAAGAACTCCACTTACCCGTGATAAAATCACAGTACCACACAACCTCCTGTGGCTTACTGCTTTTGTTATCTTTTTGAAAGAGCCTGCTTTATGGACGTGGTCGACAATGTTCAGCTTCATACAGTCCGAATTAATTTAGCTTTGTTTCACCTGAGGGAAAATAATGTGCCCTTTTATCGTTTTAGCACCTTTCACACAAACTGATAACTAATCATTTTCCCTGATTAATCCATTAATCAAAGACACAATGGACTGATTAATCAATTCTGGAAATATTTATTAGTTGAAGCTCTAGTATAATGACAAGTAAAGCTGAAACAAATTGAATACAAGCACAAAGTATACTCCGTATCTCTTACCTCCTCTTCATTTATCTGCACTTTTAATCTGATTGGTGTTCCATCATCCATTTGATCTTCTGCCTCCACTTCTAGGGAGCCAGTCTGTTGCTGTCGACGACGGGCAAACTCTTTCAGCATGTCCCTGACAGCTAGCTCCGCATTACTCTACAAACACACACATACACATTTATGATGTTAATACTGCAGACTCTACTTTTTCCACAAAAAGTACTGGGCAAAAATCAGAGTCCACCCTTCATTTAAGTTCCAGTCATACAGCCATTCAGAACAAGTTATTCATTTTTCAGAAGATAGTGAAAAAACAGGAGTGTTCAAAAATTACCAAAAGACACAGAGAATATAGGACTCCTAACAACCACCTGCAAGAACTGTTAGGCCACCAAAACTGTCCCATCAGGTAAACAGTACTTAAAGACATAGTACAAAATCAAGCTCCACTCTTGCTTCAGATCTGAAAAAAATCCACTGGTGTTTCTGTCCATCCTTCCATACTACTACTAATAATAATAAGCCTTATTTGTATAGTATCTCTCCTGCATAAAAGCAGCTCAAAATGCTTCACAGAGGATTATTAA
Source organism: Colossoma macropomum (assembly GCF_904425465.1). Lineage (NCBI taxonomy): Eukaryota > Metazoa > Chordata > Actinopteri > Characiformes > Serrasalmidae > Colossoma > Colossoma macropomum. The sequence continues at coordinate 11,932,587 of NW_023494790.1, forward strand.
TAATAATAATTAAACAAGAAACTTTAAAAAAAGCAGATATAGTAATAATATAAACAACATCAATAACAATACATTTTCAATAAAAAAAATCAAATAATAAAATAGTAATAAAAAATAATCACTTAAAATAAATGCAGCAATATTCGGATTAAAAGTAAGTAAAAACTACGGAATCATGAAAGTTGCTGCTTCTTGAATTAAGTACTGATGTTGTCTGTCTAATCTCTTTTGGTAAATTGTTCCTTTTTTTGATGCATAAAAAACAAAAGGCTGCTTCACCCCTCCTTTTCTTTTTAAATTTTAATTTCCATGGTGAGAATACAACTCAATGCGATGGATCTGAAAGGATGTGTATGTGTGAAAAAGCCGTTACTGAAAAACAGAAAAAGACTAAATAGAAGATATCAAAGGAGCTGCTGGTGAACTCAGAATAATGGACTGCCCACCCCAGAGTTCAGACCTCAACATCACTGTGCTCAGGATTACTTGAATCGTGAGAAGCAGAAAATGCACCAACTTTGAACTTTGGAAACGTGGAAAAATATTCCTGCAGATTTCTTTGAGAAACTGAAAGCAAGTCTCAAGAAAATGAAGGATAGTCTCTTTTGCACACATACAACAACAACAACAACAACAACATTTATTTGTACAGCACTTTTTACAACTAGTGTTGTCTAAAAGCAGCTTTACGGAAAAGCAGTTTATGGAAGGAAAGCAGTTACCTGAATGTACCCCATATATGCCTGGACCACAGCCAGCCCATAACAATCAATCAACTCCCCCACCAGCTGGCTTCCTCTCTGATTGGCAGCCACCTGAGCTCGCAGGTCTGACAGGTTGTCATGGAGATTACGTGTCCCTGAGCATCCTGGGTACTGAGCTGGAGCCAGCAGGGCTTCGGTGACAGCTGAGGAAGAAAAGACAGACAGAACAAAGAAAGCTGTCGAACATGATGATGATGCGCACTTTATGAGATAGCACAGAGATCATGGTGCACTAAACTTAATATTAAATTCTAGACAAAAATTATAAGATAATCCTTAATAATATTGGAAAAGCAAAAAGTTTTTACACTCCAGAGATTTTTTATAAATACTGCACATGGAGTATTGATTATATTGCACACAGGAAATGGTAATGAATTTCACAGTTTATGTGCTGTAGGTGTGTGAGGTCTAATGGGGGGTGGAGGAGGTTCTACTGGGAGCAGTGCTGGTTGTAAAGTCTAACAGCAGCAGGAAGGAAGGACCTGCGATAGCGCTCCTGCACACACTTGGGGTGAAGCAGCCTGTCACTAAAGGAGCTGCCCAGTGCTGCCAGAGTCTCATGCATGGGGTGGGAGCTGTTCTCCATCATGGATGCTAGTCTGGCTAACATTCTCCTGTCTCCCACTGCCTGCACTGGGTCTAGGGGGCTTCCCAGGACAGAGCTGGCCTTCTTAATGAGTCTGTCAAGTCTCTTCCTATCGCAGTTGAGATGCTGCTACCACTCCATTAAAGATGGTTGATGCCACAACGGTGTCGAAGAAGGTCCTCAGGAGCACCCCTGCACTCCAAACGACCTCAGTCTCCTGAGCAGGTAGAGTTTGCTTTGGCCTTTCTTTAAAGTGCACTAGTGTTTTCTGACCAGTCCAGTATATTGTTAAGGTGAAAACCCAGGTACTTATAGGAGTCCACTCTCTCAATGTCCATTTCCTGGATGTTCACTGGTGGAGGGAGGTGAGTGTATCTGCGACAATCCACCACCATCTCTTTGGTCTTCCCTGCATTGATCAGGAGGTGGTTCCTCAGACACCAGTCCACAAAGTCCTGGGTCAGTTCTCTGTACACTCTGTTGTCCTCATCTGTAATGAGTCCGATGATTGCTGAGTCATCAGAGAACTTCTGTAAATGCCAGTTTGGTGAGCTGTACATGAAGTCTGCAGTGTACAGGGTGAAAAGCAACGGTGCCTGGACTGTTCCCTGCCGGGCCCTTGAGCTGCTGACCACACACAGACCCCGTGACCTCACATACTGTGGTCGGTTTGTGAGATAGTCCAGAATCCAATTTGATAGGTGCTGATCCACCCATGTATTCTCCAGCTTGTTCCTCAGGAGCCTAGGCTGTATGGTGTTAAAAGCACTGGAGAAATCAAAGAACATGATTCTCACAGTGCTCCCAGGCTTCTCCAGGTGAGAAAGAGCTCTGTGTAGGAGGTTAGGTGACCACGTCATCCATTCCCATGCCAGGTTGATAGGCAAACTGAAGTGGGTCCATAGATGAGCTCCCCAGAGGGCGGAGATGCACAAGGACGAGCCTCTCTAGCGTCTTCATCAGTTGCGGTGTCAGTGCCACCGGCCTGTAGCTGCTGAGGTCCTCCGGTTGCTATGTCTTTAGCACTGGTACCACACAAAATGTTTTCCACAGTTGTGATACCCTCTCGAGCTTCAGGCTCATGTTGAACATGTGTTCAACTATTCTACACATCTGATCTGCACAGGACTTAAGGAGCCTGGCGCTGATGCCATCCGGACGCGCAGCTTTCCTCACTTGGATCTTTCTGAGCTCCTATATAGTTTGTAAAAAACCTTCCATTCTAAATAACATAGGTAGATACAGAAGACCAAGAAAGCAAAAATGCTTGTGCCTTTTATTTTTCACACAATCAAATTAGCTATGATTACTTTGAAAATCAGTCTTGCATATAGTTCTTCGTAACACAGGAACACTAAGAGTTGATTCAAGTTAAACCTACTGCTATGATCATCTAGCACTGTCACTTATGTCGCTTTAAGAGATGCACAGTAACCCAGAACTTTTCCAGACATTACCCGAAGGAGCTGTATGTGTGAACGCAAATGTCCAAATCAGTTGTACCGGACATTCCCCCGGGCTTTATCCTGCCAACCCCCTAGTACAAAGTGATTAGGCAATGTGGAGGACAAAAGTAAAAACTGAAAAGAAATGAAGACGACAGGGACTTATGATTGTACCCGTCTATATTCAGTTAAGGACAATCTCTCACCCTTCTCTTGGAAGACTCCTTCGGTGACAAGTTTAAAGGTAGTGAAGACGGCACCTTCCTGCTGTAGAGAGGTGGAGTGGGGGGGCATAGAGCCCGGGGTGATGCCCCCTATATCAGCATGGTGCCCCCTACTGGCAACAAAGAACACCGGGCCACTCACACCATGCCGAAATACCTTCAGATCACACAGAGAGAGAGGGAGAAAGAGAGAGAGAGAAAATGGACATGAAAAAACAACTGGCTGGGAATAATTTTAGCCCCCCAAAAAAATTTATCAGGTAAAACCATCAATGATGTAGGCGTAAAAGCAACAGCAGGGTCATAAAAATGATATGCTCAATAATGATGTCTGAAAACTGTTGGAAAATACTTGTGTCACACCACTACAAAAATTCAGTACAAGACGTTAGATAATATAAATATGTTACAAGCTATTAAAGACTATATCAGTTAACAATAAAAAGCCTGCTAAATCAGGCTGAGGTGGTGCTTGATGGAATCTACCTAACTTAATAGTCAATAGTCACTTTCTGGCTCACATTTGATGCTTTACAATTTTTACTCATATCCACATTGTTTACTTCAGAGCTAAGCCTCAAAAATGTGACATGAAACAGAGTTGAATCCATCAAAACAGAAATGAGTCAGTGATTTTACTGGAGTGATGACGGTGAGGTCAGGCAGATGACTGCCTCCAGCACACGGGTGATTGCTCAAAATCACATCTCCCTCTTTCAGACTGCTGCCTACGGCCTTTAACTGAGAGAGAGACAGAGAGAGAGAGAAAGAGAGAGAGAGAGAGAGCGAGAGAGAGAGAAAGAAAGCAAAAACAGTTATATGTCATTTTTGGGCCTCATTCAAAAAGCTCCAAAGTCTGGGCTCAAACACTCCTTGTAACTTCAGCATTAATGAGCGGAGCTAAACTGTAAAAAAAAAGGTAGATGTACACTATATGACCAAATGTATCCCGATACCCCTTGCTGGACACATGAATTCAGCTACTTTAAGGTGAATACCATGCTGACACAGGTGTTCAATTGCACACACACAGTTTGTATAATCTCAGTAGAAAAGCATTACCAACAGTATAAAATGCTTTGGAGCAGCCACACATGAGGCTAAGGTCTCCATGCCCAAAGCCAGCAACGACTTGAGAGGTATAAAGCTTTTTTGGAGTGTTGGAGCTCCATCCAATACCTCTGGGATGGAACTGATCATCCAACATCAGTACCTGACCTCACCAATGCTTATGTATTCCAACATCTAGTGTAAAGCTTTCCCAAAGGAGTAGAGACTATAAGCAAATGTTTTGCAGCTTAATTTCCATATGTGGAATGGAGCATTATCCACACCTGATACTGTACGGTTTCCTGCATGGCTCCTAGATGTACAGGTATGTGCGGCGCGTTAGACACTAAACCGCCATCAGGCCCGAACACGGCACAGGAGAAATCCAAACGCTCTTTAATGTTAGTGGAGATGGACGTCCTCTGTAACACACGACCCATCTGCTCTGTGTTGGGGGGTGGGGGAGAGAGAAACAGAGAGAGAGAAGGTTTTAAGCTCTGACTTTGAACTAGTTAAGGAGAATGATCCAAATAATAACTAATATTATTTTTTATAATATTATATTAAAAAGAAACTCCGCAATGTGGTTTGTAGAAATTATTATGAACTTCAAATATAAACAATGTTTGTATCTGGTTGTAATACTGAACATGACAATGTATTATATTGGTGATGTTTAAATTTAAATTGTATTATATTGCATTGTTTGTGTTTCTATACAAATAAAAAATTATGTTTATGGCAATAGAGAACATTAGAACTGAAGTGTATTTTTATCACGTTTTCTCTTTTTTTTAATAATTTCCGATGATGTCTGCTCCCCTCTCTATCCATTCTTCTCTCACCTGCTATACTCATAAAGCGATGAGAGAAGATGGACAGTTGCACTGTGTTCAGGTCCGTCCCTAACACACACTGGGTGTCTGTTCCCACGGCGATACACACATCCCCACTTGTGGTCAGCTGGGCTGAACAGCCTGGTTCCACCAAAATGGTGCTGGACAATTGCAGAAGCACAATTGCAAAAGAATTTTGTGATGATATGCTCTCTGTCCACTTTATTAGAAAGCACTCTTTTGTAGCTCCACCCTGCTGGTGTACAATTAGATTGCTGTTGCAGCACTTATGTTATCCATCCTCTAGCACTTCACCAATAGTGTGACCACAGTTTCTGACCAAACTTCTGACCACAGAGAATGTCACATATTAACTGGATATTTTTGGGTGCTGGTACACTCTTAGCCTAGCAGTGACACTGATGGTGTGGCCTATACACCTGTACCAGCGTCACACACTCATTATCATGTCGGTGTCACTGCTGTGCTGAGAATGATGGTGCACAGATCTTGATAGTGCATGGGGATCGGGTACCATCCAGTGGTCAGAAACTGACCACAGATGAATAGGGAAGAAGGGAGCTGATGAGTTGTACAGCAAAAGATGGTTACAGTCTGTAACTGTACACCTACACAGTGGACCTCCAGTCGTATGCAAATGGTTGAATACGCAAATTACATATTTTGTTGAATTTAAAGCATAGCCACTACAGGAAACACTGGAAGCAATGACGAGAGCCATGACAGGCTGTATGAGGACGGCCCCTGAGCCCCATGCACTGATGAGAGCCACAAGAGGGCAGTGTGTACTGACGAGAGTCGCACAAGGATGGTACCCGAGCCCTGAGCTATTGATTTTGTTTGAAGCTACTCCTAAAATAATTTGACTAAGGAAGCCCAAACATTTGCATACAACTGTACAGGGTATGTGGAGCTCATAATGTGGGCATTTGTTGTATGCTCTCATGGATGTTTACTGACACATGTACATTTCAACATATACGCTGTTATACGCACCTGTTTTTATCGATGATGATAGCTGGACCCTCAATGCTGTAGCCACAAGACAAATCCTCCCACATGTACACACTGGTGTCCAGATAGCCCTCCTCAAAGTAACACTTGGTCATCTGGGTCAGAAAACCATCACAAAACAAAATCACAAGAAAGCTCCAGGGCAAACTGCAAAGACATGTAGAATCACACCTTTTCTGTTTCTCAGATATTCCTTGTGAACAGCATAATAAAATATAGTTTTGGTTTCAGAAATGAGGAAAGTTCACCATGATCATGCCCACAGTGTTGAATTTCTAAGTTAAAATAAGTTAACACATCATTTACAGAGAACAGGCTTCTACACACTAAGCCACAGTTAATTTAATATATTGAGAAAAATAAAAATAAAACTTTAATTGTGGCCTGTGCGAAAGTTATGGAACATTTTATGCTTTATTTTTTCCAATATGTTAAACTCAGCAAACAATCTCACAGTGTGCACTAAAATTTGCCAGAAAATGCCATACCTAGGTTTGTTCACTGTATAGGATGTGCTAACTTATTTTCACGGGAGTGTGATAATGTTAGAGCCTTTAATACAAAATTAAGCTTGGTCTGTAGTACTTTGGTTGGTGCTGGGGATCCGTGTCCTTCTTTGGCCATGGTCACAGACTTAATGCCAGATTTTCCTGACCCTCGCACACGAATATCATCTACCATTATAGGCCGGTCTGCAATGGTAAAGCCAAATTCCTTCATGTAGCTGTTAACAGGAAACAAAAAGAATTCAGTTAAAAAAGAACAAGAGCAGGGGTTATTAAATGAATGATCCCGTTTACATGGAGATATTCTAATTATAACCCTTGTAAAGAGTAAGACTGCAAGGTACGGATATAAAACGCGAAGTTCAAAAAAGTTGTTAGATAAGTATGAAAAGCAATAAACCATTATTAAATAATGGTTCTGGATGGGCAGCAATTTTTTTGTTGTGTAATTAAAAATAAATCTGAATTCTTCTTTAAAAAACATACCTAAAATACAAATTTACAAAAACATCATTAACTTTAGTGCAAAGTGCAAAATAAACAATAATTAAATAGCTGCTTACATCACAACTGATGTTTATGCTCTGTAAGGCTGTTAGAAAAATAGTCAGCACTCCCTGAACAGCTTTTACACAGACCTACAAAACAAATCTGTATATATATATATGACATAATTTATAGTAGTTGCTACATCATTTATAGGACTTAACAGTAGTTACTGAGTAATTTATAACAGTTACTGAAAAATGAATCAAGAGTTTAAGGGGCTAAACATTAACAGATGTCTTAAGGGCTTATCAAACACACAGAAACAGTGTTACCGTTTAGTAAAGGCGGTGCGAAAGTCTCCAGATTGACAGGATTGGGCATGAGCAGGGTAGCCGCTAGCATTGACCATTAAAGCACAGTCTGTTCCCTCATATCGCATATGCAGGAACACTGCTGTACTGATCTGAGAACTGTATGACAAAGCACAGTTAACACATTTTCAGATGTCACATTGATTTATTTAATTAATTATACATTATTAAATATTGACCATCCACTTTTCAGAAACGTCTACCTTATAGGTGTAGGCCTATAAGCTAGAAGTACAATTAAGGTGTACAATTACAAAGTGGCTCCGTGGTCAGAAACTCAGTCTCTAACTGTACACCAGCAAGGTAGAAAGGGTTTTCTGATGAAGTGGACAGGAAGCGTTTATACTACCTTGATTTATTGTGTGTATACCTGCTGAAGCCGCGCTGATGCAGCGTGCTGTGGCAGCGCTGGGTAAGCTCCTGAATCCTGTGGTCCAACTCAGAGTAGGAATCCTCATTATACTGCAGAGAGCACGGCTCCTGAACCTCCTCTACTACATCAGCCAGAGCTAAACCATATGCTGAGAGAATTCCACTGTATCTACATACACAGAGAGACTGAACATGAGTAAACTGGGGAGAAAAAAGGGGCAAAAAGATGAAAATAAGTGATGAGAAATGATGAAACAATGATGGGTTTAAACCAGGGCTGTCACACTATGGATGTCAGCGTTTTCCCTAATTTAACACCTGATTTAACTCATCAGCCAATTAGCAACCTCTTCAGTACAGAGCTGGGCAGAGGCGATACTAGTCCCATTTTACTGGATCATGTGTTTGTCCCACAATAATCACAGATAAAAAGTCAGTTCTTAAGCTGTGAAGATTCTTATTTTAACATTGATTGCTGGGCTAAACTACACAACACACTACATTTCCTATAGTGCCTTTCCTTTGAACGCTTTCAGTTTCCATAGTTTGTTGTCAGCATGGAGAGTGGACGTGGACACACTCAAGTATTTAACAGCACAGACATCCAAACCTTTGTCTATCTACATTTAATTGCAAGTTAGCCACAGAGCAGTTAAATGTAAAAGCTTAGGCACCCATGGTGAAATGATATGTTTTGTTGATTTTCTCTGTGAAAACATGTTAACACATCCTCTACAGAGCACACAGTTCTGTTGAATTTAACATATTGGGAATAAAAATAAAACATAAAATGAGGCCTGTGCAAAAGATAGGCCACATTTATGTCTCAGCGAATAAATAAAAATTGTGCACTAAAATTTGAGTGTGCCCTCTCTGTAGAAGATGTGTTCATTTTTTTCACTTAGAAAATCAACAAAACATGTAATTTGAACAAGGGTGTATGCTTGGGGACTGCACGCTTGGGGCTAACCACCTGCAGCCTACCTAAATCAAACACATTTAAAAGTTAAATATTAACGTTAACAGCTTATGTAACGTAAATGAATTAAATACAAGAGCAATAAAAATAATGTATTTAATTTTCAAATAAAAGACATTGAAACTATGTCTTCTAACTAGCTAACTATCTAACTAGCATGAACCGATGAGGCAAAAACAAAAACACACAACTGCCCTGTAGGAATAAGCATCAAAGACTTGGTGGTGCAGCGTGTCACCTATGGCACTGTATGCAAATACACTATATGGCCAAAAGTATGTGGACACCCTGCCTAACTTTTAAGTTCAAGTGTTTCAGCTACCCCCACTGCTAACAGATGTATAAAATCAAGCACAAAGCCATGCAATCTCCATAAACATTGGCAACATAATGGGTTGCACTGAAGAGCAATTCCTGTCTTGCCAGATCTGCCACGGTCAACTGTAAGTGCTATTATTGTGAAATTCTTTGCCTATAAGCAACTACAGTTTAGCAACGCAGACTCACAGAGCAAGGTTGCCGTGTGCTTAAGTGCCTAGTGCAAAAGAGTGGGTTTGGCGGATGCCAGATGAACACTACCTACAATACATACATACATACGTACATACATACATAGTGCCAACAGTAAAGTTTGGTGGAGGAGGGATAATATTCTAGGACTGTTTTTCAGGGTTTGAGCCCCTAAGTTAATGCCACAGCACACAAATACATTTTAGATAATTATATGCTTCCAACTTTGTGGCAACAGTTTGGTAAAGTCCTGTTCCAGCATGACTGAGCCCCTGTGCGCAAAGTGAGGTTCATAAAGTCATAGTTTTGACAGATTTGGTATGGAGGAATTTCAGAGGCCTGCACAAAGCCCTGACCTTAATCCCACTGAACACCTTCTCATCCAACATCAGTGCCTGACCTCACAAATTCTCTTCTGACTGAAAGGGCACAAATTCCCACAGACACACTCCAAAATCTTGTGGAAAGCCTTCCCACATGAGTGGAGACTGTTGTAGCTGCAAAAGGGCAGCAACTTCATATTAATACCCATGGTTTTGGAAAATACATACATATATAGGTGTGATTGTCAGATGTGTATATACTTTTGGCCATAAAGTGTAGATAACCAATAGGTATTAGATACAAACAGGTACAACAAAGCACAGACGCTGCCGTGCAGGACGTACTTGTGTATGAAGACGGTTTTCATGCCTAAAGCTCGTGCGATGGCGCAGGCATGCTGACCTCCGGCTCCCCCGAAACAAGCCAGCACATGCTGAGATGTATCATGACCTTTTGCCTGACATGAGAAAACACAACTTTACAGAAGTAACTGGCTAGGGATGCAAAAATCATCTGAAGGTGATGACTCAATTTTGAGTTGATAATAACTGATTAGAATAATTAGGATGCACGAAAGAACTGTGGGCCAATATTTGTCATGTACACCTGATAGTGATACATAAACATTTATAAAATGTAGAAATAAAAAATGTAAAAACACAGATATTTTAGCACAGTGGCCCAGCACCTAACAGTTCTGTACGTACAATAACTGCATCATCAAATATCAGATCAAAATCTCTTTTAAAGCAATTATCTGCCAATATTGATATAATGTGCATCCCATCCCTAATGATGATACTCAATAAGTATGCTTTTTGTCTGTAAAATTCAAACACAAAAATCGAGTAGTTCCTCCAGACACACTTGTATATTTGGTGTATATAAACAAGTAATTGAGAATTTTATCAAAATAACTGACTCATGGTGACATTTTCACAATGCACTGAACTATTTCCTACAGAATCATAAACACCGTGTTTACTTATATATCATGTACACTCAGGTCCATTAAGATAATAACAAAGTTTTCGTTATGTTAGTCTTCCACTGCATGTTGGAGTTAAGTACTGACTATGAACCTAAAATGCAGCCTTTCAGCATTAATGTGAGGGTATTTACACCCAAGTCAGCTGAACAGTGCAGGAATTACAACCATTTTTATACACAGCACCCCTTTTTTTAGGGGCTCAAAAGTAACTGGTCAGTCGGCTGCTCAGCTGTTGCGTGGTCAGGTGTGTGTGAGACTCCATAATTATTTCACTGACAAGTAAACAAATAAAACATCTATAGTTTATCTGAAGTGTGCCATTTGCATTTGGAATCTGTTGTTGTTAATGCTGATCAATATGAAGTCCAAGAGCTGTCACTGCCAGTGACCACCACAGACATAGCAATACCATTAAGTGTGGCCAAATCAATGCACTGGTGAGCTTAGAAACACCAAAAGGCTTTCCTTCATGAAAAAACACCTCTTCACATCACTTGGCCAGAACGAGGCAGGTGCACCTGTGTCAAAAGAGCATCACCAGCACTTTGAGCTCATATTCATTATTTCATTTCAGCTCCAGTATGCTGTGGTAGACAGTTAAAATTACAATAACTTTGTCAATTTCCAAACATTTATCGACCTAAGTGTAAAAGTGACAGCATGACTCATTTGCAGGCTAAAAGTATTACCTGTGTAAGTGCTCTGATTGGTCGACACATGGCCTCATTTGCAACTCTGATGAATCCCATCGCTACCTCCTCCACGCTCATTTCTGATTTGCAACCTTTTGGCCCATCGCTGTTTGACTGGCCGGCTCCGTTGGCACTGTGCTGTGACTGGTTGGTGGAGAGGAAGTGGTTGATGTCATGGGTGAGCTGCTGAAACTGCCTTATCGTTTCCTCCATGGAGAGCGGCTCGTTCTCTCCAGGGCCAAAGATGTGAGGGAAGAAGTCTGGCAGCAGACGTCCGAGGGCCAGGTTAGCGTCAGTGACCGTGAGAGGGCCCCCTATAAGCAACAAAGGTGATCCTTAAGTAGTGAAAAATGGTTTTCCCCAGCGCTTTGTTTAACAATTCAGGTTATTCAGTATCTACCATGAAACCAAGGTGTAAGTTCTGTACTAACAAAAGTGAAGTGTGGACGTGTATAAGGACCCTAAGGGGCTAAATGTATTTAAAGAAAGTGAATTAATTTTGAAAGAACCTGTGGGGTTCAGTTATAAAAAGACTACAAGACTAAAACTATAGAAATGTGAATTAGACTATAGAGACCCCCATTATTTGTTGCAGCAGAATGAAGTTTTCACCTTTTCTATAGCAGGCAGGACCTGGGTGAGCACCAGCTGAGTCGGGACCAACAACAAACATCCCTGACCTACAGAGAGAGAGAGAGAGAGAGAGAGAGAGAGAGAGAGAGAGAGAGAGAGTGAGAGAGAGAGAGAGAAATCAATATAAAGCAAAACAGTTGCAATTCATTTTTTCCATTTGTAGCTCATTCAAAAAGCTGAAGAGTTTGGGCTGAAGAACTCCTTATGACTTCAGCGTAAATGGGTGGACCTGAAGTGCCATAGACTAAATACGAAGATATATGCTGCATTCCAAAGCCTAGGCTGGTGCAGGTCCTCGGCAGGACTGTCCTATGAGGACACCTCCTAAGTAGCCTATCGGTCACACAAATGGAACAGTCCTAACGAGGCTGCGTGCTGATGTCACCAGTGTGCCGCGAAAACTCGTAAGGGAACTGGTGAGAGAAAATGGAGCCCGCTGCATTGTGTTTGTTGCTTTTTCATTTTTTCAGAGAAATAAAGGAGATGTTCTTATGTAGTACATACATACAAATACTCCTAAATAAACTTGCTTCCTAAATAAATGCTTTAATTAATCAGTGATTTTACACTTTATAAGGTAAAGGCAGATTCAAGTACGTGAACAATTTACATTTTCAAACAAGCTCTGCTCCAACGGCTTCGTTTTCTGCTATTTTTTGGCACTGTTTTTTTTCCCACTTTGTGTTGTTTGTGCGCAGGGAACTGTGGGTAACCGAAGGCCTGGAAGGATACACCTGATGCGTGACTGATATCACTTTGAACATAGGCTGCATTTCTAGGCTGTATACGAAGGATCTTTCACTTTGGAATGGCCTGCTATGACGTAGCGGTCGAGAAATGCTGCCTAGGCTTTGGAACGAAGCTACATCTTAAGTATTTAAGAGGAATTTCACAGATTTTTCAAAATTACTGCACAATTCGGTGATTGAAAAGTAAGCAAAGTCATTCAGAGTGGTTTGATGTAAAATGGTGCATTGTGGAGAAACTTTTTTTTACAGTGGTGGTGAGAGGAACCAAGGACTGTAATATCTACATCATACAATACAATATCTACAAACATTCATTCATCCAAAATGACCTGTGAACCTCCACATGTCTTCTGGGTTTTTATATGTTATGTTGATGATTATAAAATAGTGATAAATTTGGAAAAGTTTTCTTTGGGGAATATTTTGCCTTCCAGCACCCTGCATTTAATATTGCGCCATGAATGGATTCAAACAATGATTTTGGGCCCAAACGTTTTCCTCAAAACTGCCATGAGACAATGTCTCATGCATCAAGCAACATATTTGTAACCATTTTATGTAATACATTTCTGTGATGTAGCTTTTAGAGACAACTTCAGAAGTCTGGTTCCCATCACCACCACTGTGAACACTTCTATAATTCTTTTTCTTTGTTTTAGCTTTATTTTTATTATTATTACGAGCAATATTTCCTCAGCAATATACCTCTCCATTTGAAACTGTACATGTATTGATCTAGTTACAGATTTTCATTATTCTCAAACATGAATTTACATCTCTATAATGGAGACAATCGTAGTTCAGAGGACAGAATGACTTATGACCATCTGAATACCTGATGGTACGTGCCTCTAATCTCCACAGGGAGTTGTGAGCATAACGTTAATGTGTGCAAGGAAGATGTGTGTTCATTAATCTGTAACAGTTACTGTGTGAACCACTAGCAATTTTTATGGCTGGCTTTTGTCTGCAGAGAGCTGAAAACTGAACTTGACAAATTGAACGTAACAATGTTGTAAAAGAATAACTGAGATTTAACCTGTACCTAGGTGAAGTGCTGCGAATTGAGTCTTAAGGTGATCATTTACTCTATAATGAAATATACTTCATATTGTTGCTGTCAGACCAAAACCTCCTTAAGATTACAGGAGAACCGAAAAACCTTCTTAATTTTGAGTCATTCTGGAACACTTCTGTTGGATCGTTTATCATTAAACTGTGACACAGCGTAAACAGCAGATATGTAAAAAAAATCTGTTGCTTCTAGAAGCTTTTATTTCACAATAATAACACCGGGGCAGATCTAGCAGGACAGACATTTATGATTGCCATGTTTAGATTGACTGAGATCTTCAGGGTGACCCATTCTACTGCCAATGTTTGATTTATACACCTGTTATTAATGGGTGTGGCTGGAACACCTTAATCAATCACTCAGAGGGGTGTCCACATTCTTTTGGCCATACAAAGTATTTGATTTAAGGTCGCTCAAAACTGCTTTATACCAAAGTGTGTGCTAAACTTCAGACGAGTCACTACAAAGCATGCTTTCATTTATTCCCAATAATAGATATAATAGAGATCATACTAACTGGCTAACTCTTGCTCAATGTGGCCACTGCCCCACACAACAATATAGTCACTCCTCTACACTGACAAAAAGACTTTGTTTAATTTTTTAGGACGATGGTTCAGGGTCACCAGTCACCAGCAGGACTCCTCAGATTAGCATTTTTTTGCTGCTTTCTGTGAAAATAATTGTCTAAATGGCCAGGTCCCACCGGCAGGCCCAAAGTTTTATTACAATACAACTGAAGAACAACTCAACCTGTCTGCATTGAAATCCCTGTAGTCACTGAATAATAAGGCTTTGTATGTAATAAGCCTGGCATTTTTTTTTTTTTTTAATTTTTACCCGATTTTTCTCCCCAATTTAGTCGTCTCCAATTCCACCCGCTGGTTAGGACTCCCCCAATCACACGATGCTATCAACGCTAGGTGGGCGAAGGCTAACACAGGCTTCCTCCGAGACCTGTGAAGCCAACCACCGCTTCTTTTCGAACTGCCGCTCACGCGACGTCACTGGACAGCCGAACGCGCTCGGAGGAAAGCGCCAACCGCCAGATCTGTTACGTCAGCTAACAGACGCCCGCGCTGACTAGCATCGCGCTGAGTGATGGGGGGAGAAGGAGGGGCCATCGTACCCACCCAGAGAGAGCGAGGCCAATTGTGCTCTCTTGGACTCCCGGCTACGGATGGCTGTAGCACCATCAGGGATCGAACTCGCGATCTCCTGAAGCCTGGCATTTTAAGCGGTTAAACATTACCGTATTTCAAATTTTCAGTTCAGAAATTCTGCAATTTAGATAAATTAAAATGAAGATGAAAATAAATGAAGAATAATAAAAAGTAATGACAATAATAAATCAATAAATACCAAATAGCTGTTTTAAGAGGCAGCAATATGATATTTCATCGTTATCATGATCAATTTTGTTGTCACGATAAACAATTTGTTTTTACGAGTATATCGCAAAGATCATCAGTCCTTATAAGACACTAAACAATGCCATATGTCATTAAAATAAGAGCATAATTAGTCCTGTTTAAGTAGATTTATGAAATGTTGAATTAAAATGATTTTGCCCAGAGATTTTGATGGCAGTTTTCAAATGTTCTATGCCCTGTGTAGCACGAACATTATCATGATGGCATGTTTGCCATATTGCCCAGCCCTGGTTGTCGTTATACTATCATGACTACTACTACTACTTTTTCTACTACTACTACTACTAATGATAATAATAAAAAAATTGAATGTTCAACAGTTGCCCTCATTTGTTTGTGTGTGTGTTGCACCTGAAGAACAGGCGTGAGCCTCCTCCTGCTGCGACGGTGTTGATATCCAGCTGAGGAGCCTGCAGTGTGACTCCAGCTGTAGTAGCTTCAAATACATGTTCATACTGACCAGCATAGCGGCTAACGTCTGTAGATGTACCTGCACACAAAACAACAGATAAATCCGGCTCACTCTATTGTTTTTCTCTTATGCTCATCCAAATAAACCTGTTCAAGCTCTGGCCACAAATGTGTTCCTTTGTAGCGACTGTTGTAAAGGTGGACAACCATTACGGAACACTGGTAAAAATCCCATTCAATGTAATGAGACACTCTAGCACACTCAACTCACAATGGCTATGCACAATGGCTATCCAGTGACAGCAATGGAGACAGACAAACAGAAGATGTAATTACAAAACAAAAAACATAAAATCTATCCTAACTTTGCAATCTTTCATACAAAATAAATACATTTCATACACACACATACAAAAACACCATTTGAAATGAGTAACACTCTAAATTTTGGTATTTTGACAGGAACGGAGCTGTGCACTAACAAGACTGTTCAACTCTGCAGCAGTAGTTAAGAAATAACACAACTGTGGGCAGACCATGGCAAACTCAGTTCTATGCTATGGTTTGCACGCCTAGGAGTAATTTTCAGGAGGGGTGGAGGTGGGGTTATCAATAATTATAACTCCCTCTTCTGCTGTAATGACAGAAAACATATCATTTTCTAAATATGTACAGCAGGTGAACATGGTGTTGGAAGTCAGTTGCAGTCCGAAGTTCATCCAGCAAGGAGTCAAAATAAAATCAGCACCAGAAGAAGGTCGTCACGAATGCATGTGTTTGCAGTAATGCTTTTTTATAATGACAGGTGAAGTTGTTTTCAAAAGACATCGGGTTACTCAGTATGATATGCCATTAGTGGTTTCATTAATTGATTTTCATTAAAATAGTTAATGTTCAAAAAAGCATATAGACTAAAAATTGAACAGTAGGTCAAAACTGCAGCAGACTGTATGGACTGGTGGAAAATAAGGGCTCATTTTAACTCATTTGGAACTGTTCTTTCAAAACAATCTGAGGCATTCAGCAAATGATATCCGAGACCTATACGCTTTTGTACCGGTATTGACGACGTATCACCTGGTCCTACTTCCTTACCTGGATTTCAGCCCACCCTTGTGTCTTATTCTGCTCCCATCTCTTCATCTTTCTCACCATTCCTCACACCCATTTCCTTCCATCCCATTGTCTTGTGCCCCATGACCCACCGCAAATTCAAACATACAAAACAAACACTGCGAGAAACCTCAACCCATAACCAAAGGGAGGGGTTTCTAAGTGGGCAGGGAGCGTCCATTACTTTTTCCACATTTGAAACTGGTCCCTGATAACTCTCTCACCTCCCATGTCAAATCCAATAACAGGCTTGTTTTCAGTGGAGTTGTAGGAAGTGACGGCGTATCCCACCACTCCTCCAGCGGGACCAGACAGAATCGCCCGTGAGCCACTGAATTGCTCCATAGGGGTCAGACCCCCATCAGACTGCATAAACAACACATCCACATCCTCACACACACACACACACACACACACACACACACACACACACACACACACACACAGAAATAAGAAACTGTTAACCCCTTAAACTCCAGACTAGTAGTAGCAGCAGTAATAATAATACAGATATACATACATGGTAGAATTGTATGGCACTATACATTGTGAAGGCATAGCGTTTCTGCTGAACGTGAGCTCAGCTCCTCCGAGTGAAGTGTTGAAAAATGTATGGGCAGTTAATCTGCATTGTCAATGGATTCGTTTGATAATAATTCCTTTTATTTATTATTTAATTCTGAATCGCTGTATCTACCACTATGTCACGAATGAATCCACAAAGGCAGATTTAACTATTGGTCTTTATGACAATAATAGCTAAATCAGTTCATGCTGCATCAGGTTTTCTTTGTGCTTTATTTCTGCTTTTAACAACGCAAAGCCTAAGCTGATTTTATATAGCTTATGTCTAGGAACCAGTCACAATAAGCAAATTAACCTATTAACTGTTAAGAATAAGAAAGAAACTGTGGGCCAGATTGTAAATCAGTGAGGGGCTGCATGAAGCTGTTTCACAGGCCAGATGGTGATTACATTCAATGTAAATGTGTCTTAACGCACTGAATTGTTATATATATGTTTTGTTGTACATGAATGGGTATGCCATGCCACTCTTGGTGGAACGTTCTGTTGACCACTGCTGCACATTATCAGTGGAAGAATTTTCCGTACATTGAAAGGCATGGTACATTTAGTTTGTGGTCATCCATCTACCATCATAAGGTAAATGCAGCATATAACTGACTTTGTGCATTCAGTGCATTTTTAATCCACGACCCAGAAGGATAAGCAGCTTAGAAAGTGTGTGTGTGTGCATTTTTAAAACTTAAAACTAAAAATAATTAATAAAAATAATTGAAAAACATTTAAATCTTATCAAAAGAACTGAATGGAACTGAATCACGGTTATATTTCAGACTGCGCAAAGAACTGAATTGTTTCCTAAAGATCTGCAATCAAATCAAACTGTTGCAAGTCACAGAACTGAAGATGCACTCACTTTCAGCGCCCCCTTGAAGCCTGTGGTAAATCCTTTGAGGTATTGGTGTATTTTGGGTGTGAGGTAAGCATCTGCACACACTGTGTACCCACGAGGCACCGCCCTGATCATGGGCATCACTTCACTGGACAGAGACACCTGGGTGAATCCGAGTTTCCGTGCCAATGATCCCACGGCTTTCTCATGGGCCGGGCCATCTGAAAAAACCAAAGAAACACACATACACATAAATGAAAGAAATTTTACGGAAACGCATGATTGTAGCTAGGCTTTGATGACAACAGCAATAATTATCCAAATCAACAAAGTATTTCAACACTGTTAATGTTTGAGATATTTCTGATCAAATGATTATTCCTGAATCTACTATCAGCAGCAATGGCTTAAACTTTGTTTAAACAGTTGTTACTTCAGAACACTAGACAGCACTGTCTGCCTTTTACTCTCTAGACGAGAAGGGAGAAAAAGTCTAGCCATTCACTCACAATAGAAATTACAGAGAGAAAAATAGGCCTGAAAGGTTTGTAAGTGCTGACACCACATCAAGGGGATAAAAAGCATGGCCTTTTTGGCATTATTACCAAAGTAGCACTGCCACTATTATTCGCATAAACATTTACAGGTGCAATTTTGTTTTTCTCAAAATAAATCTAATCCGTGTTTACGGGTTTTGCAAGCAATATGGAAAACAATTTAAAAAGCTAATCCTTGAAATTCTGACGGTCTGTGAACACTAGTGGGGTTAAAGTGAGGTCTTACAGGACCGCATCAATGCAGAGTTTAGCCATAATTAGCTCATGAATGTCACAGATTCCCCCTTTGACCCTCTGAGTGTGTTTGTTTCTTCCCCTCTATGGTAACCATGTGCCATTTTGTTTTCTTGTGCCATGTGCTTTTTTTCTGTCTCCTCCCTGGTCCTGCCCCCTTGTTATCTGCTCCACCTGTCTGCTCTGCCCCTCATTAGTCCCAGGTGTTTCTCATTTCCCCCCTCAGTGTATTTATACTCATGTGTGTGTGTTCAGTCTGTCTTGCATTGTGGTTGTACTGTAGCTTGTTTTTGTTGATCTTGTTTGGGTTTTTGTGTCATCATGGACTCGTCTGTTCTACCACCCTCTGCTACTCAGATTCTGGACTCTGTTAAATCAGATTTGAATAAATGCAATTCGCACTTGCATCCTGCCTCCGTGCCTCCACCGTTAGAATGAAGAGGGTAACGAGCTGAAGCAGGTGTGTTAAACCGAGAAAACCACTGGCCTCTACAGTGTGGGCCACTATTTTAAAATCCTGAAATTAGCTTGCTAGCTGTTGGACAGAACGTACTAACATGTATGAGTGCAGCAGCAGCACGGCCAGGCTGGTGATTCCTCTGGACAAAACTGCCTTCAAATCTCTCTCCACATGCTGCAAATTCAGCTCCTGCCAAACTTCCAAACTGTCCCCTGTACTGCCTGAGTGAAACAGAGAGAGAAAGAGAGAGAGAGAGAGAGACATTCAAGCTGCTACAGATAGTTTAGCTGTTTAACTAACAAACAGTTACTTAGCTAATGTCATCTAGCTAATTAAACTAACAGCTTTTTCCTAGCCAGCCCACTAGTTAAATGTTCAACGATGACTAAATTAGCACGTTTGATAATACCAAGAATCAACAGCCTTTACTGTGCTACACTTCTGCTCCTTGCTGCAGCAACCACTCTCGCTGTTTGTTTTTGTTCAAGAACTCTTGGTCTTGCAGCTCTTTAGCATCACACTTTCCATTTTTTTCAAAGGTGCACTTTTTCCATCTTATCAAATCTAGCCTGATGACTCACACTGTGTGACTGTTTCCGCTATATTTATTTTGCAGCGGCCTGCCATCGCTGCTGAAAAAATCCTAGAGCAAACACCGTATGATGTGTTGTTATTTTGTCTTGTGGGCTAGCAGCATGTTTGAGTACTTTGTGCATGGCAGCCTACTTTCAGATGCTCATCTTAGGTGAAGTGGTTCAATTAAAAATTTTAAAGCTTAAAAAAATATAAAGGATTGGTATCAGAACAGAGTAAGTCTCACTGTCTTTCTCCCACTCTGTTTCTCTCTTCATGTTTGCAGACTGACAACAAGGCCAAAAGACAGAATAATGGCCAAAAGTAAGAGTGACATCTTGCTCGGCGATGATATAGCCATCCAAGTTCAGGAGATCATAGCTGACCTTGCTCTCTCTTACACTTGGCAGTTAGTTTTTTCCTCCAAGTGTTCTGTTAGCTTGGTAACATCGCTTTGTGAGTGGGTATTGGCCACAACTTAAGTGGGGATTGAGGGATATGGATGGGTTAAAATAAAATATGAGTAATATCCAGCTGTAGCCTCACAGGCGTAGGACTCAAGTTACATATGTGTCCCTTTTTGACTTACAACTCGATTCGACTAGTTCTTAACCTACTCGCAACTCGACTCCGACTAGCCCTTAATTGACTCGCAATTTCACTCAGACTAGCCGTTTACTGACTCACAACTTGGCTCAGACTAGCCCTTAACTGTCTCGCAACTTGGCTCAGACTAGCCCTTAATTGACCCACAACTCAACTCATACTAGCCCTTAACTGTCTCGCATTTTGACTCAGACTAGCCCTCATTTGATTCATAACTCGAGTTAGACTAGCAATTTGACCCAGACTAGCCCTTAATTGATTCGTAACTCAACATGTAAAGCAAGGTTTTCCATCTGACCTGGATGTGCCTTTGCCTGTCAACACTGCAATCAGGCATATTAACCTTTGATTAGAAAAACCTTCAATCTGATGAACCAAACAAAAATGCTACATGAAGTAAATGCTGTGTGTAACATAAATGGTAAAACATGAATTTTATACGATCCCTATAAAAATATCTCATAGTTAGGATAGACTGTTAGGTTAGATTATAGTTTGGATAGAATGCTGTCTAATCTTGCAAATAATAGGTTTGCTTGTAATAGATTAAGGATAACTGTAAAACTGAAGCAAGTTAATTTCTTTGTCATTCATGTAAAGGTTTACTAAATATAAAAAAGTGAAAGTAAAAGGAACAAAGCATGACTGACTCTTTTCTGGTCCCTCTCAGGTGTTCAAACATATAGCCAGCGCTATCCCGACAAAAGACTATAACTGAGGCGATAATGCAAAGAAATACCCCGAACAGTGTGCACTGAAGTGCATTCTGTGTAAATAATAAAGCAGATTTAGCTCAATTGATAGTAACAATAAGACTTAACTAAGTTTATTATCAAAGAGTGTGACATAAGGAGACCTGACTCGGATAGAAAGTGACTTGTGGAGATCTCTGGCAGAAGTAAAGCAAATATTTAACTACGGCGTGTTAACCACTGAACAGCCGGGGTCAAGTGGTATGCTGTAAAAACCCATTTGGCCAAGTGGACTCCAACGACTTCACACTGCTGAGTGGATTGTTGACATCAGGCCATATTGCACTTATACACACACATTAAACAGCTTCACTGCTTCTCAGTGAATGTAAGTGGTCTGTTTTTGAAGCAGGCTAACCTTCAACATCAGTAACCTATAGAAGCTGCAAATCACTAACCTGTGAAAGCTTACTTTACATTTTCCAATGTACACTCAAGTTACACTGTACATGAAGTACAAGAAGTTGGAAGGTTTAGTTCAATTAAAACAAACCCTCGTGCAGTGTTTCTGTTAGTGCGGTTAGTTTCATCAAGCAAGGATGTTGCCTTTCAAACCCTAGTTTAGAGATCTATGTTCCTGGAGGACTGTCACAGGACCCAAGACAACAACCCCTACTCACACACACAATTTTAAAAACTGTATTCACTTACTGTCCACTCTATTACTGTGACACACCTATGTTGTTGGTCCACCTTGTAGATGCAAAGTTAGAGACCGTAGGCAGCAGAATGTTGAAAACATGATAAAATACACAAATATCGCTGCACACATCAATTACATTAAATTACATTAAAGCATGCCACCAATGGACTCTGGAGCGATGAATCATGCTTCCCTGTCTGCCAGTCTGATGGATAAATCTGGGTTTGCCGAATGGCAGGAGAACGCTACCTACCAGAATGTATGGTGCCAACAGTGGGGATGCTTTTCAGGGTTTGGGTTCTGTCCATTAGTTCCAGTCAAGGGTAATGTTAATGCTACAGCATACAAACTACAACACTAGTGGTCTGGGATACATATTTGAAGTGTTGTTGAACATTTGTAGTGTGAACACTAAAGCGATCCCCAACAGCATCGAAAGACCACCTAATCAACAGGGTCATCATGGCAGAGATGAAAGCGGCTGTGTATCTTCTTTCTTTGCCTCCTATCTCATTGTTAATGAGTTACATAAGCAGTCCGTGCAACCAAAAGCCTGAACAAAGAATAACACAGTGAGAGAATGATGTAATAAATGTGGCTGTAACATAAGTTGTCACTGGAGACAAATTCGAGACCCTTGAAAATGGCCATACATCTTATGGCCTATAGTGTCTATAGTGTTTCTACTGCATAACATGATTGTAGTTCTTTACCTGTTACTATACGCTTGGGCTCCTTTCTGGGCAGTTGGCAACCATCTTGTCTCAGGGCAACTCTCTCATCCACTTCAATAACCTCTTCATAAAGTACCTCAGGCATACGTACCTTCTGTGAAGCAAATACAAAAGGCACTGCTCTCTCAGCTGTTGTAACAGGCATACCGACTCATAATACTATTACTTCCGCTTTTTATGTTTGAACACAGCAGCTGCCCTTTACGCTGTTTGAACATTTAAAGATGAATAAAGGCACAGAAACTAGGAAAACTTGTATCTCTAAGACAGTAACTTAATTGCAGAGCATTTATCACAGAATGTCTCTTAAAGCAACACTCTATATGATTTGGAGACCTCTCTGGCAGAAATGTGTAATTGCACGCAACATGCAGATGAACGTTCAAGTATTCAAAGAGAACTAGGTCAAAATTTGGCGAAGGATGTGTTTTCTGAGAATGGAAGCTAATTTTTTACTACTGTCTTCGGAAGCAACATCAGCACAAGAACCACGTTATAATATGTGTTTCCATGGCAGAGCAGCTGCACACAAGCCTAAGATCACTATGTGCAATGCCAAGCGTCGGCAGGAGTGGTGTAAAGCATGACACCACTGGGCCAAGCGGTGCAAATGTGTTTTCTGGAATGATGAATCACACTTTACTATTTGGCAGTCTGATTTACAAATCTGAGTTTGGTTTTGCAAGAAGAACACTACATACTGGTATGAATAGTGCCAAAAGTAAAGTTTGGTGGAGGTGGGATAATGACCTGGGGCTGTTTGTCATTTGGAGACCTATCTGGCAGAAATGTGTAACACCATACCGCACACCATATTGTTTGTTATTTTTTCTTCCAACTCCGTGATACTACTTCTTTCCACTTTAATAAGAAAATCTTACATAGCGCTGCTTTTAATTAGACAAAAATGACGAATGTTCATTAAAGTTTAATATTTCAAGCTTATCAACGAAAACTTTGTCACAATACAACTTGTTTTATTGCACTAATGTAGGGGCTGACTCACCAGATCAAACAGGTTGGGTCTGGCCTGAGTGCCGATGTGCAGTAAGTCTTTAAACCCACGAGTCACTAGCAGAGCCGTCCGCTCACCCTGACGCTCCAGCAGCGCATTAGTGGCCACTGTGGTGCCCATTCTGATCCAGCCAATCAGAGACGAGTCTAGAGGCTGGTCCCTCGGGAAACTGCGCCCTGCTTCCTGTTGGTGAAGTCATCAGAAAAAAAAGCACAAGACAAGCTTTTCTATATGCACAATTATAGATTATCAGATTTGGCTGACCTTCCTGCTCTTCTCACAGCAATTACTCCTCATCTGACTGTTATCATCTTCCTATGTATTTTTACACCAATCCTTACACTCCTCTCCATCCTTTTCTTTCTTCAGTAATTATTTTCCACATTTGTGGCCATCTGAACTGGTCAGACTCATCAGCACTAGATGATTTTTTCTCTCTTATTTTTTCTCTCTATTTTCGAACTGTCACTGTAGATGCAAACTGTGGGAATTTTAGTATTTCTATGGCAACACGGCCAGACTCCCCTGTCGCTGCCCTAAATGAGGAAATCTGAAATGGCCTAATCACTTTCACAACTGTGTACAGGGATCAACATCATGGAAAACAAAAATCAGACACATTGTGCAGTCAACTGCCTTTTAGCACCTTTTAAATTCACATTTTAAGGGAACTTCACAGCAAAGAATATCAGATTGGCATCAGTAGATACATAAAAAATATCTGATACTCGCATCAGCCCACAATTCGAAATTGGCATATTTACATAGGGTTGGATATTGTTAAAATATTTCAATATTGATGCCAGTACTGGTACCTAGACTTTAATAACAATGTCTGAATTATACCATTTTTACTTCCTTCTATTTTATAACATAGCGGGTATGGCTTACACCAGCAATGAGCATGAGCCCCTTGAAAGTGGGTGCAGACTAATCAAGATATGTACATAAAATTCAACAAATAAGTAGCATTCAATCAAGCTGCGAATGTTTTATTGGTGACACACAACACATTTATACCTAAATAAAATATTTACAAAGTGGACTTATAAGTTAGTTTGGTTAAATGGTATTGGTACATGGTATCGGCCGATACTTAACAATCAGGTATTGGTATCAGAAGGGAAAAAGTGGTATTGATATATTGCTACTGCTAACTATAAACAATGTTTGTTTTTCGATTCTGTGTAGTCAATAACTGACATGGTTGTTGTTATAACCAGTTTAGACAGTTACAGTTATCTGTCCAAGTAAAAAGACCAGCTACCAAACTGGTATGTGAATGTTGAATTCATATGTAAATCATTTTCTATCTTTGCTTTCACTTGCAGTTGAAGTTGATGATACAGAGAAAGAGCCAGACTGACAGCAAAGCTGCTTAGCAAATTATTTACTCTTCCTGATGGGGTCCACGTGCTATTAGATCAATAATGAGTATTGAAGGATGGAAACTAAGAATCGCATGGACGATTTCTATTTTTAGATTGATCAACGCATTGGGCCTCATTCTCCAACTGTTCTTAAGAACAAATTTCTTTTCAAAACCCACTTATGTGGTTTTATGACGATTCTGACATTCACCAACGTTTTCTTACATGGGATTTGTTCTTAGGCAAAAACGGAATCTACTCAGGAGCACAAAGGTGAGAGCAATTCTGCAGTTTAAGAACATGTCATGAATCTGACACAGACTTTTTCTTTGGACCTTTCTCAAGAACAAATTTAAGAAAAAACTTAGGTAGATATTGAGGCCCACTGACTTTGCATTTACCGGGAAAGCTATTAGTGTGTATGCTAGCACCAACATACTGTTATGCTTTATATTTACTTTATTTTAAAATTATTTTACAAATAAAAAGTAACTTTTTGGTCTGGTCATGTCGAATAAAGTATCTATCTCAGATGATTTTATGTTATGAAACAAACTGAAAGACAATGACAAATCACTTTTCTACACAGCATTTTGTTTTCTGGACATAAACACTGTTCACTGCTTCTTTGGTAAATCTTTGGAATTGATGAAACTGACACATTAACATGTTGTCAGATGTTCTACTGTTTGTTGTAACTGCAGCTAGCTGGGTAAATAACATTAATAACAATGTCAGCTAGCTGAAAAAAAAGTCTCCATCAACAGAAAATTATTTTTTCTTTTGCATGCTCCCATGCAGCCCCAGAATTCCTGCCCTTTCCCAGCTGAAACAGTCTAGAAGCACCACTGCCATTTGTGTTTTTACGCCTGTGTCTCTCTCACCTGTTCCAGTATGCGGCGGATGCCCTCAGTGGGGGCGTCTTTGTAGTTCTGGGGGTCATGGGAGAGCAGTTTGAGGACCCGCTCTCTACCGTCCGGCAGACGAGCAAAAACATCAGTGAAAGTTCCTCCACGGTCAATGGCAAAATCAAACTTCCCTCTGGTCTCCGCCATACTGCTGAACAGAACGGAGAGAAAAGAGAGAAAAGAAGTGAAGAGATAAAGGGGAAGTCCACCAATTTTTTAAAACATCTGAAGAACTCAGGCCTTGAGACGTAAACAGAGTAATTCAAAGTGGTTGGATGAAACTTACAGACTGACATTTCTTTACAATTGTGGTGACAGGAACCAGGCGTCACCATGTTTATAACACAAATAGCGCTCTTTTAATCACTGTCCAAAACCATCAGTAAATTTACACGTGTCTTCTGCGTTTTTATATGTAACGCTCATGATGGTAAAATCGTAATAAATCTGAAAATATACGTTTTCTTTGGGACTATTTTGCCCTACAACGCCCTGCATGTATTCCTCTGCCATGAATGGATTTAAGTACATTTTAAGCCATAACTTTAGTACAAAACTATCGTAAGACAATGCCTCACATATCAGGCAGCATAAATCTAACCATTTCATTTAATAACTTTCCATGAGGGATCTCAGAAGGATTAAACTCTTCAGATGCTTGGATCCTATCACCACCACTGTGAACAATTCTGACTTGGTGAGTTCTCTAGCATTTCAAATCAAACCACTCTGAATAACTTTCTTTGCATCTCAACACTTTAATTATGTAGAATTTTTGAAAAACTGGTGGATTTCCCCTTTAATATTCACCCTGCATCCAAAAGTGGCCTGAATAAAAAAAACTTGCTACCATTCTTTATTTTGGCTTCATATCCATCTTATGAGCCAAATTTCCACATTTTTAGTGTAGCCATGCTACCTATCTTGCCTAACTTCATTTTTTCTGAGGACTGGTCAGTGTAAACCCCAAATTAGGGCAGTAAAACTTCAAGTCAGACTTGTTCCCAGTGGTGCTACTTCTAAGTATGAAGAGAGAAAAGTCCAGGTGGCGGACAGACAATCCTTTAAGCCTCGAATGGACATCAACTAAACACACTTCTGCTGCCAAAAGAATATTTAACACTTCAGCGTCGAGTGAACGGCTTTCTGAACACCAAGCTCCGTTGGTTGCTAACGTTTTAGCATTGATGTAACGTTACCGTTATGCCTTTGAAAGAAGGTCTGGATTTCTGAAAGTTATGATGTTATGTTTTCATGTTAAAAACATGAAACAAAACACTGCGGGTCATGGTCACAGACCAGCACAGCGACCCTCAGCACGCTGTAAGGTAAGCAGCGGGGCTGAAGTTAGCTTCTTTTCCGAATTTTCCGTTCCACCTTAAATGGTGCAGCCGTTACATTCTGGCGCCTGCAGAGTGTATAATGTAACCGCTGCACTTTTAAGGTGGAACGGAAAAGCTGGCGAATAAGAAGCTGAATTCAAGCAATGTTCATACTGAACTCGATTCAAACTGAGTGGAACACGACTGACCAGTGTAAATAACGTTATCCTAAGTCTGCACTGTGAATACAGAGGAGTCGTTCAATGCACAAAAAACAACAGATAATAGTTTGTTATTACACCGTACTCACTGGTTTATAAAGCTCTTCTGCAGGTGGCGCGGAGAGACAGAGATTTCTCGACTGCTTGCCAGCGCGACTCTTCTCCACTTTGCAATACGACTCTTTCAGGTCTGCGTAGGCGGGGCTTAGTGATCAGACCCCGCCCATGTTGTTTGGGGGCGGTGTTAACGACTATAACAACAAAGCGGGAAAAATAATCCAACAATAACTTTTTACTCATCTTTTACATAATAAAATATATTTTATAACTTCTTTTTTCATATATTTCACAAAGCAGTGAGCTGGATAACTTAAAGGGGAATTCCACCTTTTTTTTTAATCACTGAGATGTAAACAAAGTCCTTCGGAGCAGTTTGAAGTGGTTCGTCACAGAGAAACTTGCTGACTCACATTTGTTTACAGTGGTGGTGATAGGAACCAGGGGTCGCCATGACTACAACACAAATATAGCCATTTTATTTACCATCCAAATCCACCAGTGAACCTACTGATGTCTTCTGAATTTTTATATGTGATATTGATGATAAAAGAGCGGAAAATCTAAAAAAAAAAAGTTTTTATCTTTGCCTTATAACACTCTACATGTGTCTATCCTCCATTAAAAGCTTTCAAAAAAGTACACTGTAGCCCAAAACTTTATCTCAACACTATCATCTGTGAAGGAGCTTTTAGAGGTGTTAAACTCTTCAGACGTCTGGTTCCCATCACCGCCACTGTGAGCAATTCTGAGGTCAGCATTTCACATCCTAAATCACTCTGAATGACTTTGTTTACATTGCACCATTTAATTCTGTAATTTTTTTTTTTTTTAACTCGGTGGAGTTCCCCTTAAGTGCCATAGGAATGTCTCTTACTCATCTGACTTTGGCATGAAGTTGTGGGGGCTTTTGCACATGCGAGTATCATTGCTAGGTTGAGTGTTCCCATCCCCCAAAATACCCATCCAGGAGCGCCTCTGTGGTCAGAAACTGACCAGTGATTAAGTGCTAACAGACAACAGTCTTCAAAACTCCTGGATTTTACAGCCACTTGAAAGTATAACAGTAGGAGGCCAATCAGTTACATCAACAGGTCAGTTAACTAACAGTAAATTCAAATACAATCACAATTGTGCACAGTGGTGGTGACAATGACTGTTTACACATATTTACAGCGACTGAAGTATGCATGAAGCTTAAAGAATTGGTGGACTTCCCCTTTAATTAATTCCAGCGCAGGAGGTAGGACTTTACTAGCCAATCCTTGCGAGAATCCTAGGAGGCGAGGTAGAATCGGCCAATCACGGAGCAGAAGGCGAGGTACTACCGGCCAATCCCAGCACAGGAGGCGGGGTTTGTCCGAATACGGGTGGAGAAAAAAAAAAAACAGGGCTGCCTCTTTCTCGTCTCAGTGTCGCCACCTGGTGTTAAACTGCAGGTACCGCGGTGCTCCCTCCTACAGAAACAACATCGGTCCGGAAAACTGAAAACTACTAACACCTGGTTTGATGGCAGATTTTTAGCCCTTATCAGCCTCGGATATTCATATATGGACTGACAGCGTACTCACTGTAAGGAGGAATAAAGCTGATCGGTGAGCTTCGTCCATACAGTTATTATTTTATGCGTTTGAGTCCTGCATGTTTGGATTTAGGGGAACCTTTCGCCCACTTTACTGAGTTTGGGCTCCAGTTTAGTTTAGTGACGAGGCTAAAGTTGGCTTCCTAGTCGAATTTCCCGTTCCACCTTAAATGGTGCAGCAGTTGCGTTCTGGCGCCTGGTGCGCCAGAATGTAACTGCGGCACCACTTAAGGTGGAACGGGAAGTTAGAATAAGAAGCTAACTGACTCTCCAGCTGACCAACTGCTAGCTTTTGTTAGCTAACGTTTCAGTGGCTTTTAACTAGAATGAGCCCTCCTCCCAGAAAACTTTAATTTCTTTGTGCTACAATAAACACAGTTATACGAAAAACGGATTTTGAGTTTAACTGAGTCGCTTGTAAAGTTGTATTTGCTCATGAACAGGCCAGGCCGCGCAAGCTAACTTAGCCTTTAGCTAGCCACCTAGGTTAGCTAGCTTGCTATCAGATCACAGCTAGCGCCCCATGTTGCTGGTCTAACGTTAGGTAGCTAATAAAACTTAAAAATGTAACATCTTTATGTACTTGTAATGTTATTTTGTCTTCATACCGGTCCAAATGATCTGAGGGCGAGGCGCACTTTGGTTCTCTGTTAGGTTAACTCGCTTCGTAAGTTAGAAGTTAATCTAGCTAACTTAGCTTAGCTAGCTAATGTTGCTAGCTAACCAGCTGGAGCTGGTTCTTCAAATATTGTACGTTTTGATAACTTATTGAAACTTAAACTAGTCAGATAATTTACTTTGAATAACAAAAAGGCCATAAAAAGGAGCTAATAACAGTTTTGTATCAGTGATAGTCTTGCTGGTAGACTCGTTTGGCGTGCCACTGCAAACGCTTCCCACAAACTGTTTATTTGTTGTTATTTACTTGTAAACATGGATTTCTGTGCCAGTGGCCGCTAAAAACGCCTGGTTTTACTTGTGTAGGGTAAACTAACTATTTACAGCGGTTACATTTATTATATCTCAGGACCAGAAAAAGAAGAGAAAAGTGAAAGTTACTCGTGGGGAGGTTTGGCTTTGAAACTGCAACCCATTATTACCGTTGGGATTTTATTTAGTACGGAGCTCCTGAGGTGACATGGTGATTATTTTTTAATAAGACGTGGCCACAAATTAGTATAGTTAGCCAACGAGTTAGTATGTTGAGCCTACAAAGTAATAGCGTTATACAGAGGCCACACGTTCAGTCAATAAATATAATAGTTCTTCAAAAAAGCTCGTAGCCTCGATATAGTAACTCGTGGTCAAGGCTTATTTAAAAATAAATCACCATGTCATCTTAGGGGCTCCATCATTTAGCTATGCATCTGTGTTGCCTTTGATTGTACTGACATTTGGTACCAGATTCAGTGAGACCACTAAAGCTAACACCTTATCTGTAACTAAAGCTGTTGTAATTAAGCAGAACACCCACAGAAATGTGGGGCAGCTTTCGCAAATGAAAGTCAAGTTTTAGTGGGTTGTTAACTGTGTGTGTTGGTGCTTTGAGACGGAAATGAAATTTGGGAAATATGACTAAAACCTGCCCTGAGAGTCTGTATCATAAAGGGGAATTCCACTGATTTTTCCAGTTTCTGCACAGTTGAACATTAAAGATGTAAGCAGAGTCATTCACAGTGGTTTGGTGTGAAATGCTCCATTCTAGAGAAACTAGGTGGAGTTGTTGTGACTATTTTATCATTTATCAGCAATACATGTAAAAACCCAAGAGACACGTGTAGGTTCACTGCTGGTTTTGAATGGTAAATAAATAATCTCTTATTTTGGTTGTAGACATGGTGACCCCTGGTTCCCATCACCACCACTGTGCAGAAATCATAGCGAGTTTTCTTCAGTGCACAATTTCACATCAAACCACTCTGAATGTCTTGGTTTACATCTCATTTTTATGCAGAAATGTTGAAAAATTGGTGGAAAGGCGCGTAGGTGTTTAAACTGAGAATTGTTGCCATTTGGTCGTTCATTTTAACTATTATCTGCCCCAGCTGGTTAAAGGGTTAGGTGATGTTCCTGCTCATCAAGAGTGACGCCAATTCGACAGAATGCCATTGTGTTTCACTGCAGATCTGAGGCTCTATTCTACTGATAAAGCTCTGCAAATAAGTGATGAAACATCTTCTATAACCCCATTTCAGAAAAAGTTGGGACGCTGTGCAAAATGTAAATAAAAAAACAAAATGCAATCATATGCAAATAATTTAAACCCTATGTTTAATTGAAAATAGTATAAAGACAATATATCAAATGTTAAAACTGAGAAATTTGATTGTTTATTGAAAAATATCTGCCTGATTTGAATTTGATGCCAACAACACGTTCCAAAAAAGTTGTGATGGAGGCAACAAAAGGCTGGTAAATTTATGTAATGCCGAAAAAAACACCTGGTGGTTAATTGGCAACAGGTCAGTAACATGATTTAGTATAAAAAAAAAACATCCCAGAGAGGCTGAGTCTTTCAGAAGTAAAGATTTGAGGAAATAGTGCAACAATTCAAAAATAACATTTCTTAACATAAAATAGCAAAGAACTTTTTCATCATCTACAGTAGATAATAACATTAAAAGATTCAGAGAATCTGGAGAAATCTCTGTATGCAAGGGACAAGGCCAAAAAACAGTATTTGCTGGCCATGATCTTTGGGCTCTCAGACGGCACTGCTTTAAAAACAGACATGATTCTGTAGAGGAAATCACTGCATGGGCTCAGAAACACTTCTTAAACCACTGTCTGTGAAAACAGTTCATCACCGCATCCACAAATGCAAGTTAAATCTCTAAAACGCGAAGAAGAAACCCCATATAAACAGAATCCAGAAACGCCACCTCCTTCTCTGGGCCTGAGCTCATTTAAAATGGACTGAGGGGAAGTGGAAAAGTGTCCTGTGGTCTGATGAATCAACATTAGAATTTCTTTTTGGAAATCATGGACGTCTTTTTCAGAGAAGGCCTTGTTTATTTCAGGAGGACAATGCCAAACCACATTCTGCATGTATTGAACAGCATTGCTCCGTACCAAAAGAGTCCGCTAAAGTAGGCCTGACATCAGTTTAAAACATTTGGAGGGTTATGAAATGAAAAATACGGCATGAGCCCTAAAACTGTTGAGCAGCTGAAATCCTATATCAAACAAGAATGTGAAAACATTTCACTTGCTAAACTACAGCAGTTATTCTCCTCGGTTCCCAAACACTTACAGAGTGCTGTTAAAAGAAGAGGTGATGAAACACAGTGGTAAACATGACCCTGTTGCAACTTTTTTTTGTTCCACATTTTATTATTTGTATTGTATTCTATTTACTGTGCTAAAACACCATTGAACCTACACGTTTTTTGAGCTTTTATACATAATTTTGATGCTGGGAAAATAGCAAGGAAAATATTATTGCTTTCGGAACAAAAGTTCGTATAACCTTCGTATAACTAGTAACTTCAGAGGAGTAGAAAAACACTCTTAACTTTCAGTGTAAGGTAATGTAAAGATCATTTAAGTCTGTCCAGTCATCAAGAAATGTTTATTTAATGTAAAGGGAAGCTGGTGTTTTCAAATTATGTAAATAAATAAAAAAATGGAGATGGAAGGTTCAGCTCTAACAGTGATGATGTGTTGTTTTTGGGGACTGTTTACCCACATGCACTTCTCCACCATGAATGGCATTAAAACATTATAGAGTTTATGCCACAACCTTCTCAATACTGCTGTGTAATGATGTTGGCCGATGGCTGAGACGTATTTATGACCATTTCTTGTAGTAACTTTCTGCTTTAAACTCTTCAGGCGACCACTTTGAACAATTCTTACTCGAACGTTTCTCTAGAGCAAAGCATTTCACATCACACCGGTTAAGGATTTATTTATGCAGAAGTTTTAATCAGTGCAGTTCCGCTTGAACAAATTCAAATAGACATGTTTCTGTGTTTTCCGACACTGTTTGGCATATAGTTATCCAAAAAAATGAGCAAAAGTACACTGTCTAGCTAATAACAGTACCAGTATCCATCGTGAAGTCTGAATTTTTACCTGTACTGTTAATTGATGGAGATAATGTAATACAGTAAGCATCAAGTAAGAAGTTTGAATGGGACAAAAGTAAGAGGACAATGATAAACAGCAATTTGAAACTCAAATTAAGTTTCATAGCCAGCTGCTTAACTCTTAATTTCTACATTTTTCTCTCTGCAGGTGGAGATGGCGTTATGGATCCAGGCTCAGCAGTTAAAGGGGGATGCGCTGCATCAAATGCAGGCCCTGTATGGCCAACATTTCCCCATAGAGGTGCGACACTACCTGGCACAGTGGATCGAGTCTCAGCCATGGTAAGAGTGTGCATGTTTTAGGTAGGAAGCAGAGTTTTACCAAGCCTGAAATTTTGATCCAGACTCGAATACAGCTAGGAAGCAAGACAGCCAGTCAGCCAGTTTGGTCCATTTATGCTTGCACTTTGTTCTTTTGCATACAAAGAACGATAAAGAGCAGTTAAATTGTTAATTGCAGTTGTTTAAAAGCAGATAAATTGTGAGCTGAAATTTCACAGTTGCGACAGGAATGTTTGAATCTGAATCTGACGGAAACTCAACAGAATTCTCTCTGAAACCGACCTAAACCAGCTCATTGAATAAAACCTTCTGTTTTAAACGATTGGGCTGGTTAAATGATTCTGTGGAGGGTAGCTGTGATTATATCACAGATGAATGAAGTAAAAAATAATATATGAAGTTTTAAGTAAACGTTCCCTGTTTATTCCTAAAACTCTGTCTGTACATAAAACATATTACATATAACACAAGTATATTTTTGGTCAATGAAATTTTATATGGACGTCCTTTTGGCTGCACTAAACTCTTCTCTCCTGAATCAATTCGCATTTTATTTATTTAGCATCCATTGTCTCATGAGTGCGGCCTTGGTGAACAACACAAGTAGGTGACTCTAGTATGCCAGATTGAAAACTTTTGGGTGATGAAATCAGAGGAAGAGTGAAGTAAGAGGTAAAACTAAATCATGGGAAATGCATGGTAAAATCTGTTAGAGGTTTTTGTAGGCTGGATGTGAGAACCTGAACGTGAAAACTGAACCCGACCCAAGCCCAACACGTATTTGAGAAATTATGTCTAAAGCAAAGCTGATGTTCATACAGATATTTCAAGCTTTATAGACTTCTGATGTTGTGTCGTCATTCTGTAGATGGTGTCTTGACCAAATTAGGAACCCGTATAAGATTTTCTCAATGACAGAAATGAATGATGTTTTGGAAAACTGTCGCTGTTGTGATGCTTTATGTTGTATGCTGTACATTTTTCTTCAGAGCACTTGGATCCTCTAAATTACAAGGCTGTTAAAGAGCTAAAATACGAATGTTGCTACGTGCAAACTGACACTTTTGCGCATTGATGTTGACATCATAAGACTAGCAGCCTCACCACAAGACCACACGCAAACCAGGCCCACAGTTTCAGCCTCTTCTGCGTCTTACACATTTCTCCTCACTCTCTTCACTGTGAGGAAATTCGTAAGACCTTACCTCTCGTCTTAGTAGGGCATTTAAACCTTATTCTTGCAAATCGAAAAATCTGAAAACAATATGTAAGTTTCGTTAGCATTGTTGTAATTCTGCATGTACCAAACCACAGGAACACACAACACTGTTTCCATTTCACAACAAATATTTGTCTTTGTGTAAAAGCTTTCTTTGATCCGTGGTGAAACATTTGCCTCTGTGGTAACTAGTGTTACTAATACACAGTAAGGGTGCCCACAGAGGACAAACTTAATCTCTTTGTGAACACAGTACGCTGTTTTAAGCAAAATGATAAGTTACAGAAAACCTGAAGTGGCAGATGATGGCCGACATTGGCCCATCATTTTACCGGTATTAACGTCAAAATAAACAAAAACGACAGTATTGGAAAAAAAAATTCTTTGAAAGTCTTCAGCATTAATCTACACATAAATCTGTCCTAAAAATATTACTTTGGGTGAATAAAATGCTCTCATTTCTTTACAGCTAGCTTAGGTTACTGATTTTTTTGGCCTATGCTATGTAGTATCATTCATATAGACCACTGTAGTCGTGTCATCATTTTGTAGTTGGCGCCATGCTCTTACGCCCATATTAGGAACTCTGGGTGTAAGCTCCATTTCTCTATGGCAAGAATGAATAGGGTTTTCGAAAAAGCACCTCTATCGCCCCCTGTATTAAATAAAAATGTTTATATTGCTACTGTGCACTGAATTCACGTCATTAGACTGACAGCCTACTTAAGCAGGTTTTGTCAGCGAACATTTTCATGTACAGACTGAGTGCAGATGAAAAGAAGTCAGAACAAAAGAAGCAGGTTTCCCTGCAGTTCTCTGTTCTCCATCTGATGCTCACTGGAACACGATAGACGTTTCCTTTTAGCTTGATTTGAAAAGATCTACAAACATACCTTCACTCAGGCCAATGCAGTACAGACTCAGCTTAACATCACTGCTCACCCCCTGATAAACTGACTTAGGCTATCAGAATATCCTAATTATTATTTTAATGCTGGTAACATTTTTCTGAGGACGTTTTCTATTCAAAGCCCTGTTCATTCTGGCCATAGAGAAATGGAGCTTAGACCCGAAGTTCCTAATATGGGCATAATGAGGACTACAGAATGACGCATGACTGCCGTGGTCTATTTTGACTGCTCAACAGCCTTGTAATTCTGAGCATCCAGTGACACTTGGGTGTTTTGGGGCGTTTTTATTTACTACTGGGTGTGACAGTGGGGGTTTTCCGAAACCGTGTTAATTTCTGTCATGGAAAACACCAGCTTAGGCCAGAAACACGTTTCATGCAAGCACGCAAATGACAACGCCTGGTACATACTATGCGTTTTTACAGTATTGTAGCTAAAACACTCTGTACTCAAGGGGGCTATAGAGGCCAAATCAGAGCCTCGGTCATTCCAACTGCCACAACAGCTAAACGTGGACAGTGGAGGAGAGGGGTGTGAGTTGCTTTACCTCATAAAGAGGTGATGATGTATAATAGTGTGTTGATACACACAAACCATTTTTGTGAGAGAATCTTCCACTACTACACGACAGCTGACAGTTTGGCCAGGCTTGGCTGTCGTTATAGCACTTATTGCTGTAATGCTCAGAATGCAACTCGCGCTTGCGTTGTATTATGAATTACGCCGTGACACATTTTACAACGCAAGGTTGTGCAGAACCGTTTCTGCATATCTCGCAGGCTGTGTTCCAAATAGCCTACTACATACTGCTCACATACTGACTGTGCCCAAAAAGTAGTAAGTAGTATGCAGTATGGGACCAACATGACTTTGTCCAGTACACCAAAGATACCCAGATGACGACCTACTCTGGCAAAATATTCCAGTACACAGGTAGAACTGTCTTTATGATGTACTGCATCCCAAAATGCAACATGGTTATTTTGGGAGGATGTAACTACTGACGTACCAACAGTATTTAATAGGCCCAGGTTCAACAGCATAAATAGCTAAGTTTTTGTTCAGCGTTGAAGGGTTGATATTTACTGAACCTCTGAATTTGCTCTGATAAGAAGCTGGTGCTGTGAGACTTGGGTAGCCGCAGTTGCTTTAGTTTCTCTGCCTTTTCCTTAATATTTGTTGTCCATGCTTTGTTTCATGTATTGAATTCAGTCTTTTGAAATGTGAGGCACACTTTGGCTCTTGATGAAAAAGTATTCAAATTTCCATCTCATCAAAATTGCCTGTTCTCAGTGTAAAATTTGTGCTTTACGTCTGTAGTCTTGATTAAGTTTCAGTTAATTAAGCTACAGATCTAGTTAGAGAAGAAAAGCTCTTAAACTTTAGCTAACTTTGTTACCGCAATGCGAGGCATTCCACTGTGATTTTACAGTGCTGCTACCACCATCAAGTGAAAGGAAAATCTGAGACGTCCTGCTCAGAAGGTGGCAGGTCACTTATAACACACTCTAAAACAGAATCCAGAACCCAATGTAAATCTCTCTGTGGGCAGCACTTTGGGCACCCCTACTATACTACTATGATGAGCAGCATTTTGTACATAGCATATCGCTGCTGTCAGAAGAAAACCTTGTATCTTGTTTTTCTGTTTTTGACATAATTTGTAAATGCCTGTTGCCCTTTACATTGTATGTAAATTTCATGAAGAATGGCCCAAAATGGCGTGGAAAGAAGTCTGGTTCCATTGACTTACATTAAAAGTAAAGTCGGTTTTTTCCTTCTCCTGTAAAGTTACCATTTTAGAGATACGAGGTTTTCTTCCGACAACCGTGATATACTAGTGCAGTATGTAGTATAGTGGTATGCTATTTCGAGTACTCCCAAAGTGCTTGTTTCTGGCCTTAGACACGAGTTTCCTTATAGGGCCTTGATGCTAACTACAGAATTACGCATGACTTCAGAGGTCTATTAGGCATGTGCCAATACAGATTTTTTTTTCAACCAATCGCAGTAACTTTCACACTTGTTCCAATAACTGATAAATGTGATCATAGTTTCCCATTTAAAACTGAATAATGTAAAGATAATGTTTAGAATATTTGAGTGCTGACTAGTGCGAAGAGAAACAGCCTTGTTGAATAAGCTTGTGTGTTTGTTGTCCCCAGGGATGCGATAGACGTGGAAAAACAGCAGGAGGAGTTTAAAGCCAAGCGTTTGTTGGAAAGCCTGATTCAGGAACTGCAGAGAAAGGCTGAACACCAGATGGGGGAAGATGGCTTCTTGTTGAAAATAAAACTGGGCCATTACGCATCACAGTTAAAGGTAACCCCCTCCTCATTCCACTTGGAGGAGGTTCTAATCCATATGTTTTTTTTGTAATAGGATCCAGAAGTCTTAGACCACATTGAGAATCTAGGATGTTTTTCATTTAAACTTGGAATTGCTCAGCAGTATTTTAGATTTTAGACCAAATTAAAGTCAACAAAGTTTATGACAAGTAAAATAAGGCAAAATATTCAAGATTATGCATTGTTTTTAGATCTCTTTTCAAATTTAAGCAGTTTTGTGTCAATGACCACAGTGAAGGGTAATTCCATTGATGTTATTATTTTTTTTAAATGCATAATTGAATCGTTATGATATAACAAAGTCATTTAGAGTGCTTTGATGTAGTAAAACTTAGCCACTCTGCTTTCTATACAGCGGTGGTGATAGGAACCAGATGTCTACAATGCAAACATAGCCCTTTTATGTGCTGTACAAAACCAGTGAACCTACACATTTCTTTTTTTTTTCATGTGCACTGTTTGTATTTGTTTTAATTACAATAGAATAGTG
The DNA here is from genome assembly GCF_904425465.1 of Colossoma macropomum. NCBI lineage: Eukaryota > Metazoa > Chordata > Actinopteri > Characiformes > Serrasalmidae > Colossoma > Colossoma macropomum. The sequence goes on from NW_023494790.1 coordinate 11,970,970, forward strand.
GTAAATCAGAAAGAGAAGTTTTCTTTGCCCAGCAGAATCATTAAGTTACTCTACACTGGACCATTTCACATCACACCACTCTGAATGATTTAGTTTACATTGTATCCATTGAATCATGTAGTTTTTTTTAAAAAATCAGGTTAAAGATGTGGGTTTTTTGTTTGTTTGTTTTTGTGTTTGTTTTTTGTTTCTTCCATTGAAGCTTGATCCTCAGGTAGATTTGATCTACTCATCTGAGGCTTTTGCACAAACTTGTGCATTCCATGACAGCTTGAGTGCACAGTCATTAAATCAGTAGTGGGACAAACCAGACACTGAGACATTTTGAAATTTATGTGAATTTATTATTTTGCCCAAATTAAAATTTAACCATAAAATACTCCTCAAAAATGATGTCTTATTTTCAGTCCACTGTTGCTTCTCTAGTCATGTTTCTTGTGTAGTGAGATAGAATTGATCATTTACACCTTTAGTGTTAATGTAATCTGCCCATTTTTGGTAAGTTGATATATTTACTGATTTGCTTGTTTGTTTGTTTGTCTTGTGTTTTTGTAGAGTGCATATGACCCTTGTCCAATGGAGCTTGTGCGCTGCATCAAACACATCCTCTACACAGAGCAAAGGCTGGTACAAGAGGCATCAAATGTAAGTAATGCACATAAACCTGATTCCTTTTTTTTACTACATTGTGCTCTATTTGCATCCTTGTCTGGTTTTGCGACCTTATCAACATTATCCACAACCTGTAGCAGTAAGCTGTCTAAATTTTTACATTGCGGAAACACTCACCAGTGGCTTCACTTTCAAAGCTGAGAGAATGGAGTAGCTGTCTTGCATGTTGGAACACTTGAAATGTGAAAAAAAGCGCATAAAAGTCCATAAAAATGACAAACAAGGCTAGGCAAGCCGGTTTCTGCCATTCCACCATCAGCGACAGAGCGATTATCAGTGCCATCGGCATTTCATTCATGTTGGGTCCAAAAGATAGAGGTTATCCTTGCTACTAGAACTCTTCCTTTTGTCTCTGCAACTGTCTCTGCTACACTGCTTGCTAGTTATTGTTAGCTAGATTAAAATGTGACTAGCTAATCACAGAACACACATTCATAATTAAATGATACAACAGTCAAAATATATCAGCTAAAAGAATGGCAAAAAATATTTATTGTAGCATTAATTGATAGCCTAACATATTTACCTAATTGGATTAGCTTTATTGATTTCAGTGTACTTGAATTGTGTGTTGTGCAGCTGTATTATCTGCAAGAATATAAATATAGAATCAGACTTGGGCTTAAAGTATTACTTCAGCAGGAATACTACAGTAATACTTTTTTAGCCTAGTCTCTTTCAGCTGCATCTGTAGTTTGCGGTCAGTTACGACAGTAATTTTGATTCAGAACACAAAAGATCAGGAAGATCTGAGGCACTTGGACTAAAAGCTAGCAGGAAGATGCAGAAAAATATGTCAAAGTTATTGTCCATGGTAATTAACTGTATACGACAGATGCATCAAATAGACAGTAGGTAGGAGATAGCATTCGTTTAAAAGGCTTTAATTGGGATCAGGGCAAAAACACTTGATTGAGACGTGTGTAGTCAGGTATAAATTAATGCCCATAGTTGTATTGGATGCTCTTTGCCTGATTTTCTCTCTCTGATTGGCAGGTGAGCAGTCCGGGGGTGGGGCTGACGGATGGCACGCCTCAGAAATACCAGCAAATTAACCAAGCGTTCGAGGAGCTGAGAGTGATGACTCAGGACACAGAGAATGACCTGAGAAAACTGCAACACAGCCAGGAATATTTCATTATTCAATACCAGGAAAGCCTGAGAATACAGGGTAAACACACATACGTGTTATATATGAGGAGGTTCATTCCAAAATGCTGTACATCCGTTTGTAGCCATTTTGGATAAAAGGTGTTTTTGAAAACAAATGACACCTGACATATAATGGAACAACATTTTTATTTCTTTAATAAAGGTTGTGTTAAACGTAATATAGCATTGATATTGCTTGTATGTGTAAAGCCCACTCCCAACAATGTACAGCATGAAGAAATTTATTTGGATGATAATATTTAAAACTGTAAAGCAATTAGATTAACTGATACTTCTAGCTCTTTTAGCTCATGAATCCAAGTGTGTCTGTGTATATTGTGTGTTTTATTTATTGGGCCGTGGCTAAAAGAACAACCCTTTATCAGGCTAAATGCTAGCTAGTCACCAGCAGCGTGCAGTAGAAGATTGTGAACAAAAGAAACTGTTTACACAACGTGGAAAACAGTGATTTGTGGTGAACTATTTGCATGTCAGCAAAACCAACCAGACTCTCTGCAACAGTCAAAAGTATTGGGCTAGCTCCCGAGTGGCGCAACCGTCTAAGTGTTGGCCCTATCATCAGGAGATCGCGAGTTCGAACCCTGGTGATGCTACAGCCATCCGTAGCCGGGAGTCCGAGAGAGCACAATTGGCCTCGCTCTCCCTGGGTGGGTAGGATGGCCCCTCCTTCTCCCCCCATCACTCAGCGCGATGCTAGTCAGCGCAGGCGTCTGTTAGCTGACGTAACAGATCTGGCAGTTGGCGCTTTCCTCCGAGCGCGTTCGGCTGTCCAATGACGTTGCGTGAGCGGCAGCTCGAAAATAAGCCGTGGTTGGCTTCACAGGTCTCGGAGGAAGCCTGTGTTAGCCTTCACCCTCCTAGCGTTGATAGCATCGTGTGATTGGGGGAGTCCTAACTAGCGGGTGGAATTGGAGACGACTAAATTGGGGAAAAAAATCGGGTAAAAATTTAAAAGTATTGGGCTGTGAAGACTCCATTTCTAGCTTTAATCTGAAGCTGTAATATCAGTTTTAACACCAGAGAACTGCTCTGCTTTGCTATGCAGATCGCTCAAATATAAATGACAGCAAACAGGCTAGCAGGTTGTCCAGTAGTACATTAATTTAAGAGTTTTTTTTGCTTTAATGACAGCGTGCACTCAATCTGTTATGAACACAGTGAAAAGCCTTTGATTAATAGATCAAATCCACGTGAGAGTCGTCTTCACGTGCTTCAAAAGGACGAAAGATTTACCTTTTTGTTCAAAACATTTACATTTTAGTAGAGATCTAGAAAAAGTGCAGAATATTTACGATTTACTTTACATTGTGTTTGTCTTAACTGTTCTTTATCTTGAAAAAGTTCAGAATTATACCAATTTTTTGTTTCTAATTTTAATTTTGTTTTTAATTTTAATAAAAAATCCTAGATCTTGGACTTTACAGACCACACTGTATCACATCCATCCATTTAGATGTTTACTTAATGTATTATGTGCTTTTCCACACTAACACTTGCAGTTCATTATGCTAATAAGGATGTTTAATTTTTGACCCCCCCCCCTCTCTTTCTGTCTCTCTCGCTCTCTCTCTCTCTCTCTCTCTCTCTCTTGCTCTCTTGCTCTCTCTCTCTCTCTCTCTCTCTCTCTCTCTCTCTCTCTCTCTCTCTTGCTCTCTCTCTTGCGCTCTCTCTCTCTCTCTCTCTCTCTCTTGCTCTCTCTCTCTCTCTCGCGCGCTCTCTCTCTCTCACTTGCGCTCTCTCTCTCTCTCTCTCTCTCTCTCTCTCTCTCTCTCTCTCTCTCTCTCTCTCTCGCGCGCGCTCTCTCTCTCTGTAGCTCAGCTGAGTAGTTTGGCGAGTTTGACACCGGCAGAAAGAGTGCAGAGAGAGACGAGCCTGCAAAGTCGGAAAGCTACCCTAGAGGCGTGGCTAACACGAGAGGCTAACACACTGCAGAAGTACAGACAGGTAACACACAGCCCTAGAAAATAAATATCGTGTCTGTATCAGCCGATACTTGACAGTCTCTTTTCCGTTAGAGGCAAATGGTTCCTATGTTCTGAAATACTGGAGAAAAACTACACACGACAAACGGTTCTGCAGCCCTGAGCACTGTTAGCTAACTATGCTGAGAAAATTATGCTGAGCACAGTTCTGTGGTGAACCGTGTCCGTGTGGAAATGCCACTGGAACACTTGGTGCCCAATGCTCAGAACCGTTCGGCACTGCAGTAGAATAGAGGCCAAGGTTTCAGTATCAGTATCGGTACCGGTGTCAGAAAAGAAAATATGGTTAGTTCAGTCTCTGGAGATTCTTTCTGTATGTTTCTGTCTATAGGACCTAGCGGAGAAACAGCAGAGGACACTGGCATTGTTGAGGAAACAGCAGACGGTGATCGTGGATGATGAACTGATTCAGTGGAAGAGACGGCAGCAGCTAGCTGGAAATGGAGGACCTCCAGAAGGGTCGCTGGACATCCTTCAGTCCTGGTAAACACACACACATGAATAACGAATAACACTGAACTGAATTCAATTTAATTTCACTTTTTTCTGCCGTTTTATTTACTCCACATGCAGATCAGATCAGCCAAGACATGTTTGGTGTACAGTTTTTGCTTCTTTAGTTTTAAACTGGAGCTATGGGGCTAAAATGTACTCAAACCACAGATCTTCATTAAGGTCACATAGACTTGTCCATATGGTTTGGAACACAGTATGACTTACTGTAAACTATAAAAATGAACAAAACTTTTTTTGTTTTTTTTTTAATGCCTGGTATTCTTGACGTTATCGTAGACATTCGTTGTGTATATTTATAGAAACTGTATCTCTTCATCTGTAACTTCATCATTCTGGATGTATTGTTTGAAACTTGTGTTGTAGGGGGCAACCATCATTTTTTATATATTTATCTACAACCAAATTGGCTGATTTTTACCCAATTTGCTCCCCAATTTAGTCTCCAATTCCACCAGGACTCCCCCTATCACACGATATTGCCAACGCTAGGAGGGCGAAGGCTACGCAGGCTTCCTCCGAGACCTGCGAAACCAGCTGCCGCTTCTTTTCAATTCTTTCGACAGCCGAACGCGCTCGGAGGAAAGCGCCAACATCTGTTACATCAGCTAACCGACGCCTGCGCTGACTAGCATCGCGTTGAGGGATGGGGGGAGATGGGGGGAGAGGGGGGGCCATCCTACCCACCCAGAGTGCAAGGCCAATTGTGCTCTCTTGGACCCCCCGGTTACGGATGGCTGTAGCATCACCAGGGATCGAACTCGCGATCTCCTGATGATAGGGCCAACACTTAGACGGTTGTGCCACCTGGGAGCCCCCAACCAAATTGGCTTTAAATAATTGAAAACATTGTAAACATTATTTTCTGAGATGTATTGCACATTAATGTCCTGATTCGTTTTTTTTTTGTGAGTATGATGGATAATCAATATTTTAATTAAATTTTAAGATAGAAGCATAGTATTCAAATTAAAAAATCATAGAGAATATGAATTTTCTAATGTGCGTTTTGAATTTGAATGTATTAACTGTAGTTGTGAGCTGATGTTTTTTTTATGAATTTTTATTGATGTACTGGAAATGTGTTTTTTAAAAATGAGAATGTTCTACTTTTTTTAATTATAATTTTTTTTTGTCGTTTGATCTGTAGGTGTGAGAAGTTGGCGGACATGATCTGGCAGAACAGGCAGCAGATTCGGCGGGTTGAACACCTAACTCAGCAGCTGCCCATTCCAGGCCCTACAGAAGAGCTGCTCAAAGAGCTGAACAGCACCGTCACTGACATCATATCCGCTCTAGTCACCAGGTGAGTCCGTGTGGGCTTTAGCAAGCAACCTAACCACTGGGCATCACTAAATAGAACTAACAGAATATGTTGCAGTATTGCGCCTTCATATGTATATTCAAAAGTGGTGCTCAAGTTGCTTGAAACCCCCCCCCCTTATTAAATGTTATTATTGATTGTAGATTTATGTATTGATTTTTAAGGTTGATCGGAAGGTTGAAGGTTGAGGCTAATGGTTGATCGGTTCATCAATAATATCCCTAATATATGTACTTACTTACTCTCTCCACAGCACGTTCATTATAGAAAAGCAGCCTCCACAGGTGTTGAAGACACAGACCAAGTTTGCAGCAACGGTACGTTTGTTGGTGGGAGGGAAATTGAACGTCCACATGAACCCGCCACAGGTGAAGGCTACCATCATCAATGAGCAGCAGGCCAAAGCTCTGCTGAAGAATGAGAACACCCGGAAGTGAGTCAAACTCAAGCACACAATGTGATATGAAGTGTGAAATGTCATGATATGATATGTACAGTCATTTTTATATCTGGATACAATACATACATCCACAAATATATTTGATACGGAATTCGAAAAGAAATGTTAACATGACTTTAGCATTTTATTTTTTTATAATCCTTTTTTTTTTTCTTTGGAAATTCCCAAAGTGTATTATTTTTTGTCTTTTAGACTGTTGGCACAAACTGGCACAAATCATTTTCTCAGAAGATAATAAAAACAAAAGTGCAATATCTATATAAAAATTAAACCAAAAAATGTCAACTATAATATTACATCTCAATTTTAAATCGACTGTTTCGCCCATTTAGCATCGGCACATAGCAGCTGCTTGAATCCTGTGTGGAGAAGTAGCTGCTGAGACTGTTTTCTCTGTGAGGCTGAAGTTGGGCTCCTATTTGCCGGCTTCTTAGAGTAATTTTCTGGCCCACCTTAAATGAAGCAGCAGAAACATGTAACTGTTGCTCCGTATATGGTAAATGCGGATAATTACGTGGCTAAATTTTGCTTTGTGTTTTCACTCCGGCAACTGACACATTTTGGTAATGTCTTCATAAATTAGCATATTTGAGGTATGCTGGTCGCTTTATTCATCAGATTTCTTTGTGAGCATAATGCTAACCCATCAATGGTAAACCCTGTGTAGTATTAGCATCAAGCGAACAAATTTTTTTCCCCGCTCTACCTTAAACGTGGACAATTAAAGCTTGTAACAGACATTTTCTGACCTACAGTTTGGCTGTAATCTTGCCACATGTTCACAGAATGAAGTCGAGTGCTTGTTGTCTGCAGTGATTAGCCAGTGATGTCACATAGCGCCTAAGCATTTAACCATTTCAGACCCAAATTATGTACCAGGGAATGAAAATATGATCTTGACCTTTTTTTATTCCAAAGGCAGCTGTAAATGATGATGAATCAAATGCTGTTTATAATTACTGTCTACTAGCTATTTCTGATGCCCATTATAATGCATAGTGGTTCTAAAGAGCAGCAGCATTCCAGGATTGGTATACAATAATTTTACGAGTTGGTGCAATCTGAACACAATCTGACAGTGCTTTGTTTTGCTTCATGCAGTTCATTACAAGGAATAAAGTGATGCTTTTAAACTTCACTTGTGTAATATTAACAGTTATATTTTGGACAGTCACTTTGAGACAGCTTACAAAATGTTTTGGCTCTAAAACAGTTCTGAAAAAAAATTCTTAACAAAGGTTTTGAAGTGTAAGATTTGTTCAGTTCTCGGTATCTGTGTTGTCCAGTGACAGCAGTGGAGAGATCCTCAACAATAACTGTGTGATGGAGTACCACCAAACCACAGGCACCCTCAGTGCACACTTCAGGAACATGGTGAGTAATGTAAATAACACTAACTGACACACTTTGTATTCTCTTTGTTTGATTATTCATCAATGTTAATTATAAAGTGAATTTCACAGCTTTTAGACATAATAGATATTCATCAAAAATAACAGATATAGTATTTTTAGTAGATACAGCATTCGAGACAGAGTCTACCCAATACACAGCTTGACTCCCTTTTTTTCTTTCTTCCTTTGTTTCACTCTCTCTAGTCTTTGAAGCGTATAAAGCGGTCAGACAGGCGTGGCGCTGAATCGGTGACTGAGGAGAAGTTTACGGTTCTATTTGAGTCTCAGTTCAGTGTGGGAGGAAATGAGCTAATGTTTCATGTGAAGGTAAAATGTTACTTTTAACAGTAACGATCACATAACATCACTATATGCTTGTTTTCATGTGTAACATGTATACACAGTGGTTTTTAATGTATTTGTTATCTTTTCTTTAATAATGCAGACGTTATCTCTGCCTGTTGTGGTCATCGTCCATGGAAGTCAGGACAACAATGCCACGGCGACAGTCCTGTGGGACAATGCTTTTTCAGAGCCGGTGAGAACACAGGACATTTTTATTTATACAACAGTTAGTTTCAGCCACGCAAGCTGAATGGTTGAGAAGCGTTCTAACGGGGCTGTTATTTTGCCATAACAGCATTTTTTTTCACAAACACTGTATCACTGCTTAGACGCCGTTGCTAAGCAACGACTTTGGCAGCTGTAGGAGACGCTCAAGCCATGTGAACGTTTTTACTTCTTACTTTGTGCACAAACAGAAAATGGATACTTTTAAGATTACATTTGACCGACAGTCAATTTGACAAGACTACACTAAATTCCCAAACTGTCATTGCCACTGAGCAGCTTTTCAGTCGCCAGCTGAGACAGAAGAACACCTAAACAAACTGGAATTAGCCAGAAATTAACCGAATACCATTCGCCAAACAAAATGGGCTGTAAGATGCTTTACAGACTGGCTGGAACAAAACAACACTAATATTGATCTAGCAAAAATTGACAACACTGAGCTAAACTTGATATTGCGGCAGTTTTATGGCTCAGTTCGTACTTCAAAAGGCGAGGCTTACAGTAGACTGTGCAGCGAATCAGCAGACTTCGTTACTCTGACGTAGCAACAAGCTGCTTGTTAAGGAACTATAATTTGGCTGAAGGAATTGCATTAAAACATATTAAATGACTCATTCACGGCCCAATTTATTTATTTCTTATTTATTTAACCATTGTATATAAGCAATAGAACACTCAAGGTCGTGTGTTATCGGGAATAACATCACAGCTGTGATGATCTACGACCAAATCACAGCCGTGATGTTATTTCGCAATAACACACTCACTCTCGTGTTCTATTGCTTAAATAATGTATGCATATATTTGCTAATGCTTATATAAATGCATATATATTAAGGGATTTATTGCAGCATAGTTCTACTGTTTTTGTATTAAATGATTACTATGCCTATCATACCGCAAAAACATTTTCAAGCGTTTGTACTTTTGCCATATTGCCACCCCTTTCGAAGGATGTCTAACTATATATAATTATAATATTTTTGGCCATAGTGCACAGACCTACTTTGATACCTTTCTGAGAATATGCTGAGCCATAAATAGCTATGAAACAGGCTCACACACTGACCATGTCTGACCATGTCTTTGAGATTCTTCAACCAGTCTACCCACAAAATAAATGACTGCCCCTTTTCACATTTTTGTATAGATTGAGGACTAACAACTACAGCTACAGGACTCCTAAGCCTAAGCAAAAAGGCAAACCAAAGAATTCAGAAGTCTGGGCAATGTGGCAAAACTAACATTATGATATGTTTATAATACAGTACATTTTCACAATACGCAATATGTGGGACAAATATGTAGTTTTTCTCCGGCTTGCAAACAAGCTGAAATGGACAGAATGCAGCAGCAAAACAGAAGTGGCACATTTGAAAAGTTAAGCAAAGAACATGGCTACAAAACTTGGATTCAGTGACCGTTGATAAGTTGCTTAAAAGAGAGCACAGATTTTGGGATGCGGAAACAATCAGAAAGTTGAGTGCAAATGATGAGCCAGCTTCGGTGCGTGAAATCAAGTGCCAGCCTACCAGCACCTAATTTACATATTATTTACAAGAAGTGCCTTAATTCATGCAGATGCCATAGATAAGGGGACATAGCAGAGATTGAACTGTCCTAAAGGTAGTTACAGCACTGTGCCACATGACACAGTGGTAAGGTAGACCTTTTTTTTCCTTAAAACGTCATGTTGTTTCTGTTGAGTGTAGCTCTAAACTGTAACCTACAATGTGTTTCTCGGCTAACAATTAGCATATATAGTTAGTATCATGACAAAAAAGCTTAAAAGCTTCAAGCTAACAACTTCATGTTGATTGTTTAAACTATGCATGTGATCTTCAAACTAGCTGCAATCCGGCCATATATGTTTGTTAACTAATGTTAATGGGCAATAAAATGTGGTAAATGTAAGTAAATAGAGTACATGTTGTTGCTGTCGTATGTGTAATATAAGGCTGCACGTTTTTCATTCAGTAAAGCCTGAAGCTCTGTTTATATAAAATGCAGTGCTGTGTTTGATGTTTTCATGGGTTATGGCTAATAACAGTCGGTTATCAGTCGAAGGAATTTGACAAAATTTGCATCCCTAATTGGTATAAATTTCTTTTCTTTTTTTTTATAATCCATGCAGTTCTTCTACAGGTACAAATGATTCCTGTGATAAACGATATGTAATAATGTACCACGATAACACATGGTCATATCACAAAAACCGTGATTTTCTTTTTGTCCGTTTGTAGGGTCGGGTCCCCTTCGTCGTTCCGGATAAGGTGACATGGCCGCAGCTGTGTGAGGCTCTGAATATGAAATATAAATCGGAGGTGCAGAGTGACCGTGGTCTTTCTGAGGAGAATTTGGTTTTCCTCGCCCAGAAAGCCTTCAGCAGCTCCAGCAACAACCCTGAGGACTACCGAAACATGACCATGAGCTGGTCCCAGTTCAACCGGGTAACTACATTAATCTCTGTGTAATATTACCTCCAAGAGGGGCCAGAACAATGTGATGTTATTGTATGAAAGTTTACGATTCTGACAAATTGGTGAAAAACGTGGCTGTTGTTGTTGTTGTTGTTGTTGTTTAAATATATATTTATATACTGGCCCCTGGTCAAATTACATGTTTTGTTGATTTTCTGAGTGCAAATAACACATACTCTTCACAGAACACATTTCTGCATAGTGTAATGCACAATTACTGTTTATTTACTGAATTTAACGTTTTGTAGAAAATGAAAACAAAATATGGCCTGTGCAAAAGTTACCGCACATTTTCTATTTCATATTTGATTTATTTTCCAATATGTTGAACCCAGCAAATACATAGAAATTTGCAGAAAAAGGCTGAATTTAAGTGTGTTCCCTGTCAAAGATGTGTTGACTTATGGACTTATTTCAGTAATTTGACTGGGGTGTTCAAACTTTTGCATAGAACTGTGTATAAAAAGTCAGTTTGATATACAGTTTGAGTAAATCGCACAAAAATGTATAAAGTATATAGCACATATACAGTATACGTTTATTTAAGAAGTTCAGTACATAAATTATAGAGCAGGCCTATAAAAATTGGAATTACACAGTGTCCAACTAACAAAGTTTTGCAAGGAAAAGAAATTCATTTATCTTCATCTACTGTACATCCTGATGTTTCACAGGAGAGTTTACCGGGTAGGAACTTTACCTTCTGGCAGTGGTTTGACGGAGTCATAGAACTCATGAAGAAACATCTCAAGGCTCACTGGAATGACGGGTAAGACTTGGACAGCAAGGATTATATTGGCCAAATGTTGCTTAACATGATTTTACACTTAAAGAATCGTTTTTCAAAGACATTTGATATCAGGAGAAAACACTGTCCCCAAAAATGAACAGTGAACTACAAAAATCAAGGCATATAGATAGAAGTCATAGAAATTCTTTTATGTAGCATTAAAGTCCTTCAGACTTTCTTTCAAAGCAGAGATCATCTTTTCAGTGGCAAGTTATGATCACACGTTAGATGGCTTCTTTATACTTTTCACTACATTCCTTTGGTATGTTTTGCTTGTAATGTTATGCATCCATTGGCACCTTTTGTCGCCACATTCCACCCCGCCTGACCTCTGTGCTCACTACTGGTGGGCTACTCTGTACATGGTTATGAAAATGAAGGAACCGTATTGAACATATCAGGGACACTACACAATCCGATATGCTGTTTTCTGCTGCTCAGAGGTTTATAATGCGCCGAAAATACAGACCTGTGCTTTTAACGCTTTCAATTTTAGAATGCATCATTGTTTAGGCTGGAAAGTTAGCTCAGTCAGTCTCACTAGCAAGTAACCTACAAGCTCTATATTATTTAAATCTTTGATTTATGGTGTTTATCTTTTGTTTCTATCTACCTTGTTCCACAACTAACATTGTGTTGACGTACCAACTGAGGATAGGTGGGTGGGAGGGAGGGAGACTGGGGGGAGAGTATTTATTTGTATCCGTGTTATCATTGTACATCTTGTTTCCTGTTTAGTATTAAAAATAAAAAAAAAGTTGCTCACAAAAATATTTAACATTCTCCCTCAAACCAAGTAAACTACATCCAATCAGAACGTCTTCCCTACAAATCTTCTAATGTTGGCTGTATGTAATCATGTTACAGGGCGATCCTGGGTTTTCTTAACAAGCAGCAGGCTCAGGACATGCTGTTATCCAAACCTAACGGCACATTCCTGCTGCGCTTCAGTGACTCTGAGATTGGAGGCATCACCATCGCATGGGTGGCTGAGAACCCCAACAAAGCAGGTACAATCTATCAGTTAAAGCTGGTGCAATCTGTTTATAATATAAAGTATGTACAGTCAGTTACAGCAGGCACAGTTTATAAATCATAGCAGATGCAGTCAATCAAACAATCAAAGCAGTTGGAGTTTTTTAACCAGTCAAAGTTAGAACAGTCAGTCAGTCAAAGCAGGCACAGTCAGTTAATCAAAGCAGCTAAAAGAATTAAAGTCAGTGTATATTCAGTCAATCAGTTGGTCATTGCAGATATAATCAATTGATGTGTCACTGATGATGTGCTTTTCATCATCATTTAACTAAAGTTTTATTCCTGTCTCTCTTAAGTTTTCTCTCTTTCTTCTTTTTTGTAGGAGAAAGAATGGTATGGAATCTGATGCCTTTCACAACTAAAGACTTCTCCATTCGCTCTCTGGCTGACCGCATCAGTGACCTGAACCACCTGCTGTTCCTTTATCCGAGCCAGCCTAAAGATGAGGTTTTCTCTCGTTACTGCACCCCTCCGAACTGTACGTTACCTGTTATACCACTGCTATTACTATACTGAAGAAAAAGGCTTTGGTCAGTTGCTGTGCCATGGTTCCTAGTCCTGGTCCTGGAGCATCCCCTAGCCTGTATACTTAGTGTTTTCTTGCTTTCAACATGCCTAATCAAACTAAGAAACATATTAACAATCCCTTCCTGAGTTGAAGTGGGTAATGCTGGAGCACAAAACAGTAAAATGTGCAGGACAAGGTAGGGCTAGGGATTAGTCAGCGACCTCACAGAATGTATCACGATAGAAGCCTCACCATACAATAATATACAGTGACAAAACACACCGGGTCTGCAGCTGTAAATTTTGTTTTAAAAACTTCACATAACAAAGTTGGGCAGAATGATAATGACATTTTTTTTGTGTAAATACTTACCTATTTTTTAAGGTATGTTTAAAATGACAAGAATAATGAGTAAATAATGTTAAGGGACCTTCTAAGAACTATGTTATTATAGGTGTGGTTCACTCTGAGGTGCTGGTCAAAGCATAGAGAGGCAGAGGAGTGAACTTTGTACACTTTTAACCACAAAGGCAGCAGCACAGGTAGTAGTCAGTATTTGGGCTCATATGCTTATGAGAAAGTCTGGGGATGTAGATCTATAGGTGAACAACAAAATGTACAACAAAACTCATAAAATTCGATACAGTTATCAATGTATCAATAAATGTATTTGAACACAGCTCTAAACCAGGGGTACTCTAGGACCAGGGTTGAGAAGCACTACTCCATGATGCTCTTCTATGCCTAAAAGTGTTGAATGATAGGGGCAACTGCACTGCAATTATATTGCTACACATTGTAGCAATGGAATGTAATATCAGTGTAACATTGATGCAGTAATGCATTGGAGAACGCTTGATGTGACATGCTTAAAGACTAGCCTGCCCTATTTTTCAGAGAATTATTTATGCTTTGAATTAAATAAATTCCCACAGAAGCCCTCGCCTGTAACTCCTTTTGGATTTTGGAGGATTCATTTGCTTATTGTAGCCTTTTGTGTTATCAGTATTGGAAAAGACCAATATTGCGATAACAACTAAACAAGCAGTATATTGTGCAGCCCTGGAGCACACTGTATAAGTTGAAAGCATGTGCTGGTGTGTCTTTTCTCATAAATTCTACTTTTAGCACATCGGGTCTTTCTGTTTCATTCCAGTTGTATAAATTAAGCTTGTTTGTTATTTTTGTCTTCAGCAAAAGCTGTAGGTGATGGCTACGTCAAACCAGAGATCAAGCAAGTGGTGAAAGTTGAGTAAGTATGCCTCTTTCTGTGACCGTGAGCAAACTACTCGTCTGTTTTGTCTGCTCGCAGGTTTGTTTTTTTTTTGGGCTGTAGATCCAACAGAGTTTTATTGAGGCTTCTGTATTGATTGTGTATTCATTACTGATGTGTTTTGCATGTATTTTTCCTCCTATTAGGTTTTCTCTACCAAATTCCGAGCAGCCTGGTGGAAATTCCAACTTCATGGACCACACCGCTTCACCGAACGTCAATCAACAAAACAACTTTGCGATCTACCCTCCCATGTAATTATTTATCAATATTTATTGGATACATTGGTAAACCTGAACTTTTCCCAAATTAAAATATGAATTCATCCTTTCTCATTTTATTAATATTCAGTTGTATGGTTATTATAGCTTTTATTCCACCACAGCCTGTCAAACTTCTCTTATTTCAACATCATACAATTGCATGCCAGCAACACCTTAGCAACCACCTGGGATACAATAGCAGTGGCCTAGTAACATTTTAGCGATCTCCTGGGATACAATAGCAATGGTCTACCAACACCGTAGCAATGGTCTTACAACACCTTCATAACCACCTGGGATACCATATCAACAGTCTAGCACCACCTTAGCAACCGTGTAACAACTTCCAAGTGACACTCTAACAACGAGCTGAAAGACAATAGCAACTGCTTGGAATTACTGTATAAACCCAATCGCCGGTGTTCTACAACTGCTTTAACTTTTGAAGTGTTATTCGTTGCCTTTGTCAAACCAAAAGTTAGTTCACAAACTTTCCCTTTTCTGGTTAGAAAGCTTTTTGAATGTGCACCAATTTAAGTTTCAAACGTTTAACTTTTTAGACTTTTTAGTACTGCATTGAAATCATTACACTCTGACTAACCATAGACTCTGTGTGTGTTTGCGTAGGAGTGACCCTATGTTGGACGCTGAAGGAGAGTTTGATTTGGAGGAAACAATGGACATGGCCAGGCAGGTGGAAGAGTTCCTGCGCCAGCCGTCTGAACCCCAGTGGAGTGGACAGCAGTCGTGACCTTAGACGTCCCATGACCTCTCAGCCCAACTACAGAGAACACCTCAAGGGGTTCCATTCCATTTTGCTTTTTTCAGTGTTTTAACAAATGTGAAAGTTTTAAGATGCTCATTAACGTTTAAAATGACTCTGCAATGTAATCGTAACTGCCTCTGCTTTTTGCATGACAATTATGTGCATCGTTTTCCTTCACTAGCCTAGCAGACCAGGGAAGGTGGAACGGTAGACGAATTACAAATCTGTTGATGTTTTCATCAAATCGTCACTTAAGCAGCACTTCAAGCAATGTTGTACTATGTTTCAGGCCAAAACTCTATAGTATCAGTACCTTAACTGATGGTATTTGTAGTAGTTAAAACGTCACCATGGAAATTACCTCAAATTGTCTGGCGTAGCTGTTTGTTATTCTAGTGTTTTTTCCTTTAGGTCAGATGATTACCAAACATGCAACCTCCTATAAGTTAACAGTGTGGAAAAAAATGTCATCACCAGATTAGTTTTAAAAGGAATCAAGAAACAGTTCACAAACTAAGCAACATTGATATTTAATACGTTTGGTAAAATCAATTCACCTGAACTGCTTATGGGTACAGTAGAGCTTTGATTTGAAACAATATATCGTTGCTTTCAAATTATCTTGACATTTTGTTTGTTCTCTTTTAGCAACAGAAATCTGTTGTATTTAATTATAGATGCCATTAGTTTACAACATTTCTTGTACGAAAACCAGGCCATATGCACCACACTATGCAACACTTTAATATTTCCAGCTGCTGTTGGATATTCCTCTATAACTCTGAGAATGTGACAAATGAAATAAAAAGGGAGTTTTTTAGTTTGCAGAGTTGCCCTAGAATTTTAACGGAATGTAAGCAGTGACTTGGTCACTATGTGCAGTGTCAAAGGGATACTAAGCTAATTTATCACATTAATAAAGCGATAATTTGGCAAGAAAATCACATTTATAAAATTATCCCCTTACTCCAAGTGTAGTTGATCAGCCAAGATGTTTACTTTTTTTGCACTGGAGCTGCGAAGCTAAAGTACCTAACAGATAGTCGAAGCTTATACCTCAAACTGCATGTCTTAATCATCAAACAGCAACCTCAAGACGTGTTGAGTTGTTAAAGGGGCATTTCACCCTATATTTAGCCTTTGACATATTATTTGTTATGTAATATTCTGTATCCCTCTGTCTCTTTGGCTTGACAGAAAATTATGATTGTGTTTTCTTTAGTGTTCTCTCACTACAATACCCAGCATGCATTGTGTAATTATATCAAACAGCAACTGCGAATCCCCATGCAGAAATACAGACGTGATACTGGTCTTCCTGGCTGTACCTTTAGCTGTCATGCTAAATCATTTCAAACAGCCCATCAAGTATTTGCCCCATGGGGCTTGTAGTTTTTCAGAAGTTCCTCCCACCTTCAAGATGCATCATCAGAAGGGGGTTTTCCTAGTTTTGAAACCACAAAACTCTAGAGAATATAGTGACTATTATAGTGACCTCTTTAGAAGGCAAATAGGCATGTGTACAACAGATGTAGCGATAGCAACATTTTTTATATCAGGCAAATTATCCCTTTAAATAAGCACAAGTAGATTTGCATATGTAGTTTCTGATACTGTATGACATACTGTGGTATAAGAATGAACAGAAGTACAGACAAAACTTGCTTCTGCTATGGCAAATTACTGCTGCTACTGTTTTAGTTATATGATGTACCAACTGCGGTATATGAGCTTGTATGTTGACTACATTAGCCTTGCAGCTCCAGTTCAAAACTAAAGAAGCAAACTTTAGACACCAAACATGTTTTGGCTGATTGACTACACTTGGTGTAAGAGGGAAAACAATGTAAATGAGATCCCTTTTTTGCATATCACCTCAATTATATGGTAATGGTATAATTTTGTGCTAGCTATCACATACTTCATCTGAAAACTATATGTTCATCATGCTCAAAACTCATAGCCTAGACAAAAACCTATTAAAAGGTTTGGCTGAAATCATAATCCTGGCCCAATCTACCCCTTTAAATCATGAATTTGAGATCCCGGTTTGTAAAACGAGCTCTAGCGTTGGCGTCTGTGCATTCTTTCATTGTTACAGGCTTTAGTTTCCTGTTTTGTCCAAAGCGACCCATCTAGTTAACTCCAGAGTAATATGGCCAAGCAACAAAAAAAGTAACACCATTGTTCTTACTTTCCCCCGTTCCACTCTTTCTCTTTCTTTTTGCCTTTCCTTCTGTGCCTTAAGACAGCTTAGGTTCGTCATACATTAGAAAAACCAAAGTCAAGCCTTGATGTCCAACAGATTAAAGCCCAAGCCTTTATTAGGATGATTCTTTAAACCAGCTTTTCCTAAAGCACATCGCCCAAGAACAGGGCTCCTAGATCCTCACTACCTCTGATCATGAGTACAATGTGATCCATGTTCGGCCCGACTGATATATATCATTCTGCCAATATTAAGGGAGCATGTTATTGGATATTTGATTAGGTGAATAAAACACCCGTATTTAGAATCAAATTGGGAGACTTGCTTATTTTTGGAGAATTCTAGTGGTTTCATATCCTCACATTAAAGCTTAGAGATTTATAAACTGACGATAAGTAATTGCTCACCTTTGCTGCAGCAGTAACAACTAAAAGGATTTGCACTGGAAATTCTCCATTGACATCATCCGATTCATGACTAGCAGAGGTGTAAATCGCCAACGTTGAAAAGACTTGATTTAAGATTATTTAGGATGTTACTCAGTGCCTCTTTCTCTCTCTCTCTCTCTCTCTCTCTCTCTCTCTCTCTGTGTATATATATATATATGTATATTTATACACACACACACACACACACACACACACACAGTCATATGCAAAGGTTTGGGTGTCCCTAGTGAAATTAAGTTTTGTTTTGTTAAAATTATTTAATTTTTTTTTTTAATTAAAAAAGTAAACATCTATAGAAAACAGACCTCTGCACATTATAATGCGCAATAACTGTTTATTAGCTAAATTTTTTGAGGTAAAAAAACATAAAACATGGCCTCTGCAAATGTTATAGCACGTTTTATGTTCAGATCCTGTACCAATAAATAGAAGCAAATAAATAGAAGTTGTGTGCTAAAATTGGCAGAGAACTTGCATATTCATGTTTGCTCCCTGTAGAAAGTGTTAATTTTGCTTAGAAAATCTACAGAGGATGTCATTTTGGAGGTGTTACATTTTTAAACATTTTATTTTAATAAGACTCACACTCGCACGCTCTCTCTCTCTCTCTCTCTCCCCATATATATATATATATATATATATATATATATAAAAATACTCTGGTTTAAGGAATGGCGTACCAAATTTCCACGAATCCCTTTTCATTGTTGACTCTGAATCTCATAGTAAAAGCCATAAGGAGCTGTAATCTCCTAAACGTACACACGCACACACAAAACATTTCCTGCCATGGCTTTGCCATTATGCGCCTTAAAACTAAAGGGAAGGACAGTATTCTCAGAGCAGAGTGATCATTCAGGCTGATTCTTTTTCTCTCTCATTCACAGTTTTTGTCATATCATTTTTACAAAATGTTAACCTTAAAGGAGAGGAAGTAGTTCACATCTGTTAATATAACTTAATTTCAAGTTACATTAAGTTCTTAAAATCTTTTAAATGTAACTTGAAAGTTTGAAATATTGTTACACTAAAAAGGTTCTTATGATCTGTTGAAGTAATAATTAAATTGCATGAAAAAGTTCTTGACATCTGTTAATGTAAAGGTATTTGAGGAAAAAAAAAACATCTTGTCGTTGTAGGTAAGTTATGATAACAGCTGAAGATTTCTATTGGTCCGTTTGTCATGCAGTGTTTGAACAAAGAGTGTATGACATTTTCATCTTTTCTTTTTTATGACAATGTTTTAACATATTAATGCTTGTTTTAGTCCCTGATTGGTCAGACACGGTCACTTCCTTCGCTCCACCCAAGGCACTTCAAAACGCTTCTATAATGTAGTGCAGAACTCAGGAAGAATATTAATGGAATTTAAAGAGAATATCTAGAAAGAAATATGTCATTCTGACATTACTATCTTTGAAAAGTTACTCCCACGTAAAAATACTATTTTATTACCATACTGTTGTTATGCAAGTGTTTAGTGCTCGAATGTCATACGTGGTTAGACTCAGCTTAAGCTTATGTGAGGTTTCATATGTGAATTTAAAATGGTGCGTATGGATTGTATTATCCTTTTCCAACTGTTCATGTGTTTCTCTAAGTGTATTTACTTGCTGGAATGTCTTCTGTACTTGGATAGAGACAGTATTCATGTTGCACATCATGTCCTGCTATGTTTTATGGCTATTGATAATCCTTTGTGTGTCTTGTCAATCAGTTAATTAATGAACGTGCTGGTTTTGGCAAGTATGGGGCCGTATTCACAGAACAGTAGATTAATTGTGTTAATCTGGGAGTACGCTGTTCTAACCATGGTGATCTTATTCACTTAAACAGATCCTAGATCAGCACCTGTATTCTATGCTTCTTTTTTTCTTTTTTTTTAATACTGGCTGCTCCTGTTTTGTCTTTTGTTTGGTGTCAAGTGAGTACCTGGTGTAACTTGGGAGACAAGAAAGTAATAAAATTTTATATTTTACCAATGTGTGAATGTTTCTAAGACAGAGCTTCACCCCATTTTCCTTCTAACATGTATATATCCAGAATATTCTATCAGCTGTCTTTTGCTCTCAAAATTGTGGTTTTTAAATTGTCAGCTGTTCCCGGCTGACTTACGATTATATAGCCACTTCATTAAGTCCACCTCCTTGTCCATTTTATCATCTCCATTTACCATATAGATGCACTTTCTAATTACAGACTGTAGTCCATCTGTTGCTCTACATAGTGTGTTAGCCCCCTTTTACCCTGTTCAATGGTCAGGACCACCACAGAGCAGGAATTATGTGAGTGGTGGTGTGCTAGGGTGCGTTGCTCCGGTACGAGTGGATCAGACACGGCGAGCTGCTGGAGTTTTTAAACACTGTCCGCTCTGTTTGACTCTTCTGCTTTGTTGGTACACCTTGTAGATGGAATGTCAGAGACAGTAGCTCATCTGTTGCTGCACAGTTTGTGTTGGTCGTCCTCTAGTCCTTCGTCAGTGGTCACAGGACGCTGTTGGCTGGATATTTTTGGTTGGTGTCTGATCCACTTATACCAGCAAAACACACACTAACTAGAGAAAAACAATGTTTCCATGTGGCCACAAAGCAGCCTTATAGTATGCAACCAGTAGGTCTCAGCACAGTTTTGAATAATATTTTGCTGAATATAGGTGGGAATAAAATACAAACGTGTCGGAATGTGGGTGGAAATAGAATACAACGGTAGATGATGAGTGTAGTTGATTTGGGGTGAAATGTGTGAGATGTTGGCGTTATAAGGTTCGGGGCTGGTTAAAAATATTCGGGTCTACAGCCCCGGAAGTCCAGGCCAGGCGACGCCCCTGGTAATAATACACAGAGTTTGATTAAAGGTAGAAACAAAATACAAAACAGTTGGTCGGAATACAGGTGGAAAAAAACAGTACGTTTTTATCTGACAATAGGTGGAAATAAAATACAAAACAGCTTGTCCGAATACGGGTGGGAATAAAACTCCGCCTCTGTCTGGACTTTCACTTTCGCGCGGGCGGAGCTCTAGCCATGATGTCATCGCGCCTCGTGCTGCGTGTGACGTCGGAATCGGAAGAAAGTGTTGATTCAGTGTCTGGTTTTGATCCTCTCGCTGCGGAAATCAGTAAAGTTTTTATAGGGTCGGAGCTGGTGCGGAGTGAGGACAGCGGACTGTCCCTCAGTGTTATGATGTCCCTGCGCCGCGGCCTCCTGTGGACTCTGCTGCTCGTTTTCACTGTAATACTGACAGCAGCTGCAGCTACTGGTGAGTGTTCAGCAGCGAGATGATGCTGTTTTGGTGTAAAGTGTAAATGAGTGGGGGGAATATTAAGCAGGGTTTCTCAGACAGCTGGATTAAATAAGCAGAAAGTCCAGCCTGTCCAGCAGGAGGAGACCAAAGGGACGTTTTTGATGGACATCATTCAGTTTATGGCTTAAGTTATACAGCTAAGCGAGAAATGCTGGCTTGGTGAAACACTAACTGCTGTAACAGTATAACATGACAGATGTTTATGTAATCTGAACGATATTGATGAATCCAAACTGATTGGACAGAATAAAAAGTCATGCTAAAAATGTTACATTTTCACTTAACACAAGATAGACAGACAGAGGAGAATTTGAAGTTAGAGTTTATATATGTGGTAGATTAGATATTACTAATCTGTCAGATTAGAGCTGAGTCTAATGCTAGAGTTTCTATTTTGCAGATTATATATGATGATAGTGATGATGATTATTATTGTTATTGTTATCAAAGTTGTTTTGTATATCGCTGTATCTCCAAAATGGCAACTTTACAGGAGAAGGAAAAAACTGACTTTACTTTTAATGTAAGTCTATGGAACCAGACATTTTTCCAAGTCATTTTGGGTCAGTTCTTTAAGTCCATTCATCATGAAATTTACGTACACTGTAAAGGGTAACAGGTATTTTCAAATTCTGTAAAAAACTGAAAAACGTCAAAAATGGCGACATGAGGTTTTCTTCCAACAGCAGTGATATATTGCATTGTACACACTTAAAAAAAAAGGGTCCTTTATGCTTCTTTAGTTATTTAGAACAATGAGTTCTATACGAATGAGTTCTTCATGCCTAAATGGTTATTTGCATGGTGAAACGGTTCTTCAGATTGATGGAGAATGTGTGGAATGTGGTTCTACGTACAACCTTTTTGAAAAGGGTTCTGTATAGCACCACAAAGGTTGTAACAACAGAAGAACCTTTTTGGTGTAGAACGATTCTCTATCAATCTAAAGAACACTTTAAGCATGCAGAATGGTTTTTTGAGTGTCCAAGGCTCTATGTAGAACCTTTGTCTTTACTAAAGAACTCTTGAAAAAACATCTTTTTTAGGAGTGTGGTGAAATGGTTCTTCAGATTGATGGAGAGTGTGTTGTATATGGTTTTAGACAGCACCAAAATGGGTTCTTCTATTGTTACAAGCTTGACATCATAACAATGGCAGAACCCTTTTTGATGCTATTCAGAACCATTGTTAAAAATATACATAGACAACACATTCTCCATCTGTCTGAAGAACCATCTCACCATGCAAAGAAGCATTTAAGCATGAAATGGTTCTATATAAAACTCATAGTTCTAAACAGAACCGTTTCCTGTACTAAAGAACCCTTGAAGAACCATCTTTTCTCGCTGCTGAAGGACCAAAACCCCATCTCCCTTTTTGTTGTTTTTCAGTTTTTGATATAATTTGAAAATACCCGTTCCTCTTTCCATTGTTTGTAAATTTCATGATGAATGGACCAAAAGAAATGGCCCAAAATTACTTAGAAAAAAGTCTGGTTCCATTGATTTACATTGAAAGTAAAGTATGTTTTTTCCTTCTCCTGTAAAGTTGTCATTTTGGAGATACAAGGTTTTGGTCCAACAGCAGCGATATATTATGTTTTAATGAATGAATGAATTAATTAATTTCCCCCCTCCCTCCAGTAATGCCTCATGTCATACCCACCGCTCTGGGTGTTGTATCCTTCAGCGGAGCGGTTCTTCTGTGGAGAAACGTCAGCCTGCGGTTGAAGGCCGAGAACAGGACTGTATGGGGTCTCCTAAATCAGTTCTTGGCTGTCAGGTTTGTGACCTGGCTGGGAAAACGCCAGAGAGAGAAGCTGGAGAAAGATACGCTGGACATTCAGAGGGTGCAGGAGGAAACTCTGCTCAGACGACTGCACAAGAACGCGCACACACTCTATGGAAAGCAGTACAACTTCAGCTCTATCAAAGGTAATCGTCTGTGTGTCCAGAAATCTGACTTACAGTGGATCTCAAGCACATACACTTTGTATAATGCTAGCCATGCTGGTGACTGTGGTCTGTCTGACCACCAGAGCTTATTCAAAACTGTGGAAGTTATGTAAAATAAGTATAACAATCTTATGTACATTTAATTTAGAGCCTGTCCAATAGTGATTTTAAGGGGTTAAATATTTTGATAACTGATCATTTTAGCCAATAAAACGTACATTTCAGATATATCACACCTGTGGTTAAGCTTGTTGAACATCCTATTTCAAGACCAAAGGCATTAATAGTGTTCTCCTGCCATCCTTCAACCCCAGGTTGCCAGAGAGTGAAGCATGATCACTCCAGAGAACATGGTTCCACTGCTCCAGTAGCAGCATGCTTTACACCCCTTCCAGCCGACACTTTGCACATAGTGATTGATGTGTTTTTGTTGTAGCTCCTAGATGCTTCAATTCAAGATTTTGTACAATGTTTAACAATTGTTGTGACTAAAACATTTGAACTCAATAATTAGGAGTGTCGTCTACATACTTTTGGACATACAGTGTACTTGCAGATCCCATAAAACCACATAATTATCAGCCAATATCATCCAGCAACCTAAATGTAAATGTGGTTTACATGGGAGAGGTTTCCATTTTTACTTTTCACAGATTTAGACATGTACTTTGCAAGATTAGCTATTACTTGTTTGCTACTTTAACCTTGTAGCTCCTTTGGAAAAAGAAGCAAATTTCTAATACCAAATATGTATGTTTGATTTTTGGCTAAACTAACATGAATAAACTGTGCAAAGAGCCACAGAATAGTAGAAATATGTCAATGTCTCTCCACCCTGTAACAGTACTGTAACAGTAAACCATTTATCTCAGCAGAAAGTGTCATTTCTGCTAGTAAAATGCCATATTACAGTATAACATTACAGTAAGTACAGTTTCTTATTTTTAAAATGTTAATGTGTTGCTTGAAGAACAAAGTTTGGCTCCCGAGTTCTCTTCAGTAGCCTCAGCCATCACATGGATTTGTTAAATTCCATCACAGCCCACTTGATTTAACATACTGAAGGACTACATTAAGGACCAGGTATTGGATGATAACTACAGTTAATGTTGGGCTTCCATGAGGAGAAGTTTGAAAAAATCACTATTTTTTTTACACTTTTTGTGGCAGATAAATGCTTACTGACCAGATAAATAACTTAGGATACTAAGACTTTTGCACAGTACTGAATACCAACAATCTTTTATTCCAGACTCTGAAGAATTCCGCCGCCGTCACCCAATCACGGTGTATGATCATTATAGAGAGTTAGTGCAGCAGGTTTCTGCAGGAGAGGAGAACGTTCTGATTAAAGAGAAGCCGCTCATCCTGGCCATGACATCTGGAACATCTGGAAGCAGCAGCATGCTCCTGAGCACCAAGGACACCAGCACTGAGTTCTTCTTACAGGTCAGAGTACAGACAGATCAACAGAAAGTGCAGCATTTGTCACATCAGGGCATGTCGAAATCTGTCTGGACCTGAGTCACAAACAGGCTTTTCGCAGAGGTGGACAAAGTTCAACGCTTCTATAGCAGAAATACACCCTACAAAAGAACTTGCTTTTAAATGAACTGAAGTATCAAAGAGTTATGATGGTTACCTAAGTTTCTATTAAGAAGAACTGTTTGGCTGTAAGCATGCAAATCTGATCATAACTCTGAAAATAGTCTCGAGTGGCAATCATAGGGGTCCAAGCACCATAACCCCAAAGAGGCCTTATGTGGTCCTGATGTATAAATGTCAAGTTTTTTGATAATTATTTATAATTAGATAATTGTGTAAGTGTCAGTCTCTCAAAGATTTCAGGATGCACGTTTCTTGTTGCTGATAAGCATGCCTTACAGCTCAGACAGGATTTGAACCCAACACCCACTCATCAGAAGGGAGATGTTTTTATGGTGAACAGCAAGAGGCACATTGAAGTACTGCACTTTTTGAGGAAATTTATATTTTATTTGTAGTGGGCAAAAATGAGCCAAGCACCATTTTAGCAACTTTTAGTATCTCTGTTTTCCTTCAGGTGCGTGATTTGTGTATTTTGTCCACTTTTTGTGTGCCCTCAAAGGACCATAAATTGTAACTTTTATGTAAGTACATCTATAGATAAATCAATAAACTAGACTCTTACACAATAATAAAGGGCAATTTCTAGGAAGTTCATTATACGAAAGTGAACACTAGAAGTACATTCTAACCACCCTGATAGTTCCCTGCAAAATACACAAGGTATTCAGACATTTTAAGAAAGATTAAAAACTATAGGGAGTAAAAATGCTCAGTTTAAAGTGAACTTCAAACTCTGCGGGAGCTGTAAGTAATGCTTTATCACTGTGCAGGAATCGGACAGGAAAATGTACCCAGTGGTCATTGCCAGTGGCATGACATCAAGCAAATGTCTCGCCACACCCTGAATAACCAAAAAACTGGAAAAGCAATATTTTATTAGTGGCTATACAAAAGCAACTTATTAAGTAAATGACAGGGTGTCTGTATTGCTGTGCAGGACATACTTGGGTCGCACATGCTCATGATTTTATGACTGTGAAATATGTCTCCATTGAAATATTATATATTTATATATATTATGCATAAAATATGCACTTACAGTGTGAACATTTCTCTGTGGTCTTGTAAGTGTTCATGTAGCAAGGAATGATTCACTGTTTATCCAGCACACACTTTGACCTTATGTGTGTGTGCTTCTCTGTTGTAGGGTGTGTGTGTATGTGTAGATGTCATGAGGAAAGCTTTCCCGGGCTCAATCAGCCTCCAAAGGACCCTAAAGCTTTTCTACTCGCCCACTGTACAACACTCTGAAGGAGGAATACCTATTGGACCGAACTCCTCAACCCCCTCCTCCTCCAAACACCTGCTGTACCTCTATACTACTCCAGCACCTGCATTCCAGGTAGAGCAGCAGACACAGGAGTACCTTGGAGAATGACACGCTGTTATATGTCTGTTGTCTCTACAGGAAAATATAAGCTTTGGTTGACTCTTTGTACCTGTAGAGACTTGTTGTGCATAGCACAGTGCAGCATATCATCTCTTGTTAGCTGCAGAGCAAAGAGTTAGCTAAGCAGGATAGCTAATAAGCAACAGTTGCATTAATCACCATTATTTATATAACAGCTAATCAATGAATCAGGCCTACATCATGGATAACGGAAGTTGCCTCAAGCTTCCTTTTTCCCTTTTTTGGAATAAAAGTGTTTGATGTAGTGTGTAAACAAAATGTACCATTCACTTCCCTGACCATACAGTCCACTTATGGAAAAAGCCTGTTTTAAATTCACTGGTTTAATAATGTCACGAAAGCCAATGCATTGAAATATATCTGTTTATTCAACCTACAGCAGTTAAGCCCCACCACTATTCACACTGTAGTTATAAGAAGTGTTGTAGCCCAGACTGCTTTTTGAATGAGGCACAATATTGAGCAGCCAGTTAGAACAGAGGTTATTTACATATGTCTTAAAGGGCAAAAACAGCCTGTTTAATTTCCCATAAGTAGGCCTCTAATAAGTGTAGAATTTGACCCCTTTAGTTCTCATAATGTTGCCTTTTAGCATTAGCGCACTACAAATCCTATGACTAGTTGCAAAAAGGCATGTCATTTAGCAGCATTGTAAAGGCCCTATATTCTACCTTTGTATTTTTTCCTTAAAGTCCACTTCATATGTACCAAAAATAGTCCTAATTCATTTTTACCCAATCGTTTTCCAACCTGTCTTTATCCCTTAGAATTTAACAGGCTGTTTATCTTACTGGACCTTTAAGACTGATATATATAAATGACCTCAGTTCTGAACTGTACTTAGACTCATTCAGGTGGAAATGTGAAATGAACTGTTCATACTGAAATCCACAGGGACGTAGAAAAAACTGAACTTCATTTACTCCTTTTAGATATATGGAACATTTGGACAGCTGCAATGATCCATTTGCTTCACAAAGCAACATTTAATGTTTTAACATTTCAGTGCTAATGGGCAGAGCTAAACTACTGTAGCTCTCATGGAAATGTGTTGTGACGTCACAACCATGAAAAATTGTAAATGAGTTGCTCTAACTAACAGTATGGCCATCCTAATCCAGTCCATTCTAATGAAGCATTAGTGATTGTGTGTTGGATCAATACTTGTTCTGAACCCTCCCTTTCGATATCTAGTAGCTTTCTATGGTCTGTGGATGAGAATTATATGTGTTTTCAGTCAGGAATTCTGTGAAATCCTGGCTGCTGAATTTCTAATCATGTGTCCTCAAATCCTGTCTCTAAACAAGCAAAATCCAGATTCATTCACTCAGTCATGCATTTATTCATTTGTTAGGTGCTGAATGAGAGGGACGCATTATATCTCCATCTACTGTTCGCCTTGAAGGACCGCCATGTTGGTACTATAGAATCCAACTTCTGTTCGACTGTGTTCTATGCCTTCAGAGCCCTGGAGGTAGGACTGTCTCAAAAACCTTTACACTGTAACAAGACTAGGGTTGTTATAAGTTTAACTGGTTTGGTTTCGTGTTCAGTGTCCAAGATGACAACAAAAGATGACAAATCTATTCTTGCCTATTAGAAAACTCCATTCCGTTAGTTGCCGATGTTTGTTGAAAATTGTAAAGGGGTATTTTAGTGCAAAACTAGTGTTTAATGTGTGATTTGTTGTGTTTTGTAGTATTCTGTACTGCAGTATTGTATCCTTCAGCCTCACAAGTAGAACCATTGGGAATCCCTGTGGTGTCAGCTAAGCCTGACCGTTAGCCTAGCCACTCAGTTATATAATGAATATAGCCAAGCTAGTATTAGCCTTTCAAACAGCCTGCCTCTAAAAATCCTTCCCAAAACTATTGTATTTTTTTAAAAGGTTTCTCTCACCTTCAAGGTACATCATCAAAAGGTTTTCCTAGTCTTTAAGGCTAAAATGTCACTCTAGAGACCACTGTGGCCCTAATGCTGGATGCAAGTGAGCATGTTTACAACAGCTGTCTTGTCTTGGGTTCAAAAGGAGAATAGTTTAAATTATTGTTGTGAAACTATCACTTTAAAAGAAGATATTGACGTTGTTACGATTTTGTTCTAGGTTGTTGATTCTTTGGTTGGTGTGTATTGCAGGAGCGGTGGGAGGAGCTTGTTGATGATGTTGAGACTGGTGGGCTGAGTAAGAGTTTGGAGCTGGATGGTGGGATAAGGTTGGCCCTGGAGAAGCTTCTGGAGCCCGACCCCGGCCGTGCCTCAGAGCTAAGAGCCCAGTTCAGCGAAGGCTTCCAGGGCATTGCTCTCAGGCTCTGGCCCCGTTTACACCTGGTGCTGGCTGTGGACTCTGGATCCAACCAGATTTACGGAGAGTTACTGAGGCAGCACTACTGCAAAGGCCTACCTTTCTATTCGCCCTTCTATGCTGCCACTGAAGGTATGGATATGCATGTAAACAAATATGTTTTTGTCCTAGCTATCTAAAATGGACCTTTCATCTTTCTAAATACACTGATAAGCCCAAACATAATGACCTCTCGCAGAAGAAACAAATAACGGTGCATTTCAAGATCTGAGATATATTAGATAGTAAGCAAACAATTGGTTCTGGTAGCTGGCTTGTAAAATGTGGGAAAAATGGGCAGTTGAGAAGGCCAAGTCGAAAATGATGTCAGGACTGAGACAAGGCCGAGCCTAAATGATGTTGGGACCGAGACTAGGCTGAGTCAAAATGATGTCACAAACAAGATAAGACTAAGACTCAAGTCTAAATGATGTCAACATTGAGACAAGACAAATTCCAAATGATGTGGAGACCGGGACAAGACCGAGTCCGAATGATGTGGAGACCAAGACAAAACCGAGTCCAAATGATGTGGAGACTGAGACTTGGCCTAGTCCAAATGATGTCAGGACCGAGACTAGGCCGAGTCTATATGATGTCAACATTGAGACAAGACAAAGTCCAAATGATGCGGATGCCGTGACAAAACCGAGTCTAAATGATGTCGCAACCGGGACAAGACCGAGTCCAAATGATGTGGAGACCAAGACAAAACCGAGTCCAAATGATGTGGCGACCGAGACTAGGCCGAGTCCAAATGATGTGGAGACCGAGACTAGGCCAAGTCCAAATGATGTCATGACTGAAACAAGATTGAGTCCAATGACGTTGAGACCAAGACAAGACAGAGACCGCAAATTTATGGTCTCGAGACTGAGACCAAACTCAAGTACTAGTGTCGAATATTTTATTATATTAATGTCTAATTAGATTCTTAGGTTATGTGATATATGACAAATTACTAGTTTATATATGATGTAGATTATTAGATTATATAATGCAATAATTATCATTTTAGATTAGGTCCTGCGTGCTTGTTAGAAGTTGTTCTCTACTTTTTTTGAAGCTCCTGCTTTTTCACTTGTTGTCCTTTAACTTTTGCTTTCCTTATACAAATGGATTAGTCTCTGACCTTTTGGACAGTACTGTATATAGTGGACCTAGAAGGTGGGTGGAGCTCTTAAATGTTCTAATAAAGTGGACAGGGAGTGTATAGTACTTATAATGTATACTGTAATACATTATACTGTAATAATGTTGAGTTATAATGATTTGTATTGTAGGTTTGATAGGTATAAACCTGTGGCCTCTTCAGGAGAGCAGGCATTATCTGCTCTGTCCTCGCTCCATGTTCTGTGAGTTCCTGCCTGAGGAGAGCTTAGACTCAGAGCAGTCCAATACGCTCCTCATGCACCAGGTAGAGGAAGGAAAAAACTACGAGCTGGTCGTCACCAACGCAGCTGGACTGAACAGGTACACTCACTTCTGAAAGATGTATATATCTATATCTGAAAGATATATCTGCAGCAATATTTTTTGTCCTCTGAGAAATTGTATTAATTTGTTTTTGTTAGGTATCGCATTGGAGACATTGTTAAAGTGGTTGGGTTCCACAACCAGTGTCCAGTGGTGGAGTTTCTCTACAGGTCAGTTTATGCCCATACAATTTAGTACACTATAGGAGAACAGTTATATTATGACAATAACTTTGAAATAAGAAAAAGATATTGATAATGCATGTTTCCATCTTCTGTAGTCAGTTGCACATATGTACTTATGCAAATGTGCATAATATGTGTAAATATGAAGAATTTGTATATTGTATATTGTAGTCCATCTGTGCACCCATTCATACTTTGTTAGCCCCCTTTCACCCTGTTCTTCAATGGTCAGGACCCCCATAGGACCACCACAGAGCAGGTATAATTTGAGTATTGCATAGTTCTGAGCACTGCAGTGACAGTAACTTGTGTCTGTTGCAGGCGAGGTCAGATGTTGAGCGTTCGAGGTGAGAAGGTATCTGAAGCTTTGTTTTTGGGTGCTCTGAAGAAGGCGGTAGCTCAGTGGCCTGGGGCTAAACTGGTGGACTACTGCTGCGCTGAGAGTGGCGTTCTGGGTAATTCCTTACCATTACCATCTTTTATCTAAATGCGTTTTTGTCCTGTGTGCTTGTCAATGATTAAGCAGGTTTAATCACTGACAAGCAGGCTAGAAAGCAGCTCGCTAGCTCTTCACTAGCTAATCTGGAAATTTGATTTGAAGATTATTTTTTTTATTATTATCATAAGCTCAGCCACTTTAGAAGTGTGTTATGATTGCAACTTGAGCTCATTTGCATCATGAATTGAGTTGATATGTCCCATTGTAGCAGTGTAATTGGGCAATTAAATGGTCCTAATTGTAATTCTAAAAGGAGCCACACAAAAAAGGCCAATGTAATATTTTTCTTTTGACTATGTAGTGTCTCTTCCAAATGCCCACTGTATATCATGTGTGCATGTTTAATGTCATATTTGAACAAAATAGTTTTTGATAGTTTCAGTTTGGTGATGTTCAACTGTCTTATTTATGGTGTGTACTGCAG
Source organism: Colossoma macropomum (assembly GCF_904425465.1). NCBI lineage: Eukaryota > Metazoa > Chordata > Actinopteri > Characiformes > Serrasalmidae > Colossoma > Colossoma macropomum. Next base: position 12,002,036 of record NW_023494790.1, read on the forward strand.
GAGACTCATCAGGAGGAGCTCAGCCGCATTACCAAGTGTTCCTGGAGCTGAAGGGGGTCAGGAACCTCACAGAAGAGCAGAGATATAAGGTATAAAGTAGATCATTACATGATATGATACGTAGTACAGTATTAGATTATATGTGATAAGGTAGATCATTAATTTTCTAATATGTATAAAGTAGATTACATACAAGATTGTTAGACTATATGACATATGACAGATTGTTAGATCATATATGGGGTAGATTATTAGAATATATGATGTGACAGATCATTAGATTATGTGACATATGATGTAGATGTTTAGATTATATATAAGGTAGAGTATTAAATTATATGCTGTATGATGCACAGTGTTAGAAATTCTTTTAATCTAGGATCATTTTAATCTAAAACAGAAAACTCACGGTATGTTGAATTAAAATTAAAACTGAAAACGGGGAATTCTAAATTATTTTCGACCTGTTGAAAAAAACTCATTAATTTTGTTTTTTCAAAATGAACACTTATTTCAATTTTAATTCTTGCAACATATTTTAAAAAAAGTTGGGACAGTAAAGCATTTACCATTCCTTTTCACAACACTTCAAAAGTGTTTAAAGACACCTGCACCCTCATCTTCCGTAGCCATGCCTTTGTAATGTGTGCAGGATGTGGTTTTGCATTGTCTTGTTGAAATATGCAGGGCATCCCTGAAAAAAAAGATGTCTTGAAGGCAGCATATGTTGCTTCAAAATCTCTGCACGTTTCAGCATTAATGGTCCCATCACAGAGGTGTAAGTGACTTTGGCCAAGGGCACAGACACAACCCCACACCATGACAGACCCTGGCTTTTGGACTTGTTGCCAGAGCACATGGGATCCATTTCTTCCAAAAAAGACATAAAATACTGATTCGTCTGACCACAATACTCATTCCACTGTGTGATGGTCTGTTATTTGTCCTGCTTGATGAAGATTTGTAAGTAATCCTGAGCCTGTGTGGTTACATCACTTATAAATGAATGACAGTCCTTGATGGCTGTCTTAGGGATTGGAGAGCATAGCTATTCAGTTTAAGCTTGAGCCCCTGCTTTTTATGCACGGAAAGTCCTCCAGATTCCTTGAATCTTTTATTATGTTATGCACCGCAGAGGGTGAAATATTCAAATCCCTTCCTGTCTTTCTTTGAGAAACATTGTTTTTAAACACTTGAATCATTTTCTCACACATTTGCTGGCAAACTGGTGATCCTCGTCCCACCTTTGCTACGAGAGGTCTAGGCCTTTCCTGGATGCTGCTTTTGTATGAAATTTTATTATTTTACCTCATTACTAGCCCTAAATTGCCCCTGTCCCAACTTTTTTTGGATAGAGTTACAGCCCTGAATAGCAGGAATAGATATAGATGTATATTTCCAAATGAAATGAAGTCAACCAAACAAAACATGAAATATTGTGTTCATATTGTCTGCAATGAAATGTAAGTCAAGGTCACTTTTAAAAATCTCTGCTTTCTTATTTTATTCTGTATTTTCAATACCGTCCCAACTTTTTCTCCTATGGGGTTGTATGAGACAGATTGTTAGATGAAATTATGTATGAGCTAGATTATTAGATTATATATTAGGAAGACTATTAGATTATACATCGTATATAATATTAAATGATTGTATCATCAGGTTGTATGATGCATAGGGTGAATTATTAGATTATATTTTGAGTTTAGGTTATTCAGTAATACAGCTTATTATTATATTTAATGTTATTTGTGGTAGAGTATTAGATTATATAGCATTAGTAACAACGAATTGTCATTCTTATCTTCCTCACTAACACAGCTGGACTGCTGTCTTCAAGCGGACTCGGCTGTCTACAAGTCCTTCCGGATCAAGGGCAGCATCGGACCAATGAGAGTACAGCTGGTCAGCCAGGGGGCGTTTGAGGCGCTGAAAGGTCACATGATGTCCACCAACATCACCTCCAACACGTTCAAAATGCAGCGCGTCATCCGCAGGAAGGAGCATGCAGTCTTCCTGCTGGGGAAAACTGTTTCTTGAGAGATGCTTTGATGACCAATGCAGTTATGAAATGTAATCTTTTAAGGATTCAGATGAAGTTGCCTAGCAATCTATATTTAAGCCTAAAACCTTTGAAAGAAATGGTGAAACTCATAAGAAGTCACTGTAAAAGGGCAGCATCAGCACAGGGGAGCTGAGTTTGGCTGTGGTTATTAACTTCGGCCACCAGAGGGCAGCAAACTAAAGCTTGTCTCTGAATTTGGAAGACAAACAATGGTCAGGACATTGAGTGGGAGTATAATATGTATATTAATGAGCTTTATAGAAGAATGCTATGTAACAAAATAACAAGAAGAAAACCCCAAAACAAACAAGTTTTTTTTTACTTTTTTACATTTTAATTGAGTTTTAAATGGGAATTTTTTTTCAAGAATTTTTTTCAAAAGTTGTGTGGAAGTGTTATGATGAACGGACCAAAAGTGCTCCAATATTACTTGGACTAAACTCTCTTTACAGTATTAAAAGTTGGCCTTTTCCTGTAAAGTTACTATTTTGGAGAATAAATATTTTAATGTAAGTATATTTATACAGTGTTGCTTTATTATTTGGAATTAAGTTATTATGCCCATGTATATGTTGCACAACATTTCTTTATATAGGATCTAGAAAAATTATGTTGAAGTGAATTACAAGTTCTTTCTTTCTGCCTTCTATGGTTGTTAACACGTACTGCAAACATCATGCTACAGCTTAACTCTGAGTTTTAAGCTAATCTGCTAGGTCTATGTGGCCTAAAGGAGGATGCGTCCCCCTATTTGAGTGTCTAGAAGTTCTTGTCCAGAGATTTAAGTCTTTGTTTTCAACTCAGAAAATACATCCTTAGCTAGCATCTAAAAATACCCTTCAGCTAAGATGCTGCCAGAGAAAAAGAGTCACTGTAATGGCGAGGAACTAGAAAAGGAAATGAACTTTAAGTTGGAGTAACAAAGCCAGCTAATAATACTTCTAAAGCTAAAACAGTTGTAGAACACTGCTGATAGTTCCAGGTGGTTGCTATGTTGTTGCTAAGGTGTTGCTATGGTATTCCAGCTTTTTGTTATGTCATTGCTTAGTGGTTGTTAGGTTGTTGCTAAGTCTTTGTCAGGCCGTTGCTATGGTGTCTCAGGTGGTTACTAATGGTGCTTTTCCACCATATCGTACAACTCGACTCTACTTGCTTTTGGTACCAGCTGCTTCATTTTCCACTGCAGATATAATTCCCCCTCAATGTAGCTGGTCGTCATAGGGACACCACATGAAACTATTGTGACATGAAGGAGACAAATTTTGTTCAGAAGAGGCCGACGGCAGCGAGACATAAGACTGCTGAAATAAACAGGAGAGTTTGGGGAAAACTACATCAGAGTCAATGAGATGATTGTGGTTGCTCAAACACGATGCAAGAGGGAACGCTAACCTGGTAGCTAACATTAGCATAAAACGTTAAGATGATGATTCTCTTTGACCAATCAGTAGTCTGCAGTTTTTCGAGTAGAGACGAGTCGAGTTGAGCCGATACCATGCAGTGGAAAAGCGGCTTAAGGTGTTGTTAGGCTGTTGGGATGATATCCTAAGTGGCTGCCAAGTTGCCCACTAGGCCCTTGCTGTACTATCACAGGTGGTTGCTAAACTGTTGCTAGGCTGTTGCTGCGGTATCCAGTATAAGGGTATACTTCAGATTGAAAACCTACAAACTAGTCTCTAGAAACGATCCAAAAAAAAAAACGTCTTTAAATAAAATCTTTATGAATAAATTATAAAGATTACAGAGCTGCTCCTGAATGAAAGTCAAAACTGGCTTGTTTAGGTGGGGTTGAGGTTCTCTCATCCTCAGCGCAGGGAATTTCATCCTTCAGGTTTATATTAGCATGATTAGATGCTTTGACAGATACAGATACAGTAACTGTGACTACTAGAATTTCTACTGTAATGCATTACACTACTTTGTTACAGGAAAAGTAATTTATTACTGTAATGCTCTACTTTGTACCCAACATTAATTAATGTTACATTAAAGGGGAATTACAACAATTTTATTCAGAGTGGTTTGAAATGAAATGCTTCATTAAAACTTGCAGACTCAGATTTCTTTACAGTGGAGGTGATAAGAACCAGGGGTCGCCATGTCAACAACCCAAATATAGCCATTTTATTTACTATCAAAACCAGCAGTGAAGCCACACGTGTCTTCTGAGGTTTTATATGTAATGTTGATGATGATAAAACAGTAGTAAATCTGAAGAAATAACCATTGTGCAAACATTCTGGGAGCGTTTAGAGGAGGGGTTCTTAACCTTGGGGTCCAACATGGTTCCAGGGGGGTTGCAAGAGCAGTGCTATAAAGATAAATGTACCTTATAAAACACAGATATGTCTGGCGAAAAAGCCACGTCACTTGAACTGGAAAAAAAAAAAAAAAATTGTTTCTGGTAGTGTTAAATTTCACTGCATGCCATGGTGAACTTCAACACTGCGAATTCACCAACCTTGGAAGAGTCTGCCACTAGAAAACATCACATTTATTGAACTATACATTCCCACCAATCAGGACCACCTCAGTAACAGAGCCATTATCTTGTTAAGACGTCTGGTTCCTATCACCACCATTGTGACTCTTCTAACTCTGCCAGTGTCTCTAGAGCGGAGCATTTTACACCAAACCACTCTGAGTGATTTTGTTTACATCTTAACCACTTAATTATGCAGAATATTTGAGTAAGCAAGTCAGCAAGAAAGTGTAATAAGTGTACTGAAGCACATGCTTGAGATATATTATAAAATTGCCGATACAGTTACTGTGGGTGGGGAGGTTGCTGCCTGCCTTAATGTCATTGTGCAAATGAACACTGCCTGTTCTACAAGTATAGAAGAGGATGAAGTTTTACCTTATGACCTCATGGAACTGCCGCACCTAATGCCAACACACACACACACAAACAAACGCAACGTATTATTTGATCCGTGCCATGAGCCCCATTGGGTTTCATTAAATTTCACCCCATTATTTTATTAAGTACTTTCATTAAACGTCTGATGAAACTGAGAGCAACCCAACGCCTAACAGCTGGGTTCTGATACGAGCATACGTATTATATAACAAAACACACACCATACGGCAGATAGGCATCCTCCTGAACCCCGCTAACCTTTCACACAGACGCACACTCTTGAGGGATCAATAACATAAGCTCACACTGAATCAAACACCAGAACACACAGCAGATATTCAGCTGCTATTCCATCCTGCATATGCAAGTTTTTCCACTGTTTATTTTTTTACCGTTAATAACATTGATAGAACATATTTTGATGGAAATGTACATGAATTACAAAAGCAGAAGCAAAGTGGACCTTCGTCTTTTGGCGAGCAGGTCAACATGTATATGGATCATTATACCAAACTGGTTCAAAGTCGGAGTTAAAAACACATTTTGCATTTTAGACTAAAATCTTTTGCTTTGAGAGGCCGAATACCTTAATTGTGTTTATTGCAGTATAACAAATGATTGAACGTTTCATTTTGTCACTAACAAAACAATCATAACACTTCCGAAACTTGCCAAATGTTTCAGTAGTGACTGTTTCGGTAGTGACAATTTTATCTCATTTTGAGCAGAACTTAAAACTGCTAGCCAGGACGTGACTAGCAAACACAGCATGACTAGCATAATAATATAATAAATACAAAATCTAATAATATTTTTCATTAAAACACCAAAAAGCTTACAGAAAATATGCATTACGGTAGTGACATTTCTTGATGTGACAAACTGATTGTTAGACTTGGATACAGATTTACTTCAAACCAATGCGATCTAGCTGCTCACCATGTGGCCATGAGGGACAGGGATGGAATCTTACTTCCTGCTCTAAAATCTAGGGGTGTGGTTAAAAGAAGACTCCGCCCACATACTAAAACTCTGTGTTTTGACATGTAGTGATATGGGACAACAAGTTTTTTATTTAAACATTAAACATTATAAATCAATTTCAAGTCCAATTTAAAAGAAATAAAAAAGCTTTAAAAACAACAACAACAAAAAAAATGACGGTATTTTTTTCACAAGTCTAAATTTAGGGGTTAGGGTTTGTGACAGCTACCTCCCAATAGGAAGCATCCTATAAATGGTGTTTTTGTATGTATTTAGCTTATAACTATTATTAATTATTAATCTTGATTAATGCCCTGGATTTAGGTAGATCATAATTCTTGTAAATGTCTAAGGTCTTAATGGTTCATTGTTTTATTTATTTACTCATTTACTTTTGTACTATGAGACTGCAGTTTGAACTAATTTGGTAGAATGCTCCACAAATGTCTTTTTATTGTGTTTAAGGCCCAAAACATACTTCACGCAAGGATGCAAACGCTTCGAGCTACGCACACGGGGTTTCGTGCGTAGTTGCTTTCAAAAATGTGTCAAGGTGCATTTCGTAACGTGACGCAAGTGCGAGCTGCATTCTGAGCATTACAGCAAGGGGCGCTAAAACAACAGCCAAGCCTGACCAAGCGGTCTTGTACCGCCAGCGAGCAGTTGAGTCTCACGCAAAGATGGCATAAAAATATAATTCATTATCGCATTTCCAATCCAAGAGAAGAGGTAAAGCAGCTCACTCTCCTCTACTGTCCACGTTTAGCTGTTGAGGCTGTTGGAATAACAGTAGACCCTTCTCTGATCTGCACTCTATGGCCCCCTTCAGTACTGAGCGTTTAACCTCCATGGCAATGTAAGAATGCGCGATGAGTTTGTACAAAAGGACCAAGCATTTGCAGTGCGTTGTCCGAGCACTGTCATTCGCATTTGCGTCCTTGCGTAAAGTATGTTTCGGGCCTAAGGGCAGTTGCACAAGATTATTTAATATGAAGAAAGCTGCAGTCAGCAGAGAGCAGAACAACCACTAGGTGGTTGGCAGAATGAGGGTAAGCACAAGTGCGCACACTAGTAAACACACCTGCATGCTTTATGAGTTATGTGTGCACTCACCCCCTGTTTGACTTTTCCGTCACACCGCTGTGGAAAGTGACAGCTGGTGAAGGGGTGAAAGGAGAGAGAGAGAGAGTGAAGGAGAGTAACCTAATGCACGGAATGACACCAGATACAGTGTCTGTAATGACCACGCTGACGAGAAAAGAGCGAGTGAAGGCTGATGACCTTTGGTGCAGGTTGGTCTTTTCTAGAACCATTCTGAGACACAATTTAGCCTGTTAAGGCAATAGCTTGGCTGTCAGTCAAATTGACCCCTGGCTCATGGGGGCCCTAGGTGTCTGCCTACCTTTGCCTAGTGCAAAGACCACCCCTGGGTGCATCCAGAATGATGTGCACCAATTGTGCATCAACCAGCAAGGTGGAGCAATATATGAAGCATTTCTAATAAAGTGGCCAGAGGTTTTGTGTTATTGTAAATGAAACTAGAGGGGGAAAGTTTGTAAACTAGAGGTCTGCACTCCCACAGATTCCCGCCACAATATCTTGTGGCACGGGAGTAATTTTCAGCACTGCACGTGGGAACGGGCAGGTAACTAGCCCACTGCAGGCCGGAGTGGGCAGAAGCACGCATGAAGAGAAATCCCGCAAATTAATGAATAGCTTAAGTGACATAGAACAATCATAAATATACACACACATATATATATATATATATACATATATATATATTCGCTGTTGTCGGAAGAAAACCTCCAAAATGGTAACTTTACAGGAACGACCGATCACATGAACGACACACAAATTCTCATAACTTACAGAAGCGGCACAGCCTTCAGTCTGACGGCCACAGCTGTAGAGCCCAGCAAAACACCAGAAATAAATGTTCTGTGATTTAATTCCTGCTTGTGTGTACTGGGAATAAATGGCATTTGTTGAAGTTACTTCACAGTGAGCCTGATGAATATGACTGCCGTGTTATTTCAGCAGAGATTAATGTATTTATGTATGTGAATTGACCATGTCAGATATTGAATGTCAGTTCACCTTGACGGAACTGCATGGGTGGAAGAGGGGCAAAACGTTTGGTCGTGGGCAGGAGCAGGACAAATGATTCCAATTTTCCAAAGGAGCGGGCAGGAGCAGGATGAAATCTTATAGGAGCAGGCGGGAGCGGGACTAAAAAAATCACACACAGACCTTTATGATAAATGACATTTATAGCTTGACACAGTCATTTAATAAAGCTTCAAAAGTTAAATCAGTTGCAAAAGACTGTTGTTTGTTTATGATAACTGGGTTTATGTAGCAACTAAAAGTAGTTGCAATGGTATTCCAGCTTGTCAAGGTGTTGCTTGGTGGTTGTTAGATGGTTGCTTAGGTGTTGCTAGGCCATTGCTATTGTATCCCAGGTGGTTACTAAGCTGCTCCTAGACCATAGCTATGCTGCTGTCAGTGGTTGCTATGGTATTGCTACTTTGTTGTTATGATATCCCAGGTGGTTGCTAATGTATTGCTAGACCATTGCAATGCTGTCCATAGCAGTTGTTGATAAACATTATATGGACAAAAGTATTGGGACACCTACACATTACACCTACAGGAGCTTTTATAACATCTCATTCTAAATCCACAGGCCTTAATATGGAGTTGGTCTCCCTTTGCAGCTATAACAGCTTCCACTCTTCTGGGAAGCTTTCTAGAAGATTTTGGAGTGTGTCTGTGGGAATTTTTGCCCATTCATCCAGAAGAGCATTTGTGAGGTCAGCCACTGACGTTGGACGAGAGGGCCTGGCTCACAATCTCCATTCTAGTTCATTGCAAAGGTTTTCAGTGGGGTCAGGGCTCTGTGTGGGCCAGTCAAGTTCTTCCATACCAAACTCACCCAGCCATGACTTTATGGATCTTGCTTTGTGCACTGGGGCTCAGTAATTCTGGAACAGAAAAGGGCCTCCTTCCCCCAAACTGTTCCTACAAAATTTACATTTGGCACACTGCAGTCAGGCAAGTAATGTTCTCCTGGCATTTGTCAAACCCAGACTCGTCTGTCAAGCTGCCAGATAGAGAAGCGTGATTCCTCACTCCACAGAACACGTTTCCAGTGCTCCAGAGTCCAGTGGCAGTGTGCTTTACATGACTCCCCTCGACGCCTGCCATTGTCCATTTTGATCTTAGGCTTGTTTGTCGCTGCTCGGCCATGGAAACCCATTTTGTGAAGCTCCTAACACGCAGTGCTTTTGCTGGTATTGCTTCCAGAGGCAATTTGGAACTCATTAGTGAGTGATTCAACAGAGGATAGGCACTGTGCATTTCAGCGCTCACCAGCCCCACTCTGTGAGTTTGCGTGGTCTACTGCTTCGTGGCTGAGCTGTTGTTGCTCCTAGATGCTTTCATTTCAGAGTAATAGCACTTACAGTTCACGGGGGCAGATCTAGAAGCACAGAAACTTCACAAACTTCAGTACGACCCATTCTACTGCCAGTGTTTGTCTGTCGAGACTGCAAGGCTGTGTGCTTAATGGGCTGTCCTAGTACTTTTGTCCAAAAAGCACAAGCAACCTATTCAGGTATAGACTCTACAACCCGGCAAGGTTTCTTGGTTCTGGCTCAAAAGCTGTAGGAGACGTTGCAAATATTTGACCATTCAGTAATTGTAACAAACTTAAGAAACAGTAAGTTCTTTTTCAATCAAATAGTCTATGGCAGAAAGTCTGACCATTGTGATAGCAACTGCAGTCTTGAAGCATTAAAGTTATTGCCAGTCTGAAACATTATAGGATGCTGAGAAGAGACAAACAGAATTTGCAAATGGGACATAGAGCAAAACGGGGCATAGAACATCGGCCACTTACAGCAGAAAGTGACCTTGTTGTTGCAGCATAAACAGATTATTTCTGTCTCTCTCACACACTTATTCCAGTGTTTGTCCTTGCATATCAGTGGTGAACCGTAACTATTAGAACTAGGCCTTCAGTTTGGGCCATAAATATCAAAGGTCAAAACTTGGAAAAACGAATGAAGAAAAGCACCTCTACAATGATGTTCATTTCTCCTAGCCCCCTATGGGATTCTAGGAGTATGTTAGCCCTAAGCTAACAGTGATGTGGACATTTGAAGCTTGTAAAAGACACACCATGTTTTATTTGAAGCTTTTAAAGACATGTCAACATACATTTATCAGCTCCACTCACTATATAGGTGCACAAGTTCTACAATTACAGATTGTAATCCATCTGTTTCTCTGTATACTCTGTTATCCTGTTCTTCAATGGTCAGGAGGTATTAATGGGGTGCTGGATTATTCTCAGCACTGCAGTGACACCGATGTGTTGCACTGGTATGGGTGGATCAGACACAGCAGTGCTGCTGGAGTTTTTAAACACCTCAGTGTCACTGCTGGACTGAGAATAGTCCACCAACCAAAAATATCCAGCCAACATCATCCTGTTACCACTGATGAAGGACTAGAGGATGACCAACACAAACTGTGCAGCAACAGACGAGGTGGACCAACAAGGTAGGAGTGTCTAATAGAGTGGACAGTGAGTGGACACAGCATTTAAAAACTCCAGCAGCACTGCTGTGTCTGATCCACTCAGACCAGCACAACACACACTAACACACCACCACCACATCAGTGTTACTGCAGCGCTGAGAATGATCCACCACCCAAATAGTACCTGCTCTGTGGTGGTCCTGTGGGGGTCCTGACCATTAAAGAACAGGGTAGCTCCCGAGTGGCCAACCGTCTAAGCGTTGGCCCTATCATCAGGAGATCGCGAGTTCGATCCCTGGTGATGCTACAGCCATCCGTAGCCGGGAGTCCAAGAGAGCACAATTGGCCTCGCTCTCTCTGGGTGGGTAGGATGGCCCCTCCCTCTCCCCCCATCACTCAACACGATGCTAGTTAGCTGACGTAACAGATCTGGCGGTTGGCGCTTTCCTCCGAGCGCGTTCGGCTGTCCAGTGACGTTGCGTGAGCGGCAGCTCGAAAAGAAGCGGTGGTTGGTTTCACGGGTCTCAGAGGAAGCCTGTGTTAGCCTTCACCCTTCTAGCGTTGATAGCATCGTGTGATTGGGGGAGTCCTAACTAGCGGGTGGAATTGGAAACGACTAAATTGGGGAGATAATTGGGTAAAAATCCAGAACAGGGTAAACAAAGTATGCAGAGCAACAGATTGGCTACAGTCTGTAATTGTAGAACTACAAAATAGACAATAAGTGTAGATACAAGGTGTACATAATGGCTAGAGCTACAACTGCTTTTATTCTTTTCTAACAACTGACTAAAATGCATTGTTCAGGCTATCAGGCTGACATGTTCATCCTTCTGTTCAGCTCCTGAAGTCCTAACCAATGGGAGAGCTCAATTGGCTGTATCTACCTAAAAACTATGGATAAAAAAATCCTGATTAGGTAACTTTTTACTGAGTATTTCGAGAACCTAACCCTTTTGTTTCTAATCAAAACCTTAAGAGTGAAATAAGAGTAGCACTACAATAGTTGCAGAGAAATTAACTGAAAAACGACACACAATTCAGTGACAAACTACAGATTTTATTGTAACAAATGTGTTTTTAACATTGTTCAAACAGCATGCTCAAAACCAAAGGAAATGAGTAGAGGGGGAAATATCTGTCATGCAAAACTGGTCTGAGATCTGTAACTAACTGTCGTATGATTGAGCTGAGTATAGTGAGAAACATAATTATAATCCTTCTCAACAGATGCAATACTATACTGTTTATATCAAGGTCATACGCTAACAGATCTACAGTTATAAGGGACTCGTCTATTTTTTTTTCATCAAGCAATTGGCCCCACCAGGCAAAGAAATGATTAGATATACAGAGGATTAATGCGTATTATAAGTTTGCAATGTTTTAACATTAAATTACTGTCCAGTTTCAGGTTGATTTGATTTTGATAAAGCACCTCATTTTCAAGGCATCTCAAGCATGAGCATTAAAAGTCAGTCGAGAAGTCACAGATGTGAATATCTGTTGGCTCTATGCTAAATTCATAAGTGGTGTGACAGCTGCGATAATCCTAAAATTTGAAAAATAATCTTGAAAAAATTGCCTAATATGGATCTATTAAAATCTACTGTTAAAAGTACTGTTAGCATTGCAGATATACATTCAGAGTCTGGGGAGTAGAAGAATAATATTTCAAGCATCCGTGCAACTTAGTAATACTAGCGCAAACTTTCTTTCGCATCTTAATCCAGTGTTGACTTAACTGCAATTGTAGCTCATTTGAAGGGCACTGATTTTTCCAAATTTCTACATAATTCTGTGATTGAGATGTAAACAAAATCATGCAAAGTGGTTTAATGCGAATTGGCACATTATGGAGAAACTTACAGACTCTCATTTCTTTACAGTGGTGGTGATTGGACACAGGGGTCACAATGTCTTCAATGCAAATATAGCCATTTTATCTACTATCTGACCAGTGAACGTACATATGTATTCTGGGTTTTTATATGGAATGTTGTAGTGGTAAATTTGATGAAAAAAAAAACTTGCCTTAAAACACCCTGTCCATCCTAAATGTATCTAAAAAATGGATGTATTTACATTACACTTAATAATCTGATACCTGCAGAAAATCAGATTTTGTCAGTAATCCGATCATGTTTACATGCACTTGAGTAATCAGATAATGGGAAACTATGATCTATGTGAATCAGGCAGTAATCAGATTTCTGCTTTGTAACCAGCCAATAAACTCACTGAAGAAGAAGTGACGGAAACACTATGCAAGACTCAAACCTCATTTTTTTAAACATCGAGCCACTTTAACTGAAACTAAGAACATTCATCATCTAGAAGATGAAGAATATTTAAATTCTTCATTTTGTCAAGAATGTATTTGGTTTCAGTGTCACTCCAAAAGTGTTTTATTGCCATCTCTTGCATGCTGTGTAAATGCTGCTTGCTTATTTCCGGTACCGCTGTCTGTTTTTGCACATGCTCAGACTGAGAAATCTGAAAGAAATCAGAGTAAGGGTGCATATGTGCTGAGAAATCTGACTAGTGAGCTAAAATCCAGCTCCCTTATTCGATCTAAGAAATCAAAGTATGCTGTTCACATGATCATTTGAATAATCAGATAACTGCAGAGATCTGATTATGATTGGATTATTAGGTGAATGTAAACATGCTCAATGTCTCCGACTTCAGACAGCGTGTTCATAACCCTAAGCTTTTAGTGCCATTAAACTCTTCAGACATTTGGTTTCTTTCACAACCGATGTCAACAATTTTGACTTGATACACATCTCTTTGATGGCACATTTCACATTAAAACAACTCTGAATGACTTTGGTTACAACTTAACGATTTAATTATTCAGAAAAGTTGATAGTGGAATTCCCCATTGACCCTATTTTTTGAACTGTCAAACTTGCCGGGACACCTTTCAGTTTACCTTGTTTGGGTACATTTCCATTTACTTTATTAGTTCATTGAACAAGACAGCAATGTCTGACTGATTGTAACGAGACTTTAGAACTGTAAAATGAATATGTAAGTGTGCGTGTGTTTGTATGGGTGCGTGTTTAGGGCATGGGGTACCAGTAAGTACACACATTACATAATGTCTTCTAGAAAACTCTCTCCATGTCACTTGTCCTGCTTTTGTTGTTTGATCCGGTTCATCCTTAATGACCCTTTATTAATCATTCACGCATGTAATGTAGATGCTTGGAGAAATGTGAAATAATATAAGCTCTAAATTTCACACCACCTGGTCGTTCAGATCAAATTACACACTGTTGTTTTAGTGGAGTTATAGAATAGTTGAAGTCTGTAAGACAAATGATAAGAAGTTATGATAAAAATGAATTATAGTTGTGCACAATACCAGTCAAAAGTTGAACACACCTACTCTTAAGGCTGTCGCACAACGAACATGCCGCATCGCACTGTGCAGCATCTTGTAGCGTAGCATCTTGTAGCAGTGCTGCTATAGAGTGCTGGCAGGGAGAGCCCAGAAACGCCAGGTTCAGATTCATTTATGCACTCTACTCATAAAAATTAAATAAAGTAAAGTGTTCAGCATCACTTATTACGCTTGGTACCCATTTACCTCTTCACAAACTGACTGTTTTTGAGCTGAAAAAGGCTAGGCTAATAACGTTAGCTGAGGTAACTTAGCATTAGCATCTGTCTGTTTATCTTAAAGACTGCCTGCCTTTCTCTGTGTAAAGTTCAAGCCGCATGTGATCTACCGTGGCTTTCTGTGGTCTCGCTGTGGCTTTGGTTTAATCTGGTCATGGCCAAATGCTGCATGGTATGCTGTTTTGGCGCTGCTGTGTATACCTTCATTAAAAGCAATGGTTTCAAGTTTCTGGACACTGCGCAGCGTGATGTGGCACATCCGTTGTGCAACAGCTTTCCAAAAGGGTTTCCCTTATTTTTACTATTTTACACATTTTTAATTGTTTTGGGTGCTTAGCCAGCCGTTAAAAGAAGGTGGGCTGTTCCATGAAAAAAAAAAGTTTTGAAATACATTCATCCATAGCCATCATATTCACTATTTATATCTGTCGTGAGGTTGTTACGCAAGGCAAAATATTCAGATACCACTTTTTCACACCAGACACAATTTCTTTGGAATGTGGCCGATTTGTTCAATCAGCTTGGTTATTGCCATGCCAACCTATTTCACTTGGAAAATGAAGGACAATCGCATTTGGTGTGCATTCAGTTGACGGCCAAATAAATCTTGTAGCATTTATGCGAACGCCTTATAGCTAAAAATGCCTATAAGGTTATAAATAAACATATTCAGTCATGTATGCAAAAACCTTTGACTGGTAATGTATAATTCATGGAGAAGCAATGATTTAGGCCAGTATGGAAACTGAAGGAAAAGCCTTTCTGCTCTTCACTGTAGGAGTCTGCAAAAGTCTGTTCAAGAATAAAGTGACATTTATTACTTCTTCAATGCATTTATATGTCAAATAATGTTCTTAAGTTGGGAAATTAAGTATTTCTCTTCAATTGCAGCTTTAATTCCTTTAATTAAGAAGAATAAACAGCAGCCTCTCATGTTCTCTCAGCAATCCCTAATGACTGCCAATAGCAATTTTGAGTTTGACAAATATGGACACTGTTTCATCCACTGGTTCATAAAAAAAAGGAGATACCTTGTGAAACATTGATAAATTACACCATCCTTAATGAATATAAACATGCTGGCGGCTCATTTAGCACTGATAACAGTCCTACCATAACCATACGACCATGTCACGTATGAAAATCAATGGTTTGTGCCAAAATGATCTCTAACCTTTATACCGTATTCTTATGTACAGTGCATATCTGCTTTATAAAGGCATCATATACAGTACGAGTTAGCCATGCGGAGAATGTGTGCGCATCATCTGTGTTATAGCAGCCTTTAGTCTTTGCTTTCTGAGCTAAATGGATTTTTCATTTTGACTTGGTAAAAATTGATTCCCATCCATCATTGTTTGGTACTAAGGTGTTTGTAGTGTAATTTATACAGGGGTTTGAGCTCAGTAGACCATAAATTATTCTTTAACATTGCCATTTTTTACCTTAACCTGATTTTGTGTACTTCTTATTTACCATTTTTTGTAAACTTGTAATACATTTTATTTAGACAGCACCTCTCTCCAACTCGCGTTACACAATTTTACTCACACCAATTTAATATTTTTTTGTATTTCAGCACAAACTGCAATTTAATAAATAAATAAATACATACGTAAATAAATAAGTAAATAAATAAATAAATACAGCTGAGTTGTTCTCATAAACATATAACAATCTTCTTAGGGGGACATATTATTTGCTCTCTTTTCTATTGATTTACTTGATGGCCATTTAAATTGATGCAGAGGTCAGTGTCTTAAATTCTGAATCTCCAAGAATAAAAAAAGCTTCAATATTTGTCAATATTTACAATGAGTTAACAGAATCGTTTGGGGAAAAACTACTTTTACACAATCACCCCAGATGTAGTCAATCATACTGTCCAAATTTAATTTCTTTTGTTTAGCAGTGGAGCTTTGACGATAAGGCCCAATCCCATTTCACTCCTTGCTCCTACCACTTAGCCCTTAGCCCTCTGTTTTGTGCGTTCATGTCTAGGGTTAGGGTGTCCCGATTTTTGTTGAGATAGAGGGATGCACAGCGACCAAAGGAACCCACAAATGTAAGTATTTTCTCTGTTAAAAATTACGATAACCATTGTATTATCTTAGTTTAATGTCGTTTCAATGTATTATGGTCGTTTTCTTCACAACAAGCATAAAAAATCTCTAATAGCATGCTAATGTCTTGGTAGCTAACTATCACTGTCTTGGTATTCTCTGATATCACTGAAGACGGGTCTGGTTACCTACAGAGCAGCGCTAGCAGCCTGTTAATGAAGTAAGTGTTTTTTGTTTTTTTTATTTGAAGGTTGTCCCATTTCGTAGGGCATGATTTCAACCACTACCCCTTGTAACTCTGTTCCAAGGGGTTAGGGTGACACTCGAAAACAAGATGTAGGGGTAAAAAGAAGAAATGGGATTGGGCCTAACATTGCTAACAAACATTAGAACTTAATAGACACCCAAATCTTTTCTGTAAATACATCCTCGAAGCTTCTCTCAATCTACTCAAACTGCATCCAGATCTTCATTAAGGTTGCACAGACATACTGATCTGGTTTAGGACGCAGTACAATTTGCTGTGAGCTATAAAAATGAATGATTTGGGTGACTACTGACTTTTACTGTAGGTTAGCGGTGTTAGCCTCGTAGCTCCAGTTCTAAAATAAAGCAAATTTTGGACACCAAACATGTCTTGGCTGGTCGACTACATCTGGTGTAAGTGGAATATTGTGCAAATTTGATCTTTTGCCAAACTATCTCTTTAACAAAGGATGGATCTGCTGGCAATAACTCTTGTTTGAACCTATTTTATTAGATATTGCATTTCTGTATGTTGCAACTCTCATTATAGAGACTTTTGAACTGTAAAGTTTAGACAATGTTATGTTAGAATCATTGTCTAGTTTGTAGTTTTATGTGAAAGCTTTCTCACTGTCAATGGCAAATTAAGCTTTTGTTGGGAGATCTAAAAAATTTCAATGACCCTTCAGTAAAAACGTACTGTAAACAGTATAAAATTGGTGTTCACTGACGATTACAGAAATCACATTGGAGTTCACTGATCTATGAGTCAGTTGTGACCTGTTATCGAAGATTTTGGAAATTTCATGAACCAAACATTATTTCCTTCTCAGAAATGGCCCATTTAAGACAACAGTCGAACGGTACATGTGATAATTCCGAAGCGCTTGCACGTCTTTCAGAAGTCCTACCCTACGAACTTTCGTAATGTTAACACATTTCAGTTGTATACCTTTTCCTTAGGAAAAAGAATGATAAACTTTACCATGCAAGAAGGTAAGAGAAATACAGAACGTAAACTACATCGTCTACAAGAAAAAATATAGGTTAATGCAAAGGCGCACCTAGTCTGGAATAACTAGTGAATGCTACAGTCAAATGCTACAATGAATTGTTCATGTTAGCAATCCTTTTTTTTACAAAATGCCCAAAAGGTTTGTGAACACCCTGGATAATTATCATTCGCTTTCAGTTAACTGTAGCAAATATGTAATATCAAAGGCTAACTATTTCGTGGTATACTGAGTATCGATTAAGTAAATAAGTAATAATGCACAATTGACATGCGTCTTGCATAGTTTTCAGTCATTTGCAGGGACAGGACTGAACAAGCAATCCCAGAGTATATCCAAATCACTCATCAAAACTGCAAAACAATCACTGCAAACCTGGGATTTTTGGATATAAAGTTTGTCTGCAGAGTGTGGGTCAGAACCCCAGGATACACTGTATGTCCAAAAGTATCTAGACACCTCATTGCCCAATATTTCTTTCTAAATCAAGGTTATTAACAGTGGCCAGCTTGTCCCTACGCTAACAGCTTCTATCCTTCTATGAAGACTTTCCACTAGATGTTGAAACATTACTTCACGGATTCCATTCAGCTATAAGATATTAGTGAGGTCAGCAGTGGATCACAAACAGCCCAGCCCGGTGCCGGGGAGCTTGACACTAGCAGACACCCATCACTTGGCATTGAGTCAAAGAAAGTCAGCAAAGGGTTTGCCTTAAAGTTGCTGATCCACTAATATCAATAGGTGACTGTATACTTTTGGACATATAGTGGTTGTTCAGTCCATCAAATCCAGGCACCAGGAGGTTTCAGAGCTCTGAGTTTGAGACTGCATCCCAGCGCTGGGCCTCCTGGACCTAGATTCAGACACCTCACTGTCCTGGCTCTCCACTGAGCCTTGCTCAGTCAGTAGGCACTCGCGACTGGTGTGGCCCACATGACTCAAATCCCCCAAAGGAAGGTCCACTGATGCAGAATCCAGCCTTGGAGGAGGAGGTGAACAATCTGACAGATGGACACAATCCTCAATGTCCTCGTCCAGGAAGCTGGAGGTTTCTGGGATGTTTCTGTCACTGTGAGCGACCGCCGAGCTCAGGTTTAGTTCACTCAAAACCGGGGCTGAATGGGGCAATGTGGGCTCCGCTGATGGCTGAAGGTTTGGATATGGACGACTAGCCATCAACAGGGAATGTGTAGATGTAGGCGCACTGGACAGTAAGTGGGAGTAGTCCGAGTTGTGTGAAGGCATAGCACACAAAATGGGCTGTGAGCGGCTAATGCTAGCAAGGCCACTGCCCCCAGTGGCCATACCAAGGGATGGACCTTTGTCCTCGAGCCCTGTCTGACTATCCTGTGCTGCCACTCCATGATGGCCTGGGCTGATTCTGAGGAGAGTAGAGCTGGTGAGGGAGTGCTGGTGGGGGGTGTAGTAGGAGGTGGTGGTGGTGTTGATGGAGCTCCATTTACAGGAACCAGGGTCAGGACTACTCGGACGCTGAAGAGGGTCAGACTGAGGGAAGTGCCCTTGACCTTCTGATTGCTCCTGTACACTTGTACTAGTGGCACCTGCAACAGAAATATTTCGTTTAGATAGTGGTTAGCTTAATGATATAATCTTAATGAGGTAAAATAAGGCAACTTGATGTATTGATGTAAACAATCATTTACAAACAGTGGTATCAAAAATCTGACAGATTCCCTACCACATGCTCCACCATGGTTCCATGTGCTGGCACCTAGATGGTTGAGGTTCTCTGGGATTGCATGGTCCACCTGATGATGATGGCCATGGGCCTCCTGGTGTAGGTGCATGCTGGTGCCCATGCTGTAGGCCATTGCGGTGCTGCCAGCTGGGTTGGACATCATGTGCACACCGTAAGGGTAGGAGGACAAGGAGGCTGTATAATGATGAACAGCCACTTGTGCTTGCAGAAGATGCATCATGTGGTGTAGGTCCTTAGTTAGCTGAGACACCTCCTGGTTCAGGCTGCCCATCTGAGGTTGCAAAGAAAGACAAAGGAGTTCATATCAATTGTAGGTTTGGTAGACTAATGTTCTGCAATGTTGCCCATGTGGGCAGTTTGGTACAAGCAACAAATGCTCTTCATGCTCATGGAATCTCATCAGATATTAATTTTATTTAGTTACATATAAATAAAAAACAAATTATGCAACCCAAAACTAAATTTAACTTTGCCTGACAAGGTAACGCATCCCTTTCTGTATTCAGAGCCTTGAAGCTGAAGCTTAGCATTAGCTAGGAAACTGGTAGGTATGGCTAACCACCAATAATAGCTATAATTATTAATGTAAATAGTTACATTAGTCTTAAGAGAAAGGCCAGCTACAAAAGAGAAGTTTTATTTTGCAGTGTAACATTTTTCAGGATCTGATAAAATAGGACAACAGTGTAGGCTTATAAATATTAGATACTGATATAGATTCATAAAACTCAATAAATTATATTAAATGGTTATGCCTGAAAATGCCTGATAAATCCACTAAGTCCAATAATGACATCATAATTCACTGTAACATGACTATTGTCTAACCTACCTTTAGTCCTTAAAAAACAGCATTTAAGACTGATGTATGTAAACAGTCTCATTTCTGATTGGCTGTCGTGTATATTGATTTATTCAAATATCACAGTCCTACGGAGCCCCGCTGGTGACATCCCGTATAAATAAATATAAAATGCGTGGCCACGACTTAGTAGGGCGTGGGAACAAGATCCTAATGCGTGGCCATGAATTAGTAAGTCGTGGGAATGAGATAATCAAAGGTTGACCACAGCTTTATAAGGCATGATCTCGTTCCCAGGCCTTACTAAGTCATGGCCATGACTTAAATATCTCATTTCCATGCCTTATTAAGTTGTGGCCACGCCATGAATGGGCAGAGCTAAACTGCTGTAGGCTGAATAGATGGATCTATGTGAATGCATTGGTGTTTGTGACATCACAAAAATAATGAATTCAAATCAGGCTGTTTTGCAGGTTAGTTTTTATGTATGTACCACAAGGATAATATAGAGATTCTTAAACTTTAACAAACTTATTTCAAGTGAGAACAAACAGGGTTATATGGGCCCTTTAAGGCCACAAACCCAGTTAGAGGACACAGCATCTCAGTGTTACCTTATAAACATAAAACTCCCAGCACAGCCCATTCATCACTCTCCCATTATCCAACACTGTTCACTACAGAGCTGCGGATTCTGCAGTGTCTCTGACGCCGGCTTGCGTAAATACAAGACCTGTTCCATTTCAGAATCAAAGCCCAGGAGAGAGAGAGAGAAGGAAGGGACAGAAATAGTAAGAAAAGACGGCCACTGGGGGGCTGGAGGTGAGGGAAGAAGGGGCGTAGGTTTTGGCAGAACGTGCAGTCAGCACTTCCTCAGTTTTTATCTGCACTGCAGAAGCACCCCCTGTGTCTTAATTAATGCAGAGTCTCACCCGTCCTACCTGAGCCCATCTGTGAGAGAGGGAAAGACACAATATGCGCGTCTGAAAGTTACTCATGGCCCCCTACAACATAATGCGCCCCGATCCATCTGTGCGCAGTTGAAACCACTGACATCACGGCCCATTCCAATTAATGATAAGTAGGTGGCACCTTACCAAGCACATTAAAGGGCCCATATGTTACATTTGTAGCATCTGTGTGGGTTTTTTGTACAGTGAACACATGAAACCGCAAAAAATATAAAGTAGTCTTTTTGTACATCAGTGAAACAAGGCTTAACTGGTGCAGGACAAATGGGAAATCTGTGCATACTTATGACATCACATCCATGAGGAATTCAAAACAGGCTGTTGTTTGCAGGATGAATTGGATATTTGTGCATACTTGTGACATCACATCCATGATGAACTTAAAACAGGCTGTTTTTACAGGGCGAATGAGAAATTTGTGTATACTTGTGACATCACAACCATAATGAAATCAAAACGGGCTGTTTTTGCAGGACAAATGGGAAACGTGCACAAATGTGACATCACACCCATGATTAATTCAAGACAGGCTGATTTTGCAGGATGAATTGAGTATTTGTGCATACCTGTGACATCATTTAAAACAGGCTGTTTTTACAGGACAAGTGGGAAATTTGTGCATTCTGATCTCACATGTGCTCTTTTGACTATAAAAGGGCACAAATTCCTACAGACACAGCCCATTCGACTGTGTTATAATGGAATATGCAGCAAATTACTCTGTCAGCAACTAAGCTTGATCTGTAATTGAGTACACTGAGCTTGAGCCCCTATAAACAGATAAGAATAATTACGTGTGTTTCTGTTTGTACCTTTTTGTTGAGTTGACTGATGCTCTGTCTCACTTCCTCTGTTTCCTGGAGCAGGGTGGTGTTCACCTGAAGAGAATCTGAGAAAAATGGGCACAAAGGTTGGAAGAAACCCTGGAGAAGTCCAGTTCTTTAATGGAGTTAGGGAATAACTGAAGTCTGGCTGAAGTTACATTCTATCCTTTTCTAAATTTTACCATCATCAACATCACCTACAAAAGCTCAGAAGACTTGTATATTTGTGTTCCTAGCCCAGGTTCCTAACACCACCACTGTAAAGAAATGTTGGTACATTTCTCTACAATCTATTTTCACCTCAGAATGAATGTGACAGAATGAATGACTTTGTGTATTTCTCAACGACTTAATTAAAAAAAGAATTTTGAAAACTTGCTGGAATTCCCCTTTAGGCAAAACACTAAGTTTTTTTGAGCTACGTATGAAGTTTCCATTGGTTTGCTTAGCAGGAGGTGTAAATATGCAGTAACTGCTAAGCTTAATGTAAAAACTCATTTGTGTGGTGCAACCAGTTTTGATTTATCTGAAATTAGTAAACGTTATAACTAACCTAACTTGCGTATGGCCGGCACAACTGACCACAGGACTCCAGCCAGAGTTCTCTCCCCTCCTACAGTCATACAGCCTCTTCTCATACTATGACATGTTTAGAGATACATACATGTATCTCCAAAATGGCAGCTTTACAGAAGAAGGCAACAACATTCTTAATTTCTAATGAAAGTTAATGGAAGAATCATGAAGCATTTCTGTTGGTCCATTCGTCATGAAAATTTCACGCAATTTTAAGGACAGTTGCTGTATGTAATGCACTTATTCAATACTGTATACTCTTTAATACTGTAATACTGTGAATGTAAGCAGAATCAGTTGTAAACCAAGAAGTCTTTTATTTTAATTAAAAATTAGTTGATTGATTCCCTTCATATTCTGATTTTTATCTTTTTTCCCATTTTGTCTTTTCCTGTACAGCACTTTATGGTGTTGTTTATAAACAACAGCACATAAATAAGATGTACCATTATTTGTTTATTAATTTTTTTCAATTATTCTTATCAAAAATACAAATGAAATGAAAGACGAAGCGATAATGAAAGCAAACCCAACAGCGTGCCTCTGTAACGAGACACGGCTCATTAGAGAAACTCCGCAGTGGAGTTTTCCATTATTGACCCTGCGCGACCCCAGACACTCCTCCTGCTCTCCCTTTCTTTCCTGACCTGCCCTGACCCGTCCACCCTCTTCAGTGCTGATGGAGTTTGGCAGCTGGAGCCTCTGACAGCTGTTCTCAATGTCACCCCCCACAGCTTTGCCTCCTGCACTGAGAGAACTTCTCTCACCCTTCAGCTCATTATTCACCTGCGCACAACGTCGCTGTGGGCTCTGTGAAAGTGATCGTTCAGCAAAATAGCAAACATACAGTTTCTAACATTAACCCAGATGTAGTCGATCATCCAAGACGTCTGGCATCTTCTTTAGTTTGCTTCTTTAGTTTTGCACTGCAGCTACAAGGTTAATGTAGCTAAGAGGTAAAGGAAGCTCACACCCCACCAATTAGCATTATGCAAACCACCATGCCTAAATCATCACACACTGTTTTTAGTTATGGGAGCTATAGGAAAACTATCTTAGAGAGGAAGAGTTTGTGAACAAAGTTGACTTGACAAAGCTGTTGCTACTCTACCCCAGGTGGTTGCTATGTTATCCCAGTTGGTTGCTGAGGTGTTGCTGGGCTGTTGCTGTGGCATACCAGGTGATTGCTAAGGTGTCACTAGGCTGTTGTCACAATGTGGCAGGTGGTTGCTAAGGTGTTGCTAGGCTGTTGCTGTGCTATCCCAGGTGTTGGGATGCCATTATTATGGTATCCTGAGTGGTTGCTAAGGTGTTGCTAGGATGCTGTTATGGTATCCCAGGTGGTTCTTAAGGTGTTGCTAGGCAGTTGCTGTGCTATCCTAGGTGTTGATAGGCCATTATTATGGTATCCTGAGTGGCTGTTAAGGTGTTGCTAGGATGCTATTATGGTATCCCAAGTGGTTGCTAAGGTGTTGCTAGACCATTATTATGGTATCCCAGGTTATTCCCTAAGGTGTTGCTAGACCAAGGTTATGGTATCCCAGGTGATTGCTAGGTGTTGCTAGGCCATTACCATGTTATCTCAGGTGATTGCTAAGATGTTGCTAGGCTGTTACTATGATATCCCAGGTGGTTGCTGCTGTGAAATTGTGCTTAAATGAATGCTGCATTGAAATTGCATATGCGAAAGCACAAGCAAACTATTCCTGTATAGGCTCTACGATCGCACAGCCCTATGGCTCTACCTTAAAAACTGCAGAAGATAATGAACAGTAAGTAAACTCCAGACACCAAGCATGTCTTGGCTGATCGATTGCATTTGGGATAAAGGGAGAAACCAGTTCCAAAACCAGTTTTTTGTTTATTTAATTTTCAGTTAAAATGCCTTACTTTGGAGGAGTGGAATACTGAAAAAATATTATATTAATTCCTCTGATAAATTTTTTCTTGCTGCTGAAAAAATAAATACAATGTTCTAATGGCCATTTTGACTGGAAATTAAATAAATTGCATAGCACTGTAGATAAATGAGATTTCTGGCCGAACTCATTTAGAAAGATGTCTTAATTACCTCTGGATTCCACAGCAGTAGCATTGCTCCCACTGTGCTCGGCACTGAAGTGAAACACACGCCCGTTATCCTCAATCCCATCAACCACCCTGTCAAAGATGACAGACAGTTAGAAACTCATGGACAAGTACTGTCATCTTGATTAGTGACTTTTGAGGACCCACTGCAGAAAAGACCCCAAAATTTTAACAAGTGAAATTAATTCATATCACAACAATTACCTTGATTAGAAATGTTGTCTTATTTTAAGTAGTTTATGGCACAAAACATGCACAAACTCCAAGTTATTTTGATCATTGTGTCAGTAGCACAGCAGCAGTAGTTAAACTAGGGCTTTTCCACTCTTGTTTCAAGAACTAGCCTCCTCTTACATTGTCTTATTCGAGGATTTTGCAGTGGTATTTAATAATTTATTTGAAAACCTCTGTAATGCTGAATTTAGGGGTCTAAGTTACAAGCTGCTCATTGAGATGGATTGACGTCCGATCTGAAATTGATAAAAGATGAAAGCAAACTTGTCTCTTGTCTTAAATTGAAGAAAAATGTTACAAAATAAGTCTAAGATTTCTAAGAAAAAGTATATTTCTCTCATCCAAGTCTTACTAAGAGACTTGAAAGAGAGAAATATACTTATATGTAGCCACTTCATCTTATTCTCCAAAGAAACAGAATTTTAGATGTGTATTTTACTTTATCTAAAATGCTGTGTGTACATATTTCCTTACTTTCCTTCTAGTTTTAAAATATTTAGCATGAAGATCTACACGTTACTGCTTATTTCAAGAAATCTTACTAAGTCAGTTTTATTCACTCCATTGGCAGAGTTTTATTAGATGCAAAGCACCTCATGGACCGACCTACACTCTTTAAAAAGATGGTTCTTTAAGGGTTTTTGAGTAAAAAAAATGGTTCTATATAGGACCATGAACACTCAAAGAACCCTTTGCATGATGAAGAACATGCTGTAGATAGTACTGTATAGAACATTTCTGAAACAGGTTCTTCTATTGTTGTGATGTCAAGCTTGTAACAATAGAAGAACACTATTATATAGTACCATTTACAGCACATTCTCCATCAATCAGAAGAGCCTTTTCATGATGCGTTTGAGTGTTCATGGTTGTATATAGAACCATTTTCTTTACTAAGGAACCCTTGAAGAACCTTCTTTTTTAAGGGTGTACCTGCCTTACCACCCACCCCAACTATATTACATACATACATACATACATACATTATCTAAACTGCTTATCCTTCTGGGTCGCGGTGGGGTGCTGGAGCCGAAGAAGGGCAGGATACATTTTTTGACTTATTGAGTACGTCTTTTTAGCAGTGCAAGTTTATGTATAGTTTCTAATATAATATACACCGGTCAGGCATAACATTATGACCACCTCCTTGTTTCTACACTCATTGTCCATTTTATCAGCTCCACTTACTATATAGGTGCACTTTGTAGTTCTACAATTACAGACTGTAGTCCATCTGTTTCTCTGCATACTTTGTTAGCCCCCTTTTACCCCCAAGACCCCCATGGACCCTCACAGAGCAGGTACTATTTAGGTGGTGGATCATTCTCAGCACTGCAGTAACACTGACATGGTGGTGGTGTGTTAGTGTGTGTTGTGCTGGTACAAGTGGATCAGACACAGCAGTGCTGCTGGAATTTTTAAACACCTCAGTATCACTGCTGGACTGAGAATAGTCCACCAACCAAAAATATCCAACCAACATCGTCCTGTGACCACTGATGAAGGACTAGACGATGACCAACACAAAATGTGCAGCAGCAGATGAGCTATTGTCTCTGACTTTACATCTACAAGGTGGACTGACAAGGTAGGAGAGTCTAATAGAGTGGACAGTGAGTGGACACAGTGTTTAAAAACTCCAGCAGCACTGCTGTGTCTGATCCACTCATACCAGCACAACACACACTAACACACCACCGACACATCAGTGTTACTGCAGTGCTGAGAATGACCCACCACCCAAATAGTACCTGCTCTGTGAGGGTCCATGGGGGTCCTGATCATTGAAGAACAGGGTAAAAGGGGGCTAACAAAGTATGTAATTGTAGAACTACAAAGTGCACCTATATAGTAAGTGGAGCTGATAAAATGGACAATGAGTGTAGAAACGAGGTCATAATGTTATGCCTGATTGGTGTACATACTATGCTATAATATAATACACATATGTCCACCTAATGTTAAACTAGAAAGTTAACTGAACATTAAGATATTACAGTGTCAAACACTGCAATGAGGCAGGGCAATCTTAAGTCGTACCTGGGGCTGAGGTCGGGGGGTCTGAGGCAGCTGAGTGTGGGGATGAGCAGTTTTGTAGGTTTGCGTGCTGCGCTGCCCGCCTGGCTCTGGGCACTGTGAGCGCTATTAGGTGGAGTGGAGGGTGCAGTATGTGGCTGGTGGTCCAATTTGGCCTGCGGTTTGGGCGAGGGGCTTTTACAGCTGCCTCTGACTGGTGAACGGCAGCGGCGAAGGGCATTAAACTGCCGCAGCTCATCGCCCAGAAGGTTCCCCAGGGACGTGCGGCGTACTGGACTGCTCAGGCTGGGCAGGAGAAGATTCCGGCGAGACCGTGAGGCTGGAGAGAGGTGATAATAATCATCCGGATCACCACTTGTTTCTACAATGGAGGGAAGTTTGCTGTCTGTTGATGCGCCGGAGTCCACCCGATTGTTCTAAAGGTATAGGAAAAGGAAGAGGATCAGTCTAGATCGACACCCTGACTAATCAATAGCAGATAGCAGGATGTTTTGACATGGGATCTAATTCTGGAGTCTTATATTGCTGTGAGGAACCAGCTTGCAAAATTTAAGCTTAAATTGATCACTTTTCTTGGTAATTATCAAGGTAAATTGACTGAAAACGCATTTGCCTTTTTTGGGGGTTTGGGGTGTTGAAAGTTGGGGAAGTTACAAATGTTGCAAACACACATGCGCATGTGTAGATAGACCCCAGGGGGCACTTGAGCCCTTGCCCTTTTGCCCTTAGACTGTGACCTCTTGGGTGGCATCTATAATAATATAATTGTGTTTTTTATTGCCTTCATTGTTTTGTCTCAGATAGCATCTTCACAAGACTAGAGCTTGTGGGTCAGCTTAGTGCTTCCTCACTCTTGGGTTACCCCCTCTAGATTTCCCCTCAGTCAACTCCAACCTGTCACACATCACCACAGCGCTGGAAATCCCAACAATAAAGCACCAAGGAGGAAACAAACTGTCTCCACCTCCTTTATAATGTCTCTGACACTAACAGCATGTTAAACCAAGTTTTAGTTATTAAGAAGATTTTTTTGTGGGACTCTGTGGAGCTCCTAAAGAGACCACCCCACTTAAGGAGAGTTATAACTTCACAAGTGTCTGGGTTTTTATATCTGGGGCTTTGAAAGTTGGACTGAGTAATGGCAAGAAAATAAAAGTCATAAAAGTCATCATATGTATTGCTGAAGAAGGCCTTCTTAAAATTTCATGTGGTTTGGTAAAGCAGGCTGCTGATGTAATTGCACGAAGGCAAGTGTTCCACTGTACAGAACGCTTGACCCGGGCGGTTAAAAAAAGCGTCTGACCCAGTTACGGAGGTGGGCCCTGAGGTAGGGTGGGAAATAAGCATGCAATGCTTTCTACAAAGCTTCAGCTAGTAATGAGTTTCCGCCTTCGGGGGGAAGTCCTGCCGTTAGACCCCCCGGAGAAAACCTGGACCGAAGTGCCACTGAAAATGAGCCACATTAACCCAGACGCAGGTCTAGGAATAGAACCCCAGCCCGGATGAGTAATACTCCACAAAAAATTACACTACCTACAAGCATCTCTTCTGCTGTGTAAGTTTCATATATATAACAACACATAAATATATGTATTAATATAAATATATGTATATATATATATATATATATATATATATATATATATATATATATATTTATATATATCAATGGGAAAAAAGGCAACTGTTAATACAGCTGTAACTGTATTTAAGAATTTAAGAGCTGAATAACTGGATGGTTTTGAGTGGTGGACCACTCTCAAACTAACAGTGACAATGATGTGTATAAAGCTCCAAATTCCTGCATGCATATATGGACCATTCTACTGATTTAGTTCTCACTGCTTCCCACAGTTAAAAAAAAACAAAGAGGTATTCAGACCTTAGACATTTACATGTCTTATATTATATTATGATCTATTTGAACCCAAGGCATTAATAAAGATAGTAATAAGCTAAACATATATATACAAAAATGATCATTTATAGGTTTTTGTACTTTCTATTTGGTGGTGTCTGTCGCAAAACCTACCCCCTAAATTTAAATTTCAGGAAATAATACTAACTTTTTTGAATTTTTTTCCTATTTTGTTAAGATCTTTTTGATTTCTTTGAAAGTGAAGTTGAACATTTAGATTTTATCATGAGTTTAAATTTAAAAAAAATAACTTTATTTAAAAAATGCTGTGCCACATTTTCATGTCACTACTGAAACACAAAGAGTTTTAGTCTGTAGGTGGAGTCTTATTTTAGCCACACCCCTGCATTTTAGAGCAGGAAGTGAGGCTGCATCCCTGTCCCTCATGGCCACATGGTGAGCAGTTAGATCCCATTGTTTTGAAGTAAGTGTGTCCCAAAGTCTGAAAATCAATGTGTTACATTAAGAACTGTCACTACCGAAACACATTTTCCATGTTTTAATGAAAAATATTCTTTTTTTGTGTGCACAACTGTTCAAAGCTGCGTTTGCTAGTCATGTACAGGCTAGCATGTTTGAGTTCTGCTCAAAATTAGCTAAAATTGTCAGTACCGAAACAATCACTACTGAAACATTGGGTAAGGTTCCAGTATGGTTATGACTGTTTTCATAGTGACAAAACGATCAATCATTTATTTAATAAATTAAGCATAATTAAGGTACAGGGCTCACTCAAAGCAAAAGAATTTCAGTCTGAAGTCTAACTCAGTTAAACGTCTGAAATGTGTTTCAACTCTCACTTTGAACCAATTCGGTAGAATGGC
Source organism: Colossoma macropomum (assembly GCF_904425465.1). Lineage (NCBI taxonomy): Eukaryota > Metazoa > Chordata > Actinopteri > Characiformes > Serrasalmidae > Colossoma > Colossoma macropomum. The sequence continues at coordinate 12,031,445 of NW_023494790.1, forward strand.
CCACATAGTGGACCTATAAGGGAGCTGGAACTCATAAATTGGCCAGTGAGCAGAGGAATTTGTAATAAAGTGGTCAGTGAATGGACAGGGAGCTTATATATGCATTGTCTGTATGAGAAGTAGAAATGGTTACAGTAAAGAAAAGATAATTATAGAGTTCACTTACATGAGGGAATCTGGGGGAACGTGAAAACCTCGTGAGACCCTACAAAGACAAAAAACCCACCTGTTACAACCAGTAACACCTTCATTAAACTGTGACAGATGGGAAATGATTTCCCACACCTTTTGCATAAAAACCACATTTTCAATCTTTTGTTACGAAAATGGGTTTGGGCTGAAGTGGAGGGTAACTGACACTCATTATAATAGACTGACAATTGGTTCTTTTTGTTATTTGATATCTTCTCTCTCTCTCCATCTCTCTCTGTTTCTGCTAAAAAGGTTGCTGTATTGTATAAAATAATCAAATAATCATGTTGATAATGATGCTGACTGGGAATCTGTCCAGTGTTGTAGCATATGGCTGAAGAGAAAAACATCACTGTGCAACGCAACAGTGAAAATAACAGGTGAAGCAAAGAGCAGAAAGACTGTTTCTTTTCTAGCTTTGTAATTTGCTTTTCCAATTTCACAAAGGCGAAAACACAATTTGCTGTGATTATTGTCGCCCAAGGACATTCAGTACAATTGGATGAACTTTAGCGCTGATAATCAATTAACCACACTGCGTTTGGAATGAATGAGAAGGTAATGATGGGATTCATGAAAAAAACCTTCACACACTTTTGTGAGATTTTGAAGAGAAAACACTAAATTACTGGATGCACAGTACTGTGCAAAAGTCAGAGACCATTTTCATTGGTCTTTTCATTTCCAGTCAAAACTGCCATTATGGACAGCTTAACAATATTTTTGGGTAAGGCTTTATTTTGAGTGGTCCTTTGCAGATGATTAATAAACTCTTAACAGATTATCAGTCATAACACATCAACAACATATCAGTGAAGTACCAGTAGTGAAGCGTCTGAATACACTGAAGTAAATATCTTGTAGATGTTCTGTTGATACATTACTTACATTAAGTAGATGTGTTCTTAATATGTTACTTCCATTATGCAAAACCTAACCTTACCCAGCCTTACCCAAAACCTAACCCTAACTCGGGCCCTAATCCTAACACTAACCTTAACCTCAACCCAAAACCTAATCCCAACCCTGGCTCTAATCCTAATCCTAACGTTAACCTTAACCTCAACCCAAAACCTAATCCTAACCCTCACCCTGGCCCTAATCCTAACCCTAACCCTAACCTTATCCCAAAACCTAATCTTAACCCTAACCCGGTCCCTAATCCTAACCCTAACCTCAACCTCATCCCAAAGCCTAATCACTGTTTTGCAGCAATTCTGCATTAAAGAATGGAAAATGTTTTTCACCACCAACATTTAAGCACAGGATTACTCTGCTCCACTGTTTCTGCAGATGAGCTAGGTAAGTAATAAAGCTAACTGTGGTAAAGAAAACCTAGATCAAAACTGTGAAAAAATGATGAGAAAACTGCAGTCTTCAGCCATTCACTCCAGACTACACCACATTACTGTAAAAGGTAGGTCTGTGGTTAATTAGACAGTACCCACTGTGGTATGCTGTCAGCTAGGCAGACGAATGTGAGGTCAGCAACTGTGTGTTGTGTTTGAAATTTAAATTTTTATCTCTCTGGTTATGGAGGCCACAATGAAATAGGCTAGCTTGTGGTTGTCATCCTCACTATAACAATGTCTTCCTAGCCGGCCTCCCCAACATGTAATGAGGCCCTAATTATGGGTGGTGCACTTGTTGAAATTCATCCTCAGGTATGACTTTTGTCATAACCCCTATACCAGTGTGCCACAAATAAGCGCAGAAAACACAACATGCAAACTCCTTTAGTAATATATGTTAGTCCCTTTAGCTGAGTGGCTGATTCAGGGATGTTGAAGTCACATTTCAAATGAAAATGAAAATGCAGCAGAGCCTCAATCACCTCCTGCTGTCTAGTCCTCTGCATCTGAAGTAGTCCATTTTAGTCTGCTAGTAAACTGTAAGCAGAAATGCTTACACAGCTGTCTGTGTATTGTTCAATTTTGTTTTTACTATTTTGAACGATAAAAATATTTCAGATTTACTTTGGTTGTTATAAATATTTGGTATTAAAAAGTGAAGGATATACCATCAGAAAATTTAATCATACTATAATATATTTAGCCATACTGGCCAGTACTTCAAGACCCCCCCCCTCTTTAAGATGACATTCTGGCTACACCACTGGTGTGTATAAGTGTGTGTGTGTGTGTGTGCGTGTTTACCTCAGCCTCGCTGCCCTCTCTCAGGTTGTATGTGAGGTTATGGTGGATGTCTGCGGTAAAGACACTGGCGTATTCGGGGTAAAGCTCTAAGACTTCTTTCAACCCTTTCACACTGATGTACTGCAGGTCACAGTAGGTCAGGGCCTTCACGTCTGCGTTCGTTTTGATCACATGATCCTGCCCTGGAAGGTCTGACCCAATCAGATCCCCTTTTCCTGAAATGACATAAGTGAGTAAAATAATGTATTTAATTATTTAAAACCAAACCTTTCCATCTGACTCAGAAGTGAACGTATAGAGCAGAGATCTTATGCAGTCGTTGAATGGAGTATCCGGTCCAGAACTTTGTAATCAATGGTAGTTAACAGACCCTTTTCACACTTCCAATGGAAACCGTCATAGCATTACAGCTGTGGAAGCATTTACGAATGGGAACGAAGAGGGCTCGCACATTCATACATCCTTATTAAGGACTTTAGCTCTACAAAGGCGTCGTTCCTTTGGTAGGGCAGAGACAAGCAGGATTGACAAGGTCCACATTAAAAGTAGACTACTGATGAGTCAGCGTTGGATGGGTGAGTAGTATGGTTTTAAAGAATCTGTCTGTTTTAAAGAATCTGATATTTCAAACTTTGAAGTAATTAAACATTGTCACATCAGTTAGCTGACATAGGAACACTGATCTGGTCATCTGCATCATTGAAAACTGTACAAGACAATATTAACATTAAACAGGAGAAAATTAGGTAAATATATTAATAAGGTCAATGAAACAACTCAGTCCTCTACATCAGAGGCATTATAAAGAAGGACTGTGTCCAGATTCTCATTTGTAACCACCACCACTACTGTAATGTTTTCCCTACTATGATGACTTCTGCTGTGTCAAATATAGAACTGTAAAAAGGGTCTTTTGGACTGCCGATGTAACTGACTGGCAGCCCAGTGTCTTACCTTCCAGTGCAAAACGCAGAACTGGATACCGAATTTGGATTTCAAGGCCTCTGGTGTAGTGGAAACAGTACAAACCGAGTATGGCGAGCACCATGCTGTCCTTCAGCACCTCCAGTGACCCTGAGCAGACGAAGTAGTTGGCGTGCAGGGCATCACCCTGGCGGATCAGATACTCCCCCGGGGCGCAGAACGATGTTTTAATGTGCAGGGAGAGAGAGCGCAGGCACCCACGGCTCGCCCCCTCAAACACCGGCAACTGCAGGATATCCTTATTCAGGTGCATGGCTATGTCTGCCCGCAACTCGTCTGGGAAATCATGCAGCAGCTGAATGACCACAAGGAGAAAGGTCAGGGGTCAGGTGTCATCTATGGTACCTTGCAAAAGCATTCAAAAGTGACTTTAACTGTAATCCAAAACTCTTCTGGATTACAAATAGAACTTTGATATTTTGTGCTGCATAATATTTCAATTCAAAAGACTGACCCTCATTATTTTATATAAAGTAATATTGGTTTTGTGCAAGAAAATATTCTGAGAATAAAATTACTAAGTGAAAATGCTGTTTGCATAAGTGTTCCACCCCTGTGCTGTGGAAGCTCCAGGTTTACACAGATGAAAGATATTGCCCTAAATAAGTACATATGGCTTACAATTGGCCTGTGAATCAATAAAAAATACCTTTTCTGAATAAAAGACCCCCTTAATTCAAACAGCACTGAATCTGAAGCAAAGCTGTGAAAAGGAAGACTGAATAGCATTTTAAGGAAATTAGAGGTAAAGTTATAGACATGCACAAGATAGAAAAAGGCTACAAAATAATATATAAGCATTTGGATGTTGCAGTGAGCTCTGTTGGATCAAGGGGAGGAAATGGAAGCTGCAGCATACCATCCAGGCACTGCCCTAGACAAGGCCAAACATCAGAACTCATTGTCAAAGCAAGAAGAGGACTTGTGAGGGAGGCCAGAGAGAGGCCAACAATCACTGTGAAGAAGCTACAGAGTTCAGTGGTTGAGATTGGAGTGAAGGTGCACCAGTCAATTTTATCAAGAGCTCTGCACACAACTTGCCTGTATGGCTGGGTGGCTAGAAAGAAACGATTACTGAACAAAAAACACATCAAAGCATGTCTGGATTTTGCCAGGAAGCATCAGAGTGACCCAGATAAAATGTGACATAAGGTTTTGTGGTCAGATGGGACTGAAATGAAGCTTTTTGGCCAAAATTAAAAATGCTATGTGTGGCACAAATCTGGCAATAGCAATTCCTCAACAAACACCATCCTAGCAGTGAAGCATGGGGGTGGCAGTATCATGTTGTGGGGATGCTTTTCCTCATCAAGGACTGGGCATCTTGTTCAAATTAAAGGACGAATGGATGGTGCAAAATACAGGAAGATACTGCAAGACAAACTGCCTTAGTCTGCTAAAAAATATAAAGCTTGAGAGAAACTTCAACAGGACAGTAAGTGATCCCAAACGCAAGGCCAAAGCAGCACAGGAGTTGTTGAACAACAGAACAAAGGGTTGAAAGTTCTACAATGACCATGTCAAAATTCAGATTTCAATTCAATCGAGAATCTGTTTGAAAATTGGTGTCAACAAGCATCATCCTATGCCAACCAACCTGAACAACCTGGAACACATCTTCCAGGAAGAATGGGTGAAAATCTCTCCCAAACAGTGTGCAAAGCTGGTAGAAGCGTACCCCAACAGACTTAAAGCTGATATTGTGGTGAAAGGTTGTTCTACTAAGTACTAGTCTGAAAGAATTGAATACTTATGTGAGGAACATTTTTATACTGTATGTAATGTATTTTGACTTTGAAAATGTACTTTAAGAGCAAATTGGTTCGAAACAAATATATGGGCTGGAGCAATCTAAATGTCATTTGTAATCCAGACAAACCTTTTAACTTTTAAGGGAGTTGAATACTTTGCAAGACTCTAAATGGCAAGTGGTGTTTACTCTTTGATCATGCACTATATGCAGTTTGCCTATAGTTAGCTATACTAGCATCACAGCTCAGACGATAAACTGAAGAAGCAAAGTTTTTTAGACACTTCTTTAGGGAATATTCAGTAAATACACAACAACGTTTACGAATATAAAAGTCAGCTTGAGTAGAGTTTCGGACGTAGGTACTCACCTCATTGGCGTCGATGCCATTGTTGACGGACCACGTGGTCTGGAAATACTCAAGCATGCGCTGCTTCAGCTGCTGAGGGAGCCGGTGGACACGGATAAAATCCTTCAGGTCCTTCATGCGTGTGTGGTAGAGCGATCGGCGTGAATACATGCGCTGGATAATGGCCGTCACATTCCCAAACACTACTGCATGCATGAGCGCTGCAGGGAGAAAGGTTATGGCAACAGGTCAGACAGTGGACATAAAGTGTGACAGTTGGCATGAATAACAGCCCTGTTTAAACCACTTGTTAACAATGAATTGGAGGTGATGCACATTACAGGTTTTACACACTTGAAAAAGAAAGTTCTTCAAGGGTTCTTTAGTAAAGGCAATTGGTCTATATAGAACCATGACTCTATATAGAACCATTTGCATGCTTAAACGGTTCTTCAGATTGATGGAGAATGTTTGGTTTAGGGTGCGTCTATTGTTACAAGCTTGACATTGTCCCCATATTGAGCTACACCAATCAGCCAAAACACTATGACCTATCTAATATGCCATTAGCCCTATGCATTCTGCCAAAACAGATCTGATGCACGGCATGGGCTCTACAAGACCTCTAAAGATGCCCTGTGGTATCTAGCACCAAGACATTTGTAGCAGATCCTTTAAGTTTTGTAAGTTGTGAGGTGGACCTGCCGCAGATCTGACTCCAGCACATACTATAGTCGCTCAACTGGATTGAGATCTGGAGAATTCCGAGGCCTTGAACTCTTCGTCATGTTGCTCAAATCATTCCTAAACAATATGACTGGTGTGTCAGGGCTCATTATCCTGCTAAAAGAGGCCACTCCCATTGGCCATGAAAGGTTGTGCTTGGTCCAGAGCGATGTTTAAGTAGGTGGCATGTGTCAAACTGATGTGCACATGAAGACCTGCACTCAGGGTTTCCATCCATCTGGCCATAGTTCTTTGACCCTGGCTCAGGTCTTCATGTTTGCCTATATCTCCGGCATTCAGTAGGTCAACAATGAAAAATGACTGTTTGGTTATGGTGTAATGTATTCCAAACTCTGGCATGCACCGGAGATAATCAATGTTATTTCCTTTATCTGTCATAATGTTTTGTCGCATTGGTGTATATTTCACACTATATCAGTCATAAAAATTATTCATTGACAGCAAGAGACATACAGTTTTTTGAAGTGCTAAACTATAGATTTTATATTTTAATCCTTAGTAACATTACACCAAAATGTTCTGCTATTATGTTTGTTTCATAACTGTTGTGCTTATATAGTTGCAAAATTACTTTTACAAAAGTTCCATCTTTAACCCCCTTTAACAACAGCCATAATATGCAGTTTCCACCTGTTTTGGAGCATCTCAGTTTTTGAACTATGCATTTTTTATTTAAAAACATTGAACGTATTTCTATGGAAAGTGTTTTTGTTTTGTTTTATTGTGGCAGTTGTACACAATTTTTATAAAAGTAAAGCTGCACTTGTGTCCTCACTGCTCACTAGCAGCTCAACACAGAGTCACAACAGTTCATACACAGAGAACAAACACTGTCCAGTTAATTTGATAACAGGGTTATGGGGAAGAACATTGATTACAAATACCCGAGTCAATTTCCATTCCGCTTGTGGAATGGCCACTATATGTCCTGTAAAAAGGGTTAAAGATTAAAAATTTAAATTTCCCTACAACAAAATGAATGATGATTCCAAATGTTTTGAATGCAAGCAGATGGTATAGGTCTGCATTTTCATTCCCCACTGGGCAAAGCTAAGCTAAGCCTTGCTGGAACACTTCTTAAACAATGTTAGAAACAATATGAAACACTATTTCTATACATGCCGGCCACGAAGGCAGAATATGTACAGTCTGGGTGCAGGGGCAGGGGCTAAAGCCCCCAGGGGCCTGTCTGTGCATATGTCTGTTTTACACCACAGCTGTTTGGAAATGATATTCCATGCAGCTTGAAACATGCAACTAGTTGCATAAAGGTGTCTCCATGTGAAGCCAGTTTTAGAGTCTGCTGCATTCTGGGATGTATGATGCAGCAGAAGAAGCAAAAGTCATCTTGATCTATTGATCCAGTTGGCCAGGTGCTGTGTACTAGGTGTATTTTTGCATACCCCCAATGAGCATGGTGCAGATGGAGAAGATTTTCTCAGCGTCGGTGTTTGCACAGACATTTCCAAAGCCCACGCTGGTGAGGCTGCTGAGGGTGAAGTATAGAGAGGCAATGTAGGCGCTCCGAACTGAGGGGCCGCCGACCGTGCTGTTCAGGTACGGAGTCTCCAAACGTCTCCCCAACTCATGCAGCCAACCTGGGACACAACAGGCAACAGATTTTGTAATGCTTTAATGAATTTTTCCTTGATCTCCCCCCTTAGCAATTGTGTCATTTTTTTCTCATACTTAAATTTTACATGACCGTTTTCCAACCTCTCATTGTCTCTTAGAATTAAACGGGCTGTTTTTGTTACCTTTTAAGACTGATATATGCAAATTATCTTGTTCTGATTGGCTGCCCTGTACTAGGTTTTGTTCATAAAGCATCCAGGCTAAAATGTGAAACGAACTGTTCAGTACAAGCTAAAAACCTTGGACATGGGGAAAAAATAAACCTCAGCCACTATTTTCAGATGGATCCTTTTGAAGGCTACAATGATCCATTTGTTTCCTGACAGCCAACGTTTAATTGTTTCCTGACATCTTGTGTTCCACTTACTTCACTACAGATTGTGTGCAGGAACAGCACTCCACATCACTTCAATGGAAATGGGAGGGGCTAAATTGCTGTGGGATAAATGGGTGGGACTAAACTGCTATAGGCTGAAAGTGTGAAACTAAACAGCTGTAGCCTGAATGGGAGGGGCTAAACTGCAGTAGGCTGAATAGGAGGGGCTAAACTGCTGTAGGCTGAATGGGAGGGGCTAAACTGCTGTAGGCTGAATGGGAGGGGCTAAACTGCTGTAGCCTGAATGGGAGGGGCTAAACTGCTGTAAGATGAATAGGAGGGGTTAAACTGCTATAGGCTGAATAGGAGGGACTAAACTGCTGTAGGCTGAATAGGAGGGGCTAAATTGCTGTAGGCTGAATAGGAGGGGCTAAATTGCTGTAGGCTGAATAGGAGGGGCTAAATTGCTGTGGGCTGAATGTGTAGGACTAAACAGCTGTAGGCTGAATAGGAGGGGCTAAATTGCTGTAGGCTGAATAGGAGGGGCTAAATTGCTGTAGGCTGAATGGATGGGACTAAACAGCTGTACCCTGAATGGGAGGGGCTAAACTGCTGTAGGCTGAATAGGAGGGGGTAAACTGCTATAGGCTGAATAGGAGGGGCTAAACTGCTGTAGGCTGAATGGGTGGGCCTAAACTATTGTAGACTAAATGGTGGGACTAAACTGTTGCAGGATGAAGCTAAACCACTGTGGGCTGAATGGTTGGTCATATTGGTTCATGGTTGCTAAATTTTCTTTGGGGTCAATAAGGTATCTATTTATCTATCTATCTATCTATCTATCTGTCTGTCTGTCCGTCCATCCGTCCATCTGTCTATCTGTCTATCTATATACAAATGTATTTACGGTTGTGACATCACAACTACAATGAATTCAATATAGGCAGTTTTCGCAGCTTAGATCCCGTATATGGACTGAATAGACTGGGGGGTGAACTGTACGTTTTGAAACTTCAACATTTACATACTACATCAGAATCTTATTACCTAAAAGAAAATATGAACTATTTTTCATGATATGCTTTTTTAAATGATCCCATCTAGAGCGATCCCCATAACCCCATCTCATCAAGAACTCATTAAAATTTATTTAAGAGCATAATAGACTCACATATTGCATTTTCTTAACCTCTTCTGCCTGATGAATCCACATTTACTCTTTCCTACCTTCATGATAGAAAATTCCGACCGACAGAGGTTAAACTACCCAAGAGAGATGGAACAGAATTAGACCTTGTCCATGTGGGATGAGCAACCCTCAGCTATAATTGCTCACCTGAACTCTCCTAGGAGAGGCAGAACAAAAGACAAAGCCCTGCACTTTTGCAAATAACCTTCAGGCAACCTTCACAAATGATCTTTCTAATGATTTTGCCCCATAGACCACAGCAATTATATATGAGAACTGGGAAATCCATACATTTCATGCAACACTGAGAGTGAGGCAATTGCCAAAGGGCCCCTATGCTAAAATTAGATACTGGCCTCTGTGTGTGTATGTATACTGTAAGTTTGGGGACACCTAGTTTTTTGCAATATGTTTAATACAAATGAGCCTGCTTTGTTAGTTTGCAGTAAGTTTACATACTGTTGCCATATTTCTTATTGCCAAAAACTGGAAAACCGAAAGAACAATTGACAAAAGTCCTACGTTTGGAATAATACTATTTACATTGAAAATCTGCATTTTTTAACAGAATTTCTCCACTGTATTTTCCACTGTAATTTATCTGTATTTCCGTATTTAGGGATCGAGTCAAAAGAAAATAGGATAAAGGATAAAAATTTGTCCTATATGTATGTACACAGAATATGTACTATATAATATGCACTCATCAGAACTCAAATGTTTCAGGTGTTTAAACCACCTTTTGGACCAAGTTTCACTATGTGCTTCATATTAAATATATAGTGTGGAAAAGCAAACTCAGGAAAAATATCATACTGATGAAGACAGTTTTAGCTCAGCTGAATGTTCTAGATAAATGTACCCATAGCTGTTTTATGAAAACAAAAGCTTGCAGGGAATTTTTCTTACTTCATTAAAAGTAATATTAAAAATTGATGGAAAAGAAGGCAAGATGTCCTCAAACTTTTGATAGGTGGTGTATATGTGATTTTTTAACTTATATTGTATTTTGTATTGACTTTTAATACCACAAAAAACTGATGCATGATGGAAATACATGTGACCGACTGCCCAGTTTTGCATAAACTCATAAACTTTAAGGTCGCAGCCGCAATGATGACATCAAGGTCCGCCTAGTGCAGCTGTTTAGGTTACAATTCCCAAAATACTGAGGGTCAGACGTCCATACAAGCGAGGCTCAGTGCAAAGTGTGCCTTGATGCGACTGCAATATCCTCCCACTACAGGCCTGAAATTAACATTTGATTTACTAAGACTGTTGCTAATCACTCAAGCTGTGTGTGGCCCCGCCCACTGAGGCGCAATGTTTGAGAGGAACAGAGAAGTAATGAAGCTGCCAACAAGACAAAAGTGAAAATGAAAGTTCAGTGATGAAGAGACAGCAGTGCTAATGCATGATATAAATCCATCTTCTCACACAGGTACATCTTGTCCTCAGAGTTCAAACTGATGGTAAATATTCTTTCAGCACTATCCGCTCTGTCTGGCGACACTGCTAAAGCACGTCAACAACACGTCTTTTGAGACCCTAACGTAAAATCATGCAAGGCTATAATAGGAAGAGGGAAATCGATGCAAAGCCAGCCACTACAAGTTGCTCAAAGTAGACTAAGTGGACGTTCCTCTCACATTTTCCACAATATTTCTTCAAATGCATATTGCATTTTACATTGCACACAGGCATAAAGTGCACATGCACCAGTTTTGTACATAACACACAATCAGAATGCGTCAGCCACAGAACATTTAGTATATTGATCAGGCATTGGGGGTACCTAATTTCATACATTTTCTTACTTAATTGTGTTGCCTTGCTTAAAAGTGTTGCTTGACTTTCTGACTGTGTATATGTATGTGTGTGTGTGTGTGTGTGTGTGTGTGTGTGTGTGTGCGTGATACCTATGTCCCAGTCGTTGCCGTGGTTGCGCTCCATCTCCTTCCGGCCGATGACGTACCAAATGCAGGCCATCCAGTGAGCCAGCAAGGCGAACATGGACATGAGCAGAGTGAGCACCATTGCGCTATACTGAGAGTAACGGTCCAGCTTCTGCAGCAGGCGCAACAGCCGCAGCAGACGCACCGTCTTCAGCAGGTGCACAAGGGACGTCTATACACACAAGTGGCCAGATACATAGATAGCTGCCCTTAGTAACTTATTTATGAACTTGGAAATTGCACTGTTAAAGCTATATATACAGCAGTGGGGAACCTTCAGGATCCTCTAGGCCTTCAGAGAAGCATAATGACTTCTGTTAAATAAAGACATGGCTAAAAACAAAAGCGTTCAATTCCTGAAATGCCCAATAAAAAATTCTCCATTCAAGATTAGCAATTACAAACATTTTGATTTGCAATGGGTGGGATGGGTCACTCTAGGCCAGGGGTCAGCAACTTGCGGCTCTTTTACTGCCCTGTTGCAGCTCCACAGCAGAATTAGATTTTTTAGGTAAAAATTAAATAATCGTCTTTTACAGTGAAATAAAGCTCTGCTGATTGTTCAACACAGTTTTAACAAAAAACAGTCTTAAACACCGGAGTTTTATGTACACAACTGCTAATTCACCCTTTAACCTAAAGGTTGCCGCACAGACTGCTGGTCATCATAACAACGCAGACACCCTTGCCTTGTTAGTAGCTAATGAAAAAGCAACGAGAAAGATTTAAGATGAACATTGACAATTTGGAGACGAATGGACTTATTTGCGTTTATAAGCACTCAGCTGGTTTCCTGATACGTTTAATCTGCAATGAGAAACTGTCAAACACTAAAAAGTCACAAAGCTGAAGTCAGCTTCTCATTTTCAAGCTTCTTGTTCGAATTTTTTCATTCCAACTTAAATAGTGCAGCAATTTATTTAAGGTGGAACGGGAAAATTCGAACAAGAACCTGGCAAATGAGAAGCTGACTTCAGCCTTGTAAAAAAAGTCAAACGTTAAGAAACATTTTATAAGAAACTGTTCCACTTTTGAGGAAAAGTTTCCTGCTGGAGATGTGAGAAAAGCAGTTATAGCTGTGCTAAAGATTAAAGCAGAGCAATGTAAGTCTGTGTTTTCATTCATATTATATTTTTCATCCTATACTAGCACATTAGCACATACTGAGATATATTTACAGTCAAGATGGTAAAATGGACATAAAATGTTGTGGCTCCCAAGGTGGCTTGATTTTTATTGAAAGGACAAAGTGGCTCTTCTTAACATTTTGGTTGTTTCCCCCTTCTCTAGGCCTTCTGGAACTCCTGGAAGTCAATGACTGCGGGTGTGAGTAATAGTCTGATCAATGTGGTTAAGTCACTTAGAAATAGAAAACAATGACAGATCTATGGCAGGATTCTTTACTGAAGAAGTCACTATAAATGTGCTACAAAGTAAAATAGATGTTAATGCATCCACTACAAGCTTCAAATAAGTCATATGAAATGTCTTTTTTCAAACTTCATATGTCTGAATTTAATCTAGAACAGTCGAATGTTCATGTAACGCTTAGTGCTAAAATACTATTAGAAACCCACTGTGGCACTGACAGAAATTAGCATTATTGTAGACATGTTTCTGACCATCTTTTGACATTTATGGCCTGAACTGAAAGCCTAGATCTAGTAGTCATGGTTTCCTCTCATATAGGTTTGCGAATACAGACTGCACAATTTGCCAGCCATCATCTAGCACAGGGGTGCTCAAATCTAATCCTGGAGATCTACCACAGTGTAGAATTCAGATCCAACACATCTGACTCTAATATTCAGATTCCCCTGAAGGTCTTTATTACTTGGATCAGGAGTGTTCGTTTGCAGGGTGGTAGATGTGCAAGACCAGGATTGATCACTCCTGCTGTACCCCATTCATCACTGGTCATTACAGAGCTGCTGTTGTCCAGATATTACTTGGGTGGTGGATCATTCTCAGCACAGCGGTGACACTGACATGGTATTTTGTATAGTGCAGGTACAAGTGTATCATAGCTGTGTTTCTGAGGTTTTTACGCACATCAGCATCACTGCTAGGCTGAGAGTGGACCACCACCAAAAGAAATCCAGCCAGGGATAACTCTGTGGTCAGAAAGTGGCCATTAATGAAGGGTTACAGGATTGCAGATGCAAACTGTGCATCAACAGATGAGCTACAGTTTCTAACTGTACCCCATAGCTAGAAGTGAGGGTAAAGTAGATGCAGAATGTATACGAATGTAGTTTACACTTACAACAGTGATGTTGAATGCGTAGAGGAGGTCAAAGGGTAATGCAGCCACCAAATCCACAAAGAACCAAGTAGCAGCATAGTGGATGCAGATGGACCGGGAGTCATAGACCACCTGACCTGACTGGCTCACATAAGTGGTGCGGAAGTTCAGGATGATATCTAAGCAGAAAAAGAGAATGATTTTCCTTTAGCATAGCATTAGCTTCAGTAGATTACACAGCCTTTAATTTGCCTTATTTCTCTCAAGACCCAGGATCTGAAGCTACAATCTTCTGGTTGCTGGTTCAACTCTTCAACCATTAGGCCACTGGCCACCTTGACAAGCTGCAGTGATTCTTCTAAAATGAACACAATGTGTTACTTTATTGAGATCTTTACTTAAGCTCAAAAGCAGACAGATTACTGAGGTCTTTAGCTCAGGAGGATATCTGAGCAGCAGGGGATTTAAGCAAAAGAGAAACTACATAGATATTAAGGAGATCTGTGTTTTTTATTTAACTAAATTAGCTATAGGACCAGTCAAAACTCCTGTCAACAAAAGGGCCAATTCACTCTGCTCAAATTTAAGATAATCCAAACTCCCAGCCAACTTTAAGACCAGTCCAAGCCCCTGGTCAATTTTAAAATCAATCCAAACTCCCAGTGAACTTCAGAACAAATCCATGTTTCCGGACAACTTTTAGACCAATGAAAAGCTTCTAGTCAACTTTAGGACCAATCCAGGCTCCTTGTCAACTTTCAAAAAATTCCAAACACACATTCAACTTTAACATCACATTGATCACATTCAAAACATATTCAACTTTAGGACCAATCCAAGCTTCTGATCAACTTTAGGACCAATCCAAGCTTCTGATCAGCTTTAGGACCACTCTAGACTCTTGGTCAACTTTAGGACCGATCCAAGCTCCTGGTCAACTTTAAAACCAATTCCAACAGTATGCTAGTATTAAGTTGGCAGCAATTAAGCTAAACACTTCATGGTTCACATTAAGATAATTCCAAACAGGCATTCAAATTTAAGATCAATCCAAACTCATTGCCAACTTCAGGACCAATCTAGGCTCTTGGTCAACTTTAGGACTAGTCCAAATTTCTGGTCAACTTTAGGACAAACCCAGGCTCTTGGTCAACTTTAAGACCAATCCAATCTCCAAATAAACTCTCGAATCTCAAATTTAAGATCAGTACAAGCTCCAGGGACACCTTCACCTCTAACAGTGCATATGACTAGTCATAAGTTAAGTTGGCCCCAACATTCTGGGCCTTTAAGATTATTGCACAAACTGGTCATAAACTAAAATTTCACTTAAACAGGGCATAAAATTTATGCCTAGGTGGGAACAGGTATAAAGTAAAGTAAAATATAGACTGCTTTTATTGCAATTGCTTTTAATATATTTTTTATTTTTCATTTTTCTTCACCATTTGAGTACAGCTGTGTGAAAATTTCATGATGAAACAACCAACAAAATTGGTCCAAAATCACTTGAAATAAGGCTATTTTACATTGAATGACATTTAAAAACTTATATTATTGTCTCCTTTAAAGTTGCCATTTTGGAGATACTTGTTTTTCTCTGGACAACAATGACATGCTAGTTCATCTAATGACATGTTTGGTCTACCATGTTTAAAATGAGCAGGTTTTTGGATGAGAGAGAGTAATGAGAGACTTAAGCAATCCACTGCACACCTATTTGACGCAGTTGATTAAGGGGTTCACAGTTTAGCAGGAGAGAATTTTTTGCAGTAATTGAAGAGCTCTCACTCTGAGTCATACTTTTAAATTAAACTCAACTGAATTAAACTGTACTAAACTGAACCCTCATGTCCCTCTGAACCCTCCTATAATCAATAAGACCCATGTCCAGATCCAAGCCTCCTCCAAACATTAATATATTTTGGCGTCAGCGAAAAAGAAGATGTGGGAAACGTTGGGCTTTAAAGGTGAATGCTCTCTATTGAACAGACAGCAAGGAAGAACCACCACTGCACTGCTGAAGGGCCAAGACAGCAGGCGGTTCACTTCTAGCTTTACCACCTGGCAGTAGGCACTAACACTGCACCAACTACCCCACAGCCTAGCAATGAATAGCACAACAACATATGCACATCACTAAGCTAACAATAACAATTTATTTACAACAAATTTCTCCCAAGAGCATCACACCTCCCGCACACCCATGACAATACGCGCTGCCACACCTCCCATACACCCATGACACATCAAACAATAGTGGGATGCTAAAGAGCCCCCCTTTAAGGTGAGCCATCCTGGTGACCTCACAGAGTTCAAGTGGGTCCCCCACTGCAGCGGAGAGACTGAGTCGTTGTCATCCTCCCTATGCACGGTGGAACTCCTTACAGCTTGTGGCATTATTTCTCACGCCACTGGGATGGCGGCAACAACATTGGCGCTCCCTTGGCCATGCTCCACTTCCTCTGCCACCCATCAGTGCCAGCAAGGGTGCTGCTCATGTGTGCTGGAGCCCTGACTCTTGGCTTTGACCAGCCATGTCGCCGCTTGTCCTCGCATCGCTTATTCTTTTTCTTCAGTCCTCAGCCAGGCTTGGCTTTCTCCAGCATGCGCCTTCAGTTTATGGACGTTTATTCTCCAGTCCTTTGTGGAGGGGGGCTATCCCACTTCTGACACCAGTGTGGCATCATTAAAGAAGAAAACACGGGATACATTACATTTTAAAGGTGAATGCTCTTGAACAGGCAACAAGGGAGAACCGCCGCTCAATGCTAACTGAAACACGTGAGAGAGCAAGCAGGTTACTTCTAGGCTTATCATCTCTCCTGCCAAAGGCACCTACATTGCACCAATTACCCATCTGCACAGCACAAAATAGCATGAGCAACACATGTGCAGATCATTAAGCTGACAACAACAACAACTTGTTTATAATAAATGACTCTCCTACCACAAACGCAGCGCTCCTGAGAGTCTTTGTGCACGGCCGTTCTATATGGCCATGCCTCCCGTGCTCCCATGATAGTGCAAGCAAGTTGCTACAATATCTATTGTTTTAAACCCATCTTGAGCTTTAGGGTTGTAAGTATAGTTACAATATCCTGACATGAACTCACCTAGAATGAAAAGCATCTCCACAGCAATATCGCTCACGATGGTGCTCCTGGCTGCCGTGTCAAGCTCATTGTATGGTGTAAAACACACATTATATGGCACTGTCACGGCAACATAGAAGGTAGCCAATAGGATCATCCAATCCCACAACGCCTTAGAGATACTGTAATGGAGCAGGATGAAACGGGACTTCTGCACTGCTGCCACTTTATACTCCGGCAGGGACGGCTTCTCAAACATATTCTGCAGAAAGAAAAGAAAAAAGTAGTCACTTTATCATCTGGGTACATTTCTCTTCAGGGGGTATGTATATTGATTTTATTTCCAGTCATTCAAAACAGCCATTAAGTAAAAGTTAATAATGTTTCAGAAAACATATATTTTACCGAAAAATGACACAAACACCTCAACAACTAAATATATATTTTTTCAGCATTTAGCATCCAAAAAGAAATCTGCAGGGATGTTTTTCCACATCTCCAAAGTTCAGTTTTAGGAGTTGGTTGCATTTTCTGCTGCTCATGATCCAAGCAATTCCAACTTCATGTCCAGAATGTCTTATATTCAAAAAAATAAAGTGCTGATTAGCTATTCATAGTAATTGTGAGATGAGAAATAACTATGAATACATTATCACAGTTTATTATTTAAACAATAAACTGTAATGATCTATGAGTATTATTTAAAAGGTGCAAAAGTAATGCTATATTTCATATTTCAATATGTTAAACTCAGCAAATACACAGAAACTCTGCACTAAAATATGCAGAAAAATCCTATATTTAGATTCACTTAGAAAATCAACAAAACATGTAATTCAAACTTTTTGCATATGACTGGATATTAGATTAGATTAGACCAGAATAGATTAAGCTTCGTTGTCATTGTGCGGAGTACAGGTACAGAGCCAATGAAATGCAGTTAGCATCTAACCAGAAGTGCAAAATATAGTATTATTTACATATAATGTGCAGGAAAATAACCGTGGTAAGTAATGCCGTGGTTACAATGTGTACAACTGAGGATGGTAGAGATGACTTGGACGTTGATATTGAATAACAATTATTCTGACAAGTGGTTCCACTCTTTTGAATGACATTCCACAGACATGACAGTTAATTATGGGATCACGAGAAACAGAAAAGGAGACACCTCATCTTTACATCAGTTAAAAATGTCAGCTGCTATTTTTCTTTGCAAACAAGACAATTTTGATGTTAGAACATCCACGGTGGGAGAGCAAGAAAGAAGCTTTGTCACTCTGCCATTCTCGGCTTTTCTTTTGACGTGATAAAGCATTGAGTGAATACACGATCACCTCATTCATCATTGTCCCCGAAACCGCTCATTTCTCAGCATGAATTATTCAGGCGACCGCAGCGCTGGATAAAGTGGATGAGGAGAACGTTCAAGCCTCGGTTTCTAAGGCAGGTTTCAGGATTGTTCTTTCGCAGACAACTTTGTAATTGACATGTCTTACTGAGATGGAAAAGCAGCTTCACAATGGAGCACCTGGAGGATCCTTTCACCGAATGAAACACTTTCATTATCAGTGTTCCTCTTTAACCAGTGCAATTACTGCCTTCTCTGAACGAGGACCAGCTTCTTACTGGAGCGATCATGTCAAGCGGAGACAAGCGGAAAAGCACCATAAGGATGAAAAAGGCTCCGTTCGTCTCAACACAATAGCTCTAGCAGAAAAAAGAAGGCCAGAATATGGGCTTATGGGTAATGGAGTATTAAATTGAAATTTTTGGTGTCTCTTGAGGCTTGTAGCTCTTTTGATGAGGTTAATGAAGCTAGTGTGTGAGAATGTAATTGGCTGGGATGGGCGGGTGATTATAGTCCTTAGGGTATGGTGTGAAAGCCGTTTGACCATACAACGTCCACTTAACTCTGTTTATTAACACAGTTTCTTGAAATCTGCCTTTGAACACTCTTTTTGGACTACAGGGAGTCACCAAAGCTGGTAATAATAATAATAATAATAGTAATAATAATATTAATAATATTAGGGCTCCTGACTCTAAGCATTGGTCCTATCACTGGGGTGAAGCCACAGTTAAGCCTGGGCCTTCCTAGACTGATCACAGGCCTAGCCAATCAAATAGATAGAGATATTTATTAAGTTGCTATCCACCATTGCTTCAGCTCATTTGAAGTTGTGGTAAAAAGATGTACCTGAGGGACCTCTAAAAGTGACATTCAGTCCCCAGTAGAGTAGAATATGTTGTTTTCTCCCCGTCCAAGGCCAAAAACAACAGTTTTCTTAAAGTGCTCAAAAAGTTGATGTCTATCTCAGTGCATTGAGTCATCAAAGACACAAATGGTCCATAAATATAATTCTTCATGGCAGTATAATTTTGCTAATCTATGTTTAGGTTTAGGTTTTTACATTTGCTGTGTTGTTTTTCCTCATCTTCACATCTCTGTGGTCTGATTTTAACTCAGGTATGTTGTCTTCATTGGGCCATAGTTGTGCATGTCCTGAGCGGATGCATATTTTGAAGGGTGTTGCAGCATTTTGGTCAACTGTTATTGTTTTGTTTCATCATAAGGTGGAAGCATTTAAATAGATAGGGTGATGACTGTACTGCTGTCAGTGATAGGCTATAGCCTGATGTAATGATACTGCAGGACAAAATCATGTTTCTAAATTGTATCTACCAAGTTGGCCTACCTACTTTTTCACAGGCCTACCCAAATATGTATTTCTTTTTTTTTCTTTTACAATTTAAATGAAAAAACCCTTTATGACAATGCTGCTTTCTGCTAGCACCGCTAAGGGATTTCTGATAGTATGTTAGTGCTAAGCTATCTTTTTAGGCAGGTTTAGATTAAACTCAGATATCTGAAGTACATAAAAGACTAAAGTCTATTTTACTCAGTTTTATAGTGACTCCTTCAGGAAAGAGCTCTGACACAGAGCTGCCACTGCTCTTTACCATTTCTAATATCTGACTGTAATACTATTAGTTGTACTAGCAGTCAGTGATGTATCTAATACTTTCAGGTGACCTAAAGTGATCTAAATTGGTCCAGCTCACTGTAAATCAAAATATGATTGGTTAATTCCACTGTCAGTTCCTAATTATGCTGGTAGTTATCTAATGTGTAAGGCCTACAGTAAAGCTCCTGAAGGCCTAACTAATGGCAGAGCTCACATGGCTGTATCTACCTAGCTGCCACAGAGAAAAAATCGTGATTGGACAATTTTTCATTTCAGAAGGTGTTATATTACTGAAAACAATCTGTCATGACAACTTATTACATTTGCCATGACATGTTTATAGCAGGGCACAAGTAAAGTTTTACCCATTGTTTTATAATGAATTTTAGACACCTCATAATAAAGTCAGTCATTTTAATTTAGCAAAACTGCTTTTTAACACTAAACTGTTTGTTTTTCACATTAATGTTGACGTGGAATTGAAAAGAGATTAAAATGTTGGAGGAGGGAGGAAGAGAGGGGGGGTGCGGAGAGAGAGAGAGAGAGAGAGAGAGAGAGAGAGAGAGTGATAAACAGAAGATGCCTAATGATGATCCACTCTCAGCAGTCGGTCAACAATTTGCTGCTTTTTCGTGTGCTTCATTCTATGTGACTCAAAATAAAATAAAAGAAGTCACAAATGTAACCTCTGACTCTTTGCTTGCACTCGTTTAATGATGTGTCTCACTCTCAGCTGCAGCACCATTAAACTGATGGGCAGAAGAATCTCTGTTTTTCTTTAATTTAGGTTTTACATCACATAGGTCAAGCCAAAGCCTCCGGCCCATGCCCTCTGCTAGCGATTAGTTTCGGCGGCCTGAAGACATGCGACCAAAAGCCCCCCTCGGTCTCATCCGCTCTTTACTGTTCATTAAGCTCAGAGCACACCCGCTATAATGGCCTTGGGGTTGAATGAGTGATCACCATCAAAGCATCCCACCAAATGCCCTTGGATGGCCTCCATATGTGCTGATGAAACTGCGCTGATAAATAGAGTTTGGAAACCTTTTTTGGATTAATATTTCAGACAATTAGAAAATATGCACTGATTCAAATATCTGTAGATTATCTTGCAGTGGACAGTGTGTATAACTACAGTATGCAGTGTAACAGTATAAAAATATTTCATCTGAAACAGTGTTGTCAAAGTTAATGCGTTAGGTATTTAATATTATTGGCACTATTTTTTGATGCTGTTAATCAGGGGTGGAAATGATGGTTACAAATTAATCTAGGTCTTCATTCAGCCTAGACATTTTCATTACAGACCTTACAATCATCAGTGTTTTGATTGCATCATTAATAATCACTAATTAAGTGTCAAAAACATGTTCAGTGTCTGGTTATTTTTTACCTTAGATAAGTTTATATTTGAATATCTAACTAGCTTACAGTGAATGGCTGGCATCAGCAGTCATTACATTACACTCAAGTCGCATTTTAAACTGAGACTACTGGTTGAAACTGTCAGCAACAGACACACAAATCATCAAATAATATTAACGACACTGAGTACACCAGGTATTAAAATGCTACCAAGGTTTGAGGAAATAAGCGAAACACCACTTTCATTATCGATTACGAAATTTCTTGGCTGTCTTCATGTTCTAAACACATGGCTTACTGACAATTGTGACATAGTGGGCAGTCCCTGCTGCAGTACTGACTTGCCATTGGCTGAACGGCCTGTAGACAGAACCTGAGGTTTGTTGAACATTTTGCTTCATGCACGCAATTTAGATCCCTATAGAAATAACTACACATGATTTCTCTAAAAATGGTTACCTGGGTTTTCTAGATCTGAGCTGGAACGCCATTCCATTCAGACTTTTACCTCTGAAAAGAGGTTCCGGTGCATTATGGCCCAATCCCACCTTTGATGTTGTATTGCTTTTTGCTACAGTCTTTAAATGGCTTTTAAAGCGACACCTAGACAATGAGCAGCAAAGAAACAAAAGCAACAGTGGAACAAGTGGAAAACTCCCATTCTCCTTGAGAGCATCCACAAGCTGTATGAATGAGGCTACAATCACAGAGGAGTTTAATCATTGGCCGTATATATGATATATATTGTAGGAGTCTGGGAGGCGTGGCCTAGCAAAGCAGCTGTGTGAAGAGGCTCTTGGGGGCCGCAATGCTCGCAGTAGGAGAGACTTTTATTGCACATAAATTGTTGTTAGCTTAATGATGTGCACGTGTTATGTTTTTGTGTATTGGGCTGAAGGGTACTTGGGTCAGTGTTAGTATCTATAAAAAGTGAAGCTGTATGGCTGGAAGTGACCTGCCTGCCTCCCAGCTGCTTGCTTAGCGTTGAGTGGCAGTTCTTTCTTGCTGTCTGTTCACTAAAAAAGCATTTGCCCTTAAAGCGCAATGCTTCCTGCATCTTTTTCTGTGTGAGACCACATAATTATATATTCATTGGTTGGATCATGCAGACGCTGTTGCTCTCACTCAGTGTCTCTGCTAAAAATTGGAAACTGTGTTCACTCTGTGGAAATCACATGAGTTTCATGTTCTGGTGAACCCTGTGGTTACACGAAGAAAATGTAGATTGTAGATAATAATACCCTGTTTGATTGTTGCTGTATTTTTAAAAGTAATAAATACATATGGCTATATGTATTATATGGTTATAACAAAATGCACTGCTTTTAAAATGGACAAAAAATCTTTCTTTAGGGTCCAATTTGAGCAAGAAAGACAAATGCAATTAATCGTGATTAACTATACAAAAATAGTGTGATTAATTGTGATTAATGGCACCAAATAACAGGATTAATCATGATTAACTGCACAGAATAATGGAATTAATTGCAATTCTTTGTTGTAATAGTTTGACAGCCATATTCTAATTAAATAATACACATAATTACACTCACAGGCCACTTTATGGAAATCTATGCAAATTGCATTATATTTTTCCTGTCAAAAACAGTTCCACTATAGCTTTTTAAGCGCTGACAACAACTTATTCCACCTACATAATGTCTTAAAATATTCTTTACATAAAATCCTTCATTGCCCATTGTCACTGCTGTTCTGAGAATGGTTCATCAATCAAATAATATCTGGTCAAAAGCAGTCCTGTGGTCAGAAACTGTACAATGATGAATGGGGTAGAGGGGAGCTGATAAATTGTGCATCACCAGATCGACTGCAGTCTATAATTGTACAGCTATAGAGTGGATCTATAAGGTAGGTGGTTCTAATGAAGTGGATAATGGGTGGAAATCAAATGGAAGGGTTTCTAGTAACATGGCCAATTAGTGTATGTAGGAGAGGGGCTTCTGGTAAAGTGGGCAGTTAGTGGATGTACAAGGTAGGTGTTTCTAATAAAGTGGCCAGAGAGTGGAAGTACAAAGGAGGTTTGTAATAAACTGGATTGAGGGCTTAGAAACTCTCAGTAAAATGTACTGGTGCAAACTTGCAGCACTGGAACTGAAAAACCCTGACCTATTCTGACAAGAATTATCATTCAGAAAAAACCTCTGATAGGCAGCTCCTAATCCACCATCGTTCTTCGAACACTAGCTCTGGATGGTTTCTCCTCTTTAGACTCTCTGTAGGCCTGTTTGCCCACCATGTGTGACGGAGCGTGTGTGCAGACAGGTCAGCACCAAAGGAGTGTGGAGAAAATAGGTTAGAGCAGACTCTAAAATAAGGAAAGACAAGGAGTGAAGGAAGAAAGAGAGGAGAGAAGTGCAGGGAAAAAGAAGCAAACTGCAAAAAGCACTTAGCAGCAGTTCGGCTATGCGTGCAGGAATGCGTGTGCCTTTTTTAAAACCAATTTGGCACATTTCCACAAGGTTAGCTCTGTGCTCAATTGCCCAATTAACACTGCCATTGTAACAGTAATTCCTTCGTGGAAAACACGCATAGGGGGTTTTCATGATAATCCCCACAAAACAATAGCATTAATTCATCTACTATTCATTACCATAAACTCGCTAAGGTTAAAAAAATCTAATTTACACAGTTTTCTGCTTTTCCACAAATGTGGTCGATCAGTCAAGACATGTTGAAGCTTGCTTCTTTAGGTTTCTGTACTGGAGCTCTGAAGCTAATGATCAGTTTTTGTAGCAGTTTTGAAGCGCTAAAAGAGCTTTTAGGTAAAATATTTACTAGACATAGTTTAGATTTTTATGTATTTAGTTAAAGCTACACAATGTAAGATTTGGGGATTTGGAGACCTCTCTGGTGGAAATGTGCAATTGCATGCAATGTGCGAAAGAACATTTTGTAATATGGGTTGTGCCAGAGAACTTATAAATAAAGAGACTGGTCACTGGTTAAAATATGAATGGGAACGCTCATAACACTCAACATGGTGTCTGTCCCTCAACAAAAAGAGCCAATCAGCTTGCTGGTTACACTGCGAACAGAGAAGGGTCAACGATATTGTGGAACTAGCCAGGAAAGCCTCCCCTCGTTGTGGAGATCTGCGCAGTCGCCAGAACAACCTGATAAATCATGCTTTGTGTGTGTTATTTGAGCCAGATCCTTTACATGTTTTTGTCAGAATTTACCTGTGTTTTAAAAATGTGTTTGAAACTGTTATTTGACCTCTAATTTTGAGTATGTTGGTCTCTTCTGAGGCAGAGGGTCTTGAATGCCTGGAAAAAACTGCAAGGAGGTGTTGCAAAGATGACTGCCGAGTGAACAGACTTTCCTATGAGAACTTTGGTTGTGCTTTGGATCCCTTCCCCAAGAGGATGAACTCTCTAATTCCTTTGTTAATATATTTAATTAAA
This sequence comes from Colossoma macropomum, assembly GCF_904425465.1. Classification (NCBI taxonomy): domain Eukaryota; kingdom Metazoa; phylum Chordata; class Actinopteri; order Characiformes; family Serrasalmidae; genus Colossoma; species Colossoma macropomum. The sequence continues at coordinate 12,055,817 of NW_023494790.1, forward strand.
AACCTGCTTAGCCTTTGATTGAGGGTCGAAAATTCTCAACATGTTTTTCTTTCGCATTGCCTTTTGTTTCTAGTGTATATTTCATGGATGGATATTTTGTTGTATTTTTTCTGTACAATATTGTTCTTTTATTTAACTGCTGTTTCTGATCCCTATATGTCAGTTCTTGTCATATATCCCCCCTCCCAAGGTCCTCTTCATAGTTTTTCTAACGAGCATATTTGCTACACACTGTGCACTGATTTTAAATAACTAATCAACAAGCATTGATGGTGCATTAATTCTTTTGAGGATTGCATGTTTTTTACATTTAGTAAGTAAGTAGTCCAAACCCCCCCCAAAAAAAATAACAAAATAACAAAGCAGATCTCAATATTATATTAATGAAGCATCACTGATTTCTGAATTGTTTCTCTTAAACCCCCCTTAGGAGAAAAGAGGAGATTCAGCATTTCACTGTTAGTAGTTCTGGTGATGAAGGAGGAAAGCGTGAGTTCTCCTTCTGCACTGACAGACTGCTAAGAGAGTTCTGTAATGTAGAATAGAGCTGTATAAGAAACAATGAGATCTTATACTTTTCTTATGGAAATCTTATTCAGCTGAGACTGGGCTGAGATGAGTCAGACACTACACAGTTAAGCCACATATGTGACAACATTTTGATCAAAGTGAGATAATCCAAGTTTTATTTCTCAGGAGCCAAATTTCAGAAACAGGAGAAATGGCTTTTAAGTCTCACTCTGATTTCAAACCGAACTTAACCACATCTAGGAGAAGTACCTGAGATCAAGAGGAGATCTCATTTAGTATATTTTTTTTTCTCTGGGAAAATATTTTTTCTAAAAATGTATGTATTTCCAACACTTGTGCTCTGTTAAATCCCAACCCTGTCCAGCATAGACCAGTTTAGACCAGCATGGACATTGCACTGGTCTATGCTATTTCTTTTATTAGGATTAAGCTACTTTTGCTTCAATATCCTCATTAGCACTAGTAGCTAGCGTTAGCTTAGCGACAAGGAGTAAAAAACCATTTAAAATTGTAAGTGCTTTTCTTTGTAACTAAGTAAGCTATCTATTGCATACCTATACAGCTTCGCTTAAAATAGCAAATTTGCAACAGATTTAAACAATATTCCAAGAAGCAAAGGTAAAACTGCAATCTGATATGAAAAAAACAACATTTTAAGCACATTTGAGTAACATGGATCACATATTTATCACAGATCCTTTTAAAAGTCAGGGCCAGCTCTCTGACACGCACGCAAATACATGCTCACTCACATGAACAAAAAGAGAGAGAAAGGCAGATGTAATTCTGGTTCTGCATTCGCCTGCTTCACCTGCTTTCTGAAAGAGGGCTTTTAGAGTTGGGAGAGAGAACATGTCTGCCACTGAATGTGTGTAGTGTGCTTCATTTGTGTGCGAAATGTGTGTGTGTGTGTGTGTGTGTGTGTGTATGATTCATGTAAATCCAGCTCCTTCAGTGTAAATGATGTACAGTTCTTAGCATTAGCAGATTACTATAAGCTCAGTCTTAAAGGCTCATGTGCGCTAGCTGCAGATTTACACTACATCATAACTAGAAATGTCAAAACTCAGCTAACTTCTTATGTAACATTTTTTTGCACGTATATCACACTAGCATTAGCCTAGCTAGGAGGCTAATGACCCACCCTTACAGAATAGTCACTTATATTTCACATGTGAAATGTGCAAAAAACATGTGTTTACAAGTAAAAACACATTTTTTCATATGTGAACACAATTTCGTATGTGATCACACATTATTACATGTGATAACACATTTTTAACATGTGAAGTGTGTAAAAAACAGGGCAAACAACACAAAAATCAACAGATTCACTTTCAGCTTTCTATCCCTTCCAGCTACTCAACTTTGCTTCCTCAGATTTGAGTCATTATCATCTAAACTTGCGCCACTGTAGCTTCTGTTTGCAGAATTGAACCTATTCTGTGGTGAGCAGAGCTGGATGCATGTTTGCTAAGCTCAAGCTAACAAGCTCCTCCTTCCTAGTTAGCAGCGCTGTTTAGCATTTAGCAACTGTTGCTAGATTGATGGTTTGACATTTATTGAATGGTGGATTGAAGCTTGTGCAGTTTTAATAATAAATGGTCTAAAACGCTGCAGTTAATGTAGCCTATATCTGCTTATTCACCCTTTAATCCTGAAGATTGGCACGCAGACTGCTGGTCACCATAGCAACACAGACAAGAGCCTAGCTAGTAGCTAGCAAAAAGGCAAAGAGAAAGATTTAAGACAAACATTGATCATTTGGAGACGAATGGACTCATTTGCATTTATAATCACTTTATAATCGCTTCTTGTTTGAATTGTTCCCCTTAAATGGTGCCTGAGGCGCAAGAATGTAACTGCTGTACTATTTACGATGGAACAGGGGAATTCAAACAAGAAGCTGGTGAATGAGAAGCGACTTCAGTCTTGTAAAAGTTAAATGTTGAGAGACATTTTACAAGAAACCTTTCTACTTTTGAGGAAAAGTTTTCTGTCAGAGATGCGAGAAAAGCAGCTATAGCTGAGCTAAAGCTTAAAGCAGAGCAAAGTAAGTCTGTGTTTTCGTTTATATTTTTTAGCCATATAGTTTATATTTTATTAGCACATACTAAGCCATATTTACAGCCAAGATGGTAAAACGCTGCTTTAATAAAATGTACATAAAATGCTGTGGCTTCCAAAGTGGTTTAATTTTTGTTGAAAGGACAAAAAGGCTTCTCTTAACATGTGGGTTGCTGACCCCTAGTGTAAGTGAACTGAACTTATTTGATTGTTTTTTGGGCATTGGCAAGATGTGGTGGCACAATACCAACTTAACTGTAGAACCAATCAGCGAATAGCTGCATCATTATATCATCCCACTGAACAGTTCTGTGGCCCTGAGCAAGGTTGGCTAACCATGTCAAGAAAACAACACTGAGCACAATTTGTAGGCATTCTGTATGAACCATGTTTGTGTGGAACAGTTACTCTCAGCCCTGCAGTGGAAAAAAGGCCTTAGATGCTCGTGTGAGATGCTGTATGAAAACATGGGGAAGCTTCTGATCCAGAGCTGCAGTAGATTAGAAGGCTAAAGATTGACTCGTTTCCTCTCTCAGTCTCTTCCTTTTTGTCTGAAGGGGCAAATCCAGGGTAAAAGTCCACTAAAATCATGTAGTGTATGCCTAGCTTTGTTCACATTGACCTCTGTAGGCTGTAAGCTACCAGAGGGATCCAGAACTAGCATGCTAATATTCACTGCTGTTTAGCATGATTAGCCTCAGTCAATCCAGCTTTGCTTCAGCATAGAGAACCCATTAATACCATACATAAATGCTTACACTGACACATATAAGAGCACTATGTAGGATTTAAACTGACATGTATGATGGCTTTCATCCATTCTTCCATTAAGAACGACCTTATATGCAGTTTAAGCAACAGCCAGGAAAATGCGGCCTGTAGAACTCTAATTCAGACTGCGTTAGCCTAAAAACATGGCCACTGAAACTGAACTGAAATCTGTCTAGTCACAGCATTTCTGTATTTTAGTAATCTACCTGAATTCAATCTGGAAATAATAATAAAATTTGTCCTGTGTGAAAGTTATGGTACATAGTATATTTTATGTTCCATTTTTAGCATATGGTAATCTCGGCAAATAAGTATAAATTGTGCACTAACATTGGCAGAACAATGGCAGATTAGTTTGCTCACCCGCAGAGGATGTGTTAACTCATTTCCACTTAGAAATTCAACAGAAAACATTATTTGACCAGAGGTGTCCAGACTTCTGCACACAACTCCGCTTACTTTTTCCTCATCAGGAGCTATGAAAACACAACTCTGGCAAACATCCAAAAAACCTCCACCGATTTATCCACCAATTACAAGTAATATATGTGGTTCTAAAATGGCCACGCAAACAGCCTCACTTTTAAAGCATATTTGAAATTTACAGTACAGTTAGAGGTTGGGGGTGGTCCAGACTTTGGCACTGCTTTGAAGTTTTAGCTCTGTACAACACACTGAGCATTCCTAATGAATGTTTATCTTGCTGCACTGAATCTTACATACTGATATGAACAGTTTTTTATTTCATTTCATTTTTCTCACACAAGCCATTACAGGAGCACAAAAATATTGCTATAAATAATGGAATGGTTAATAAGTTAGGCTATCAGTGTGAGACAGACTGATGGAGTTTCATCAGATTCATTAAATACTATTAGAATAATGCAGTTAAAATTCGAATATCAAAACTGATGGAAATGCCCAGGACCACAACCTCCAGAATTTAAGATTCTTTTGTTTTTAAGGGTGCAGCCTCCCTCATCCTTCCTTTTCTAAGCGTATAGTAGAACCTACAGCGGACGTCAGGTTTTCTGATGTCTGCTGTCACGATTTTGCTTCTTTGACAATGTGGATTCACCCTCCCTTGCTTTTTGTTGTGCTAAATAATAAGCATGATCCTCCATTTGTCAAAATTTGGCTTCTCAAACTTCTCACAACATAAAGTGGTTAGCTAGCACTGGCAGTAACCACTGATTCTTCTTCTTTATGGACTTCCAACAGTGCTATAGCACAACAAAATTCAATCTGCCTCCTCAACGTAAAACTCTCTAGAGCCAGTGTTTGGTTTATCCCTTCTGGGCTACCATAGAAACATAGCGACGTAACATGGCAGTGCAATATGTTGAAAGAGGACCTGTTCCATATGTAGATATGAAGGGCTCATTCCAAGCTAATGAAACCACAATGGTTTGTAGTTACAGGTGATTATACACTAAACAAAAACACGGTTTTACATACTATATTCAATTTCTGCAAAGAGATCCTCCTAAATCTAACACACTGCACCTTTAAGGGAGCTCAAGTCACTTTGGGAATAGTTAAGCTCCCTTGGCTCCTCCATAATCTGAAAGCTGGCATATAGCAAACGCAACTAAAGAAGTCCTTCAAAATTTTTTTTGCATATTTGAAAACCTTATTACATATATAGAACCTTTAAGAGAGCTACAAATCACATAAAAACCTACATGTTTTATAACCTTTAACCAAAATATGCAGTGCACATCAACATGCATATTCATGCATGCAGATCCATGTATTAACTGTGGCAAGCTGTTTGGGGAAGGATTGGATGACTTTGAGGATGATCTGGAAGAAGCTCTCCTCTAAACACCTGCTACTGCTCTCAAAAAGAGAACCCACCATCAATCTAGCATGCACCATCACAGAAAGGGGGGATGGGGAAATGGGAAAACCCAGAGGAGCAGGAAAAAAGACCATGCGGAAGGGCAGCTAATGAGAAAACCACAGAACATGGAGGTTTCCTGCTCTGAGATTTGATTTCTATGGTAATAAGCTGTTATAGGTACACTTTTTTGATTGATTAGGGAGCGCACATTTGATTTCGTATCACCTTCCTAAGTAGCAATTCCATCAGTGCTGTACGACCTTTGGATCTCAGGTGCTAAGGGATGTGAGTTAGTATTAACAATCAATAACCATCAAAATCTAATATGAGAGGCGCATCAAATAAATTGGTAGAATGAAATGAATGGAAGGAAGAAAGAAAGCAGAGAAGAGCTCATAGCAGAGACAGCGGAAAATCTGCTTTATGGAAGGAAGGCTGAGACTAAAAAAAGATTTCAAAAGATTAAGGGCTCAAAAAAGTAAAGCTAAAGTGGTGCAGGCAGGTGGGCTATGTTTCTTACTTAAAATGGTCTAATAAATGTTTTTTTGGACATTATTTGATGATATGACCTCACATTCTCTTCTTGTTATGTAGCAGCTAAAAGTACTGCTACACAAATTAGCTTGTACCTAGCAGAAAAGCAGCTGTGCTAGCATACCAAACTGGTTACACAAGCAAAAGATCAGCTTCAAACTATTTTTCCTCACGAGATTTACAGTAACAACCTTTTTAAGTTTGAGATTTGCAATTGCACAATATTTTTCACATACATCATGTTAGCTGGCTAGTATCTACAATAACTAGCATCTCATTGAGTTTGCATCTCAATTGGACTTCCTCAAATTTATGTATGTTCATTTCTTGTTTGTTTTACAGTTAATTTGTCAAATTTGGCCATTGAAGACAAACTAAACCAGTGACCTGTAGCCTTAGACACAGAGGAACAAGCTAATGCTAATATTAATACATGGCGTTTAAGAGCATTAACGCTTTTTAACATTAAAATATGTTATCTTGTGTTAAGCACACATGTCTATAAGTATTAGGGTTGTCAAATGATTAATAGTCATAATTAATCATATTATAAGTTAATCACAATTAATAATTAAATATCGTCACCCTAGTTAACAGCATTAAAACACTGCCATTAATAATTTATTGCGTTAACGTGCTAACTTTGACAGCTCTAATAAATATGCCAAAGAATTTTTTGGTAGATGTAAAAGTTTGTGAAATATGTTATCTGTAAGAATGTATTTATGTACACTACATGGCCAAAAGTTTGAGGACACTCCTCCTAATTACTGAATTCAGGTGTTTCAGCCTTTGCTAACAGGTGTATAAAATCAAACACATAAACACACAATCTCTACTGATAAACAGGCAGTAGAACGGGTTATACTAAAGAGCTAAGTGGCTTTAAATGTGGCACTGCCATAGAATGCCATGTTTGCCACAAGTCAGTTTGTGAAATTTCTGCCCTGGTCAACTGTAAGTGCTACTGTTGTAGAATGGAAATCGTCTAGAAGCAACAACAGCTCAGCCATGATGTGGTAAACCATGCAAGCACACTGAGCAAGCCTATCCTCTGTTGCATCACTCACTACAGAGTCCCAAACTGCCTCTGGAAGCAACATCAGCACAAGAACTGTGCAATGGGAGCTTCATGAAATGGATTTCCATGGTTGAGCAGCTGCACACAAGCCTAAGCTAACCATGCCTAATGCCAAGCGACAGCTGGAGTGGTGCACACCGCCACTGGACTCTGGAGCAGTGGAAACGTGTTCTCTGGAGTGATAAATCACGCTTCACTATCTGACAGCCTGATTGATGAATCTGGGTTTGGTGAATGCCAGGAGAACACTACCTACTGGAATGCATAGTGCCAACAGTAAAGTTTGGTGGAGGAGGGATAATGGGCTGGGGCTGTTCTTCAGGGTTTAAGCCCCTTAGTTCCAGTGAAGGTTGATGTTAATGCTACAGCAAACAAAGACATTTTAGAAAATTATATGCTTCCATATTTGTGGCAAAAGTTTGGGTTTCCTGTTCCAGCATGACTGCGCCCTTGTACACAAAGCAAGACGTGGTTTGACAAGTTTGGTGTGGAGAAACTCCAGTGGCCTGCTTAGAGCCGTGATCTCAACTCCAATGGAACTGGACTGGAATGTTGGTTGTGAGCCAGGTCTTCCCTTCCAAGATCAGTGCCTGACCTCACAAATGCTCTCTTGACTGAATGGGAACAAATTCCCACAGACACAATCCAACATCTTGTGGAAAGCCTTCCAAGAAGAGCGGAGGCTGTTATAGCTTTAATTTCATATTAATGCCTATGGTTTTGGAATGGGATGTCCAACAAGCTCATCTAAGTGTGATGGTCAGGTGTCCACATACTCTTGGCCATATAATGTATCTGTCTATTTATATTCATACATACACAAAAACACATACATAGTTCTAGTCATTTAATTTTATTCAAACTCATAGAAAGATTGTTTTCCTGCTTTCACACAATTATATCATTTCAAAACCAAATGATTACGAGGAGAATGCAGGCCTGTCTATCACAAAGCCAGTAGCCAAATCAAGGCTATAACCTCCCTCCACCAGAAAGTCTCTGAAATCTATTCCTGTCTTTTTCTCTCAGCCTGGCGGGCAGGCGCTTCCACCCCTCCGTCCTCCTCCGTCATCCCCCGCAGCACACAAAGGAGTGACAGAGCGCTCTATTACCTTTACTTTCTCCAGCATCCATCCATCCTGTGCTCAGCCAGGCTCATGGATAAAAAAAGATTCATTCCCCAAAAGCTTCACTCCACCCTCCCCCCATCCCTTCTGACTAAAAGCTCTGGCTAAGGCCAACTCTGGCAGCTCATTTTAGTTTTATGCTTTCACACATTACACATTCTATTTCTCTCTCTCTCTCTCTTTCTCTCTCTGTCTAGCTATCTTGCTTTTCTGCAATCCCCACACCTTTCATTTATGTCTGCTGTCTATGAACTAACCCTTCTCTTTCTCTCTCTCGCACACGCATCTGTTTATACTTGCTTATTTTATAGAATGTCAGGATATAAAATCATACACATGATGCTTATAAAGTACCATGCAAAAATCATAGACCACCATTAATTTCACCTTTTTCATTTCCAGTCAAAATGGCCGTTAAAGACAAGTTAATCCACCGGCATAAGGAAGGAGAAAGTGAAAGGAAAATAAGGGAAAAAACTGGAATTTCCAAAACTGGAATTCCAAAAATGAGTAAGAAGTTCTATTCGGTAGACCAACAAATCTGTTCCCATCAGATAAACAGCACTTAAAGCTTTCATCTTCAAGAGAAAATCAAGCCCCACTCTTGCTTCAGATGTGAAAAAAATGACGTGTTTCTGTCCATCCTTCCACTATGAGTATATACATGTAGCCCTCAATAACAAACGGATTATTTCAGATTGATATGAACAATTTGTGCCTTTCATCATTTGGTCAGAGAGCACATAGTTCTGCTGACAACAACACTAAACAAAGCCAGAAAAAGGCCTTGGAAAAGGAAATTATTGGAATTTACGGGCCGCTGGTCTGCTGTAGCGGTGACCTTTTGCACAAAAACCCTGTTTTAATAAACTTTAATTATATAGCGCCATGGGCATAATGTTTGTAATGTCTTGAAAATAAAGTCATTTTTTCTGCCCACTGTTTTCTTATCGACTGCTTTTTTTTGCTGTGCTGATTTACTTCTTATGCCTGGTTCCATATACACGTTATGGACTAAAGTTTTGGGACACTTTGTTTCATTCAGTCCCATTGCCACAGGTGTAAAAAATCAAGCACCTAGCCCTGCAGTCTGCCTTTACAAACGTTTGTGAAAGAATGGGTCGATCTTCCATGATCAACTGTGAGTGGTATTATTGAAAAGTGGAAGAGTTTGGAACCCGAACGTCCTCTGACATTAACATCAGCACAAAAACTATGCGCTGGGAGCTTCATAGCGTGAATTTCCATGGCCGAGCAGCTGCATGCAAGCCTTAGATCACTGAGCACAATGTCAAGCGTCGGATGAAGTGGTGTAAAGCACGCCACTGGACTCTGGAGCAGTGCAAATGCATTCTGTGAAATGACAAATCAGGCTTCTCTATCTGGTAGTCTGATGGACGAGTCTGGGTTTGGTGAATGCCAGGAGAACAGTACTTGTCTGACTGCATTGTGCCAACTGTAAAGTTTGGTGGAGGAGGGATAATGTTATGGGGTTGTTTTTCAGGGGTTGGCTGAGGCCCCTTAGCTCCAGCGAAGGCATCTTAATGCTTCAGCAGACCATGACATTTTGGACAATTGTATGCTTCTAACTTTTGTTTGGGGAAGGCCCTTTTCTGTTCCAGCATGACTGAGCCCCAGTGCACAAAGCAAGGTCCATAAAGGCGTGGCTGGATGAATTTGGTGTGGAAGAACTTGACAAGCCTGCACAGAGTTCTGATCTCAACCCCATCAAACACCTTTGGGATGAACTACAATGGAGATTGCGAAGCCAGGCCCTCTCATCCAACATCAGTGTCTGAGCTCAGAAATGCTCTTCTGGATGAATGGGCAAAAATTCCCACTCCAAAATCTTGTAGAAAGCTGTTAAAGCAGCAAAGCCCTTGTGGTTGTTGGAATGATACACACTCTGATTAGAATAAGAATGCACATTGAGTTTGTACAGACTGCGTTTGCAATATTTTGGCAGGGCTTTGTCATTTGCGTTCATGTACCTGTATATTTCTGGCCTAAGCACACGCTTCCTAGGGGGCCAGTTAACATATTCGATTGACAAGTAGGTAAAGACAAGACAGCGATTTGAGAGAACATGAAAGACAAGAGACCCATAAACATTTAGAAAATGACATATAAAAATAAATAGAAAACTGCTCTCTGTCTCCCAGCACTGATTAGGCCACAGCACTCATTCTGATGTTACTAAAAGACCAAGAACAAAACCTTAGATGTTGACGTTAGACGACACGCGACCTAAAATTTACATCACGAAAGGCAAACATAAACAAGTCATTCAGCTGCTCTCCCACATCACTACTATTAACACTACTAACACGTGGACAGTAGAGGCTTTAGCATTCCTCGACTAATAAACCCATAATGGCCTTGACAATCAGGGAAAATTTATTGCTGAATACATTTTTAGATAAATTCTCTTCCAAAGGTAAAATCGAAGAATCACCCCTGGTGTCCACTAGCACACAAGGCTATCAAGCTGGGATGGTGAAGGCTAGCACGAGCAACCTTCAAGAAGAAAAGCACAACCACATCTTTTAGAACTGCCGTTGATGTAGCATCATTGGACAGCTCAACACACTTGGAGGCAAATGCTAAACTGCCAATTCAGTTATGTCAGCTAATGGACGCCCACTTTGCCAAGCCCCATGACAGGAGGCCAATTATGCTGTCTTGGACTGGCAGTGGATGGCTGTGGCAACGCCAGGAATCAAACCTGACAACAGGGCCAATGCTTAGACAGCTCTTTTATATTTCATCATTTTAAAGTCTGCTACAGTCTTCCTGCATAATGTACCAGGACAACAGTTTACACAGTTATAGCCTTAATAGTAAACCCTGGTTGTGCTAAGGATAATGTAGTGTGTTCGGGGATATGTATTTGGGGTTTCTTAGGGTATGTTTGCTGGGGGACTTCTATTGTGAAGAGCAGCATTGGGAGCTGCCATCTTGACCTCCAGCCAGAAGAACAGTTGAGTTTGAGCGGTGCGGATGTGCTGTGGGCCTTCACCCCCTAGCCTTGGCGAAGATATGGCCGACACAGTTCAATAAAGTATCCGACTTATAAACAGTTGAGTTCCTCTCCCCTCCTTCATAACCCAGACACTACAATAATTTCATATTTATTAAAAATGTAGCATGACAGGTTTAATCTATCAATATAATATCAATCTATCAATATAACACCTGTGATCGAATGATTCAGAATATTTTAATAATACCACAATGATGCCAAAACATAATTTAAAGGAGATTTTCCATAATTGCATACAATGCTTCTGAATAGATGTGTGATGTATGGGGCATTGTTTACAATAGTTTTGACATAAGCTTTTGGGCTTAAATGTGTTTTAATAAATTCATTCCTGGTGTAGAGGTACAAGCAGGGCGCTGTAAGGAAAAATGTTCGCCAAAGAAAACTTGTTTTTCAGATTTATCACTATTTTAACATCAACATCACATATAAAACTAGGTAACTATGTAGGTTCATTGGTTGTAGATGTCCGGCTCCTATCACCAACACTGTGAAGACATTCTAGCTGGTTTCTCTACAATGAGCCATTTCACTTAAAAACACTGTAAATGACTGTAAATTTACATCTCAATGATGTAAAGCAGAAATTTAATGAAAAATCACTGGAATTCCCCATAAAATGATCATTTCGTGCACTGATGATAGAAAAAGTTCAAATTTTCTGATTCACATGTACATTTTAGTCTTTTCGCTTGAAATATGTCTCACTTTTATGTATTTAATTAGCATGTTATGTTCCAATTTAGAATGATCCTGTTTATTTGTTTGTTTGTTTGTAGCAATTGCTAATATGAAAACTCACTGTCTTGCGATGTGAAGGACAGAGGCATGTGGCACTGTGTTAGAGCTTGTGTGGGTGGCAGACGGGGTGTAAACAGCTCCATCTGTTTGCAGGTGGAATCGGAAGCGAGGCCGTGGTGGTGTCCAGACGAGGGGGAGGCGACGCAGGCTTTGCCCGCGGAGGGAGCAGGTGTGCTGGGCTGGAATGAGCCCAAAGGCCCTCGGGTCCCGAGGAACAGGATGCCCCTGATAAAGCACTGGGGTGTGGAGCCTAGAGGCAGATTCAGGTCAAAAGGAGTATGTAGCAATGACACTGTTGCGCTTCATAAACACTTCCTGGGTCAAAAGGTCACTGTCTGTCCAGCTGATTTGAGTCCATTGGAAACGTGCTAGGAGATGAAATGTCACTTAAAAATAGTGTTGAATCATGGAAAGGAGACATTTAATAAGACCAGGGTCATTTCATTAAAGGAGTTGTTTGGTAAAAAATGAAAAAAAGTCCAAATGAGAGCAAGACAGAGACAAAACAACAACCTGAAAAATCACGTCCTGTTCAAGACCAGGCCTTAATTAGTCTTTATCTCCCTCCGTACAAATGACTGAAAAACATAAAATAAGTGAATGAATTCAACCAGTGCTCACTCTAAAGGAATCTAACCAGTGCCTGCTCTAAATGAATCCAGCCAGAATCCAGCCAGTGCCTGCTCTAAATGAATCCAGCCAGTGCCCGCTCTAAATAAATCCAGCCAGTGTCCGCTCTAAATGAATCCAACCAGTGCTCGCTCTAAATTCGGCCAGAATCCAGCCAGTGCCCGCTCTAAATGAATAGAGCCAGTGCCCGCTCTAAATGAATCCAACCAGTGCTCGCTCTAAATGAATCCAGCCAGTGCCCGCTCTAAATGAATCCAGCCAGTGCCCGCTCTAAATAAATCCAACCAGTACTCATTCTAAATGAATCCAGCCAGTGCCCGCTCTGAATGAATCCAGCCAGTGCCCGCTCTAAATGAATCCAGCCAGAATCCAGCCAGTGCCCGCTCTAAATGAATCCAGCCAGTGCCCGCTCTAAATGAATCCAACCAGTGCTCACTCTAAATCAATCCAGCCAATGCCTGCTCTAAATGAATCCAGCCAGTGCCTGTTTTAAATGAATCCAACCAGTGCTCGCTCTAAATTAATCCAACCAGTGCCCGCTCTAAATGAATTCAACCAATACTCGCTCTAAATGAATCCAGCCAGTGCTCACTCTAAATGAATCCAACCAGTACCCGCTCTAAATGAATCCAGGCAGAATCCAGCCAGTGCCAGCTCTAAATGAATAGAGCCAGTGCTCACTCTAAATGAATCCAGCCAGTGCCTGCTCTAAATGAATCCAACCAGTGCTCACTCTAAATGAATAGAGCCAGTGCCCACTCTAAATGAATCCAACCAGTGCTCGCTCTAAATGAATCCAACCAGTACCCGCTCTTAATCAATCCAGCCAGTGCCTGCTCTAAATGAATCCAACTAGTGCCCACTCTAAATGAACCCAACCAGTGGCCACTCTAAATGAATCCAACTAGTGCCCACTCTAAATGAATCCAACCAGTGGCCACTCTAAATGAATCCAGCCAGTGCCCAATCTAAATGAATCTATCCAGTGTTTGTTTTAAACAAATCCAACCAGTGCCCACTCAAAATTAATCAAAATTAACCAGTGCTCGTTCTAAATGAATTCTACCAGTGCCCACTCTAAATGAATCCAACTCAGTGCTTGATTCAAATGAATCCAACCAGAGCTTGCTCTAAATGAATCCAACCAGTGCCCACTCTGAATGAATCCAGCCAGTGCCTACTCTAAATTAATCCAACCAGTACTCGTTCTAAATGAATTCTACCAGTGCCCGCTCTAAATGAATCTAACCAGTGCCCGCTCTAAATGAATCCAGCCAGTGCCCACTCTGAATTAATCCAGCCAGTGCTCGTTTTAAATGAATCCAACCAGTACCCGCTCTTAATCAATCCAGCCAGTGCCCGCTCTAAATGAATCCAACTAGTGCCTACTCTAAATGAATCCAGCCAGTGCCCGCTCTAAATGAATCCAACCAGTGCCTGCTCTAAATGAATCCAACTAGTGCCCACTCTAAATGAATCCAGCCAGTGCTCGCTCTGAATGAATCTAACCAGTGCTCGCTATAAATGAATCCAGACAGTGCCTGCTCTGAATGAATCTAACCAGTGCCCACTCTAAATGAATCCAACCAGTGTCCACTCTAAATGAATCCAACCAGTCCTAGCTCTAAATGAATCCAACCAGTGCTCACTCTGAATGAATCCAGCCAATGCCCGCTCTAAATGAATCCAACCAGTGTTAGCTCTAAATGAATTCTACCAGTGCTCGCTCTAAATGAATCTAACTAGTGCTCGTTCTAAATGAATTCTACCAGTGCCCGCTCTAAATGAATCCAACCAGTGCCTGCTCTGAATCAATGCAGCCAGTGCTCGTTCTAAATGAATTCTACCAGTGCCCACTCAAAATTAATCCAACTCAGTGCTTGATTCAAATGAATCCAACCAGAGCTTGCTCTAAATGAATCCAACCAGTGCCCACTCTGAATGAATCCAGCCAGTGCCTACTCTAAATTAATCCAACCAGTACTCGTTCTAAATGAATTCTACCAGTGCCCGCTCTAAATGAATCTAACCAGTGCCCGCTCTAAATGAATCCAGCCAGTGCCCACTCTGAATTAATCCAGCCAGTGCTCGTTTTAAATGAATCCAACCAGTACCCGCTCTTAATCAATCCAGCCAGTGCTCGCTCTAAATTAATCCAACCAGTGCCCGCTCCAAATGAATCCAGACAGTGCCCAATCTAAATGAATCCAGCCAGTGCCCACTCTAAATCAATCCAGCCAGTACTCGCTTAAATGAATCCAGCCAATGCCTGCTCTAAATGATTAGAGCCAGTGGCCGTTGTAAATTAATCTAAATAGTGCCCGCTCTAAATGAATCCAGCCAGTGCTCGCTCTGAATGAATCTAGCCAGTGCTCGCTATAAATGAATCCAGACAGTGCCCGCTCTGAATGAATCTAACCAGTGCTCGCTCTAAATGAATCCAGCCAGTGCCCGCTCTAAATGAATCCACCCAGTGCCCGCTCTGAATGAATCTAACCAGTGCTCGCTATAAATGAATCCAGCCAGTGCCCACTCTGAATGAATCTAACCAGTGCTCGCTCTAAATGAATCCAGCCAGTGCCCACTCTGAATGAATCTAACCAGTGTCCGCTCTAAATGAATCCAGCCAGTGCCCGCTCTAAATGAATCCAACCAGTGTCCGCTCTAAATGAATCCAGCCAGTGCTCGCTCTAAATTAATCCAGCCAGTGCCCGCTCTAAATGAATCTAACCAGTGCTCGCTCTAAATGAATCCAGCCAGTGCCCACTCTGAATGAATCTAACCAGTGTCCGCTCTAAATGAATCCAGCCAGTG
This sequence comes from Colossoma macropomum, assembly GCF_904425465.1. Classification (NCBI taxonomy): domain Eukaryota; kingdom Metazoa; phylum Chordata; class Actinopteri; order Characiformes; family Serrasalmidae; genus Colossoma; species Colossoma macropomum. Next base: position 12,071,062 of record NW_023494790.1, read on the forward strand.
CTCGCTCTAAATGAATCCAACCAGTGTCCGCTCTAAACGAATCCAGCCAGTGCTCGCTCTAAATTAATCCAACCAGTGTCTGCTCTAAATGAATCCAGCCAGTGCCCACTCTGAATGAATCTAACCAGTGTCCGCTCTAAATGAATCCAACTAGTGCCCACTCTAAATGAATCCAGCCAGTGCCCGCTCTAAATGAATCCAACCAGTGCCTGCTCTAAATGAATCCAACTAGTGCCCACTCTAAATGAATCCAGCCAGTGCTCGCTCTGAATGAATCTAACCAGTGCTCGCTATAAATGAATCCAGACAGTGCCCGCTCTGAATGAATCTAACCAGTGCTTGCTCTAAATGAATCCAGCCAGTGCTCGCTCTGAATGAATCTAACCAGTGCTCCCTCTAAATGAATCCAGCCAGTGCCCGCTCAAAATTAATCCAACCAGTGCCCGCTCTGAATGAATCTAACCAGTGCTCGCTATAAATGAATCCAGCCAGTGCCCGGTCTGAATGAATCTAACCAGTGCCCGCTCTAAATGAATCCAACCAGTGTCCACTCTAAATGAATCCAGCCAGTGCCCGCTCTGAATGAATCTAACCAGTGTCCACTCTAAATGAATCCAACCAGTGTCCACGCTAAATGAATCCAGCCAGTGTCTGCTCTAAATGAATCCAACCAGTGCTTGTTTTAAACAAATCCAAACAGTGCCCACTCTAAATGAATCTAACCCGTGCTCGCTCTAAATGAATCCAGCCAGCGCCCGCTCTAAATGAATCCAACCAGTGCCCACTCTAAATGAATCCAACCAGTGCCTGCTCTAAATGAATCCAGCCATGGCCCACTCTGAATTAATCCAACCAGTGCCCACTGTAAATTAATCCAACTAGTGCCCACTCTAAATGAATCCAATCAATATAGTCATAATGATCTCCAACAGCTTTATCAGGCATAGCATTTTATGTCCATATCATACAGCTCTAATTCTGCCTGAGAGTAACCCTTGTGTAGTGTCTGTATATGTTGTGTATAGTTGCATTATTGGCTTATACAGTTTTTTGCAAGTCTAGTAATGAATCCTATAATTAACCAGATCACACTGTTCCAAAGAAAGCAATAATCTCACATTCATACTCTTTTACTCAGCATTTTCCAACAGCTGTGAAAAACAGTTTCTGGCCTTTTTTAGAGGCGACTGCGTTTTGAAGCTAGCACAGCAGTCATCTTGATACAAAATCGCAGGGGAAGTATTACAGGGGCTCTTGAAGTGCCCTTAGCTTTGGCCAAAAACGTCAGCCTGCAATTGCCCTCCTGCCCTAACGCCATAGCAACTGTGACATGTCTCCCGGCAACAGCTGCCACTACAGCAACCTCTCAGCCAACTTTGGGTTTGGGCACACAAAGGGACATCCACGCTGTGAAATTTGTGTTGAATAGCGTAATTAGTGTTTTTGATGGCTGTTAGCATTAGCGCAACACAGCACCCTTTCTTGTTGATAAGGAGGCACAGAGGTTCAGTACTGTTCAGTGTAATGTAATGCAGAGGTCACAGAGGGGAGGGACTATTAGGTAATTAATGCAAATGCTAATTCTGATTCAAAACATGCTAAAACATGTTTTTATACATGTTACCTGACAAAATAAATACAATAAACTAAATAAAATTTGATTACAGATTACTTGCACATCACATTTGAGCAGTCGTATTTCATATTCCAACAATCCTTTTGCTTTAAATGGCACTATACCTTATGTTTATTGTATTAAAATAAATGAACATGCTATTTTGTCACTACCAAACAATCAGAACACTTTACGAAACTTTACCAAATGTTTCAGTAGTGACTGTTTCAGTAGTGACAATTTTAGCTCAGTTATACAAACAAAAAATCATTTTTTTAAAACAGAAAAATTTACTTCATTGTAGAAAATATGTGTTTCACTAGCGACAATTCTTAATGTCCCACAATGATTTTCAGACTTTGGAACACATTTAATCCAAAACAATGGGATCTAACTCCTCACCATGTGGCCATAAGGGACAGGGATGCAATCTCACTTCCTGCTCTAAAAGGCATGGGTGTGGCTAAAATAAGGCTCCACCCACAGACTAAAACTCTGTGTTTCGGTAGTGACATGAAAATGTGAGACAGCATTTTTTGAATAAAGTATTTTTAATATTATTTAAAAATTACACTCAGTCTAAATCTTTCAACCTTGCATCTCCATTTTTAATTTTTTGATATAATTTGAAAAAACCAACTGTATTTGAGTAATATGAGTATATAAGTTTCATGATAAACCGACCAATAGAAGCACTCCAAAATTACTTTGAAAATAAGCCTATTTCCTTTTTTTCTGAATCAGAGATGGAATGAAAAAAAGGTTCCTTGTTTATTAGCCTGTGTCCAGGTAATTTAGCCTTCTGAAATCACCTTTGTTGAGGAAAACGGAAGTCATTTTACTGATTCAAATTTTGCCTATGAAATATTAGAAGTCTGTTAGTTCATTATATGAATATTTTCAATTTGTTATATTTATTCTTAAAAGTTGATTAACTAATTCACAGATTTGTATTACTGTGTATAGAATAAAGTCAATCGTTCCTAATTTACAAAAATCATTTCTGAATCAAATGGAAAACCAAGTCATCGTGAAACAAATCGATTCACTGTCAAAGATTCAAGTACTTATAACATTTGCATCAAACTAAATGGGCCCTTAAAAAGTTCAGGTTTGAATGGTATAAGCTGAGATATGCTTATAAGCTACCTGTTTTAGGAAAATATACACTTTATGCATCATAAAAGACTGGCATTTACCAATTACGTCAAAAAATGACCCGTGGAGATGCAGATACGTTGTGTTTTGGACACTGGTATGCTGGTCAACCAGTATGAACATGCTGGGTGATGAGCCAAACTAGCACCACACCAGCATAAACCAGCTTCATGTTGGTCTAAGCTGTGTTTTTCAGCAGGAAAGCTTCCTTGGCATGTGTAAAATTGGGCTTGTTAGGTTAAAAAAAGCTCATGTCAGCCAACAGTAAATCTTCCTTTCTAGTGCCATAACAGCGCTGACCAAATGCTGCCGTGCTATTCTGCCAAATCTTAACTGTCTGTGTCGCTTCTGTGTCATATGGGCAGCTGTGTTGGCTCCAGTGGTTTGGGCTATTGATTAGCGATTGTACACTTATCGTGTGACTCCAAGTCACACAGCTGTTCTGCCCTTCAGCCCAGCACTTAAACAAAATTGCTTCAGCAAATGATGAGATACAAAAAGAGAACGTAAGCCGTTTTTTTTCAGAAAGAACATCTGCTAAATGACTGGATACAGAGCAAAGAGAAATGTGCCCAGGCTGGAGAGTTCACAGACATTTTAAACGACAAAAATGCAGGGTCAGTAATGCCAGTCAATCCGTTTCACTGAGTTTTCTCAACAAATATTGCTTAGCAAGCTAACAATGTGCAGATGTCCTGGTTACAATGAAGCCGTAGGTTACATTACAGAAGTTTGCTTACTTTTTCCTTCATAAATTGAGTGACTGATAATGTACAGTGTTAATTTCTGCTCAAACTGCCAATTTTCATGAGATCTTTATTGAAAAGCTCAGTTCATTTCAACCTTCTTTCATCTGGGCTCCTCTTGTGGACTGGCAAGAACAAGCTAGGCTAAGCTGTCATAAGAAAAGTTGTAAAAACCCAAAAATGGACCTAAAAACAGACTAATAAGACAGTTGCTGCTCTGATTTAAGCTGTTTTACTTTCTTGTCTTTTCCACCTTTTTTCGGTGAAGGTTTGTTTGAAAAATGTAAGAAGTAGGCTGCACATTAGCATGATAGTTCACAGGTGAATATGAAAACTTGTCGACAATATAAAAACATGTACACATTTAATAACATCTACTAGGAAAAGAAAATCCCCAATGTTCAAAGTAACATTTCACTCAACTTCTGTAAAGTAGGTTTACCAATTGCATATGCGTTCATTGCAACTACATTGTAGCAGTTTGGGGGGCAAGAGGTGAAATGGGATTGGGCCCAAGTAAACCACCATTGCCAGTCCAGAGTGTTTTTAATCAACGAAAACTAAGCAGTAGTAGGAAACTTCATGCTCATGAAGATTCATCAGCAGATTCATCAGTAGGTTGTTTTTCAAAAATGCCTGAGAAATGTCAAACTGAGGTGAAAAAATGATTAATTTTACTTTTAAATTACAGAACAATGCAGTAAATTGTAAATGGTTTAAATGAGCATAGAGTTTATTATGTAAATTTACTAGTGCTCAATATGAACCTCCTCCAGCTGTACAGACAACATCAGCGCCATAGTCAAATTCATCCCATACTCGATTGAGCATGTCGAGTGTCACTGTACTCACGGCTCTTCAAATGCGATTTCAGAGATCATCCAGTGTTGTGGAACCAACAACGAACGCTCTGAGCTGTTGGAGGTTCACTGCCGATGAACATCACGTTGCACAGTTACGACGGATTCACTCTTATTGAAGTGGAGAACGCAAAACGCTTTCTGCTCAGGGGTCTCATCTCCTCGCAGACTGAAGGGAGCCATCTTCCAGTGACAGTCAGAAACTCTATAACCCCCTTTTTCAATTGGTATGTGATTGGTTCCTAGGCACCTCATGGTTGTAAAAATATGGTGCTTTTAAATCAGATTAATCTTTTTGTATATTGTATTGTTACATCTATGTATGATTACACCTCTGCCAACAGCTAGTACACTCACTAGCTTCAAGTGTTTATATATAATTAGACAATTAATATGAGTATGTAGTAAGGAGTAGTAATCAGTGCTGTAGTGTACTGACCCCGCCGAGGTTGACTTCGTTCTTGCCCCCGCGGGAGAACTGGCTGGTGATGTGGCAGAGCACGGTGCGTCCTCTCCGTCGGGCCTCACTCAGACGAGAGCTCCCGCTCTTCCTGCTCTGCCTCTTCTCATCTACATACAACACACAGCATTTAAAGAAAATAGTTGAAATCTATGCTACTCTATCAGTGCTAACAGTTACACAAATAGTTATGTGTTGCGTCGTGTTTAAGTTCATTGTCAGTCCATTTTGTTCACTCAAAATCATTTACTCCCCAGTTCATACTTGGGGGGAAGGGAAGATGGAAAATGGTCATGTAAAATGAATTATGACTGCTTTTTTGTGCATGAAACCACACAAGCATTCTAAATGTTCACAAGAAAAATGTAGGATGTGTCAACACTGTGTGCATTCATCACACTGGACTCAAATGGACAAATTAAGGTCAAATATAAGCCAAAATTTAATTCTACACTGTAGCTATTAGCTCATCACTTGAGCTTTTCCTGTGTACTAATTTCACAGAACTTGGAGGCTGTTTGGAGGCAAACAGTAAAGGCAGGCTTAATTTGCTAGCAACGCTTTATATAAACAGGGAGAGATCTTTCCCAGAGCCAAGTGGATGATAAGATTGTAGTTGTAATAACTCTCCAGAAAATGGCAATGACATGTGATACATCACCATCACATAGTAGAGATGTGCATTCATAGCAGCCTAACTTTAGAACCTGGAGCAAATCTACAAACTAACCAGGTTCCTTATGATCATACCGTCTCTCATGCTACTGTGGTGACCCTTGCCGTGTGTATCCGTGATGTCTTTGAAGGAGAACAGGAAGAGCACCATCTCTCCTTTCTCATTTTTAATGGGGACGATGTCCAGTAGACACCAGAACGAGGTTCCTGCAACAAAACACAGAGAAAATGGGGCACAGTGAAATTCATGTGGTGAGTAGTGTGTGTATTTTAATGGCTCTTACTGTGAGTGCCCTTATCTGTAGCTGAGATGTACATTTTTGCATGATTCAGAGTTGTTTGATGTGAAATGCTCCGTTCTAGAGAAACACAGCCAGAGTTGTTCTAGGCCTTCAGAGACAGCCTAAGTACCATGCCTGGATTTACACACTGCATGTATTACAGTACTACTCTTGTTTCATTGTTATGTTTCGGATGGAAACCAAAGGGTTCAACTGTTGAAAGGCTGTGCAAAACATTGTCACTTAGGAATTGTTTTTCTCTGTGGTATCTAGGTAGATAAAGCTAAGCTAGCTCCCCTATTGCCTAGGACTTCAAGAGCTGAAAAGAAGACCTAATACATTATATTAACTATTAGTGGCATAGGCACCAACTATGAGGGGGCATTGTGTCATTTGCTCCCCCTAAAATTAAAGAAGGTGGGAAAATACCCTCCCAATTCTTGTGCAAAGCTCGAGAAAAAACACACTAGTGAAACTGCATAGAATACAAATGGCAGCCAAATCAATGGGTTGTTAGAAATGAACAACAGCATTGGCAGCTCTATACTAGACTGTGAAACTGCTGTAAAATCTATGCTAAGATGTCTGTCACAAGTTTTAACCAATACATAGAACATATTTGTGAAGATTCAAATGTTTAAAATAGAACAGCTACAAAATGTTCATGTGAATCGCTGTTAGCTTAGCCCTAACAAACTATTAGAATCTCATAGGGGCACTAGCAAAGAGTGAGCATTATAATAGAGGTGGGTTTTAACTCCATTTTCACCATTGTTTTTCAATCTATTGGCCCAAATTGAAGGCCTAGCTCTAAAAGTCACGATTCAACATTGGAACTGTTCACAGTGGTGGTGATAGGAACTAGACAGCTGCAGCATTTAATGCTTCTAAAAGCTCCCTCACAAGATGTTAATACATGAAATGGTTATGAATTCCCCTTTTATGGCCCCTCAAACATTTATGATAGTAAAAGGCCAAATGGTGAAATTTAAGGCCGGGTAGTCACATTCAGGAATTTGACTAATACCAGACACTAAATTGCAGTATGAAAGAAAAATGCATTGTTCTAATGCTTATATATTTGATGTGTTCATTGGTTAGTATTTAATGGTTTCATTCGGCTACATTGTTAAGGTCCCATACTGATTTAAAACAACATGGCACTTTATGAAACTCTTGCAGTGAAGGTTTTCATATTGAACAAATCTTTCTCTCTAAGGCATTTCCCTTGGTGGCGTGTGTTGTTGGCTGCAGGGCTTTTGCTGGAGGCTGGGGATTTCTGCCAGAACCCTGTGTACTCAGCCTCAATACTGTCAGAATCGCAACACAACATTGGTGTTATCTAGCCACCGCTACAGATACTGTCAAATTACAAAAGCCACAGAAAACAATGGCCCTATGTGTTTGGAAACACTGAATGCTAACATCACCAAGGACATTCTAACACTAATGTTACAAACTAGTTCAATATATGATCATTTTAAAGGAATGCTTAAGTATTTTATTTATAGGTTACTTTATTTTACTGATGTAGACCCAAATATATAGTTGACGGAGATGGCTTGCCACCCCTGACATAGCTCTCAAATGTCACCCATGCTGAGGCCCTATATATATATGTTATTTATCTCAATGTATGAATACAATCAGAAACACCACTAAAATGTTCTAACCTGGTTTGAAAACTGCTCTGTTCAGTTATGAATTAACCATCTTTACTGGTCCTAAATTACACAAATGGAACATATCCAGTTTTCTCATAGATTTAAAGGATTTATTCATTAATATCTGTTTTGGCTTTCCAATTAGAAGTGGTTAGGGCCTCCTGCTGCATGTTCTTTCATCCTGGGTAAGTCCTAATTAGTGCCAAAACTGGGCTGTAGATGTGCTAGTTAATGTTCCACCCTCTACTGTACGAAAACACACACAACTGCGTAATGTCAGTTTGCCATAGGCAAGGTGACGGAAGATGAAACGGTGTCCCATATTCATTACAGTAGCTGCTGCTCACAGAAGGGAAGCATTGCTGTATGGTTCACATGTTAATATGAAGTCCTCAGAGTGGTATGGAAATGTAAGGAGTAAAGGTCTCTCTCTCTCTCCTACTCTCACTCTCTCATGCTCCACCCACTCCATTCTTTCATAGCTATTGTTGCTAGGCTGAACAAGCTGTCATGGTGTCTCTCTGGACTACATGCCCCATTTACCATTGGCTCACACTGGCTTCAGCTTCACCTTGGCTCTGCCCACTCATGATCTATTATACTTGCAGCTATAGTCTCTGGACATATGACTCCAGTCTCCAGTTGCTGGGGTGCAAGTGTGAGTCGAGTCTCAAGTCTTTAGTAGAGAATTTTAGTGTAGTCTCATTACTAGATACAGCCTTTTCATTATACAAAACTAAAATCCTGTCAGCTTTGACATGGATTCAAATAACAAGGCTTTCTTTAAGGAAAAACCTTTAGGCCCTGTTCAGACTGACATCCCAAATCCCAAATCCTTTTTTGGCATATCCAGATTGTATCCAGATTGATTATGATAGTGTGAACAACAAAAAAACACATGAAATCTAATTTTTGCAAATCGAATCCAAACCACATTCAGAGGTGGTTTGAAATGCAATTTCAATCAGATTTGTCTGATCTGAAGTGTGATCAAACAGATGTTTCAAACATCTTGCCAATAACAGTGCGGACATTTGTCTCCAAAGATCTGATTTAAGAAAAAAATCCAATTTGCCTGCAGTCTAAACACAGCCTTAGACTGAAGGAAAAAACTGAAGCGCTACATGTAGAAAATCTGGTGTTTAGAAGAAACAGCCCCCAGGTATCAGGCACATATTGGTCGACTGGCTTGATAAGGTCAACACCCCACTGACTGCCTGTGCTGGTCCAATTTTGGACCACCCAGATTGTCCTGTGTACTAGGACTAACCAGTTTTTAATCTCATCAAATATTTTAAAGCTCATTGTCTTTTATTTTGGAAAATAAACTAAGACAAATATTACAAGCAACTGAGAAAAGAAAAGAAAGAAAAAAATGACTAGGCTTAATATTAAATGATTAAGTTGAAAATGTTGCTGATAATTAAAGTCATTTACTAATCTAATGTATAAAGGCTAATGGAGGAAAAATAAATAAATTGGACAGTGAGTGGGAACCGAGTGATGAAAGTGGCATTTTGCCACACTCTGCTTAACCAGCAACGGGCTACCTGGGAAACGCTGAGCAAAAAGCCAGTGGGCCGTCAGCTTTGCCGTCAGTGGGCCAACAGTGGCCTGCTACCCTCTTGCTGTCTGGAGCAGAGCAACTTGAAATGGCTGGTTAGTCTGTAGTTTGTTTAGCAAGTATGCTAGCTAGCTGGCATAACCACTAATCCGTTTATAAGTTTTAAAGAAATGTGATCTGTAAAACTTCAGCTAGGTAAGCCAGCAACTTTAGCTAAATAAGCTATTGCGCTACCTAGCATATTTGCTACATACTTGCTATCCAAACTACAGACTAACTTAATGTTTCAAGTTGTTTTGCCTCTTTCCTTTACAAATTGCGTCTGCTGCATGCAGTGCTCCAGTTCTGTCCTTCATTCTGAATGAAGGGCTTGTTATCTGATGCTGTATTGAATCTGATGCCACTGTGAGCTGTGGAAGAATAGCCTTTCGGTAATGACTGCTCATTACCGTAGCAAAAATGGCAGGCAAGGTAAGGTTGGGAATGAAAGGTTTCATTCATTTACTGCAGTAAGTTTGGCTGATCTAATTTAACCAGTTTCATTCATGTTTTTCTTTGGTGTCGAGTCCGAGTCGGGTCACAAGTCAGTCAAAATGTGATTTGAGTCGCAGAAGTTCTGGTTCAACTCAACTGTGAGAAGTCAGAGCTTGGTACCATGTCATTTTTTGCCTCTGCACAAGCTGTGGATGAAATAACATGAAATAGAAACCATTAAAAGTTTACTAATTTATTTGAAATCAAGTCAAATATTAAGCCTATTCCTCCCTATTAAAACCATCAGGTTTTAATTCCTAGCAGAAAAACTGTACTTCAACTACTGTTGATGGTTTGAGCAGCCATGTTGCTACAACATCTACTGAACTCTGAGGACACCTTCCCAACTTTTTGAGCAGGAATTCCCAGCTGATGGAGTGTTCTCTTTTTTGGAGGTTGGCAATATCAAGTTCTGAGCTTCAGTCAAACACACCTACATAGCCTGACGTCTCAGTTTGTCTTTGCAGTTTGCAAAGTCCTACTGCTTATCTTTGCATTTCTCCTTCCTTATAGTTATACTTGTTTCCCTTTGCTTTGTGTTTTCTGGGTTTTGGTCATGGACTCTCCTTGAATGTACCTGCCAGTGTGTTGACCTCTGCCTGTATAGACTAAAAGTAATGGAAGCCCTTTAACACTTTAAAGGGCCAGGACCTGCTAGAGGGCCCAGGCTTCCATTCTACAGTCCAACTTAATAACTGAACCATCGTGCACAGGCAGTTACTTAGTCTCCCGCTTATTACAGAAGTCTTCACCATACTGCTAAACCTGTCTCCTCATGATTGCTCTTTCCAAGAATATTTGAACCCCCTGTAAGGTGTCAGGAGCTGAGCAAGTGCCACTTTTATTTAGCCCGGCATGGCAAGTTGTTCCACTCCGAGGAAGCCTAGATTGTTTTGTAGCTTCCTTGCTACAAAGACCTGCCTTGGCATGTGCAATTTACACAGTGCTAATAAGTGTGGTACGAGATTCCATTACTTCTTAGCTCTATTAGACTCGTAGCAGTTAAAAACTAAAGGAGCAAACTTCAGATAGTTTGAGCATTATGTACTTTTCTTTTGGTGAATAATGGCTTTGTTAAGCTATAAAGTTTGGCATAGATCAGCCCTGTTGAAAAAAACAGCATAGTCTAAGCTGGTCAAAGTTGGTTTATGCGGGTCCAGTGCTGGTCTGGTGCTGGTTTTGCTGGTCACCCAGCATGGTCATGCTGGTTGACAAGCATACCAACATCCAAAACAATATATATGGTGGTTTTACTGGTGATCAGTCATGGTGGTCTATGCTGGATTTTGCCTTTCTTAATATTGTTGTCAGCCACATAGACTTTAGCATGCTAACTAGCCAGCTAGCAGAGGAAAGTGATGAAGTTGCATCAGCAGTCATGTACAAGAGATGGAGTTGTTTGCAACCTAAAGCCAAGCAAAGCCCAACAAATCTATAGGTTTTAAAATGTTAAGCGTTTTGTAGATGTTTACTGCTATGGCGTATATGGCTATAAAAAATTGCCATTATGTTCAGGTTTGAAAAGGCAAATTGGTCAGATTGCAGTGATTTCCGGGCACGTTCTGCTGCTGTCGACACTGGTGTTCACTTGATCCTTCTCCATTCCAAGAGCTCTTCTAATACACGTCACTTAAGTTAATAAAGTGATAGAACGACCCTTACGGCGCCTGGGATTCACCTGTGGGGGAGTGACGAGGCTAAGTGGACGAGGGCTTGTTAAAACTGTTATTGAAATGAATGGCACATCATGGCTGATTGACTGCATTTGGGGTGAGGGGGGCGGAGCTCTGCCACACTTTTACTTTAAGGTTAGTACATGATTAGAAGTCATTCTTACCATTTTTCTTGTAGAACTGGACCTCGGCCTGGTACTCCTCTTTGCTCTCCAGTGCCTTCTCCATGCCCTGAGCGACGTGTTCGTTGGTCCCAGGGCCGTACAGGAAGCGGCAGCTGCAGTTTTTCTGCATCACCTCCGTCCTCACAAAGCCCGTCAGCTCGCAGAACCCATCCGAGCAGTACACGATGGGGTAACCACGGTGACCCTGAGCGTTACCCAGGAGGAAGTTGCTGTCTGCAGGTGGAGAGGGAGACAGACATTACTGTCATTACTGTTATGCACAGGTGGAGGCTATTTTTTGTGCTGGGGAGGTCTGAAATCTGATTGGTTAAGCCACGTCCACCACTGTAAAATACTTAATAGATACACATATGACCACATACATCAACTACCCTATGTTTTAATATGTAATAACTTAATAATAATAATAATAATTAAAAACCACTGTGCTGTTCATGGATGATCTTTGACAGTTGTATTGCCTGCATGGACCACAGGGTATTTTATTGATAGGTGAATAATGGGCTGTTCATCTAGTATACTGGCTGAAATTCTTTCTCAGATACAAGTTTAGCAGCATGCCACAAGCAAGCATGGATAATACTACATACAAACAGCGCAAACTGCACTGACGTTAGCCCGTTTGGCTGAATGCCTGGCTCAGGGGTGTTTCAGTCACATTTCAAATGAAAACACAGCAGAACCTTGATCACCTCCCACTGTCTAGTCCTTTCCATTGTGGTCCACTTTGTTTTTGAGGCAGTGGACAAAAAGGAATGGTTGATCTTTTGGAGGGAGCTTTAACCTAACATGGACACCAGAGCGATTGCCATCTTTATTTCCCCTCATACCACCTGAGGAGCTGCCTGACTCATCCAGCTTCATCAGGCGAGGACTTTTGCTCAAACAAACAGCAACTGATGGTCAGAGGCTCAAGCATATTGGATACACATATTAGACAAATGACAACAAAGCTGGTTGGTTTCTTAATTGTGCTTCCTATTCCACCTATTCCATTCATATATATATATATATATATATATATACACACACACATCTGGTTCTTATCACCAGCACTGTCAATCAACATTCTGATTCTTTAAGTTTCATGTTTCTCTAGCAAGGAGCATTTCGCATCAAACCGCTCTGAATGACTTTGTTTACGTCTTAATTCATAAATTATCATTAAGTATGCAGAAATTAAGCTTGGACTGAGTGGTGTGACAAGGGCAAAAGAGGCAATTCTAGCCATTAAAATCAAATTAGATAATGTTCATAATTTTAATAAATGGGTCATTATCATATTAGTCCATTTTAATGATCTAAATAATAAGCTTTTGAGATGGAAACATTTGACCTTAAATCAAAGTTTAGCTAGCTGGTGAGCATTCTTGTGAGAGATTCCAATTATTTAAATGAGTTCTTTAATATGAATCTGATTCGCTGATTCATTAAGTGTTTTGGGGCGAATGAACCACAGCAGCACCAGTTCAGCAGCTCCACTGATTAGGATACATATCAAAATCATTTTACTAAATAAGTATGTATGTTTATTCACAGTGTATTCAATAATGTATCAATAGTAATATTCAATAGTATTTTAGGCTCTAGATGGGATTGAATTTCAGCCTAGGGCAGCCACTCAAACTAGGGTCCTTTGGGAGGATAAGGATGGGGTGGGGGTAGAGTAGTGCTAAGAACACAAGATAACTACAGAAAAGTCTTAGAAGTTTCATCTCATCTTGTCATTTTTTAGTGCATCAAATCTGCTTTGGCTGTATCTTAAATAGTGGTACTTTAAAAATGATAAACTGAAATATGTGCCAAGTAATCCATTCATGCTGCGCTTATTTATCATAAATTCATGTGCAGGTTAACAATGGCTGCAGAGAATGCAAGCAGAATGGACAAGGTTCTGGTAAGACATAGTCCTTGTTCATTAAGTAAAATTAAAGACCTTGGCGTGGGAGGGAGGAGGGACACAGTGGCATTTGCTATAAACAAATGGGGCCTTAGGCTAAAAAACTTTGAGAACTGCTGGCCTAGAAATCTTCAAATCCAGGGCATAAATTCCGTTTATGTGTTTTGTACTTACTAATACAGATAACTGAACTGCTGAGGTGCCTCACTGGCCACCAAGTGTCATACATTACAAAATCCAGGATTGGAAAATAGATTCAACGTCCAGATTTGAGGATCCAGTACTTGCTCTGACAATAATGTAAGCCCAGCATAATGTTAGCCTGGCAGATTATTTTTGAAGGGTGATGTACACACATTAAAAACTGTTTTCAAAAAATCAACTAATGTTTAGGGCTACTTGAAGTGGTAGTATCTAGCTGGCATGTCACTAAACATCCCTCATTAGGTTTTGGTTGTCATTCTGCACTTCTTAAAATAAGAAGGCCAATAGGGGGCGTACAAGTGTCTCAAGTCATAAGAACATTTTTGTATTTATGGATCGATCATTTGTCCCCTGAATCACTGTCTATATGAATGGGAAACCCCATGCTGCTATGACATGACACAGGCTAAATAAGCTAATCTTTCAGGCTATGATCAAAGCCTCTCAGCTGTCTCAAAACGTTTCTTTCCCCAAGTGAATGGATGGAGCTCTTCAGAACAAACCTGCAGTAAGAACAGCAGTGGCAGTAAATCTGTCAGAATTGTTAGATTAGATACAGTGGACAGATGTCAATGCCTGTCTCACTCTATCCTGATCATCTGAAGTGTGCTGCCATTTTTTATTTCATTACTAAAGCTGATCATTTTAACATGATTTTTAATGATAATATTCCAGTCTTGTTAATGCTATTCCCTTATGTTTCATTGTTTTATTAAACCATAAAGCAAGTTGAAATCACGAGGTGGGGCTATAAAGTGGCCAGTAAATGTACTTATCTGTAGATTTTAATGTCCTTCATTTCAGAACCTTGGACAGCATCTACTGGCTTTTTGAACTGGACTTAAGATAATGAAGATTCTGTTATGCTCCACTCCATTTCATCTGTGACTTCCTCTAGGTTTGCATTGTATGAACAGGCTAGAGTTAGGAGGTGGGTGAAAAGATACAACAATCCACAATATTTTGGGAAAAAATAATGATACACAAAGGCCCAATCATCGTAAACTAATTAGATAACAAAATCATGTTTTTCTTAATCATCAAGATAACTCTGAAAAGTCTTTTGTTTCATTCTGGTTAGACTGTCCATCAGTGGTGGCACTGGTGGGAAGACATTTTATTTGGATAGTCAACTTTAGATGTTTTGTAGATACTTAATTTACTTTCAAGGTACATTTAACTAAATATCTACTAAATTGTTTATTTCAATCTAAACCTGGCGCTAATCCTAACCCTAATCTTAACCTCTACCCAAATCCTAAACCCAACGGTCAATGGATCTAAATCCTAACCCTAAACCCACCACTGTTTAGAATCAACTGAGTTTCAACAGATAGTTTGTTAACACTTTGAACATTTCATCTGTAGGTAATCTGTAGGTGACTACAGTGGACTATCCAAATAAAGTGAGACCAAGAAATAAACTGCCCCCCCCCGACTCAGTATGATGATGAAGTGGGCGTCTGTTAGCTGGCGTAAGAAAATCTGTAGTTACCGCTCTTCTCCAAGCATGTTGAGCTGTCCAATGATGTTATATTACTGGCAGTATGAAAAGATGTGTCTAAGAAAAAGCTCATGCTAGCTTTCACCTTCCAAAATTGATTGCATCATGTGATTAGGTGGAAATGGACATGATGCAATTAGTGGGAAAATTAGGTAAACAAAAAGTTTTATATCACAATATATCATAATATGTCAAAAACAGGCTATAGCTGGGCAGAACTGTTTGAACGATTTGCACAAAAAGAACGAATCATTCGCAAATGACTCATCAATATTAGCCGCTCCAGGTCTTTCTCCTGAAACTGAAACATTAACATTCTCCGCCTGCCTCCAATTTCAGAATTAAGCAGTGACCACGTCCATCTAAACTGCCATTCTGTCACTGCTAATTAGCTCCTGTCATTTTGAAATATAAATGAGCTCAAATAAACTAGAAGGTG
Organism: Colossoma macropomum; assembly: GCF_904425465.1. Taxonomy (NCBI): domain Eukaryota; kingdom Metazoa; phylum Chordata; class Actinopteri; order Characiformes; family Serrasalmidae; genus Colossoma; species Colossoma macropomum. The sequence goes on from NW_023494790.1 coordinate 12,086,524, forward strand.
TTTATCAGAGTTGGAGGTTTTGAGTGCAGGTTGGTATGCAGAATGAAGCTTTATGGAGGAAAGGGTGTTGTACACCCATCGGCTTAGACAATGAAGCTATTACTATTCCAAGTGCTCACACACACACACACACACACACACACACGCACACACACTCACACACACACACACACACACACATACGCCTCACAGCCACACACAGCCAGCTCCAGGGAATTCATATTATTTTTCCAGCAGCAGAAGCCGACTCAGCTTCGGGGAAAGTGAGTGTATTTAGAGACGGACAGAAACCCATACTGACCCCAAACTCATCCAACTACAGGCTGACAAAAAAGAAAAACAAGTGACAGCATCAGAAACATTTCACTTTTTGGAAATATAGCCCTCTTAGCACTCTGTAAGTCTGAAAATGCTTCTTCTTGCATTGAAACAGGCAGAGAAACCTTTTGTTGATCAATCTGCATCACATATGTGTGTTTTTGTGGAAGAGGTTAATCATTATTTGAAGATTTTGTGTGTACAGTCTTGTTTTTGTGAAAACCATGTTTTTGACCGTTTCTGTCATCAAAAGTGCAGACTTGAACCTGTCAGATGTTTAGCAGGTTGAATATTCTCACTTAAGTAGCTTTATTGAAACATTATTGAAAGGGAGGATACCGGCATGACTCGGAAGGGTGGAGTTTGGCCGATAAATATACTCAGATATCATTAGTGCCCAAATAGTGTCAATCTTACCCAGAATCAAAAACTAGAAGAGGATAGACATTTTTTTAGGAAAATGCTCTTTATTGAAACATCAGAGAGGAGGACAGAACTGAACCACAAGGGCCAAATAAGGGGAAGGTCAGAAAAAGCCTACCACAGCACAAATTGTAGACACTTCCAACCATAGTTACACTATAAAAGAGCTCAAGAAAACACAGCCAAGTTGTAACACATATAACATCTAATAAACTACAACCCCAGTTGGGATGTTGTGCAGAATGTATATAAAAATAGAATACAATGATATGCAAATCATGTAAACCATATTTCTAAAGGAAAATACTACGATGAATTTGTATCAAATCAAATGTTGAAACTGAATTTTTTTTTTTTTAAATATATGGCCATTTTCAATTTGATGCCAACAACACGTTCCAAAAAAGTTGGGACGGGGTGATGTTTACCACTGTGTTTCATCACCTCTTCTTTTAACAACACTCTATAAGTGTTTGGGAACAGAAAAGACACTGCTGTAGTTTTGAAAGTGAAATGTTTTCCCATTCTTGCTTGATAAAGGATTTCTGCTGCTCAACAGTTCGGGGTCTCCTTTGTCATATTTTTCATTATTTTTTCATAATGCGCCAAATGTTATCAGTGGTTGACAGGTCTGGACTGCAGGTGGGGCAATTTAGCACCCGCACTCTTTTAATACGGAGTCATGCTGTTGTATTACATGCAGAATGTGGTTTGGCTTTGTCTGGCTGAAATAAGCGAGGCCTTCCCTGAAAAAGACGTTGTCTGGATGGCAGCATATGTTGCCAAAACATGTATATATCGTTCAGCACTAATGGTGCCTTCACAGATGTGCACGTCACCCATGCCATGTGCACTAATGCACCCCCACACCATCATGAATACTGGCTTTTCAACTGCGCACTAATAAAAAGCTGAATGGTCTTTAGCCCAGAGGAGACAGTGTCCATTACTTCCAAAAAGAATTTCAAATGCTGATTCGTCTGACCACAGGACACTTTTCCACTTTGCCTCAGTCCATTTTAAATGAGCTCAGGCCCAGAGAAGGTGGCAGCATTTCTGGATCCTGTTTATGTACAGTTTAACATTGCAAAGGACAAGGCCAAAAACCAGTATTTGCTGGCCATGATCTTTGGGCCCTCAGGCGCCACTGCATTTAAAACAGACATGATTCTGTAGAGGAAATCACTGCATGGGCTCAGGAACACTTCTGAAAAACCCTGTCTGTGAAAGAAGACGGTGTTTTTCAGAAGTGTTCCTTAGCCCATGCAGTGATTTTCACTACAGAATTATGTCTGTTTTTAATGCAGTGGCGCCTGAGGGCCCAAAGATCATGGCCAGCAAATACTGGTTTTTGGCCTTGTCCTTTGCATACAGATATTTCCAGATTCTCTGAATTTTTTAATGTTATTATGTATCATAGATGATGTAAAGCAAACGTTATTTTGCTATTTTACGGTGAGAAACATTTTCTTTAATTTTTGCATTATTTGATGGTGCAGTCTTTCACAGAGTGGTAAACCCCTCCTCAATTTTACTTCTGAAAGACTCAGCCTCTCTAGGATGCTTTTTTAAACCCAATCATGTTACTGATCTGTTGTCAATCAACCACTAGGTGTTTTTTTTAGCATCACACAACTTTACCAGCCTTTTGTTGCCCCCGTCACAACTTTTTTGGAATGTGTTGCTGGCATCAAATTCAGAATGTGCATATATTTTTCAAAAACAATATAATTTCACAGTTTCAACATTTAACATGTTGTCTTTGTACTATTTTCAATGAAATATAGGGTTTAAATTATTTGCATATCATTGCATTTTGTTTTTATTTACATTTTGCACAGCGTCCCAACTTTTTTGGAAATGGGATTGTACAAAATTAACAACATTAAATTCAAACTAAACAAGGCTGCAGAAAGGCAGACTCCCTCTGAGAGGCCTCTATGTGCTCCTTTCTCTTCTCCCGATTGGCCCAAAGTCCTAAATCCGGTGGCAGTGCCTTAATATGTAAAGGTGTATGGCGTAGTCTAAAATACTCACACCAAAACTGACTCAACGCCTCTGATTTTTCAAAGGTTATTTCAGGCTTTACAGTGTGACTTGCAGCAGCGCTTACACACCATATTTTAGCATGTTTTTCCCTCTGGTCTTTTATGTCATTGTTCATGCAGGAGTGTGGAGTAAAACAGCTTAGCTGTTGCCTTGACTATCAATTCAATTCAAACATCAATCAGCCTGTCAGTGTTAGGTATTTCTAGTGTGATCAGTCATGTAAACTTTACAACTCATGTCTCATGGCACATATTTTGGTGGCGCATACTTCTTTGGGGTACATATGCCACTGGGCTACTAATACTGAAATACATAGAGCTAACGCTAATGCATCTTTTTACGTTCATTAAGGCAGGAACCCACACCAGCAGGATCATGTGAGTGTGTTTACAGCCATAGATTTCAAAGCAGAAAGAATAGTCTTATGGGATCAAACATGATCTGGGCATGCAATATGGGATCAAACATGTTGCTGGGAATGCAATAAGTTTACATTCCCAGCAACATTTAGAATGGTTGTCATTCTCATTCTCATTATGGGATCACATCTGGACAAGACTAGATGCTGCTTTGCCCAATGTTATTTAATGTATGATGCTTATGTAATCAGTTAATCCCAAAAAGCGGGCTAAAGATAGCGAAGACAGTGGTGGTCACACAGTGGTCTTGATTTTTAACAAGACAAAATACGTACATTTGTTTGTGATTTCTATTTGAGCCACCCCAAGAGCAGCTGTGTGGCCCTTGATGAAGGGCTAGAGGATGACTAACACAAATTGTGCATCTAAGTATCTAACGGTAAACGATTTAGTGAGGTGGAGCTACAAGGCAGGTGTTTCTAAGAAAGTGGCCAGTAAAGGCACTGTGTGATTTCATGCAGCCCTGCATATCACCACCTTGGAGAGCATCCACAGGCTTTTTGAACTGGTCTCTGTTATCATTAGGGTGATGCCACAAGGTAGGGGACAAGGTAGGGGCCAGTGGGTGTGTAAACAGCATTAACCCTTAAAATGGCCGGGGCTCACCAGCAGGCCTAGGTTTTATTACACACTTCTGTAACCTAAGAATAGCTCAGAGGCACTGAAGTCCCTGTAGTTACTGAAAAATAAGCCTTAGTAAGTAATAAGCCTGGGATTTTAAGGGGTTAAAATGATCGGTCTATGCATGTCTACCAGATCACCTACACCATCAGTCACTCCTGACCTGGAAAATCGCTTCAGATTGTGTAAACAGGATGGGACAAATCAGGGATAAAATCAGGCTAAAAATCATGTAGTAAAAGCCCAGATTTAGAGCCAGGTCTGCTATCGGTTGCTAAATCTCAAGTAGTTTCTAAATGGAATGTGATGTGAGTCCTTAAAATGGGTGACTCTTGAAGTTACAAGATAATACGCAGCCATTTGTTCATTGTGTGAGTCCATTTAAAATAATGGAGTTATTTCATAGTCGATACCAATGTGTTGCACACAGATGAATATTTGCAGCAAAGCACAATTAAATGAGAGATTAACCAAACTAGACTGATTCAAATTAACCAAACTATATTCAGAGTCACCAGAACTCGAATAAGCTCAACTGAAACTATTTAAAATGACTGGACTGTTTGAGTTAAGCTTACTAGCTGAATCACTGAAAAATGTATTCTCTCTTTGAAAAATGTGTTGTCTCTTTAATAAAGACAATGGTTCTATATGGAACAATAAATGCTCAAAGAACCATTTGCATGCTAAAATGGTTCTTTGTGCGTGAAATTGTTCTTCAGATTGATGAAGAATGCATTGTATATGGTTCCATACAGAACGTTTTTGAAAATAGTTCTGTATAGCATCAAAAAGGGTTCTTCTGTTGTTACAAGCTCGACATCGTACCAACAGAAGAACCCATTTTGGTGCTATATAGACCCATATACAACACATTCTCATTCAATCTGAAAAACCGTTTCACCATGCAAATAACTCTTTAGGCATGAAAAATTGTTCTTTGACTGCCTATGGCTCTATATGTTTTACTAAAGAACCCTTGAAGAACCATCTTTTTTAAGATTTTAGAATGTACTTATAACTAAAATATAAAGTTATTAAAGCTTGATCCTATCAAGTAACATTTTCCAAGGCAATAAGTTTGCATGATTTTTTAAAGTGAAGTCAAATAATTTAGGTTTCCAGTGTCTGAGGTACTCCAAAGTACTGGATAATTGTTTTTGTTGATGGACAGTTTAACTAAATTTCACTGAAGTGAATAACAGATTCTTGCTAGTAAGTTAGCAAAATATCTCATATATGGAGTAACAACGTGGTACGAACAAACATACTCACAGTACATTTCTATGTAATGTCATATGTTTGAGGACAGTAAATCGGAAATACCTAAAAGTAGCTGCTTAGTTATATGGTGTAAAATGAGCAAAATAGTTTTGTTTATAGGTAACAGGTACATACTGTGCAAAACTCTTTTTACACTATGTAGCTACTCAGTACTTTTTACCCAAAATAATTAAAGAAAAATTGAAAGGTTTTTGAAAAAGAATAACAGCTGATGCATAACACATTTGTATTTCTCTAATAAAGATGGAATCAATCATAATATAGCACTGATATTTATTGTATTTGCAAGGCCCACTCACAACAGGAAATAAGAGAACTATTGAAAGTATTCTATAATGCATTTTGGAGTAAAACCATTCAATTACACAGCACTGTGGAGACTGTAGCTCACACCTACCCAGTTAATACAGAGAGCCAAGTACTGTATTTCAGTGTGATTTAGTCAGACTGTCTTGAAACTTACAAAATAATTATTTAGCACTTTGGGATTCCACACTCTTACGGTCATACTCAGAGCTTAAGAGACTGTAAAAAATACAGAGTTATCAAATCCTGGACAAGCATGTAGATGCACCAGTAAGTCCAAACTGAGAAAAACAACCCTCAGAAGTCTGATTTTTTTGATCCTGTATGAATGATGAATATTGAAAAACACTCACAGCCTTCAGTCTTTCCAAACCCACTTAAACACACACACACACACACACACACACAGAAGCAGATATGGGTGTATTACAGAGAAGCCAGATGGACGTTTAAGTCTCAGTGGGAACTCTTCCGCCACCATGGAGAGCCACAAAGACTCAGTGGAAAATTACACACAGACACACACACACAAACATGAACATAGGCACTCAAGGACACACACACACACACACACACGCACACACCGACATAAACACAGACACTCAAGGAAGCACATATATGTAGCATTATGTACACATATATATATATATATATATATGTAATATATATATGTGTGTACCATTTTACTTTTATATACATATGTACCATTTTACTGAGACTGAGTTAGTTCCAACTCCAGTCTCACAGTAAAAAACTATTTAAAAACAATAAAGTATTACATTTTAGATATTCACAAGAATTATCTTCTGATATAGCTAAACCCAAGGCAAAATACATCCAAAATCATCATTTAAAAGGTACTTTTCAATAGGAGGTTGTTTTCCCAAACCCTAAACTCCACATTTTGTTAAAGATATTTTTGATTTGATTTCAAAGATATTTTTAAGTTGATTTTTAAGTTGAGATTTAAATTGATCATGATTTTAATTTTTAAATAATAATAAAAAAAACTTGCTCATAAAATGCTTCCCACATTTTCATGTCACTCCCAAAACACAAGTTTTAGTCTGTAGGTGGAGTCTTATTTTAGCCACCCCCCTGCATTTTAGAGCAGGAAGTGTGACTGCATCCCTGTTCCTCATGGCCACATGGTGAGCAGCTGGATCCCATTGTTTTGAAGTAAATGTGTTCCAAAGTCTTAAAGTCAGCATGTAACATTAGGAATTATCATTACTGAAACACATTTTCTGCAATTAAGTAAAGTTGTGGTTGCGAGTCATGTACTGGCTAGCATATTTGAGTTCTGCTTAAAATGAGCTATGTCAATACTGAAACAGTTAGTACCAAAACATTTGGTAATGTTTCGGGACTGTTATGATTGTTTTGGTAGTGGCAAAATGTAATATATTAATTATTTAATTATTTTATTAAAATGAACAGAAGTCCGTTTGTCTGCTAATTTTAGGTCATTTCTATTTATTTGCTGAATAGATGTCAATAGATAAATGTTTTTTTGTCCCAGTATGTTAAATTCAGCAAATTAACAGGAATTGTGAATTGATCTGTGCAGAAGTGTGTTCTCTGTAGAAGATGTGTTCACTTATTTTCACTTAGAAAATCAACACATCATTTCACCCGGAGCGCCCAAACTTTTGCATATGTTGCAAATGTACATGAAGTCAGACATGCTAAAGCACACACACAAAGATATGCACTTCAACACGCACAGACACAAACATAAATATGCCCAAGTAAACAGAAGAACTTACACACCAACATAAACACAGTAAATTAAACACAGTCATAGGCCCAATCCTATTTCACCCCTCGTCCCTACCACTTAGCCCTACCTCTCCATTCTGTACATTCATGCCTAGGGGTAGGGTGTCCTGATTTTTGTTGCGATAGAGGGGTAGGGTGAAGTGTTAGGGCTACAGGCCCTCCAAATGGAGGTTTTTCAAAGGCACACTCAAAACGGAGCATTAAGAGAAAAAAAGAAAAACCAGCAAGATGGCTGCACAAGATGCTAGCTAAATTTCCCATTCCGCCTTAAATGGGAAGCAGTTCCAATGCCCGAGGTGCCAGAATGTAACTGCTTCACCATTTAAGGTGGTATGAGAAAATTCAAACAAGAAGCTGTGAAAAGCTGACTTCAGCTTTATATCGCTGAAGAATTAGGGGTGGGTGATAATAGATAATTACCCCCCCTCTTTCAAGGGATATGATTCCTTAAATATAACTTAAGCGCAGCAGGGAGGTTGCTGAACTTTACCCTCCTCTGCTATCACTGCAGACAGGCAGGGTCGCCCACAGAGCGCTGCTAGTAGCTGTTAATGAAGTAATGTTCTTTTTTATTTGAAGGTCCCATTTTGTGGAGTAAGACTTCTACCACTACCACTTGTAACTCAGAATAAGAAATGGGATTGGGCCATACCCACCCACACAGTGTAATAGCCTGTCTGCTAAAGAGTAGCCATCCTGCAGGGTTTGAGAGTGTAGCACTGTCTTGAAGTGTGTGAAATGAACAGTGACAAATGGCCACTGAAGTGCTCTCTAGGAGAAAGCCTACTGAGCTGCTGTGATGTCTTTGCAAATTACTAGCAAATTACATACAAAAAACTTGTCAGGTTCAACACAGCTTCAAGTAACAAGCCTTTCATTACAGATAAACCTTCAGTGAACCACATGCTACACACAGAAAATGCAAAGGAATGAGTAAATGAAAAGGAAAGAGGCAAAACAGCCAACAAGTAGTTGCTGCGTCTGTAGTTTATATAGCATGTGTGCTAGCTAGCAAGCGCAATAGCTAACCCAGCTGAAACTAGGTTTTAAAAGAATGTGATCTGTAACTTACTAAAACTTCAGTTAAATTAGCTGGCAACTTTAGCTGTAATAGCTACTGTACTAGCTTGCACAAACAGTTCAAGAAGATCTATATAGTTCTAGAAGGAGAACTACAGAGTTCCTCAAAGAAAACCACATAGTTCCCAAACCACACGATTTCAAAAAGAAATACACAATTCCTAAAGGAGAACTACATAGTTCCTCGAAGAGAACTACACAATTGCTCAAGGAAAACTATGTAGTTCCTCTAGGTACATGATCTCGGAACATTTTCCTGAAAATGTGAGAATTAAGATTGCATTTAACCAGTCAGCAACATTCAATACAGCAAGCCCTACCCTTATAGTTCATTGTACCTACTCTGGAGTAGGAACTAAAAGGCTCCTGGAACTATGGCCTAGGAACTAAAGTCAGCCCTATTTCCTTTGGCGGAAGAGCATCAAAAGGTTTCTCCAAAGAGTTCCTCAGAAAAGGCTTCTTAAGTCTCCTGCAAGTGTTCACCAGATTCCTTTCAGCCCTTATTTCCTCCATTAGACACACTCTTTCATGGCATGGCCTGCACCACTTGGTGTAGAAAGTAGCTTCAAGTGAGCCAGGGTTTAGCCCACATGTCTGGAGGGAGTGGGCTTTAAGATGTTATTGTCTGAGCCAGAGGACTTTCTGGTGAAGGCATTTCTTCAGTGTCCGGGCACCATGGCTAAGCCATGTGAGCTGATGGGCAGTGATGAAATCTTCAGTGCTTCTGCATTTTATGTGAATGGACAGAAGTAATGGCTCTAAAATGTCCATGTTCTACACAGGTACAGAAATGTGGACAGATGCACTGCCTGATAGACTGCAACTTCTGTGCTAAGGTGTAGGTTGCTATTCAGGAGCACCTGCTCGCTAAGAGAGAGGATACTCCCAAGGTATTTGAAGAATAGTCCATGCTTAATTTGAGCATCCAAGATGGTGGAAATTAGATGTTTAGGTAGGGGAATGGATACCCACTGGCAAAGGACTTCCGCTTGTGGGATGTTAACAGTTTCTGGAGTAAGTGCCGGTCAAGAACGCAGTCATGGCTTACATCATTGCTTTACACCAAAAGACATAGTTCCTTGTTGTCCAACTATTGTTAAGTTGGCCCTCATCCCCTCCTTAATCTGCTTTAAGATGTTTACAAACTACCTGGGACATCCACAGTGCAAGAGGATTATCCAAAGAAGAACCCGAGGGCTTTGGTAAGATCATGAACAGATCCCAGCACTTTTTTTGCAGTTGCAGGGATGATCACATTCACAGTGCTTCTGTTCTACCCAAAGATGCACTGAAATTCTGGGAGAACATCCTAAGTGATGTTGTCAATGAGTCTGCAGAGCATAATCTTTCCCAGGACTTAACTGTCGACAAGAAGATTGAGATAGAGCAACAGGAAGTAATCTCTCCTGCGCTACATAGAGACTGGGCTGTGCCACTCATTTGTATTCCAAAACACGTTGAGTCTCTTCACCTTTGCGGGAATTACAGAGTGATAATGAATCCCTGGCTAGATGTTGACCAATACCCCCTACCTGAAACACAGGATTTGTTTTCTATGCTAGGAAACAATTTAGTAAGCGGCTCAAGCGCATATGCCGTTGCAATTTAATGAGCCAAGCAAACCATTTCTCACATTTAACATGCATCAAGGTCTGTTTTTGTTCAATAGGCTGTTGTAGAGTATTGCTAGGCCTGTAAGATCTGAAGGGAAGTACGTGTTATCTAGACAATATGTTGACACTTTTCATCTAAGCATTTACACAATATGAAATAAGTGTGGCAGGGGCTAAAAGAATGTGGTTTAAGAGTGAATAAAGAAAATTGCTTGGGGCTCCCAAGTGGCATCATCTTCTAAGCTTTGGCTCTGTTGTTGGGAGAATGCATGTTCGCTTGGTGGTGATGCCACAGTCATCTGGTCTTGCTTTTTCTAGCGGTGGAAAAAGTGAACCAGCAACTGGAAGATTGCAGGTACAAATCCCAGGACTGACTGGGGGACTGAGTGACTGACCTGGTTGTGCTTTTCTTTTCTACTTCGTGGTCTAAATTTGTTGTTTGACATGGGCTCTTTTCACTAATGATATTTTTTGTATTTTGTAATAAAGTCATAATTGACTTTGATTGTCAGGGCTGCCCAGTCTCGGTCCTGGAGATTTACCACCCTGCAGAGTTTAGCTCCAACCATAATCCAACACTCCTGATCCAGGTAATCAATGCCTTCAGAGGCATCTGACTATTAGAGCCAGTTGTGGATCTGAACTCTCCAGGGTGGTAGATCTCCAGGACCAGGACTGAGCACCACTGGAGTAAGTAGTAACATTTGCACTCCCTCTGCTATTGGATAAATTGTTCAGAAATAGATGCTGGAAACAAAGTTTAAGTTTTCAAAAACATATGTAATCTTGCTCAAAAATTGGATTTACTAACTAAGACCCTGTTCACACCTGGTATTAACATTTGTCTCCAGTGATCTGATCATAAGTGGACAGAGAGATGCATAGCCATTTACACCTAGCATTTCCATGTGTCTTGAATGCATCTCCAGTCAACACGTGATGGGATTTTGTGATAGGATGAAGGGTACCACCCACATGTACTATGCTAGTGTCTCGCCACGCTTGTTACCAGACAAAATGTCTTGCGAGTCTTTGTGTAAATGTAAGGGCTGTCACAAGCATTTAGATCACATGGATCACTAGCGCAACAGAAGACTATATGGAAAAAGAAGCTACGCATCTGATTAAGGTGGTCCTTTGATGCTGTCAAGGATACAACGAGACACTTCCAAATGTCTCCCTGAAGCAGGGACACATATGACCACATATGAGTGATTGGATTTGGAGGTGACTTGGATCTCTCAGAGACAAACTGTACCTCATTCACATCTGTAGTTATCTCTGTCCCATGATGACTGGATCCCCCATCGGATCGAAGATGCATCCAGGTGCTTTAGTGTTCACACTACAAATGTAATATGGTCTTATGTGTCCCTGATTGGCTGGGAAAGTGGTTTGAGTGATCAGATCTCTTCAGATCACTCCGCTGTCCATTTATGACTGGATCGGCCATTGGATTAAGGATGCATCAAGATGCATTAGTATTCACCCAAATGTTATTTGGTCAAATGCATCACTGACCATCTCTGAAGGTCGTTTGAGTGATAGGATCTCTCTGAGATAGAGTGGACCCTGTTCACACTTGTACTAAGCGTGGCCATTTATGATCAGATCACCCACTGGATCGGATTGAGGACGCATTGAGATGCTATGAAATTCACACTACAAAGGTTATGTGGTCAAATGCGTCCCTGACCACCTCTGAAGGTGGTCTGAATGATCGGATCTCTGTGAAATGCACTGTACCCCATTCACACTTGTACTTTGTGCTGTCCATTTAAGATCAGATAACTCATCAGATTGGATCAAGAACACATTAGGACACTTTAGCATTCACACTACAAAGGTTATGTGGTCATATGTGTCCATTGATGATTGGATCACCCTTTAGAATAGCTCGAGGAGGCATCAAGGTGCTTTCGTATTCACACTACATATGTTATGTGGTCATATGTGTCCTTGATCACCTCCAAAGGTGTTTGAGTGATCAGATCTCTCAGAGGTGCACTGGACTCTGTTCACAACTGTACTTATCGCTGTCCACTTATGATCGGAATATCCACTTATAATCTGATCACCCATCAGATCAGATTGAGGCTGCATGCAGATGGTTTAGTGTTCACACTACAAATGTTATCTGTCCATATGCCTGACCACCACCAAAAGTGGTTTGAGTGATCGGATCTCTCTGAGACACATCGTACCCTTTCACGCGTGCACTTAGTGCTGTCCATTTATGGTCAGATTAACCAGAACACATGATAATGCCAGGTGTGAATAGGGCCTAAGACTACCAAATAGACAGACTATTCAGTCAACATCTACCCAGAAATAGGAAAGTGGTCCTGTAGGCACTAAGGTCAGAGAAACAGCGATACAAGCATTTGCTGTCAAAAAAACCCACAAACAAGCATTTTATGACACAATCAGTTGCATAACCAGAATTGCCACTGTCAGCAATTTGTATTCAAACTGCATGTGTAAAAGGCTTTCATTTGACTTTTGCTGTCATAACAAATGTCCTCAACTCCACCACATCCACGTGTGCGGTTTTATAGTGCTACCACAACACTGTGCACTTCCCGTCCACTGTTTTAGAAACCCCTCTCTCATAGCTCCACCTTGCTAGTGTACAGTTATAGCCCATCTGTTGATGCACAGTTTGTCTTAGCCTTAATCTAGCCCTTGATCAATGGTCAGTTTCTGACCACAGACCGGCTTTTGTCTGGATATTTTTGGACGGTTTGCTACTCAATCTAGCAATGACCCTGACACATGTAAAAACATGTTACTACCACGTCAATGTCACTGCTGTGCTGAGAATGGTCCAACACTATTATCTGGCCAACAGCAGTCCTGTGGGAGTTTATGGGCAGTATGTGTTGACCACGTGGCGCTTGGTAATTCCTGCTGATTGGATTTTCCATTCAGAATGACCACTCGCTGTGTAATTTAGTTGGAGGCTGAATTACATACTGTAGTCTACATCTGGAAAGCAAAAAAATATTTTTTTACATAAACATGTCTGATGTTTATATTTTAAAGATATATATATATATATACATATATATATGATTTGCAGCCCAGTGGTGACGTATCCAGTGATTGTGTACTGTCTATTGCCTATACAGGGACGTTCACACACAATGGACAGATAGGAGGGGGAAAAGAAAGGAAGTAAGAATGGAAAAGAGACTGTTTATTCTCTCTTTAGTCTAGAGAATAAATCCTCTTATGGATCAAGCAGAGGCCAAGCTGCGGAATAGCTCTTAATTACACATCTGTAGGGCCTTCACTAATCTGCTTGTGTGTGTGTGTATGCGTGTGACTGGTTATGTACAAGTGAAATATGCCATTCTACATGATAAGGACCTCTTGCAAATTCTATATAATAAAGTGGCCAGTGAATAGAAGTATAAGGTGGGGGTTTCTAATAAAGTGGCCAGTGAGTGGATGTATAAGGGAGGTGTTTCTAATAAAGGATCTAGTGAGTGGTTGTATGAGGTAGGTGTTTCTAATAAAGTGTCCAGTAAGTGGGTGGAAGTATAAGGGAGGTGTTTCTAAAAAAGTGGCCAGTGAGTGGAAGTATAAGGTGGGGGTTTCTAATAAAGTGGACAGTAAGTGGAAGTATAAGGAAAGAGTTTCTAATAAAGTGTCCAGTGAGTGGACATATGAGGAAGGTGTTTCTAAAAAAGTGGCCAATGAGTAGAAGTATAAGGGAGGGGTTTCTAATAAAGTGGCCAGTGAGTGGAAGGTGGGGGGTTTATAATAAAGTGTCAAGTGAACGGAAATATATGATGGGGGTTTGTAATAAAGTGGCCAGTGAATGAAAGTATAAGGGTGGGTTTATAATAAAGTGGCCAGTGAGTGGAAGTATAAGGGTGGGTTTCTAGTAAAATGGCCAGTGAGTAGAAGTATAAAGGTCGGTTTCTAGTAAAGTGGCCAGTGGAAATATAAGATAGGTGTTTCTAATAAAGTGGCCAGTTAGTGTAAGTAGTTGAAGGTAGAGGTTTCTTACACAACAGTCATTGGTGGTACCTGAATGAGATTTGCTCTCCATCCGTTATGTTAAGCCATAATAACGCCAGTGAAAACATTTTTTCTGCCAATTAACTTCCATTCCAACTTGCACATTAAATGGAAACAAGCAAGCACTGAGCTGAAACATAGAACTGTTTCAGCATTCATGTCAGGGAAATACCAGTGGCAATAATGCACAATGAAAAGCAATGAAACCTCACTGTCTCTTCTGATGTCTCACCATACGCCCCAAGCGACAGTTCATTATTGTAAACAGTGTGTGAGCGTTCAGGCTGGACAGTAACTGGACAAGACTTCCTGCAGAGCTTGCTCTGAAAGGGCCTGGACACTGAGCGAGGGTGTGTGTTAGAATGCCTGTTATCAGGTGAAAGGAGAAGCAGGGATAGAAAGATGAAGCAGTGAGGATGAGATGGGGTCAGAGAATATAAAGCTTATCTCAGACCCCAGCTGGACGCCACAGCCACACTGAGCTTGCTCCACAGATTTACCAGATTATTTTGGGGGGGTTGCAATGATCGATAGCGTGGCGTTCAAATATAGCTCGCTTTCTGTCTGTCCATAAAGGGATAAGAGTAAAAGGATACAATCTCTCTTTCATTTCTCTTGATCATCTAACGTTTACAGTGTTTGAATACCTAGAGTTGATGATAGAGTTAATAAGGTGTTATGACAAGATAACCAGGTTGATTTATTACTATATCAATTTACATTCCATTATTATTTATAAAATTACATTATTATGTAATCAATTATGTAAATAGTTACAAAATTTGATTTATATTCTGTATCAACAGGTTCAGCTGCATTTCATTCTTTATTCAGATGACATCGGAGACACCTGTCTGTCTGTCTGCCCTGTGATGGACTGGTGACCTGTCCAGGGTGTATCCTGCCTTCCGCCCAATGACAGCTGGGATAGGCTCCAGCACCCCACCGCGACCCAGAAGGAAAAGCGGTTTAGATGATGTATGTATGTATATATATATAAAGGTTAATTTAAGAATGCAAAAATAGAGAAAAACACCCTTATACCTCAGAGAAGACTGGTTAATGTGACAGTAGGGTGCATAAAGGTAAAGAGTGGACAAATTAATTACTGACAGATTTAATACTGTGCTTGGCACCGGAGATTTTGTGTAATTTCTAGTTGAATATGTGTTTGCTGCATTTTCTGACACTGAAAAACTCACTTAATGACTGTTTTGACTAGAAATTAAATAAATGAAAGTTTTTAAAAAAAGTTTATTTTGCACAATACTGTAAACACAATGCATGAACTCCTCAATCAACTATTCAGAGGAGAAAAGGTTTCACTTTTGAGTCTTGGTTGCTCTCAGTGGTTCTTCTTCATGCTCTTAAAGAATTTCTCCTTTTGGGTCTTGTTTTCTTTCAGTTGGTCTTCCTCATGCTCTTAGAGATTTTCTCTTTTTGAGCCTTGGTTCCTCTCAGTAAGTCATCCCATGATCTTAGAGCAGTGGCGTTGAACCCTGATCCTGTAGATCTACTTTCCCTGCACAGCCTTGTTCCAACCACTATTTGCCATCTGCTCCAGCTAATCTAACTCTTCCCACGTCCCTGATTGGCAGGATCATCTGTATTAGAGCTAATATGGGGCAGCTTATTGGATACAAGATGGAACTAAACTCTGCAGGAAGGTAGCTCTCCAGGACCAGGGTTGAAGACCACTGTCTAAGAGAGTTTCTCCTTCTGAGTCTTGGTTCCTCTCGGTGGTTCTTCCTCATGCCTTTAGGGCTTTTCACCTGACAATCTCTTGGCAACGCTTGTTATGCAGCCACACCTGCATTAGCACAAGTTAATGGAAAAAACACTACAATAATAAAACTGAACCGAGCTGAAGAGGACTGAGTTGAATGGCAAGTTGAGGAAGTTTCTGTGAGGTCTTTAAACTCCTGTTCACATCCTTGTAGTCCGTCTCCAGCTTTGTTTTTCCACTGACCAGTCAGAAGCTCTTTTGCATATTGATGGACAGTCTTAACCTTTGATGTCTGGTAAGTGCTAAGTAATCTGTTAGATTTCATGAGGAGAACTCAGCGATTAGGCTGAGGGAGGAAGAAGTAAGTGGCATCAGAGTTGATCAAGGCTTAATTTCTCCCATGGCATGTTGCTATGGCAACGCCTTCGGAGGGAAAGTGGAGGGGAAGAAAAAGCGCCCGCCGTTTCCGTTTGGGCTTTGAATCGGCCGAAAGTGTCGCCTCCACGGCAGAATAAAGCAAATTTGCTCCTGATAAGCATTCCTGCGGCGCAGGCGGAAAAGCAGGCTATAAACATTCCAGCGGGCGTCTGAGCTCCATCCACCAAGGACGACTTCTCATTTTCTCCAGTTAATGAAATAACTTTGAGGGGGGTGAGGGAGTGCGGTAGTGAGAGTGAAACAGCAACTTCTAACCATCTATTCCACCAGTGTCACCTTTTTTTCCACCGAGGTGCAAATTGAATAACAATTCAATCCCGAAACCCCTCTAATCACTTTATGGTAATCTGATAAAGCACATAACAAGAGTGTTCAACAAGGAGAAGCTGTGCTTAGATGATTATCAACTGAATTTGTGCTGCTTTAATGGCTTTGGTCTTCCAAGCAGAGTGAAGGACTATTTTTCTCTCACATCTGGCCCTCGCAGTGAGTCAAGCAGTTTAAAAAGATGGCCTACGCCATAGGAAATAACAGGCACTCCACTGTTAGGGCTCAACATTGCACTACTGCTTTAGCAGTATATTAGAGTTTCAAAAAGCAATTCTGTACCCCATGGAAGCCTAGGGGAGGTCATTTTTTGTGCCCATTTAGAAGCATTTCACATAAAATAAAAACCAAACAACACTTTAAAGAAATAAAAGATGAATTCTAGTGTCGAATTTCAATGTCATTGGACCTATCAGGTGCAATGACATTCTGTTAGACTAAATACTCATTTAAAAATCTCTTAAGTGTCTAATAACTAAAATTCATGCAGTTATTGATACATTTCATCACAGTGGTTTGCATTTGATTGTTTCTGCTATACTGTATTTTCCTCTGAGCTTACTTCACACTCTTATGTCCACATTTTCCTAATTTAATTTGTTCTCGATACTTTATTTTACCTCTCTATTTTCATCACCTTAAAACAGTTTTTAATCTGGCATGATGGAGTCACCCAATCATGTTGTTGATAGAATGTAGCACCTAGGCTCACGAGGCCTATGCTCGTGAAAAAATGGATGCACAGTTAAAATCAGTTAAAGACAGTATAGTTGAGGGCCTCCAAAGGATGTTTATATTTAAATTTTAGCCCAAATTAATTTTTGTTTGTTAAATTAAAAAAAATATATATACATCCTGGTATGCAAACTTTGGAAACCCTTGTCCAAATTATTTTGTTGATTTTTTTGAAGTGAAAAGAGAAAACATAGCAAAGTATTATTTTTTTCTGCTAATGTTAATTCACAAGTAATTTAGTAACACAGATATCACAGCTTGCAAATGCTGTCTGTAGCTGGCTAGGAGTCTTTCTTTTCTTATTTTAGGAATGTTTGCCCACTCTTCCTTGCGAAACACTTCTAGTTCTGTCATGTTCTTGGGCCATCTGCATGTTTAAGATCTACCCACATTTTTTAATGATGTTCAAGTCAGATTTTGAGGTATGTTTTGGATCATTGTCCTGTCATAGTAGCCAGGCTCTTTCAGTTTTAGTTTCTTGACTGATTGTGTCACATTTGCTTCCAGAATTTGCTGACATGTTATTGAAATCCATTTTTTCATCTTCCCATTTAGTGTTTTCTGTGCTACTGGCTGCCATACAACCCAAAGCTTAACAGTTTGCAAGGTGTTCCACTCATCAAATGCTGTTCCTTTTTCTTCCAAACATACCTTTGGTGGTTGTGGCCAAAGAGTTCCTTTTTTCCTTCAACAGTCCTCAACACTTGATTCCAAAATGCTTCTGGATAATCAAGAGGTTGTTTTGCATACTTCAGACATTGTGATGAAGTCACAGGCAAGGTTTCCTTCTGATGACTCTTCCATGCAGATCATGTGTATGCAAACAACACTACACAGCATAGCATAACGGTGCACCACCACTCCTCTCTCAGCTAACTCCTCCTTTTGTTGTCATATGGGGGTTTTGCTTTGCCTTTCTGGTCAGTATACAAGTAGTTCTATCTGAGAGCTTTCTTGGTTTTCCTTGGTTTTCCAGATTGCCCACTTGGTTTTCCAGATTGCTTGGAATTCCACAGTTCCCTTTAGCTGGTACTTCTTCCTGGCATTTCAGACAGTGAAAATTGCAAGCAGGAAACATTTGATACTTTTTAATAGTCTTTTTGTAACCATCAATTAGCTTCAATTTCAGATCCTCAGCCAGCTGTTTAGAGGAGTCCATACTTGATGAAGTTTGAAGAGTCAGAGAATTTACTATGCTCTGAAATTGTCATTAGCTGAAGTTGACATACCTAACCAGTTAATTAAGGCCTAATGAATTAATTAAGTTTGGAGACTTTACAACTTTTGCACCTCATTTTTACATTAATCAAATAAAAAGTAATATTTGCAGTAAATGTTTATTTTTTAAATTGTTTGCTGCAGAGGTTGTGTTTCTTCTTTTCACTTCAAAAATCAATGAAATATGTAATTTGGCCAGGGGTGCCAAAACATGTCCTATATAATAGTGCTGATGGATTTAACAGGTGAAGGTAATTGGATAAACAATGGCTACTTTAGAGCGAATTAAAAGGTTACTGCATTAAACAGTGCTATGTGACTACACAACTGTATCTGGCTCTCAGTGTCAGTCATTAAAGACTGAAACATTTAATGCCTTATTTTAGATTCTTTTAAACCAATGCTATCGCTACCAGTTGCACTTTCTCTGTCGCCTGAACCCCATGCTCTTGCTATACGCTCAAACATGTAAAGCACAGGCTTGTGTATGTTGAAATGAGCTCCCACCTGCTGCTGTAGAGAAGGTGAATCAGGAGGGAATCTCCCACATTATTGTCACCCTATTTTCGTCTCTACATGTGGTAGCCACTTTTCCAGACACTTTTCCACTTTTAAGACACTGCTTACTGCGTGACTTAGATATATTACTTATCACTTGTGCCAAATGAACACCAATAGGAGATCATACGTTGCTCTCTATTTCACTTTAGAAGCAAACATTTCACCAAAAACACCACAGTCATTAAAAAAAAGCTTAAATTTGAGAAAAAAAGCTTTTTCAAGGAAAAATGTAGGAGTGGATCTTTTAGAGTAAACATACAGTCTCTCATAAGTGTGGCTTTTAAAAGTTGGTCAGTTTCCTCTAAACTTTCATACGGTGCGCTACTATTCTGTGATGCAGCAGAGTCAAGTGTGTGGTGTGGCAGTTTGATGCTAGCCAGTGCAGATGTCTGTTATCTGACATAACAGAATGGGCAGTTAGTGTTCTTCTTCGAACATGTTGAGCTGTCCAATGATGCTGGATTAGCAGCAGTTTGAAAAGCCCATTGACAGGTTAACGACAGTTTAAAAAGTCTGATGACACTGGGTTAGCAGCAGTTTGAAAAGAGGCGGTGGCTGGTATTACACGATTCGAAGGAAGTATGTGCTAGCCTTCACCCTCTCACTGCTAGTAGTATAGTGTGATTGGTAGAGACCTAGCTGTTGTGTGGAACTGGACACAGCTAAATTGTGGGAGAAAACTGGGAAAAATATTTAAAAATATGTATTTGATTGATTTATTTCATTCAAAGCACAGCAAGACGCTGGCATTCTCGCACATGAACATAATTGAGTGGAGTTTGACTAGGCTGGAGATAAGGACTTTGCATCACAACAGCAGAGTTTGACTAGGCCATGAGCTAGGGCCTTTGATTAAGATTAAGATTAGATTAAGATTAAGTGATCCTTTTCAGGCCCACATTGGGGAAATTTCACCTCTGTATTTTGACACACCCGTGCAGTGAAACACCACATACACACTAGTGAATGCACACGCAGTAGGGGGCAGTGAGCACACTTGCCCGGAGTGGTGGGCAGCCCTATCCACGGCACCCGGGGAGCAGCTGGGAGTCAGGTGCCTTGCTAAAGGGGTACTGTTGGCTCAGGGGATCAACTGCCCCTCATTGTGCATTGTGACAGCAGAGTTTGACTAGGCCAGAGCTACGGACTTTGCATCAAGAAAGTGAAGTTTTTCTCCATGATGGCTGAGGAACTGTGTGTGTGTGTGTGTGTGTGTGTGTGTGTGTGTGAGAGAGTTTTATTTTCAGTTGATTTGTAATTGTAAAGCGTCCTTAGGTTGATAAAGGTGCTGTGTGAATTAAACTTTATTACTACATTGAGTGATATGCCGAAAAAGGGCTTTTATGCTATCTTACAGGTCCAGCCTTGGCTAGTTGCATGTATTCCTGGTAGCAACCTCTCACCTCTGGCTCCCAACATCTCATCAAAAGCAGAAATGAATGTTTAACCTAAACCAAATCTATCACCCAAGATCTTCACACTTCTAATCATTTCAGCTGCTCCACTGACTCACTTATCCGTCCTCCTGAGAGACGCTAAGCGACATGTTAAAGTTGTTACTGCGTGATTAGAGTTGCTCGAGTTGCTCAGTTCAGCCATCGCTGCACCACCCCTCGTCTCCTGGGCAACCGGGGAAAGTTATTTTGGGCGTTCAGTGCACCGGGCGCTCTGCCACCCAGAGGCTCCTGCTGCTGCGAGGAAGGATGCTGTGCTGCCTCCAGAGTGTGCGTGTGAGTGAGGAGAGAGACCGAGAGAGAGAAGCAGATGCCAGCTACACTTTCCCTCTTCATTTATCTTATCACAGAGTCTTACTTTCAAGGGGTAAAATCCAGAAGAGATGAGCTCTCAAGGCCCCTGATCAAACTACAAGAAATTTGTAGCTGGCCTTTATCTGTAGCCTGGCTAATGTCGCATTATTGCATGGCTGTATATTCCTTATAGCAATAATTCCAAAAAATAAATAAGCAAATAAATTCACACAATTTTCTCATTACCCCATAACAACCACTACATATTAGGCATCTGAAGCAAATTTGACTTTACACCAATTGTCTTATTAAGAAGCTAGTATAAGTGCACACTGATGGAACACTTTTCCATTTGGCTAATATGTGGCTGATTGCATATGGCTAGCATGAAAAAAATATTAATCACTAAAATTGCTTAGGTAAGCCTATGGTAAGGCTGTAAATTCAGATTTTCTATGTAGGTAGAACATGACCCAACCGACAACCTACATCAAAAAAAAAAAAACTTGGACCAGTTTGGCACTCTGTATTTTCAGTGAGAAACGATTAGCATAGATGTACGTTTGATCTACTGGCATTTGCTGTAAAGTTAGCTGCCTTTATTAGTTAGTCAGCGCTAATCCCCGTCCAGGAAAGTGACCCTTAATGTTTGAAGTGGTGTAGTTGAGTCTGAAGTAGTTGGTATACTGTAAACAACCCCCATTTCCCCATGTTGTCCATTGTTAGCTAGACTAGCCTAGCTAGCACACAGCTTAGGTAGCTACATACAAGTACTTCATTAATAATTATGATCCCACTGATTGACTTTCATTTCTTATGATTTTAATGTCAAGTAGCCATTTTTACAGTAGCCATAAAATGCAATTTCCACCTGTTTTGGAGGCCCCTCAACGGGAGGGAATTTTGTTCTTTAATAACATTGCTACAGTATATTTCATTGGAAATGTGTACAATTTACAAAACCAGAAGTGAACTGAAATTTCATGTTTGTAGGTAAGCAAGCAAGTCAACGTTTATACAAGTGTCTTACTGTGTTTAATGCTAATTTTTATTGTTGTACTTGATTTTTTGATATCAAGATAGCTGCCATTGCACTGTCCAAGAGGTACTCACCCCTCCCCTTTTATCCCTAATTGCTCGCTAGCTGCTCAACACAGAGTAACTAACATTTTACACACTGACAGCCAACAGTGTTGTTAATCTGATAACATTGAATATATTGTATTAACTGAAAAACACCCAAGCTGATTTCAATTATGCTAGGAGAATGGTCACTAGGGGCCCTGCAAAAAGAGCTTGGTGAGCTGTAAATTCACTACATAATTCACTACAATTTCACATAAACAATCAACGATAGTGATGATATATTAAGATTTATCATTTCATTGTGCAGTTTTGAATGCACAATGAAATGTAAAATCCTTAGTGGTTTCCTAGAGGGTATACAGTGTATACTTGCATGTCACAAAGACCAGGGTTTCTCAACCACTGGGCAGAGGAACACAAGTGAGCCGTGAAGCACCCCTTGGTGGTCCCTGGGCCTATACTGAAGGGGGCTAGTGGTCTGTAGTGGGCCTGTGATGGCACTTTTTCATAAAAAACAGTGAAAAGATGACTGACTTAACAATAGAAAAATATAAAATGTTTTCAGACAGTTAACAACATTAATGCGAGCCCCGCAAAGACAGTGCACAAAGGCAGTTTTGTCAAATTTTTTGCCCTTTGCCTTTAAAAAGACTTGACCTTTCAGTCATCCACTCGCACCAATATTCTGCTGAGATTTCATGTTCACTGATCACACGATGCAAGGGTGGCCCAAACATCACTCTGTTGATGAGTTGTGTGAGCCTTCAAGCTTTTTAGCGATAAACAGCTGGGCCTTGAGGTGGAAAAGGTCGAGAACCCCTGACATAGACTTTACCTCTGAATGTTAGGTTTTACACTATAAAAGAACAGAAACACTGTGTGACTCATGTCATCTACACATGGCTCTTTTACCAACAGCTCAGTCAGTGAGGCTTCTAGCTCAAAAATTAAAAAGCAAGAGGTAAAAGAGCATGCAGCCTTCCTGAGCAGAAGGAAAGCATTTGAAACTTCAGCTGGATTGGCCACATCCTATCAGTAAACAGCATCATAAATGTTTCATAAATATTCCCTCAAGAACGGTTTACAAGGAGAGAGAGGGAAAATAAAGAGAGGGACAGCACCGCCGTAGCAGATTCAATTACAGATACAGGGAGTAGGACGCCGTGGCTAGTTTTTCATAGCGCTGCCTTTGGCAGGCCTTTTCCAGGCTCGTAGTTTCATTGACAAGAAAAACACATGCTACATACAACTATATGGACTCTCTTGGCCTTGGGCGGTGGTGCTTAGCCACAGTTTTGCTGTATTTATGATTGAAAGGCAGTGATGTGAGGCAATGAGCAGTCACAGCAAAATGTGGCCATGTTTTCTGTTTAAAGGCTTCTTTGACATTGCTAGACCTAGCAATGATTTTTGATCCAGAGCCCATGTTTAGAGTGGAATTGAGTGCAAGTTCCACTATATGTACCAGGCTTAATGGGATAGTCGAGCATTTTCAAACATATTTTTGCCAGTTTTTTGAGAAAGCCATTTTGGGGAAATACAAAACGAAAACATTTGCTTACTTAGGCTTCTATTAAGCGCAGAACTGCATTCACTTCCAGGTTCAAAAAGGCCTTGTCCAGCCCAAAAAAAGCAAATACAGCACACTAACATCTCTTTTTGGGTCATTGTGAAAATATTAGCTCATTTTAATGTGCTCACTGAAATTTTTTTGCACTAAATTACTACTTAGCACTACTTAGCTATTAGCATGATAGCTGCAATTCTAGCCCTGTTAGCTTCAGTTTCCTGTGTTCTTATAAAAAAAGGTATGATCGACACATCACTACCCACAAGATCCATGTGTTCTGTGATTTACCAGGTTTATCATAATATAGAAATAAGAGTTTAACTTAGAATACTGGATTGTTGCATTAGCAATATATTGGGGATTGTTGCTTTGTATCTTAAAGTTGCACACAACACATTCTATTACTCCGCTGGTTAGCTAAATTAGTAGCTTGTTGATGCACTGAATCATTCTCGCTATATATATCTTTGCTTTTTCCCAGCTATCACTACCATTGTTTTTCTCTATATCTACGTAATTGTCTTTTATCTATCTATCTATCTATCTATCTATATATCTATCTATCTATCTATTTAGGGTTCTTTATTATATATTTGAGTTTTTACCTGTTGCGCGAATGCTAAGCCTTTGAAAATGAATATTTAAGGAGCCATTATGGTTATAGCCTCATTGTTATCTCGCTCATCCTGTCCTAAAAGCACAACAGTTTCACTGTGGAGCTCATCTCGGCCTCCACATCTGTACTAAATTTCATCTTTTTAATCCCAAAATAATCTGAGCTCTGTATAAAATTAATTTTCTCAAGAGAGAAAATGAACAAGCTACATAAATCACAGAATTAATGCTGGTACAAGCAGCCGTTTAAGCAGCTGTTAACAGCTGTTGTTCCAGCTTGGGAAACTGAAGGAAAAAAAACTTAAGTCAGTCAGGGGGGTCTCCTTTTCAACCACCCAACAAACCATCTTCTGCTCTATTTTCCTGTGCACTGATCTGGTGAACTCATTTTAAAGTTGTTTTAAAGTATGTCGGTTGACATGATCACATGACGGTTTCACCATTTTGAACGGCTATTTCGCGAAATTTCTTTCACGAAATCGAGATACTTGCAACTGTTGCAGCTGTGTTTTAAGTGGGTTGCAGGATGCTTTATTTTATGCAACTCAAGTGCATTTTAGCTTCATGTAGGTTTACAGCATTTACAGTTGAATTAAAGTTTCACTGTGTAAAGCCTAAGTGATTAAACCCAATGTGGGAAAGTGATTGTACAACATTCAACATAACATTGAAAATCCCCTAGAGGTACTAGCAGAAACTAGTGTGGTGTGACTGGATAAACAAAGGCAGATCAGTCATGTGATCTGCTGTGGCAGTTTCTCTCACAGATAACCTTAACATCAGGCGGGAGAGCAACAGCAACCTGGCTAACCAGCCTTTGCTAATACAACTGTGTTGTCATAGTCTCCTTATATTTCACATTCAGATTTGAGGGTATGCAGAGCATGTACACTGCCACCACCAGAGGGCGGTAAGATAGGTTGACTGATTTGCATAATGGGACATAGCATTGTACTTTAGTCCTGATCTACGTCATGTGCACCTATAGCAGAGTTGAACCAGAGGGGTGCTGAAGAGGCAGAACTGAGCACAAGAGCACAATAAAGATGTTGACAGTTCTAAGCTAAATGGTTTTAGGGCATAACTGTGCTTTTTGAGGGAAAATGTTACAGACAGAGTGTTCAGTTGCATGTATGTGCTGCGCTGCAATCCCCAGCATGCACTGCAACGTAATGTACACTGCCACTCCCCTCTCCAAAAACTAGCTATGGAACGGTGGTTACATTGCAATTCTACCATTCCAGTAATATCACCAAACACATTAGCTGCAGTTCAACCAACATAAACACTTAGCAGCTCAGAAACTGATACCAAGAATGAATGAACTTGCAGCAAAGAAAAGATGCCAGGCATCTGGTTCAAGAAAATGGGTAGGTTTAAAACACCCATCTCCTCGGGACATTTCAATTTTAATTACTTTTTTTTTAATTAAGCATTCATGCTTGTCAAGGTCTACTACAAGTGCGGTTGACATTTTGGCATGTCTTGAATACACAATAACCAGTTTGGGTTACAGCCAAATTTTATTTCGTTATTTAAAAATGAAGTAGGCATTCTCTGGCCCACAGATCTGTTGGGATTTTTTAAATGCAGCCCTTTTAGTGGTTGAGTCGTACATTGAAAAGAAAAGAACATCTTTATTATGGTTAGCAAAGCTGAGTGTTTTTGTGGTGCTTATGTTTTTACAATGTAGAGTTCTCAGGTTTCTTTGTGCATTATTTTGGGAGCAAAATGCTCAAGAGAAGCAGCAAAAATCTGCAACATCAGTGCAGCATGATAAGCAAAGTGGAATGTTTCTGAGATGCTTTTATTTTTACCATAGATATGGATCATTCAGAAAAATCTCTGACTTTTATCTGACTTTAGACTAAAATCATTTGCTTTGAATGACTCTATATCTTAATTGTGTTTATTGATTAAAACGAATAATTGAACGTTTCATTTTGTCACTACCAAAACAATCAAAACACTAGCAAAACTCTACCAAATGTGACGGTAGTGACTGTTTTGGTAGTGACAATTTTAGCTAATTTTGAGAAGAACTCTAGCTAGTCAGTACATGACTAGCAAACTAAAATTTTGACATGAATACGTGGGACATCATTTTTTTAAAAATAAAGTTCTTTATTTAAAAATGAAATGCATGATAAATCTAAATCTATCAACTTCACTTTAAAAGAAATCAGAGATCTTTAAAAAATACATTGAAATATGCAAAAAATGTAAATAATATTGTTTATAAAGTATTCATCAGTATTTCACAAGTTGAAATTTAAAGGTTAGTGTTTGGGACAGACTCTTCCCAACAGAAAGTACCCTATAAATAATGATTTTATATATATTTAGCTTATTAGCTTATTTCAATCTCAATGAATGAGGATGAAATAAATCGTATTATAATTCAGAAGAAAAGCGCTGACTGTAAGCACATTTTTTGCTACAAATTTTATATTTTGCTTTGTTTTCCATATTAGCTGAAATGAAATATAGCCAATCTATTGATGCATTTTGTGGAAGGATGCGTTTTCAGACAGGCTGTCTCGACTGTGACAGCAGAATATCTCTGTGTGCACGCAGATGTGAGCAAACTTCAACATCACTGTGTGGAATCAAGTCCAAAGCTTTGGAGTCTGCTCTTAAATCCTAAATGCCTGGAATTGTCTCTTTTTAGGATCGACTCCCAGTCCAACTCTTCAGTCACCACCTGATCGTAGCGTTAGCTGGTAAGTTTAGGACTGCCTAACACTTTTAAATCTACAGTAATTAATAATCTGAATTAGGAGCTTTTACATTTTCCCAAAACTGAATTCTTACTTTGAAAAATAAGCCAGCCACTGTTACTTCCTGGCCGTGCAATTTGCAGGCTTGCACTTAATCCATTTCCCTGGACTGTGATTTAGATCATTAGTACTGCTTCAGTCTGGATCTAAAGGCTGGTGGTAGTGACCTTTTCAGAAGAACTGTTTCTGTCTCCTGAACAGGACAACAGTCTTTAGCTCTCAGACTTTACCTATATAATGACTACCTCAGGCTACATCATATGCATAGGCCCCTGAGGATGTCTCATCATTTTGTAATGTACATTTTCCCCTGAATATCACTGTGCTTTGTATTATGTGATCACTAAGGACTCGGAATGCTAAAATGCTAATATTGCTACCGTCTAGATGGAAGCTGACACTGCTGTGCATTGAACTGGCATCATAAAACTGGTAGCCTCTCCGAAATAGTGTTAGCTTGCTTGTTGCATGCATGTAGTAATATTATCATTTCGCCTCCTTACGAACCTCAAAATTCAGAGGATCCGGTGACATTCAGGGGAGAAAATGAACACAGGACCAATAGTAACAAACCTATAGAAAAATAATATCTCAGACATGAGGCAACTATTTGAGTGTAACAGCTTTCCATGAGGGAGCTTTTAGTGATGGATGTCTGGTTCCTGTCACCACCACTGTGAACAACTAGGAGTCGGTAAGTTTCTCTAGAACAAATAACTTCTTCACCCCAAACCGCTCTGAATGACTTTTACTTATATTTTAACAATTTAATTATGTACACGTTTCCCTGTATGTGCAGTGGAAAAGAAGTGTTTTTGATTGACATTGGAGGAAAATGGCACTAAACCCTGCTAGAAAAGCCAGCACAGACAAGCACACTGGTCACCAACCAAACCAGCATATGTTGTGTTTGGATGCTGGTATGCTGGTCAACCAGTGTGACCATGCTGGGTGACCAGCTAATCTGGCCCCAGACTAGCGTAAACGAGCATAGACCAGCTTAGAAAGTGACAAAACAGTAGTGAAAGGAAGAACTTCTCTTGTAAATTCTGTATATTTTATAGCTCCTCCTAATACAAGAGTGTGATTTGTACCTTTCTGTTCTTGCAGCTGTCACTGTGCAGTCTTTATTCTGATGTCACTGCATTAATAGCCATGTCAGTGTGAATTTTATCGCTACCCTTGTCATAACTGAAGCCTATTATACGCTGTATCCATTACACTGACAAAAACACAAGCACACATTGTTATGTTGCTGGCATATGGTACAGCTCAGCTGGTGTTGGCTGCAGAGCAACCTTCCTCATGTGCCTATGATTCTTCAATGCTTGGTATGCACTCCCTGTCCACTTTATTAGAAACACCTCTCTTGCAGCTCCACATTGCTGGTATATCTATACTACAAAGCATCCACTAACACAATTCCTGTTCATAATAAAGTTTGTTTTTGTGTTTTGACGGGGAATTCCACCAATCTTTCAGAATTTCTGCATAATTCAATCATTAAAATCTAAAGTCATGTAGAGTGGTTTGATGTGAAACCAGATGTCCAAAGAGAGCTGAATGTCTCTAAAAGCTCCCTCACAGAAAGTTATTACAAATGAAATGGTTAAGAACACATTGTCTGATGTCTGAGACATTGATTTATGGCCTAGAAATAATATATAAATATGCTGATTATGTACATGTAAGTCATTGTAAGTCAAAATAGTACCCAAGTCAAAATTTACTCCTATTTTAGGAATATCAACATTACATATAAAAACTCTAAAGACATGTGTTGGTTTACTGATGGTTAATAAAAGACAGTGGAATTACTGGATAGTAAATGAAATGGCTGCATACACTGTAGACATCATGACCCCTGGTTCCTGTCACCACCACTGTAAAGAGACTGTAAGTTTCTCTACAATGGACCATTTCACATCAAACCCCTCTGAATAACTTTTATTTATGTCTCAATGACTGAACGGTGCAGAAAAAAATCTTGAATGTTGACATATAAAGCAATACATATGATGAGAATATGGTAACTCGGTATACTTTGTTTATCTTGTTTTATGTATGAAATATGAACCTTTATGTTCAAATTTAGGCTATGGCCTTTCAGTGTCGGTCCTCTCATTCGTATCAGTTTTGCACCTCTGGTTCAGGGGTGCCCAAACTGTTTGTTTTGGGGCACCAGAGTGTCATATTTGTGGTGGGCTGAGGGCCAACAGCTAGCTAGCACCTTGTTCGCTTTGTGTTTTTGTGCTTTGCCAGTATATGCGGAGAAACCGTGTTTAAATGCTCCAATGGTTTCCTTACATACACAAAACACACTACCCTGCCTTTAAATTCAGTGAAAACCAGTGGTTGCTGAGCCTCTCAGTAGTTTTTATTGAACTGGTGCTTACAGAGTGACTGGCTGACTGACTGATTCCATTGTAGCAGATGTTTCAATACACCATTAAGTATCACCCTCACACCCTCCCAATGCTAACAGTAATGTTTTTTTTTTTTAAACTCATCTTGGGTCTTACGATAAACTAATAATGGCTGAAATACATAAAAAACCCAGCGACGAGTACTTCTATTTAAGCTTGAGCTGCATCTGACTTCAGCTTGAATGTGTCCATCATATGCAGACTTGTTTAGCTGTTTTTAATGGTTCCAGGTGAAGATACAGGCACCAAGCACTGGTACATGACAATGAGTGCACCAAATAATATTTGAATGCTATTTTTTGAATTATCACTTTGCCAGTGTAAGGTTAGCTGGCTTGGAAGCTGTAATTCTAATGTTAGCGCCATTCAGATGTATGCTAGCAGCTACAGAACGAGTGCTTTTGCTTGTATTTTCACACTTTCAAAAGAAAATGTGTATCTGGCTTCACTTCACACATGATTTAGAGCAAATGTTGTACGTATTCTTCTTCTTCTTCTTCTTCTTATTATTATTATTATTAGGTTTATTATAATTACTATGCCTGCTTAGTCTTGTTTTCTGTTACATTTTATAACACTGCACTAAACATTTGGGCACTAAAAGTACTTCAAAAATAACTTTTTGAAGAAAAATAAGAAGCTGTGGTATATAAACGTGCTCTCTCAGTGGCTGAGGGAGGTGGGGTTCTGGTGGGCCAAATCAAACAGCCCCACTTTGGGCAGCCCTGCTGTAGCCCATCTGTTGATGCCATCCTCTAGCCCTTCATCAGTGGTCAATTGGTCATCAGTGGGTTGATAAATTGTGCTCCAGCAGATGGACTACACAGCCTGTAATTGTGCACCTATACAGTGGACCTGAAGTTTAGGTGGAGCTCATAAAGTGGCCAGTAAGTAGAAATAAAACGTGGGAGTTTGTAATAAATTGGCAAATCTGTGTAAATCTCTTCAAGTGTACGGGCTCATTCAGTTATAAAGGAAAGATATGCAACGAGAGACACTCGCATTACAGCAGTCATATCAAACACGCATTTAATGACAGTGTACATAGCTTGCGAGGAGCAGTAAGCTCCAATTATAAAGCGTCAACTACAATCTCACATCAGCCTGGGCTTCTCGCACAGGGGATTTTGTTAACAAGGCAAGATTGTCAACATACTCGTCTGTGTGTGACAGTGTGTGTGCGACAGCGGAAATTATGCACTGCGAAAGGTTATTTTTTTTCCCTGGTGTAACCAGGGAGATTTGGTGTGTTAAAGGAATAGGAGGAAGAAAATTGTACCCAGTTTTCCACTCTTATCCTAAATGTAGCGGATCAGCCGAGACATGTTTGCTGGCTGAGGTTTGCTTCTTTAGTTTTGCACTGGAGCTACAAGGCTAAAGTCATAAACAAGTAATGGAAGCTTATATCCCACCAATTAGCATCATGCAAACTGCTTGCCTAAATCATCACACAAAAAATGCACACAAGAAAGCTGGAATGCAAAAAACAGCAGCTTTTTGAAGCCTAAATTTGGTCTGTATTTTTGTCAGAGGTCTATTTGAGATTACCTTATAAGTACACATGGTGTGAGGCAAGCTTTGCTAAATCATTTTTACATGCTTAAGCAAGATTAATAAATTGTAATACAAGCAACATACACATTTCCGCTACACATGAAAACATAAACTGAAAGCAGAGTGAGTGCATATGTTACAACTTACTATGATGGGGTTAATTTTAGCAATTCTATGATGTTGAACCAAACGAGTTTTCTGACCTAAATACATAAAAAAATTAATCCATCAAAATATACATAATGAGTAAAAAGAGGCTGTGTAAAACTGGTACACTGGTAAATGTATTTTTAGTAGAAGAGCAAATATCAGCACAATAAAATTTAAATATACTTTATTTGCCTGATATTTTTTGATGAATTTGTGCATAAAACCTGACTTTTTTGTATTTATATGGAGGGTGATAGACTTTCTTTACTTTAGGAGGCGTAGCTGTAACACTGTGTTAAAACTAATTCCGCCATGTTGAGGCTGCACTTTAGCCTGATTGTGTTTAACTTGTTGTGAATTGGTTATTGGCTTCAAAACAGAGATGAAAACAGTATAGGTGTGAAAACCTAGTAATCAAACATGGAAATGAAAAATGTTCTTTTTTTAGTAACAAAACAGACAAAATTTCTAGTAATATCTGTCCGACTGCTGTCAAATATGCAGATGATGTTGCTACAGGAATACAGGAACATGACTAAAAGCATGTGAACCTGTTTAACTGCATATAGTATCTATGTTACATTTTACCCTGTTATTTTGTTTTCCTATGTGCAGGCCTTTGACCTTTTTGAGCATTTAGCACTGGTGCTATAAAGGTTGCGGATAATTTTAAGTTATTAAGTGATATTTAGTGATTAAAGTTATTAAAGTGATTAAAGTTATATAAGCGTAACCATGGTTAACTGTGGAAAAAGACAGGATCAGCATGTAAAAGATTTGTATTTTTAATGTTCATGCTGTGAAATATGCTATTGGTTCATGTTGTGTTATGCTGTGAGCACTCAAGAATCTTTTTTAAGAAGCAAGGAAACCCACGCCAGCATTAACACAGGTATGGTGGGAGTCATAAATTTCTAAATGGGAAATGAAATAGTTTATTAACTAAAGGCAAGGATCGGTGCTATTTAATATGTGTATTTAAATTTCATTATTTAATTCTACATAATTGCTAAGGAAGAAAGTAGATAAGCTAAAGAAAAAAAATACAACAGGCAAACCATAAAATCCTAAATGATTGGCTTTAAATAGGTTTAAATAAGATTACAGTCAAAAACTAAGCATTTTATAAAACAAACATCTGGATTTGTTCTCTAGTGTTTCGAATTACCTGATGGACTACAACTACCTTAAAAACTAGAAGTGGCGCTGTTTGCACGACTATGTTTGAGCAGTTGGGAAACGTTATTGAGCTATTGCACACACCATGTAGTTACAATAGCTCACACATAACTGATTATGAATAATTATCTGCAGTTTCCATAAGTATATAGAGAAATACACATGCACATACAGAATTCTATCGCACTTGTACGACTGATCCTTTTTGTATTCGCAGTGAATTAATTTCTCCCAACATGTACAACAATATTGTTGCATTGTACAGCCCTGCTATATGATGAGTTAGGCATGCAGTGTCCACAACGCTAATTTGGTGGAAATATACTTTCATAACTACATTAGCCTCATAGCTCCAGCGCAAATCTAAAGAAGTCAAACTCAAGACACCAACCATGCCTTTGCTGTTTGACTATTTTTGAGCCAAGAGAAAAATTTGTGAATTTGATTTATCTCCAAAGTATCACTTTAAGCCTACTGTTGATGCAGTGCTCTGCACTGTTGTCACTGTTTTATTTTTTTATTGATTATATTTCATGCAAAAAGGCCAGTCTTGCTCAACAAATCAGTATGAAGCTACTATATACAGCCTTGGGACTATGATGATGATGTACTGTATCTGCTATATCAGCAAGTTAAGTCTTTAGTTAAATAACTGATACAGTCTTCATGACGGACCTCAGAATGACTCCGAAGCACAAGAGAACAACATCCAAACACACCTGTCCCCTGACGACAGCACAAGCATACGCACACACAGGCTACAGAACGCCTGTCCCATGAGAAAAGGAGACAATGGTCTAGAAAGTGTTCTCCCATGAGTTTGCATGGCAGGTACAAAAACAAGACAAGAGGCAGAGAGAGAGAGAGAGAGAGAGAAAACAATTATAGTACGATCCTCACCCCAGGTCTCAGAGTCTCAGAGTTAACTGTAAATACACAAATGTATGGTGCCATGCAAAAATCAGAGACCACTCTTCATGTGTTTAATTTAAAACTGCCCACCAAAACCACCGAAACTGTCCTACTCTGAGAAGACAACTCAACACTATGGGTCTGAAAGGATGTGCAGCTGTCAAGAAGCCCTCATTGAGTAACAAAAACAGACAAAAAAGAAGAAATTCTGAAAATCAAACAAGTAAGATACTGGTGTTCTTAGAACAATGGACTGACCACCCCAGAGTCCAGAACTCAACATCACTGAATGTGTTTGGGATTGCTCGGATCATGAGAAGAAGAAAATGCAGCCTTCAAAGACTGAACTTTGGAGGAGTGGAAAAAAGATTTATTTGAAAAACAAATGGGCATACAATATTAGAACTGGAGGACACGCCTGCCTTTATACTCCCTGGCCACTTTATTAGCCTCCATTGTAGCTCCACCTCGCTGGTGTACAGTCAGAGACTGTATCTCATCTGTTAATGCACAATTTGATATTTTTGGATGGTGGTCCACTGTCAACCTAGCAGTGACACTGACATGTGTAGAAACAGCAGCACTGCTGTTTCTGTTATAGTTGTACCAGCACCACACACACTACCCTGTCAGTCTCACTATTGTACTGCGAAACATCCACAACCCAAATAACACCTGGACAATGTCGGCCCTGTGCTCAGAAACTGACCAGTGATGAATGGGGTAGAGCGGGCTGATAAATTGTGCATGACAACAGATGGGCTGTAGTTCAACATCATCCATATGGAGGCCTGCAGGGCCATCAGGAGTGCTATTTTGTAGGGGGCTATGTTTGCAGTTGGGGGCACAAACCTTAGGTTAAGATTAGAATTTGGGTTATGAGCTAACTAGCTACCTGAGTTAATGCAGTATCAATGTCTTTAATATGAAAAGTTTGTTGTTAGTGAGGTACTTACCTTGAAGGGCAATCCCAATGATTTTTCGAAATTTCTTTATAATTCAGTCAATGAGATGTAAAAAACTCTTTCATGATGGTTTGATGTGAAGTGGTTCATTGTGGAGAAACTTACCGACCATTTCTTTACAGTGGTGGTGATGGGAACCAGGGGTTGCAATGTCAACAACACAAATATAGCCATTTTATTTACTATGCGAAACCACCAGTGAACCTACACGTCTTCTGAGCTTTTATATGTAAATATAAATACATAGATAATGGTAAAATATTGGTTAATCTGTAAAGGATACATTTTCTTTGGGGACTATATTTACAACACCCTCCATGTACATTACCACCATGAATGGATTTAAAATAAAATATTTCAAACCAAAATCTGACCTCAAAACTATTATAAAACAGTGTCTCAGACATCGGGCTGAGTATTCATTACCATTTAATGTAATAACTGTCTCTGAGGGAGCTTTTAGAGGTGGACGTCTGGTTCCTATCCCCACCACTGTGAATAATTCTGGCTCAGTAAGTTTCTCTAGAACGGAACATTTTACACCAAACCACTCTGAATGACTTTGTTTATATCTTAAGGACTAAATTTTGCAGAGATTTTGAAAAATCATTGGAAATCCCCATAAGCCTTTAACTGTCGCCCCATTTTTCTATAAAACGGCATACCCAAAGTAAAAGGAGCACTCTCTTTGCATACTTTGGGCTACAGTCATGATCTTGGTCTCATTTCAAAGAGACCACTCAAGTTTTTTGCCAACAATCAGAATAATTGTATGACTTGCTAACACAGAGTAGCAGAGACTAGAATTGAGGGGTTTATTTCTGCTTGACTCATAGATCTCTAAACTGATCTCTGACTCTTGCTGTGTTATCAAGACCACATGTTTTGGATTATGATGTGTCTGCGAAGAGCAGCAAGGCTTTGAAGGTAAGGACTCACAGATTTGCTAGCATTTGCTCATTCAGTGCTTATGTTTTAAATGCGATGATCGTAACTGCTGTGAATAACAGATCATAAAATGTATGTGGGAATCGAATCCTGAGATTTCAAACTTTCTATTGCACCAATGTATTGCTAGACAAATTAATACAAAAAAAAGCAGAAGTGAACGCTTTGACAGAAGTGTGCCAGTACCAGTACAGTGATCTAGAAAAAATTGAAAAATTTTCAACAAGTTTGGAAATAAAAAAGAAAAGATAAAGAATTTTAAAATGTGTATAATAGCTAATTGTTATTCACCATCATTTATTTACCTATGAAATGACCATGTGCTTTTAAAGAATCACAGTGTCAACACTTTATATGTATTACACAGAAAGTAAGAGGGTGCTGAAACCGCAGAAGCATCTACAGCTGCCTGCAACTGTACCTATATAGTAGACTAAGAAGTAGCTGGAGGTCATGAAGTGAACAGACAGTGGAAATACAAGCTAGGAGTTTTTAATAAAGTGGACGCTTTTGGAGTAAGCAGGCAAATAAGGCACCTCACTTTTTCCCTGCACTGCAAAAATGGTATATTGTTAAGTGAAATGATCTTAAATCTAGTCGAGGTATCTAATTTCCCATTTAGAGATGGTGTGCACTTATTATAAGATTATTTAGCTTATTTCTAGGCATTTTTCACTTGTTTTCAGTAATTTTATTAAGTAAAATGATCTCACTATAGTGGCAGATAATTTTTCCTGGTTTGAAGCACATTTGTTAAAGCAAGCACAATTATCTTCCAACATAGTGAGATAATTTTACTTAATCAAAACAAGTAAAAAATGTCTAGAAATAAGGTAAATAATCTTAAATTAAGTTTCTCAACAGGAGAGAAATTAGATTTATTGACTATATTTAAGATGATTTTACTTGACAACATACCATTTTTTGCAGTGTGCCTCAGATTCAACGTCTTGTATCCAAGAAAACCCTACAAAACTGGTCTCAGGTCAGCATTAGAGTCCATTTCCACTGCCTAAAGAACGCAGAGACTTCCATCAGTAGATTAATACGACTTCAAGCAGCTTTCAGCTTTGTTCTTTGCATTCACCAAAATGAAAAAAAGCAGGAATGTTACAAAATTGGATTGTGGCAATTCTGTCTTTAAAAGGACCTTTTAAATGGGCTGAGAATTTGTGCCTGGATTGTTGGTGATGTTACGTAAAACCTTACACCACTGGCTGTCTTTGCAGTAAGAAGATCTAGTCAGGTTGATGAGTTTTGATATTTTGTGTATGTGTGTTTTGTGGGGATCAAAACTGCAGCTTTTATATGAGAAAGCAGAAGAGGCCACAGCTGATCTGTTGGTTGCTGGGGTTATGATTAGCGTCAGGTTAGGTGGAGTACAGCAGCATTTACAGCACTATGCAAAAAGCAGAGAACACCCTTCATTTATTTCGTTCCAAATCGCTGATTAAGTACATTTATTCCTTTTTCAGCAGGGATATTTTTTCCACACTTACAAAGTTCAGTCTTAGAAGTTGGTTGCACTCTGAGAACACCAGCAGCTTCTCTGTTTGATTTGCAAATGTTGTTCTTTTTTGTCTGTTCCCTTTTATTAATTAAGGGCTTCTTGTCAGCTACACGTCCTTTCAGACTCATAGCGCTGAGTTGTCTTCTCACAGTGGAAGGATGGACAGAAACAACTGGGGATGTTTTCAGATCTGGAGCTTGATTTTCTCCTCTCTCTTTAAGATAAAAGATTTATGCACTGTTTATCTGATGGGGACAGTGTTGGTGGTCTCCCAGGTCTTGCAGGTGTTTGTTAAGAATCCCATTTTCTTTAGATCTTTGAAAAAAATTCTGAGCTTCAGTTTTGGAAACTCCTGTTGTTTCATTTACTGCCTTTGACTTTCTCCCTTATAATGCAGGTTGATCATTTTAATAACTAATCTCCTCAGAAATGTCTCCTGAAAAATTAATATCTTGTACTTAATGGTGTTTTGACTGGAAATTGGATCAATGCAGGGTGGTCTCTGACATTTGCCCAGTACTGTACACAGTAATACGGAAAACATGGAAACACCACACACACACACACACAAACACACAAAAGAGTATGTTTTAATGTATTTTCAGGACAAAATGTTCTGACTATAAGAAAAGCATAGAAAAAATGAGGGACCTATCAGCAAAATTACCCTTTTACAAAAATTTCATGTTTCATTTTTTTTTAAACTGAAAGGACAAACCCAATTCTTTTTGGTTCCGGATGTGATAGTTATGGTCAGATGTAGGCTTTAAATATTTTACTTTAATTAATAATTATTTAGGTATTTAATTTCACTTACGGGTTCCGTCGAAGCGCGTTGCAATAGTATCCAGGAAGGTGTTTTGGGGGGCCAGGAGCCCCTTCATCACCGGCATGGCGCTGGGCTTCCAGAGTTACCACGCTTCCAGAAAACGTTGTTTCTTTTTAAAATTTCTCTCCTTCTCTCACTCCATCCCAAGCCGTGGCTGGCTGGGGGCCATCTGGGCGTCCCCCATAGAGTGAAGGGTTACTCCTTTACTCCTGGAGTCCGAACTGTATTTGCAAATTGGAGTTGGAATGTGGAGTGGAATGAATCAAATTCCAGATGAGTTTAAGAACTGAAGCAACAAACTCAAGTCTCGCTGTTCAAAATCGTCCCAGGACATTTCCTTTATTTCCTTTGGTTTATACCTCCGTTACGGCCTCGTTTTCTACGGTCTCCGCTTCCATCTGTCCTCCATTCATTGGCCAAGTGCTCACCTGTTCTTTCTGCTGCTGCTCCAAATTAACTGCTTTGGGTCTTCAAGAGTTACAGCTGCTTTGCTTTTTTCTCTCTCTGGCTCTCTCTCTCCTTTCTTTATCTCTTTCTTTCTCAAGCAGGGCAGATCTTCACTCTCTCACCTGTGCACTAAAGGTAAATCCGCTGTAGAGTTTCGTGATGCTGAGCGTTTTCCTCTGTTCTCTCTTTTTTCGTAAGCAGCTTCTCTCTGTTTCTCTCTCCTTTTTCCTCTCTCTGTTTCTTTCTCTTCACTGTTGAATAGCTGCTGAAACAGAACAGTTGCTTTCTCTTCTCTCTCCACCCGTCCCTCCCTATCACTCTCTCTCTCTCTCTCTGTCTATCTCTGTCTCTCTCCCCCCCTCCCCTCTCCCTCCATTCCCACACCCACTTTTCATCTACTCCAATGGTGCACGGCCAATGAGACGGAGATACACAAGCGTACACACACGGATTGCAGCTTTGAAGGCACACACACACAGACACACACACTCTCACACACACATATATGTTCTCAATCTCTCTCACACAAACTCTATACACATTAGATTGTGCTTTGAGTGAGTGGCATGAATGAAGCATAGTGCCCATACAGAAATATATAAATGCTGGCATGTTAACATGCAAACACACCCATGCACACACACACACACACACACACACACACACACACACACACACAGTAACTACTGCTGTTTGCGTGGCAACAACTTCCTTGACAACCCACTACCATTCCTCCTGGGTAAACCAGTACTACTACCGAACACAAGGCAAGCAATACACCATTTGCTTCTAATTGATTATATTTATGTAATTTTGCCTACTTCTGTCTATATTCATTTAGTTTCAATTTACTTTTATTTTGATGGCTCTTTCCACAACTAAAATTGTCCCAAAGAAATGCAGGCCACAGCCCCCCTTTTGAACATCACAGAGGGAAAGAGTGCCAAGAAAAACTCCCTAAGATCATGAGGAAGAACCACTGAGAGGAACCAAGACCCAAAAGGAGAGACTCCTTAAGAGCATGAGGAAGAACCACTAAAAGGAGAAGAGACTCAAAAGGAGGAACTCCCTAAGAGCATGAGGAAGAACCACTAAAAGGAGGAACTCCCTAAGAGCATGAGGAAGAACCACTAAAAGGAGGAACTCCCTAAGAGCACAAGGAAGAACCACTGAGAGGAACCAAGACCCAAAAGGAGAAACTCTTTAAAAGCAGGAGGAAGAACCACTGATAGGAACCAGGACTCAAAAGGAGAGACCCTTATTAGCACGATGAAGAACCATTTAGAGCAACCAAGACTCAAAAGGGGGAATTCCCTTAGAGCATGAGGAAGAACCATTTAAAGGAACCAAGACTCAAAAGGGGGAATTCCCTACGAGCATGAGGGAGGACCATTTAAAGGAACCAAGACTCAAAAGGAGAGACCCCCTATGAGCATGAGGAAGAACCATTTAGAGGAACCAAGACTCAAATAGAGAGACTTCCTACGAGCATGAGGAAGAACCACTGAGAGGAACCAAGACTCAAAAGGAGAGACTCCTATGAGCACAAGGAAGAACCAGTAAGAGAAGCCAAGACTCAAAAGGGGGGACTCCCTAAGAGCATGAGGAAGAACCACTGAGAGGAACCAAGACTCAAAAGGAGAGAACACCTACGAGCATGAGGAAGAACCACTGAGAGGAACCAAGACTCAAAAGAAGAGACTCCCTATGAGCATGAGGAAGAACCACTGAGAGGAACCAAGACTCAAAAGAAGAGACTCCCTAAGGGCATGAGGAAGAACCACTAAGAGGAACCAAGACTCAAAACGAGAGAACACCTACGAGCATGAGGAAGAACCACTGAGAGGAACCAAGACTCAAAAGGAGGAACTCCCTAAGAGCATGAGGAAGAAATATCAAGTGGAATCAAGACTCTAAAAGAAAAAACATCTAAGAGCATGAAGAAGAACCAGTGCATGGAAACAAGACTGAATAGGGGAGCCCATCCTCTTCTGGCTTGCACTGGATAATTAAACAGATTAAGATTAAACAGGGGCACTTGCAATACACCAGTGATTCACAGCAATAAAGACCTAGATAGCCTGTAAGCAATGCAAAATTAACAAGTGACACAATTCATGTTTTAATGACTAGCCAGTTCTGATGTGGAAAATGGTATAGTTGGTTACACACACAATCTTTACAAAGACAGCAAAGCTGGCAGTAACTGAAAGTGTTAGAAAATCCCAACACATCCCATCATGCATCTTCAGCTTCACTCTTTACATATGACAGCCATTCCAAGAGAACACATGGGCCCTCACAGTGGCAGGTCAATTAGGGCATAGTCTTTTTTATCATTTCATCCTTGGTCTGTGTACCCAGACTTGTTGGCAACAAGGGCCCTTACAGCATGTGTTGTATGCCCGTTTTTGCTTGCCACGAGCAGAACAAAGTCGATCTTGGGGTCTGGAGGATGATCAGAAACTGGGTGCTCAGTTCTTGTGCATGGATCAAGACCGCTGGTGTGCACCCTGTAGATGTCTGGGATTCTGTGCAAAGAAAGAAACCTAGAATGTTAACCCTTACTCTTTGCCTGGTGTCTCCCACCTGTCCCACCCACCACTGTTGTGAAGGATCACAGACTCCTTAGTAGGTTCTTATGTGCAGTACACTTGTGGCCGAATGCTATTTGCCACACCAAAAGATGTTGCCCCAACTACCACTTAAAGTCCTTGCAGCACTCCTTGCTGAAATGCTTGGGGCACTGGCTTTCTAGCTGCCAGCTGATTGCAAAGGGCAAGACTGTTAAGTGAGTACAATACACCTTCGCACCTAAGCAGCCTTAGACCACCTGCATAGATTATGCCACTCTCTTCTGCATCTGCACTTAGGATGCTTCCTGAACTGAGACCCAAACAGCAGTATTGCTTTTCTGTTCAACCTGAAGCGACAGTGGCAGAAGTCTGGGTAGGTGAGAACTGGAACTGTGACCAGTGCCTGCTACGAGTCATGAAGATTTTCTGGCCCTTGTGTGCTAAGTGACTGGGAAGGCTGGGAATATTTGAGTAGTTCTTTGTAAAAAAAAAAAAAAAACCTTCAGTAATAGAACATCCTGAGGACTGGCCTATACTTGACTGCCTCTGACTTAGCTAGATCTGTTGCCACCCCATCAGCTCCCACAATCTGACCTCCCAAGAAGCTAATCCTCTGCATCAGGTGAGCATTTCTGTGGCCAGAACAACGGGTAGCTGCTCTGGCAACACCTCTGGCATTAACCAAGAGGTCATCCAGACAAAATTTGGGGAATACCAGCCAAAATGCTCCATTAGGCAGTCAAATGTTAGGATGGCGTTACACAATACAAATAGCATGGCATACAATCACCATAGACCCTCTCCTAAGGTGAACGCAGTGTTTGGCTTAGTTTTTGGAGACATTATCACCTGCAGATAACCCATAGATAAAGGTGGCTAAACCATCTGGATTCCTTGATGTGATCTACTGCATTATCAGTGTAATCGCATAAAAGTCTTTGATACACTAATACATAATACACTAACTCCCATCTTTGCAAGAACTACAGGTCTGGCCTAAGGGCTATCTGGGGGCTCCACAACCCTAGTGATAGACAAAATTGATCCCTAGCAGCAAATAAGTCAACAAACTCCTGAGGGGAGGCTGTCAGCTATTGGTTACCAGTTAGGTAGATCCCTCCTTGTCTACAGGCACAATTTATCCACCATTTGGCAGGTCTCTGGTGAGGATGCCCCTGGCTTAGTTGAAGGTGGAAACAACTTTTCCCCTGGCAATGCATATTGCTGAGGCATCTGGGCAGTGTCTCCAGACCAAGGGAATGGTCAGGAGTCAGAGTTCCCTGGTCTCAGGGTTTGACTGCAGTTTTCTGAAGATACCAGTCTTTGTGCTTGCAAGAAGGTTCCTGCAGTAGATCCTGGATAGACTTTCTGTACAAACAATTTTGGATTAACACTGAAGTTCCTGAATCAACATCACATTCACCAATCTATGAGGTATAAAGTAGCCAGTGAGTGGAAGTGAAAGGTAGGGGCTTCTAATAAAGTTTAATTCAAATCACCTTCATTTAACCTGCACTTATTCTATTAAGCACAGCACACAAAATGCATTTACAATGTTCAACAGACGTGAATTCATTTATACTAATTTAATAGTATAAATGAATAATGTGTATTAATAATGAATGTGTCACATAAATAATTTACTCATTTAGTTTTAATTGATAAGCAATTTTATTGATTCATTTATACTTTATTAATAAATCATTCATCATTGAATGCAGCCATTATTTATTCACTTATTAATTGAAGATTTGCTTTGGTGGGGTAGGATCGCCATAAGAAACGAACGCTCCATTGGTTAAGCATCTAGCTGAGCTTTGGATTCTTAATGAAATCGTTTCAATCAGAGGTTCCTAGAGCGCCTGCTCCATTCAAGGCAAACTACTACAATCTCTTTCTCTCTCTCTCTCTCTCTCTCTCTCTCTCTTTGTCCATCATTTCTTGTCCTCATCAAAGCTTTACGGAATGAAAAGCTGCTGGGAACGGATTACGGGGATAAGCAGAAGGAGCGAGACATTAAGCACACAGGCACACACAAACACACACTATAAAAGTCAACAAACCCTGACGGACGGAATGAATACCCTTCCAAAAACCCGAGTGCCTCATCTCCACGAGAGGGAACACGGTGATGAGAATTTCAATTTTGTATTGTATTAATGCTTCATATGCAGATTTACGCTCACTGTGCACTTTACTAAAAATCCCTCTCTTCTGCTTCCATTCATTCCACTTCTGCAGTCATATGCAAAAATGTAGGCGCCCCAGTCAAATTACATGTTTTGTTGATTTTCTAGGTGAAAATAAGTGAACACCTCCTCTACAGAGAACACACTGTAATATGTCATTTTTCTGCTAATTGTAGTGTGCAGTTTCTGTTTATTTGCTAAGTTTAACATATTGGTAAAAATAGCATATAAAATGTTTTTTTAAACGCTGGAGTTATTATAGCCTACAACTGCTAATTCACCCTTCAACTCTGAAGGTTGGCGCCCAGACTGCTGGTCACCATAGCAATGCAGACAACAATCTCGCTTAGCTAGTAGCTAATGAAAGGGCAAAAAGAAAGATAATCTGCAACGAGAAACTGTCAAACACTAAAAAGTTGTACAGCTGAAGTCAGCTTCTCATTTGCCAGCTTCTTGTTTGAATTTTCCTGTTCAACCTTAAACGGTGCAGCAGTTACATTCTGCGTCAGGCACCATTTATGGTGGAACGGGAAAATTCAAACAAGAAGCTGGCGAAT
This sequence comes from Colossoma macropomum, assembly GCF_904425465.1. Lineage (NCBI taxonomy): Eukaryota > Metazoa > Chordata > Actinopteri > Characiformes > Serrasalmidae > Colossoma > Colossoma macropomum. The sequence continues at coordinate 12,129,494 of NW_023494790.1, forward strand.
GAGGAGCTGACTTTAGCCTGTAAAAAAAAGAGACGTTTTACAAGAAACTATTCTACTTTTGCAGAAAAGTTTTCTTCTGGAGATGCAAGAGAATTGGCTATATCTGAGCTTAAGCTTAAAGCAAAGCAAAGTAAGTCTGTGTTTTCATTTATATTACATTTTAGCCTATACTAGTACATTAGCACATACTGAGACACATTTACAGTCAAGATGGTAAAATAAAAATAAAATGTTGTGGCTCCCAGGGTGGTTTGATTTTTGTTGAAGGACAAAATGGCTCTTCTTAACATTTGGGATGCTGACCTCTGGTACGGACTAACACTTAGCATTAGCATGTTAAACCAACTTTGACCAGTGGCAGTTTTTTGTTTTTTTTCTTTCTTACCTTTCAGGGAGCAGCTGAAAAAAAATCGCTGGAGAGCAGTTCAATTCAAAGTAGAAAACTGTCATACAGTTACAAGATCGCCAACCTGTTCAGCAGTTCAGTGGTGTTGTTAGCCAGTTAGCTCCCCAGTATTTTCCAACCTGGTTCACAAAGAAAAAAAGGATAAGCTCCCCTTGGTGGTCAAAGGTGGTATAACATGATAAGTGTTAGCCAATTTTTTCTGCATGCAGTGGTGGAATAATGAATTCTGACACTAGAAAAAGAGTGTTAGCTGCTTTTGGTATGTTAGACAGACAGAAAAAATAATAGAGCAGAAGTTAATAGACTCAAATGCACTTATTAACTTTTGCTTCCAATATTAACAAAACATGTAATTTGACTGGGGCGCCCAAACTTTTGCACTCAACCTTATACCTTACAGGCCCACTACGTAAGTGTATATTTGCACAGTCTTATTACAGTCTGGAATCTGGTTCTGCACACTTTGTCAGCCTCCCTCTACCCCATTCATCATTGGTCAGTCTCTGACCGTAGGATCGCTGTTGACCAAATATTGAATGACTCAGTCAGGTGGAGGAGTGTCATGTTAGATGAGTAAAACTGGCCTTTACACAGGGTGAAATTTCATTTAATTTCCTCTGTTCTTTCCTTTTTTCCTACATTCTCTCCCTTACTTGGAACAGACGACCCTTTCTCTCTCTCTGTCTTTCTGTCTGTCTCTCACTCTCTCTTTATCCATCTTTTCACTCCCCTACCTCTTTCTTTAAGTCTTTTCTCCCCTCCACCTTCTCTCTCTCTCTCCCTCTCTCTCTCTCTCTCTCTCTCTCTCTCTCTCTCTCTCTCTCTCTCTCTCTCTCTCTCTCTTCTCTCCTTCGTCTGGTCACCAACAACAAGTACGAAAAGGTCAGACAGCAATAAGATGGATTGTCCAACATTTACCTTCGTCCACTGAGGGCAGGTATAGTTGAAGGAAAGAGTGGAGGGAACCGCTAAAAGAGAGAAGTTACAGCGGGAGACAGTAAAAGAATGAAGAAAAAAGAAGAGAAGTGAGTAAAATTATGAACTGAAATCAATAATTAATCAAAACCAGAGGCGGACCGTGACTTTCAGTGCAAGGCCTTCAGTTTGGGCCATCAATATCAAAGTAAACAATAAAAAAAATCCACCTTTCCTGTAATGCTCATTTTTGCTAGCTCCCCTCTGGGATTTCTACTAGCATGTTAGCACAAAGCTAACACTGGTGCACATGAACATTTTTGGCTGTTCTGGATGAACATTTGAAGCTTGTTCCATCAAATATTAAACATTTTGTATAATTGATCTGTTGTAAACAAAGATTTTCAGATTGGTTTGTTGTGAAACGGTTCACAGTAGAGAAACTTACCAACTGAGATTTCTTTACAGTGGTGGCGAACCAGGAGTCACAATGTCTACAACACGAGGATAGCCATTTTATTTACTATTCATACATTTTTATAGGCAATGTTGATGATGGTAAAATAGTGTTAAATCTTACACCATAAATACCGTAAACACTATACATAGATTTAATAAAAAATACTTAAGCCAAAAGCCATTTCTTGTAATAATTTTCTGTGATGTAGGCATTAAACTCTAATGAGGCATTAAACTCTTCAGACATCTGGTTCCTATTACCACCACTGTGAACAAAGAAAGGCTCTCCAGCGTGTGATCAAAACTGCACAGTACATCTCAGGAGCAGCGTTCCCCTCACTACAGGACATTTATCACACCAGGGTCATCAGGAGGGCCCACAACATAATCAGGGACAGTACACACCCCCAGCACAGACTCTTCACACTCCTACCTTCAGGCAGACGCTACAGGAGTGTGAAGTCCAGGACTACAAGATTGACGAACAGTTTCTATTCACAGGCCATCAGGCTTGTGAACACGTCACTCACTACCTCTTCCCCCCTCCCACTCTGAACTGGTTTAACTTTTGGCCGACTTTGCACTCAATAACTGCACCTTACATACACTGTACTGCTGCTGTCAGAACACTACTGTTTACATCTGTTACTTGCAACATGCACTTTATGGGCCGCTGCTCTACATACTTGCACATACGCACATGTAACTTTAATTTTTCTATCAACTTTGTACATATAACTGTACTTGTTTACTTTTTTGTTTTGTGTATACTTATTCAGTGTATTTAATATATTCTTATACTTTATATATATATATATATATATATATATATATATATATATATATATATATATTTTCCTATGACAATATTGGTGAATAGAGGAACAGCAAAGTAAGAATTTCATTGTACAGTGTAACTGCCTGTTTCTGCTTTATATGACAATAAAACTCTTGAATCTTGAATTTCACTCTGGACAGTTTCTCAGCCCCTGGACACTTCAGAGAGGGGCTGTTCCAACTTTATTAGCATCACAACCCCCAACTGCAACCTGTAAGTAGCCATGCTGCGTGATTTTATCTACTTTTTGACGGTTGACGCCAGATCATCTTAAATTAAAAGTATCATACTGAGCTAACAACTTAAATTTACTTTGTGTTGTTGTCCAAATCAAAAGCAAGCAGGTATTATAGGTAACGTGCCTGTGTTGCTTCTGTGCGAGCCATTGTGGTGCCTCACTGTAAACCAGCAAATCAGAACAGAGCTCATCAAATTATTCATGGGCCCAACAAAAAATGGAAAACAGCTTGTTTCATTCTAGGGCTAAATCGGTTGTAAATGGTGGGGTAAAACTGTATCTGAGCATTTCTCGCCCTGACCAAAGTCACATACCTTCTATGTAGACATCAGAGGACAATTTAAAATACCGAATATATGCATTCTATGGCACCTTTAAAAAAAAAGGAAATCTAACCAAATTCAGACAATAAAATCAACTGTTACGCCCCTAAAAGAAGCAAAAAAAGAATAGAGCAAGCAAGATGGACAACTAGTCCAAATACGGGAGACGGACAGGATAAGAGAGAATCAACTACTGAATGAATGACACGAAAAGAGAGAAAAAGAAAAGACAGAGTGCTCCATTGGGACTCGTAGAGATACACTCCATCACACACAGGCCAAAAGCGCCTGCCTATTCAGACAGCTTCATTTTTAATGAGCACCCATTGTTCTTCTCTCTTGTAGTGTGTCCTCCTGTTTCTGTCCACTGCTGAGTGGTGCATGCATTACACCTCCCCTCCAGCCCTCATTTCCTCCATCCACCTGGCTGTGGGCCTTATGGCGACCCCTGCTGACCCTTTCTCATTACGCAGAGTGCACAGGTCACTGGAGAGATCACTTTATGGACTGGCTCAGATGACCCGGGTCGGATCAGTTTGTTGGCTATTACTGTAGATCTGTATCTGAGCCAATATCGGACTTGGATGAACAATTGCAAGCTAGAGGTTACATCTTGGGCCACACAGAAACCTGAAACATGCAATAATGAACAATTAAGATGAGTTTTATACGTCATTTTAACTACTATATATGTATGCGCACAGCAGTCATCTATCTAGGGAATTAAAAGATATGACCATTAGGGGGCAGGTCAGGGAAGTAATACCTTACTAGACCATTTTTTCTGATTTTGCATTACACTGTAAACAATGAGCATAACAAATTTACCTTAAGCTCTGTGGTGCTTCTCAAAGTCCATACTTTGGTGACATCAACGACATGCAGACCTATCGGCAGGCCTGGATCATGCAGTGGGTTTTATAGGCACACACCCAGGAGTCATTAGGAGGCCCTCGCAAGCAATTATGAGAAAATCTAAACAGCTGTTTTGGCTCATGTTGGGAACTTCACTAGCAGCACATAGAAAAATGAACTAATTTCAAATCTGTTGTTGTGTTACAGCTGATCATACTGCTGACACTCTCTGTGTCTTTGTTGATTTTCTCTTCCAATCACTGCTTAGCAACCATTCAACTATCTGCCATTACCTCCCTCAAGCTTTCTAGTCCTTAGCTAGCATTGCTTTGAATGTACTTTGAATTTCAAGCTTCAAATATTCGAAAGATATGCCTAGAGGATCTGTGAAAGTGAGAGCAGACACTTTGACAGAGTAGAGGACGCCCATTTCCAAAACCAAATATAAATGAAAGCCACCAGAGTTAGAGACAAAATGTTACATTGCTCTTGTTGATAGTGATTGCGAACTGTCTACTTCTGCACATAAGGTCATCAGAGGTAAGACATAAATGAAAAAAAAAAAAATCCACACCCACCATGTCAGGGCAGGGTGCTTTAGTTGAGGATGCTTCACGATTTTGGTTTTCACTTTTCACTTCTTTATTATGCACATTTCAGCTGTCTGATTTTAATTAATGTCATGTTCACTGGGGTAAATGTTTTGCTTGTCAAGAGCAAACACATGCTTTATAGGAAACATTGCATTGGTTATTGGGTTTGTTGTATTAACCTATGCTCTCATCAATGTGTGCATCTTGCTATTGTTTTGTCTTGAATTGGAAAACAAAATAAGTTTATAGTGGTGACATACCTGGTGGCATAGCCATCATTTTACCTGCTTCTGATCACCCAAAAAGATAGCTGAGTAGGGGCCCACCAAACATTTATGCCCAGGGCAAGAGACCTCAATGTGTGCATTAGGGACAAACTTGTGCGACATGCAGCTAAATTTCTGATCTGAAGTTTCTAAATTCAGACTACAAGCATAATTAAATTAATGTACAAATGTATTACTCAAATCTGAAACCATCCACTTTGATTGGTCATCGCCTGTATTTCATGGTATTTTAACAGGCTCCTGCTGCATCAATGTGGTCCTCGCAGTAAGGGCGCATGAAAGGACGGTTAGAGGGTGCACACCTGAGCACCCCTTTGAACAGCAAAATGAGAAATGGGACACCCTACAGTCTTGTTATCCATGCACATGCAATTGTGGACTGCAGGAAGGTGACTGGGCCTATGTTAGTGTTCATCTTAAGAAGATGGCAGAAACAGATGGCAGAAGTGGCCGTTCAGTCTGCTGCTGACATCACATCATATTGCAGTATACTGACTCTACTGTTTTAGTTAAGCTTAATCTTGTAGATGTATGCAAAACCACCGCTCCTTCTGACCACATGTATAATATAGTTTTTTAACCCCCAATTTTCTCTCCAATTTCATTGGCAATTCTACCCGATAGTTAAGCCTCCTCCATTACACAGTTACACATTAGCACATGCTTCCTCCAAGACATGTGAAGCGCCGTCACAACTTTTTCAAACCGCTGCTAACGTAACATCATTGGACATGATCGATGATTGAGCCAACAGTTACCAAGGAATTAGTCTGAGGAATTAGTTTGAGCCAATCATTCAGGTTGCCGCTTCATAGTTAATTTGCATAAAGTTGAAAAACATCAACTCAACTTGTTGCCTGTTGCTAAATTGCGGCTACAAATCTGCAACTCCTATAGAAAATGAATTAAATGAATGAAATTGCCTGTCGCATGCTGATGTGAACGTACAGTTAGACAGTTGCCCTCAGGCCTACGCATAGCTAACATAAAGTTATGTTTATGTAAATGAGCTGCTCGTGAAAGAGGTCTAAATCACAACTGATGTTACAAAAAAATCTTCTGCACACTGTATACAATTAGAAATTTCCACCACAGAGGTCAAAAGGGTCATAACCTTTTGTTGCGTTCTTTCAGTTAGAGACAACTTGTTTATATCTATGTATTTAAAAAATTGTCTTTCAATGCCACATTTGTAATGGTTGTTATTAATTTAATAAAGTTAATGTTATATTTAATCTACCATCCTTTATTTTTTTGGCATGTTTTTTTTTTTTCTCATTTTTAGACGAGAAAGACCTTAAGGAATGGACTTGTAACTCATTTACTCATGTTTAGCAAGCTGGAGATTCTCCACAAGAGGGGTGCTGTTTTCACTTAAGTAGCTGATTTGCATCATTTTGTGTCCTTGTTTTAAAACTGAAACAAAAAGAAAAAAGTGCACACTCAAACCTATTGATACAGAATGTCAAATGTAAATATAATTAATTACTTGACGAAGTAAAAGTGTAATTCTTTTAATAACATTGGAACAGCATATACAAGATAAAAGTAATAACTTAAGATTTAGGTTCAAGTAATTGGAAGTTTTTTCAATGTAACACTGCATTTTCTTTTTCTTCAATGAGGAGAGAGAGAGAGAGAGAGAGAGATAAAGTGAGCTCCATTCTTAAATCCCGGATCTGCATGATTGTATCAGCTCATCTCATACCCACAGTGCATTGCTGTTGGCAGCTGTGCTGTCTTAAATCCTCTGGGTCATTCTAGGGCTTCAGATGGCAAACAAACATCACTCGAACCTTCAGAACTCCCTGCTGGCTAAACAACTCCACACGGTCAAGATGAATCCTTTAGAACAATTGGAAGAGTGAAGCCCAATACTTTATTAATAGCACAGAGCAACAAGAAAACAAGATGCAGGAGAAAGAGCTAATGTGAATGAAGAACGAACTGAGGTTTGGAGATTAAAAATCATGTCTTTCGGTCATCAGAGGTCTTACAGGGAACAATGAGGAGCAGATTTTTCAGCTTTTTTTTAGCTAATTAGCTGACTTAACAAACTTTGTTAGTCAGAGTATATAACACATCAACTTTTTAACTCCTTAAAATCCCAGGCTTATTACTAGGGCTCATTATTTAGTAACTACAGGAACTTCACTGCAAACTGGCTGAGCTATTCTTAGGTCATAGAAGTGTGTAGTAAAACTTTGTTCCCTGGCCATTTAAGGGGTTAAATAATTTGTCTGGTTTAAGTGTGATGCACTAGTTAATTAACCTTTTGCTTGCTAACTAGCAAGTCATCAGAATAAAGTAACGAACTGGAGATGGCGTAAGGATAAATGGTGATGTATGGACATTACTCTTATTTTAATCTTGAAGAAATATGACTGAGGCAACATTGGAACATAAAATTATTTCCCATGAAAAATTCAATGAGGGAACATAGGACCCTACGAATATAGGGCTTTTCTAAAATTTTCTAAAAAAAAATAAATAAATAAAAAAGGAAACCCAGGGACCAGGAAACAGGATTGTTATCTAGAAATTTAAATGAGAGAATAAAAGGCCTGGGAGAACACAGAACCCTTGAAACGTAGGAATGACCCTGTATAGTTCCCAGTCGGTCCAATGCAGCTTGGGCACATTTTCTAGTCAGTATAGTGGCTTCTCTTGCAATGGTGCAGACGGATTTGGGTTAAAAACCTGCAAGAGGGCGACTTTATCGCGGACCTCAACCCAGTTTTCATTTCAGTAAAACAGAGCAAAACAGGGACAAAACTAGTGAGTTTTTGAAACTGAACTGGCCTGTGCATTGAGCTACACTTGCGCATGTTATACAGAGCTCTAACCCTGTACTGTATGAGACAAGTTTTTTATCTTTGCTTGTGGTAGTACATTTAGAAGAGGTCATTTTTGCGAAGGCTTTGTCTAATCACACAAAGCCACTAGAATAGAACCAACGATGTCAAGCCTCTTCAGAAATGGGGCGCTGCTAAAAATATTAGCCCACTTAGAGCTGAGAGCAGAACAGAGGCACAAGCCACTACAAAAGAACAATAGCAGAGGCCACAGCAGTTCATGGAACAATTGAGTTTTTCACCCTGCTGAAAAAAAAACCAGCACAAGCTGGTCTAGTGCTGATCTAGTGCTGGTTTAAGCTGGTCACCTGTTTGACCAGCATGGCAGCACCCAAAACACAGCAATGCTGGTCTATGCTGGCTTTCTAGCAGGGTAGTGCCTTATCTTCTAACCCATAAGTCAAGTCTCAGTATGTGTTCTAATTAAAACCTCAAAATGCTTCGGCTAAACATTTAGTTTTGCTGAGTAGGTAGTATAATAGTTCAACTGAAATAACTCAAATTCAAACCAGACATTCTTTAGTAAACAATCCACATTACATCATTTGCCCACATACAGAGCGTTTTCACCCTCCAGTGGTCTTCAACATAGATTCACAAAGAGCAACGCGTTTGGGAAAGCCACAAGTTTGATTATGTCGCCCTCTGCTGGTACAATAGCGCTGTCACATAAACAGACAATCAGTCATTTAGAGTGATTTTTTGGGAAATGCACCGTTTTAAATTAACTTACCCCAGCGGTGGTGATAGGAACCAGACGTCTGACGTTTTTAGTGCCTCTTAAAGATCCCTTGCAGAATATTATTACATTAGATGGTTACAAATACTTGGCCTTATGCCTGAGACACTGTTTTACAATCGTTTTGAGATGAAGTTTTGGTCTAAAATGGGTTTTTGGCGGAGGGATACACGCAGGGCGTTCTAAGGCAAAAACAGTCCGCAAAGATAAACGATTTTTTAGATTTACTACTATTTCATTTTCATCACCATTACATATAAAAACTCAGACACGTGTTTGTTCGCTGTTTGTTTTGGCTAGTAAGTAAAATGTATGTATTTGCATTGTGGACAATGAATGACTCAATGACTGCTTACATCTCAACTACCGAATTATACAGAAATGTTTAAATATATGTAGAAATTTCCATTTAAATTGTCTTCTCTGCCTAGTTTGTGTGAGGGTGTACGGAATGGAGAAAACAACCTGTGATCAACACAATATAAACAAGATTTACCAGCTTTTGAGCTCCCATAAATGCTCAAATGATATAATTTACTCTCCATTATGTGCTGAAATACATTGGAATGACGTGGAGAGTGGCAAAAGTCAAGGACGCAGATAAGGTATTACATTTTTCTTACATACTTTTAAATGAAATAGATGTATGTAGTGTTAATGTAGAAACAGATATATTTGAGAGCATGTTTGAGCAAAGGTTTGGTGCTTTTATTTAGTAATATTTGAAACTGAATTTCAATATATATTTTTTATATATATCAAGTCTCTGCTAAACCACGCTCAACCAGTTAAAGTCATGCTCACTTAATTAAAGTAACAATAATTTTACTTGACTAAAATTTGAAGCTACTCTACCTAACCTTACCTAGCTTGCTCACTTTCTAGTCCACTAATGAATTTTATACTGTGTAGTTTTTGTATTAGAATGTTCTAATATTCGTTATTTAACACTAAGTTTTTTTGCTTGGTTGTGTTGTTTTTTTTTATTTTTTTTTTTTTGGTGGGGTGTTGCATTTATTTCTGCTTGAATTCCCACTTCGTTTACTTTAGTAAAAGCATTATTTTATGCTACTCTAGCCACTTTAGCTTGCTAATGTGCTGACCTTTTTGTGTCTGCTACTTTCTCTTTGGCTTGAATCACAATTTAACTGAAGTTACGTTTATTTTGCTGTGGGGTTTGGGCTGTTCCGCTTGCCCCTGTTCACTACCTAGCTAGCTAGTGTACAGGGTACAGTGAACAGTGTGCGATTGGGACGAAGCCGCTCCGTCACAGATCACCCGAGCTCTTCGTATCCGGATGTGAGTCGGAAGCGAAGCGAAGGCCCGAATAAACGCTGAGAGCCGTCATGTTTTGACAGGGAAGGAGCAGAGAGAGAGCAGACGAGGACGCGGACACCTGCTACTGCTTAAACGACACATAAACACATCGCCGAGGTGAGCGGCTCTGCAGGAGTCCAAACCGCGAGCCTTAGCTGAATAGCTCGAGCCGGCTCGCGCCTTCCTCGAGAGTACGCTTAGCACGCTAGCAAACGTTAGCTGCGTTAGCGAGCGATGACAGCCGTAAACCGACACAGTTAAGCTGTCAGCTCTCCCATATGACGAATTTACGCCGTAGTTAGTACATTCAGCAGAAATGTTGTAGGTTAATATATTTCGTGGAGTTGCTGTTGGTGACCCAGCGAAGAAGCCTGGCTAGTTACAGAAAGCGAGCTAAGCTAAGCTAACTGGTTAGCGCCTCAGGAATGAGAAGTAACTTAACGCCGAGTCATATCGAGTCATCTGAAACAGTTGTGGAGGAAACAAATTTCACTGAGGCTCGTTGTGCCGTTTTCTTCTTTCATATTTAAATAGTAGATAAGTATTGTTAGAACACAAAGTGTCTAACACGCAGTGTATAATTGTTGACGGTTAAAGGGCAAGTCCACTGTTTTTTTGAAATTTGTACATAGCCGTTAAATGGTTAAGATGTAAACAAAGTCGTCCAGAGTGATGCGGTGCGAAATATTCAGTTCTAGAGGAACAACGCACAGAGTCAGAATTGTTCACAGTGGTGGTGAGAGGAGCCAGACGTCCACCTTTAAAAGCTCCCTCACAGAAAAGTATGACATGAAGTGGTTATGAATACGCTGACTGATGTCTGAGACATTGTTTTATGATTTATGATTATGTTTTGTGTCTAAGATTTGGTTTAAACTCTATTTTAATCCATTTATTTTACTCCACTCATTGCAAAGGAGTACATACCACAGCGCTGTGAGGCAAATAGTCCCCGAAAGAAAACATTATTTTCCAATATTTAGCTATTTTACCATCATCAACATTACATATGTAAATTCAGAAGACGCATAAAGGCTCACTTATGGTTTTGGATAGTAAATAAAATGGCTTATATTTAAAAGTGTGTATGCATATATATGTGTGTGTGTGTGTGTGTGTGTATATATATATATATAAATAAAAGGACAGGTTTCAGGTAAGGCAGCTCAACTCTTTCTCTTATTTTAGTTTGGTAACTTGGTTTGGAGGCATTTCAACTGAGTTAAATCGGTTTAGGGAAGTTCCTTCATGTCATGGGCTGTTAATGAGTCACAGCTTTTGTCTCACGTTTAGTGCTTTCGTTTTTCATCTTAACGGTGTAAAGGTGCACAGTAATCTTCTTCAGTTCCTCAATAATACATGAATACAGGAGGAAAAAGAGCCTGGCAAAAGCTTGACCGACAGCAGAAAACGTTAATTGTATCAATATATGCTGCCCTCAGATCTGTGACTACATGTAATTCTACTGATTTTTATCTGCGTTGTGCCACAGTTTCCTGTAATCATGCTTATTTGTTGTTATGTGTTATTTCAACCTAACCTAGATACTTAGGGCTATCTCTGTTGACAAGACCATTACTGTTTCGTAGGCCCTCACAAGGGAAAGAGTAGTTCATCTTGGTGTCTGTATACCTTTTTCCACTTTCATGACCGCTAGTCCTCTATAAGGCAAGGAACAAAACTATTTCTCGGGAAAGGTCTATATTTCCCAACTAGATGGCAGATTTACACAGTTGTTGGGAAACGTGTAGACTGTGTGTCTCTGAACCTAAATGTTTCCCAGATCGGGCCAGTAAGTTACATCTTTCTAAAGAGGAATTGATAAATCTCCTGGTAAGTGTGGTTGGGGACTGCGGAAACATACCTTCTCGTCCAGTAGGTCATGCTGCAAACTGTAAGTTGTAGCTTGTGCGTCTTCTTGTTCATTTTGCCACCTGGGAGGTCAATATTTGGCCTATTTGGACTGCTGGCTTTGCAAAAGCAGAGTTGTAGGCCGATGCCAATGTCCGTTTTTTTTCATGTGTGCATCTGCCGATGGCAGTATCGAAAGGCAAATATTCATGAAACATAGAAACTGGGACTGCATCTACCTGAATTGACATTACGCACAGATATAAAATGTATGTCTATTAGAGTTACAAATGCAGCACAACGAATAAAATGCAAACATTTTTGTATAGTAGCGCAGCGTCACCTAAAAGATCTACTTTTGGAGCACAATAAAAACATGTTTGAATGTCTGTTTGACACATCATTCAAATCCAAACATCTGTCCAGTGATGCTATTTTATAACTTGTTTTTTCACATTATCTGCCAGTATCAATACACCAATATTATTGTGAGCTCCTACTAATTTTTGTTAGTTTTGTGGATATCTAATTTTAAATGCTGGTCACGTTTATTCATATAACACTTGTTCTGTATTGTATTTATAAATAATTTATTGGTCAGTAATAAGTTATGTCCATGTAACTAAATGTGATATCTGTAGTACATTGAGTTGTCTGAATCGTTGCCTTTTTTTCTCCTCTTGTTTAGGGACGTCAAGCCTGCCTTGGGACCAGACGGTTTAACCTGACCAGTCGTAACTCAGGACCTCCAGTCTTTCGTCTCTTCTTTCTGTCCCTGTGGCCTGTGGCCCAGGTTTGAGCACCTCGCCCCAGCAGAGAATCTTTGTGGCACTATGGCGGGTCGACCCAATGGGCCGGCCGCAGGGAATAAAATCTGCCAGTTTAAACTAGTTCTTCTTGGAGAATCGGCAGTGGGCAAGTCCAGCCTTGTCCTGCGATTTGTCAAAGGACAGTTCCATGAGTACCAGGAGAGCACAATTGGAGGTGAGTGGCTGCCTGGATTGGCTCTCTGTGTGTGAAACGTTGTGTTGAACTCTGTATTGAGCTGCTAGTAAGCAATGAGGGGTGAAAGGGGAGGGGTGAGAAGCCCTTGCTGTGAAAGCACTCCACACCTCTCCATAAAGATGGCCGTGCGGAAATAAAGCTGACGGCACAGCTGCGCCTTTCTTCATAGCAGTAAAATTGCCACAATAAAAACACTTGCTCACTCGCCTTCAAAGATTTGCTGCCAGTTTCTATTGTATGCATTTTCATCAAAATATTTTCTTTCAGTGTTAAAAAATGCTTAGGGTGGAAATTGCATTTTATGGCTGCTGTGGGAAAAAAGGGTTTAAAAAAGTTGACTGTTATCAATCCCAAGCATCATTTCAAACAGTTAAATATTTCAGCAAGCTTGCCTCACCATTAGAAACATGTTAAGCAATTACATATTTTTATTTGTTAATATTTGCACCTGTACAGGAAAAGCTGTTGAGGGAATGCTTGCAGTTGTGCTGCAAGTAACTATTAGTACTTTTTTACTGTTTTTTTTTTTTTTTAGTAAAGGAGTGCTTACAGTAACGTGTTCTTAATCAAAAGAATGCGAGTAGGGTATGCAAATACTATTATTACTATTATATACTGCCGAATGAACATGATCATTTGTTGCATTTTACATCATCACAATATCCAACTATTTTATTGCACACTTTGTCCATAGCGTGCCGCCTTACAAAGCCTGGACTAAGGGTGAGCAATATGACCAAAATTGTATCACAACACTAAAAAAACACAACACATTGCCTGGATTCCATTTTCACTTTTCACCCAAAATGGAGTATTTCATGCAGTCAGGTGCAATCCAAACATGATACAGTCACCAAAAACACATGTCTATGTAAGGTGTAAACAGGTCCTTAGAGACGTTTTAGCAGTGCTCAATGTGATTTCTTTTTGTTTTTATGTAATTATGTAATTTGTGAACAAGTTGGAGCGAGCAAACTGCACCAGCAAAGTCAGCATTTTTTTTAAAAGTAAATATTTAAGGAAGAACCGAAAGAAAAATATGATTGCTAACATTTGTAAAATAAAATAAACCTGCTCTGTTACTATGCAATTTATGTAGTTGCTACAGTGTAGTTGTTGTTGTTGTTGTTGTTGTTTTTACTGTGCAGTGATTGTTGCACTCTATAATTGGTCTAAGTGTGTCTTTTTTTAATGATGCATGTAGTTGTTCAGTATTCTAGAAATCTCCCTCCACCCTCCCTCCAAAATACAGTAGAAATGCCAGAGAACCTGATATTCTACTCCCATGTTACCATTAGTGTCACTGGCTTTGCTTAAGCTAACAAGTTCACCTTGCAGGAAATAAGTCCCGTATGTTAGCGATGTTGGGAGGGGTGAACGTTGTGGCTTTGAAATTTGATTTAATTACCGAAAGACATACCATGGCTAATGTGACTGGAAGTAAAATGCAGTGTTTATGAAGAGCACATATTTATTATGAAGTGGGTATTACTGTGCATAAAATGAAATGTACAATAGTTAAAATGCACACTAATGTGAGGTTTTTTTCCTCTATGTCTAGCTGCGTTCCTCACACAGACAGTATGCTTGGATGATACGACAGTAAAGTTTGAGATTTGGGATACTGCTGGGCAGGAGCGATACCACAGTTTGGCCCCCATGTACTACAGAGGAGCTCAGGCTGCCATTATAGTCTACGATATTACTAATACAGTAAGAGAATACTCTCTCACTCTTACTCATACACACTGGATTACTAATACAGTACAGTAAAACAACACACTCATACATACCTTACACTACTGAAGTGCTGGGTCATATCTTTAATGCATTTGTATTGACTGGATGTATACATGGATACTGGGTCAGCATCTGTTACAAAATATGCAGATTGCAAAGTTATGACTCAAGGTGAAATAGTTAAACAGAATAATAATATAGGTCAAAACAACATTAATTGTTCACCCATGTGTTCTTAATATGCTGCAATATTATTGCTGTTTCAATACAATAGCAATATTATATGTATTTTGTGGAGCTCTGATGCACCCTTAGATATGTGGACTGCAGGTTGAAATGGGTTGGTAGATGTATCATGGGTAACCAGAATAATGTTCCAAGTCTTTCCTGTACACTACAGAAAGTGATGGGGTGATGTGGCTATTATTTTTTTATTTAAGAAAAATTTTATAATGTTTTTAAAATACTCATATGATCCACATAGCAATTCTGAAAGATTGCAGTACACCACAAAAACGAGTAGGTGGCAAAATGGTTTTATTTGTTTCATTATACTATTAAAGAAGAACCTGTTTGTTGTACAGACAACGCTGTACCGGCAAAGCGAGAAAAACTCACAATTGTAGAATTATGCAATTAAATAAATAGAAGATAGATTAATTGATTACAGAAATAATTGTTAGTAGCATAGGTATTGCAGATAACGTAATAACGACACATTCCTTTGTTGCTGTGTATTCAGGACACATTTACGCGAGCTAAGAACTGGGTGAAGGAGCTGCAGCGGCAGGCCAGTCCAAACATCGTCATTGCTCTGTCCGGGAACAAAGCCGATCTGGCCAATAAGAGAGCAGTCGACTTCCAGGTGTGTGTGTGTGTGTGTGTGTGTGTGTGTGTGTGTGTGTGTCAGTAGCTGGGGTTTATCTTACCTCAGCAATTTAATTTGATTATGATTCTTTTGGAAACTGTTCAGTGCATCGTGAAGCCTTACATTTCACTGTGATTTGAGTTTGATCTGATTATTTTGGTACAGTTCAGAATTATTTTTTAAAAAACACTGGAATAACACAAATGTGATGGAGGAACTAGTCACACAGTAGGGACAATAAAAACAACACATCTGGATTTTCTTTTGTGTGGAGAGGGATGTGGATCTTTGATAAGAAAATAGCTGCAAAAGTTTATTTTGGACCATAAATGAACGCAAACTTTAAGTGTTATTATACTTGACTATGAATTGCCATCTTCAGATGCATTTTGTACCCCTCTCATGACCTGTTTGTTTGATTGACTGAAGCACAAATAATGCTGTTCAGATCCAAACCAAGGTCATAGACTGCTTGTCTGCTTTATGATGATCTGTTTAACATGTGGATCTATAACCCTGAACAGGAGGCTCAGGAATATGCTGATGAAAACAGCCTGCTGTTCATGGAAACCTCCGCCAAAACTGCAATGAACGTCAATGAGATCTTCATGGCCATTGGTAAAGCACAGTCTTAACGTCTCAAAGTCTTAGAACTGGTTTTAGATGAGTATGTAAGTGCCAATTAAAATAAATATTACAAAAAATAAGCTGATACATTTTTTTAAAAATAGCTGCAAATGCCTGTGTTTTCATTAGAGAAATGGGAAGTATGTGCTTTTATACATTATCATGTGCAAGACAAATGTTATGGGATCATTTTAGTGCTTATTTAAATTGAAATAAATTTTTCTTTGAGTACTTACTCTTACTTAAAATGAGTTAATGAAGAGAAATGTGCTCAGAAATAACAGATAAATATTAGTTATTGTGTTATTGACCTTAGCTTCACTGTTAGTGTGTTTGACAGTTGTTTGTCATGTTGATGCAGTGAATGAATGGTAACAGGTGCTTCTCTTCCTGTAGCTAAGAAGCTGCCGAAGAACGAGCCTCAGGGTGGTGGAGGGGCGAGTGGGCGGGGCCGGACCGGTGTGGATCTGCAAGAATCCGCCCCTCAGGCCTCCACTAGCAAGTGCTGCGGAAATTAACTCATCAAACAATCACCTCAAAGGGTCCAAAACAACATAACCTTGGAAACAGACAGACCGTTTATTAGAAGGAGAGCAATCGCACTTAAGAGAGATTATTTCTGCAGATTTTTTGTGTTTTTATTTTTTGTTTGTTTGTTTTTTGTTTTGTGTGTTTTTTTTTTTTTATCAAATCAGTTTTGTAAGAATCATAAGCTAGAGGGAGTTCCACAGTGCCTCTCTCTTTCTCTCTTTCTTTTTCGCTCTCTCCCCATGTCTCGAATTCTTATCATTATTTTACGGAAATACTAACATGATTCTGTCTTAATCATTTTAAAGGTCGAGAGATAAATACCTGATATAATGTATGTTTTTTGGTGATGGGTGCATGTAGCATTTTTTTCCTATTTGTATTCTTTTTTTTTTTTCTTTCTTTCATATACCGATCTTCCTTATCAGCACGTAACAGAGACTTGGGGAGGGCAAAAATGAATCTCACACTTCCAAATTTGTGTATTGTTTTGTAAATGAACTAGTATTGTTTTTATTACAACAGCTCCACCTTGGATATATCATGGCATTACTGGGTTTAGATAGCACACGCATATGGGTGTACATCTGATCAGTGTAATTCGTTAACTCCATTGAAGTGCAGTCAGCATTACCACTTACACCTGAAAACATTTTTAGCATCATGTTTTTTTTTCAATCTGTAAGATATTATGGCTTCAAAAGAAGAATAAAAAAGTTAAGGGGACAGATTTACAATTGTGTGCTGTCGTGTAGAAAGAAGGAGTAAGACTGATCTGAAATGTGACCATTCTCTTTGAGTGTGTGTGTGGGTCAACTTATAGATGCTGTTGAATTGTGATGCCTCATCAGGTTGATTTTCCCCTTAGATACTCCAGAAGGCCACAATACGCAAATAAGCTTCTATCAGATCAATGAGTTACTTTTTTACATGCTCATAGGGCTGTCACAATCATAACATTTTAGCTATTAATTTTCATAAATAATTGCGATTGATGTTTTAATTGTCTTGTTTACTGTACGCAACTATTAAAATGCTAGTCTAAATTAATTAAGCACCTTATCTGCTAGCTATGCTTACTTAGTAGCTAACACTGGTTGTACTGTTGAATCAATACTGTTGTGCATGCACACACACAAACGTCTGCTATTACACAGAATTATTTGTAGAGTTAGGCATGTTCTTCACAAGAATAAAAAAAAAAAGCTCATACGTGCTAAAATGTTTTCTACACAGCCATCCAACAAATAAACATTACTCAGTGCTGCCCTCTAAGCATGTTGGAGCACCAAGTTAGACTTTAAAACTTTATTTTGTGTTCATAAGCCCCATCATGACTGCCTTTCCTGCTATCTATTATTTTACAGTGCCTCCACCCAATCCACCAAACTCATATTGTGTTTGTTGCAGCAGAATATGGCTGTGGAAACGATTGGAGTCAGGCATAAATAATTGTGACCATTTTAAATAACTGCGATTAGGCAACTGTCTAATAATTGTGACAGGCCTACATGCTGGTAACTAATGCTACGTTCAGGTTTTGTCAGAAATTGTGGAATAGCAATTGCACTCATTTGGTCAAGCAAGTCATATTTACAACTGGGAAACTCGGATTCTAGATGATGTGGCATATAACATGACCATCTGGTCATCCATTGGTTAAAGATGATCTACTTGGTGGTAAATGTGAAAAAATATCCGTGCAAATTTTGTCAAATTACATTTTCTAAGAGAAAATAAGTTCTGCACACTTTAATGCACAATTACTGATTATTTGCTAAATATAACATATTGGGGGAAAAAATAAAACAAATGTGCAAAAGTAATGGCAATTTCCCCATATTTTGGAGGAGGTCCCTTGATTAAACTATACATTTTTTCCCTTAATAACAGGAATGTAATACATTTTGATGGAAATGTGTATGCTTAGCAAAACCTTTTCGTCTTCGTAGATAACAAACAAATCAACATTCATAAAACTTGTATTTAAAAGCTGTTTTTTTAAATTGTGGCTGTTTTCAATATTTCAGTATCAGCAAAGCTGCATTTGTGCTGTTTTATCTTGACACGGCCCTCTTTGTGGAGAGGTGTGAATTGTTTTCTCAACAGGACGTTCTCCCCTTTCACCCCTCATTACTCACTAGCAGCTCAACACAGTCACAGCATTTCATGGAGAGTCAACCGTGTTCTGGCTAATCTTATAACAGAGCTACAGGGTAAAATATATTGATCAAAAATATCTGATTCCCATTATGCCTGCAGAATGGCCACTAGAGGGCCTGCTGGCTCATTTTACGATCAGATTTGACCACACACAGCTTTGTTGCATTGCGGTTCAGTGTCGTGTTATTATATTGCAGAGCTTTTTTCCAAGCTAAACAGGAAACCATCATAAGCACAATAAAAACACAAACTGATATGAATGATTGACTTGTTGCAGAGCTGAATGAAATTTGCTGGGAGTATCTTTGCCTATGCGTTCTACATAGACAAACAAGTACATAATCTTCCTGATTACTATCAGTTTTGTGGCTAGCACTACAACATGAAAATGAAATGGACAGCTGCAAAACTCAACTGAACGACAGTTTAACATTTGTAATGTGTGTTTTCACAGGAACAGGGTGACCAGCCCTGTCATTTCTTTTGCCTGTTTTAAGTATTTGTAGCAGACACTAGATGGAGCTAGATACATAATCTGTTAAACCCCCACCCTCCCCCGACCTCTACAGACAAGATTAATTTCTAAGACTGCGAACCTGTAGCCTTTTACTATAAGATTGTATGGATGGTCACAAAATTAATTATTAGCCAGTTGCTCAGGGCCACTTTAACAAAGGTTTTGGTGAATGGCTATAAAAGTACTTATTCTGTTTATTATCTAAGCTGTTTATTTTGTAGATTTATATACACTCTCGGGCAAAAAATGGGCCACGCCCAAAATAAAATGTTTTTACTGATGGTTTTGGGCTGGTCAGAGTTTTCGGCCGATGCTATTGACCAGAGAAAATATATGCAAGTGCTCAAAGCATACACTAGATGGAGCCATACTCTTGCTCGATTCAGAAACCCCTGCTCTCTAGAAATAACACAAGATTAAAGTCTGTCCTTGAGCCTACAAATCTAATAGTTTTCTAGTTTCTCCGCATCACACAACGTGTTACTGAATTTCACTATATAGTTAATTCTGAGCCTTTTCTGGACCATGTATATAATTCAGCAACGTACTCCAAGGGCAAAATGCTTATTAAGCCATATGGCCAAGTGAGTCAGAATCAAGACTCAGCATATTTATTTATAACAGTGTGTATATTTGCTCCAATCCTTCGCACCAAACCTCTAACCTTGTCTAAGTGACATTTTCCAAATTGTCCCACTGTAGGTTTTGTTTGAGTTTAATTTAGATGTGTGAAAGAAATAGTGTCTGCTAACAGGCTAGCAATGTTAAAATGGAAAGTAGGAGTTTTCAGGTAATTTTTCAGGTAAGTCAAATGTCAAACATTTTTCTTCCCCAAACACAAAGCTTATGATTCTACCTGCTTTAATAGTTTGGTTTGCATTTACCTGCTTGATTAGCATTACACAGATAGCATAGAAACAAGCATATGCTGGCCTGCATTGTAGCTTCTGTTGCTAACATTACAGGGCCCGTATCAAAGAAAGACAATTTTTCTTTGCCTTTTTGAAATAAAAGTGCTAAAGTTTCAAAACATTTTGTGCTCTTCAGTCCACATATGACGAAATAGCCTATGTTTAATTCGTTGTTTGTGTGAAGCCATGAAAAAGCATATTGTTTACATATATTTGTGTATTCAGTAGTTTAGCCCTACCCATTCACACTGAAGGTGTAAGGAGCGTTTCAGCCCAGCCTGCTTTTTGAATGAGGCACAATACAGGGCAGCCAATCAAAGCCGAGCTCATGTACATATATCAGTCTTAAACACACAGTAACAGTCTGTTTAAGTCTAAGGGATGAATTAAGATTCTTTTTGATACATAAAACGACACAAACGTCATAACTATACATAAAGAATGAACAATAGAGTGCAAGAAAAAATTAGGATATGGGCCTCTTCATTTTTCTTGTAATTTTTTTCCTTTTACTGAAATATTTATAATTGTCCAACTGTTCTATATCTAAAACGTAACAGGTTATTTTTGTTTACTCTGCTTTTAAGACTTATTTATGTAAACAAACCCTGTTCTGATTGGGACAGTATCTCTGCTACAGACCTTATGCAGTAACAACACTCTGTCACGTATCACAGTGTGAATGGTAAACTCTTGCAGGCTGAATGGCCAAGGATAAACTAGTAGGCTGCATGGTTGGTCATATGGAAATGTGTTCATGGTTGTGACCTCACAAGTTGAAGCTCTATCAACCTTTTATGAACATAGAATGTTACACACCACTTTTCAAGTCAAGTCAAGTCAAGTCAGCTTTATTGTCAATACTACAATATGTACAGGACATACAGAGTATTGAAATTGCGTTACTCTCAGACCCCATGGTGTAGCAATAACATTAAATAGAAAGTAAACAGGAAAAGTGTGAATTTAAATAGACACTAAATAAACACTAAACACTAATCGTAAAAATAAGCACAAATTAAAAAAAAAAACAACAACAAAAAAAAACTTTCATCCCTCTTAGCATTGTTGAATTTGTCTTGTATGACAGCCATATAGAGCATGGATTAACATGGGCGGGGACTTATCTCCTTCAACTTTACATCCTTCTTATATGCACACAAGCACAGTTCTTGCATGTGGGCTCCTTGCCATGAACAAGAGAAAGAGAGAGAGAGAGCGTGCGAGCAAGACAGCCAATGAAAAAGAAATATTGGAGGGCGTTAAAATGCCATTATCTGCAGACACTGGTGGGAGCCCGTAAGGGATGGTGTGTATTTTAGTGTAGCGGATCGTGATGTGAGTGGTTCCTCTTTGTAGGCCGAGTGTCGCAGGATTTGAGTATGCAGGACAAGGTTAACGGGGTAAACGCTGCTGGCAGGCCAGTGGAACACCAGCAGATTTGTCACCGGCGGCCTGCTTTCTGCACAGAAATTCCCAGTTGTAGTGCAGAAGATGAAACCCCAGAATGTAGAGCCATCCTCATACTGACAGGAAAGATTCACCAAATTTTTTAAAGTTCACAAAGTGTACAGGTCAAGTTTATCACTGGGCTTTGACTTGAAATTATTTAAGTATATGTGCAAACTGCATGCCTAAATCATTAACACTCACCTCAGACTTGCTTATTTGGGTTTTGACACTGCAGGACACACTGTTGTCTATAAAAAAGAACAATGTTTGGGCAAAATGCCTGTTTTGCAGATGGCTCTTTTGTCCATTTTTATAGAAAACCCTATTTTTGATATTGTATTTAGACCTAATTACCTGAATATGTAGTTTGGTATGTAAATGACAGGCTGCACTTCTGACTGGTTTGTAGCATTTTTAACTTACTGTTATATACAGAAATGGATAAAAGCACACTGCATAGCTAAAAACAGCCAAATTGAAGTCTAATTTTTGTCCATTTTTATAGATAACAATTATACAGTATCAGAAACCACAAGTCTAGCAAGTCTATTCGAGATTACCCAACCATTTAAGGTCGAGTTTGCACCATGCAAACTGGTGGAGTATAGGCTTTCATTAGCAACACTAGCCGTGTAGCTCCAGTGCAAAACTAAAGAAATAAACTTCAGATGCCAACCATATCTTGGCTGCTTATCCATATTTGAGGTAGGAGGGTAAATCAGATTTTTTTTGGCAAACTTTTACTTTAAAGTGGCTACTTTGGCCACATATACGTAAACAGTGATGCTGTTTTCTTTCCCCAGAGTGACGCCTGCCACATCATGTGTGCACAGTCGTGTTTTAGTGCAGTTGCAGTGAATGGAGTCTGTGTTAGGCTACTTCAGCTTTAGACGTGGCAGCGCAACACAATCTACACATTTACTCCCACACTGAAAGAGCCGTTTATACTGCAGGTTGAGGAGGTTCAAAAATAACTGCAGGCGGAAAAAAGCAAATCAATAACTGAAATAAGCTGCTGAAGCCGAGTACAAGTCATGCCTAAATACTGGCATTGAGAAGAACATGCGTTTTGATATCTTGTTTTTTTAGAGCTTGCCTCAGCCTTGGTTTAATGGAGAAGGAGGAAAATCCTTCTCCATCCATGCAGATTCCACTTTTTGTCGCTGTATTGAGCTGCGCTGGATCTCTCTACTCACTGTTTCTTTCATGAAAATGAATGAACCATATCAAAAACATCTACCGCACAATCTGTTACACAAAATCAGGCTTTTCTGTTACACACTCAGGCTTTTTATGCTTTTATCACTTTTACCCAGAAAGTTAGCTCACTCTCACTAGCAAGCTAGTTACCTCAGCAAGGAACCTCAGAGCTTCATGTGATTTAAAATGGCTGTTTCATATTGAAAATGATGTTTCTAATTTGTTTTAATGTTACGCAGAAGCTTACAGTGAAGAACAACACACAGACGTATGCTGCTCTTATCATCTTTACAATGCATTTGTAGGCTGCAGAAGCTGCAGTCATCCACACAAGCTACATAGCTATCTTAATCTCAGTATCAAGCTAGCTACCTTAGCAAGTAATCAACAAGCTGTGTTTGATTTAAAATTTGCATGGAATGTCTACCCTCCAAATTTTTACGGTCAACAGTTACGTATAAAAACAGATATTTTCATTATTATGTAAAACTGTCATGGACTCATAAAAAACAGAAAGAGAGTCATCGCTGCCCTTCATAGAAGTTTTATGTTGACCATTAGGAAGACGAGTCCACTTTTGGCTCAATGCAACGTAACTGCACAAATGCCAATCTGGCTTTACGATTAAATGAATAGGATGCAGCATGGTGGACTTGCAAGTGGACATCTATCTGTCCATCCATCCATCCATCCATCCATCTATCCCTTCATCCATCCATCCATCCATCATGGACAATTCATGTTACACAAAATAAAAGTAACTAGTCACTATTTTTCACCTGTTGTTATAAGTCCAAGCAAATTAAGACAATTTACGTACAGACTGACAAACTAACATTATAAGAAGCTGACTGCAGGAAAAAAAAAACCTAATTTCTAAATTTTGAAGACGCTAGAGACCAATAGCTTGTTAAAGTCTGTGATAGAGAATGGGAAGGAAATAACAAAGCTAAAATGACTCATCACGCTTCTCTGAAGCAGTTCAGTGTTTTGCCATCTGGTTTCGGACCATTTCTCAGTCCCTTCATTTAGCATGAGCACTAATGACCTTCATTAAAAACAGAATGCTGCTCGAAAACCCACAACCAATCTGTTCTAGCAATTTCAACCTGTTATAAGGGAAAACAGTGGAGCATATGGGACTAAAGCACAGTCAGGCAGTGCTGAAACGATTCTCCTTTACTCAGAACTGTCTTTTCACCCATTTGAGACAGAATGGGATATCTTACATATCAAACAAAGAGCAAAAGAGAATAATCTGTTTCCCTTGGTATTATTTCTCTGGCCACTTTATTAGCAACCCCTCTCTTGTAGCTGGTGTACAGTTAAAACTGTAGCTCTTTTGCTGATGTATAATGTCTGTTAGTCATCCACCAGGCCCTGGACAGAGTAAGGGGAATGCCTGGCACATTTGGAAAACTGTGAAAAGGTCGGTTTTGTGGGTCACAGGATGGTTACTGAGGGAAAAAGACATGCACATTGTTCTGTTGCAAAAATTTGGGCAACCTTAGTCAATAAATTTATAAAACCTTTACACTTCCACATATGTTCATGCAAAATTACTGTTTATTTTCTGAATTTAACATCGGAAAAAATATTTGAAATGTGGCCTGTGTAAAAGTTACATCACGTTTTATTTTTCTAGATAATTTTCGCTTACAATATCAGCAAATAATGGAATTTGACCAGGAGCGCCCAAACTTTTGCATCTTCTAAGCCACTTATCCTATATCTTTTTCTTATCCTTATCCTTTCTTTTCCCGATACTGATACTGAAATCTGACATTTCTTTTTTTAAACTACTAAGCTTTACAATAAGCCATTTTAATTGAAGCATTTCACTTAAAATTAATATATAAAAGTAGGCTGTCATGCTCCAACTCCTCAAACACTCTATTAACCCCACAGGATTTCTGATCAAATCAGTTTGATGCCAATACCTGTCGATGACAATACACCATCTGCAATTACAATAGGTTGGCGTTGTAACAAAACAGACAATGTCTATGAGTGAAAAAAACAGTGGCCTTTTAAATGTATTAATGTTAGTAGTTCAATAGTTATAGTATTGATTAAGATCACTCCTGCCACCTGAAGGTGTCTCATTTACCTCACTCACTTTAGCTATTAGATTATAAGCATTACTTAGCTTAGTAAACATATCATTTGTATGAAATTTCATTTAGAATGACCAAGTTACTAAACAGCACTCAGTTATCTGCCCGTATTCCCACACACTATAGTACATTTTATTATCTATCTATTTTTTAAAGGTAAAATAGATAGATAATAAATTATGCTAGTCAAAACATGTTAGTAAACACAGCTTTGAACATTTTACACCCATTAAATTATAATATTGTTCATTAAAATGTAAAAGGTTTACTTAACTGTAGAAGATGTGTTCCATTAGTGTCAATTCCTAATGTTACACACTGATTTTCAGACTTTGGGACACATTTACTTCAAAACAATGGGATCTAACCTTTCCAGGAGTGGCCAGCCTACCAAAATTTCACCAAGAGCACATTCAACGACTCATCCAGGAGGTCACAAAAGAACCCAGATGAACATCAAAAGAACTACAGGTCGCACTTGCCTCAGTTAAAGGTCGATGTACACGATTCCACAATAAGAAAGATACTCAACAAAAATGGCATCCATGGGAGATTTGCAAGAGAGGAGAGTTCAGGAGAGTTGACCAAAAAGAACACAAAGGCTTGTCTCCCATTTGACAAACAAAAGATGACCCCCAATACTTTTGGGCTAATATTCTGTGGACTGACGAGTCAAAGGTGGAACTTTTTAGAAGACATGAGTCCTGTTAAAGCTAACACTGCATTCCACCATAAGAACATCATACAAGCAGTCTAACATGGTGGTGGTAGTGTGACGGTCTGGGGCTGCTTTACTTCTGCAGGAACTGGATGACTTGTCATAATTGATGGAATCATGAATTCTGCTCTCTATCAGAAAATCCTGAAGGAGAATATTCACCCGTCAGTTTGTGACCTAAGGCCTTGGGTTCACTACACGACTTTTAAAGTCTGAACAGATTATAAAAAGACTTGGCATCTCACACATATTGGGGATCACACACTAAACATTTAGGGATCACACAAACTCTTGCATTTTCCTGTTACTAGGAGACCCAAATAAACAGGGAGCTGCTGCTGCTGCTGTTTTCTCTGCTGTTTGCGCCAACACAGTAAAGAATCTGCAGGTAAACATGTTTAAGTGAGACACACTGATTTAATGTAATCATAATCATAATGTAATTAGTTTGGTATTGGAGTTTTAAACATACATAAACTTGACTATGCTCATTAAAAAGCTTCGCTTCACATGTGAGAGACTTTTCAACTTTACTAGCTATATTTTCTTTTTTCTTACTCTCAGTTTTCATTGGCTGTCGCAGTAATCCGTTCAGATTGAGTCGTTGATCAGTTTACACTAGATTACGCTCAGAGTCAGTTCGATAAAAAGGTAACATGTTTGATCACCTCAACTAGCACAGTCTCTGAAAGACTGAGAATCGAGACTAAAATTGGGGTAAAAGTCACGTGGTGCAACACCTTCTTAAAGCTCAATCACAGTTGGACAATGATCCAAGGCACACAAGCAGGTCCACCTCTGAATGGCTCAAAAAAAAATAATTAATGTAGCTGAATTAAAGCAATTTTGCAAAGAAGAGAGGGCCAAAATTTCTCCACAGCGAAGTAAAAGACTCATCATAACTTATTCCAAACGTTTGATAGCAGTTGTTACTGCAAAAGGTGGCACAACCAGTTATTAGGTTTAGGGCGGCAATTACTTTTCCCATGGGTGATATAGGTTTTAAATAAATCTTTGTCTTCAATAAATGGAATAATCATTTAAAAGCTGTGTTTTTTGTTTACTTGTATTGTCTTTATCATATATTAAAATTAATTGGATAATCTAAAGCATTTAAATGTGACAAATTAGCAAAAATAGATAAAATCGGGTGGGGGCAAATTTTTTTACAGCACTGTAGCAGTAGAGTACATGGCTATCGCCATGAAGACAACCAACTTGACTGTGATTTTGGTGAAATTTGGAGACACGACATGAGAAAGCATATAGAGCATAAAGCAATGATGCAGTCCATTAACCCTCAGACATGTGGGTGTAGCTGCATTTTTATTTCTCATGCTTCTCAGCTCTATCTGAGCCTAGCCTACAGAAAGGGACAGATGGTGCAGAATAATTTTAAAAGACTTAACTGAATGTAAATTCTGTTGAATTAAATAGCCGTATGTGTTTGGAGAGAGAGAGGGACAGGCTAAGAGCTCAGGTCATATAGCAAATAGAGGGAATAGTGACTGCCTGTCATTATTACTCACACACTTTTCACAAAAAGAGCATCTCGTCTGTCGTCTCACGTCACTCTTTCTTTCAACCTCATCACACTCTCTCTCTCTCTTTAAAAACCCAATTTACAAGCTGATTTCACACACTGTGGTGTATAAAATCACACTGTCGGCTTCGGAGTGGGTTGCCGTGGCAACCAGGTAAGTGGGGTTGATTAGGGCATTCTGAGACGCTGCCCAGTCAGCTGCTGTCTTCTGTATGTTTACCACAGAGAAAAAAAATCTTCAATATTCAGATCTTGCCTTTTTAATGGGATAGTTTTCTTCCCATAGCCCAGATGTAGTCATTCAGGTGAGAGTCTGAAGTTTGCTTCTTAAGTTTTGCACTGGAGCTATGAGGCTAATGTAGCTAATTGTAGTTAGCTCTGTGCTAACTACATGCCTAAGCCATCACTTGCTTTCCCCAAGCTGTGTAGAGTTGTTAAAGCAGCACTATGAAGTATTTTTTGTTAAAATTGAAAGAAGTAGAAGGAAAAAATAGACTAAAATGTGGCGTGCATGCACTAAGTCTGTATGTATTAATGCACAGACTCGAAAAGAAGGTCCAGCTTATTGTTCAGATTGCAAATGCAAAGTCAACATGACATGACATGTCTTTCACCAGGATTCACTGAGTTCTCTTTGAATACTTTTTAAACGTACTCACAATCATCAGATTCATCCAGTCAGGGGTCCGAAGCACAACTGATGTTAGAAAATGTTCTTCCACTCATTGCATGAAATTACACATTTCCACCAGAGAGGTCTCCAAATCCCCAAATCTTAAGTAGTGCAGCTTTAGGTCATTTCAAATAGACTTGTTTATGTGTTTCTCAGGGGCAGATTTAGTGACTGTGGTGCTCTAGGTGAAAGATAGTAATGGTAGATTAGTCAAGGCTCCCGCCTGGCACAACAGTCTACACTGCATTGTCAAGTGAACTCATCTTAAATCTAGTCAATATATTTAATATTTCTTATTTTGAGATGTTGTAAGAATACAGGACGATTGAAAAAGATTAATCCGATTTCAAAGCCCCATATTTTTACAACCATGAGGCAACTAGGAACCAATCACATACCAGTTGAAAGAGGGGGTCATAGAGTTTCTGACTTTCAGTGGAAGATGGCTCCCCTTCAGTCTGCGTGGAGATGCGACCCCTGAGCAGAAAGCGTTCTGCGTTCTCCACTTCAATAAGAGTGAATCCGTCGTAACTGTGCAACATCATTTTGAGTGAACCTCCAACAGCTCATCGTTGGTTCCACAACACTGGATGATCTCCGAAATTGGATTGAAAGAGCCGTGAGTACAGTGACACCCGACATGCTCAATGGAGTATGGGATGAATTTGATTATCACGTTGATGTTGTCCGTACAGCTGGAGGAGGTTCATATTGAGCACTTAAAATTACATAATAAACTTTATGCTCACTTAAACCATTTACAATTTACTGCATTGTTCTGTAATGATTTACAAGTGAAATAAATCATTTTGAAATCGGATGAATTTTTTTGAATCACTTGTATTATAAAATTTACTTAATTAAATGAGATTAATCTAGTTAAATAAAATAAACTCACTTTATTGACAGATATTTTGCTTGTTTTAAGAAATAATGCTTGTCTGACAATATAGTAAGTTAATTTGGTACAAAGTAATGAGATTACCACTTTGCGGGATATAATAATAATGTGCAGTTTTACAAATCTAATTAGTAATTATTATCTATCAATACTTTAATGCTTAAATCATGTGCAGTCATGTTGAGCCTGTGCAGCAATCTGTTCTACCCTTGCCTAGTGCAAAAACCACCCCTGTGGTTTCTGACACTGCATGGTGTACTGTCAGTGCAAAACTTAAGAAGCAGCGCTGACTCTACCTAATAAATGATATAAGCAGCTGTTTAGTGCCCCTGCAGCCACCAGGGGCCCCCTAACAACTTCTAGGCTAGTACTGTACCAGATTCTTGAGTGAGGAGGAAAAAATCATCTGGTTAATCACGTTTCAAAAAAGGAGGCACTCATCCATAAGTTATATACAACAGAGAAAAAAAAAGTTAGGAGAAAAAGTTTAAATGGCTTATGCCATTTGTTTTGGCTTGTAGTTGGACAGTAAGAAGTACTGGATCTGGAGTCTGTCTAAAAAACTGGCCCTGGATATCTGTTTACCTGTAAAAATGGACAGAAGTGTGTTACATAGCTAAAATGCCTAGAACTACCATCTTGAAGCTTGTCTGTTATTTTGTCTTTTTAATAGATAACAGTTTGTCATATAATGTCAGAAACCACATAAGCAAGTCTGAGATCAACCTGAAATCAGAATTGACATTTTTACCTTATTAGTTCATGTCCCAGGTCATATTAAGTATCATCATATTAAGTCATCATATCACATTTCATTTTAAAAGTCTAAATTTTTACCCTTAATCTTTGATATTAATATAACTATATATCACTACATTGCTGTGCACCAGTGGGTGGGGCAAATTAATATCATGTCCTTCTCCCACCACCCCCATTGAAAAAAAATACACTAACTCAGATACTGTCTTTCACTCCGAAATTTGTCACAGTGAGGAAGAACAATGCTGTAGGCAGGTAGTTAGCATGATGCTAATCGTTGCGGTATAAGCATTGATTAGTTGTTAGCTATATTAGCCTTGTAGCTCCAGTGCAAAACTAAAGAAGCAAACTTCAGACACCAGTCTTGGCTGTTACCTGTTACATTTAGATTAAGAAGGAAAACTGAGGGTTTCTTTTTTTCATAATTTCCTCTGAACAAAAAAATTAACTACGACAAAGTTCAGAAAAGTATTATTATGACGCAGGCAGCCTACGCACTCCAAATGATTTTGGATCCTTGTAATGTCACTCCTGTCTATTTTCCGTTGGGTGGCCGCTAGCAGCTGTTTAAAAATAACATTTGTCGATTTCTCCTGCAGCCAACTCCTCACCCACTACCCCCTTTACACCTCCGAGTCCGCCGGGCCTTCGTTCTTGCCCCATGCCTCCTCCAGAGGGGCTGTTAGAGGGCAGCGTATTATCTTACAGCCACCCCCACTGACCATGGTTATTGTGTTTTGAGCTATTTTTAGTGTCTCTGCCTTTGGGCCTGCTTGCCAAAGGACTGGAAAGAGAAGGGCATAGCTTAAACTTCAAGTATGTTTCCACAGAGCATCCATCAGAGCACAACGGACAGCTGGACGGCGAGTTTTGTCATGACCCCCCACTTCGCAGAAGCACGCACCCCCCGTCATCACGCCATACGTACATACCCGTCCACCTTTGACCACAGCCTTAAATATTTTAATGAGCTAGCCAACAGGCTTTTTTACTTTAGCCTTGTATGTGTGTGGCCAAGCATTAAACAGTTCATGAAGACCCTCAGGACAATAATGGTAATAATGATTATTATAAAAATATATATATATGTACAGTACTGTGAAATTGTCAGAGACCACCCTTCATTTATTTAATTTCCAGTCAAAACAGCCATTAAGTACAAAATTTTATTTTTTCAGATGATAATTCTGAGGTGATAAAGAAAACAAAAGTTCCCAAAACTGGAGTTCAAAAAATTATTAAAAGATAAAGAGAAAATATGACTCCTTTGAAACCATACAAGACTTGGTAGACCACCAAAACTGTCCCCATCAGATAAACAACAGCTTTCATCTTTGAGAGAGAGGAGAAAATCAAGCTGCTTCAGATCTGGAAAACATCCACAGGTGTTTCTGTCCATCCTTCCACTGTGAGAAAACATCTCAGCCTTATGGGGTGTAGGATGTGTAGCTGTCAAGAAACTCTTACTGAGAAAAGGGAATAGGCAAGAAAGACGAACATCTGTAAATCAAACAAAGAAGCTGCTGGTGTTCTCAGAACAATGAACTGACCACCCCAGAGTCCAGGCCTCAGCATCACTGAATGTGTTTGGGATTGCTTGTAGCGTGAGAAGCTGAACGTTGAAGGTGTGGCAAAATATACCTTCAGATTTCTTTGAAAAACTGAAAGCGAGAGTGTCTTGAAAAGAGTAGACACTGTAAAGGTGAACATACAAAGTATTGAAAAAAATATAGTTAGTTGTTGAAGCTTCTGTGTAATCTGATTTTAGACTAAATTCCAGTCAGACTGTACAGTAAAGCCCAGAGTGCTCACATCCAACATTTTACTTTATTTTACTATCCATAGCATTTGTGTGGTTGAATGTACAAAAACTAGCTGTTTTTTCCCTTCAGGCTGTTTTTGTTACTGTGCTTTTGAGACAGTTATACACTATATGCACAAAAGTATTAGGACACCTACACATTACACCTCCAGGAGCTTTTATGACATCCCATTCTAAATCCATAGGCATTAATTAAGCAATAGAACACGAGAGGGAGTGCGTTATTGCGAAATAACATCACGGCTGTGATTTGGTCGCAGGCACGAGCCGAAGGTGAGTGATGTTATTCGCGATAACACACTCCCTCTTGTGTTCTATTACTTTTATACAACAGTTAAATAGATAAAGTAAGAAATAAGTAAATTGGGCTGTGAACGTGGCATTTAGTATGTTTTAATGTTAGCAATTCCTTCCGCCAAATTATAGTTCCTTAACAAGCAGCTTATTGATTCGTCAGAGTAACGAACTCCGCTCACTCACTGCACAGCCAGCAGTTTGTTCTCCAGCTCCACACAGACCAACTGACAGTTTGGGAATTTAGTGTGGTCTCATCTTCAGAGTCTGACCAAATCGGCTGTCGGTCAAATGTGATCTTAAAAGTATTCATTTTCTGTTTGTGGCAAAGTAAGAAGTAAAAACGTTCAAATGGCTTGAGCGTCTCCTACAGCTGTCAAAGTTGTTGCTTAGCAACAGCGTCTCAGCAGAGTGATACAGTGTTTGTGAAAAAAACGTGGTGTTGTGGTGAAATAACAGCACAGATAGAACACTTCTCAACCAATCAGCTTGTGTGGCCGGAACTAACTGTTGTATAATATGGAGATATGGAGTTGGGCCCCTCCCCCTTTTTACAGTCGACAGGGGCAGATCTAGCAGGACAGACATTTCACAAACTGACTCGTGGCAGAGGTGGCGTCCTATGACAGTACCATGTTGAAAGTCACTGAGCTGATTAGTAGGACCCATTCTACTGCCAGTGTTTGTCTATGGAGACTGCAAGGCTATGTACTTAATTTTATCCACCTGTTAGCAACGGGTGTGGCTGAAACACCTGAACTCAATAAGTAGGAGGGGTGTCCTAATACTTTTGCCCATATAGTGTATATAACTTATGTCTGTTCTGACTGGTTGCACTGTATTGTTCCTCATTCAAAAAGCAGTCCAGGTGTAGTTTCTATATATGGACTCTATAGACTGGGGAATGGATGGTATGTTGTGAAACTAACAAAAATTGAATTAAATTTAAATTTAATTAAAAATAGCTTGTCAGATCAACCTAAAAATGACTTTATATGGTAATACGTAAAATTAACTAGCTTCATTCAACTTTTTGTACATTTTGTATATGAACGATTCTTTCAATCAATTTAATTTCTTGAGTTGAATAAAACTAGTTCAATTGCTTGTTACTACATGAAGTCATGTATTTGATGAGCTATTTTGGCAACGGTTTACTGCAGGGTACTGTTCATAAGCCTATATTACACCTACATAAGTTTGTGGTAACACTTTACTGCAGGGTACTGTTCATAAGCCTATATTACACCTACATAAGCTTGTGGCAATAGTTTACTGCAGGGTACTGTTCATAAGCCTAAATTACACCTACATAAGCTTGTGGTAACACTTTACTGCAGGGTACTGTTTAAAAGGCTACATGACACCTAAGCTTGTCATGACAACTGACATAAACCTAGAAATAACTGTTTATAAATGCTTATTCCAATAGGCATCATCTGTCATAAAGGCTACTATAGCTAACTTTGATCAAAACTGGCAAATGCTATCTTTATAGCAGATTACGCCTATTGGAATAAGCCTTTGTAAATATTTATGTAGGGTTATGTCAGTTGTCATTGACAAGCTTGGTAACACTTTAGTGTAGGGTACCATTCATAAGGCTATATTACTTTTTACAGCATGTGACAATATCCATCCATCCATCATCTAAACCGCTTATCCTTCTGGGTCACGGTGGGGTGCTGGAGCCTATCCCAGCAGTCATTGGGCGGAAGGCAGGATGCACCCTGGACAGGTCGCCAGTCCATCGCAGGGCAGACATACACATTCACACACTCACTTACACCTAGGGGCAATTCAGCATGTCCAATCAGCCTGACTGCATGTTTTTGGACTGTGGGAGGAAACCGGAGTACCCAGAGGAAACCCACGCAGACACGGGGAGAACAGGCAAACTCCACACAGAAATGACCTTGGTTGCCCGGCCGGGAATCGAACCCAGGCCATTCTCGATGTGAGGCGACAGCGCTACCCACTGCACCGCTGCGCCACCGTGCCGCCCCTGTGACAAAATGAAAAGGCCCTGCACACATTATGAGTGAGTGTGTGTGTGTGTGTGTTATTTTAGCTGTCTACCACAGGATATTGTAATTGAAATTAAAAAATGAATATGAGCTTAAAGTGCAGACTTTCAGCTTTATTTCCATATATACATCCAAATCACATGAAACTCTAAGTGGGGTGTGTTTGTGTGTGTGTGTGTATGTGTGTGTGTGCGTGTTTGCGTGTGTGTGTGTGTGTGTGCGCATCCAGACTGCAATAACATGGAGGCTTCCCCGAAACATCTGAGGCCCTCAACACTCCCATCACTCACTTACCAAACTACGGCACCTGTAACCACAACACTGATTTATTTGCCCTGTATATGTCAGGATTGATGTTGGCCACATACCTGCCCCCCCCCCAGCACCACCACACACACCCACCACACACACACACACACACACACTAGTATCCCACTCTGAGAGACCGCTTTCACTTCTTATGCCAGCCTTGTCAGCTTTGAACCTTGCGGACTGCCATGCTATATTTCACATGCTACCTCGTCCTGAAAGACCAGCTGTGGCCTAGAGGAACCATTCATCAGCTTTATGTGCTTGCTGCACTCCAAATGTCACTTAGTCAACACGTCGACAACCTCACAAATGCCATGTGCCGTCAAAACATAAAACATACCAATAAATAAAAATAAACATCCTGTTTTTTCTGTCTTAAATACCAACCTCATCTGTTTTGAGTGGTGGACGACCTGAAGACTCTTCTGAAAGAAACAGAAACCGTTAAAAGTGTTAGTGTCACTAATGGTATTGTGTGTTTTCATGGGTTTAATTTTATGTAATTTTATAATTCTTTGTACATTTTGCTCGAACTGACAGTTAGACAAGAAAAAAAAGAGGAAAAAAACGAATTTCCTCACGCAAGCGCGGGAAACCAAGCGGCGCGCGCGCTCTCTCTCTCTCTCTCCCTGTCGACCGTTGAAAAGTGATGTGGAGTTTCAGTTTAGTTGGCGAGCCGATTCTTTACAACTGCCCATTTCAGCGATTCTGGGGAATCGATTCCGCGAGTCACTGAAGTCAAATCAACTTTATGATCCAACGACGTTCAGTTCAGTGAGTGAGTCTAATATCCCACTCACTAACGGAATCACATAACACAAACGCATGACACATAGCAAGTTCACAGAGTTCGTTCTTTCTTATTTAGTAGCCTATTTGAAGAATTTCTAAGTTTAAACAGTGAAAATTTTTACTAAGATATTTTTACCCATAACGCAGCCGTAGCTCAGACGTTCCCAAAGTCAGTACTGGGAATCTCACACTATGCACATAGTTTGCGTTTTCCTCACTGCTGAACCAGCTCAGGAGGAGTTTCTTCATTAGTTAATGAGTTGTAACAGGTGTGCGAGATGAAGGAAAGCACACTAATGTGCACAGAGTGTGATTTTGGGAGCCATGAATCGGTTTGTCCGACCTACTCTAAAGAACCGATTCTGAAATGAACGATTCTTCGAAGACTCGTATATCGCCGGTACAGTCGTGACAGTGCGATGTGGCCGAATGTCCTTCCCGGGGCAGAAAACGGACTCTCCTCGCCGAGCCAGAGCAGGTAGGAACACAAAACTGCTGTTTTTCCCCTCAGAGCGGGTTTTAGTTCTCCTTTCCGGACAGTGTTGTATCTTATGTTGTTCGTCAGCGTTTGAGCACTGAGTGGGCGATAAGTTGATGTGAAAGTGGGGAAACGCTGGAAAGCCTGAACGCTTTGTGAGTGAAAAAGCTCCGATAAATTGTGGTTCTAGAGCGAGAAATGTTTTATATTTCTTCTGAATGTCGTCTCAGTACAAAAACAGGTCCAGTCCCGGACAGTCTGCTCCTTTTCAGCCCACAAATTACCTCAGAGTAGCGTGTAAGTTTTCCTCACACGAATGTAACAGCTCACTAACTATACTCATTAAAAAAGATGGTTCTTCAGAGGTTCCTGAGTAAATAGAATGGTTCTGTTTAAAACCGTGAGTTCTATATAGAACCATTCCATGCATAAATGGTTCTTTGTATGGTTGATGGTTCTTCAGATTGATGGAGGATGTTGTATATGGTTCTCAATAGAACCTTTTTGAAAATGGTTCTATATAGCACCAAAAAGGGTTCTTTTATTGCTACAACACACTTAAAAAAGATGGTTCTTCAAGGGTTCTTTTGTAAAGAAAATGGCTCTATATAGAACCGTTAAAAACTCAAAGAACGCTTTGCACAATTTAAGGGGTCTTTGCATTGTGAAAGGGTTCTTCGAACTGATTAAGCCTGTGTTTTACATGGTTCTGAATAGAACCTTTTTGAAAAGGGTCCTATATAGCACCAAAAAGGGTTCTTCTATTGTTATGGGCTTGACCAAATATGACCAAATATCCCTCTCTTCTATATAGAACCATCTACAGCACATTCCCCATCAATCTGAAGAACCATTTAGCGATGTGATGGACCCTCTAATCATGCAAAGGGATTTTTCAGTGTCTGTGGTTCTATATAGAACCATTTTCTTTACTAAAGACCTCTTGAAGAACCATCATTTTTAAGAGTGAAGCTTGACATTGTAACAATAGCAGAACCCTTTTTGTTGCTATATAGAACCATTTTCAAAAAGGTTGTATAAAGAACCATATACAGCACATTTTCCATCAATCTAAAGAACGCTTTCACCCAGCAAAGAACCATTTATTCATGAAATGGTTCTATATAGAACTCATGGTTCTAAAAACAAAAATTCCCCTTACTAAGGAACCCTTGAAGAACCATTTTTTAGAGCATATAGCCTGTTTGCCCTCTTTTATCTGAATTTGTCTTCAGGTTTTGGTGAGTGAGCGATCAGTGGCGGAACTGCTCTCTCCGTCCTTCTCTTGCTATTTGATTAACAAGAAAGAATAAAATACGAGGGACTGCTGCACTTATTTTGATATAAAACAAGGTTTAAACTGTATCCAAGGATGAGGGACTTCCTGTGCCTTTATGTGTATCCAGGTTAATTTCTACATAATTAATTTATAAAGATGTAAACAAAGTCATTCGGAGTGGTTTGGTGTGAAATGCTCCATTCTAGAGATGGAGTCAGGTTGCTCACAGTGGTGGTAATAGGAACCAGATGTCCAGAGCATTTAAGGCATCTAAAACCTTCCTCACAGTTAATGTGTGAAGCGGTTACAAGTCCATTGCCTGGTGTCTGAGACACTGTGTTATGATAGTTGTGAATTATGATAACGGCCTAAAATGTATCTTTTTAAATCCGTTCATGGTGGCGTGTATGTCGTAGCTGTCCAAAGAAAAACAAGTATCTCC
Source organism: Colossoma macropomum (assembly GCF_904425465.1). Lineage (NCBI taxonomy): Eukaryota > Metazoa > Chordata > Actinopteri > Characiformes > Serrasalmidae > Colossoma > Colossoma macropomum. The sequence continues at coordinate 12,166,338 of NW_023494790.1, forward strand.
AAAAGGGTAACTTCATAGGAAAGGGCAAAATCGGCCTTAACCTTTAATGTAAGTTAATGTAAACAGATTTTATTCTAACTGATTTTGGAGCGTTTCTCTTGGACCAGTCATCATGAAATTTTCACACAATGTAAAGGAGGAGAACTGCCGAGTTTAAATGACGTAGAAAAATAAAAATGGCCAAAAATAGACAGCGACGATATGCAGGGTGTTACAAGACAAAATATTCCCTTTTTGGCTTATTTTTTAGGATTTTGTACTATTTCACCATTAGCAGCATAACCTAAAATCTCAGAAGACACATGTGGGTTCACTGGCGGTTTTGGATGGTAAATAAAATGTCTATATTTGTGTTGGAGACATTGTGAGCCCCAGTTCCTGTCACCACCGCTGTGAAGAAACTTGAGTCGATAAATTTGTCCACAATGCGCCGTTTCACATCGAACTATTTAATGACTTTGTTTTCATCTTGTTGATGTATTTATTACATTTTTTCTGTCATCCACTGGCTAGCACTTGGTATGTAAAAGGTTAGAACAGAGAAGAAGAACGATTAGAAGAAGGAGAAAAGAAGCATAAATATTTGATTTTTGGTTCTTCTGACATGAAACGTAAGTACATTTATCTAATCAATTCAACCATTCTAGTGTTTTTCATCTGACATGTTTTCTAAACTATCCTCCCTCTGCTGAAATAAACTTCATCAGAATGTATTTATTCCTTTCATAACTAGACAAGAAAGTCCTTTCCACAGAATTTCCCATTTTCGTCACTGACTCTGACACTATAGCCTTCTCTTCAAATACAGCTTTTAAATAAAACATTCCACTGATGGCTCTTTTAGTAAAACCAAAGCCAGTTACTGCAATGCTGTGGATTTATCATTAAAATACATAGAGTCTAAAGCATCATTTACAATCAAAATACCCGTGATACCAGCAAAATCAGTAAATCAGCAGACTGCACTAGAGAGTGTTTATGGATAAATCAACTATCAAACAATCAAACTATCAAAAGCAACAGCCAACTACAATCAAAATGAAACAACAAAAACAACTAAAGCTACAGTCGCTGAGGAGTTCGAACGTGCAGCCACTGCTGCTCTCACTGTGTTCACTCTGTGGAAACTGTGTTCATTTTCATGTTCAGATTCATGTGAACCCTGTAAAATAATGTTAGCAAGTTATTGAAAGTGGGCGCTAAGTCGATGTGAAAGTGGGTAAACACTGAAAAGCCTGAATGCTTTGTGAGGGAAAAAGCTCCAATAAAATGTGGTTCTAGAGCGAGAAATGTCTTATATTCCTCCTGAATATCGTCTCAGTACAAAAACACGTCCGCTACCGGACAGTCTGCTACTTTTCAGTCTACAAATGACCTCAGAGTAGCGTGTAAGTTTTCCTAAGACGGATATAACAGCTCACTAACTAGCTACTTTTTTTAAAAACGGTGATGGTTCTTTAAGGGTTCTTAAGTAATGAGAATGGTTCTGTTTAGAACCATGAGGTCTGTATAGAACAATTCCACGCATAAATGGTTCTTTGGATGGTTAATGGTTCTTCAGATTGATACAGAATGTGTTGTAAGGTAGGGTTCTTTTATTGTTACTAACATCTAAACAATCAAACTAACAAAAGCAACAGCCAACTACAATCAAAATGCAACAACAAAAACAACAAAAGCTACAGTCGCTGAGGAGTTCGAACGTGCAGCCACTGTTGCTCTCACTGTGTTCACTCTGTGGAAACTGTGTTAATTTTCATGTGAACCCTGTGTTCATATTTTGAAAATAATGTTAGCAAATTATTGAAAGTAATAAATACTTGTAAATAAACTTGTTTTGTCCACTCATATGGCTATAAGAAAGTGCACTAGGGATGCAACGGTGCACAGTATATTGTTGAACCATTCTATCTACTATCTGAAATTTCCTTGGAGACTGTCAGCGCTCTGTATGCAAATCTAAACTGGAGAAGAGAGGAGGAACTAAAAACAAATAATCTCTCAGCTCCAACCTGATAATGACGAGCACTAGCGAGACAGAAAGAAGTAAAGTGGTGCTCGTGACTCCTGCAGCCAGTCTTTTAGGTGAACAGCTACTGGTAAATTACCTCAGCTAACCTTACTAGCCTAGCCTTTTTCAGCCTGTATCTTTTAGCTCAAAAACAGCCAATTTGTGAAGAGGTAGGAAACGGATCCCGGGCGTATTAAGTGATGGTGAATGCTTTATTTCATTCAGTTTATATGAATAGAGTGTAAAAATGAACCTGACTATTCTCGGCTCTACCTGCCAGCATTCTACAGCAGTGCTTGCGTGACGCTATGCACAAAGTAATTTGCGAACTCTGTGAAACATCACGGAGAGAAATTGAAAACGAGTTTACAGACACCCTATCTAGCTCTCTTTAATTATTTAAAATAGAGAAGGCAAAGCAGCTACAGGTTGCTTTTTAATTTTAATGTTTTTCTCCTCATGATTTCATACAGTAGAGACAGAAACCAGGCCTAGTCAGTCATGCTGCTATTTTCTGAATGGAAAGTTTTATTTGTCAATAGGCAAAATAAAGAGTTCATTGTTGAAAGGGTGATGCGTTTTTATTTTTTTCTTAAATATAAAGATACCGGAACTGTATCATATCCCAAAAAATCCGATATACATGCAGAACTTTGGGCCCACTGTACTGTTGCATCCCTAAAATGCCCTTGGCCTCATTCGGTGTTTCTCTTTGTTTATTTGCTGTGTTTACTTTTATGCATCTGCAGTTTTCATTGGCTGTTGGTGAGAATCCATTCAGATTGAGTAGTTAACCAGTATATGTTACCAGTCAGGTGGAAAAGATCAAACTGTTTGATACGCTCTGATTGGTCTGAAGCTTAAACAGTACTCAGTTTTCTCTCCAAGGTTTAGTGGTTCTAGTTGCTGAAGTTCCTCTTTAGGCTTGTAATTCACTCTCATTCTTCTGTACAGAGAAATGTTCTTTAATGTTCTTTGGTGGATGAAAGTGTAGAAAGGTGTTAGCTTGAGATACAGTGAGTACCTCCTGAAAAAGAACCCTGCTCTCTTTCCTTCTGTCTTTTTCCCTCTGTCTCCTTTTGTCTTCCCTCTGTCTCTCTGTCTCCTTATGTCTCTCTCTGTCTTGTTCTCTCCCTCTCACCCTCTTTCTCATCCCTCCCTCTCTGTCTCTCTTTCTCTCCCTCTCTATCTCTGTCTCCTTATGTCATTCTCTGTCTCCGATCCCTCGCTCTGTCTCCCTCTGTTTCTCTCTCTTTCTCTTGCTCTCTTCTTCTATTTTTTCTCCTTTTTCTTCCCTTTCCTTGTCATTCTTTCACCTTCTCTCTCTCCCACACTGTCGCTCCCTCCCTTTCTCTCTCTCTGTCTCTCTCTCTCCTTTCCCCTCACTCACTGTTTCTTTTCCTCTCTCTTCCTCTCTCTCTTTCTCTGTCTCTTTCACTCTCTTTCTCTCTGTCATTCTGTCTCTTTCACACTCTGTCATTCTCTCACCTTCTCTTTCTCTTTCTCTTTCTCTCTCTCTCTCTTCCCCTCACTCGCTGTTTCTTTTCCTCTCTCTTCCTGTCTCTCTTTTTTTACTCATTCTCTCACCTTATCTCTCTCTCTCTCTCTCTCTCTCTCTCTCTTTCTATCCCTCTTTTAGCCTTATCTCTCTTACTCTTTCTCTCTTTTCTCTCCCTCTCTCTACCATTCTCCCGTCTTATCTCTCTCTTTCTCTCCTTCTCTGTCACTCTCTTCTCTCTCTCTCAACTCTCTCTATCACTCTCTTCTTCTCTCTGTCATTCTCTTGCCTTATCTCTCTCTATATATCTCTGTCTCTCTATCTCTGTCTCTCTCTCTCTATCTTGCTCAAAGCCCTGGCTGGATTTCAGTATTTGTGTGTGAATGTGAATAGGTGTGTGTGTGTGTGTGTGTGTGTGTGTGTGTGTGTGTATCTCTGGTTCTGTCAGCTGTGAAATTGAGTATGATCAGCTGTAACAGGGTGAATGGAGAGCCTCTGCTGCCTTTGAATCTTCACTGACATTCTGAACAGCGTCAGCAGCTCCACATCTTGCACTCGTTTGCTTTTCACCAACTTTCATCAGAAATTTGCAGACAGCAGACGGATGCTAACTGTCATCCAAAAATGTTGGTTACAGAAAAATTAATGCATAGGTTAATGTTCCGTAATGTTCATATGATGCACTCAGTCATTCCGACAGATTGTAAAGCACTAATGGAAGCGTCCTATTGTTTCATTTCAAAAGCGCTATAATGTTCATATGATCCGCAAAGTCATTCCAATAGATTATAATACACTGCAGGAAGTCTGGGGGCAGTATGACCTCTATTGTTTAATTTAAAAAGGGCTCTGTAGTGCTAGAAATGTCCTCATGGTCCATCTGGTCATTCTGACAGATTGTAATATATTACAGGACGTGTATGGAGAAGTGTGGGTTCTATTGTGTGACAAAACAATTGATCTATATTGCGCTTTATAAACAGCTAGTTCCGGCCACGCAAGCCGATTGATTGACTGATATTTCACCATAACAGCACGTTTTTTTCACAAACACTGTGTCACTCCACTGAGACGCCGTTGCTAAGCAACGACTTTGACCGCTGTAGGAGACATTCAGGCCGTTTGAAAGTTTTTACTTCTTACTTTGTGCACAAACAGAAAATGGATACTTTTAATATTACATTTGACCGACAGCCGATTTGGTCAGACTCTGAAGATGAGACTACACTAAATTCCCAAACTGTCATCACCACTGAACCTGGAATCAGCCAGAAATAAACTGAATGCCATTCGCCAAACAAAATGGGCTGTAAAATGCTTTACAGACTGGCTGGAACAAAAACAATTTTGATCTAGCAAAAATTTACAAAACTGAGCTAAACTTGATATTGTGGCAGTTTTATGGCTCATTCTGATTTGGTCAGACTCTGAAGATCAGACTACAATGGTATTCGGTTCATTTCTGGCTAATTCCAGGTTGTTTAGGTGTTCTTCTGTCACGGCTGCAGAATGAAAAGCTGCTCAGTGGTGATGACAGTTTGGGAATTTAGTGTACGGAGCTGGAGAACGAACTGCCGGCTGTGCAGCGAGTGAGCGGAGCTCGTTACTCTGACGTAGCAACAAGCTGCTTGTTAAGGAACTATAATTTGGCGGAAGGAATTGCTAACATTAAAACAAAATAAGTGCCATGTTCACGGCCCAGTTTATTATTTCTTACTTTATCTAACCGTTGAATAAAAGCAACAGAGCACTCAAGGTTGTGTGTTATTGATAATATTGATATAATAATATTTCGCGATAACACACTCCCTCTCGTGTTCTATTGCTTAATCAGCACTCTATAATGTTTATATCCACATAGTTGTTCTGACAGATTGCGGTACACAGTAGAAGGTCTGTGGTGGGTCTGTGTTGACTTCTGTTGTGCTCTATAATGCTGCAAAATGTTCTTATGATCCATGTGCTCATTCTGACAGATTGTTATACACTGAAGGAATTGTAGGAGTTCAATATGGCTTCAACTGTTTCCTGCACAAGGAAATTAAAAACACTTGTGGCTCAGGTAGAACTTTGAATGATGGCAAAGCGAGAGGAACCAAAGAAGGCAGAATGGCTTGATTAGGTAATTATTTGAATAATAGCCAGTACGCCTATCTGATGTATACAGTGCCATGCAAAGGAACACCTAGTAAGTTGTTTAAAGGCTTTTATCTGAACAATAAATGTGTTTTGCAGTAAAAACCACATGTAACAAGAGAATAAATCAATAAATAAATGTTTTCAAAAAATTATCTTGTGCTAGCGGTCCAAAAAAATCTAGCAGCAAAAAGGAAAATGTAGAAGTGCACAAATATAGAAGACTACATTTGAAAACATGTTTTGTTAGTGGAAAATAAATTTTCATTCCAAAATGTTCAGTGCAGATGTAAATGTAGAGAACTGAAGAAATGTCACAAATCTGTACTGGACTCCTCAATTCACTCATCCTGTTGTAGACGTTGTTCTGTTAGAGCACGGATGCCTTGACTATGTGAGGGACAGGTGCAAAAGACGTGTCTGACTGAATAAAATCATTTTCCATCCCAAAAATAACGCAGGCCCAGCACTGTACAGAATGTTAAAAAGCAAATTATAGTACAGAAGCAAGTGATTTGGTAGCAGGTGTGTCCAGTGTGACAGGTGGTCATTTGCCTCCAGTAGGCTATATTTTATACGGGACAAAATTGCACTCGGCTGTAATGCCAATTGAAAACTGATGTATTTCAGATATTAGAGTGACCTTAAAGTCAAAAGACCGATGTGCATGGTAAAAATAAATCAGAATTATGGACATTACAATAAATATCTGTCTGGAAGCTATTTTACCTGTTCTGATTCTAATCATGAAGGTGATGGCATTTGCATGACATTTGAAAACAAAGGATAAATAATACTATTCACAGATGTCATGCATATTGCACTTAAACAGAGTGCATCACACTGCAGCAGCACTGACAAACTTTCAGCTGGTCATTAGACTGTGGTAGTATAGGCCTTTCCTGGCTGCTGTCAGAAGAAAACCTTGTGTCTCCATTTTTGTCGTTTTTCAGTTTTTGACATACTTTGGAAATGCCTGCTGCCCTTTACAATGTGTGTAAATTTCATGAAGAATGGACCACAAGAAACGGCCCAAAACGACTTGAAAAAAAGTCTGGTTCCATTAACTTACATTAAAAGTAAAGCAGGTTTTTTCCTTTTCCTGTAAAGTTACCGTTTTGGAGATACAAGGTTTTCTTTCGACAACAGCGATATACAAACTTTGTCATCTCTGTCAAAATGCAGCTTCAATGCTGTGCAAAAAAAAACTAAAAACTATGTGGTGCAGTGCTATAAATGAGCGCATAGGAGAAATTAAAGTATGCATCATGTTCATGCAATCTAATCCCTGGCAATTCACTGAGTAGATTAATTTTAATAGAGTATTCAGGTTTAATCACTTAATCATGACAGTAGTAATTTAGTTTTTTTTTTTCAAATCAAATGAACCTGTGTTCATTTTTAAGAGGGCAGCTCCAGAGCATCATGTTATTGGCCCCTGGGCACAAATGTTTGAAGAGTCCCAGATTGGAACGCTGGCTTGATGAAAAAATTTAAAAAGTTAAAAATTTAAAAATGAAAAAAAAATTTTTTTTAAATTTCGCTGTTGTAATTTATACAGTCGTATAAATTTCATACTGCTAACTACCACTACTTTGGATCAAATTAGCTGGTTCTGGGTCATAGTAAAAGTGATAGAACATGAAAGAACTTTTCTAGTGTTATTCATTATAGTCTAATATGCACTTATGGGTGTAGAGTTATTGCTGTCATTTTGCTCTTGTATTTAAATGTAATCACATAATTCTGTGATTATTTACCTATATTGGTACATTCTGCATCAGCACATGTAAGTCAGCACTTCTGACTTTTTTCCTTTTGCATCAGTGACACAAAATGACAAACATGGCAAAGCAACTTTCATCAAATTCAAATCATAGTGAAATATCTCCTCTTCTACTTAAAAACACATTGAAAGTTTACCAACTGCACTTTCCACAGAAAGGTGGTTTCAACAAGCTATGAGTGAGAAATGTTTGTTTCAATGAGGTGCAAGTAAAAAATAATTAAGCAAAAATATAAGAAGAGGTGTTTTATTCTGTAAATGCCATAGGAGAACTAGGACACAAAACAAGTTAATGTGGGTACTATTGGAGGGGGGTGTGACTAAGTAGGGCACTATAGGCCAGCCCTACAGCTCCTGTGTGTGTATATGTGTGTTACTGTCCCTCTGAAGGCTTGACATGCTGTTGTGCGTCTGTCCTTTACACGCTTCAGTTAAGCAGTCTGTAAAAGCCCCTCTGGAGCGAGATACCGTCAGGCACGGACGTGCTACAGAACCGCAAGCCCTGCAGTGGGGTCACATGAGGTACAGATGGGGTCACTGGCCGTGCCTTTAGGATATTGTTGGGTTGGATGTGGGAGTTGTGTCCATATGGCCTGTAAACTCAACTTATGAACATATAGTAAACCTGTATCTAGATTAGTATCCGAGTTGTTCAAGGCATTCTTAAAAGGAATGGTTTGCCAGAAAATTAAATTTATGCAATTTTCCACTTACCACAGATGTTGTCAGTAAGCCGAGACATATTAGATGTCCACATTTTGCTTCTTAGTTTAGGAGCTGCAAGATTAACATTGATAACAAACACTTGAATTGGATGAATATTGGACACCATACATGTCTCGACTGATCAAGTACATGTATGTTCATATTGCTGAGAGTAAAATTGATGAGCATGTGGAATTGGAGAAAACCTTGTATGTCCAAAATGAGAATTTTACAGGAAAAGGAAAAAAAACATAGTTTACTTTTAATGTAAGTCAATTGAACCAGACTTTTTTCAGTCATTTTGGGCCGTTTCTTTTGGTCCATTCTTCATGGGCCGCAGGCCCAATGTAAAGAGCAACAGGCCTTATCCAACTATGTCAAAAACTGAGAAATGACAAAAATGGAGATACAAGGTTTTCTTCCGACAGCAGCGATACGGTAGTTTGATGTTGAAAATTTACTGTGAAACCCTACATTTAATTCCTAATAAAGCCAAAAGCAAACGTGGACAGATTGACAGCAGTTCAGCTGTGGCAGTTTCATACCTTGGCTAAGTATAGCTTTTGGAAACATTTCAAAACGGCTCTGAAAACCTCAGTTACCCTCTGCATCAAGACGAGAAAATGGAAACAGTCTTTTCTAAGCATTGTTGAGCTGTGAAAATGACTTTCTGAAAGATCGATTGATATCTAGGTAATGGAAAATGGGAGTCTGTCCAAATCGGAGCTTCTGGGGTAGGAACTCTGGTGAATAGAGAGAATGTGACAAAGAGAAGAGAAGCGCCTTGAAGTCCCAGAAAGTAAATGTTTGAGGTTGAAGTAAGTCATCTCTCTGCAACAACACAGTGAATTGCCTCATCTTTCCTGCTATACTTTTCTTTTCTCACAGTTCATGCTTCAGTCCCCCACTTTCCTCCTCTTGAGGGTTGCTGTTAGAAGTTCCAGGCATTTGTGCTAGTATTGAGGGGCCCATCTTATGGAAAATCAAAGTTTCCTCACCGTTCTGATTTAAAAGAATTTGATTTAGACCAGAGGTTGGCAACATGCGGCTCTTTAACTGCCCTGTTGCAGCTCCACAGCAGAATTAGATTTTTAGGTAAAAATAAAATAGTCCTCCTTTCCAGTAAAATAAAACTGTTCATCATTTCAACACAATTTTAACACAAAATGGTCTTAATCGCTGTAGTTAATGTAGCCTATATCTGCTAATTCACCCTTTAAGACTGACAATTGGCACGCAGACTGCTGGTCACTATAGCAACAACAACAGTCTTGCCTAGCTAGTGGCTAACAAAACGGCAAAGAGAGAGATTTAAGATGAACATCGATAATTTGGAGACAAATGGACTCATTTGCATTTATAAGCACTCCAGCTGGTTTCCTGATACATTTAGTCTGCAAAGAGCAACTGTCAAACACAAAAAAGCCGTGAAGCTGAAGTCAGCTGCTCATTCGAATTTTCCCGTTCCACCTTAAATGGTGCTGCAGTTACATTCTGGTGCCTCAGACACCATTTAAGGTGGAAAAGGAACACTCGAACAAGAAGCTGGTGAGTGAGAAGTGACTTCAGCCTCATAAAAATCGAACGTTAAGAAACATTATTCAAGAAACTATTCTACATTTGCAGAAAAGTTCACTGCCGGAGATGCGAGAAAAGCAACTAATTTTATAGCTGAGTTAAAGCTTCATGCAGGTCAAAGTAAGTCTGCGTTTTCATTTCTATAATATTTTTCATTCTATACCAGCACATTAGCGCATACTGAAACATATTTACAGCCACGATGTTAAAATGGACATAACATGTTATGGCTCCCAAGGTGGATTGGTTTTTGTTAAAAGGACAAAATGGCTTTTCTTAATATTTGGCTTGCCGACCCCTTGACGTAGATTAAAAAACTTTTTCGATTCCCTACTTCATAAATGAAGCACTAATTAACCACAGTTCACTTACCCTTGTGGGGATGGTCAATTTACCAAGTTAACCACAAAGAACTTCCTTGAAAATAAACACAGGTCTTCATAGTTAACAGTAACACCACATAATGATTAAGTAAAAACATGAACTGTTACATGGGATTCTGTCAAGAAGTCTGTCTGTCTGTATTTAGACTTTCACTTTTAAAACACGTTCATTTTTGGCTGGAAGGATGAGCTAAACTTGAGTTTCATCTCAAAAGCATTTGTGGACGGTGCGATATTGTAAAATATCAGTTTAATTTCACTAAATGCCCGGTCGTTTGCAAACTGTACGGTTTTAAACTTGATTGTAACCTCTTAGATACGTGCAGAGCACCTAAGCTTGGCTAAGACATTTGTGTCAGATCGTGCACGTAGTAAGGAGTAGCTTTAGTAAAGCTCTATGTGTCAGAATCAAAATTCTGGGGTGTCCCTGAAAATAAACATTATGTTGTTATGCTGTCAGTTAGGGAAAAAGAGACACTCAAATCCATCTCAGGGAAAGGTCATTGTTTATCCGGCTTCTCCCACGGTCAGTAAGCTCCTGTCTTTAATGTTCTTAAGTAGCGATATGGCACTGGTCTAGCTCAGGGTAGCACTATGGCAAATTAGTTCAACATATTGATCCTTCATAGCCTAGCAACTGTAACTGTGCAGAATACCTCTGAAAAACTACAATGTGCCATAGCATATTTGTTCATCTGAAAACTTGCCCAATTCCCCAAGAGATTAGTGCAGAGTGAATTTACTCATTTCTTAAACTGAAGACAGAGAACATGTGTAAGATCTCAATTAATGAGGAAGACCGCAGTACCAAACCAGAAAAGAGCATTTCCAAAAGGATTGTTAAACCAAACATTTTGTTGCCATTGAAGCTAGCATCAGTGGGAAACGCATAGAGACAAAAATACAAAGAGCAACGACTGTCCCTTTGATCTTATTGTAGGCATTAGAGCCCTGCTATAACTATTTAGTAAATTGTGAGTCACTTTTTAACACCAAAATAGAGAGTGCGATGGCACAAAACATAGGTAAATTTGCTCATGTGTTGTAAATTGTGAATATACATGTGTTCATCAGACAAAATGACACAATCATTTCTGATTAATTGAGAATTTAAATATAGTGAGCAAAATAAATTTGCAAGCCTTTTTACTTAAAACATTCAACTGAAATTCTGCAAAAGCATAATTCACACATTAGTATGTGACCACCATTTGCTCAGTACATTTCTTGGTAAAATCCTGATTTTGTAAATCAAACTGTTCCAACATGGGAGCTACAAAACCAGAGGTTTTGCATTTATATTTTTGTTGGTATATTAATTGAGTGTTGTTATAAACTAAGCAAAAGCCTTACTTATCAGTCTCATCAAACATCAGTTTAGGGCAGTACCTCACTTTCAGCAGTGACATTGAGCACATGTACAGAATGAGCAGGGAGAAAGTGCAGAAGAGGGCAAAGTGAGTGTGTTTTGGTGTGTGTACATTGTGAGTTTGTGTGTTTTTTAAAAGGGTGTATTCTGAGAAGTAACTGGCTTGAACATAGAGCCCTTTTTCACTCCTCCAGTCCTCTATACAGAGCTCCCTCTATGCAGAAATATTCCACATGCCACCCCCCACACATAAACACACACGCTATATGTCCAAAAGTTTGAAGACACCTGCTCAAGGGTATTAATAGGCCCACATTTTTCTTGTATTTTCCCCTGAGGTCCAAACATAATTCACTGTTCCACATGACCATTTTCCAACCTCTGTTTGTCCTTTAGAAATAAACAGGCTGGTTTTTGTTACTGTGGCCCTAAAATGGATATATCATCACTCTCCAAAAAACAAGTATCTCCAATATTGCAACTTTCCAGAAAAGGGCAAAACTTTCTTTAGTTTGAATGTAAGTTAATGTAAAGAGATTCTTCAGGATATTTTGGAGCATTTCTGTTGGTCCATTCATCATGAAATTGTCACACAAATGTAAAAGGCAGCCTCTGCTCAAATAATGTAGAAAAATAACAATTAGAAGAAAATGGAGATACTTGAGAATATGTTATATATGGTTGTATATAGAACCTTTTTGAGAAGGGTTCTATATAGCACCAAAATGGGTTCTGCTATTGTTACAAAGGTTTGTGCCCAAACCTCTTTGCTGCTATAAAAACATTTTCAAAAAGGTTTTGTATAGAACCACATACAACACATTCTCCATCAATCTGAAGAACCATTTAATCATGATAATGGTTCCTTGAGTGTTAATGGTTCTATAGGTTAGTAAATGGTTAGTAAAGAACCCTTGAAGAACCATCTTTTTTTCTATAGAAGTACTGGCACTACCCATGATATGCTCAGAAAAGCAAATTTTGAAATATTGCCATGTAAATAATAATGCTAAATATTGTCATATAGCCCAGGCGTATATGTAAATTAGTTCTGTTCTGATTGGTTGCCCTGTATTGTGTGCTGTATTGTTTACATACTACATCAAACACTTTCACAAAAAAAACAAGGAAAATTTGTTTTTCCGTGCTGTGTGTTCTTGACTGGAGAGCTTGCTTATTTGAGGTGACATGAGCACCATTCCGGTTCAGAAAAGCCCTGCTGTTGTAGCCCAGAGGGTGTAGGAGGTGCTGGTGCTTTGACTGACCCTCTAGGGGTTGGTCTTCTGCTCAGCATCTGGACAGGATCGGCACTGGAGCACTCTGCAGCAGCTGGCATTGGTGCAGTCTGAAAATGGGGAATTTAATTAGCAGCTCGCGTAACATTGTGGAAACCAAATGAAGCTAACAGAACCAATGAGAAACTTAATTAGCAACAAGCATAACTTTTGCGATCATGGTGATACTAAGTAAAACTAACAGGACTAATTTGAAATTGTGTCAGGGTTTTTATTAACTAGGCAGTTATGAGGCACTGACAGTTCTTTATTTGGATGGTGCGCTATAGATGCTTTGTGGATGCTTGCCTCTGTGTTTCCCTCACCCTCCCGTGCCATCTCACATGCTGTCCAACAATATCCGCAAGGGTGTAGAAGCCCAGATCATCCAAATCATGTTTTTAGAATCAGCTTCCCAACACAAAGTTCAAACTTTCCTATTATAGGAGAAAATGGAGGTAAACAAATCCATTTTTGAGTGAAAGTAGCTTTTGCCAGCATCAGGCAAACGACAACCATAAATAAACCATGAAAATGAATAAGGGCATGTTGGGTAAGTGGTCTTATGGCTAGTCATGCAGAGAAAAGAGAAATACACTTAAAGACCTTTTATAGTTTGAGTGAGGCTTCATGGCTCCATCTTTGATTTTTATTGTTTAAGAGCTGAGCTCTGCTTCATTTCCATGTTAATTCATGTAGTAAACAGGAAAAGAAAAAACAGAAAAAACTGATAACCTTTACACACCTTGTCAGGGTTCAACAGAAAGCTTTTGGCCAAGGAGCAGTGATGCTCCAGATTTGAAAAATTCAAAAGCACACAGAAAAATCAACAAGTACAAGAACTTTACATTTTTAATCTCTCTTTTTTCCCAACTAGCAGTCAGATAACAATGTTTTATTCAGCAATCAACATTTTTTGACTACATGATGTTCTCAGTCATTTTCAAGAATGCGGTATAACAGCAAAACCACTTACAATAATAGTTAACCAAGACACTGACCCACTGTATGGGAATGTTACAGACCAGGCAGATGTTGTCCAGCAAAAAGACTTACCAGACTATGAAAAAAATCTCACACTCATTATTTTATATGTCTCTGTAAATGAGGAGTGGAAATAAACAAAAATATAGTCGCAGCAGCTTAATTTAGCCTGATTAGTTATAATACTTGCTAGTTATGTTGTTTTGACATTAGGGATGCACAGTGGGTGCTAGTCTGAGTCAAGTCTCAAGTTGCTGAGATACAAGTCCGAGTCGAGTTTCAGGTTACTGAGGTGCGGGTCCTAGTCAAGTCTCGAGTCACTGTCACTCAAGTCGAGTTCCAAGTCATTGGGGTGCTAGTCCAAGTCGAGTCTCGAGTCATCGTTGTACTAGTCCAAGTCGAGTCCGAGTTGAGTTTTGAGTCACTAGGGTGCTAGTCTAAGTCATGTCTCAAGGTACTGAGATGCGAGTCCGAGTCAAGTCTCAAGTTATCGAGGTGCAATATATGACTCAATAACTTGAGTCAAGTCTCAAGTTATTGAAGTGCGAGCCTGAGTCGAGTCTCGAGTCACTAGAGTGCAAGTCAGGTCTTGAGTCACTGGGGTAGTAGTCCAAGTCAAATCTTGAATCGCTTGGTGCGAGTGAAAGTGGAGTCTTGAGTCACTAGAGTGGTGTCACTACTGTAGAGAAAGCTCAGTCGCTGAGAAAGCAGACGTTAGTAAACTGTAGCAGTAGCAGTATAAAGTAGAGATGCCTGTGGTTATTCCATGAACATATATGGATATCAAGACTATTAGTATTAATATCTTAGTATTTGTTTACTTATAATCATATTCGGCATGTTTATTTTGGGGAAAACTAGTAAATGATGAATCATGTTGTTGATAAATAATAAATTGCTAAAGTGTAATAGATGATAAATGTGTTCAGTGTACAGTAGTGTGACATTGTTCTGTACGCCGTCTGGTAGTGTGTCAAATCACACACACCTAAAACACATATTTAAATCAGTACATCAACCAAACATCTCAAATTTTTATTCATAATAGTATACATTTTTTGTTGAGATATTGAAATACTATTTGATTAAAATGTAGGTTTTTGATATCAAATTGGTTAAAATGTCCATTTCTAGTTGATAACGTGTAGTAATTTATTTACTATATAGTTTATATATGGGTTATAGATTTATGTGTATTTTTATATGTTATACATGTAAATCTTACATTGTCAGTTTTAATTCAGTCTCTTATGGAGTTCCTGTGGACTGAGGTTTTTTAAGGACATATGTCATTTGCACATGTGTTTTGTGGCATTTTTAGTTACATTATAATTCAGTCTGGAGACAAAAGTCCTTCAAATTGTGTGTGTGTGTTTGTGTGTGTGTGTGTGTGTGTGTGTGTGTGTGTGTATCAGTAAGGTAATACATTCTCGGGGTGAAGTCTGCATGAAGTAGAACAGCTGATGCCTGTAAGCCTTGAGGTTTTAAAGTTAACCTGAAATTAGAATTGACTTTTGACCTTCTCTGGTCATATTAAGCAGAATTTAATATACCGTACCATTTAAAGGACAGTATTTCCTCCCATAAACTTCCATTGAAATGTAAAGACTTTTACACACCTTCAAATAATATTAATTAATGAACATCAGCATTGAACCATGCATTGGCAGCTTCATGAAATAGGTTTTTATGGCTGAGCAGCTGCACACAAGCCTAAGATAACTATGCTCAGTGCCGTACGTCAGCTGGAGTGGTGTAAAGCACCCTGACAGTGGACTCTGGAGCAGTGGAAACGTGTTCTCTGGAGTAATGACTCCTTTTCACTATCTGCCAATCTGATGGATGACTCCAGGTTTGGTGGATGCCAGGAGAACACTACCTGCCAGAATGCATTGTGCAAGTAAAGTTTGGTGGATGAGGGATAAAGGTCTGGGCTGTTTTTCAGGGTTTGGGTTAGAACCCTTAGTTCCAGAGAGGGGTGATGTTAATGACATTGCATACCAAGACATTTTATACAATTATATGCTTCCAACTTTGTGCCAACAGTTTGGAGAAGACCCTTTTCATGATCCAGCATGACTGGGCTCCTTGCACAATGCAAGGTCCACAAAGACCTGGTTAGACAATATAGTGCGGAGGAACTCCAGTGTCCTGCACAGAGCCCTGACCATAACCTCATTGAACACTTTTGGGATGAACTGGAATGTTGATTGCAAGCCAGGGCTTCTTATCTAACATCAGTGCCTGACCTCACAAGTGCTCTTTTGACTGAATGGACACAAGTTCCCACAATCACACACTAAAATCTTATGAAAAGTTGAGTGGAGGCTGTTAATGCCGCAGATATGGGGCTAACTCTTTATTAATGCCCGTGGTTTTGGAATGAGACGTCTGCTAAGCTCATATAGGTGTGGTGGTCAGGTGTTCACATAATTTTGACCATATAGTGTATGTCACTGTACTCAAGAAAAATGTGCTCTTATCTCATTTCCAATTTACATACACTTAAAAAGGTTCAACATTTAAAGAAAGAAAAAGTGTTTGGTAAACAATTGCTAAATATAACAATGCAGTATCAAAGGTTCTTCTGTCCAAAGTGAAAGCAGTGGTGATTAACTGAGTGGGTGTACTTGCATAATATGTCGGTGACTTGCATGTTTGGCCAAACATGTTTGAAAACATAGAAATTATATTCCAGTGAAAAACATCGTCCAGTCCAGAATTATATATTAGGGGTGCAACAATTATTCAACTTAGTCGACTAAAATCGACCACCAAATTAGTTGGCAACTAATTTAATAGTTGATTAGTTGGTGACATCATTATGCGTCTTTCTCGCGCTCAGTAGGAATGTTTTGACATTACTGCTCACTGGAGACTTGACAAAAGTGCGATAGCAACCTCAAGAACAAAATCCTCAAAAGTATGGGAGCATTTTACGCTAAACTCAGAAAAAAAGCAGTCAGTTGTGCTGTTTATAAAGCCAACCTCGGTAAGATACGCCCCGTCCCAAACCACATACAAGCACACTGTATAGGGTGTAAAAATAGCGCATATACCATTAGAAGTGCACTAATTAGTGTAGTATGTGAAGTACAGAAGTGTGTTGTTTGGGATGTGGCGATAGTTGAGCTAGCCGTCCTACTTCATGTTATGAGCTGAGCTGTAACGTTTTCTGTTTTGAAATGCTGCTCTCTTGAATCATTAATGGAGTTGGAACAGAGAAGCAAGTAACCATTATTCACCCTGTTCACACTGCAGATAACGCTTACAGTTTTAAACATTGTCACCGGTGTGTTCAAAATCAGTGGACACAGGAGAGCTTTTCCAAACAGCTGGACAAAAGGTTACCGTTGAAACTATATGTTTACACAAAATCGTTAAAATTTAACTGTTCATAGAGACGTTTGCCACAAACGTTCTCCGCTTTCCCCTCTGCTCCATCAGAGCGCGTCTTCTCTGCAGCGGAATATCTACTCTCAGAGGAGAGCGAGACTCTCACAGGAGCACGCAGTGATGCTGACTTTCCTCCGTTTCAATAAAGACGTATGACTGTAGAATTTAGTTGCAACAGAATGTTTACAGAGAGCAGAATGCATAAAGGACAGACTGCACTGTTAATTTACTTGGTTAAAGGAAAACTGATCTAGTTTTGTTATATTTTATTGCTGCTACTTTGCATAGTGAATTCTTGAATGTTATTCATCTTTGTCTTCATTGTTAGTTAGCAAATGCATAAAACAACCTCAAGCTAAATTTAAAAGCTAATAGCTGCATAAGAGTTGTTTGGTAATATGGTGATTCATAATCCAAATAATTAATTATTCGTTTCAGTAATCGATCGATTATTCGACTATCAAATTAGTCGTTTGTTGCAGCCCTATTATATACATATGCATTTCCTTGAAAGCTTATTTACAAAACTGAAACTCGAGCTTCACCTTGGCAGTGGACCTCGGTGTCTCCTCACCTTGCCCTCATTTTTAAGCCATCTCCTCTAAATTTGGGCTTAGAATTGGGTTGTTTCTGTGTGTGTGCTCTTGTGTGTGTCCGTATGTGTGTGTGTGTGCGTGTGCAAAAGAGCAAGAGAAGCAAACGAGGGTTAATTGACGAGGGAGTGCGAGCTGGAGGGAGCGGCGGACGGAGGAGAACTCGATAATTAGCTCAGGGACCGATTCGGCAGAAGTTTCCCTCTGTTCCCTCTCTAGCTGAAGTACCACCGTTCCCTGCGGAGCTGAAACAGTTTGACACCGTTTTGGAAGTGGACCAGGCTCCAGGAGATGCTGTACTGCTTTACTACTCAAAAAAATTCACACATAACATTTCCATCAGTTACACCACTATTGCAAATACCTTCGCTGAAAAAAGCGTTGAATTAAATTTACTGTTCGGACGGGTTCATCAGTCTACATGGATAGAATATATTACATCAACATATTTTTTCTGAAGTTTACAATTTTTTTAATAGCATCTTGCGCAATAGTACATTTAAATATAGTTCATGCATTGTATTGGTTATATTTAAGCCTGCTGTGCTGGTGCTGCTGTCCAATAAAGTTAGGGAAAAGTTGGTGAGGTTAATAGATATTTAGTTAAATGCAGATTACAACATTTCCACATAAATAAAATATATTGCATCAACACAATTATGTTTTTATTTACTTCTGAGAATTTATTCTATTTGTTTATCTACCCAATAACATTAGTGTCAGAAACCGCATAAGGAAGTCTATTTGAGGTTCCATTGCTTGGAGGGGTATAAGCTAGACCTGAGCCGATTGATGATAGTGTTTTTAGTATTTTAATGTGCATTCTGTGCCCATATGCGTCTAAATATATTGAGTGGCTACAGAACATTCCGTAGCATATTTTGGTTATGGTTCTTAAACAGATAAAGCTGTTCTACTGAATATGAACGAGGGCTTAAATGATTTTGATATTGTGGTTACATCAAAGTTAATAAACACAAAAAACAAAGCCTTTTGTTGTTTATTAATAGCATTTGAATAATAGTAATAGGCTTCAATAACTGTAAAGTGACGCTGCAATAACAGTAGTCTCACGCGGCCAGATGTGATCCCATGACGAAATCGTCTGGGGAGAGCCTTGAAAAGTTTTGGCCTAAATGTAGGTAGGAATGTAGAGTTATTAGGGTGGAATCAAACAGACTAAAATATCTAAACCAATCCAACACCTCATGAAGTCGGAGCTCATAGTAGTGGGCGATGGTGTGCTCAACATTGTCCAATAGACAAAAGCCTATCATGAGCCCTTCTACATGTGTAAAACCGTATCACTGATATGCACACTCAAGTAACTGGATCTTCTTTTGTGAAGTCGCTTATAATTTCTAGGGGGAATTTGGGGTTCATTTTGTTAGAGCACAGCAAGTCTTAGACTGAGCTCAAAGAGAAACACTTTTTTAGTGTGTTTCAAGACTTTTTGACATCGAAAATCAAACTGAATCTTCAGAACTTCAGAACAGAACATTGTAGCAAACCTGCAAATGTATAGTTACACCTCAACACTTTACTTAACTAACCAAGGCCTCTAATCCACTCAGCAAGCCGCACGTTGAAACCACTGAGCCCTTACAATTCACGTACCTCTGCATCCCTGACGAGTGGACAGATTTTAGACTGGTGACTCACTGCTCTCAAACTGTAGGTGGATGAGATGCTGAAATAAAACTATTACATTTAGAGCCATCTGTATCCATGGTAACAAATCTTAACCTTCGACTTATGACAGGTGACCCCATCTGTCCTCATCCACTCATCCCTCTCTCTCTCTTTCCTCTTCCATCTCTTTATCTCTCCATCATCTTGAATAGAGATTCAGCTCCAGTGTTTCTACATGGTTTCTAAGGAGTGGATTTGCATGTAATTGGCCGTAATCTTGTGGGAGATGGGTGTAATTGACTGCATTAAACGGCTCTGAGGGGGAGGGGGCAATGCCGTTCCACCTGGAGAGTGCGTGTGTGTGTGTGCGTGTGTGGGTGGAATACGTGAGCAGTGTTTGGTTGTGTTGTAGAGTGTATGTGCATGTGTCGTTTTTACTGTCCAGTGCCAGCATATGTGCTTAATGTGCTTCCACACCTAGGCAAAGAAAAATGTGACATACATGCAGATCAGAGCAGGATTGTGCAGAATTTGTAAAGTCTTTAAAAGACAGAGGTGACAGAATGCGATGAATCTGAATGTGATCTCAAACTCCAGACTCATTTAACACTTAAAGTGAAGCCAATTTTCCCCCTTAACCCAAATCTAGTTCATCAGCCAAGACGTTTAGTGTCTAAAGTTTGCTTCTTTAATTTGCACTGGAGCTATGAGGAGAATGTGGCTAACAAGTAATACAAGCTTCAACTTGGATTGTGAGATTGTGTGCAAGATACTATTGTCCAACTCTGTCCCCTTAATAGTGATACTGTTGTTCCAGAGAAGTGGGGGTTGGCTGGCAAGTGAAAAAAAAACACTTTGCCATGCAGTTTTCTGAAAAAAGTGTTGTGAATACTGACTGAGAGGCTGCTCCTTTCTGCAGCTCCTTTCTCCAATAACCTGTTTCAGCCAGGGTTGCCAGATTGCCTCTACAATTTCCAGGCAAAATGCATGGAAAATGCCCAAAACGTACACATCAAAAACAGTCTAGGGTCATTTAACCATAACACAAAATAATATCTAATGAGACATAAATAATAAGCTTCTTGCTTTATCTTATCTGCTGATGTCTTGTCTTTGAGTTTCTGGAGTGATCAAAAGCATCTCAATATTTTCAAAGATTTGATTCATTTGATTTTTAAAACATTCATGAGTCCTCCTGGTCGAGGTGGTCAGTATGAATGTAACTGAACAAGCGGTTCAAGCAACAGTCAGTGAGAGAGGTACAGAGAGAAAAAAAGTGAAGAGACATGAATGCACATCTCAATTCCAGCAGACCGCTAAAATAGAGGAGCTGCTTCTTGAACACAGGCGAAGAGTCATATAGAGTGATATTTGCATTTCTTAACTATCTATCCCCAGTTTGCGTTTTGGTCTTGTTTAGAAAAGAGGGCGGGTTCAGTCCAAGAGGGCACAAACAGGGCGGGTTCAGTTTAGCTTTGCTGGTAATCATAATAACAGCGAGATCTGTGATTTTGAGGGATTTTCGTACCTGAATGTTTTTGATACCTTCTCTTTTTCTTGTCATCTATTTGTCAAGAAATTCTGTAAAAGCCAGTCAGGTGTGTGATGCTCTCTGTTTTATAACTCTATTAGGGCTCTAAAAGTTGTGCAGTGTATGCCAAGCTGTAGTTTTGTCAGAATGTGAACTGTGAATGGCAGTTGCTACATACAGCCACTGGCAACCCAACGCTTATCACTAGCCCAGTCGTATCTTCTAAAAAGTATAGTCTGGTTTAATGGAACTGTTTTTCTCTGGCAAAGGGTAATATTTATATTTACTGCATGTAATGTGCTTTCTGCGCATGAGACACACATCTACATTTACATCTCTATTTTAATTCTGCATTGAAAATACATTGTATCGTGATGCAGAAACGCCTCTACTATGCATTCTGGTCGGCAGTACTCTTCTGGCATCCACCAAACCCAGAATTGTCTATCAGACTGCCAGATAGTGAAGGGTAATTCATCACTCCAGAGAACATGTTTCCGCTCCTCCAGAGTCCAGTGGCTGTGCACTTTACACTACTCCAGCCGCTGCTTGGCATTGCGCATGGTGATCTTAGGCTTGCGTGCAGCTGCTCAACCATGGAAACCCAATTCGTGAAGCTCCTGACACACAGTTCCTGTGCTGATCTTGCTTCCAGAGGCAGGTTGGAACTCTGTAGTGAGTGTGGCAGAAGAATATAGGTGTTTTTTACATGCTACATGCTTCAGCACTTAGAAGCCTTGTTCTGTCTCTCGCTTCATGGCTGAGCTGTTGTTGCTCATAGACACCTCCATTTCACAATAATAGCACCTACAGTTGACCGGGGAAGATTTAGCATAGCAGAAATTTCATGAACAGACTTGTGGCAAAGCTGGCATCCTGTGATTCTGTGACAGTGCCACGTTTAAAGTCAGTGAGCTCTTCAGTTCCAGACAAATGTTTGTCTGTGGAGATTGCATGGCTATGTACTTGATTTTATGCACCTGTTAGCAATAGGTATGGTTAAACATACATTTGTGTCCACAAATATTTGGCCATATATTGAATGTTAAAAATAAACACAACATCTGGCAAGGGAAAAACAGTTCTGTTAGCTTATGATAGTGTTTCACTAGCTAGCTTGGTTTGATTGTGTTATTAATGGTACTCTGGATGTTAAAAGAGCACAGAGGAATTTGGGGCTTGATTAGAGGGGGTGTACGCTTGTTTTGGCCAAAAGCCAACACCAAAATATAACAAGTTGTCCTCAAATATGTGTATGAGATCACATCTGACCCTGTGAGACCATTGTTTTTTATTGTGTATGATTTTTTTATTCTTGTGTTGTAAAGTAACTTTGAATCTATAAAGGCTCTGTCTCTATGAATTAAACATTCATTTCATTTCATTATTTTCATATTCATTCATTTATTCAGTTCATAACCAAGTCATAGTTAGTGTGTAAAGCTGCTGCCGTGTTTTTCTTTCATGTGTGCCCACTCTCTCATTGCTCTTTATTCAGAGATCAGAGAGAACTCTGAAATCTCCAGTTCCAAATCAATCGGCTTGTTCATTTCATTTAATGAAGACCCAAGAGACAGGGACTTGAGTATTAGTCAGATGTAGCGTACCTATGTGTGTGCTTGTTTATGAATATGATTATGTGTGTATGAGCTGTAAAAGAGGAGCGCCACTCTGAGACAGGTGTTCCTCTCTCATTAGGCTTGGTAATCAGGTGGGATTAAGGCTCCAGTGAATACAAGTCTGATGGAAAACGTTTTAAATTACACCGCAAAGCCCTTCGCTCACGTCTCCGGTCCCTCAACACAAATGTCACACACACTACGCCAGCTGAGTTTGCATATGTACACATGGAGTTATAGTAAGCACTTTGTGAGTTCGCATCGTGCCTTCAACATATGGTGGTAGTTTGGGGGAAACTGAGGGAGGGAGGGGAGGGAACTCCCTGGAGTTTTGGGTGGCTTCTGCCTGGGGCTAAAAAGCCGGACTCCCGTTTTTGGTCATGGTAAACGGAAGGTGTGTATGGGAGTTTATAGAGTGAATGATCCTCCCCCGAATTTCAGTTTTCCATAGCTACGTTTATATCTCCTTTGATACATGTAAAACTAGCCACCACATCTTTTGTGCCACTAATGTAACGTCATTGAACAGCTCAACACACTTGGAGTTTAACGCCTGGAGGAGAATGCTGGCTGCCAATTCTATTACATCAGCTAGCAGACTAGCTAACAAGCCCATGTTAGCTTCCATTGTGTTGCATGTGTGATGGGGAGAGGGAGGACAATCCTACCAGTCCAGAAAGAGCAAGGTTGATTACGCTCTCATGAACTCTTAGCCACAGGTAGCTGTGGCATCCCTATGATAGTTTTTTAGCTATTTGTTAAACTCTATCTTCAGTCACAACACTACTGTCCAGTCCAGTGTTATTTATGTAGGTTGATATTTCAAATGAGTAATAAAATGTGGACTCTGGCTAGCTTCACTCGCTAACGTTTCTCACTCACATGCCCCACAGTTCCATTGTTCAGTGGAGAGAATATGTAGGCAATTCTGATGTGAAGCACAATGCCTTAAATGATGAGTCATATTGCTACGTGTTACATAAGTCATCAGATCACCTTGAGCAAAATATGGTTGTTATAACTATTTATGGCAGTCCCAAACTGGAGGAGACTGGGTTGAAAAAAGAGTAGTTTGATGACAAATACAAGGCTGTGGATGAGCAATAGAAGACAAGGAGAAATGATGGAGGGAGTGAAGGCGGATGGAGAAATGGAGTGAAAGGGTTTCTGGGGCACGCTGTACTGGCGGGGGAGTTTGATTGACAGTTCATCAACAGGAGCCCTGTGTGGAACCACTTAATCAGTGGGACTGAAGAGTTACTAGTGCCAACACACACATACACACACACACACACATCTCTCTACCCTCTATTAGCCTTTGATTTCATCTTGTTGTGCCACAAGGACAAACACATTAAAATGACTTATCCTGTCAGTTAGCATAACAGCATGTCACTGGCCAGCATTCGCAGAGCATCTCAGAGAAGGACTGCTGACTAGGGCCAGACCGATACATCGCTTTGCCACTAAAATTAGCCAATATTAAGACTCCATGATTTTATTAGTCTGCCAAAATTGTGCCAATAAAGAAGTGAAGTTATGAAATAACTATGTTCAAAAGGAGGACCATGCCTGAAGCTCTTCTTCCAGTCTTACTTCTTATAAATTTCCCATCTCTTCCTTCTTTCTCCCATGACAAAGTCTTTCACTTCACCACCTCCCCCATTTCCTCTATGTTCCTCAGTTTTATCTCTCAGTCCTACCTCTGTTGATCAAGGGCGCTTTGGCCTTCTAGCTTAAAACAGAAAAAACACACTTTGTACAAGAGTGTCTAGCTTTTGGCAAAGGATTATTAGGCCTTCTCAAGCTTTCATTCAGTTTGCACTGTTCCAATTCAAGTGCTGGCTCATGGGAAATAATGCTGTTTACTTAATCTCCTAACCTTTTAGACATTGTTTTTCCTTAACGTAGCATATGGAGTTCCACAGGGGTGAACCATTATAATACTGAGCAGGTTCTCTATTGTTACCCGTAAAAAAAAGAAATGGAGTTATAAAAGAGCTAAGTTTAAGAGGATGACCATGCTGAAGCTCCTCAAGGGCCTTCTAGCTTAAAACAGAAGCCACCCAGACCTCCAGCCCACATACAATCTCCTCTCATTCTCAACCATGTGTTGAAAGTGTGGCCCAAACTTGTAAACTGATATTAAGGTGTGATTTTATATTTTAATGAAGACACTTTTATTGTGATAAGAATTCTGTAGTTTTGTACTCTTGAAATTTGAGACCACATCATCTTGCTGTTACCCTCATTGTAAAAAAAAAGTTTTTTTTGAGCGATGCCACCTATGGCTCCCTAAAGAATGCCGTTTGAAAAAGTGATTTGTCAGTGTGAAGAACAGGCTTCTCTAAATGTTAAAAAAAGTTATTCACATGCATATCTCATTTACAAAAATTATCATCCTTTGAATAGATTTTTAGTGAAGCAAAAGTGGTTGTTCTGTGGCATTTGGCACTATTAATTTTAAAAGTGTGCTGCTGATTATAGTCACAGATCATCAGTGCTGTTTTTGACCATTTTGGCTTTCTTAATAAAGGTTCTCCTCTGTTTTGCTGTGTTAATGCTATCGCTAGCAAACACAACCACCAATATAACAGAATGGGTGCAATTTGTAATAAGAAAGCTGATAAGAATTAATGTTAAATTAAATGAATCAAAAGATAGAATTAAGAGAGCTCAACAAGTCCATGTTAATCTCCTTCTCTCTCTCTCACTCACTCTTTCAGGCATACCCGCATATGCACTCATTGGGACTATGAAAAAGACATTCTGTTTTAAAAAAAAATCACACTTTGTACAAGAGCATCTAGCTTTTGGCAATGAATTATTAAGCCTACTCAAGCTTTCATTCAGTAAACTCTGCTCCGGTTTAAGTGCTGGGCTCATGGGAAACATTGATGTTTACTTAATCTCTTAATCTTTGAGACAGCTGACTTTGTCATAGATTTTCCTTCACACAGCATGTGGTGTGCCACAAGGGTTTATTGTAGGAACCATTATAACTCTGAGTCTGGTTATCTATTGTTGCTCATAAGAAGCTGTAGGCATTTCTTCAGTAGTCTCTAAGGTGTAAAGTAATAAAAACTAATATAAACAAAGAAAAAAAGAAAATAAAGAGGCACTATTAAGTAGGGGTGGACAATATGGTGATATGATGGCGCTATCCTGGTAGAATTGCATCACGATAAGCTTTTATAAGCATAACTCAGGCTCCTACGTGGCATACCTGTTTAGATATCCTTTTACCAGGAAATTACATGTTTGAAACCCAGTGATGCCAGAAGTCCATAAGAGACTAATTAGCCCGCCTTTATTGGATATAGTGCTGCTTGATTGGATATAGTGATTTTTTAATGTGGCAACACTATTATCTGTTCCAACTTATCAAACATAATACATACTGTGAATCGTTAAAAATCTTTAAATATCAAGATATTTTTGCCACTTTGCCCAACCCTGCCACAACAACTCTTACCTTCAAATTATTACCAGGATTTTACTGTATTTCCAATAGGAACGGCCCACTAACATCTTGTTAATGGTTGAGAATGGTCAGTGAATTCATTTTCTGTACCTATACTGTGTCTTACAGTATCACATTTTTACACAAATTTCTTTCACCAAGTTTGTGTCATTGTCAGAATGACTCTGAGGGTGACTTTTCAAATCTATTTAAAATGCATTTATTATATGTGCAGTGTCTTTGTGTGTGGGTGTGTGTATTCTGTATGGCCCTACCAGATGGCCTAGGACAGAAGGACAGAGTACACATATAGCCCTTGGTCACAGTGGACCCACAAAAGGGCAATGTATTCCCTCTGTCTCCTGTCTCTCTCTTTGTATTCCCCCATCTAATGATTTTTTTTAGTTTATATCAATTCTTAGACAGTGGTTTGGTGACTGGGGGTCTTTACTTGTAATGTCCAGTACTTGGTGAACCAGATGCCAGTATATGAATATAGAAATCGCGAGTCAGATATTTGGAGTTGGAGAACATATACAGGCCAACAATTCAGTGAAATGTCAATTTTAAGTTTTAACACAGCGGTATAGTTTAATTTTAGGGCTGTCACCGTTAATTTTATTGGTAATTGAAATAATCTAGGGACAATTACATATTACATAATTTAGACCTCAACAATTATAAAAAATTTTCTACAAACCCGTTTTCAAAAAGTTGGGTTACTGTGCTAAATGTAAATAAAAACAGAACGCAATGTTGTGCAGATCATTTAAACCCTATATTTAATTGAAAATAGTGCAATACAACAATACAGATGTTGAAAGTGAGAAATTTTATTGTATATTTATACGATTATAAAAAAGAGATCTCTTCAATATCTTTATAGCTTCTTGTAGACAAACATTTGCTTCGGTCTCTTGCTGCTAAGATAATTCTCCTGAGCAGAAGACTTCAGTAATCTCAGTAAAGTCACACATTGTGCTCAGATTTGCCAAGACAATACACCAACCAGTCACTTCATTAAGTTCACCACCTTGTTTCTACACTCTATCATCAGCTATTTTATCAGCTCCACTTAGCATATGGGCACACTTTGTAGTTCTACAATTACAGACTCATCTGTTCATCTGTTTCTCTGCATACTTTGTTAGCCCCCTTCACCCTGGTCTTCAAGGGTCAGGACCCCTACAGGACCACCACAGAGCAGCTATTATTTAAGTGGTGGATCATTCTTAGCACTGCAGTGACACTGATGTGGTGATGCCGTGTTAGTGTGTGTTGCGGTGGACTAATGTCTGTAAAGTCTGGGTAGGTAGAAGGAGGTGTGCTTAATGAAATGGCCGGTCGGTGTAATGCTCGTGTTTATCTGCAACTGAAACTCTCTTTATCTCTCCTTTGTCTTATATCTCCTTTTTGACATGCTATTTCTCTTAAAGAATTTTAGTGGAATTACCATAAAGTCTGCTGCGCCATCAAAAAGCAACATTTCAGCAATAAATTTTCCACTGCAAACAGTGCCGTACTGCCTGTTTTAATATTTGACTCTTCATAGACACTCATATCTTTCTTTCAACACGAGCTGTTGCTAATGACCGCAGACTAGCAATTAAATAGCAGCAAAGCAGTGCATTTGATTTTGATGCATGGATCATAAAACATATTTTTGGCGAATCATCAGCAACATTATTGATTGATTGAATTAGTGTGTAAATTTTAGATTAGTACAGGTTATTATTTCTTAGTACATTATTTTTTACAATTTCTTTTTTTTTACTTCTTAATGTTACACTTATTACTTTATTATTTAGTACTTAGTACAACTTTACATTAGCATGTAATTTTTAGGTTAGTGTAACTTTTTACCACAACATTACCTTATCATTACCATCTTATTACTAATAAAGTACTACCCAAACACCCACATGTTTAATTTGATGCACTTCAGCCATTGCAGTGTGAAACCAATCGAACCAATTTGTGCTTAAAACTCTGACAGTATACTTGCGCCACATACACGCAGATATTTCCTTGAGATGTTGGCCATCATGAGAAAGATTCATGTGTTTGTGTTTTTTTTTTGGAAAGGGTTCTTGTTTGTATGTCACCAAACCTGCTCACTTGGGCCCACCATTACTGTCATCAGTCTGGCTGGGTGGTGCGATGGATGATGGAATATTGCACAAAATCTCACAGCCCTGCTTCTTAGATCTTTCCATCATTCGTCATATCCTTTTGAGTCACTTATCACTTTTCTTATCTTTCTGATGTTAGAATCTGACATTCAGCTACTGATAAAGACTACATCCTTTTTACTTGTGAATGCCATCCTGACATTTCTACCTGACATTCGTTGATTTTTATTCAAATTGATTTTTATCACGTCGTAGCCTTACTTTGTACCTGCTGCTTGTGACTTGGAATTTGCGCAGCAAGGAAGACTGGCTTTAAACGCAATTTCTTTAAATATACACTTTTTGGCCAAAATTATGTGGACACTGCTCCTAATTATTGAGTTAATGTGTTTGAGCCACACCCATTGCTAACAGGTGCATAAAATCAAGCACATAGCCATTCAATCTTCATATACAAACATTGGCAGTAGAATGGGTCAGACTGAAGAGCTCAGTGACTTTATACATGGCACTGCCATTGGGTGCCACTTTTGCCAAAAGTCCGTTTGTGAAATTTCTGCTCAGCAAGATCTGCCCTGGTCAACTGCAATGGCTATGATTGTGAAATGGAAATGGCTAGGACAGAAGTGTCCAATCTTATCCATAGAGGGTTTCTACAGGTTTTCACTCCAAGTGGTCATCTGATGAAATGTTTGAAGACTAAGACCAACTGATTAAACAAATAGAATCAGGTGTGCTTCAGCTTGTTTGGAGTGAAAACCTGCAGCCACACCGGCCCTTTGCCGATAAGATTGGACACCTCTGGAGTTCCAGACTGCCCCTGGAAGGAACATCAGCGCAAGAACTGTGTTTCATGGTAGCTTCATGAAATGGGTTTCCATTGCTGAGCAGTTACACACACGCCTGAGATCACTACACACAATGCCAGGCATGGCTAGAGTGGTGTAAAGCATGTCACCACTGGACTCTGGAGCTGTGAAAATGTGTTGTCTGTAGTGATGAATCATGGTTTACTATCTGAAACTCTGAAGGACGAGTTTGGGTTTGGCGGAGGAACACTAACCACCAGAATGCATAGTACCAACAGTAAAGTTTGGTGGAGGAGGGATAGTGGGCTGGGGCTGCTTTTCAGAGTTTGGGCCCTTTAGTTCCAGTGAAGGGCAATGTTAACACTACAGCATACAAAGACATTTTAGACAATTATATGCTTCCATCTTTTCTGTTCCAGCATGGCTGTGCCCCTGCCTGTGCACAAAGCAAGCTCCATAAAGATATTGTTTGATGAGTTTGGTGTGTCAGGCCTGCACAGAGCCATGACCTCAATCTCATTGAACACCTGTGGGGTGATTTGTAATGGTGATTTTTATTAAATATGCATAAATTCCCAGACACACTCTCTTGAGTGGATTCCATTATAGACACAAAGGGGAACCAATTCTACATTATTGCGCGTAGTTTCAGAATAGGGATGTCCAACAAGCGTGTATAGGTGCCCACATACTTTTGGCCATATAGTGTATCTTACGGTGCTGGATGGTATTGATATAATTAAGTATTTCAGTATTTTCCCAAGCTAACTTAGTGCTCTTAATCTTTGCTAAAAGAGTGTTTTATAAACCTGACATAGCTGGCTTTGGACTGTTCTGTCATTAATCACACATTTAAAGAATGCACATTTAAGAAATAGAAACATACTATTTATTTTGTTATTTGTGAATTTGAACTGTTGTTTCAAAATAATCTGAAACACCCAGTTAATGACATACCTTGTCATTATATTCACAGATTTAGTTATCCTTCAATACCACGCAGTACAACCAAACATCAGTGTTGTTATCTGACACCAATACTGTTATGCATGTATTGCCAATATTATCAGTGTAACAATTTTATTACAATATTTAAAAATTGCATGAAATAGCATAAATATGGAATATAGGACCATAAAACTGCATCACTAATATGCCCCTCACTCTTTTCAGAGAGTCTCTCCTTTACTGTCTTCCAGTGATGAACAGCAGGCATCTGTCTGCAGCCTATCAGTGTAAAGTGGGCGAAGAGGGGGCGGGGCTTATGATATAAACACACTCACGGTCAGTGACTAGGCTTTTTTATGATGATGCTTATAAATGATAAAGTGACATGCCAGCTAATATTTTATCAAATAGAAAGCACCATCCTGTACTGATGATGTCTCTGCTGTGACCTTGGATTGACCGGACCAGATCCACTCAATCCCCTTCTCTTTACTGGAAGCTGTCCAAGAGCTTTTTAGATAATGAGGTGGTAGTCTTCTTTCACTGTGTAAACCATACCCTCTCTTTAAAATACCAACACCTACTACTCACACTCAGTGTTTGACACTCGTTTGCACTGTCAGACCAAGAGGTTCAAGCAGCTTAAAATAGTTGAGTTGAATGGCCTGTCACTTAAAGACTCTGCTGTCCATCACTGCGATTACTTCATGGCAGATAACTAAAGGACGAGTTTACTATTTTTGAACCCAACCCCTGTCTGTCACGCTGGGGACATCCTGTTGTGTACACACTGATTGGGTTGCTACTACACTAAAGCAACAGGAAAAAAATGATACAACATAGCATTGCATAGGATTGTATGTATAGAAATAACAGTGATGAAGCATGAAGATTAGAGCTAGGCCTTTAATTTGAGTGTTAAATGTGAAAAAATCGCCTCTGCCATAATGCTAATTTGTGCTACCATCCCTATGGGATCCTAGTAGTTTATTAGCACTAAGCTAAGGGCGATTTGCATGAACATCTTTTGGCCATTCTAGATTAAACTTAGACATTTGAAGCTTTGAAAATACACTACATTTTACCTTACAGTTTCACAGTGACTCTAGAGATGCCAACACTGTTTTCCATTTCTAACAACCCACTGATGAGGCTGTTGCTCATATTCACAGCCAGTGATGTATCTAGAACTTCTAGAAGGCCTGGAGTGATTTTTTTTTCAAAGTTTGATTGGTTGATAGTCAATGTAACACATTAGTGCCTCTCTTTGCCTCTTGAAGTCCGAACTAATGGGAGAGATAGCTTAGCTATGTCTACCTAGATACCTACCAAGAAAGAGAAAAACAATTCCTGATGGGCCAACAATAGTACTACCATAATGCTCGCAGAGTTTAAATATAAACATGATCTTATTGGATAAAAATGCACTAAAAAATTACAGACATGTATTTTTTTACTTTCTTGAAATTTTTAGGCCTTCGCTGAAGGCCTAGAATGCCTGAGGATTTCCCTCTGAGAAATACTATCAATACAGGGAGGCCCAGTGTTCTCAGAAAGCCCATTCTCAGACTGATAGGATGCCATAATGCATTTTTTTTCTTTCTGATTAGACCAAATCTTCAGTCATTGGTGTATCATTGTACCATTGTGTGTGTACCATTGTAAACCACTCAAGATTAAAACACACTTGCTAAATACATTTGTCATGGACAAAAGTACAGTACTGTGCCCACCCTTCATTAATTACATTTCCAGTGAAAAGGGATTCAGGGATTATTTCTGATATAAGAAAGATATTAGACAATCCACTCGCATAAGGAAGTTTCCAACAAAACCTCAGATGATTATTTAAAAGACTTCAGACCTCATTATCAAAAAAGCACTTGGACAGCTTCCAGTAATGAGAAGGGGACTGTTTTTCGTTCATCTCAGATGTAGAAAAAGTGGGACAACTGTGCAAGTCTGGTTAACCACCAAAACTGTCACCATCAAATAAACAGCACTTAAAGCTTTCACCTTTAAGAGACAGGAAAAAATCAAGCTCCACTCTTGCTGTACAGGTGCTTCTGTCCATCCTTCCACTTTGAGAAGACAACTCAACACTATGAGTCTGAAAGGATGTGTAGCTGTTAAGAAGCCCTCACTGAGAAATAAAAAAGTAGAACATTTGTAAATCAAAGATGTTAGTGTTCTCAGAACATGACCGCCCCAGAGTCCTCAGTATCATTGAATTTGTATTTGGGATTACTTGAGTTGTGAGAAGCAGAAAATGCAGCCAACTTTTAAGACAACTTTGGAGATCTGGAAAGATTTCTTGCAAATTTCTTGAAAACCTGAAAACAAATCTCCCTACACAATAAATACTGAACAATTCATATTATACAGCCCTGTTTCACCTGTGTTGACGGCATCAAATTCAAAATGGGCATATATTTTTCAAATAAACAACCAAAAATTCTCTGCTTCAGCATTTCATACATTGTCTTTGTACTATTTTCAATTAAGTATAGGGTTTAAATGATTTGCACATAATTACATTTTTATTTATATTTTGCACAGTGTCCCAACTGTTTTGCATTTTTGTTGCATTTAGTTGTTGAGGCTTCTGTGTAATTTTTTGTGAAATGTTTTTTACTTTTTTTTTCCTTGAAAAACAAATAACTTGTCTTTTTGAATGGAAACATCTGCGCAGTACTGTATGTCGCACACCTAAAAATTGTAATATCCATCTTGAAGCTTGTACTTGTACCATGTTTATAGATAACAGTATTTCATAGTGTGTCAGTAACTACACAAGCAAGTCTGTTTGAGTTTAGTTGGCATAACTAGCCTAACTGGGTGGGGTTGTGAGTGTTTGTAATAGTGTCTGTGTGCTCGTCATGAGTATAGCTGGTGGACGAGCTTCAGTGACTTTGATTAATGAAGTGATGGAGAAATGACATCTGTGGATGTGTGTGTGTGTGTGTGTGTGTGTGTATGCTTCAAAGGCTAAGCGCTTGTAAGAGCCAACTGACAACACAACTGCTACCATCACCTCATTCATCACCCAGCTGATGGTCCTGTGTATTCGTGTATGTGTGATGATTTCTGTTCATGGTGTTCATGGAAATGTTCCTATCCGTCTAGACAAGCTGTTAGTAGATCTGCATCACTGCATCAGTCAGTATAAATGCTGCTTGATCTAATCATTATGACCTTCAAAGGGATTTCAGCTTTGTAAATGCAGCAAGTTATATGAATTATTTCTCACTCGTAGCTCATGGAGTCAAGTGGCGAAGTTCAATCCATACCACAATTGTGTTTGTAAGCAGAAAGGAGATAAGATATGAATATTAAGATATGAATCTGAGAAGTCATTTTGCGTGTGCAAAAAAAGATTCTTTTTGTATTTTATCTTTTTTTTACATCAAAAAAATAGAAATAGTTTCAAATTTGCCAATGCAGAATGCCAATTGAATAAAAATGTGTTTTCTTAAGTCTCTATCTATACATTAATTATATAATTACATAATTACAGGTAAATAATATAGCAAAAGGTTATACCTCTATACATCTAAATGTTAAATAACTAAATGGTTATTGTTTGTATGTGTGTGTAAATGTAACTCTGTGTGTTAGTGTGTGTGTTAGTAACTGTAACTGTGTATGTGTTTATGAATAACTTGTGTGTGTGTAACTGTGTGTAAGTCTAACACGTGTGTGAGTGGAATAGTGCCTGTGTGACTCTTTAGTAGTGTATGTATGTAACTCTGTGTGTGGGTATATCTAACTTGTGTACATGTAACTCTGTGTGAGTATGTGTGTAACTCTGTGTGTGTAACTCTTTGTGTGTGAGTGTGTGTGTAACTCTGTGTGTGTAACTCTGTGTGAGTGTGTGTAACTCTGTGTGTGTGACTCTTTGTGTGTGAGTGTGTGTGTAACTGTGTGTGTAACTCTGTGTGAGTGTGTGTAACTCTGTGTGTGTAACTCTTTGTGTGTGAGTGTGTGTGTAACTCTGTGTGTAACTCTTTGTGTGTGAGTGTGTGTGTAACTCGTGTGTGTAACTCTTGCATGTGTGTTTGTGTTAAGAAATGAATGAAATGAATAATTATGCTGTTGTGAGTTTACGTGATCTAATTAAATACAATAATATTTATTAAACAAGCTATATTTTAATACTGTGACCAGTATTAATACTGCTTATTATTATTTATATTAATTGTAATTATATGATTATTTGTAGTAGTAGTTGTGGTTTGTAAAGACCTGCAAGTTAACATTGTCTAAGATGTGCTTAAATTGTCTACATGTTATGTAGTTAAAATTCATTATTGAAAAAAATACGAGATTTTTTTCCCTGCATTTTTTTAAACTGGCCCCTTGGAGAACCTGGCCAGTGGCTCCTAAGTCTTTAAGACCCCTGCTCTGTGATGAGTCATGTTCAGTCAGACAACTCTGAAAGACTTTGTTTACATCTCAACAACTGCACTATGCAGAGTTTTTGCAAAATTGGTAGAATTCCTGTTCAAATTGTTCAACTTGATGGCCACCATGACAGATGCAATCTACTGATGATTCCCAATACTATCATCAGTCGGCAGCAGTCAGCAATCAGCGCAGTCTGTTCTGCCAGACTGACTGTGAATGTGTTTCTGAGAGAGCAGAGAGAGAGAGAGAGAGAGAGAGAGAGAGAGAGAGAGAGAGAGAGATGGGGAGAGTGAGTATTTTGCCCTATTCTCTTGCTCCCTATCTCCTTCAGCCAGCTTGAGGAGGAGCAGCAGTGATTGTGAGCAGTGCTGTGTTTAGGGACTCTTAGACAAAACAGCAGCATCTGAGCAACTACACAACGCGTGTCTTTACCTTGAGACTTAAGCACACAGAGGTGTGTGTGTGTGTGTGTGTGTGTGTGTGTGAGAGAGAGAGAGAAATGTGCTGATTGATGCTGAGCAGCTGTAGACACCAGTCTGGAGTTCAGCCAGAATAGACCAGTCAACAGGTAGACAAGCACTCACACATTTTCCAAATGCCCATATGAAATATATTTAAAGGGCACATATCCCAGGCTCAGGGTTCGTACAGTCATGAAAATCCTGGAAAAGTCATGCAATACAGAAATTTATATTTGCAGAGCTGGAAACGTCGTGGAAAATGAAGAGCGCTGTGAAAGTCGCTGAGAACTTTTTCCCCATGCGGTTTGTCATCTTATCACATCTGAAACTCTGAAAAGTCCAGATCACAAAAACACAGCGAGACCTTTACTAACATTACTGTCATACCAAGACCTGCGTTACTCATATCTTCAGTACGAGTCACTGTGCTCTGTCTGCAGTGTGGCTAGCTAAACAGACATCAACTGCTGCAGCTACATTAAAGGAGATTTTCATTAAAGTAGATTTTACGCTTTTTTCTCAGATTAATATACTTCCCTGTTCTCTTTGAAAGGCATCTGTGACGAGTAGGCGTGAAAGCACTTTCATTTAGCTTTTTTATTGTGTGTTTCTAACCTAGAAATTTCTCATCTGTGAAGAAACGTTGTTTTCTGGGCAGTGATTTTATGGTCAAATAAAAAAATTCTTATTGGCTGACTACGTGGGGGTATCACTGGGCAGAACACATGCGGGGGTGGGGTCATCATTGCACTGCTGTGTGTAGTTCAAAAATACCTGCAGTGAACCACAATACTGTGAAACTATATAGTGTACATAACAGAGCGGTGCTATAGAACGCGTATAAACAAGTTTCAAGTTGATTTTTACACTCTGCTTTTTTACATTTAATAAAATAAAACTTTCAGCATCATTTGTCATGCTTGGAACCAGCTTACTACCGCTTCACAAACTTGCGCTGTTTCGAGCTATGAGGTGGAAAAAAACTAGGCTAGTAACATTAGCTGAGGTAATGGAGCATTTGTGGAGCATTCGATTCGGCTTTAGATGTCTGTCAATTATTTTTCAAGAGCTTAGCCAAGATCTGACACCTTCAGTCGCAAAAGAGATGCAGTCTTTCATCGAGAGGGCACATCGTGTTACCAGTTAAACTGAAATACAGAAACAAACCAGGTGTTTACTTGCCTATACAGTCTAGGACTTGAAAACATGACTCACTGGAAACCTGACGTCCAGTGACGGTAGTGCTGAGGGTGGGGTTGGTGGGTGTGGTTATTCTAATGCAGTGCAAGGCACTACTTTGCTGTGACATAGAAATAAGAAGAAAATCCCAGCAGCCTGTTGAATCACATATAACGACAAGTAATCCATATCTAAACTGGCACGGAAAATGCAGGTTTGTTTACTTGGTCTCCTTTAAGAGATAACAACCTAACAATCAATGCATATATGCAGTCTTTGTACTCAACATTATGAACTGACTCTTGCTGCGTCTCTTCCTTAAATACTGCAAAAATTACATCAGGAGCTACTGACATTGCTGATTTGGACGGAGTTAAAATTACTGAGAAACATCAGTAGCCTAATACAGACTTCCAGTTTCCAATTCCAGTCCTGTGGACCCAACATTGTGCACATTTTTGTGCTTTGTCTCATCAAGCTCACCTGATTTAACTCATTAACTAATCAACAAGCACTTCGTTTACTGAGTCAGGTGTGTAGAGTATTGAAAACATAAAAATGTGCAGTGCATAGCGTACCCAGATCTGGGATTGGGGTCCCCTAGCCTAATAAATACATTATCTCCCCTCACCATGTAAAACATATCCCCTTCAAATAGAACTTCAGCTAGCTAACTCATTTGGCTGGCTAAAGATATATGTCTTTGTTTTTGTTGACTCAATGGATTTTATAGTTAAATGTAGTTAAATAGGGAATGATGTACAGTTTTTTTAGGTATTCAGTGTTTCTCCTTTTTAAAATGTGGTGCTTACCATACCAGGTCCAAAATGTCAGTGTGTACAAAATTTGACAGACATCTTCTTTTGCGACTCCACATCTGTTATAAGCCGCGGCCATTCTGAAAACTTTGCCCATCATTTGTGTTCTGCTGGCTCCATAAGGGCGCACAGAGCTTGGACCCCGATGATTTCCACTTGAGATGTAGACGGTTGCTAGGCTCTCACTGTGGTAATGACAGTTCACAGAAATCCAGTATTTTCTACATCAGTGTCAAACAAAACTGCTTGGCTGTTAACGTTTTTGGCCCCTCTGTGCAAAAGCTGATGAAGAAAGAAATCTGAATATGTGAAAATGAAACTTATCTGCTCACCAAACACATCTCTCTTTTCATGTTTCAGTAGCTTAGTTCTGATTGGCCTATGAAAAGGAAATACTGTATCTGTGGGCTGGCACAATAATTAGCATGATCTATGCTGTGTTTGGGGGAGAGGAGGGATTCTGTCTCAGAACCCCCCCCCCAGGCCCCCTTTTCTAAAATTATTATTATTATTAATTAGAATTCTGTGGCAGCTTGTTTGACTAAAATGCAGTGATGATATTTCAGTGTCCATGACGGTGAATAGTTAATGTCATGTTATACTGAATTACCCAATATTAGTACTCGTTTGGCTGTGACCTTGATAAAACTGTAGAAAGTGCCAAGCTGTATATAGCTCACTGTACTGACTCATCTCCTTTGTAAAGGTCTCACTGAGTGTGTGTGTGCGTGTGTGTGTGCGTGTGTGTGTGTGCGTGTGTGCGAAAGATATTGATAACTGAGCTACTTGTTAATCTCTAAAGCTGTCACAACGTTGTTAAGTATAGTTTACTTAATGGAAAATATATTTGAGGAGCAGCTCTTATGAAAATGTCGTATGGCTCAATCATCTATTTACGTCTTCATCTTCCCTCCCTCACTCTGACTTCCCTCTGACCCCCTAGGCCTGAGCCAGGGCTGCCAACTCTTATGGTTTTGCCGTAAGACTCACAATTTTGGGTCTCTTGGGACTCATGCAATATAAATTTATAAATGCCATATAAATTTTAATTCTAATGCAAAAATTTTATTTTAATTGTTGCTATTTTCAATCTATATTGTACCATCTAAAACTGAATTCTGAACTGAAATTGAGCGTTAAGGTTTGTAAAACAGAAATATAAAATCTGAAACTGAATTTTACGGTTGATGATGTACAATTAAACATCTGAAATTCAGTTTCTAAAAAGCATTCAGTTTTTCAGTTAATATTTGGGGAAGAGATTCTGTCTTCCATCTTTGCTTTCGCCTGCAAGACACCTGGATGACCTTCTCTCCTGATTGGACCTTTGAAAATGAACATGATATGAAACACAATACTGTGCAAAATATCAGAGACCACCCTTCATTTATTTCATTTGCAAGCAAAATGAACATTAAGCACAAGTTGTTCAATTTATTAGTGTCAGGAGACGCAGAAAACATATTTGACAAAAAATTATGAAGCCTCAACATCTAAATGTGTCACATTTTTCAGTATGTAGTGTGTCCACCCTTTGCCTTTTTTAAAGTTTACATTATTTTCAGGAGACTTGGTTTAAGTTTTTTAAAGAAATCGTAGAAGTTGGTTGCTTTTTATGCTTCTCTGTGATCCAAGTAATCCCAAATACATTTAGTGATGCTGAGCTCTGGATACCAGCAGCTTCTCTGTTTGATTTGCAAATATTCTTCTTTCTTGCCTATTCCCTTTTCTCAGTAGCCACGTTTACATGCAGCCTGATAATCCGTTAATAATCCGACTAATAGCTCAATCGGAATAGAATATGTCCATGTAAAGATTTCAATCGGAATAGTCTAATCCAATTGAGGCCATTCGGAATACAATTTCTATCCGATTGACCGAGGTGGGTAATCCTGTAAATAATCCGTTAAATAGAAGAATAATAGCCATGTAAACGCCTGTATCGGATTACATTTCCAATCGGAACGTGTAAGCATGTTCTACGCATTTGCGTCACGTCATATCAAAAGCACAGAACTCATAAACCGGCTCTGGCAAAAGTTTATACCGTTCAACATGGCAGAGCAGAAACTGGTCTGCAGAGGAGACGAAGTTTATGCTCTGATCTTTAAAAGACGGCGATAGGATGAGCTTATGTGTCTCAGAACACGATGTCTTCCTCTCAGCCTTCTTTAATAAGGACATGTGAAGCACGTTTTCCTGAGTCTGACATCATTTTAAAGCAATCAAAAACTCCAGCGCTCCAACTGGAAACTCATCTCACTCTGACTGGACCTCACGTGATGCTCGTTGTCATGGTAACGTTTACTCTAAGTGGTACTCCATGCATGCGTGTCATTTTGGATCGGATTACTTGTAGTGAGCATGTAAACGAAGATTTTCATCAGATTGTTGAATAGAGTGCGCATATAAACACCTCAGTCTGAATCTGTAATCGGAATGTATTCATTCGGATTGGCAAAAATCTTTGCATGTAGGGAGGGTTTCTGGACAGCTACACATCCTTTTAGACCCATAGTGTTGTCTTCTTACAGTGGAAGAATGGACAGTGGATTTTTTCAGATCTGAAGCAACAATGGCACTTGATTTTCTTCTCTCTCTCAAAGATTAAAGCTTTAAGTGTTTATCTGGTGGGGGCAGTTTTGGTGTCTACCAGGTCTTCCAGGTGGTTGTTAGGAGTCCCATTTTCTCTATACCTTTTAATTTTTTGAACTCTAGCTTTAGGAGCTTTTTTCACATATGTTAATTTGACTTTCCTCTTCCTTAGAAATATCTCCTGAAAAAATTAGTAACTTATTTGTTTAATGTTTGTTAGATTTTTCTCCACGTATTAATTCCAACTGCTTCATCTCTCTGTTTTTATGCAACCTGCATACAGTGTGTTGTGGTAACACAGATGGCCTCTTTTATCCCTAATTATATGAAATTAATTGGATGATCCTTCTGGTAAACTCATGTGTCATTGACAGCAGGTCACTTATAGTTACTGCGTGTGTGTGAGATATTGGAGAAGCTGCTCCCATCCAAACGTAACACACACACTGATCCCCTCTCAGTGGGCTGAAAGGTCATTCTCCTTTATAAACATTAATATCATGCCTATAATGTCTTTATAAACCCTTAGAAATAAGTCAGATTGTTGCGAAGTGAAGCTTCACAGTGTGCGGAGTTTGAAATGCCTGGCATTCAGTAATACTGCCAAGGTGGTAAGTGACTACTAAATGGTGGTAAGGCTTGTATATGGGTTAGTGGGTTCAGTCTTTGTTCTTCTAATCTTGCTCTACATGTTTGGGTATGTCAGTTTTTGACCCTTAGAGGTCTGTTGTAATTATTGTTGTTTGGCTATGATATTTACATATAAAGCATAATTAGGCGGTTAATAACATCAAAAATGACATCTGCATTTTTCTGTTTGTTTTCGATGTGAAGAAATTATTCATATTGTAATAAAATATCTCCACTTAAAAATACAAATGTGATATGTAGAATCTACACTTTCTAATGATATTTTAGATTTTTGTGTCATTTATTTGCGCTGCATTCTGTGTATAATGGCCTTTTCTCTGCATTTTCCTAGATTAGTAACTTTTCTTTCTATCTTTGTTTTATGTACAGTCTTTAAAAAGATGGTTCTTCAAGGGTTCTTTACTAAAGACAGTGGTTCTGTATAGAACCATGAACACTCAAGGAACCATTTGCATGCTTAAATGATTCTTTCATAGTAAAATGGTTCTTCAGATTGATGGAGAATGTGTTGTATG
The DNA here is from genome assembly GCF_904425465.1 of Colossoma macropomum. Lineage (NCBI taxonomy): Eukaryota > Metazoa > Chordata > Actinopteri > Characiformes > Serrasalmidae > Colossoma > Colossoma macropomum. Next base: position 12,206,811 of record NW_023494790.1, read on the forward strand.
TGGTTCTATACAGCACCAAAAATGTTTTTTCTATTGCATACAAGCTTGATATTGTAATAGTAGCAGAACCCCTTTTGGTGCTATATAGAACCATTTTCAAAAAGGTTCATATACAACACAGTCTCTCTCCATCAATCTAAATAATCATTTAAGCATGAAACTCGTGGTTCTATATAGAACCATTGTCTTTACTAAAGAACCCTTGAAGAACTTTTTTAAGTGTGTAGCCCACATGAAATTTAGCTCAATGGGAGTTTTACCAGCCAGCCTAAGACAGAGAGACATCTGCTCGTTTTTACAGAACACACCGTGATGTCACCGAAACTGGTTTTAGCGTCTTCGCCGAGTGTTTCCAGAGGGACGTCCGAAGCAGATTTGCTTTCTAGGAAAAGCGTTTTCCCATAAAGGCAGCGAGGGAGCCGACAGTTTCCTTTGCTAGGTTTTAAATAGGCATTTATTGGCCTGTATGCACTTGGCACATTGTACTGTAAATCGCTGGCAGGATCAATGAGCTGCGAACACATGCCGGCACACAGTAACACAGACGCTACATACATATGCTATTTTGGAGCAGATCCTGGCTAAAGCTTTCCACAGTGAAAGGGATGGGCATTTATTGTCTCCCATCATCCTTTCATCTGCATCTGTCTGCTCCTACATATAATATATACAGTTCTTTTTATCTGTACATACCCACCTTCTGTGGTATTCAGGGTACATCAGTACTCTATAAAAAAACAGCTGACTCTTCACTAAGCCCCTGCTTTTTCTACAACCACTTACAGTCTCTGCGTGTCCGTAACCTTGGACGTAAACAGCGAATGACCCGATGGTTGGAACACAGGTTGGTGAACCTGTAGAACAAAGCAATGACTGAGGAGATGGTTTCTTTCTATTCTTAGTGGATCTTTCCTTTGATCTCAGTGTCTTTATTTAATCTCCTTTGTAAACTTGGCCTGCTTGTCTTCTTACTGAGTCTTGGTTCCACTCAGTGTTCCTCATGCTCTTTGGAAGTTTTTTTTCCCACCAAAAAACTTTCTACAGGGATGTTACTTTAATCCGAATAAGAAACTACGTACATCTGTTCTAGAGAGTTTAAACTGAGGATGTGTCAATACTGATACCGTGTTCATTTACTTGTACTCTAATCTTCAAAGATAAATAGTACTTTGATATTTTTTCATGTTTTAGTTGGACCACTCTTTGTGTATACCATAATGTCTGTCATGGTTTTCATGTGCCATGTATGTTTTTGTATTTTATAGGCAAATTATGTAAACCATATTTTTAAAGGAAAATACTACAAAGACAACTTATCAAATGTTGAAATTGAGAATTTTCTTTGTTTTTTGAAAAATATATGCCCATTTTGAATTTGATGCCAACAACATTTTTCAAAAAAGTTGGGACAGGGGCACGTTTACCACTGTGTTTCATCACCTCTTCTTTTAACAACACTCTTTAATCATTTGGGAACTGAAGAGACCAACTGGTGTAGTTTTGAAAGTGAAATGTTTCCCCATTCTTGTTTGATATAGGATTTCAGCTGCTCAACAGTTCGGGGGCTCATTTGTCATATTTTTAATTTCATAAATATCCATATATTTTCAGTAGGTGACAGTCTGGACTGCAGGCAGTTTAGCACCCAGACTCTTTTCATATGGAGCAATGCTGTTGTATTACATGCAGAATGTGGTTTGACATTGTCTTGCTGAAATAATCAAGGCCTTCCCTGAAAAAGACGTCGTCTGGATGGCAGCATATGTTGCCAGAACATATATATATTGTTCAGCGTTAATGGTGCCTTTACAGATGTGTCAGTCACCCATGCCATGTGCACTAATGCACCCCTATACCATCATGAATACTGGCTGTTGAACCGTGCACTGATAAGAAGCTGGGTGGTCTTTAGTCTGGAGGACACAGTTTCCATTATTTCCAAAAAGAATTTGAAATTTTGATTTGTCAGACCACAGGATACTTTTCCACTTCCCCTCAGTCCATTTTAAATGAGCTCGGGCCCAGAGAAGGTGGCAGCATTTCTGGATTCTGTTTATATACGGTTTCTTCTTTGTGTTTTAGAGTTTTAATTTGCATTTGTGGATGCAGCGACAAACTGTGTTCACAGACAGTGGTTTTGAGAAGTGTTTCTGAGCCCATGCAGTGATTTCCTCTACAGAATCATGTCTGTTTTAAATGCAGTGCCGCCTGAGGGCCCAAAGATCATGGCCAGCAAATACTGGTTTTCAGCCTTGTCCCTTGCATACAGAGATTTCTCCAAATTCTCTGAATCTTTTAATGTTATTATGTACCGTAGATGATGAAAAGCAAAAGTTCTTTGCTATTTTATGTTGGGAAACGTTATTCTTGAATTATTGCACTATTTGATCTTGCAGTCATTCACAGAGTGGTGAACCCCTCCTCATCTTTACTTCTGAAAGACTCAGCCTCTCTGAGATGCTCTTTTTATACCCAGTCATGTTATTGACCTGTTGCCAATTAACCACCAGGTGTTTTTTTAGCATTACGCAATTTTACCAGCCTTTTGTTGCACCCATCACCCATTTTTTGGAACGTGTTGTTGGCATCAAATTCAAAATGGGCAAATATCTTTTAATAAACAATAAAATTTCTCTGATTCAACATTTGATGTTGTCTTTATAATATTTTCAATTAAATATAGGGTTCAAATGATTTGCACATCATTGCATTTTGTTTTTATTTACATTTTGCACAGCGTCCCAACTTTTTTGGAAATGGGGTTGTATATATATTTGTGTATTATATTTATGAAAAATAAAAACTTAATATACTGCCATACACTACTTCTTCAAATTGTCCAAAATACCCTAAGAAGTGTCTCCAAGGCTGTTAGAATAAACTCTTAGAGCATACTGAGTACAGCAGTGGTCACCAGCCCAGGTCCTGGAGATCTACCTTCCTACAGAGTATAGTTTCATACACAAACAGCCACAGCTGCTCCAGCTAGTCAACTTCTTCAGAAGTCTGTGGTTGGCGGGATCAGAATGAGTAGTGTTAAATAAGGGGGAAGGCAAGAGACTGGAACACATGCAGGATGGTAGATATAGAACATGATGAACATATACAGGACAATAAATGTAAAACATGGTGAACATATACAGGATAGTAGATATAGAACATAGAGAACATATACAGGACAATGGATGTAGAACAGGGGTGTCAAACTCAACAGCTAAAGAGGCCATATTTAAAAAAATCTCAACATATCCGTGGGCCAAAGAACACCTCTGCTTTGATTTCATTTTTTAAAAACGTTTTGCTAAAACCTGAACTGGCCATTGATTATTCATAATACACCAAAATGTCAACAGCAAACTATAGGCACGTGTAGTAGACCTACATAAAATATTACATGACTGCATGAGGAGCTAGGTCGTTTAAACCTGCCTATTTGCTTGATCTAAACACCTGGCATCTTTTCTTTGCTGCAAGTTCATTAATACCTGGACTCAGTTTCTGAGCTGCTGAGCTAATGTTAAGTGTTTATATTGATTACACTGCAGCTAAAATGCAGCTAGTGTGTTTGCTGATATGACTGGTGTGGAAATGTGAAGAATTGTGTAGATTTGAGGTGTAACCACTGTCCGGTATATTGTTGTTGGAGTAGGAGAGTCAGAGCATACATTCCATTGCAGTGCATGCTGGGGACTGTACTGCAGGGCATTGTGAAACGGGCTAATATTAATAGAAAATTAAAATACTTTGGTGGGCCAGATATTATTGCGTCGTGGGCCTGATCTGGGCCTCTGGCCTTGTGTCTGACACATGGGATGTAGAACATGGCAAACGTATACAGGGCAATAAATGTAAAACATGGTGAACATATACAGGATAGTAGATATAGAACAAGGAGAACATATACAGGACTATAGATGTAGAACATGGTGAATATATACTGGATGGTACATATAAAACCTGGAGAACATACACAGGATGGTAGATATAGAACATGGTGAACACAGGATGTTAGATATAGAACATGGAGAACACATACAGGACAATAGATGTAGAACATGGAGAACATATACAGGATGTTAGATATAGAACATGGAGAACACATACAGGACAATAGATGTAGAACATGGAGAACACATACAGGACAATAGATGTAGAACATGGAGAACATATACAGGATGTTAGATATAGAACATGGAGAACACATACAGGACAATAGATGTAGAACATGGTGGAACATTTACAGAATTTTAAATATAGAACATGGTGGACACATACAGGGTGGTAGATATAGAACATGAAGGAAAGCACACAAGGTAGAAGGAAGAACATGGTGGAACATGTACATGATTTTAAATGTAGAACACAGTAGATACCAGGATGGTATTAATAGAACATGTTTAAACATGGTGGAAGACGTTCAATATGAGTGGAAGTATGTTTAACAACAAAGCCTGTCAATAGCATAGAAAGCCATTTGTAGACAGAGCACTGCAAAAAGTACATTTTAGAACTTGAGTTTTGGTGTTTTGAAGCGGTAAATCTAATGTAATGGTCAAATCTTACATAATAAATGTTTAAAATACTGTTTGTATTCTTTTAATCAGACATTAAGTAGACTAAATGCTCCCTCATGGTTTTAAAGTCCTAAACGCTGATCTCCAGGGCCCGTCCTGATTTCTAATCTCTCCAGCGAGAGTTTGAAAGGGCTGTAAAATAGAAATACTCTCTGGCCCCCAGTGGCCCCCAGAAGCCCTCTAATCTCCCAGGAACAATGTCCGAGTTCAGCCTGGGCGATGACAACCATGAGGAGAACAGCTGGAAGTGACAGTAGAGAAAGGACTAATGCATTTTAATATAGTCATCAAGGGTGAATGGAAAGCTGCCGGGGAAGGAAGAGCGGTGGGGGGGTTAGGCAGCGTGCGGGTAGGAATCTGACTGGAAATTAATTTTACCATGTTTTCCTCATTGTTTTCCATTAAATTCAGTTATCATTATTATTATTAAAATGACAAGGATGAATAATAATATGACTTATTTATTATTTGTAATAACTGTAACAATGTATTATAATTAGCCTATATTTGTGCAAATAAATAATTTAAACAAATAGCAATATTGATTTATATTCTGTTTTATACATAGAAATGGAAGGTGTTTCACATTTTTTTTACCTCTTTAAACACATTTCTGTAATACACAGTGCTATGCAAACGTCAGAGATCACACTTCATTTATTTAATTTTCAGACGAAAGTTCATTTTTCAGGAGACATTTCTGAGACGATTAGACATAAGATCATTCACTTGTATAAGGAGAGGAAAGTCAAAGGAAAATAAGTGAAAAAACAGGAGTTCCCAAAACAGGAGTTCAAAATTGCTCACAAGACAGAGAGAAAATAGAACTTTTAACATCTACCTGCAAGACCTTCTAGACCACCAAAACAGGCCCCAAAAGATAAACCGTACTTTCATCTTTGAGGGAGAGGAAAAAATCAAGCTCCACTTTTGTTTCAGATCTTAAAAAAGGTCCACAAATGTTTCTGTACATCCTTCCACTGTGAGCTCCTTGGATTGTGAGTAGCAGAAAATGCAACTTCTAAGACTGAACTTTGGAAGTGTTGAAAAAAAATTGGAAAATGTGTTTCTGAGTTTCACTAAATACTAATAATTTTGATATTAGATTTTGTTGTTGAGGCTTCTGTGTAATTGTCTGTTAAATATACACTATATTGCCAAAAGTATTCACTTGTCCGCCTTCACATGCATATGAACTTGAGTGACATCCATCCATCCATCCATTATCTAAACCGCTTATCCTTCTGGGTCGCGGTGGGGTGCTGGAGCCTATCCCAGCTGTCATTGGGCGGAAGGCAGGATACACCCTGGACAGGTCGCCAGTCCATCGCAGGGCAGACAGACATACAGACATACACATTCACACCTAGGGGCAATTTAGCACGTCCAATTGGCCTGACTGCATGTTTTTGGACAGTGGGAGGAAAGTGGGAGAACATGCAAACTCCACCCTAACTTGAGTGACATCCCATTCTTAATCCATAGGGTTTAATATGATGTCGGCCCACCCTTTGCAGCTATAACAGCTTCAACTCTTCTGGGAAGGCTTTCCACAAGGTTTAGGAGTGTGTTTATGGGAATTTTTGACCATTCTTCCAGAAGCGCATTTGTGAGGTCAGACACTGATGTTGGACGAGAAGGCCTGGCTCGCAGTCTCTGCCCTAATTCATCCCAAAGGTGTTCTGTCGGGTTAAGGTCAGGACTCCGTGCAGGCCAGTCAAGTTCTTCCACACCAAACTCGCTCATCCATGTCTTTATGGACCTGGCTTTGTGCACTGGTGCGCAGTCATGTTGGAACAGCAAGGGACCATCCCCAAACTGCTCCCACAAAGTTGGGAGCATGAAATTGTCCAAAATCTCTTGGTCTGCTGAAGCATTAAGAGCTCCTTTCACTGAGGGGCCGAGCCCAACTCCTGAAAAACAACCCCACACCATAATCCCCCCTCCACCAAACTTTACACTTGGCACAATGCAGTCAGACAAGTAGCGTTCTCTGGAATTCACTGAGCTCCCATTCTTTCACAAATGTGTGTAGAAGCAGTCTGCACGCCTAGGTGCTTGGTTTCATACACCTGTGGCCATGGAAGTGATTGGAACATTGGAATTCAATGATTTGGATGGGTGAGTGAATACTTTTGGCAATATAGTGTGTTTTCTGCTTTTGATCAAATGATCAAATTGTCAAGTGACAAGAAGTTGCTTTATATTTAAAAAAATAGAAAAATAGTAATTGTGATGTGCAAAAGTTTGGACATCCTTCCATTTCTGAAGTCTCAGAACTTAATTGACTCATTAGGTCTGATTAGGCAGGTCATGAATTATCATTAGGAGTAGACAACTGATGACAATTCAAAGAAACAGAAGCTGGCTTCGACAACAACATACCTCAAAATCCACCACAAACTATTTCAAGAAATGCAAGCTGAAGCTTTTTGAATGGCCCTCACAGTCCCTGACGACGTTGAAAATCTGGTAGATTTTAAACATACTGTTCATGAAAGATGCAGGATATCCTTAGAGTGGGTGAAAATTCCTAAAACAAAAACAGAAAGACTCCCAGCTGGCCATAAAAAGGCTTTTGTAAGCTGTGATATTGTCCAAAGTGTTACTAAGTTTTGTACTTGCTATTTTTTTTAAGTGAAGGGTGGTGCTGAACCTTTGCACAGCGCTTTTTGTAATTATATTTAAATAGTTAAGTAATATAAACTGAGTGTACATTTGTTTTTTGTAACACAGAGAAACAGAAAAGTTGTCCCACCTTACCACACTATGACCCCCTCTACTTTCTATTGCTGGCATCTTCTCCATTAGACTTATTTAGTAGCTGCTGACAACAGTGGCAAAGGTGTGTTTGTGGTTGAGTGTGCGGGCGTCTGAATTACCACCAGTAATGTTTATCTGAATGCCTTCCATACCATTGACCCATTTAGTTCCCCCCACGCTGTGCAAACCTTGAAATGCCTTGTCTTATGTGCTAGTTGCATCACCACGTTTCACCAAGTTAGCCTTAAAAGTTGTAGTTATCAGTAACAACAAAAACATGCTGTAATTTTATTTGAATTAATTTTCAGGAGTGGAGAAATTTTAAAAGTGCAGCTTTTTTTTTGTTTTTATTTCAGAATGATTTGAATTTCAGGACAGTCTTGTTTTGCCATGTCTTTGTCATTTTTTTGAGATGGAAACCAAAAGAAAACAGACAGACGTGCAGACAGATTTTCTGATTCTCTGCTGAATGTGTGACTCCTTTGGAAAAATCAGTGAAGACCACAACTGTACAAATCTACCTTACATTTCCTGCCTTTGATTCTCATTTTTTCCTGTCGCCTGGATTAACGGAAGAGAAAAGGCAACATTCACACAGCAGTGAATGTGCCTTAGCCTTTTAGATATTTGTTTTGTTTGACATTCCACTGAGTCTATTGTTATATAATGCTCAGTGCACTAATTCCCTCTCCTCCCAAGTAGTAAATTGCAGTCAGAGGTAAGTCCAGTTTGTTGTTGAAGGAGCAGACATCACAGTGTAATGAGATAACGAGTTAAAGGGGAAACTCTTGAGGTTAGCCAATTACCATTAGTCATTTGTCTAGCATGGAGTCTAGCCAGCCTGCCATGCGTACTGCCTGCCACCACCTCGTTTGGTCAGCTTCTTCAGGCCCCACAGCTTTTCAGCTAACACTGATAGCATGAACGGCTTGTAATATTTACCAAATTCCAGCAAAGTCTGACGGCCGCAGATGAAAGCTTGAGTGTAAGAGATGAATGTATGAGACAAATAACTTGAGAAAAACAACGTTTAGCACTGTTTTTGTGCAGAGAACCTTCTGTGTACTTGCACAGTACATGCAATCGCCTTTATCCAGCCTTTATCTAGTTTTTACCATTTCACTCAATAAAAATATTTTTCTTAATAAAAGTGAAGGGTCATCCCAGAATAATACACCAATATTAATCTGAGAAAATTGGTTTACTTAATCATTCAAAATGGTTTTATTTGAAAAAAATGTACATAAATAAACTGCACCGTGAAATATACCAAAACCATCAGAAATATAGTTTTTGCCATACCACCCAATTAGCAGTGTGGTATGGGCAAAAATTTATATCAGGGTATAATTAAGATTACTGATGGTTTATATCTATTGCACGATACTGTATATATCACAGTGTATTATGTATTTTTTTTTTACAAATAAAACCATTTTGGATGCTTAAGTAAACCTTTTTTTAAGTAACGATGGCATATTACTCTGAATGTCCCTCCACTTTTAATAAGAACCATATTTAACTGAAGTAGATCTAAAATATTTTTGTTGGGTGAAATAGTGGAAACAGAAATTAAAAATATATAGACAGATATCAATATTGCTTTCTAACCCTAATGAGATAAAGGCAAGTGTATGTTCAAGTTTTCCTGTTCCAGCTTAAGTGGGGCACCAGGTTCTATTTATGCTAACATGCCGTAGTGAACGTACGTGGGACGTTATCAAAGTGCTGGTTCGAAATAACAGATTTCTATGTTAAACTGTGCTATGTAGCTTCATGTTTCCTGCCTGTACCTGACTCTCAGTGTTAACACAGTTAAAAAGACTTTATTAGCATGAGTAATTGGTGTAGCTATAAATAAGATCCATAAATTAAACCGTTTCAGTCACACCGGTTAAGTTTTCTGCTGACAGATCGTTGGTTGCTGATTTTGTTTTAATATAAACGACCCTGAAATCGATTATCTACGGACAAACAGGAAGGCACACATACACACTCGTGCAGTGTGCTGTAAATGGATGGTGTGTGATGATGGGGGACCTTTCAGCTCGAAGCCCAATTCTGATTGATGACTTCACGTAAAAACAGCTCCCAGCAGGGTGTGTGAGTGTGTGTACGGTTGGCACACAGTCTGGGTGTCACAGCTGGTTTGTTCATGCGCCAGCGTGTGTGCTGCTTCCTCCATCCAAAAACATTCTCACGTACAGGTGTGTGTGTGTGTGTGTGTGTGTGCGTGCTGGAATGGAACTGCATAGTGACGGCCGGAGTTTCTGAAAGCAGCAGACATCAAAACAACACAACAACGCAGCAGCACCGCAGCAGCACTAGGACCCGTCTGTGTGTGTAATCAGTGGTTGAGCTTTTCATGAATGAAAAATTCACTCATACTGCTCAGACTTTCTGAAGACAGCCTGCATCTCTTTCTCTTTTTCTCTCTCTATTTTTCTCTTTCTCCTCTGTTGTTTCATTCTCTCTCCTCTCTTTTCTTTCTTTCTGTCCTGTCTCTTTTCTCTCTCTTTCTCCCTCTCTCCCTTTTCTCTTTCTCTCACTTTCTTTTTCCCTTTCTCCTCTCTTCTGTTTTCTTTCTTTCTATCTCCTTTTTTTTCTTTCTTCTTTCTATCTCTTCTTTCTTTCTGTCCCCCTGTTTGTTTCTCTTCTGTCTTTCTTTCCCCTCTCTCATTTTCTCTTTATCTCTCTCCTTTTTCCTCTCCTCTTTTTTCTCTCTCCTCTGTCTTTCTCTTTTTCTTTCTTTCGTTCTCTTTCTTTCTTTCTTTCTTTTTTTCTTTCTTTCTTTCTTTCTTTCTTTCTTTCTTTCGTCCTCCTCTCTCCTTACACTTTCTTTCTGTCCTCTCTTTTCTCTCTTTGTCTTTTCTTTCTTTCTCTCTCCTCTCGTTTTTTCTTTGTCCTTTCTTCTTTCTTTCTCTCTTCTTTCGCCTTTTCTCTTATGCTTCTTTTCTCTCTGTCCCTTTTTCTGCTCTCTATTACTCTCTCTTTTTCTCTCTCCTCTCTCATATTTTGTCTCCCTTTCTATATCCTTACTTTCTCTCTGTTTCTCTACCTCTATCTCTTTTTCCCTCTCCTATCTCCTCTTTCTCTCTTTCTTTCCCCTTCTCTTTCTCCTCCCTCTTTCTCTTACCCCAGTATTTCTTTCTGTCCTATCTATTTTTCTGTCAACTTTCTCCTTCTTACACTCCTTTCTTTCCCTCTCTCACCACTTTCTCTGTCCTATCTCTCTTCCTCTCCTCTCTCCCCTTTTCTTTTGTCTTTCATTTTCTCCCTTTTTGTCCTCTTTTTCACTCTCTCCTCATATTTTCTCTTGTTCTGCTTTCTTTCTCTTTGTCTTTCTCTTTCTATCTGTTTTCTGTCTTCTTTCCACTCTCTCTCTCTCCTCTTTCTTTCTGTCCTACCTGTTTTGCTTCTCTCTTCCCCTATTTCTCTCTCTCTCTCTCTCTCTCTCTCTCTCAATCATACATACATAGCTTAGTTTGTTATAATTATCTGATGAAAGATTTATTAAGTGTCTTGAAAGACGCGTCCCTACAGGAGAACGATGTTTCTGTTGTCTGAAGATGTAGTGAAAAATGGCTGTCTGCTGCCCCCTTGTGGTCCTTTTCATAAGCTGGTTTCCTTTACATTTTTGCCTTGTCTTTGTCACTTTTGAAATCAAAATAAAACAGAAATATTAAATATTTCAAATCAGTTATATAGATTGTCACAAATGTGTACTTGAACCTGTTAATATAGAATGTAAATATTATGTAGGTAACTGTGAAGGCTAATCAATTAATGTACTTGCAATGCAAAGATAAATGTAATTTAGTATGTATTGAGGTCAATCATTATGTACGCACAGTTAATTGAATATTTAGCAAAACATTTCAATTAGCAATCTATTAATTCTTGTCCACTAAACTGTCTCTCTGACTTTTATCCTTTCAGGTATGAAGCGTCCATCCAGCCCAGGGTCTCCAGAGATTGGGCCAGCTGCGGGTTCAGAGCCATGCATGGGGCGTCGTCACAGAGATGGGGACCCCCGGCCAAAGCGCGAGCGTAAGCAGCGGACCCTGACGCTGTGCGAGGTGTGTAACATCCAGCTTAACTCCAGCGCTCAGGCACAGATACACTACAACGGAAAAACGCACCAGCGCAGACTGCGACAGGCCAACCAGGCCAAAAACAACCGGACGGCCAACAACAACACAGGTGAGGACGTCATGGGAGAGTGAACACTCTCAGACCAGCACCACACACACTACCATGCCAATACAATGTTATTGTCACTGCTGTGCTGAGAATGGTCTGGTCAGTGGTGAGCCTGTGATCATTTTTTCCATACACAAGGTGGACAAGGTAGAGGGGAGCTGATAAATTGTGCAGCAACAGATGGGCTACAGTCAATTACTATAAACCTATGGAGTACATCTATATGGTAGTTATGGGTGGCAGATTCCGAAAGGGTCGAATCTTCGACTCCAGCGTTTCTTGGAGTCGGGGTTGACTCTTGGCCAATAACTCACTCTTACACAGTCGAAATGCTTGGAGTCGACTCTTTGATTCTCTTTGTGTTTTTTCATCGTCATTGGCTCGAGAGACAGTGGAGGCAAGTGTAATACAGGAAACATGGAGGGAATTGTAACAAAGGAAGAGTGAGTTTGTTTAATTACTGTGTTTGTGATATGCCATTGCTGCTCACCAGCTGCTGTAAACACAAACTCTGCTCACAAAAACATTTTTGCTACGTCTGCCTCTACTCTGCATCACTCTGCCTACAGAAAACCAAACTCTTTATTTTCTTACAACAAACATTAGAAATGATACAAGGAATAAAAACAAAAACCGAAAACAAAAGCTGTTCAAAAGATCTTTATTAAAGAAAATGGTTCTATATGGAACCATGAATACTTAAAGAATGCTTTGCATGGTGAAAGAGTTCTTCAGATTAATGGAGAATGTGTTGTAGATGATTTTATATAGAACCTTTTTGAAAAGGATTCTATATAGCACCAAAAATGGTTCTTCTAATGTAACAAGCCTGACACTGTAACAATAGAAGAACTGTTTTTGATGATATATAGAATGAACCCTCTATAGCGCATCCTCCATCAATCTGAAGAACGCTTTCATGATGCAAAGAACCCTTTAATCATGCAAAGGGTTCTTTGAGTGTTCATGGCTCTATATAGAACCATTTTCTTTACCAAAGAACCCTTAAAGGACTTTCTTTTTCAAGTGTGTAGGTGTCTGAACTGATCTCTGACTCTTGCTGTGTTATCAAGACCACGTTTGGGTTATGATGTCTCTGTGGAGAGCAGTGAGGCTTTGAAGGTGAGGACACTCAGATTTGCTAGTGTTTGCTAATTCAGTGCTTATATTGCGGATGAGACAATTGTAACTGCTGTGAATGACAGATCATAAAATGTTTTACGGGAATCGAATCCTGAGATGTTAAGCTTTCTAAAGTTATATTTCACCACTGTATTGCTGGATGATTTCATGCATAAAAATAATGTGATTAAAAAACAGAAGTGAATGCTTTGATGGAGGTGTGCTGGTACCTCAAAGAATTACGACAACAGTAATCTATCCCCTCGTCCTGTAGCCTGCTTAAGCTCAAGCTCCCCTCAGCAGCCTCATTATGTAAGGTATGGTAAGATGAGTTTGGACAGTAGTCAGCTGTAATCTTTTGTTAGGCTACCTGATTCACTATCTGTATACTAGGTGTGATCTATGAATTGGGTAACCTATGTTTAGGGCGGTTAAATCGCAGCTATATGCCTTTATTACTGGCTCTGGTGCCGTCTTGGTTCAAATTAAGTGGAGTCGACTTCATTGATCCCAGCAGCAGGGGTTGAGAGTCGGATTCGATTTTAGAGAATGTGTGCATTACTATTATAAGGTAGGTGTTTATGATACAATAGCCAATGAGTGGTGTGACAAGGTTGGCTTACCCAGTGTTGTAAACTGTCTAGTGTAGTTTACAATTATTGCTTGAAGTTTATTAATAGCTTTCCAAAAAAGCTAAAAGGATAAAACTTTCTGAATAGTTAGTCTTGAAGTACACTTGGTACATGCTATCATACACTTCAGCAATAGATCATGAGAGGGAGTCTGTTGTCACAAATAGCATCATAGTTGTGATTCAGGCAAAGGCATGAGTAGCGAATACCGTAGATCAGGGGTCTTAACCGTTTTTATGTATGGCCCTTTTTTAGGGTTACAAATATTTTGCAGTATTTTGTTTCAAGCTTAACAGTCATTCTTTGGTTCATTCAAGGCCCTCTTCTGTAATGAGCTCACCTAATAGAAATTCTTAATCGACACAAAGCCACGGCCGCACCCACTGTGCAAGTACAAGTACAAGCGGCCCTTATCTGAGGTGGTGCTGGGGGGAACATACAGTTCAATAAACGGTTAACGTTAGCTGTTAGAAGTGCAGACTCAAACCTGCCAATGTAGAATGTAAATATTATGTAAGTAACTGTGCAGGCTAATTAACTAGTGTATTTACATTTCTGAATAATGTGAATGGAAATATAAATGTAATTTAATACATTCCTGGGTAATTCGTTATACATAGTGTACATAGTGTAAATTGAATGTATAAGAAACATTTCAATTAACAATCAATTCTTGTTTTTGCAGCTGTGAGTGATAAGCGACAACATACTGAGGAATGTTTCTCTGTTTAGTATTTTTCAGAAAGATAGCACAGCTCACCCTTTGTAGCACCACTTTTTCGACCTATTTATGACACCCCTGTGACCCGCAGGTTAAGAGGTCATCATAACTGTAATGTTATTCACAATAAAACATAACCTTGAATGTTTTATTGCTCTCATACAACAGTTCTGCAAAATGAGTTAAAACATAGAAGCCCCAAATCTTGTAGCAAAAATACTTTAATACTGGCAGTTCTGTCTGCCTCAAAAGTAGTACCTTTTTGCATTATGGATAGAACCATACACGTAACACAGTAGGTTTAGCTCGGCCTTTTTAATACTTGCCAGATTAACCAGAATGTGGTTTTGTTCCAGTCAGTCTGTAAAACACTTCTCAGCCTAAATGTTTGCTGGATTATATTCAGTACCTTTCTGGCTAATTCCAGTTTGTTTATTTGTTTGTTTGTTTTTATGTACGGTCTTTAGGAGTATATAAAATGGAGTGTAAAAGTTTGATCAGCTTCTCTACAAAAATAACCTAATTTATTTCCACCTTAACCTTGTCCTCATAAAACTTTGTAAATAAATGACTTTTCCGTGAAGCGTGGAGAATGCCAATTTGAACAGAGCCCTGAGAAACACTCACTTATTCACATTTACTGTTTTTGTTCTTTGTGCTGTGACAAATTACACAGATTTTACTTTCTGATAAGCCGATTCTCCATGCTTGAGGAGAGAATTCGGTACATCATGGAAGCTTTCTTAAACTTATTCTTACAGATTTCTTTAAACAGATGCACTTTTCTGTGCTCTTTTCTCCACTCAAGGCTGTATGTTACTGTGAGTTTATCAGAGGTAAGGGGTGTTCTTACCTGTGGAAAAATTACTGTTATGCTCAGCCTTAAGTTGCCTTTTGCATTTATAAAAGTGATTATTAACACACACACACACACACACACACATTTGAATGGAAACACATTTAAACACAATATATATTCATATATATGCATCATGTGTCTATGTATATAGACACACACACACACACACACACATACATATATATATATATATATATATATATACATGAATCTTATTTTAAAAAACAATTTTACATGTGAATAAACATATGGTTTTGCTCACTTCACGTTAAAATGTATGAACATAATAATAAGCGCAATATTTCTTCGTTAAAAAATTGTGATTATCGATCCTGATTAATCTGTAATGTCTAAGAGTGAGTAGAGATGAGTTTGTTTCTCTAGGGCAGACTTTCTGTTTTTTTAAAGTTCAGGTTGAACGGGGATTGCAAGCTAAATTATTATAGATAAACATCACAGTCTCACCAACCGGTAAATAAAACCAACTGCACCAGGATGATCACGCTGCTAGAATCACACTTGTTGGCAAACGGAAACAAAGATATTATATGAGAACAGCATATTATAATGCAATGTTTACTGTTACACCACATGCATGTAAGGCTGCTTTGGTGGCATGCCTAATGCTTGTTTTTGTGAATCACAGTATTTTTTTTTTTTTACCATTTTTCCATTAAATATGATCAAAGTAAAGTAATTTTTTTATTTTTGTCATGATGGTGATGATGGTGCCCTAAAGAAAGGAGTTATGCAGACTGTCTTTTGTGTCTGGCTTCCCTTGAAATTTGGTCACAAAGCTCTAAACGTGAGACCCTGTAGTCATTAGCCAATAGCTCTTAACCAAATATGAGAAAAAAGCAAAAGAAACGTTTTTGGAAAGTCCTTTGTATTTTGAGGCCATACGGCAACAGCCTGCAGCAAAGGAGCTGCAGTGCATACAGTGGGAATTAATCCATACACTAGAATTGGACATTGGCCACTTTTGTCATCGAAGCTTGACAAAAAACATATGCATTATGACCATTTAAGCATAAGTGTAACAACACAAAAATATAATTATAAAAACATGAACTTGGAATGTAAAAAGTTGGCAGTGTTCATTGTATCCACTGTCTGTGTATTCATTTACTCCCACTGTATGCATTATAGACTGAAGTTCCATTGTAACATGCTGTTGCCTTATGGCAACTGTAATATTTTATCATTTATCTATAAAAAAAATTACTTCCACAAAATGTGTTTCTATATTTTTTTGAGATTTCAATATAGAATTATTAAACTACATACACAGTTTGAGAAAGTTTCAGATCCTACATCTCACTGTTATTTGTGTGTGAAAAAAAGAAGTACATTCTGTAACAGAAAGGCATGAGATCAGATAAAAGTATACCACTATATGTGTAAAGCCTTTAGGTCTCCAAAGTAATGGAGAAAAAATGAATGCATGAAAATAAAAAAGCACTGTATTACACTGTGTTAAACATAATATACACACAAAATTTACATGTGACACCATTTATTTCTTTTTTTTATTCCAAAATATCTCAAGTATGATCAAATATCCTTATTTTCTTTTATTAAATAGAAATGTTAAGGCATGTGATTTACTTTGTAAAGCATCAATAACTAGTTCTCAGTGACTGAAAAATGATATTTTGGCAGTGAAATCATTTTAAATGTTAAATATATACAATATTTTCCATTATAAGATCATTCTTAGATTATTACGAGATTTTCTGTTTATTTCTACAACTTTTTACTTTTCCAGTTCTTCTAATGTAGTGAAATGATCTTATTACAATAACGGGTGATTTTGCTTTATTTTAGTATGTTGTCATAACAACAAGCAAAATTATATGAGGATGGAATAAGATGACTTCACTTGCCAAGATATCATTATTTTCAGTGAGAACTGACACATTTTACCCATAATTCTCTTACGTTGGCATGCTGGATGGCCGCTAATGCCGACATAACCTGAGGGGCTTTAGAACAGTGTGAGTTCCTTCTCCAGCTGATCCGTCTGCTTTCTGCTGATTACTTCTGTCATCCACACGGCTGAGTGTGTTTACGTGTGTGTGCATGTGTGTGTGTGTCATAACAAAACAAGCTAAAGTCCTTGAAGAGATGACGGCGCAGAATGGAGCGACTGTCATTTTCTGAGAGCATGGGGGGTTATGAAGGAGCATTAGGACAGGACAGCAGGGGTAAGAGTGTGCAGGTCTGTGCTTATAGGCCGTGGGGACAAAACCATGGGGGACTTTGAGTGTCCAAACAGCGTGTAAGGACAATCAGCTTTTCTAAAACATTTCTCCACATCCTGACCCACCACCCTCTGAAAAAGACTTATTTTGTAGGGGTGGACCAGAGGCATGTTGGAGGTTACGTGGTACAAAGTAAAGCTGTGCAAAGTAACAAGTTTTAATCTCATTACATTTACTGACTTAATAAAAATGACCTTAGTTGTGTTATTGGTATATAGACAAAATTAATTAAGAGGGGAAATGCTTGAAAAGTTAAAGCAGTTGCAAAACACTATTGATTGTTTTTAACTTAATTGGGTTTATATAGTAATTCCAAGTAGTTGCTGTCTTCCTGCAATGAGGTTGCTATAGTATTTCTGCTTGTTGTTATGGCATTACTTGGTGGCTGTTAGGTGGTTGTTAACGTGTTGCTAGGCTGTTGCTAGGGTGGTAATAAGGCCGATGTTGTCCCAGGTGGTTACTTAGGTGTTGCTAAGCCTTTACTGTGGTATCCCGTGTGGTTGCTTAGGTATTCTTAGGTTGTTGCGATGGTTTACCTCATGGTTACCATTTTTTAATATGTGAAATACACTTCAAATATGTTTATTTCTTTCCAAAATGCATTCCAAACACTACTATACATTAAACAAACAAACAAAATTTTTTTGCCATGTTCATACATGAGCCAATGTCACCAGTTTATTGTTGCATCTACTGCTCAGTAAATTGTATTTTTATTGTGATAGTGATATGAGCTTTGTGATACACATTGTTCTGT
This sequence comes from Colossoma macropomum, assembly GCF_904425465.1. Taxonomy (NCBI): domain Eukaryota; kingdom Metazoa; phylum Chordata; class Actinopteri; order Characiformes; family Serrasalmidae; genus Colossoma; species Colossoma macropomum. The sequence goes on from NW_023494790.1 coordinate 12,224,706, forward strand.
GTGCAGTCAGAGGCACACTATTTTCATAATAATTTATTGTTTCTCATTTTGTCATCGTGAGACCCTACAGCTTTGTTGAACATTGCATTTTATGTCAGTATCGTACAGCCAGAGCATTAGGTGCAGTGTGTAAGATTTATTGGCATCTAGCGTTGAGAATGCAGACCGCAAGCAACTGAATATCCCTCCGCCACCCCTCCCTTTTCAAGCATGTAGTAGTACCTGTTCGCTTCTTTGGTGATGAGGATTCACCCTCCCATACTTCCCATTCCCACTCCCATTCTTCTGTTAAATAATAAGTATAATCCTCCATTTGTCCAAATTTGGATTCTCAAAGTTTTGACAACACAAAATGCTTAGCAACCGGCAGCAACCACTGATTCTTCTTTCTTCGTGTTCCAACTGGTACTATAGCGCCACCATATTCACAACATGAAAATGTGAAAGGCACTCTCTGGAGCCAGTGTTTGGTTTGTCTGTTTTGGGCTACCGTAGAAACATAATGGCTCAACATGGCAGCCTCTGTTGGAAGAGGACCCACTCCATATGTATTAGCTCATTCTAAGCTAACGGAGGCACAACGGTTGGTAGTTAAAGGCGATTACCTACAAGCACCAATGGAAACATGGTTCATTTCTGCTCATAGATCCACTTCTAAATCATACACACTGCACCTTTAAGAATTTGAATCAAAATATCCATAACAATCCACAGTAAATAACAATCTGTCTTTATTGCATCCATTGAATTTGACTGAAGAACACGATGGATAAAGCCAAATCATTGTCATTTAACATTAGAAATGTGGGTGGAATGTTTTAAAATTTTTATTCGGCTGTCTACTTATAAATTATAGTACAATTTAAATCAGCCTTAAATTAAGTTTGCCTTGAGGATAAACAGGCATGTTTACTGACAGTGATCCATATTGCAAAAATAATTGGATATATACACTCATATATTTTTTCTATATGAGCTGTGTCGTACAAAATCTGTATTCAATAAGCAGCCAATTTAGAGACTGTTGAGTGATTCTGAATGAAAATTGGCTAATTTTGATCAGAGCATCCCTAAAATCCAGAGTTAATTCCTCATAGACAATCAGTGTGATTAGCTCAAGCATGTATACTTCTTTGTGTGTTGTGTGTGTGTGTGTGTGTGTGTGTGTGTGTGTGTGTGTGAAAGCGGGAAACAGTGAGAAGCTCTTTGATTCTCTGTAATAAACTGTGTAAAAATGAACGCGGTTTAATAGGACATCAGACTGCTTCAAAGGAGAAATATGAAGATCCTCCCCCTACGTGCTCCACACCGCAGGGGTAAATAGTAGCGAGGTAAAAAGCTGAGTATCTGTGCAGAATTCAGCTGCACAATATGGAAATTCACAATGGAATAATGATATTGCCCTTTTGCTACAATGCCTTAAAGCAATTTAATTTTTTTTGTATTTTAATGCAGGACTTTGCACAAACTGCATGGCTATAGGGATTCACACCACATAATGAATTACAAAAGATTTACAACTGCTGTGGCATCTCCTTTATAATATTTTTATGAAATCTTTCTGAAATTTCTGTTGAAGAATTTGCCTTTTCAGTACTACGTTGAGTATTTTGCTTGGGAACTACAGCAAAGACTACAAAGCCAGCATAAATTCCATGCATTTCCATGTATATAAATGGAATTTACGCTTACTTTGTCTACCTGGATGTAAAGATGGGTCTTTTTCTTTTTTCTGCCTGAAAAAATGTATGAAGTTCTTACTCTGCTGTACTGCCTGCTTATAGGTGGCTCAGTGTGTGAAATACCCCCTGGTATTGGGGGGGGTCCCATGCTGGCCGACTACTTCAACTTAAAAACCCAAACTGTCAGGCAGTCTAACTAAAGTATACTGCCGCAGCAGGCGTTGAACTGTTTGTTTTTTTCCATTGATATCTTTCCTCTATTTCCATCTTTATGCACATTTCAGGTGTCCGATTGTAGTTTGTCATCTTCATTGGGGTTAATGTTTTGCTTGTCAAGAACGGATGTATGCTTTATAGGGAAATGCTGTACTGGTTGTTGCTTTTGTTAACCTGTGCTCTCATTAATGTGTAGTTAATCTTGCTACTGTTTTGTCTCAATTGGAAGAAGAAAAATGTGCTCAATGTGCTTTAACTTGCTGTGATATCATAACAAAATCACTGACTATGCAAAAAAGTAGACAGGTAGGGGACCACTGAGCATTTGTGCCCAGGGGCCCGTAACTTGATGATTTTGGCCTGTCCGAGGTCACTTCACAACAGATTAAGATGCACACTAGGACTTTGTATTATGTTTAACACATCCAGCTGTCTGTTGGAGGACCTCTAAAGATGAGCCTTTAAGGAAAACTCAATTATAATGATTATGGGGGAGTTGGTCATAATTAAGTGTGTAAAAAGGTGATTCAAGGGTATTGATTTAGGAATATTAGAATACATCATGGTGTAATATAATATAAAATTAAACAAATTGTGCAAATTTCTCAGGCTTTTTTCAAATGTACACACACATGTACATATATATATGAATGTGTGTGTGTGGCTGCCCTCTTCACAGTCTGTTCTCCATTTTATAGGAGTTTTCCCCAACAGCAGCCTCCACTCTCACTCATCATCAGGCTGGCAGGGTCAGTGAGCTGTCCACTCAGTGTGTGTATGTGTGTGTGTGTGTGTGTTGGAGATTCTAACTCACCACAGAACAGAGGAAGGCATAGTGTAAGAGAGATACACCGAAACAACAGTGGCTTTTGACTCCAAAACTTCTTAATGAATATTTCTTGTATCTAAGTACAATAATATAATATAATATAATATAATATAATATAATATAACCTTCAATGTGCATTTTTTTGTGTGTATATATATATATATATATACACCAATCAGGCATAAAATGATCACCTCCTTGTTTCTACGCTCATTGTCCATTTTATCAGCTCCACTTACTATATAGGTGCACTTTGTAGTTCTACAGTTACAGACTGTAGTCCATCTGTTTCTCTGCATACTTTGTTAGCCCCCTTTTACCCTGTTCTTCAGTGGTCAGGACCCCATGGACCCTCACAAAGCAAGTACTATTTGGGTGGTGGATCATTCTGCACTGCATTAACACTGATGTGGTGATGGTGTGTTAGTGTGTGTTGCGCTGGTCTGAGTGGATCAGACTCAGCAGTGCTGCTGGAGTTTTAAACACCTCAGTGTCACTGCTGGACTGAGAATAGTCCACCAACTAAAAATATCCAGCCAACAGCGTCCTGTGGGCAGCGTCTTGTGACCACTGATGAAGGACTAGAGGATGACCAACACAAACTCTGCAGCAGCAGATGAGCTATCGTCTCTGACTTTACATCTACAAGGTGGACTGACAAGGTAGGAGTGTCTAATAGAGTGGACAGTGAGTGGACACAGTGTTTAAAAACTCCAGCAGCACTGCTGTGTCTGATCTACTCAGACCAGCACAACACACACTAACACACCACCACCACATCAGTGTTTCTGCAGAGCTGAGAATGATCCACCACGCCAAATAGTACCTGCTCTGTGAGGGTCCATGGGGGTCCTGAGCAATGAAGAACAGGGTAAAAAGGGGGCTAACAAAGTATGCAGAGAAACAGATGGACTACAGTCTGTAACTGTAGAACTACAAAGTGCACCTATATAGTAAATCGAGCTGATAAAATGGACAATGAGTGTAGAAACAAGGAGGTAGTCATAATGTTGTCCCTGATCTGTGTATACACACATATACATATACATATATATATATATATATATGTAACTACAAAACTACAATGGATAATCATCTATATAGTATAACATATATATGATACTGTGAATGTAAATATGTATAATATGTTGTGATTTTGGAAATCTAGAGTACAGTATATAATGAAATATATATACACACACGCACAGGTGTTTGTGTGTCAGTGAGATGATGAATTGCATCATTATGAGGTTAATTTGTTCTGAGAGATGAAGGAAGCCAGGCGGAAAGGAGGAGGAAACGTTGACCGGCTTTGAGGTCACATCTGTAAACCTGCGTACTGAACAGTGCAGTGCGTGTATATGACAGGAGGAGTGTGTGTACACGTGCGTTAGTTCATGTAGGAAAAACCATGTTCCATTTTTTAAAACTGGAAACCATTTCTTTTTTATTATTGAGGTTAGAGTTACAGTCCCTGTTAAAAAGTACTGAACTGTCATTGGGTGGTATGTCTTTAGTATGAACATAACTGTACCATATTTCATTGCAATTATGTTTTTTAAGTTGTATTGACTCCGATTCCTGTGTAGTCACAGGCAATTTTAATTTGTTGTTCTCTTATAAAAAGGCATATATATCTTTTTCATCTGGGAAAAAACATATTTAAGGCACAGGGTTGTACCTTAAAACAATTGTTGTTCTTTTCAGAGAACATTTACATCGTTTGTATCTTGATGAATGAATAATGTACCTGAACAGTACTGCTTTTGACAGTTTAGAGTCAGATTTAGGGTTAGATTTATAGTAAAATTTTTGCTAAAATGAAAAAAATAACATTTTCAATTTCATATTTTTAAAGTAAGTTTATCTAATGAGACTTTTTTCCACACAATTTCTGACCATTTTTATTGGTCCATTATTTGTTAAATGTCAACACAGTATGAAGAACCAATTATATAAAGTAAAGCTCAGTGCTGCCCTCTAAACATTAGAGCACCAAGTTAGAAGTTAGAACTTTTTTTTTGTTTTCATAAGCCCCATGTTGTCCCAGTGAATGCATTTACTGCTTTATTTTATTTACATTTCACTGCTGTGGAACAAAACCTTGTATTTCCAAAATGCAAACTTTACAGGAGAAGTAAAAAACATACACTACTTTTGATGTCAATGCAACCAGACTTTTTCCCAAGTCATTTTGGGGAATTTCTTTTGGTCCATTCATCATCAAATTTACACACAATGTAAAGGACAGCGGGTATTTTCAAATTATGTCAAAAACAAAAAAACAACAAAAATGGAGATACGAGGTTTTGTTCCAACAGCAGCGATTTGTTTGCCTCCACTTAACCCACCCAATTTACATTTTATTAGTTGCAGCAGAATGTGATAGTGAAATCTAATGACTGTGGAAAATGACTGTATTCATCTTAAATAATTGTGATCATTTCAAAACTGTGATAAAATAATTATGTAATATTTGTGACAGGCCTAAATATCAAGAAAGCTGCAGTTCTGTCTGTTTTATCTCAAGACGCCCGTCTTTGTGGAGAGATGTGAATTGTTTTCACAGCAGGGGGTTCTGACCCCTCTCCTTTGAACCCTCATTGCTTGCTAGCAGCTCAACACTGAGTCACAACATTTCACAAACAGTGTCCTAGTTAATCTGATAACAGAGTTATGGTGAAAAATATTTCATTTGAATATATTGATTTAAAATATCTCAGTTGATTTTCATTCTGTCAGTAGAATAACCACTTGGCATTTATAGTTTAACTCACGTAGAAAATAAACAGAGGACTTCTACTTTTACTTCGGTGATATTTTACAAAAGGCATCTGTGCTCTGATGTACAGGTGGAATTTGAATCGAGGGTTGAGGTGATAGAAAGCAGTAATGTTCTATATTTCACTCTGAAGTGGATGCTATGTGTTGTGCTGTTCGCACAGCGTTTCATATAGAACAGAAATTACATTTTCACATTAATGCAGTAGAATAGAGGAGAACATACCAGATATAATAGTTCCTGGTGCTTTAGAATATGGATGGTGCTCATAACAGAAAGTGTTGAGTGACTGTTTTATGCAGCAAATGTATCAAGTCAAAGGTCAAGGACACTCCATCCACCCCCGTACTGACACATCATGCCACAACGGAAAAGCTTTGCGGCAAATACAGTACAGAAAAGACCCTTTATTTATTTAATTTTCAGTCAAAACAACCACTAACTATGTGTTAGTCATTTTTCTGGAGATATTTCTGAGGAGATTGGATACAATATAATCCTTGTACAAGGAAGGAGAAAGTTGAATGAAAGTGTGTGTGTGTCGGGGGTTCATTGAGATTAAGAAAATGTGATTCCAAACAACCACCTGCAAGACCAGGTAGACCACCAAACCTGTCCCCATCAGATGAACAGCACTTCATAACTAAAGCTTTCATCTTTAAGAGAAAGGAGAGAATCAAGCTGCTTCAGATCTGAAAACATCCACAGGTGTTTCTGTCCATCCTTCCACTGTGAGAAGACGACTCAATGTTATGAGTCTGAAAAGACGTGTAGCTGACAAGAAGCCTCACTAAGAAAAGGAAATAGACAACAAAGAATAACATCTGCAAATCAGGCGCTGGAGTTCTGGCCACCCCAAGTCCAGACTTAAACATCACTGAATGTGTTTGGGATTACCTGCATGGTGAGAAGCAGAAAATGCAAACAACATCTAAGACTGAACTTTGAAGATTTGTAGTCCTGCTACAAAAAAAGAATAAAAGTTTTTAAACACTTGAGTCCCACTGCTGGACTGAGAATAGTCCACCAACCAAAAATATCCCGAGAACATTGTCCTGTGACCACTGATGAAGGACTAGAGGATGACCAACACAAACTATGCAGCAACAGATGAGCTATTGTCTCTGTCTTTATATTGACGAGGTGGACCAATAAGTAAGGAGTGTCTAGTAGAGTGGACAGTGAGTGGGCACAGTGTTTAAAAACTCCAGCAGCACTGCTGTGTCTGATCCACTCGTACCAGCACAACACACACTAACACACCACCACCACATCAGTGTCACTGCGGTGCTGAGAATGATCCACCACCCTGTGGTCCTGTGGGGGTTCTGACCACTGAATAACAGGACGAAAGGGGGCTAACAAAGTATGCAGAGAAACAGATGGACTACAGTCTGTAAGTGTAGAACTACAAAGTGCTCCTATAAGGTAAGTGGACCTGATAAAATGGACAATGAGTGTAGATCCAAGGAGGTGTGGTGAATGTAGTGGATCTAGTAAAATTTTGCCCATATCATGCAGCCTTGTTGTTTATTTGCACATATAACCATATAATTAGCTCTCGTCTGTTCATGGTTCTGTCTTTCTGGCTGGATGCCCTCTCTCATTATACTATTTGTTTGATGCTATTAGCCTCTTTCTCTCTCCCTCTTTCTCTCTCTCTGCCTCTCTTTTGGCAGCTGCCCGATGGATTTTGTATTGGTCTCATGCAAATTAAAAAATTAAAATACCAGATGCCACTGTCTATCCACAGGCCTGAAACACAGTGATAGCTGAAGCACTTCATCAAAGGTGTGTGTGTGTGTGTGTGTGTGTGTGTGTGTGTGTGTGTGTTTGTATGCTCTTGTGTGGCTGTGACCCATATTTCTGTGCCCCCCAATGGGGGTGTGTGTGTGTGTGTGTGTGTGTGTGTGTGTGTGTGTGTTGTAAAAGAGATACCTTAGCAGAACTAACCCACAACCACTCAAACTGAAAGGCAGTTTCGGAGAGGACATGCTAGACTCACACTTTAATCCATAGAAGTCACAGTTATTATCAGCATTAATATACATAAGCATTAGTGTAATAAATCTTTCTTATTCATAGCTCAATGCAACAAGAAGAGGAAATATTTTATTCTGATTTGAACTTGATGAAAGGTTTTTGTGTGTCTTAAAAGAATGAACAGCCTTTGGCTGCCCCATTCAAAAAGCAGTCTGGGCAGAGCTAAACTGTTAACTAATTTATATGCAGATCCATTGACTTTTATGATCTCATAAAACCAATGAATTCAGAAGAGACTTATTTTTCCACATGTGGACTGGGGTGTGCATAATATGTTTGAACTGTAAGTGTTCACATACTACATCAAACTCCTGTATTTCAAAAAAGTGATTTTGGTGTTCCGTGATATGGGTCCTTTAAATGGTATAGCAAAATGACAGCAACAGCTGCAATACTTCAAAGGGTTTGTTGATGATACACAATTAGACAAATTCCTCAGATTTTCCATTTCTTTATGCATAATTCAGTCATTAAGACGTAAACAGGGTCATTCATAGTGTTTCGATGTGAAACACTCCATTGTAGAGAATCTTACTCAGAACTGTTGTGGTGGTGGTGATAGGAACCAGATGTCTGAAGAGGTTAATGCTTTTAAAAGCTCCCTCACAGAAAGTTATTACATGCAAGGGTTACAAAGACATTGTGTGATGAAACATTGTTTTGGGATGAGATTTTGTCCTAAATTGCTAAAGCAATAATCCTCGAGAGGCCATATGTTACTGCTATTTTATCACGAGGAAGGGTGTTTGTTTACACGAAGCAGAGTGATAAAATTGCAGTAATGCACAGCCTTAAGTGGCTTATTGCTTTTAGAAAATGGCAGCCAACATAAAAAATCATGAAAAACATTTTTTAAAAAATAATTTATTAGTAATAATAATCAACATAAACAACTATTCCATCAAGAAATGTAGTTTCTTTAGAGTATGGTATTGTTGCCAAACAATCATGGACTGCTGAATGAGGAGAACGTTCGGTTGCCCATCACTGTATATTGCAGTCATTTCACTTTTTAACTTTCTTTTGTATAATAATGAACATATGCACTGTTTAATGCAAAAACCTTAGCTTTTTTCTTATTTAAAACCAATCCAATGGCGCCCCTCTTCTTGTGCTGGGGCTGAATCTTAAACGGCTCCCTGCTCCCTATATAGTGCACTTGCTACATAGGAATTTAAATACTGGATCCTGCAGCCCAGTGGTGCAAAATACAGCTAAGAAATAGTGATTTGGGATTCAGCCACATCCATACTCAGTAAACGATGCATTATTTGGCTGTAGAGGCTAGAATTTGTAAACTTTCATAGCTAGCACACTGTTTAGCGAGTACGGAGCTGTTTGGGATTCAGCCTGGGTTTGATGTTACAACTGACTGAAACACAGACATTTGAAGAATGTAAGACATTCAAGTGACATTCTTTAGACTTTTATACTGCCATTTTACAGTTAATCATACCGTAAGTACTTTAATTCAAGCCTGTGATATTAATGATAGAGTTGTTTACGCTATTGGCCTCTTTTAGCCTGTTGGCTAGCTGACCAGCCTAGTTCTAGTTAAGAACATAAGTTGCCAGCCCCACAGTTTAAACTAAACGGGTTCTTTTTTTGTCAGTACACTTGGTGGCCCATGCAAGCTGCATTAGAGTCAATGATTATTCCAATTAATAACACAAGGGCAACAGCTGTTTTATCCTGACCTGACCCTTCAGTGAGCCAGAGAGGTAGGAAAGTTGATTCAGTTTACATAATGCATTCATTATTTGCAGTCAGAGGGGCAGTGATTTGCTGTGCATCTAGAAATTGTGTAGATCAACCCTCACAGTAACCCCCCTTCACATCTCTTTGAACTGTAAATGAGAGGATCGTAAATAAATGAGAACTGTAAGAAAGTTTGGTCAGATATTGATTACATACAGCCTAAACAGCAATACATTGTGCTATCTAGCTTGTCAGAATGTCATAGTGGACAATGCTCTTAAAAGGGAATTCCACCGATTTTTCAAATTTTCTAATAATTCAGTCCTTGAGATGTAATTAGAGTCATTCAGAGTCGTTTGATGTGAAGTGGTTCATTATAGTGACCCTGATTTCTTTACAGAGGTGGTGATAGGAACCAGGGGTCATGCTGGCTACACCACAAATATAGCCATTTTATTTACCATCCAAAACCAGCATTGAACCTACACACGTCTTCTGAATTTCTGTATGTAATGATAAAAATGTAATGGGAAAATAGTCATAAATCTGAAAAATAAGTTTTCTTGGGGACTATTTTGCCTTACAACACCCTGCATGTACTCATCTGCCACGAATGGATTAAAATAAATGGATTAAAATATATTTAAAATCAAAACTTTATCTCAAAACTATCATAAAACAATGTGTCAGAGATCAGGCAGTCTATTTCTTACCATTTCACGAAATGCCTTTCTCGATCACCACTACTGTGAACAATTCTGACTCGGTAAGTTTCTCTAGAGCGGAGCATTTTACACCAAACCACTCTGAATGACTTTCCTTAAATCTCGACCATTTAATTACCTAGAATTTTTAGAACAAATGGTGGAGTTCCCCTTTAAATAATTTTGCTCGCGACGTTTTAAAAGATAATTCAAAAAGAATGATCTTATTATTAATCAGCTGAAAGCCAGGCGTTCCGCTGGTGAATCAATTCGCCTGACTAAAGAGTCGTTCAAAAAAACGATTCTCTAGGAAACCAGTCTTTAAAGTGAGCCGGACGAATCGATTCACGAATCAAGCACCAAACACGAATCGCTTCTAGTCGGAAGCCTCTGACACACACTTTAGCCTCTCGAAGTATGTGACCCCCCCCCCAATACACACACACACACACACACACACACACACACAAACATATTTCATGTCCAGCGTTGGGCGCTTTAACTGATTTGCATACGCGCGCGCGCACTGAGCATAACGGTCGCCTCTCCGCGCGGGAACCCGTGCGCTCCGCTGGCAGCGCGAGACGCGACCGTTGCTCTTCAAGCTTGCTGCTTTGGGTTTAAGCGGCTGAAATCCTGGACAAAAACTCGCCATATTTAAACGCACAGGCGTTAAAACTCAGCTGGAGTCATGATTTTAGGTAAGTCAGACATTTTTCTGCTTTTTGGCGAGCGAAATAAAAAGCTGTGTAGATGTGTTTTCTCCTCGTGCCGTTTCGCGGCCACGTTATGAGGTTATCTCATCAGACTTTTCTCGAATTGTCTCTTTCGTTTTTCATTTTCCTCCATGCCCTTGTCTTGTTGTTTCACCGTGGAGAGTTTTTCTTCTTCATGGTGTTGGACTGACCGGGAGGGTAAAGGGGAATTACACCAGTTTAAATTGTTAACCTGTAAACAGGGTCATTCCGAGTGGATTGGTGTGAAATGCTCCGTTCTGGAGAAGCTTAGAGTCAGAATTGTTCACAGTGGTGGTGATAGGAACCAGACGTCCACCTCTAAAAGCTAATTCATAGAAAGTTGTTATGTGAAATGGTTAGATACACGCTGTCAGTTGTCTGACACATTGTTTTATGGTAGGTTTCTGATAAAGTTTTGGCCACAAATTAGTGTAATCAGTTTATTTTAATCTGTTAATGGTGGAGGAATACATGCAGGGTGTTGTAAGGCATAATAGTCCCCAAAAAACTTATTTCTTCAGATTTATGAGTATTTTTCAATCATCAACACTACATATAAAAGCTCAGAAGACACGTGTAGGTTCACTGCTGGTTTTGGATAGTAAATAAAATGGCAACATTTACATCGTAGAAATTCTGAACCCTGGTTCCTGTCACCACCACTGTAAAGAAATATCTGTAAGTTTCTCTACAAATGAATCATTTCACATTAAACCACTCTGAATGACTGTTTACATCTTAAGAACTGAATAATCAGTGAATTAGTGTAATGCCCCTTTAAGCTGAAGGCGTTTAGCTGCTCGGTATGATGCAGTTACACACCGTTTGGGTACAGATAGGACTGACTGACTTAAAATTGTATAAAATTGTCAATTTAATGATTAAAAAATGGTTTAAAATGTGAGAAATTCTGGTCCACTGTGTTGGCTGTTACTGTGAAGCAGAATCAGTTAACGTTATGACCCAAACGTATCGGCTCTTGCTTTACGCTCATGTTTTTGTTTGGTCTAGATTTATAGCTTCGTCTAAATGTACAGTGTGGTGTAACTTTAATTACATTTTTTTAGTCTATGTTTGTAATTTTAGCTACGTACACCCACCGGCCACTTTATTAAGTACGCCTCCTTGTGTCTACATTCATTGTTCGTTTTATCAGCTCCACTTACCTTATAGGTGCACTTTGTAGTTCTACAGTTACAGACTGTAGTCCATCTGTTTCTCTGCATACCTTTGTTAGCCCCCTTTCACCCTGTTCTTCAGTGGTCAGAACCCCCACAGGACCACCACAGAGCATAATATAATTGTACTATTTGGGTGGTGGATCTCTCTCAGTACTGCAGTGACACTGATGAGGTGATGTTGTGTTAGTGTGTGTTGTGCTGGTACAAGTGGGTCAAACACAGCAGTGCTGCTGGAATTTTTAAACACCTCAGTGTCACTGCTGGACTGAGAATAGTCAACTAAACAAAAATATCCAGACACCAGCGTCCTGTGACCACTGATGAAGGACTAGAAGATAACACAAACTGCAGCAACAGCTCGTATTTACAGGTGAACTATCGCCTCTGACCTTAAATGTACAAGGTGGACCAATAAGGTAGGAGTGTCTAATAGAGTGGACAGTGAGTGGACGCTGTTTAAATACTTCAGCACCACCACGTCAGTGTCACTGCAGTGCTGAGAATGATCCACCACCCAAATGATACCTGCTCAGTGGTGGTCCTGTGGGGGTCCTGACCATTGAGAAACAGGGTGAAAGGGGGCTAAAAGAGTATGCAGAGAAACAGATGGTCTGCAGGCTGTAAGTGTAAAACTACTAAAGTGCACCTTTATAGTGAGTGGAGCTGATAAAGTGGACAGTGAGTGTAGATACTAGGAGGTGGTTTTAATGAAGTGGCCAGTGGGCGTATATGTTATGTTTACATTTATGTTATAGTGTAGGTAGTCTGGTCAACACTGACTCTGTTTTATATACTGTTTGTTCTATATTTTGTTCTACATACAGTTTACAGTTTAGTCTCTTCAGGTCGTTGGTCTGCATTCTCTGTTTGGGGTACATTCACTGTTAAGTTTACTTTCATCCTTTACATTTTGCTATGTTCCTTTTTTTATATTGTTCGGTCATTTTAAAGCAAGCCACACTAAATGTCAAAATGTACCCAGGCATCCCTTCTGAATAGTGAATTCAGCTACTTCAAGGTGCACAGTAGAGAAGGTGCATCTGTAGAGAACCAGTGAGTGATGGAACACCATCCAGTACCTTTAGGATGATAATTGGAGTTTGTGATCCAGAACTGATCATTCAGCATTAGTACCTGACCTCACTAATGCTCTTGTGGCAGTCAGATCCTCACAGCAATGTTTAGTGTAAAACTTACCCAGAGGAGTAGAGGCTGTTGCTGCAGCCTCAATACCCTTCATTTTAGAAGAAACGCGAGCAGGTGTCTACAATCATTTGGACATGCAGTCTAGTTTGGTCTACATTCAGTTTGGTCTACGTTTCCAGTTTGGTAAACACTCACGGTTTATTTTTAAATTACGGGGAAATGTTTCAGGAGGGGATTAAGCAGAACCACTTCATTTATGTCTCTGTTAAACTCTCTCTCTCTGTCTCTCTCTCTCTCTCTCTCTCTCTCTCTCTCTCTCTCTCTCTTTCGTTCTGCTTGAGACAGGAGATTAGCCCCAGCTGGAGTGTGTGTATGGACCGTAGTCGTGTAGGTGTCTAGTCCCACACTAGCGCTGTTTTTTCCCCTCATGCCTGTGCTGCTGTTTTAAGGTTGTGCTGACATGTAGGCGAGGCACTTCTGTCAACATTGTGTTTTAGCGTGGTGGCATTTCCACTAGTATTAGCAATACTGAAAGAAGAATGAATATCATTCACTCAGGGCCTTTGTAAAAGGCTCATATTTTGGCTTGGGGAACAGGTGGGTTCCACACCATTGTTTGTCCTGTGAAATATATATTACATATTAGTAGTGGATGGTTTGGTCCAAAATTTATATCACAGTATAATTGAAATTCCTGATGGTTTTGGTTTATGTCACATTTTTCAAATAAAACCATAATAGATGCTTAAGTAAACCTATTTTTTGTAGGTTAACAGTGGCCAATTATTCTGGGATGTCCCTTCACTGTTTTTACAAGCAGAATAAATCTGAAATATTTTTATTGTGCAAAGTAATAAAAACGAAACCGAGCAATATATAGATAAACCTTTGTCCAAATTGTTTTCAAGCACTGTCGCCTCAGCCCTGGCAAAACAGTCCTAAGTGTTCTTTCACATCTTAATTTTTAAGAAGACTGAAGTTTCTTATTTGCCAGTCTTTTGTTCGTTTTTTCTGTTGCACCTTTAATGGAGCAGCACTAACGTTCTGGCACCTTAATGTGGCCTGAGTGTAACATCTGCACCATTTAAGATGGAACAGGAAATTAGAATAAGTCGCCATTTGTTGCACGTGCAAGACCACGAGACCGAATCAGGCATGAGAGGAAAAGACACACTCCGGTGTCCATGTTAGGCTTGGGCTAACTCCAAAAGACCGGCCATTCCTTTATGTCCGCTGTTTTGAAAATAAAGCGGATGCTTCAGAAGCGATGGACTACAAAGAAGGTTATTAGGGTGCGTATTTTGTATAACGGTTATGGCAAAACTAAATGCCAGAAGAACAATTTCAACCCACTGCTGGTAGAAATCAACCTGTTTCTGTATGTATGATGATGCCAGGAGTGATTAGAGGGTTAAGAGAAAAATGTAATGTATGTAGTGTCCCACTTTATCCCACAATGTATTCAATCTATCAAGACATGTTTGGTAAAAAAAACCTCCTTATTAGCCTTTTGCAAACTATATAGCTAAATCATAACAAAATGGCCTCAGACAATGTCATTAAGCTTGTTACAATGTCAGAGTTTCATGGTGATTCAACCTTTGACTTTTCCAAAATACTATTACCATCAACATAAGAAAGGGCGATATGGAAAAAAGTAGTAATTACGTCACTTAAAGTTTCACGATACACAGTATGTGTTACAATATTTTGACACAAAGACACAATGTGGTAGTAGTGTCACATTTAAAAACAGCAATCAAAATTCAATACAGTGATTATTATTAAACATTTCACACACCGTGCTGCACTAAATCCAGTTAAACAGGACTAATCATGCTCTCTTTGAAATGAAATATGCAGGTGGTCAGTGTTCTTTAAGTACTGACAATGTCTATGATATGTTCAGAAATATATTTTGTGTATAACGCTAAAATATATATCATGATAATGATATAACACTGTCATATTGCCCAGTCCTAGTTCCTTAAACTAGTAGTTCTTACCCTGTTTAAGGTGTAATTCCTTTCCTCTTATAGGAAGAAAGGTGCAACCTTCTTTGCGTTTCTCTGTGCCAGGGATGCAGACTTCATAGGTTCTGTAGATTGGACACCTCAAAACTAACTACATATAATATCACTGTTCATTATTTAGTGTGTCCACCTTTTGCCTTTATTAGAGCTTCCATTCTTTTCGGGAGACTAGTTTACAGTTTTTTAAAAACCTTTAACAAACATCTCTAAAGCTCAGTCTTAGAACTTGATTGCATTTTCTGCTTTTTAGCTGTCCCAAAAGTAATCCCAAACACGTTCAGTGATGTTGAAGTGTGAACATGACCAGTTCATTGTTCTAAGACAATGTGCAACTTCTTTGTGAGATAGGTACATCCTGATCAGCACAGCATTGTGCTGGGCATCGTTGTCCTGCTGCTGAATACATTTCTTTCCAATCACGTTTTCTTTGTGACAGGTACACATCCTTTCAGACTGTTGAGTTCTCTTCTCACTTATGTGTTTGAAGGCCACTAAGGCCATGTTAAAGAAAGCTTGTGTGAATGTCTCTTTAAAGGGGAACATAACATCAGTGACTCCCTTAGGAACAGCTTGTGTTGGAAGGACACGGATGTGACTTGTTGGTTTCTAAAAAAGTTAAGCATGAACTAGGCCTGGGCAGCGATCAGCACAGTATTTTCTAGTAAAGAACTTCTAAGTACCGATTACATTGTTCAGGAATTTAGCCATAGATGCCTTTAGAAAATCATGTAATATTTTCATGATTTTCATAATTGAACTCCTTCAAACCTATTACAGAAAATACTGCAGATTTATCCCTTTTAAGTATCGTCATCAGGTTCTTGTTGACGACCTGTGTTATTTTCTGTTTAATGTATGTTTCCTGCTTTCTTCTGACATGGAAAAATGAAAAGCTTTTCCTTAATGGCTCTTTTGATTGGAAATTGAATAAATGAAAGGGCGGTTTCTGACTTTTGTGCTGTGCTGTACTTGATTGTCCCGTTAAAGGGATTTTTAATTCTCAGTTCTCTCTCTCTCTGTTTCTTTCTCTATACTCTATCTTACGCTTGCTCTCTCTTTCTCTCTCTCTCTCTCTCTCTCTCTCTCTCTCTTTCTCTTTCTCCCTCTGGTGATATTGTTTCTCCTCAGTGAGCGCTGCCCCCCTGCCAGGCGTCTCAGCATTACTGACGTACTCCAGTGCCAGCTTCAGATGCCAGCCAGCGTGGGCATGATTACCCTGTCTGAGGTGGCACTGGGCAAGAGAGAGAGAGAAAGAGAGAGAGAGAGAGAAAGAAAAGCTTTTCAGTTGACACCTCCTGTTGTGGGCATATGTTGGAGCATGAAAGTTCTTCTATGGTTGTAGACTTTAACCTTGTCATCCACCAGGGGTGTAAAAATGCAGCAGAAGGTGGTGATTTAACTTTGATTTAGCATTGGTTTTAGAATGTAATTGATTGTAATTGATTATAATGTTCAGTAAGCTAAGTTTTCATTTTGGCCATAGTTAAATTCTTGGGCTATTTTCAAAATCTGTCAAGTTGAATCAATCAGATTAAATCGTCATGAAATTTGTCAGTGAATCGTATTTGTCCTATCCATGCTCTGCTCACAAATGCATTGCTTTTTAGCTACTTTTGCGAAGTTGAACAAGCTTTACCTTAAAGTTCTCAAACTGAGAGGCTGCAGTGAGGTGCTAAGGGCGGCACAGGAAAATCTCAGAAGAGAAATCTGTACATGATAAGTTTTGATTTTGTCAGTTTATCGTTTAACAAATCACGCATAATGCTAGGGCCATGTTCAAAAATGGTATTTGTTCAAATATAGTAGATGTTATTAAATGCTGTTCACATGATTTATGTGCCAATCAGTTAAAATTCACAGCCATACTGTGTCCATCTAATGAGTCACCTGTAATATCATGGAACAGCGCCATGTGTCTTGTTGTTAAGACATGGTCCTTGTTTGTTAGTTGAAAGTAATGACACGAGGGCAGGGGAGCGAAGGAGCGGGGGGGTTATGGAGGGCCAAAGAGGGGGGTGTAGTAGCACTTACTATCCTCAGTTAGAGTCTAAAAAAGGTGGGCAATTGCTGTGTTTATAGATCTCTGTCAAAAATTCCCAACCTAACAAGGGACTGTAGCACATAACACAAGTGAAATCACACTGTTAGGGTAACTTTTTGTTTTGCATTGTAATCACACTAACGTTAGCATAGTGACAGTTTCATCATTGTTGTTTCCACACTCTAAATTTACCTATTTAGTCAAAAACTGAGTTGCATGCTGCAGTTTTTCATTCGGTTGAATGGCATTTTTGCTAGCATTCCATAAAAGCAACAGTAGCGATTAAAGAATGTCTTTGTGGGTAGAGTGCAGATAGGGCAACTGAATAAAATTGGTGTGAGGTCAGAGATTTACACCCCTATCATCCATACTGTGCTCACCTTTGGGCACACACTTACCCTAAGGCAGTGGTCACCAACTCTCTTTCTGGAGATCTACTGGAGCTCTACCTTTCTGCAGGTTTAACCTCCAACCCAACTCTGACACACTTCCTTCAGCTAATCAAGAACTTCTGAAAGCAATAATCAGATGGATGAGGTGGGGTTAATTAGGCTTGTAGCTAAGGTCCACAGAAAAGTAGATATCCAGGAGCAGGGTTGGTGACCACTGCTCTAAAGTCACTGTCATCCACTCATCCATGAATACTCTCTCAATCTGTGGATCTACATCCATTTCTTTTCCCGTCTTCTTCTTCTTTTCATGTCCACACACATGTAAACACTGCTAGCATGTCAACCGCAGCGATTAACGGGTAACCTCTGCTTCTGCTGGGTCTGTAAGTGCAGCCGAAGATGAAAGCCAGAGTGCTGTGTATTCAGGCTGAGTGGATGAAAGCCGGTGCAGTCTGTATTTACTGCAGCTCTGTGGAACACCAGACGTTGTCTTCCTGATCCTTGAACCTTAATTACAGGCCATCTGAAGTCCATTTAGATGCACTTTCCTAGCCATTTTGTGCCATACCTGCACTCCCTGGTACAGTACTGTGTGTAGCTGAGTAGCAGCCCAGGCATGGAGCTAAGGGAAGGTTTCAGTATGAATGGGGTTTGTAGATTGCTATGAAAGCTAAAAGATAAATGCGACGGCATTCAGAAGCATGCAGGCAGGTTCAAGTTGTTGTTTGTAGTGTATTCCTTCAGTCTGAGTGATGTGAATGATTTCCGCTAGCTAGCTTTTTTCAAGTGTCTGGAGTTCTTTAATTTTTAAACTGCAACTGTAACGTGATCTAATCACATTGCTATGTGAATGTTGAAATGTGCAACATGCAAGCGAACCTGTGGCCACACACAATATTTAATTGTGTTCTGGTCAAAAATAATGCTGGACTTTAACATTGTCACATTAAGGGTTCAGTGATGTGTTTTGAATATATTACAAAGCATATCATAATCGAGGTATGTAACAATGTAGTTATGATGATATTTTGTCAATAACCATATTATTAAGCTACTCCCTGAAATCCCCCTCTAAACTCATCATTTCCACTGCGAGAGTGATAGTTAGCTCCATTTGGGAATGGTTTATGTGGGTAAACTGTTGACAGCTAGTTTTCCAAATTGCAAAAA
The DNA here is from genome assembly GCF_904425465.1 of Colossoma macropomum. Classification (NCBI taxonomy): domain Eukaryota; kingdom Metazoa; phylum Chordata; class Actinopteri; order Characiformes; family Serrasalmidae; genus Colossoma; species Colossoma macropomum. The sequence goes on from NW_023494790.1 coordinate 12,243,360, forward strand.
AACTTAAAGTAGCCCTTCTGTAGTAGTGTGGACATGATTTCTAAGAACAAAAAAGTCTGAAAGTTAAATATAGATGTCATGTAGACAAAAATGCACAACTTTATTTTACACATAACAGGTTCAGAAACCACACTGCAGATCTGTTTGAGATTATTTAACAACTTAACACAGTTCGAGGCAAATGTCTGATGATTTAGGCATGTAGTTGCACAGTGCTAATATGTGGAGTATAAGCTGATAATTTTTAGCTACATTAGGGTTGAGTGGTGTAATGGTCATAAGGTCATAAGGTATACCGGTGACGAAATTTCAGAATTGAAATGTGTCAGATTGCTATTCTTTGTCTGAATGGCCACATAAACACAGTCCACCCATTTATATTTTAGAGGGGCTCACTGAACAGTGGTGTAATAGCTCGCTGATATTTGATGCTGATAAAAAGAGGAGAAAAATCATAGCCATGAAAAATTAAGCATGATAGCAGCTCAGCGACAGATAATGACAGAACACGTTTAATTTCAGCTTTCTCTTTATACCAGTCGCTAGACTTTTCACTCTCAGATATGCTCTAAACAGGTTTTAGCATCAGTTAGCTGGAGCATACTGCTATACTGTGGTGTGTGGCACATTTGGCCTGCTAACCAATCATTAGATTAGCCAAAATGCTACAGTCCCAAACACCACGGAACAGTGGTCCAGTTTCAACTTTGTCACTCCAACACTAGTCACTCAACTTTTGCTCTCTCAGACATAGTTTTATCATCTGCACTCCTTTCAGCTGAGCTCCAGTTAGTCAGAATGAAATGTGTACTGTGGTGTGTGGCACACTTTGGGTCTGTAGCCTGCTCACTGAGCTAACGTCAAGTTCCAAACAGGTTTAATTTCATCCTTCTGTCCTTTCAGCACCAGCTGCTTGACTTCACTCTCTCAGATTTGAATCATTATCATCTAAATGTGGATCGCTGTTTTAGATGAGTAGAATCATGTGGTGAGCGGAGTTGTTATCATGCTAGCTAAGCTAATGCTCCTCTCTCCTAGTCAGCAGCATTGTTTAACATTTAGTAATTGTTAAATAGATGGTTTTACATTTATTGAATAATGGCTTGAAAAGCCATTCACTGCATTCACTTATTTGGTGACCATGTAAATGAATCAAACTTTATGATTATTTTAGGTTTTGAAATAATACATGATGAGATGCTCCATCAGGATGCTTACAGGATCGTGATGCTCACAGCACACGGTAAAACACTGTAATTTGTTAGAGACTAGTTTGTGTTTTGCTGCCTTCTGAAATATCAAGTGGGTGTATAGCTTAAGCCGGCCCCCTCCCTGCCCACTTTACTTTGATACAAGAGACGTAAGGGAGTTATGCTCTGAAGAGAGCAAGGCAAGTATCAGAAATACAGTTTGAGGTTTTCTATTCACTTCTAAAAAAGGCCTTTTTTTAATTTTTTTTCAGCTTTCCCACATTGTTCTGAAACTGCTACACCTTTACTGAATATGAATTTCCACTTGTTGTTCCAGGAGGATCGGGTGCTTAATGCTTTAAAAGAGTAATAAAGCCATTTTAACCACTACAGGCAGATAAACACTCATGCTAATGTCTTTCTCTGCAGTTGGTGCTTGGCCTTGCTGCTTTTCATCTAGACAATTCGTGTGGATTCCGTTCTCTCTCCATGCTCGACACTGTTCAAGATCAGCTTGCACAAAAACACAGATGACAACTTGGCAGGCCACAGAATAGCATCAAATGCTTTATAATGCAGCTCAACGCTAACACGTCAGGGAAGGCACAATGTGTATTCAAGGCAGAGAATGATTGAAAAGCTTTTATATCTGAAATAATCTGTTTGAGAGTTGAACCTTTTAAGGGTTCTAAACAGTAACCTGTATAAAAAAAATTGGTTGTGTCAAATGATCAAGTCTGGTAAGTAATAGTTGATAAATGTAAAGAGATTTATTTTAGAAAAAGCTTTGTAACTTTTAAAACTTTTCACGTGAAATTTGATGTTTTTCAACATCCATTATACTCTTTTGTAAGTCTCAAAATGATTGCTGTTCCACAGAGTATATTAATTGGACATTATATAAAGTAACACTTTTAAATAATGTTCCAATCATTGATCATGTAAATGTCTTAAAGGCAGATATCATGGACAGCCTTTGTTTTTTTTAAAAAATAAAAGGGTAGGCAGATATTCATACAACAGTGCATTATTCACGCCAAAGTCCATATAGTTTAAACATGGAAAGTATGTTGCAAAAACACCCTGTTTTGACTTCATCATTTTTGTGATGTCACACAAATCAGCACATTTACATACATCTGCCCTTTAAGCCTACTGCAGTTTAGCCTCACCCATTCACATTGAAGTTATAGGGAGTGGTTAAGACCAGAGTGCTTTTCGAATGAGGCACAATTCAGCCAATCAAAATAGAGATCATTTATGTATATCTGTCTTAAATTATGACTACAGGATTAAACAGTAGAGTAACATCACACCAGATCCCTCAGACAACAGTAGTGATCACAGTTGCAAAGGTCAGTTCTCGGCGGCTGGAGTAGGTCACATGGTCAGACAGGTCATTGGTATGAATATAAAATGTCAGAAATGCCCTGTGGCTTCTGACTCACTATTTTAAAGCCTGAAATAACTTACACTGGTGTGGATGCTTTCTTTTGAGAAGTCTCTAGCTTTCATTACTCGAGATAACATAGGACTGAATACTGAAAAGTCACCACACATTTTATTATGAAGCAGATACTTTCCACCCTGTATAACTGGGCAGTGTGACTAATTTGAAGCTAAATTGAAGGGAAGTTGGCTGAGGCTAGTATTAACTAAGCAGGCATACTCTGGTGACCAAAATCAACCCCTGGAAGAAAAAGGTGATGTGCTGAAGCTGAACAAGGCCAAGATTTTGTTCCATAAACAAGAGCTTCTTAGCTGCTTGGATAACATTTTATAGACAATGGACTATAAAACAGTGAGCGTTTGCAGCAGCTTAAGGAAATACTGGAAAAGTCTGTTAAAATAATCAAATCACAGTGCAGTTTTATTTACTTTAAAGTGAAAAGTCAGATTGACAGTACTGTTAACAAGATAAAGTAAATACTACTACTTTTCATTTCTACAGATTGATTCCTACAACAAGGTTAGCTAATCTCTGGTCACACTAAGCTGCAAAAGGCAGTGTTTAGACATTCTGATTAGTTTTGTTTTTAATTTAACACTGTGAACCAAAGGTGACCGTGTTGAGGAGGAAAAGTCCTTGGGTTATAACCTCAATTGGAAGGAACCAAGACCGTCCTTACAGTGGTGTATTGATGGCAATGAGTAATGTTTTAGTGCCTGTTTGTCCCCGTTACCGCTCACTTCCGTCAGAAATGTGTTTCTGTGCACACTTTTTGGATTAAGGCCGCACAGAGGGACTTAAATAGACAGACTTAGATTGAATTTTCTCAGCATGCCCCACGGCTCGCTGGGCTGTAAAGAGTGAGCAGTTTCGTGCTGAGGGAGATGTAGCTTCCTTTCGCTTGTTCATTTAACGGGTCAGTGTGCCCACCAAAGGTTATTACACACCTGCTTCCTTTCAGATGCCTTATTGATTCTTGCCTCGTTTTTGTAACATTGCTACCATTGTCCCTTAGTAACATGTACATGTTCGATTTACTGAATTGATTTTGGTCAAGGGACATTTCACATGGCATTTTCATCATGTTTTCTGAATATATTACAGTATCACACACTCTTAGAAAAAAGATAAAGTGTCACTGGGCCGGTACCCCTCTTGTCTGGGGTGATACTCTCAATGGTATGTCTTTATTACCTTTATTAAGGGTACATAATTGTCTCACAATCTATTACAATAATATTTTTTTAAGTTGACTCTACACACCCTGTTTTCTCTTCAGGCTTTTATTTGATTGTTCTGTTAAGAAAAGGCACAAATACAAACTTAAATCCTTTAAATATTTATATTGTTTATATAATGATGAACAAAAAATTTACCTGCAAAGTACATTTTTAATGACAGTACAGTGTCAGATATTTATGCTGCTGACAATACGTAGAATAATTAAGCAGTGAAGTTAAAGAATCCATTCGTTCTACTTTTTTTATCCTAAAAATCCTATTCTCTTAACTTTTCACCCAGGAACCTTACTCAGTATTGTAAAGATTAACAAGAGTGAACGCAATTTCTAGAAAGTAAACTTACTACTCATTGCAGAAATGCACATAACGTTTTACATTCTGCTTGTGTAGATTTAATTGAATACAGCCTTAAATGTTATTTAGTCAATTAATTACGTTTGGTATTGGCTAGCTTTTCCCAGACTAGATGAAATATGATGTGAGTAGACCAGCAGCCTTAGCTGAGGTAACAGATGATTAGCACATATTTACATATTTATTGAAGACTTTAGATTGATCTTTTTCTCTGTGTAAATTTCTAGCCACAGATCAATTACTGTGGGTTTGTGGTTTGAGTATGAGTTTAGTACTGTACTGAAACAGTAAGATTCTGAGTGCCATCCATTTTGCACAGGCCTGAAGCCTTTTTACACTAGAACTTTTGATTTTTTTTACATAATGCCTTATAAATTTGAATGGCATATTTGACATTTTGAAATACCCATCTCTAATTTAGACCAATTATACAGAGCCTGTGAACTACAACAACCAGTGCATAGTAACTGAGTGAATATCTGGCTTTAATAACAGTTGATTCTCAACAGTGTTAGGGTTGGGGCTAGTATTAGTATTTAGGCCCATAGGGCTGTTCAAATAGAGCGATACCAACCTTCATAGTAACACGTAGCTGAATTCCATTTTTTATAGCCTTTTTTAAATTTAGCACTGCTTTTCTGCTGGAACATTTTGTCAGTTTTGATATTGTGATACATATTGTATATCATGAAAATATTTATAAGCATTGTGATGCTGTGTTTTTGCCATGTTTCCTACCCTTATTTACAGTTCACCGTCAGGACACAATGTGTAAACTGCTTGAGATGCAAAGGATTGATTTTCTAGTTGTGATGTCTTAAAGGCAGCAAAGTTTCTTACTTTTTAAACTTTTAACAAATCTTTTTTATAGTATGTGGAAGACATTATGGGTCTTGCTTTTGAACATTATCCGTCAACTATGACTGACATTCTGAATCCGATTGCTGGTTTTGGCAGAAACTCCTTAAGGCTTACAGCTTGGCTGTCCTTTAGATACATTTGATACGAGTGATCCAAAAGGATTAGATTTTAATTTTGGGAACTATCCCATCAATTTAAAGACGTAGTCTATCTACGTCTGTCAAGCCTACACAAGGCTAAGGCTATTCTAATCCTTTATCCAAGCCACGTCATAAAAATATCCAAATACTGTTTATCTGTGTCTAACTTTAGAAATGTACTTTCTCTGTAAAGTCCTGTAATCCTTATCGGTCATTGCCAGTGCCAAAGGGTCATTTTAACTGGTGAAAACAAGGATATTTATTTATTTATGAATCACAGATTCTCAATCATGGGATTAGCTCTGACAAGCAATTACAGATTATACTAATCCCACAACATATCCAACCAGTTCAGTCACTTTAAAAAATGTTAACATGGGAGGTGCATTGCAGAAAGGAAAAACCATGAAAAGATACAAAGATGAAGATTTCTCAAGACTTCTTTGCCTTTAAAAGTTATTAGTTTTATTTTGGTACACTTCTTAAATATGGGCATGCAATTACATATTAATTACATAGTGAATTGTGCTATTAATTAGATTTACATCTGATTTAAAGTCTGTATCAACAGCATTAAGTCTGCATTTCCAAATGTCCAAAGTAAGCACATATACAATATTATTTCATACTTATCACTAGGCCTGTTATGATCATGAAATAGCTGACAATTGTCATATAAATAATTGCGATGATTTATTTATTTTCCTTGTATTGTATACAATTGCTAAAGCACAGACCTAAAGTGGCTAAACTAACTGGCTATCTTGCTTCTTAACTGTTCATGCAGTCCAGTGTCTGCAGTCACATAGAATCGTATATACGATCCAGCAAAGCTTTATTTTTCTTGAGAGTGAAAATATAAGGAAAAAAACATTCATTCTGCTAGCATTCATGCTAACAATGTAAGAATTAGCTACATAGCTAAGAAATAAACAAACATTATTCGCACTGCACTCTAAACATTTTAGAGCACCAGGTTGGAAGTTTTAATAAGTTCAAAAAGATTTGAAGAAGTGCAGAAACTTATTTCTTTATTTATTTATTTATTTATTTACATTTAATTGCCTCAAACCAACACATCTTATTCAGATTCTGCTTGTTGCTGCATAGTATTACTTTGAAATCTAACGACTGTAGAGAACTATTGCAGTGAGTTTAAATAATTGAGAGTATGTAGTAATTGGGACAGGCCTACTCCTCACATTCTTCTTTGAAGGAATAATAGGCAGTTGTTAGTTTGAGTTTCTGACCAACATTTGCAGGTTATTGCCTGTGACATTAGTTCTCTGTGGGAACTTAAACACCTTGACTGTGCTGAAGGGATTCAGGCAATGATCTGCTGCAGATAGTACACACATAAACAGCTGGAAACACTGCATCAACATAAAGCGTGTTCAGAGACTAAAATTAGACCACAGCTAATTCGGTGAACTTACCAAATTGTCATTCTTAATCATCACAGTCAATATAGACTTTTTCTTAGCTGCTTGATTGAGATGTGTGAAGCATTCAACATGTTCATTTCATGCTAAGTGCAAATTTAACTGAAGGCTTTAGTCAAATAAGAAAGGCTTGCTTTTAAACATAGTATTTCCTCTGCCAGAATTAGTTATCTTTCTTAATTTTGGATGTTATTTTAACTTCCCTTAATGTAATTTTAGTAACGTTGTGTCTTAAGTGGTTAGCTAGACTGTCATAAGTCAGTGTTTTTACTGGTCCTCTAGAAACCTATTCATTACGTGGTACATTATGTAGTTAAGGTTGAGATGGTGAACCTGCCATGACTAGCATAGCCTACATGAATAATGGGACTATGAAGCTGCAGTAAGGCTACAAGTTCTAATATATCCCTCGTGCTGTTTTTGTATGTGGAGTTTATAGCTAGAAATAGATACAAAGCAATGCAAAGCCTGAAATTACAATTTGAGTGTTGCTGCTACATTGGTTAGCATAGCATATTGTTTTGATTTGGCAGCCAATCAGCGTAAAGAACACTGGAATAAGAAGAGGAGCACTGCATGAAAAGGGAGGGAAGTAGTAACTGTTGAAGAGATTAATGGGTGGATGTTTGAGATTACTTGCCCTGCCCACTAATTTATATGCTATATCTATTTAGATGATAGTGGCAGTCCCCTTCATATGAGTGGTGAGCCTGCTAGCAGTCCAAAGCAGTAGCAAACCTATTTGCTCTGCACTGGTCACATTAGAGATCTAATACAGATAGTGCACACAATACATTCAGAGTAGAGGGCCTCAACAGCCACCTCTTTGCGGCCAAAAACCACCTGCTTTGACAAGAACAGTTAAAAAAAAAGGCTACACACAAAGCACTGTTTTATTTAATAATAATAATAATAATAATAATAATAATAATACTTCCATATGTATTATAAATGTAAGCCCATATATGTAATAATAATGTTATAAATGTTTTATATATGTAAGTGTCTATATATAATAATAATAAGCTCAATGTATAATATATATGTAATCACCTATGTGAATATAATATTTCTATATGTATTATATATATAAGTACCTAAATGTAATGATAAAGTGTTCTATATGTAAATACCTATGTATAATAATCATATGTCCCATATGAATTAGGGAAGCATGAATATGAAAATTGTAGGTCGTTGCTGATATCCATTTTTATGTGTATCTACTGATTCTGAAGTCGGTACATTTATAAAATGTAGAAATTGGGACTAAATCCACCTGGACCACAATTAATATTACGGAGAAATGTACAGTACAGGAGCTCAGCATCACATAAACGTTGTTCTCTTATGGAGTCCAGTAAATCCATCAAGAATTGGTGTGAAATATTTATCAAATTTGTCCAGGGCTGATAATTTTTGCAACTGTTTGCCAATTTCAATATCATAATGCCTTATTAATATGTATTGTACATATGTGAATGAAAGTATTTATTGATAATAAGAATGTGAGACGTGTAGGTCCCATGATATGCTCAAAAGAACTGTATTGCTGTAAGAAAAAGCATAATATTATCATTACATTGCTCACCTAGGATTTTGAAACAGTGACAGGACACATGATAAATCACAAATGGTGTCCATTTGGAAAGGCTAGTTCTGTTTGCAGTGTGAGAGTGAAACAGAAGTTCTTGTTGTCTGACAGATCTCTTGGCTGTTTCTGCCTGTCTCCCCAGTGTGGATCACATTTGCTTTCCAAGTGGCTCAGCCAATCTTTCCCCAATGCCCCAAAGCGGCAATAATAATTAAAAGCCTCTGAATGCTTCTAATTAGCCTGCACACTAGAGGAGGGAGGGAGGGAGGGAGTGAGAGAGATCGAGCGAGCGAGCGAGTGAGCGAGAAGAGGCTGCAAAGCTGCTATATGCTCAACGTAAGCTCCATTCACGGGCCTGATTGAAACAGTCTTATCTCCTCCAGTGCAGATGCTCCGAGGTTATTTTTAGGGCCGATTGAGTGGTAGCCATGTTGAGTGGGCCATTTGAGCTGTGAAAAATACGCTTTTGAGGAGACTGCTCAAAAAACGCCAGTATATGCTGGTGTGTGTGTATTTGGTCGGGTTTGTTTGTGTGTTTGTGTGTGTGTGTGTGTGTGTGTGTGTACATATGCTCTTACCACCATATGTGGTATTATACGTGGGAGTGTGTTTGTGTATGTTACAGATCTGTAAGTACTTTTTCCAACTGATAGCATTTATATAAGTATGACTTCACTAGTGATCGTTTGTTAATAATAATAGTAATAATAATAACAATAATTTTAGTGATATGGCACATTTATTTTAGTTACAGAATCCCAGGAATATAATCAAACATTCGAATGATGAACATAACTGTTCGAATGAAATAATGACAAAATTACTAAAGAAGAGAAAAAGAGTCCCAATACAGTAGGCATATGCTAGCCTGAAGAAATATGCTTTTAATCTAGATTTAAAAATACCCATCAGTGCGCATTCACAATATTCTCTAGCACACTATGCTGATAAAATGTTTATCTTGTTTTTGTCTTGCATTCATTTAACCATTTCCAAACCTCTCCTCAAAGCTGCCCAGTTTTATTTATATCATCCAGTACATGGTTTGGCTAATCAGTTCTTCATTAAATTGAATGATGTGTGCTGCTGATGGAATGAAACAAATTTGTGCGATGGCTGGGGATAAGGAGAAATGTGGAGCCAAGCCTGAGTTCTTCTAACCAGCTCACAAGATAGCAACAAATTTTATTGTTGCTTTTTACTGTATTTGTGTTATTCTAATGTTTTGTTCGGTTTTTTGACAAAAGTAAATAAATATATACATGTATAAACGTGTAATTATGCAGTTATATTTCCTTATTTTTGTTTATTTACTTATTCGTTCAGTTATTTATTTCAGTAAAGGCAACATGAAATATGTCTTGAAATTAAACTGTCACTTTCACCCATCAAAATGGTTTGGTGATTGGTCAAGTTATGGTTTGACGTTGAGATGTCTCCTCTTCCCACTTCAGGTGCATTTGAGGATTGGCAGGTTATTGCACACCAAGCCGTTTAGCTTAAATAAAGCTCCTGTCCTGACTGTAGAACTATAATGAAAAAATGGCTACAGTCATAGCTAGGGCAAGTATGCCTTTGTTTAGGCAGTCCAGATTGGTGGTGACCACCGGTGGACTGAATCTAGAGATAGCTACGTGTTTCTAAATATCTAGCTAGTTAGGTTGTTATGTCTCTGTCCATGACATTATTAACGTTGTTGTTTAACTCGGTAACTGAATTTCTCATAATTGGTTAATTTATTCAGCCAACTTGACATTAAGCCAATCATAAAACAGTATCCTCTGGATACTCCTTACTTTGATGTGTAAAGGCTTATTTCATGTTGGCAATAGCGTCTTTTAAATAATAATAATTAAATAAACACATACATTCAGGCATTAGCCAATGTAATGTATCTGTTGGCAAATTACTCCATACTATTTTATTAGTTCATTTTATTTGACAAATCAATCATAATATAGTGTTTTACTGTTGAGATAAATAGATTTAAACAGTATACTTAGATGCCTAACACTGTTGTACAGTATTGTATCTGTAAGATTGTTGTAAGAGGAAAATTATTCAACTTGTGTTTAGCATTTTTCCATGATTTTAGTAAATAGGTAGAAAGTTACTGTAGCTTGAAACAAGCAAAATCATCTGATAATGGAATAGTGTAATTTCACTGGATAACGTTAGTCAAAACAAGTCAGGTTGGTCTAAAAATCTTTCCTTAATGAGAAATATTAGACAAATTAACTAGACTTAAGATGATCTCACATGCCAAGATACTTGTATATATAAGTTTAGGAGAAAATGAACTTATAAATAAACTGACAAGTGCATTGTTCACAGAACAGCAGCTGAAAATAGTGCTAAACCAGTGACGAATAGGAAGCTGCCCTTCTCCTCGTCCACCTCAGCTATCCTTCTTTTCTTCCATCAAAGCCTATGGCACCCAAGATAATCTAACAGAAGAGACCACCTTGTTTTCATTGTGCAGAACATTGTGTGGAACATTGTGCAGTACACAAGACGCTGTCTTGGTGACTCAGAGTGTTTCACTGCAGGACTGAATATTTCTTTTGAGTCATCATTTGTGTTATTACGTTAAAATAAAACACAACCGCAGTAAACACAGTAATGCCTTTAACAAGAAGTGACTAATTATGCTGATTTCCTCTAACTTGCTCTGACTCATTCTGACCCCGCTAACCAGCACGCAGTGCATTAAGGGATCTATTTGCATTTTATGCAAATATTTTGATATGGAAAGCATTGGTTATGATTTATATACTGCTTATTGCTCATCAGCATTGTAAAGCAGTGTTGTTTTTTGTGGACCGATTTATAGGACAGTTAAAGTGGGCGGCATAAGGGGCTCTAACTAGAACAGGTTGTAAATATATGCCGTAAATGTATCAACAGAAAGGGTTGCAGATGATAGTCATTGACCCTGTGTGAGAATGTTAACCGGAGCTTTTTATATTGTATCGCCATTCCAGTCTCTGCTCCTGTTACATGGTCAAGCCGTGGCCAGTGGTTGGATTAGACATTTGGCTGTGAGTGTAGGGGTTTGTGAAGGGCGTTCTAAAAACACAAAACGCCATAAGCAGTGCTGCAGCAAGCTGGAACAACATGCAGTGAAGTTTTACAGCAGTGAATTTAGTCATATGTGTATTAGGGCTGCACATTATGCCAAAGTTTGTGGACACCCCTTCTAATTGATCATTTCACGTCTTGCTAACAGGTGCAAAATCAAGCACATAGCTATGCAATCTCCACTGACAAACACATGGCAGGAAAAAACATTCCCAACTTTATTTCTTTTTTGGGCTGTATAATGGTCATTCCTCAAGATACGTAGAGACGTTCAGATGTGCTATAATATTTTGTCAGATAAGGAGACAGATGAGTCTGACTGGATTTCTGCTTACTTTCTTACTTTATCTTTCAACATCTTTATTTAGTGACAAATTTTCATTGTAATGCTCGAGAATTAGTTTATTAATGGGTTTTAAAGTCATAAACACTGTCATAATCTTTAATAAGCAGTTTTAACACAAAAAAAGGGAAAGTGTGATTTGCTCTGTGCCATCTAGTGAGCCCACATTCATAACTACTGTTAAACCTCAGGTCTTGATAGTTACTTATCTTACTTTATCTTCTCCATCAGTCAGCATTAAACCTGTCAGCTTATAACAGATGTAACTGCTCAGTTACCCTTTTTATCTGTGTTAACTGCTTATTAAAGATTTTTAAGGTGTTTATGAGCTAATTAATAACCATTTATAAACTCATTTTAAACGATTTATGAACCCTCTATAAGGGTAGTCTTATTGTAGAATGATACCAAAATTCACACAGATAGTCAGCAGTTTAAATCTTATAGAAATCACCTAAACCTATTAGCTAGCCTGCTGTCTCAGTTTTTATCTGTCTGTCAGCTCTGCAGCAGCTAAATGAGCGACTGAGCACTCAGCTTCTTCACCTGGAAGTCATTCAACAGTAACATCTATACCCAAGCAAATTAATATGTATTTAGCTAGTTCTGTTTGTGTAAACAATGCTTACCATTTTAAAATGTTTCTCTGACTTATCTTGCTTCAGTCTTTCAAAGACAAGGGATGAATTGTAAAATCGGAGGGGGGCAGTGTGGCTGTGTTCAGCCTTTAGCTAGCGTTATATATTTAACAATACAATACAAGCACCCATATAAACATCTAAAACAGGTTCAGAGAAATACAGATGCTCTCTGCCTGCCTGTTTGTGAGGTGCAAACACACACATTAGTACTCTAAAGTAGCATTTTTGGCTGCTAGCAGTTCCAAAATGGCTTTTGTAACAATAAAAATGATTTATTTAACACAGGTGTTTTAAGTCGTCAGTAAAGTGGAGTGTTCACTGGCTTTGAGAGGCTCTTCTAGTGCCTCTGTTCACATCTCTGGGAGCTGTGGCTGAATGGCCTCTCTGTGTGCTAAAATGGATGTTGGTGGGCCTTAAAAGCTTTAACAGCTACACACTATCCACCAGGACTCGTTTTTGAACCCAGTTAAACTTGGAAAATTGCTGGTGATCCAGTCCAAATCCAGTCAGAGTCTCTGTCCTCTTTAACTCATTAAAATCTGCCCACAGAGTAGCGTACGTTACGTTGGTCATAGTAAAATGGATCAGCATGTGGAATTGCTTCCTGTATGCTGGCACGTTTACAATCACTGTGTTCAGAATGCAATTCATATCACTTTATTAAAGGAGAAGAGTAGATCAAAAGACAGATATAGCCTCATTTTGTGTAGGATTTAGAGGGTTAAAGCATTTCAGCATGGATCAGCTTTCAGTCTATCCATGCAAATTCCATTCATTTAGTGAAAGTGATCCACATACACAGACTGTTGACATATGGAGACTGGTGGCTCACACTTGATCAACATGCTTGCATATACAAATTACCTACTTGGTAGAACATTGGCATGCTGTACATTTTTTGTTTAATCTGTAAACTTAAACGGGGATGGCAGTAGGGCTGGGCAATATGCCGATATGTTGCTGTTGTCATGATACATTGCGTCACAATACTCTTTTCTGAGTACATCAAGGGTATTATCAGTATTTTCAGAGCACTGAACAGCTGCATGGATCATAAAAAAGATAGCAATTATAGATAGCCTGGTGTGCATGCAGGTGGAAGTACAGCAAACATGTTGGTCTATAAAATAGGCTAGAAGGTAATCCATGAGGATAAGCATCACCATGACCCTTCATTTCAGTGGTTAGTCATGTCTCTTACTTCACATCCACTATCCCTATTTTGCTTGGATTTACCTGCAGGAGAAGAACATCTATATGTGGATGCTCCTCATAGATTTCAGTGTTAGCCACCAATCCTGGTGTCCCTCAGGGCTGTATGCTAAGTTTGCTCTTATAGTTTGTTTTCTTCCATAACAGGTGCATCCATGCATAGCCCTAATACTGCCAAGTTTGCTGATTGTTAGTACTATCGATCCAATCAGAATTAATAATTATATTAAGGAAGAAATGGTGTGCACAGACAACACCTTTTCACTGAATGCTGACAAAATCAAGGAACCAAAGAAAGAAATTTGTGCAGCTCTATCCCTTTACATTGTCAGGCAGGTATTGTGCAGAAAAGGTCATCATCTGGTCATCAATTTATTTCACAGATTTCAACTGATTGTCTAGCCTTTCTTTCCAGAACGCTTGACAGTTTCCACAGAGCCACCACAGAATGGATCCTTACCATTAGCATCATGGTCTGGTATGGCTGCTGCACCAAACCAGTCCCCAAAGCCCTCATTGTCTGAGACGCTGATAAGAAACATTATGGGAGGATGTTAGGCAGTGTCATACCCAACATACCTGAGCCAAGATGTCTTCACATTGCTGCCATCTGGCAAACGTGATTGGAGCATCTGGTTAAGCACCAGGCATCTAAGGGACAATTTCTACCCTCAAGCCATCAGGCTTCTTAACCTGCCTTCCTCCTGAACTTGTAATTAACCCTATTAAATCAAGCATCTCGCTGGTGATCCATTCAGAGAATTTGGTAAGAGTCCCTTTCATATAAATCTGCTGCCAGAGGAGTTATGGCGCTTACATGTCCACATTGGCCCTAGTAATATGTATCAGCATGTAAAATTGGCACCTTTGATGTAATATCGTATTCTCTGTATAAAAGATTTATGGTTGAATGCACTGTGACACTGATTTTTTTCCTGAGCTCATTCAGAGCACACTTTGGATTGGCTTATTGATTTGTTTAATCAGATTAACAGTAAAAAGTGACGGATGTGTGACATATAGCAGCTTTGACCTCATTGACCTCACTAACTTGCATTATTCAGTAGTTTTAAAAATATTTGTCAGTGTTTTAAATGATTTATAAATAATAAATAATAATTACAAATCTGTTTGAACATTTTCTTAGCATTTAAAATAAATGCAACAACATAAGTGGGAAATCACGTTATTAGCAGAGAAGAGCAGATTAAATGGCAGAAGTAACCATGTTTTTGCATTGATCTTAAGGAGTTAACTACTTCAAATGTTTGTATAAAACATTTATCATACCAAAACAGAAACATTAAATACAAATATTCCATAAATAAATACTTATATATATGCAGTATACATATGCAGTGAACATAATGGTTAGTACAGATTTTAAACTTAGTTCACAGGGCTACAGGAGTCACTTTAAAGACTATAAGATATAAGATTCTAATTTTAATTTATTTCATTTAAACTGCAGTAACCCATTTGCACTGTCTATGGTAGGTTTTACTTGAATGTTTTATGTCTCAGTATTGCCTCCATCATTATCATCATCATCATTAAAGCCTTCACCTTGACCATTACTTACATTAACCCCTTAAAATAACTGTAATATCAGTAACTACAGGGACTTCAGTGCAAACTGGCTGGGCTGTTCTTAGATTATAAAAGAGTACTTTGGCCATGTAAGGGGTTAGAAATTAGAGTAAAGTGTTATGCCTGTTTTCCAGTTGGCTAAATTGAACGCAAGCAGACACAGTTATTTTGAGTTGTTGAGTTGCACATTGAAAGCTAACAGAAGAAAAATACAAATAAATGTTGTATTTCTAATTAAGCTGGTGCCACCAGGGAACTATTTAATCATAGGCCTTGTTCACCTGCCTCACACTATGCTGAGATTTTCATATATTGATACTAACGTGTCTTCATGATTGCCTTCAAAGAGTAGTGCTAATGGATTTAACTCTCATTTTCCCTGTGATTTGCTTCTAACAGCAAATCTGTTCTCATTTGTTACTCTGATAGGCCTCCCACAGTACTCACTGCTTATCATTGGTTAATCAAGTACTTCTGTCCAATTACAGGCTGATTTCTTTGTCAAATCCTGTTCTGTATTCACATTGCACTTGTTGCATTATTGTTTTGCTATCCGTTGTTGACCAGAGGTGAAGAGCTGTTCCTTTTTTGGGTATTAAGGTTTATTCCTGTTGATCTTAGGAAGTTTTTCCTTGCCACTGTTGCTGTTGTCTTGCTCATCTGGGTCTTGGGCAATGCTTTATGACAATGCCTGTTGTAGAAAGTGGTATATAAATAAGTCTTGAAAAGAACTGAATTGGAATAAATATAATTTTTAAAATGCTAGCTGGTCTCAGTCTAAGACAGATCTGAGACAATATTAAAAAGTGCCTTGAGTCTGAGACCGGACTCAAGTACTACAGCGCTGCAATAAAGTGGGATTTGCCCTGACTTTTGTCACTTAATGATGTGGATTATGGTTGAAACATTGTCTGATGTACTTTAGTAAGGTTTGATTGAGGCTTGTTTGTCTTTCTTGTGGCTTGATTAGTATACACCTTTATTCTAGATAGTGTGCACAGAGCAACACATGAACATTTTGTATATCGGCAGTGTTTCTGATGCTTTTATCCATTCCTATCTTGGCTTCCATTTCCTCTATTATTGTCTGGTTTCCTCTGTAGAGTAGCCTACCTTTCTAATAATTGTTATTATTACTGGCATAAGGTCTATTTGTCTTGATGTCTTGTTATCTGGCTGTAAGCCTGCTTATAATTATTCTTTCTGTTATTTCCTTCTGTGATGAGGCTCTGTGCTTTGTGGGCACAGCATGTGATCATTTTAGATTATGAGGATGGGTAGAAAGCACTAAATTGGCTGTGTAACACAAGTCCCATTTATGATGGGGTGCTTTTATGTCTGTGGTCAGTATGACTGTTTTCCCAAAATATGAGATATTCTTTTCCCAGCAAATATTGTGTTCATCCAGTATCTGGTTATCAAATATAATACAAATGATATAAATTGCTAAATGTAAAAAAAAATCAAAAGGCAATGTTTATTCTGATCTTGATCTCACACTGAACGTATAAGAGACGTCTAACCTTCAGTGAAAAAAAATTGTTTTCAAGGTACATAACATGATGGACTCAAATACCAGGAAGTATTTACATCTAAATCTGGCTGCCTCTCCCAGGAGCCAAAGACTGGGGCATGGTAAGATCTTTTAGCAGAAGAGTAATCCATAAGCATACCTCCAGATCCACTCACAGATACTGACCACAGAATCAAGCTTTTTTCTCTTTTTTTGAAAAGACTGAGGACTAAAGACTGAAGGTTCTGAAGAGATTTATATAGAGGAATAGTTTTATGTCTCTTATAGGCCATGCATTATATTGAGGAAAATGTTTGGTTTTGGTTGTTTGAGTAATTGCATCTCATTAAAATAGTTTGATTTCATTTATTCTAGTGGATTGTGTACACTTTTTCTTTTGTTTTGAGTGGCTCAACAAGTTTAGTCTGCTAAAGTCATTTCATTTCTCGGTTTGGACTTTTGTCAATCTACAAACAAGTTTTATTAGTCAAAAATTCAGTTGTATCAGGGCTCCAGACTAATGCATAACATACCATGTATCATGAACATTTCTTGAAGTATCACGATATTATATTTTTCCATCAGCTGCTTCTATTTATGGATCACAGATATGTTTGTATGCGTTGTGTGTCTGTGTTTGTGCGTGAATGTGTGTTAAGCATGTAGTCAGTGTATTGCTATCTGTCGTTTTGGGAAACTGTAATATAGTAGTACAAAAATTCTAGAGAAAAATGTAATTTAAGCAAAGCAGTTAAATATTTTGGACAGTCAGTTTTTATTTTGGGATGACTGACAGTATTTTTCAGGACAGTTCTGGGACATTTTGAAAAAAGTTTGTCTGGAGCCCCGCTGTCCTCTACAACAGTGGTTCCCAAACAGTGATAGGTACAACCCAGAAGTGCTCTTAATGACAATGGGGGTACATAAAAAAAATTCTGAGATGATCTTCACTTGACTTCATTCGATCAGCTGGCCGCACAATTACACACATACTTCCTAAAGACAAGAGACACAAACAGCTTCCAGCACATGGCAAACTCGAGCTCTAATAGTTCGGTAATTTACTTTTTTATTTCAAAAGGTTATATTAGAGAAGAAAGTTTTCCACTCCGTTAATTCAGTTTATTGTGCGCTGCTGTGAGTGTGAATGAAGTGTGTATCCTTTAATAACTGTTGTTAACTGTTTAATGAGTTATTAGTTTGTGGCTGCTGTGATCAGCACTTAGCTGTTAGTACTTTGTTTACATGTTCATAGTGCTGTTAAAGTCTGAGTGGGTGATGTTAGCTGTTGTGATATACATGAACTGTGGCTTGTGTTAGTGATCTTGTTATTCACTGTTCAATTACAGCCACAGACTCTCTCTCACACACATACAGTGCCCTCCACAAATATTGGCACCCCTCGTAAACATGAGCAAAACAGGCTTTAAAAAGTTCTTAATGGCTCATCCTTTTGCTCTTTCACTGAAATTATTGGCACCCATTCAGATCCTCTCCAGATCCTTCAGATTCCAAGGTCCACACTGTGGACTCTCCTTTTCAGTTCCCCCACAGGCTTTCTATGGGGTTTAGGTCAGGGGACTGGGGTGGCCATAACAAAACCTTAAATCTGTGGTCAGTTACACATTGTTGTGCTGATTCTGGCATACTTTGGATTATTGTCCTCTTGGAAGATCCAAACTATGGCCCAGTTTAAGCTTCCTGGCTGAGGCAGTCAGGTTTTGATTTAATATCTGCTGGTACTTGATGGATTCTGTAATACCATGTATCCAAATAAATTGCCCAGGGCCTTTGCAAGAAAAACAGCCCAACTGTATCATAGATCCACCACCATACTTCACAGTGGGGTTGAGGTACTTTTCTGCATGGCTATCTTTGTGTCCACACAAAACTCTCCTCTGGTGTTTGTTGCCAAAAATCTCAACTCAAAGTTTGGTCTCAACTTATTAATTACTGCCCTGATAGTGGAAATAGGCATTTTCAAACAGTTCAGCTATTTTCTTGTAGCTTGCAGCTCAACAATTTCTTGATCCCTGCTTAAAAAAAAAAAGCAATAAAACCTGAAACAAGTCCATATCCGGTGCAGAATTGTATAACCCTAAAACCAATTGCAAAGTGAAATATTCTTGCCACTGCTGTTAAATGTTCCACTTTTTTAATATAATGGCTCAGTTCAGGGTCTGGGCTGAAAGAAAGTTGTATTTCAGAATAAAAGACAAGCCTGTTCTCAATGCATTTTTCCCTCTCTTTTTCTCTTTTCAAAGCAATTGTGAAATTCTCCCTTGAACTCTTCATAAAGAGTATCAGACTATGAAATAATTGCAAATCATTATTATCTATTATTATTCCCCCAATTATCCCATCGGTATTCTGCAAGGTATACTTGATTGGCATGCATTATTGACACGTGGCCCAATTAGATCACAATAATGATGGCCGCCTTTGAAATGATTTGCCTACTCAGTTAAATTTAGAAGCCTCAATCTAATCTTTCCCTGCAGCTGTGCTTGTGTAATTGTAGCGTTCGTCAATCATTGTGGCCTTTTTTCCCAACTGACTCAAAAAGTTTTTGGAATGAGAGGTGTCAGTATTCAGATTCTGAATGTTAAGTGCTGATGTTTAGATGATAAGGGATTTATTGCATCATACTGAGGTCAAATATATATGTATAAACCACTGAACTTTCATTCCATACCACATAACATGTTTGTGTCATACATTAGTGTTGCTGATGGGCAGAGATGAATAGAGCTGGAAACGGGGTCTAAATTTTCTCTGTTTTTGACCTTTATTCTATCTTAAACCTTTAGGTCTAGGGTTATTTCTGTTATTTTACTATACAACTCAAGTACTTATATATTTTATGACAGTGAGTTATGCAGTAAATTATGTTTACAGTGTAAAGTACTTGGTCAAAAACAAACTAGCAGGAACTAGTAGCAGATGCTGCATACTGCCTAGCAGAACAGTTGTATTTTAGTTAGTCTCACACTCAGACTCTGCCCACAGAGGTGCAAGGCCCGTCTGCTGTATACTGTTTGCTAAAATGACCACACACACTGACTCTTACAGCTAGATGCTATTCAGTGGGACAAAAAAATGAAGTTAATCAAGTTAAATGTTAAGTAGCAGCAAGCAGGTTCCTCTCTGCACATAATGGCGTAGAAAAAGATGTAGTCGCTGGTAGCAAGTAAACAAGGCACATATCGCTTTGTTTCACATGGGTGAGTTTTTGTTGTAGCACTGTTTTGACCTGCATGCTCATACACTTTATGCTAAAACACTGGGCTGTGATCAGCTGGTTTGCATGCCAGATAAATGGACCATTCCTCTTAAAGTACGAAAGGTACGTACAACCAGTGCAAACTTGTACTAACGTTAGTCCCTTTAGCTGGGTGGCTGAGTCAGGGAAGGTTCAGTTATGTTTAGTCAGTGAAAGCGCAGCAGGCCCTTGATTACCTCACGTTGTCTAAACTGTTTCATGTGAAGTAGTTTACTTGGTTTTCAAGGCATCAGACATTGTCTGTCTTTTGGAGTTAGCCTTAAAGATCTTCATGTACCATGTTGCCTTGAAAATTTAAGCTCTATCTTCAGTTTGGGACTCACTTATGAAACAAATGACTTGAGAAATAAAGTACAATTGGCTTCGGATTTGAATTTGCATTTCTTCTTAACTGATGCAGCAGTTACTTTCAAGTGCATGGACAGGTGCCAGAATGTAACTGCCGCTTCATTTAAAATGCACTGTCGAATAAGGAGGAAGCTTCAGCTTTGTAGAAATTCAGCCATGAAACAACATTTAGCACTGGACAACCTGCTTTTGTTATTGCCGGCAAAAACTACAGCTTCTAAGGGTTAAATATTTCTGATGTTCTGTCTATTATTCTTCTTAAGACCAGTACATTGATGGGACAAACACAAACTAACAAAAACATTCTGTGTGTTTGCAGTTGTTCTTAGAATATTCAGAAAAAAAAACTTACAATAAAAAGTAACTAGAGTCAATGGAAAGAGAACATTCCAGAGTCTTTCAACAATCAAACACGGGTACCAAACATTTGTGTTTGTTCATGTTTATCCCATCGGTGTACTCTAGCCTGTAGAGGTAATCTTACCTCTTGTCTACAGTCTTTTTCCAAACAAATACTCACTGACTTTCTCTCATTCTCGCTCTGCCTCTGACTGTAAGTTGATGTCCTTTGTAATGGTGTGTATGGTCCTCAAGGAAAAAATGACCAGTAGGTGGACACTACCAGCTGTTCTGCTTGAGCCCCTAAAGCTCTGAAATGGCTCTCTAAAATAACCTGTATGTAATTGCTTTTATTTTTAATAACTCTTAGCCCATGTGGATCCAGGCTTTTGTTCCAGCCAAGCACAAACGATTCAGTGGATCAAAGGCTTAGTAGGTGACAGTTATTTTTCAAAGTCAAGTTTGTTAGTCACTGGTAGGGACAAAAAACTGTCTGACACCAGCCATTTTTAACCCTCAGAAGTCTTATAGTAAGTATTTTTTACTTGTAGCTCATTGAAACAAGCAGAGAAATTCTGTTGATAGTGTGTATTCTAATCTTTTTATTGCTATTTTACTGTTATTTGATTTGATCAGAAGTTATTCTTGTGTATTCGGTTTTTTGAAAAGAAAAAGCGTCCTTTAAATTTTTTTTTATATCAAAACAAACAGAAAAAAGGGGACATCCTGCTCACCTCAACTGGCTCATCTCAGTGTGGAGGAGTAGCAGCTCTACTTTGAGCTCCTCCTGGATGACAGAGCTCCTCATCCTGTCAAGTAGGGTGTAGCCCACCACCCTGCGAAGAAAGCTAATTTCCGCTGCTTGTATCTGTACTCTCATTCTTTCAGTCATTACCCAAAGCTCATGACTATATAAGTGAGGTTGGGGATGTAGGTCGACCGGTAAACAGAGAGCTTTGCCTCATGTCTCAGCTCCCTTTTTGCCACTACAGTCCGGCACAGCAACTGCATTCAGCTATGCCTTGACACTCTGTCTGTGAATATCATGAACAGGAGTGCAGACAAGGCACAAGCTTCTCACCCTGTGCAACTCCTGAGTAGGAGAGGGACCACCCCTTATCAAGGAGTGTTGGTGGAGTGGACAGTGCTGTCGCCTCACAGCAAGGAGGGCCTGAGTTTGATTCCCTGGCCATGTGAACAGGGTCCTTTCTGTGTGGACCCATGTCTGCAAAGGTTTTCTCCCACAGTGCAAAAACATACAGTCAGGCCAATTGGAGATACTAAATTGCCCCTAGGTGTGAGTGTGTGTAACTGTGTATGTCTGCCCTGTGATGGACTGGTGACCTGTCCAGGGTGTTTCCTGCCCTCTGCCCATTGAGTGCTGGTCCAGGGACGTTTAATTTGCAGAAGCACAAACACACAGTAAATAACCTCTATACTGATTGGTGGCTGTATACTGTGCCTTGTTCAAAAAGCAGCCTGTTCAGAAACGCTCCTTGTAACATTGATATAAACGGACGAGGCTAAACTGCTGTAGGCTGAATAGGCAGAGTATGTCCAGAAGACTGTAGACTCCTGATTTCAAATTTCCAATTAATTTGTATTTTTTAGGAACAAACTAATTTCAACAAATTTCTACAGCTTTATTGCAGACTTCCCCTCCCCCAAAAACAAAGTGCAAATATCATCACAAATATTGAGAAAAGCTGCTGCAAAATCGAGCATTTTAGCCTGCAACAATCCCAGAAAAGGCTGTGAGATCCTGATGAGACTGAGCATTTGTTTGAGAAGTGGTCCTGTAATTGTGCTCTAAAGCATTGACATGGACAGACATTGTCTGGAGGAGCAGCTGAAAGCGATTGTGAGGAAAAAACAGACCATTAACAGAGTGAATGAAGCTGACAGGGGGGATAATCCTAAAGTGGGCTTTCTGTTGAAAACTCTGTCTATCACTCAGTTATTTCCACTGTCGTTTATCACCCACCTCTACGCTCGCTCTCTCTCTCTCTCTCTCTCTCTCTCTCACTGTCTTTCTCCTCCTACTCTCACTCACTGTCTCTCTTCCTACGCTCTCTCTCTCCCTCTCTCTCTTACTCTGTCTCTCTCTCTGCCTACTCATTCTCTCTCTTTTTTAACTCTTTTTCTCTTTGTACTCTCTCTACATCTCTCTATCTCTGTTCCTCTTCCTACTCTCTGTCCATCTCAGTCTTCCTACACTTTTTCTGTCTCTCTCTTTCTCTCTCTCTTCCTACTCTCTCTGTCTTTCCCCATTCTTTCTGTCTTTCTCCTCCTACTCTCTCGCTGTCTCTATTTTCTTTCTCTCACTCTCCACTGTCTCTCTCTGGCTCAACTCTCTTTTCTCTGTCTGTCACCACTCTGTCTCTATCACTTCTCCACTCTGTGTCTCTCTGTCTCTTTATACTTTCTTTTTCCATGCTCTCTGTGTACTCTCTCTCCCTCTCTTTCTCCCCCTCTCTCTCTTTCTCAGTGGGTTTAGCTGAATAGGATGTTTGCCCTCATTTTTCTCCACTCTTAGAACAGTCTTCTTCAAGCTTATGACTCATCCAAAAGCTTAATCCTTTGATAATAGAGAGATTAAGCCCTCGTTTTTTCATTCCACGTCCTGTGTGTGTGTGTGTGTGTGTATGTAGTTAATCTCCTTTCAGCTGAAACTGATCATAATAAGAATCTAAAGTCGTTCAGATTTACGTCAGCTGTGTCTGTTTCTCTTCTAGCATTAAACACATAGGGCTGGATTTCTGAACATTAACCTTTAGAAGTCACACTTATCACTGTGGGGTGGAACAACTAACTGTTCAAGAGGAGGCTCTCAATTTGATATGCACAGAGCATCAAACAATACATACAATGAACTGGAGCAAATAAGGTACTCATTTCAATACTGCACATACTGTGTGATGTCAAACAAAATAGAATAAACCATATATAGACCATACTTTGCCTGAAAAAAATGGCTTTTGTGGTTACATTTGCTGGGAGCTAATGTATTAGCTCTTGGCCAGCATGTTAGCAATTGGTGTCCGACCAGCCTGCATGTACTTCACTGTGCAATTGTAAAGTTTTAAATATTGTACTTTGATCATGTTGCAATTGAAAATAAAAACATTAACATAAGGGTTACTAACATATGTATAACCTAGTTAAATACACTGACCGGCCACTTCATTTTATCCGGTACACCTACATTTTATCCACACTCTTTGTCCATTTAATCAGCTACATTTACCACACTGCTGTGTCTGATCTACTCGTACCAGCACAACACACACTAACACGCCACCACTATGTCAGTGTCACTGCAGTGCTGAGAATGATCCACCACCCAACAATAGCTGCTCTATTGTGGTCCTGTAGGGGTCCTGACCATTGAAGAACAGGGTGAAAGGGGGCTAACAAAGTATGCAGAGAAACAGATGGACTACAGTCTGTAATTGTAGAACTACAAAGTGCTCCTATATGGTAAGTGGAGCTGATAAAGTGGACAATGAGTGAAGTTACAAAGAGGTGTACTTAATGAAGTGGCCAGTCAGTGTATATAGCATATATAACTTTACATATATAACTTTACCTGTGTATTTTATGACATTGTACTTAAATTATTGACACAGGTGACACAAATATGTTCAGTATTTGCATTACTTATTATAAGTAAAGCCCTATTGGAGCTGATTTAGTTTTACCTGGTGCTGTGATTTAAGTAATTACTGATAAGGTCAATGATTTTAATCTAGTAGGAATCCACTCCGTGGACTTCTAAGTAATAATTACAGAGCGAATTAACTTTTGTAATGTAATGAGCTCCTTTAGTAAAAGTAGCCCTGTTTGAATCAATCTCACAGTAGTATAATAATAAATCCTGGTAATAAATAATGACATAGGCCTGAGCGATAGGGCAGTGCAGTCAGACGCCACCGGTGATGGACAAGTAATCCCATGGCGATATGTAAAAGGTGATAATCGCCAGTTTGGTAAAAACTGAGAGAGAATTAAAGAAGACTAATTTATCATTAAACAGCTTGGAAAATACATTGAGAAACTGGGGTTCATGTTTAAGAAGTTTGTGGGCACCACAGAGGAAGAGAGAGTAAGAAAGAGAAAGAGAGAGAGAGAGAGGTTTATTAAGAACCTGCCTGTGTTATCTCTCTCTGCTATGCACTGTAATGCTAGCTTTACCACATGGATTCCCCTTAATGTACTTTAATTTTATTTACTATATTATTTATCTACTATAATTTTTTTTATTATTCTATTTTTCTGCAGTTAGTGTTTATTTTTACTATTAGTGTTTAGTCTTTATTTAGTGTCTATTTAATTCACACATGTCCTGTTTACTGTCTATTTAATGTTATTGCTATACCATGGGGTCTGAGAGTAACGCAATTTCAATACTCTGTATGTCCTGTACATATTGTAATATTGACAATAAAGCTGACTTGACTTGACTTGAATTTATTTTTCCACACCTGCAAAGTTCAGTCTTAGAGTTTGGTTGCATTTTCAGGTACAGATTTCTGTCTCTGTCTGTAAAGCCTGACAAACCTAGATTATCAGATTCGATGAGAGAAAGAGAAATAGATGAAGAGAAACAAGAGAGGCAGATATAGACTGAGAGAGAGTCATAACAGGACATTGACTCACAGAAAGACAGATTGAGAAAGGACAGTGATAGTGAGACTAAGAAAGAGTGACTAAGAGAAAGAGAAATTGACTAGGAGAAAGAGAGACAGACTGAGAGAGGAGAGAGAGTGAATGAGAAAGAGATAGGCTGAGAGTGCGAGAAATGAGAGTGGCCTTCTCTCCAGAACTCAGCCATGGTAAGCCGATTAAGCGGAACGACCCATTTCAGTCTGAGTCCACTCTCTCCACATCCCACCATCATCACGGATGGAGAGAGCAGGGAGGAGGGAGAGACACACAGAGAAGATCACTTTCACTCTCATAAGGATGAGAGCAGCCATTTTCAAACTTAATACATCTTTCCAGGTTAACGTCTTAGTCATGCTCATGACTGGCTATGAGAAACCTTCAAAATACATCTTATTAGATCCTTGTCTACGAAGATAAAAATGTAGCAAAACTGACCTGGAATAACAAGTAGTGATCTTTATCAGATTGGTTCCAGCAGCTCATGAATCAGATCAGAATCTGCCCTGTGTTTCATTACAGTCTTCTGAGGTTGTGCGTCCTATTGTGGTTGGTGACGTTCTGTATGGGATAAATTAATGACATTTTCAAAAATCGCCACTGTCACACACTATCGAAAACAGCAAAACGTTTCAGAGCCAATGTGTTTCATATTATACATTTTTACCCCGAATGTCACTGAATCCTCTGAATTACGAAGTCATTCAGTAGTCAGCATGCTAATGTTACTACATATATGCATGCAAGCTAACGTTTCTGTTCATGACTTTGCATGAAAGTAAAGCTACTAGTGTAACTACACTTGCTAGATCCAAGCCAAGGACTATTTAGGAACCTTTGTTTTTAAGAGTGCCCTGCTTCAGATGATACTGCATGTTATCTTCTCACAAAATCATTTACATGTCTTAGATAAGCGACAGTGGTTACTCAAAGGGCCCTGGGGGCTTGATACATCATACCAGACTGTAAATGTTATTGATGAGGATGCATTACATGGTAGCTCTGAGGAAGGGATTTTGGAAGACAGGCTTTGTAGCAGCACTTGTAGACCAGGAGACAGCCCTCAAAATCCACTGGTGTATATATATATTATTTGAATTAAACTGAGCCCCTGAGACAACCTGTAGACAGATTTATATGACTTTTTACGTTACATAATTGCAAAAATATTCATATTGCAAAATATTTACATCTGACACCCATAGGAAAGTATATGAAATGAGCTTAGGTCGGTGCTTACGCTGTTAAAAGCAACAATACAGTGCTGCATGCAAGAGGAACCATTCAAAACCCAATGAACACTACATGAACTCTGCACATTGAGTGGGCATGACTGTAATTTAGCTATAATTAACTTAGCTATCATTCCACAACTGTGTTTGTGGATTCATACATTACATGGTGGTAGACACAGTGTGTCAAATTTAAGACACGAACAGAATTATCAAAAAAATGTCTGAGAATGCCGCTCTCCTTTGTCAGTTCACTTGCAATTACTTCACTTATGTTCAGCACGAGCGCCAATGCCATCACAATAAGAGTCCCCTAAGGAAGAACCACAGAGAAGAACCAAGACTAAAGGAGGAGAAACTTCTTAAGAGCATGAGGAACAACAACTGAAAGGAACCAAGCCTCATTAAGGAAACTCATCCTCCTCTGTTCTGTAAGACGGTTCAGTTAGGAGACAAGTAGGACAAGTTTTTAAGAAAGACTTAAGAGCGGTAGTGGGATCAATCAGAGGAGTAATCTAGTAGATACACCAGTAACTGATGGAGAAACTTGTCAGAAAAGAGACAACAATTTAAGCTGAAACTTTGTCACTTGGAGAACACACAGTAGTACCCATTAAAACATAACTATGCTCATTGCTCAGCATGCCCCCACTAAATGGGAACATCAACCCAATGATGGAAGCAAATGGAAAAAGTTATCATCAGCACGCCTGATATAGCGCTGCTCATAATGGCCTCCCATATAGATTTCAACCCAGTTTTGGCTTGCTTTTATGTACAGCTTATTTGTATGGGCCTCA
Source organism: Colossoma macropomum (assembly GCF_904425465.1). Lineage (NCBI taxonomy): Eukaryota > Metazoa > Chordata > Actinopteri > Characiformes > Serrasalmidae > Colossoma > Colossoma macropomum. Next base: position 12,270,679 of record NW_023494790.1, read on the forward strand.
TGAAAGAGTGCCATCATTAAGGGTGGGCGTTTCAAATGACATTGCTATGCAAATTTCTTTGATTTTCTTTCAATTTTCTTCCCATTCAATTTTTGCTTGGTTCTTATGAATAGTATTCAGATATCCAAAACAGTCTAAATAGTTTATAGTTTTGCACTTCATCAATCAGATATCATGGCCATAATGTTTGTTTGTTTATAGCTTATTGGATGACCCCTCTTACCCTGTGCAGAGGGAAATAGGTAGAATAACCTAAACATATTTTCCAGTAGGAGAAGTAGAAGTACCTTTTCAAAAGTAAGTTGAGCACAAGCACAGATGTTCAGAAAACTACTTAAGTAACTTGTAGAACTGCTGTGGAACTTAGTATATCCGGCCTCTATCAGCATAGGAACTGTTTCTTAGGCTCTATTCTTCTCTTTGGTCTTAAATTATAAAGCTACAAAGTTAAAGGTGTGAGCAACAGTACATTAGTCCAGATGCTACATAAGAGAATAAATTTAATCCCAAAAAAGAAATTAGGAACAAATGGGACTGAGTAAAAAGTACCTTAGTTTATATACAATGTGCTTGAGTAGAAGCAACTCAACTTGTGTTATCATTTGAAAATGAAGGGTTTTGTTCCAAAACTGACAGCATTAAATGGCACTTTCTCATATACATCTGTTTGTGTCATGCAAAATTGCAAGGCCTTTATGAAAGTTTTAATGGCACTGGAGTTTTCTAGGATATAATTATTAAATCCAAATGCATATTCAGAGAAACTCTCACCACTTTGAATGCAGGAATACTGTTAGTTTAAATGCACAGCATCACCCTTTGCAGTTAGTATAAAGCACAAACGCATATAATCACTAATTAACAATCAGCATGCCAATCAGAGAATGAGGACGATGTCTCATTCCTGCTGAGAGAGAGAGAGGAGGGGGTAATCAGAGAGGTGAGAGACGGTAGGTGGGTGGTAGACAAGACGGCACCATATGAACAAAATATCATGAATGTATTTTAACCAAGGACACGCCAATACCACTTTTTCCTCTTCTGATACCGAGAACCTGGGCCTACAAATTTCCCATACTGATACTAACTCTGTCTAATCTGACTATTCAATAAAACATACTACGCTTGAATGAATGGCCTACACTGGGTGGATAACATTTCAGTGGTTTCAGAGCTATGGAAAGCTCCTGTGCTCTTTTGGAGGGTTTATATGTTTTTAAATGCTTAAGTAAATTTGATGTAAATCATTGCTGGTCAGCTCTCCCTTCAAAATACTGCTCAATACAGATTTTGTGGCATGTGTTTATTTGTCAAAATGTTAATGTTTGCATGTGTACATACTACATACATGTTTAGTGGGGGCATAATGATACATATGTTACACATATGATACAATTTTCTATTTAATTTGCTTTTTTTTTAGTTAGATTTTCATTTATTATTCTACAGAGTTCTACAAAACCTTTTCAATGCCTGCCATGGCACCCATTAAAAAATTATAACTGATTTATAAAAAGCTTGGTCATGGATGCATGCATAACAGAAGCCCCTCCCTTTCCAAAGTAAAAAAAAAAAACAATACAAGTTATTAATATATGCAGAGAAATTTGACAGCCCAGCAAAATTGTCCCCATCAGATAAACAACACTCAAAAGCTTTATCTTTAAAAGATGGCGAAAGTATCCTGAGAAGAATGGAAGCTGTAATAATGGCAAAGCGTGGGTAGACTAAATACTGAAAAATTAATATTACAGTTATTTATTGAGGCTTCAGTGTTTTCTGTTTTTTGGTGATGCTTAAAAATGTACTTCTAACAGCTGTTTTGACTGGAAATTAAATAAATGTAGGAAGGTCTCTGACTTTTGCATAGTACTGCATGGGTATAAAATAAACATTTTTATTACCCTTTTCACACTCAGAACATGACACTCACTTGTGTACCTCATTGGATTAGCGATAAACATGTCATCAAGCATAGTCGTGCAAAAATCTGAAAAAAAAAATCATATTTTGGTGGAGTGGAGGGCAGAAAGGGTAATTTGTTGCCTGAGGGCTACAATGTGCAGCACTAATACATTGTGCAGCCCAAGCAAAAGCAAATATGAGCACTGATGCAGAACTCCATGAGGACAGATGGGTGAGAGAGTGTGGAACAGACTGAGAGAGAGAGAAGGTGAACAGGACAAAGGTGAATAGAAAGTGAGAAGGAAAGAAGGAGAACGCAGTACAAGTAAAAGAGGAAGAGTTAGAAGGACAGATAGAGAAAGAAAGTAAGCGACGGGGGTTTTAATTAATCCTGATTACCTGCTAACGTGCCTGATCTCCTTCAGGAAGTTTTCACCTCAGTTAAAGATCGAGAGTCACTTAATCTTCTGACGGAAACAGCAAATGCATGACTTAAAGAGAAACTAAGACAGAAGAGTCATTCAAAAGATAAAATAAGAGTACAGCAGGAACTTCTACCACTTGTGTTTCGCTTTTATTTAACTATAAATATGCATGAAATCTGTAAAATACTCAGTGTACACACATATGATCTTGTACTTTGGTTTTATTCTGTAGTAAGCCAGCAGTATACCTCAAAGGACAAACGGAACTCCTGCCAAGCACACTGTTGTAAATATACTTGTAAAGAAATCAGTGTATGTCTCAGCACTACTAGTAGCCTTCTTCATGCAGTGGGCCAATCACAGTCATGGGGAGGGCTCAGAACATAAGACACGATTGTAAGGACCAATCATATTCAGATAAACTCAAGCCACTGCATCCAAAATGATGTTTTTTGTTTGTTTTTTTTCTAAAACGTTGTGTTCATTTGAAGTATAGTGCCAGCTTTATTGTTGCAAGTTATTGAAAGTTGTAATGTTTTTTGCGCAGCAGTGGCCTACTGTTAATAAACTACATTGCCTGACAGATTATCTATTAAGTTCTGGACAACTGAGCTACATTAGGTTGCCTACTCAATATTAAGGCTGGTTATTAAAAGCTTTACTTAGAGTCAGTTTTGTAAGATTTCTGTATATCAGAAAAAAAATGTCATAATTCTGGTAATTAACCTTTGATTCTTGTTTCCTGTTCGTACAGGAAGTCCTGTCCAGGGCAGTCCTTTACTGTCGTCATTGCCACTTCATGGACGGCCGCTGCAGCCTCACCTGGACCTGAAGCACATTCTTCCTCTGAGGGTCAATGGCTCCTCCCCACTCAGCCTATTCCCCAACTTTAACACGGTCAGTTTAATCACACTAGTAAACGTTTACACCAGTCAGGCATAACATTATGACCACCTCCTTGTTTCTACGCTCATTGTCCATTTTATCAGCTCCACTTACTGTATAGGTGCACTTTGTAGTTCTACAATTACAGACTGTAGTCCATCTGTTTCTCTGCATACTTTGTTAGCCCCCTTTTACCCTGTTCTTCAGTGGTCAGAACCCCCATGGACCCTCACAGAGCGGGTACTACATGGGTGGTGTATCATTCGCAGCTCTGCAATAACACTGATGTGGTGGTGGGGTGTTAGTGTGTGTTGTGCTGGTACAAGTGGATCAGACACAGCAGTGCTGCTGGAGTTTTTAAACACTGTCCACTCACTGTCCACTCTATTAGACACTCCTACCTTGTCAGTCCACCTTGTAGATGTAAAGTCAGAGACAATAACTCATCTGCTGCTCTACAGTTTGTGTTGGTCATCCTCTAGTCCTTCATCAGTGGTCACAGGACGCTGTTGGCTGGATATTTTTGGTTACTGGACTATTCTCAGTCCAGCAGTGACGCTGAGGTGTTTAAAAACTCCAGCAACACTGTTGTGTTTGATCCACTCACACCAGCACAACACACACTAACACACCACCACCGCGTCAGTGTTACTGCGGTGCTGAGAATGATCCGCCACCCAAATAGTACCTGCTCTGTGAGGGTCCATGGGGGTCCTGACCACTGAAGAACAGGGTAAAAGGAGGATAACAAAGTATGCAGAGAAACAGATGGACTACAGTCTGTAATTGTAGAACTACAAAGTGCCCCTGTATAGTAAGTGGAGCTGATAAAATGGACAGTGAGCATAGAAACCAGGAGGTGGTCATAATGTTATGCCTGATCTGTGTATATACCTCACCCACCCAGTGTTATTGGGTATCTGTGCTCTGCCAACAGATGTGTACTTTCCACTTGGGATAATTGTAAAATCCCATTCAACCCTTTGAGAAATTACAACAATAAATACAATAATAACACAATGAATTTGTGTTGGAGATTAGATTTTGAGTTACCAGTTTAAAATGCTACTGAGCTGGACTGTGTTGCTGTAGCTAATGAAAACTAAACATTAGCACAACAAAGAAACACAACAATAAATTGTACTGTTTTATAACCACTGTTCCATCTGAGGCCCCAGCCTTGATCTGGTGACTATTACTGTCCTAGTCCGTTAGTCTGATCTGCTACACATTACACAGCGTTTCTCTAGTAGATGACTTCAATTGTAGTAGATGAAGGCTGACATGCACAGAACTCTGACTTCTCCTCTAGAATATGGACAACAGAGTGAACCTGCTGTTTTACATTTGGCTATCCATCAGTCAACCCAGTTATTATATCCATTAGGATTCAGTAGACAGCAGCTGATACTAGATCAGTAAACCCCCTGTTCTAATGCACAGATCTATATGCTTTCTGCTCATACACAGGCATTTCAGCTAAATGTAGTTGGACACTCCAGTCAGAGCTGCAGATTAAAGACATGATTTGTTATCTCAACAGGGGGGTGAGCAGAGAGGGTCCCGAGGTAAAGTGGAAGTGATAAGCCATTAGCCTTCAGTAGATTAACGGACTGGCAGAAGAGCAGTGTGCTTAGAATAAAAAGGATGCTGTAGCTTAAGTAAGGATATGTAAAGCATATATTGGAAATACATCACTGGGTTTGTAGAGGAGTATAGACTTCTAGGTCATAAGATGCTGTGAGCGTAACAATGAGATGAGATTTGCAAAGACAAGAAGAATGGAACCTTAAAATTAAAACACAAAGTATTTTCTCCTCAGTGGACACTGTGTTGACATGTTAGATGAAGATACACTGATGAGCCAATATACTGAACAAATCATGAGGGACAAATCATGAACAGGTGACAGTTTGTTGCTCATCGATTCGTCTGGTCCGAACTGACAAAAGGTCTATTGTGGCTCAAGTCAAAAAAATTTTAAATGATTGTTGTGGGAAGAATGTGCTACAACACACAGTGCATCGCACCCTGCTGCGTGTGGGGCGGCTCATTTCAGCTCATGCTAATGGCTGTCCACTGTCAAAAGTGTCGGAAACTGGACCTTGGAGCAATGGAAGAAGGTTGCCGGGTCCAATGAGTCCCATTTTCTTTTACATCATGTGGACGGCCGGGTATGTGTGCACTGTTTAGCTGGGGTAGTGATGGCACTAAGGTGCAGGTAATGTGACTAAAATGGCAAATAGTTTTAGTTCGATAATAATGTAGTTTTGAGCATTGAAATTATACATATTTCTCTAACAGAACAACAGCAGCTACACCTACCTTGTATAACACCTCTGCACCTGTCGCTAAACTATAAAACTAAAACTATTTCTGAGTAGCTAAAAGAACAGCCATTTAGAACAACAATTATGAGCACAGTTTGGTATTATTCCACTGAAGACCACCAAAGACGGGGCTAAGGAAGTTCACAACAAAGTCAATACAATGTCCCTTTGTAAGTTGGAGGACCTTAATCTGATTTTCTGTTCCACTTTAAATGGTGCAGCAGTTACATTATGGGCACCTCAGACGCCACAGCGTAACTGCTGCACCATTTAAGGTGGAACAGAAAGTTTGAATAAGAAGGTGCAGAATAAGAAATCAACTTAAGCTGCGTCTGATTTCTCAAGTCATTTGTCTCATTTGTGTGTCTCATGTAATTTGAAGATTACGTTGTAATTTGGAGACCATGGCTTGGTTTGATGCAGTTAACTGTACCACGTGGCTTCTCACGTGGTACAAGAAGAAACAATTCTGGTAATCAGTCTGGTGTCCATGGTAGGCCAACCACAGAAGACTAGCCTTCCCTGCCTGCTGCCTCGAAACAAAGTGGACTACGTTAGATGAGACAGACTAAACAGCAGGAGGTGATCAAGAATCTGTTACATTTTCATGTAAAACGTGATTAACATCCATCCATTCAGCTAAAGGGGATCATCTTAGCATAGTTTGCAGTGTTTGTACATTGCGTTATCTGTGCTAATTTGTGGCATGATGGTATAACGGTTATGACAAAACTCCTGCGAAAGAATTTCAACCGGATGAACCAACAAACTGCCCACTACTAGTCTGATCACATTCTGCATTCACATTCCCAATCACTTGAGAAACAATTGCTCTTTCGCTTTTTGCTTTCTTGACACACAAATAGCAGATATAACATGGTACCAGAGTCCCTGCTCTCCAGCCTAGTCTCCTTCTGTGGCTTTAGATAACGTATTTGAAATGTCTCCACTCCTTCCTGATCTGTCATCTCGACCAGTCATCATAAGGTCTTTACTGATGCTAAAGAAGGAAATTTTAATGACTGTACCTCAACTCATGTTTTTACAACATGCTTCCCAATTTCAGCTAAGATGCTTGTGCTCAAATGCTTATTTGTTTACATATAGTCTACTAACCTTTTTTCTGCATATCACCTATATTTGGAGTGGCTGTCAGTGCTGAAATGTGGCCGGCTGCAAAGCGTTAGCGAGGCTAAGCGTTATGTAACCTGAACAAATCTCCTCAAGGGAGGAATGACCCCTGCGTTTTCCCCTCACGGCCGCGTCACACCACCCTGTCGAAGACTGTTAGCGAACAGCTTAGCTGCTAGTAATAATTTGTCTCCATGAGGAGAATGAGAATGTGTTTGACGGATGATTATTAACTTGATTTGAGCATCGCATTAAGCTGATTAAGAAAAATGGCTCTGTCTTAGAGGGTCAAATTGGACTATTTGGAATGTTAGAATCTTTTACAACAATGTTTGATAGTGTTGGCTCTTATTTTTTTGGACAAAATCAATTTTGAGGGCTAGTTGTTAAGGTTTTTATTAGGGATGTGTGGATACCGATACTGATAACTCGTAAAACTCATCAATACCAACATTTTGATACACACTATGACGTAAGCTGAGTGTACAGTGGCTCGCTAATGAACAAACGCAGTGAAGGAGTGTTACTGACACCGTGACAGCTGGACACAAAGTTGCTGGTCACTTTAAACTACTCGTCTTGGAAGGGTCCTGCCAGAATAGAAAAGCTTTATTCGAAACCAAGCGTTTATTTATGGACCGAGTGTATGTCTGGCTATAGAGGACGTTCAGCTGCAGCTCACACCCAAACAAAAGACTTCAGATGTAAAACTCCACTAGTGAGCTATCCGGATACTTTAGCCTCAGATGCGATTTGTGCTGTCACTGTGCAAAAGAGACTTGTTAAAAGAGACAGATCAGGTTTCAGGCCTATGAAACGTACTTTACTTACAATGGTACAGAAGAGCTTTTCTGAGGAGGAACACAACCCGCTGTTCTCCACTGCAGTGCTACTCGATCAAAAGTAACTAATGTAACATAGCTAGTTATTGCATGTCATTTAAAATCAGCTAGATTTCAATGGTTTAACTGTTAAGGTACATTGCACTCATTTACACTAACTACTTAATACTAAGTAGTTTACTCAGTATGGTATCGGACGCAAGTACTGAAAAAATGTGCACTCATACTCATACTCGGTCTGAAAAAATGGTATTGATGCATCCTTAGTTTTTATTATATATATTTCAGTACTGTGCATGTTTTGAAGTAAATCAGAATTGTATTGAAAAAATGTGATGTGGTGAAGTTTGAGACTTAATGAACCATATGTAGGTAATCTCTTTTTTGCAGTGGCTATGAAGTTATTTTTTCTTTTGTTATACATTGTGTTATTCTGCTATTTTTTGGCATTTTTTCTCAGTTTTCTCCCCAGTTAAGTCATATCCAGTTGCACCCACTAGCTAGGTCTCCCCAGTCACATGATACCACTAGAACCAGGCCAGTTGGCTCACTGGGACTCTTAGGGGGTGCTTAGATGGGTGCGCCACTTGGGAGCCCCCACTAATTATTTAATATAAACATGTAGAACAATGCAAGCATGGGTATAATATTTACATGGACAATTTTAATTAAAAAAACAACTACCTAAATTTATATATATATTGATCTGCACAGTTGTTCTTTGGTGCCACCCTAATGGCCATTACACATCGAATGTACCTCGAATGGAATACATGACATGACAAAGTATTTTTTTTCACATGAAAACTACACTTAACAGAGGCGACAGTTATTGGAATGCTGTTGATAAACAAGTGCTGAAGTTATCCTTTGCTCCTCATAAAACGGGTGGCACTGAGCAGGTTACCATTCCTTTTGGAAAAGCAAAAGGAGGACACCTCCTCATTTAGAAGCTGAAACTTTCTGAACACTTTCACAAGGCTTGGATGTCCAAACTTAGTTTGAGCTAACACCACCTGCAAGGACACAAAAGGCAAACTAATCCCTTTAAAGTTTGTAAAAAAAGGTTCTAGTTGATGGGACATGGCCCATCCATCTTCTTTGTTGTCACAACGCCAAATTCCTGAGACAGCAGTGATTGGTCAAGTAAGTTCATGTTGTCAGTGAAAGTGCACATTAGCTGTGCAAAATATTATTTGCAATCATATGCAAAAGCTTGGGCGCCCTTGGTCAAATAATATGTTTTTGTAAAGTGAAAATAAGTAAACACACCCTCTACAGAGAACATACTTCTGCACATTTTAATGCACAACTACTGTTTATATGCTGAATGTAACATATTGGGAAAAGATAAAACATAAAATGTGGCCTTTGAGAAGTTATGGTGCGATTTTATATTTCTGAAAAATGTGTGTGAAACATGTTTTCTGTGTGTGTTTTCTCTCAATAGATGGATCCTGTTCAGAAGGCGGTTATCAGCCACACGTTCGGTCTACCGCAACCAATCAAAAAGAAACAGATCATCTCCTGCAACATCTGTCACCTCCGCTTCAATTCTACAGTCAGTGACAATCTCTCTCTCTCTCTCTCTCCCTTTCCTCGTGACTTAGGTTAAACATTGGTGGGACAGAAAAAGAAAGATTTTAGAATCTCTGTCCTAATCCAAATAAATTATTTGGGGAGAGGGATGTGGACCTATGAGCTTGAATTGGGGTGAATATATTACTTTTATAATTTTTTTTTCTTGTTTTCGTTAACGTACACTTCTGTAAAAGCCTTATGGTGATGGTGCCTCTCTGCTGTTGCACTGCTATGGGAAATAGACATCTCAGTGAACTTGGCATGCGTCAGTTCAGGTTTAGCTTTGGCAGGTGGCCTGCTTTCGCTGGTCTATGCACCATTCACTCTAGTACATAGCACAGATTTTAGTTCAGCTGATACTTCATGTCCTTGATTATTCACTGTCATGCCTACAAGAAGGACTTTACGTTTTGACAACTTTAAGCTTCAGCTACAGAGACCAGAAATTGTCTTTAACGCAGAAGTAGCAGAAATCAAAACTTTTGGTCAGCTTTTGTTTCTGTAATTTACCAACAAAGTTAATAAACTACCTGAGATTGAGAGATAAAGTTGATAACATGAGTAGATAACATGATCGCTACATACTAATGTTGTCTTTTGTAATATTATGTAATATTATGAGCTGACCATACTGCAGTCTGCAGATTGATTAATGCTGGACCAGTGTTTTTGCCTGTAGAAGACCAGCTTGCCAGGCTTCAGCCAAACAGGGAAAAGAACCAGCCAGGCAAAAACGCACGTGGAAAACAGCACTGTTTCTGGTTGCCGTAGCAGCCCTGCATGCTTAATACCCCGACTGTTTTACAACTGTTAAATGCAGTTCCTCATAGTGACTTTAACTCTCTCTCTGCTCTTTATCTTTCCCTCTCTCTTTCTTCCCTTGTTTTCTCTCTCTTTCTCTCCTTGTTCTCTATCTCTACACCTCTCTCTCTTCTTTTGTTTTCTCTCTCTCTCTCACCTTGTTCTCTGTCTCCCCTTGTTCTCTCTCTCTACCTCTGTTCACTCTCTCTCCTTCTCTGTTCCGAACTCTCTCTGTTCCCTCTCATTCTGTCTTTGCTCTTGCTCTCTCCCTTTTTTCTCTGTCCCCTCTCTCTTTCTCTGTTCCCTCTCGCTCACTCTCTCTCTCTTTCTCTACTCTCTGTCTCTCATTTTCACTCTATCTCTCCCTAGATCTCTCTCTCTCTTTGATATCTCTCTGTGTTGCTTTGCCTCTCTATAGCTATTTCTTTGCTCCCTGTAGGTTTTTAAATCCCCAACCCAATTTTCCTCAAACATTGGGTACACACACACACACACACAGAAATAAAGAAAGAAAGAAAATCGAGACCCGATATATGGTAGATTCTCAATTGCTCCATAAATTGTTCTATTCAGTTAAGCTAATTAAAGTGTCTTTTCTTTGCTGTATTCAGTCTTCAGTAACGGAATGTGCCGCTCCAATCAGTGTCCTCTTTTCCGCTTTTTCACTATGAACACTTTATCGCCCCATCTCTATTCGTTCCTCTCTTTTTGTCCTCACATCCTTCCCCTTTCCCTTTAATGTGATGCTTTAGTGAAGAATTATAAACTGCTTGTGGCTAAAAAGCAGCCAGTTATCAGAATCAGAATCAAATTTTTACACTACACTTATATATTTGACTTAGTGAGCGACCACATGCATGATATCTAACAGACCGGACAGGTACACAAGGCTATTAACGAATAAGATACAAAAAGAGGCAAAAAAATAACAATATGTAAATATTTACACATGTCCATGTTCTGAGGAGACAAAATCTAGTAGATTAAAGAATTTATACAACAATACAGTTATACATAGTATATAATACAATGGATGGGGACACAGTAAGGGAGATTTCAGGGTGGCCATTACAGTTCACGATGGCTACAACTCTGGAGAAAAAAAACTATTAGCATGTCTAGTTGATTTTGATGGCCCTCAGTATTTTACCAGAATCTCTGATAGCCCTTAATCATGTTCCAGAATCTTTGATAGCCCTTATTCTTCTACCAGAATCTTTTATGACCCTTACTCTTCTAACATAATCTGTGATGGCCCTTATTCTTCTACTAGAATATTTTATGACCCTTGTTCTCCTACCATAATCTTTGATGGCCCTTACTCTTCTACTAGAATCTTTGATGGCCCTACATGTTCCAGCAGAATATTTGATAGCACTTACTCTTCTACCAGAATCTTTGATGGCCCTTATTCTCCTACCATAATCTTTGAGGACCCTTACTTTTCTACCAGAATCTTTGATGGCCCTTACTCTTCTACAAGAATCTTTGATAGCCCTTATTCTTGTACTAGAATCTTTGATGGTCCTTACTCTTCGACTATAATCTGTGATGGTCCTTACTCTTCTACCAGAATCTTTAATGGCCCTTATTCTTCTACTAGACTCTTTGATGACCCTTACTCTTCTACCAGAATCTTTGATGGTCCTTACTTTTCTACCAGAATCTTTGATGGTCCTTATTCTCCTACCAGAATCTTTAATGACCCTAATTGTTCCAGCGGAATATTTAATGGCCCTTACTCTTCTACCAGAATCTTTGATGGCCCTTATTCTTCTACCAGAATCTTTGATGGTCCTTATTCTCCTACCAGAATCTTTAATGACCCTAATTGTTCCAGTGGAATATTTAATGGCACTTACTCTTCTACCAGAATCTTTGATGGCCCTTATTCTTCTACCAGAATCTTTGATGGCCCTTATTCTTCTACCATAATCTTTGATGACCTTTACTCCTCTACCATAATCTTTGATTGCCCTTATTCTTCTACCAGAATCTTTGATGGTCCTTATTCTCCTACCATTATCTTGCATGACCCTTACTCTTCTAGCAGAATCTTTGATGGTCCTTATTCTCCTACCATAATCTTTGATGGCCCTTATTCTCCTATGATGATCTTGAATGACCCTTATTCTCCTACCATAATCTTTCATGGCCCTTACTCTTCTACCATAATCTTTGATGACCCTTATTCTTCTACCAGAATCTTGATGGCCATTATTCTTCTGCCAGAATCTTTGATGGTCCTTATTCTCCTACGATAATCTTGAATGACCCTTATTCTTCTACCAGAATCTTTGGTGGTCCTAAATGTTTCAGCAGAATATTTGATTTGAGTCTTTTACCAGAATTGTTGATTCACTAAAAAACTTCTTTGATGGCTCTGACTGTTCTACGAGAATCTTTGATGGCAATGAATCTCCTCCCAGAATCTTTGACGCCCCAGAATCTTGTTTGATGGCTCTGAATCTTCTACTGGAATCTTAACCACATCAACCTGACAAGCCCTGTACCAGGACAAACAAACAAACAAACAAAAAAAGAAAGCCACTCATTTAAATCTGCCACTAGAGGAGTTGTACTGTGTGCGCACTTCCATTGGCAACAGTAACATGCAGTGAGAAAAAGGCATGCTCATTCAGAGCACAGTTCTGATCAGTAAGAGTTTAGTCATCAGAATCAGCCACTTTTTTGCGTCTGCCAAGTGAGAGGTGTGGATCGTCATGGATGTCTTTACTGTAGTGTCATGGCAATGCCTCATGGCCACAGGCGCATACATGCATACACACATACACACACATTGCATTTACTTGATTCAAACATGTACATTATTTTCACATAAAATAAGAAATATTGCATCAGCACAGCTATTGGTAAGTAAACCAAAAAACTAAATTGTTCAAGTAATATGTTTTATTTATTTACAAATCATTCAGTTAATCAAGTAAATTCAGGGTATCACTTTTTTCTTTATAGTCACTTGCTCCACTCTCCACTATTCCTTAGATTGCTTTTTTTTATCCAGCGTCAATTTTTGCACTGCTAGTTATTCCGTTACACATTTGCATTTTGATTGTTAAGACGGAAAACTCCATTTTTTCTTGGATATATGCCAACTTGCTGTTTTGGAAGGTGGATCATGCTGGGGTGTGTGTGTGTGAGTGTGTGTTAGAAAGAGAGTGCTGCAAGAGTGTGATAAGAAATGGTTGTATTTATTCGAACGACACACCCCCAGGCCCTGGGATCTATACATATCAGATATTACCAATTTCACGTTTTTAAGGCATGAATTTTAGACACTTCACTCTGAATAGTAAGATGTTCACTTTGAATAGTAAGAATGCTCTAATCAAATTAGATTTTTAGAGTTAATTGAATAACTGCAACATACAATAGTAATCTTTATCTTAGTACTATTTTTGTTATGAAATGTATGGGATTTCAGTGATACAGTCGACCCACCTAGAAAGCAAGTCTCATTATGCTCTCTTGGACTCCCAGCTACAGGTGGCTGAGGCGTTACCAGATCTCCTAACAATAGGACCAACACTTGCACTGCATTTACATGTTTGTGTTGAAAAAAGTCATTCCACACCTCATAAAGCCACACAAACGTTGGTGTGAGGACTATTGATTATTAATGATTATCAGAGGAGAGCTTTAGCAGTATATACTGTTTATTTAAAGGTAGGAAAAGGCAAGAGGACGCTCTGTACTCTTTTATTTTTGTTGTATAATACTGAGAGTGTCGGGAATTCAATAACCAGACATTTTGCATCCATGGCTCCCCAAGTAATCTACATCCGGTTTATTCCACCCCTGCTGTCAACAGCAAAAGTTGAGAAAATTGATTTATTGGTGGAACGTTCCGCTCACTGCTTGGGTCTGCAGAATGTTGCGGCTTGCAGTGGCAGAATTGTCTGTTTTGTCTGTTTTAAAATATCAGGTTTGCCGTTATCCATCTACCACAAACATCTAAATGCAACATTACACGGTAGCCCCACTTATGTTGCAGTTTTTATATCCAAAAAATTGCTTCTTTTCCTGCCTATTTGGAATTTTTAAATTCTACAAACTTTATGAAAAATTAAACGTTCTAGTTTTCTGATTGCTAACATTCTCTTCATAACATCCAAACCACTTGTTTCCAAGCTTTCCAAACTAAATTATTATGAAACGAATGAGATTTAATGATTAGATGTTAAAATGATTGATTATTGTGTGATTATTCATATATCTTTCTAGTGTTATGAATAGTCATATATTCTTTTCATATATAATTTTCTCTCTCTTTTTTGAACACATGAACAAGCATAGACTGACACAAAGTATTTAATGCAGTGTGTCTATGCCCCATGGTATAGGCAAAAACAAGCTATTTTCCCATTTGCCATAATGTTTCTCTCATGGCTGCATGTTCATTGGTCAGTTTGTTGGTCAGTGCCCAGCTGAAAATAGGACAGAGTGCCAAGTCCAGCGTGTAAGCATTAAAATGTTCCCTTTTCCATCGCTAAACTGAAATAATGAGGTTTTTAACCCGGACCAATGGTTTTAATGTATGTCCTTTCCCTGTACTTCCAGCCTCTCTCATTGGATTTCTTCTGGTCCCTCAAGGAATGGATTCGATTGGTGTAGAAAGTTAGACTGAGAGTAGATGCAGCCAATGAGGAGTGTTGTGTCATGATGAGTCACTAATTGTCTTCTGATGTAATTGTAAAATGACTATATTTATGCAGTGTGATTTTCCGGTAGGACGTGTGTGTGTGTTTGTGTGTGTGTGTGTACTTTTATACACTTCCAGGAGTGAAATCTAATGCTCACACTTTACACAAAATAATATTTCTTCATTTCATATTTGCAAAACCTCTTTTTGGTGTATGTGTGTATATATATAGAAATATAAATAGTGCTGTGTCTGATCCACTCGTACCAGCTCAACACACACTGACACCCCACCACCATGTCAGTGTTACTGCAGTGCTGAGAATGATCCACCACCCAAATAGTACCTGCTCTTTGAGGGTCCATGAAGGTCCTGACCACTGAAGAACAGGGTAAAAGGGGGCTAACAAATTATGTAGAGAAACAGATGGACTACAGTCTGTAATTGTAGAACTACAAAGTGCACCTATATAGTAAGTGGAGCTGATAAAATGGACACTGAGCATAGGAACAAGGAGGTGGTCATAATGTTATGCCTGATCGGTATATATATATATAAATGTACAGTACTGTGCAAAGTCAGAGGACACCCTTTATTTAACTTCCAGTCAGCCATTAACTGCAAGTTATTTATTTTTCAGCGTCAGGAAAAAAGCATTTATTTGACAGAAGATTACACAGAAGCCTTAACAACTAAATAGAATATGAAAATTTTCAGTGTTTAATAGCTACCATTGCCTTTATTACAGGTTCCATTCTCTTCAGGAGACTTGCTTTCAAAGAAATCTGCAGGGACAATTTTTCATGCTTCTTGTAAACACCTCCAAAGTTCAGTCTTAGAAATAGGTTGCATTTTTTGCTTCCAGTACAAGTAATCCATTGAAGCAATGACTTGACCCATTTTAATACGCTATGCAATGCACTCTAGAAAATGAACATATTAATTCTACAGCAAGCTAACAACACCAAGCACACTGCTTGACGTACTTATTAAACAAAGAAACTGCTGTTGTTCTCAATGGACTGACCAGCCCAGAGTCCAGAACATCTCTAAATGTGTTTGGGAGTGCAACTAACTTCTAAGACTGAACTTTGGAGGCATGAAAAGTATTTCTGCGATTTCTTTTAAAACCTAAAAGCAAGTCTCCTAAAAAGAGTGGAAACTGTAATAAAGGCAAAGCGTGGATACAATAAATACTGAAAAAATGGGTATTCAATTTATTTGCTGAGTTGCTGTTAGTTCTTTTCTACTTATCTTAAATAACTTGTACTTAGCTGTTTTGACTGAAGATAAAAAAATGACGGGGTAGTCGTTACATATCTAATACATGCAGAATATAGTAATATATACATGTAATGCAAAGTATTACTAATACTATTTAAATGCACATGTACATGTAGTACTTACATGTATACAATACATATGAGACATATGTATGACTCCTGTCCTAATATTTTATAAAAACAAGTTTACGTGTCTGTGTGTGTGTGTGTGTGTGTTTGTGCGTATGCACGTTTTACACGCCTGCAATGTCTATCTCTCATTGCCATCGGAGCGTTGTGACGGCCTTAAGGGCAAAAACCTCCACTCCCATCACTGTCACATAGCAATGCTAGGGGTCCAAGCGCCGCCGGGGGCTGATGTGATGTGACATGGAGGGTTTGTGTGTGTGTGTGTGTTGGGCCTATTCCGTCCTCTCTTCATAACCCCCACCACACACGGATGCTCCGAGCACCCAAGGGTTGTCCATCCAAGTGGAATGTGTTGGAAAGAATGTGTGCATAATCAGAAGTGATTATACACACACTCACACACACACACACACACAAACATGTGGTAGGGCACATGCTCAAACACGCACACACACACAAACCACATAGGCTTCAAACCAACATGACAGGTCATTTGCGCTTGCATGGATTATGTTTGGGTTTCAATGTGTGTATGCACATGCTCACACACTTCCTTTTCAGCATCTTGGAATGGCGGACCACTGCTAAGGTGGTGCATCTTCATGTTCTGGTCAGGGATGAAACAACAGAGTGTATCACAGGCAAACTGTATCACAGCATGTTGTATTGTATTGTATTTTGACTTGCATGCTGGCTTATGGTTATTGCATTAGCTTGAGGGTAACGTATTAGCTTGTGTCTAGAGCAGGGGTTCTCAACCTTTTGCAACTCGCGGCCCACACATCCGACCACAAAAGCCTCCACGGCCCACGTGAAGATTTAAACAATCTGATTATTTCAAATGTGAACAAACATACAGAAATGGATAAATACATGTTTTGTTGAAAATCACATCCTTACAGTTTATTAACTGAATTTAACATACAAAAAAAACCATGAATTATGAACACATTTTATATGTTCTCTTTTTGTCCAATATGCTAGTCTCAGCAAGTAAATAGAAATTGTGCACTAAAATTTGCAGGAAAATCGCATATTTAGGTATGTTCTCTGTAAATGATGTGTTTACTTATTTTCACTCAGAAAATCAACAAAACGTCATTTGACAGGGGGTGCTCAAACTTTTGCATACTGCTGTAGGTCAATTACATCATGCATTTTGCATTTTGACCAATCAGTGAGCTCGACCTAACTATGATATATATATCACAACAATAATATTTGGTTAAGGTATCACAATGTCCTACTGGGGGGCCGCAGCCTACAGGTTGAAAACCACTGGTCTAGAGCATTAAATTGGTAGACTGTAAAGCACAGTTCTTATTTCAGGAATTATACTTTTGTAATGTTTATAATGTTGGATGTTCCAATAAACTAAAAAATGGAAACATTAACATAGTAACACAAGGACATTTTTAGCCATTCCTTATATTTTCAAAAAATGTATTGAATGTAGCAGAGATGGCGCATTGAGTTGTACTTTAGTGGAAATTTCACCATGAGGTGAACACATTAGCAAAATTGATTCAATTAGGAACCAACCTTAATACGGTGCTTTTTAAACCACAACATTTCAGATGCTTAAGAAAACCTTCTTAGAAAGAACAGCTGCTTTTCCTTGCCACTAACACAGTCAGACTGAGGATCACAAATCCCAACACTGTTACCACCTGTTATGTACATTTTTTGCTACAGATCAATGTGCAGTACTATACTCTTGTGAATGGTTTTCACTTTTGTGTTATTGCTGTTCATGGTTAGCGAGTTAGCCATTAGATGCAGACTGCAAAAATGTAGTGTGACTGCAGCTTTAGGATGCAGTGCTGTTATTGCTTTGAATTGTTAATGGCTTTGATCTCAGTAATTTTAGAATTTTTTGCTACCGAGCATCTGGGACGTGATTTCTTACATGTGTACTTGCATGTAAATATGTCCCAACTTTTTTTTATTTCTGTTCTGTGGTAATGAAAGGCTGCTTAGTCTAGTGTTTGTGTATGTGTGTGTGTGTACTTGTCTTACTACCCCTGTGAAAACCACGTCCTCACAATGATAGGATTTTGTTGGGCATCGCTTAAGCATGTGGTGTTTTTGTCACAAATGTAACTTTTTTTTGGTGGGGGGGGGACTAAAAGAGCAGAGGTTACAGTTAGGGTTATGTTTAGTGGTAGTGTAGTAGTTAGTAGTGTGTAGTGTAGTTTTACGTGGCTGCAGTAGTACAAAAATCAGTGAAAGTCCTCACATGGAAAGTAAGACAAACTGTAAAGCATTCTCAGGCTTTGTAAGGCTGCCGCTCTGCTGTGATAAAAGTACCATTAAATGGACAATACAGCCCCCGCAGAGCCTCACACACACACACACACACACACACACTTGCACTCACTGATACACACACACACACACACAGTATGTCAGTTTTTAGACAACTAAATTGCAGTGGCGGAGAAGGTGCTTTTCTCAAGTTGTACATAGACTTTACGCTGCATCTTAAGTTTCTCCTTCTGTTGAATTGACTTATCCATGCTAACTGCACAGATGCAGTATTGCATAGCTGCATAGGCTGGACAAGCTTTGAAGAACATCAGTAAAATTCCCAGTCAACCTAATGAGAAACGAGATGTTTAGAGTCGCTAAATAACGTTGAGCTTCCAATTTAAAATTCTACACTACCAAGCTGGACTCTGTTTTTGGAGCTAATTAAAACTAGGCAGCTCAGTTACATAACAAAAAACTACACCCGATCTGTCTTATTAACGTAACCTTTTATGTACAAAATAAACCTACATTTAGGTGTTTTGAACAAAATTGACAGTTAAATATAATTTTTGCAAGCATTTAATAAACTTTATAAAACTCTTTGTCGTGGTAGGTGACCTGGACTCTTAATTCTGTACCTGTACTCCTGCTTACGGTGATGATGATATAAATTGATTAACATATGAAAGATTCCTTTTTATCACAGTAGGCCCTCAATTAAAGCTAGCTTCTGTAAGACATGGGTTTGAAAAAGAAGTGTTAATAGCAAATACTTTTATACAGCTTTTAAACAGGTTCACAGATGGATTGTATGTCAATGTTATGTATCAGTAAAAGGGGGATACATGTTCATCCACAGGTTGGTGTAACACTCGTGACATATTGAACTGCAACATTAAATTGTATGGAATGTTGGGAAACTGCTCTGTGTGGCTGATTGGACAGCAAAACAGGGAAGCAGTAATTATGTGATGTTCCTGTGGTTTGTATAGTTTTGTTCAAGGACCCACTTTACCAGGTCACTTAGTGGATACAAAGCAAGCATGAAAGACTGTCAGAAGCCTGTGGGTGGCTTAAATATCAGCCATTATTCAATCACTGAAATTGCCAAAATGCATTACCAATAGAATGGGACACTCCATAGCAGCTGTACATGAACTTAAGGTCACCAGGCCCAGTGCCAAGCGTAGGCAAGAGGAGTATAAAGCCACCCCCCATTGGGCTGTGCAGTGGAACTGTGTTCTCTAGAGTGATGCAGCTCTGTCCAATACGTTTAGGATGAGTTGAAGTGATCCAGAACTAATCATCCAACATCTGTAGTAGGGCTGTACCTTATTGACATAAAATGTGATGTTCGATAAAGCTGTCGGATATCATGATGACGGTGATATGAGAAGCGATAAATCATTATCAGTACAGTGTGCCAATGACTGGATGTAACGCTCTATCTAACTTCTCAAAAAAGCACCATTCACTATTTTGCAAAATGAAATGAAATGAAATACTAACAGCTACTTCTGATGTCATTCTATAAAGGCACAAAAACAAATAAATATATAGAAATTTTTATAATAGACACCCATAAACGAAGAGATATTTTGGGCTATTTATTTATTTTTGCTTACTTTTTAAATATGTTTGTTGTCCGCTACTGCTTCGCACACTTTGAACACAATATCGGTCTTTTGAACAATCCTAATGTTTGATGTGTTTTCACAGGCTTGTAGTTCAGGATGAAGTAGTGTTTGACTGTGCATGTGTGTTTTATAATTAGCCGTTAAGTTACTGTTAAGTTACTGTCATCACAGCTTTTACGATATGTTTATCGCGAAAATTCATATTGAGATAACAAGATAAAAATATGATTTATCATACAACCTTAATCTGTAGCTGACCTCAGTGCTATTGTTTTCAAATCCTCACCACAATATTCTAGTACAAATCCTTTCCAGAAGAATAGAGGCTGTTACTGCAGCAAAGGGGGATAAACTCTCTGTTAAGTCTGTCAAACTGAACATCTCACTGGCAGTACATTCAGAGACTTTGGTGAACACTTTTCAGTCTGCCAGAGGAGCTATGACACATGCATGTCCACGCTAGCCGAAGTGCAATGGAACAGCACGTAGAATTTACGCATTCTGTGTGCTGCCATGTCTTCTATCACTATGTAAACCATGCACAAGGCTTCCTTTATTGTTGGATGCACTGTGATTTTTTTTTCCAAGCAAGCATGCAACCTTATTCCGGATTGGTTAGTGCCTATTATTAACTTGTTTGGTTTCATCGGAATAACAATTGAGACTGTTGTCCTAATCATATATTTGCTTGTTCAAAAAGGTTACACAAACCAAACATTTTTCTATTAAATCAAGTTCTCAAATGCAGCAATGAGAAATCAACAGAGCAGAGGAGATTAAATAGCAAAAGTAGCATATGCACATCACAGCAGATTTTTTATCTCACATGTATAATTGTATGCAAACGTCAGTGCACCCTTAACAAAGTTACTTTATAGATTGGTGCCAGTCCTTGTCTGACCCTGCAATTACTGAAATTTTGATTTTCAAGACTTCTGGACAATGTTTTAGACAGCCTGCTCTCCTTTTTTTATTTATTTTTTTTTCCTTTTTTTATGTATTTATTCATGAGTTATTTGTTACTTATTTTACCTTATAATGTGTACATCTTGAAAATAAAATATTTTCAAAAAAACACAAAGTCACTTTATATTTGATTGACTTAAATAATAAAAAAAATAAAATAGTTATAAAATAGTCAGGTATTTTTTTTATTTTGTTCTGTCCAGTTAGTGTTATTGAACAGTGACATTTAACTTAAACTTGGGAAGGTTCAGTTACATTGGATTTCTTGCTTACCAAGGCCCAGAGAAAAAAAAATTAATAACAACTAACATTTAAATGACTTTAAATGCTTAACCACTAATGATAAGTCCAGGCAGTGAAACACTTCAAATAATGTTTCGTAAACTGTTTTATTTTGAACAGATTTTTATAATCAAATGAGCGTTTTAAAATTGTATGGCTGTTGCCAATTAGAAGAAAAAAGTTTTTAAAAAACCTTGAAAATATCTTTAAAAAAATATTTGTCCGTAGAAGGCAAATTTTCTGTCTTTTCATAAGGTAAAAAAATATTAAACTAGTGAATTGAATTAAGCAACAATAAAGGCTGTACTTAATGAGCATTTCATGCTTTTGTGCTGTCAGGGATGGATGAGCATTCTGGTAGACCTTTCATGTTGAGATTTTTATTTGTCCTCAGGACTGAATTTTGTGGGTAGGTTAATTCAAAGTGATTGTTTTGTTTCACAGTCTCGCTGGTTCTTTATATTTCCATTTCTTAACACACACATCAGTTTTGAACTTAAAATACAGAGAAAAACACAGTTCTCTGTTCAGTCACTTTTAAACACTGTTTTTGTCGTCAACTTTTCTGTTTTAACAAGTCATGTTCACGCTTTACAACTAGAAATCTATGAAAATATGTGAATTCATTGGCCTTATGTCATTGATGTCTAGCTTTTTAGTGTTTGTTCCAAAGAGACATTAATATAAATGCATGTGATTGGATAAACTGCACAACAGGACTGGTACAGAAGCCTTGCTGGTTCATGTTCATGTATGTTGCTGTCAATAAGCAATAGTTGCTGTCCTCATCATTTGAGTTGTTGCTGACTAAAAATGAAAACTTAGATTCAGTCTTGTACCTGTAAAGTTGTACTGACTGTGTGTTTATATAGTGGTGGATGCATCATACTGAATTAGATTAAACACATACTTCTGTGCTTTCTTGTATCTTTTCTGTGTTTTGACAGAACCAAGCTGAAGCTCATTATAAAGGCCATAAACATGCACGTAAACTCAAAGCCATCGACAACCAGAAGAACAAACAAAGGAACCAGGGAAGGGAGAGGGAAAGAGAGAAAATGAAGAAGAGAGAAAGAGAAGAGGGGAAGGCCGGACACCTTCCCGCATTGATGGACAGCAGTGTGTCGGAGAGGACAGGTGTGTTTGTAATACATGTTAAAGCAGTTTACACAAAATAAACTCACTAAAATTATTACAGTATGTAGGCTACAGCATGTGCCTATGAAATCCATAACAACAGAGAACAGTTGGCCGTCTAAGTCAGTGAATTTTATTATTTGCTCTTTTGTCATTTGTGAATTCTTTCATCATTTCAAAAACTGAGGCTACAGATGGTATCGTTGTGTCAGCATGGACTTTCCTTTCTGCTTGTGCATTGTACCTCCTCTTGATACTTAGGATGAACAGAGATTATAAATTGATGGTCATCTGTTGTAAATGCATCGTGTGGTTTCTGTTCAGATCGAATTTGGTCTCTTTTAGACTATTTCACCAAATATTGCGTATGTGTGCATGTGGCTAAAGTGATGGTTAGTTTTTCAGTTTTCCTTCTTAGTCCAAATGTAGTCAGTCAGCCAAGACTGTTTGCTGTCTAAAGCTTCTTTAGTTTAGCACTGGAGCGACAAGGCTAATATAGCTAATACGAATTGGAAGCTTATACTTTACCAAGTGGCGCGGTGCAAACTTGTGTTGTGTAGCTTACACAAATGTCTTAGTTGAAACAGATTGAAGAAATTACTAAGAAAGTTAGTGAGCAAACATACTTCCCTAAGGTTAACATGGATACTGTCCTAAGTTTGCTTTTATAGAAGCTTATACCAACAATTAGCATCATGCAAACTGCAAACTGTTTCTTAAAATACGGAAAAGTATGAATAGATTTCATTATTTGAGATGTCTGCTAGTGATTTTTTTAGCTATTTATTTTCATTTTGTACATTTTTTTTTAAATAACCATGCCATTTATGCCATAGTGTCAGCAACAAATTACTTTACACTTCAGTTCAAACAGCACTGTTTGATGTTAATTTGTGTAGCTTCCATTATTTGTGAGCTATTTTAGCCTCTTAGCTCAAATGTAAAACTAAAGAAGCAAACTTCTTGGCAGATGGGGGGAACGTGTAAATTCAACTTTAATCGGCACTATTATTTAACCTCTTTTTTCAGCAATTATGTGTGACTCCCAGGCTGCACACTTGAAGCTGGATGAAGCCCATGCGCAGGGCAGCTCAGTCATGCTTACCCCCATCTCAGACTCCTCCTCCACAGACCCAGCACCACTTCAATCCCCCCAGGTTTCTCCCAAGTCCCAGCAATCAGTAAGCTCATGTGAAGCTGTCCCAGACCCACCTGCCCTGGGCTCAGATTCAGAGCCTTCAGACCAGCCCAAAGGAGAGCAGGAACCTGAGACTGGAGCAGAGCCAAACAGAGAGGGCCGAAAAAACAAACAGAATCTCCACTGTCCTGTCTGCAAAGTCACAGTCAACTCCAGCTCACAAATGGAAGCTCATTACAGCGGTAAGCGTTGCTTTTGAAATGTAGGATATGACCTGCTCCTAAGAAGAGCAGTTATTAGAGATGGCATAGATCTGATTCCCTTTGTCTGATATCAAAGAGGGAAAAGGAATGAATCAGATCAGGTCCTGTAAAAAATCTAGTAGTTTAAAAAAAAAATTTTCCGATCAGATCAGATCAGCTGATACTCTAGCTTTCGGCATCGGTAACGGAAAGGAAAGAGTGGTATCGTGCCATCTCTAGTAGTTATTAATCTTCCAATTCTCATTGCATTGTCACTAATTGGAGCCTACCACATTACCCCCCACTCTGTAATCCCATTATTATTCATCCCAGCCGCCAAAAGTGGACCCACGGTCATCTGCCATGTATTTGCTTTTGACCATGAAGCGCCGCAGTCTCATCTCCATGGCTAGGGCATGAACTTGGGCACTTGGGCTTTTGTCTCTAATAAAAGTTGGCCAGTTGGTTGAAGTAAATAATGTATATAATTTGCATAGTAGTGAACTTGTTGATCTGACTTATTGTACTTTAGGTTCAAAGCCAAATGTGAAAATTTAACATAAAAGTAGCTATGTATTTATGTGTAATGGATGACTACTTTAAAGGTATCTTTTCAAACAAACTTAGAACATTACAGGATGTTCACAATATGTCTAGTAGTATGGTTTGTGCTGATAGCTTATCATATGACATCATTCATAAGTTACTAGTAATGGTATAGTTTTTAAAGTAATCAACCTTTTAGTGAACTTTTCATCATGACGCTCAAAGGTGAAGTTTGCACACATTTTTGTAACAGACAAAACTGATATTCAATCCAAGTTTTGCTGAAAAATTTGCATGGAGGAGTTCAAAATACTGAGCTAGCTAACTATTTAACTATTCTGCTTCTTTTAGCTTGATAAATCAATGAGCTAGCCTGGATTTGGTTTTAGTTGTTGTTGTCTAAAGTCAATCAATATCAGAAACCATCATGTATTGTATATATAACGGGCTTTAGCTAATATCGACTTCCTGACATCATGTATCTATGCCTCGAACGTTTACTAAAGACTTTGATGTCTAGTTCCTGTAGCTATGTATTCACTTCATCTTCACAAATGAGGATCACCCTTATTCTGTCTTACCCTGTCCGTTTTACTAGCTGTATAATTAACTTGTGCATACAGACACGGCCCTGTTCTGTGACGTTGTAAATAACTTGTTAAGTTCACCGTATATTGTGATTGGTTGGCACATATTTCATTTAAATAATATTTAATGACATCTACCATTTTAAAACAAATACTACATTTTTAGATATCGTTGAAACAGATTTAATAAACTGACAAAATTAGGACTTATTAAGTAGAGATTTTCCTGTTGCGCTCCCCTCTCCCAGTAAATATCTTTATTAAACATTTGTTTAGTGGGTCGGACAGCTAATCAGAAGACTGTGACTCCGTGACTGATCCTCTTTAAATTGGATGCAACCAGATGACTAGTCACTCCAAGGCCTCCACTGAGCAGAATTTGACGTACATAGCCAAAGGAGGCAGGACTTGTGAGATTGTTTGCAAATGGTCTGTTTGTGGTCACAAATGATACAATAAGTGCTATACATAGAAGTAAGAGAAATAGAACATCAGGAAAAAAACAAGGACACAAAAATATTGTAATAGGGTGCTGGCTAAACCTCTCATTTTACAATGTAAAGAAATTTTCAGTGGCGTAATAAGCACAAAGAAACAGCTCGTGCCATTGAACGTACTTCAGTCGGACTACAGCTAAGTGACTAACTGTTCCATAGAAGTCTCTATTCATGCTGACAAAGTAGTGAGATGCTATGGAAGCTAGCGGCGAGAAGATGTCTTCCATACATGGGAGAAGATAAGTGTTTTTGTCGGTCCTTTCTTTATGCCTGAGAGAACGGACTTGTCTGTCTTTGAGAAAGTTTCAAGTCAGTGAACAATCTAAATTTGCTCATTTGTCTACAAGACAGCAGACAAAGTCATTTTAAGGGCATTTTGTAATTATGATTAGTATTAGGGCCAGTCAGTGTGTCAGTTGGCTGATTATAGACAATATCAGGATCTTGTGGATTTATCATTATCAGTGAAAATCCCACTGATAAAGCATCATTATTGAACAGCGTGTTTTAATATGTAACCTAAATGTAACTTATGTATTTATATGAAACCTACAGCCACCTTGAGATTTTAGCATGAAGCATGTTTTCCTTGGGGGAGGAGGAAATTGGCTACGAAATTAGAAAATGTGCTGTCATTCAGTCTTTCACTGGCATGTGGTCAGTCCAGAGCTTGGTGGTTGTGCGTGTTGTGCTTTCTGCTGTTCCAGGTAGCCCTACCGTCTCTCCGCTTTTGGCTTTAAACCCTCTCTGCTCGAGTCAGTGTGCCATTTGCCATGCCACGGCGACTGTGTGATTGGTCTGATTGATGTTGTCATGGTTACAGGCTCTAAGCACAAGCTGATGTTGGAGGGTCAGTGTGTGCAGCCTCGGCGACGGGGAGGGAAGGTGGTCTCCTCCCGCATGAATCCCCGTTCTAAGCGCCATGGCAACAAGAACAGTGCCACCTCCAGCAGCCAATCGTATCATTGCGATGTGTGCGATATAACTGTCAACTCAGAAACTCAGCTCAAACAGGTTAGTTTGCTAAATTAGGTTTAGCAACTTCAAGCTTGTAAGAAAAACACTGAGTATTTCTACAGGTATGGGAGAAACTTGACAATGAGCATTTAATAATGCATGAGTAAATAAATGAAGTCAAGTTTTTGTTTGCTTGTTTGTTTTGTCTTTTTGAAATGACATAACATACCATCTTTTTAGCACACAGCCCTTTTGCAAATATTATGTTGTTTGTGTGGTTGATGCATAAAAACAAACTTTCAAGTTTGGTTGATATGTTTAAAAATGTCAACCAAAACATAAATCTCACACTGCAAGATTGTTCTGAAGACTAAACTGTTCTTGCATTTTTATATGTTTATGTATATTTATATATATACATTGTATATGATATAAAGTTTGAATGCCCCTGGCTGAATTGGTTTTGTTGTTTTTCTAAGTAAAAGTTAAAACATCCTCAATTTAAATATGCTAATTTATTTGCTAATTTTCACTTTCAATTTCTATGTATTTGCTGAGTTTAACATCAGAAAAAATAAAACATACAAAATAAATTTTGCCATAACTTCTGCACAGACCACCTTTTCCTCCAATATGTTAAAGTCAGTAAAATAAACAGGAATTAAAGTGCATTAAAATGTGCAGAAATTTGTTCTCTGTAGAGGATGTGTTAACTTATTTTTATGTAGAAAATCAACAAAACGTAATTTGACTAGGGGTGCCAAACTTTTTGCGTACGGCTGTATATATGCTATATACATATACATTAGGACTGACAAATGACTATAATTATCAGTTGCGATTAATCACATTCTTTTGTGTAGTTAATCGCAATAAACTGCAAACAAGTAATCTATACATGGCACTATATATGTATACAGTACTGTGGAAAAGCCGGAGAACAGCCTTCATTCAATTCAATTTCCAGTCAAAACGGCAGCACAAGTTCCTAAACCTCCAGGTCAAACAATGATTAAAAGATCTAAAAAAAATGGGATTCCTAGCAACCACCTGCAAGACCTGGCAAGACCAAAACTGCCCCCATCAGATAAACAACACTTCAAAGCTTTCATCTTTGAGAGAGAGAAGAAAATTCACCGGTGTTCTTCCACTGTGAGAAGACAAGACTAAGAGTCTGAAAGGATGTGTAGCTGAGCTGAAGCTTAACTTCTAAGACTAAAGCTTTCTTTGAAAAACTGAAAGCAAATCTTCAAAAAAGGATGAAAGCTGTAATAAAGGTAAAGTGTGGACACAATAAATACTGAAAAAATAGTATTATATTTATTTGCTTTGGCTTTTGTGTTATTTTCTTTTAAATATATTTTTTCTGCATTTTTCTAACACTGAAAAATGAATAATGTGTACTTAATGGTCGTTTTGGCTGAAAAATTAAATAAATAAAGGGTGGTCTCTAATTTTTGCACAGTCCTGCATCTATGCATATAGCACCAGTCAAAAGTTTGGAAAAACACAATATAAGTGAAAATCACTTGAAACAATGAAATAACATTTGGGAGAGCAAAAGAAATTGTTTAACAAATCAAGGTATCTTTTTTTTTGGTGCCTTTTTTATGTCCCCTTTTGCCTTAATGCAGTTTTACACAGTCTTGCTCATTCTCTCAAGCAGCCTCATGAAGGAGGCATTTAAAAATCTGTTTTCATTGTTTTAATTTATGTTTTTGGAAGTATGGCATACAGTGACATCAGCTTCACTCTGTATTTTTTTGAACAAATTTCATTTGCATTTAAGAATAAGGCTTTAGATCAAATTGCCTTTAAGATTATGAGAAATATATATTCAGTCAGGAGTGTCCAAACTTTTGACTGACAGTGTGTGTATATATAGTATTGATATCTGTGTATATAAACTGATTTACTAAATGTTACAAACTGTGCTTATATAAATGTAACAGAATGCTCTCTGACCTAGTTTGTCCTCACTGCAGCATATGAGCAGCAGGAGACATAAAGACAGACTGGCAGGAAAACCCCCCAAACCAAAGTTCAGCCCTTACAACAAGAGTTCAGCCAGCTCAGTGCTAGCGGTGAGTCACAACACACACAGTCGCAGACAACATTCACCCTTAAGAGTCTCTCACCCATCACTTCAGTTTTCTGCACACTAGAAGATGCAAACGTTCACTTATAACACTGTGAAATCCTGTTGACTTGTTGAAATCAAGTATGTTCCTAATTCAACTCATGATCACTAAAGTCATCTTGTTAAGTAGCTTATGTTTGATGGATCAGAACGTTGCACATTATCAGTTTTTTTTAGTTAACTGACTCTTTAGTTAACTTTTTCTTTAATTAAACTGTGTGTAGTGTTTAAATTTTGAATGTCTTCTGAGTGTCTTACCACTTACTCAAGTTTGACATGAAACCTAATGAAGTTTCACATAAAGTCTAATTGCAAACATAATGCAACTTTTATTCAGGGAAGTTCCAAAGTTTCTAAATCAGTCGCACAACAGGTAAAAAAATAAACCAATAAATCATTTTCATTAATTTTTTCAAGGCCATTTTCCAGCCTTTCTTAGAACCTCCCTTAGAAACAAACCATCTTCTTTTATTGGCACTTTAAAGTAAAAATATATAAAATATATATAAATGACCCATGTTCTAGTTGGCTACCCTGTGCATTCTAGGCTGAAACACTCCTTAAAACTTCAACTGAATGGGTGGGGGCTAAACGCCTGTTGGCTGAATAGGTGGATATATGTAAATGGATGGATATATGTAAATTCAATATAATTGAATTCAAAACAGCCTGTTTCTATAGCTTTGTTTCCCTATATGAACCATATGGACTGCAGAATGACTGGTATAGTTACAAACTAAATCAGGCTTTGTTATTAAAACAAAAGAGGAAAATTCAGTTTACCATTAAATGGAACCTTTAGGAAAAGTTTAGCTTTTCCACATGTCTGTTTTCATACTGTGACAGTATATAACGTGCCAAATTTTAAGGAACTTTGGATCAGGAAGAGAAGACAAGCATACAACCAATTGATACTATGGGAGTATTGCTAATCTAAATTGAACCATCTGCAATGAGATTTGAAAGCAATCTTCCTGATTGCTATACTGAGGAGGCGCATGTGAATGTGATAAGGAAAGGATCCTTGATATCAAAGCTTTGGAGCCAATTACCTTGATGCACAGTGCTAATCCAATATACACATATTAATCTGGTAAATCTGCACTGTATATTGAGGAATTGTACCAGCTGTGGAAACCAGATGTACTGGGCATTTATTGCATTTATTGGTTATTTACACCTTCCATTAATGTGGACTGCAGGCAAGCAACTCTCTGGTCATGCAGCCATACTGTTGTAACACAAGAGGTGTTGTCATGTTGAAATAAACATGGACTTCTCTGACAAAAACGTTGTCTAGATGGCAGCATATGTTGCTCTAAAATGTATATATATACACCGATCAGGCGTAACATTATGACCACCTCCTTGTTTCCACGCTCATTGTCCACTGAATATAGGGGCACTTTGTAGTTCTATAATTACAGACTGTAGTCCATCTGTTTTTCTGCATACTTTGTTAGCCCCCTTTTACCCTGTTCTTCAGTGGTCAGGACCCCCATGGACCCTCACAGAGCAGGTACTATTCTCAGGGTCATTGTCAGTACTGCAATAAAACTGATGTGGTGGTGGTTTGTTAGTGTGTGTTGCGCTGGTCTGAGTGGATCAGACACAGCAGTGCTGCTGGAGTTTTTAAACACCTCAGTGTCGCTGCTGGACTGAGAATAGTCCAGTAACCAAAAATATCCAGCCAGCAGCGTCCTGTGGGCAGCGTCCTGTGACCACTGATGAAGGACTAGAGGATGACCAACACAAACTGTGCAGCAGCAGATGAGCTATCGTCTCTGACTTTACATCTACAAGGTGGACTGACAAGGTAGGAGTGTCTAATAAAGTGGACAGTGAGTGGACACAGTGTTCAAAAACTCCAGCAGCACTGCTGTGTCTGATCCACTCAGACCAGCACAACACACACTAACACACAACCACCACGTCAGTGTTACTGCAGAGCTGAAAATGATCCACCGCCCAAATAGTACCTGCTCTGTGAGGGTCCTTGGGGGTCCTGACCACTCAAGAACAGGGTAAAAGGGGCCTAACAAAGTATGCAGAGAAACAGATGGACTACAGTCTGTAATTGTAGAACTACAAAGTGCACCTATATAGTAAGTGGAGCTGATAAAATGGACAATGAGCGTAGAAACAAGGAGGTGGTCATAATGTTATGTCTGATTGGTGTATCTTTCAGCATTAATGGTGTCTTAAGAGATGTGCAGGTTACCTATGCCATGGGCACTAATGCAGTAACACCCCCCACCCCCCCATGGTGGTCCGGAGAACAGAACGTTAATTATTTACATGAATAATATTTCCATGACTCATCAGACCACAATACATGTTTTCACTGTGCCCTAGTCTATTTCAGATGAGCCTGAGCCCAGAGAAGTGGGCAGTGTTTTTGGACATTGTTGACGTATGGCTTCCACTGTGCATTAACTTGCATTTTGTGGATGAACAATGTTTATTGACAGTGGTTTGTCAAAGTATTTCCGCAGAAAGTGGTGATCACAGAAGCATGCTGGTTTTTAATGCAGTGCCATCTGAGGGATCGAAGATCATCATCATTCAGTTGTGTTTTTTTCCCTTACCCTTTCCACAGTTATCTAGGCTGAATTGTGGTATGCTAAAGCTATATAAATGATAGATGGTAGCACCCCAACAATCTCTCAAGTCTTAATAAAACTTAATCTCCTGAACTTTGTAAAACTTTCAAATTTCAAATAAATTTTGTTCCAATATGCTTCCATGCTTACAAGCTCTAAATGAGCTGTAATAAAATATGCTGAAAGTTTCAGGCTTAGGAATTGGAATTGGAAGCTAAAAGTTTGAGTCAGCGTTACACACTCAAATGACCAAAGATGAAACAAAGCAAGAATCTTATAGTTGCAGTAAACATGAGTGGCCTGCGGTATACACTTACACAGTGATGGCAAACATGCAATGAGACACTTTTATTTTGTTGTTTAATGTACTTCCAGTCCATATATCCACTTTAATTTTACACACATAATGAGCCAGATAAAACTCGGTGGTAACAGCACAAGAATTTTGCACTTTAAATAAGCGCTATTCATGAAGTCACTGTGATTAGTACACCGGTGTCTTTTTAACGCTGTGTTATTTTCACTGGTGTCCTAGACAAGAGCCAATCAAAATGCATATGTAAC
The DNA here is from genome assembly GCF_904425465.1 of Colossoma macropomum. Classification (NCBI taxonomy): domain Eukaryota; kingdom Metazoa; phylum Chordata; class Actinopteri; order Characiformes; family Serrasalmidae; genus Colossoma; species Colossoma macropomum. The sequence goes on from NW_023494790.1 coordinate 12,302,203, forward strand.
TGATGTCATACATTTTAAAGACTCACACCAAGTGAAGCTCCAGTTGCCAAAATGAACACAATAAAAGCCAAAGAAAACCAAAATTCTCAGAAACAGGGCTATGAATTTTAAGGAAAGAACTGCAACAGTCATTTGTTTTGGCGAAGATGCAGCAAAAATTAAACAACAGGAAAAGACAACTGTGGAACATAAAAATGTGGCAGCAAATACAACATTAACTGCTATCGACTGTCAAAAGTGTGCAAGACGGAAAAAGAAATGTTAAAAAAAGCATCCAGATTATTAGCAGAAGTCCCGGCGCACAGTTACAACAAACTGTTTAACTTTTAATCAAGAAACAAAGTTACTTTATCAGAAAATGTTTTAGAAAAAATGACATGCATAAAACGTATAACATCTTAAAATTCAACTTTTAAATGTGGAAATTATATTTTAACAAGTAAGATTTCATTTCTCATTGATAAGAATTCAACCCTTTTTCCAGTTCATTATAAAACAATTTTTAATAACATGAAGTAAAGTTTAAAATACTAATTTTTTATACACAGCTAAAAATTTTATTGATATTGCTGAAATTCTAATTACCATTTTGCCTTTTATTTTGTTTTTCTTGTTCTCAAAAATTTTATTTTTACATGTGAAAATTAAATTTCAGCTAGTAAAAAGTTCATTTCCACTTGTAATAATGTCTTTCACATGTGTAAATAGAATTCCTTTGTAAAATCCATTGTAAATATTACATTTTGACTAGTAAAAATGAATTGTTTACTTCCAAGAAATGAATGTTTACTAGTAAATGTCTGAACGTCGGAGTGAACATGCCGGTGGGTTTTTTGAATCTGGCCAAATGTTTTTTGACATCGTTCTTACAAATATAAATAACGAATTAATTAGCTTTTTCCAACATTGTGATTCAATTTTGACTCATTCCTCTAGGCCAAAGTCTTTAATTCCTCTAAGGTTACAAAGGTCTCGCTGATGGATTTGGAATTTCATCAAAGGGTTTTGAGTCAGGAGGCTATGCCATGAATACATTTTAGGGGCAGTCGTGGGCTGGAGGTTAGAGAACCAGCCTAATGTCCAAAAGGTCGCCGCTCGATTCCCTGAACTGACAGCACGTGACTGAAGTGCTCTTGAGCAAGGTACCTGACCCCCAACTGCTCCCTGGGCACTGTAGATAGGGCTGCCCACCACTCTGGGCAAGTGTGCTCACTGCCCTCTAGTGTGTGTGCATTCACTAGTGTGTAGGTGGTGTTTTGCGGAGGTGAAATTTCCTTGTTGTGGGAATAATAAGAGTCAATTAAATTAAATTAAATTTTGGCTGTATGTTTGGGGTTGTTGTCTTACGGAAACGTCAATCTTTTCCCCAGATTGAGTTTCTTGACAGTTTATATTCTTCTCTAATATGTGACAGTACATCACTCTATTCATGTTTTCTTCAGTGCCATGTAAAACCCCAGTACCATTTGCAGAGAATCAGAACCATCTCACGATGCTCCCACCTCTATGCTTATTGGTTTCTGTTATTCCTGCTGCTTTCAGGTCATTTTTTCACTGCTTCCAAGTGAGTGCTGGCTTCTCTTTTACCTTCCTTATTATAAGGATGGAGAGTTTTGGTTCCCATGAACTTACCAATAGCACATTATCAGTTGCAACAACAAGGATGTTGTACTAACTAAGTTTAAGGTGTTTGCTAGGGCTTTGTACCTTTTTCTGTTCAGGATTGTTTAAAAACGTCCCTGAGAACTTTAGGAAGCTCCTTCACCTTCACCATGATTGTTACTTGAGGTGAAAAATCTTCCAAACTTTCCAACTAATGGCACCACACAAGTCAAAAGGCATTAAGTATGTATATGTGTAGATATAAGAACTGGAAGTGTATTAAATAACAAAAACAACAGTGTCTGAGTTTCACTGTACTGTAGAGTTGCCTTCATAGTACAAACAATTGAACTCTCCATGTATGATCTGTTCACACACTGCTCATTCACACCATCACTGCACCCCATCCCGTTTCTCTCTTTGTAGAATGCGGGGTTGGCTGGTCTGTCAGGCGGGGCTGGCTCCGCCTTTGGGGGAGTGTATCACCCCTACAGCCTCACCACAGTAACTCCTCAGGTGAGCCCGGAGGTCACATCATGTCCAAACCCCAAAGGCTCATCTGTAATGAGGGCAGGATAGGTCAGAATCTCTTTTTGTGGACCATGTACATAGCTCCAACTATTTGCAAGGTTCTAATACTGGTGTATTTTATGCACTTTTAGAAAGAATTCTCTGTAAAAAAAAAAAAAATTGAGGTTAACTTAAAATGTAACTTACATTTTTGAGTTACCTGAACTTTAACTGTTTGAAGTTCTGTTAACTTAAAATTTTAAGAGAGTCTGGACACTTTTTTAAGTTATGAGATTAATTTTTTAACAGCATATACTCAGAAAAACATACTGTATATTTTTCAAGTACTGAACACATCACAAGAATTGCTAGCCTCTAGTTGCGATATAGAAAACCAATGTGAAAAAACATGAGAAAGAGGAATGCAGCAGTAAAGCAGACCAATTCAACAAAAAATTGGCTTTGCAGAGTGAAAAGAATAGCAGCAGCATACACACTGAGGGCGAGAAGTACGTACAATACAGGCAGAGCTCAAAATGCGTGTTGATCCATGCGCTGACACACTGCGCCTGAACAGTTTTGCTTACTATGCAAACTGTGTGTAGTGTCGCCCACTACCTGCTTACTCAGGAGGCACAGGGTTTTAAAAGGTGCAGTGAAATAATGGAGCCTTCAACAAGCTCGAGACAAGACATGAAAATGAAAGTAATGAAGAGAAACCAGTGTTAATAAACAGTGTTCCTATAGAAACATTCTACAGCTAAGAAAACAGATTGTGAAATGATAACAAACTGCAAATGCAGATCGCACCTGCATCACATCATAATTTTCCCCACATCTTTTTCACGTATGTTTATCTGGCCCACAGTCTGTTATTTTGTTAGTAAACATTTTTTTTCAGCACATGCTCAAGGCTCGTGCATCTGTCTAACCCTACGTCTGCGGACACTGTTAAAGAAAGTCTCTCAACATGTCTTTGAGATCCTAATGCAAATTTACACCTGGTTTTAAAAGCTAATGCTGCAAGTTTATCAACTTTTAGTTAATCAAGGCCTCAAATAGCATCCCCAAGTCTGAGTTTGACTTGTGCCTGAAACTGCCCCACCTCAGTGTCCAGTTTATTAGGTTTACCTACCTTGTATCTAAACTTGTTGGCCATTTTATCAAAAACACCTACTATATAGGTGCACTATTCATCTATGCATAGTGGACACACTGAACTACAGTGGACACATATTTATGCAGCTGTCAGTCCTACACCAAGGCTTATTTTAGATTTAGATATTTCTGGCTACAGTGATAGATCGCCAGCATAAACAGTTTCATTTGTGTACTACAGTAGTGAGAATTATTTGAATTTATACCAGCTATACAACCTCCCCCGTCCCCATGCATCCCACACCTGCCACAAACACATTCACTAAATTAGAGGCAATACTGTTCATTGCTTTAGATTTACTGTTGTATTATCATTCATTTATCCATTATATGTGTTTTTGTTTTTCTCTCTCAGACCAAATTAGCCCTTCAGAAGGAGCTGTCCAAAACCTTGACCGCTGGCTTTCTACCTTCACCTCTGACCCCCGCGACCCTCTGCACCATGGCAACAAACCCTCTTACCCTACGCCACACCACCGGGCCGACCGCCATTATTCAAACGCCCCTGCTTAGCCCTGCCCTCTTTAGACCTGCCCCTGGACCCCTGAGGGCAGCGCACGCTCCGATCATCTTCTCTCCTTATTAGCCCCGCCCACCAGAGACTCTGAATTACAGACTCATAAGAAAACATGAAAAACTTTGTGGAACCTTTATTACGGAGAAGAACTGCAAAGAGGTCACTCAAGAAGAGGTTATAACTAAAAAAAAAACTATGCAGCCAGAGAGAGATATATACTGACCATTTAGGAAGAACCAGCTGTGTACTTCAAAATATGAGCCAGTCACTTAAATAGTTCCAACAGAAACACCAATTAGCTTGGGGTCAAAAACGTTCTGGTTTGAGTTCCATTTTGAACTGCAGTTGATCTATTCATGCTCCCCCAGCAAATGCATTCTTTCATATTGACTGTTGCTAAGTTGGACCACTTTCACAGAGTGTTAACAAAAGTCCCATTCAACTCAATGAATTTAGGCTGGACTTTACAGAGCTGCACTGTGTTGTTTAGCTAATTGAAAGTAATCAGGCTGTGAACAGCAACACTTTTGCCACCATGCAAATGTTAGCTAGCCAAAAAAAACTATCTTAAGGCTGGGTTTACATGGTAAAACTTTCATGCATTTCATGCAGTTTTATGCATTTGATGCATAGTTGCATGTTGTGAGTTGCATTCAACATAATATCTGTGCAACTTGACAGTTACACACAGCAATTCAAAAACAAAGTTGCATGCAACACATTCAGTTACTCCACTAGCAGCTTGTATTTTTTGATACACTGTATCGTTCTCACTAAGAAATCATCTGTCGGGTATAATTTACATATTTGCACCATTTTTTAACATCTTATGTGTTTTTCCAGCTGTCATTGCCATTCTTTTAATCTCATATCTATATATCTATAAAATATGGGGCCATCAAAATAGGAGAAAATCTAGCTTAGCATATCACAAAAACATCAGGCAAAAGAATTAACACTGGCTAGTTAACGCTAACTTTAGTTCACTAAAGTTGCTTGTAAGTTTCACTGTGCAAAGTCAGCCTAACAGTGTGACGTTTCACACGGGTACAAATGTGAAATTAATAACACACTTTAAAAGGTATTTTGACAAAAGCTGAGTTATGCACTACAGTTTCTCATTAGGCTGAATGGGATTTTCGTCAGCGTTCTGTAAAGCTTGTCCTGTTTTCCTTCAAGCTCTGGTAAGCCTGTCCATATACTCCTCTGGTGCTTTCAGAGCGTATCTACTGTTGCCAAGGATACCTTAGTTTCCTCTTCCTGTCTGGTCAGTTGCAAAGGACCATGGGTACCTCCTGTCTCCAACAATGAAGACAGGCCGTTTCAGAAGGAGGGAGCCAATGTGAAGTTCTAGTTTGTGTTTTATCGTTTTTTAGCTAGTAGAGGTGCTTTAGGAGTATTCTAGTGTTGATAAGGCAGATGCCAAAATCCCTTTACTTGATTTATTCATATTGTTGGCTTTTTTAAAAAATATGTAGGATAGAATAATAGGCATAGTAAAAGATGGAACAGCAGTTGTGAGGGGGAAATAAGGAAAAGAACGCTAGAAAGAGTTTGAAGTGGGACGGAATGAAAAAAAAAAAATCAGGTTGCCAAAAGTTGTTCTTTTGCTTGTTCTTACACTTGCAAATGTGCAATATAATGTGAGGGCTTTACAGTATTAAGGTGAAAAATAACAGTGCAGTAATGATTAATTGTTTTTAAGCTGCCATAGATGCCATACGGACATTTTTAATGGGCAAATGTCGGCAGTTATTTGTGAAGTAAATTCACTTAAAGGAATACACCAGTGTTTTTAACCTATTCTCTGTCTGCTGCATTTGTAGCATACAGGCGCCTACCACAGACAATGATTTCAACATGTTTGCCTGTTCTTATGAAATAACAGAACTAGGCGACTCATTGAAACCAGGCCCAGCATCAGGGAATTATTTAGTGGCACAGTGCCCCACTAACTAGTCATCATGAGCCAGTAAACCTACTACTTTTTTACATGCTCCTATAGCGGCAGGACTGAGAACTAAATGTAGCTCTGGACTTTTGTCTAGACAAGCCCACGGCAACCACAGTGACCACCTCCATCCCTGGTGGCAGGAGGCTAAAACAATGTGAAACAAAAGCGAAATTGGTAGATATTTGGTGATTTGCTGTAAATGTGACTCTCCTGATGAGTCTCTGCTGAATGTGGTCAGATCTACCATACATTTCTCGCCCCGTAATTTTTGTGCCCTGTGAATACATTGCATCCCATCCCGCCCCCACCCTCCATGGTTTTCAGATGCACCAGGCCTCCTTCAAAATCACTTATAACAGTAAAGTTTGCTGAATTTTGTGAAGATATGTTGACTTACATAGCACAGATTTGAAACTATTTGATTTGAAGCTGTTCCAGGATGAGGATGAGACAGACTGACGGAACTCTTAACAAAGCTGTTCTTTAGAAGAAGTTTTATCCAACTTTTTAACACTGGAATCAACTAAAAATGCAGTTCTGCGCTTTCTCTAAGGTGCCCACTCAAAGTTTGGCTTGAATTTAAATCTGGCACACCTGATTTAGGTGATGAAGGCCTTCAGTGGCATCTGAATATCAGAGTTTTCTTGGATCCATGACAATCAGAATACTCCCCCAGCACCACTGTGCTGGTAAACAATAACCACAAGTTCTTCCCTCGTAAAAACTAGTCCCATCTCTGAAGAACAGATCATGTGTATAGCATATACATACACATATTTACAGCTAAAGAATCTAAAGAACACTAAAGTGTTATTAGGAACAAACAATAACTGATGGAATATACCAACTGCCCATTGGCTTCTTTTGCGAGCCGGTTATAGTGTTGTCCAATTTTTTTACAGGGAATTACGTTGAAGTTATTGCCCATTGTACCATACAGATGTGACAGAGATTAGGTTGAAAAATGCTGTTGTATTCCTTTTATTTCTTCCTCTCACCCTGTTATCCAAGATACTGTTTTCTTCGGCCATTGACAATCAGTTCCAGTCAGACAGGCTGTTGGAAGGCTCACAGTAGAAGATGCCCTTAGATACTGTGGTGAAGGATCAGCAGCCCTGACCCAGGCCCTAATTTTAACCTTGATGGATGGAAAAATGGAGACCAGGCATGAGAAGGCATCTTCTACAAACACCTGGCGAGTGGAGAGAAGGGAGAAGTACATTTTCAGGGACAATAAAACAGGTAAATGGGATAAAACACAACTGTTATGGAAGCAGAAAGCTACTTTACACATATACACACAGCCATATATTTAAGCTGAATCTAAAGCAAGTCTTACACTTACTCTGAAAGAGCTGAGACATTACCACACCTCATTTGCATCCATTTTTATACATTAATGCATCATATCAGTTGGTAATGCAGTTGGGAGAGCTACATTATGTTGGCTTTAGAAACATGTCATTGCCGTTGTATCAGAAACTTGTAGCTCCATTTGTTCCCATTTCTACTTTGAATGCTTTTTAACATTTCATGATGAGTAAATTATCAAAAATTACTTGGAATACAATCTCTACTTTAATGTACATTCAAGTTAATAACGTTTTTTCCTTTTAATATAAACTTGCCATTTCAGAGATACAAAGTTTTGTTGTGCCATTCATATTTTCCTTTATATTTCAGGTAAGAGCACAAAGCAAAGTTCATTTTACAGTATGTCAAAGTAGAAACACTATCCTTCCTACAACATGACACAAGTTTTGCTAAACAATTGCACCTTAATGTAATATTTTGTCATAACGAAGCCTAATGACAGTGCCATAAGGGATGCTACACAGTTTATTAAGTGGTATGTGCAATACAATGTCTTTTTACCTTTTATTAGCAGTTTTGTGTCCCTGAACCTCATCCCTGTGTCATCTGATCTCTTAATATATTAAGCAATTTTACTGGTGTCCTATGAAAGAGATACAATGAGGAGATCATATACAGTTATGTGCAAAAGTCAAAGACACCCCCCCCCCAGTCATTACGTCCATTAAGCATGTATTATTATTTTTCAGGATGTGTTTCCAAATAGATAGAATATGAGATGCACTTCAAGTCAAAGGAAAATAAGCAAACAGAGTGTCCAAAACTGGTAAAAAGTGAAGACTGGAGGTGTGGAAAAATAGCCCTGCAGATTTCTTTGAAAAAACTGAAAGCAAGTCTCCTGAAAAGAATGGAACCTGTAATAATGGCAAAGAACGCACACAGTAATTTCTGAAAATATCATGCTTATTTTCCTTTGACTTGTTGTGTTGTGTTTTGTTAGACTATGTTCAAACTGACAGCCCAGATCAGATTTTTAGAATATCAAGATTGTATCCATATTGATTTTTGATAGTCTGGACAGCAAAAAAAACCACATGAAATCCAATTTGGACGTGGTTTGCAATGCGATTCCAGATGGACAGATGTGTCTTATGCTGGACACTCTGGCTGTTCAAAACGGATTTTAAAGTGTCTTTTGCGTCACTCACAATGCGACAATAACATCAGATCCAGAGTGACGGAGATGCTGGGATTCAAGAAGAGCCCCAGAGATTCATGCTTATGCCAGAGAACTCTGAAGAGTTTGGAGGGTGAGATAATACACCCCCATCTCTCAGGCATCCGCATTTGAAATCCCTGTCACCAGCATAGCCGCGTCGTTAACACACCAGCCCAGGCAAATAGCTTGATGACGTCTGGACAAACAAATCTGATCTGATCTCAAAAGGTCTGATTTGAGAAACAAATGCGATTTGCCTGCAGTCTGAGCACAGCCTTAGAGGCTTTATGTCATTTTCTGTTTTATGCTTTTGTTCCTGAAGCTAGAAATTGATCAACTTGTACTTACTGACTGTTTTGCCTGGAATTAAATAAATGAAGGGTGGTCTTTGTCTTTTGCACAGTACTATATGTACTGTAATACAGTTTGGGACAATCATACATACTTTAATACAGTATGAAATGGTTTATACTGTAATAAAGTATTTGGGGGTCATATATACTGTAATATGAAGCTGCTATCATCTCCCATTTCCATTTCTCTGTGATTTTATAATCTCGTTGTGCAGTAGAATATTAAAGGATATCAGCTCATATGTCCTGAGTTGTATTGAAACCTCACCTGTTGTGTCTCTGCTGGATATTTTTGGGTATCCCTTGCAATAATGTAAAGCCATTCATAGAGATTTTGTGTATAGTATATTGTTGTAATTGGTCATATAAAAGAATAATGCCATTACATTTTTCTCTCCTTCTCTGATTTCCTACATTCTCTGGTGTCCTTTTTTCTGTTTCATTACTTCCCTGCAGATACGCTTTAGTCAAAAATGATTGTTTAACAACTCTCTTCATAAGCGAGTCAGGCACTGACCAGGATATTTTAACTGAAGCCGCAAAAACATTAAATTCTATCACACATTTCAGCTGTAGGTTTTTTAATGAATGCTCCAGTGCACTTTTATATTGATGTGTGGTTTCAATCTTGCAGACCTTATAGCTTGAACAGTTCATGATGAACTAGGGGGGGCTTGAGTCAGTAAAAGAGTTGCACTATTAACACTCCATATCATGATCCTCTTGCTATTATTTGTGATTGCGATAAATTTTGCATTGTATTACAACACACTGGTCAAATCAATAGTGTGGCATAATTAATGCCTGAGCCGCATTATTCCTGACCAAGAAACTTTTGTTGGACTATATGAAGATTAGATTGGATTCATCAAAACGCCCACAGAAACTCAACTGGAACAATGATTGGTCAGTATGCTGACAGCACACAGTAATTGGTTAGAGGCTCATTCTGAGATATCAGTATTGTAAAGGTCAATATCACAATAACAATTAACAAATGATGTGTTATGCAGGCTTAGTTGGTATTAACCACTAGACATGAAGCAAAAGCATCAAAAATTAGCAACATATGCCAACAGAGTTGGTGGCAACACCCAAACAGCTGAAGCCAAGTGACTCAAAATGAAATGGTGTGTTTCCCATTGGTTCTAAAAGGTCATCCATTTACCCATTATAATCTAAAAAAATAAATGTTTAGATGCTGAAGTCCAGCTTTCATCATCTCGATACTTGAGCTGTATCTCAATACAACACCAGATCTCCAGACTGCTCCTGTCTTTTTCCTATTTACAATTAATATAAATTAATTCATTTTGTACATTTCATCTCTGTGAGATCAAAACACACCAGCTGCCCTTTACATTGGGGACATTTTGTGACGAATGGAAAAATAGAAATGATCCAGAATTACTTGTTACATTAACATTCATTAAAGTAAAGAACAGCGACTGTATATAATTTGAATTGTACATTGTATGGTACCAAGATACCAAGACCAAATTCTACCAACCATTATTACCTGAAGGAACATCTGACAATGGCCACGTCATCCAAACTGTTAACTTCCTTAGTATGTGAAGACGACCAGTGTTCCACATTAGCACTTTTCTGTAAATGCACACTCAGTGCATAAATTAGCATTTCGAACTGTGTGCTTGACCTTCGCGTTGCACTTCAGGCAGATGTAAAGTAAAGCCCTTCTCTGTAACCCTCAAGCATTTGTTGGAGTTGTTAGAGTGCCTATCCACAGGAACAGCTTTACCAGCCACTGAAAAGATTTTTCTCCTCTAATGGCAGCAATGATGATTATTTTTAACCTGCTCCCTCAGCTTTCTTTCTCTACCTGAAGACTCTCCAGCACATTAGAAGAAAAGCATATATAATCACTGCCCACGTTATTAGAAACCCCTGCCCTCTCTTATGTTTCTGCTCATTGGCCATTTTATGAACTTACCTTATAGGCCCACTGTATTGATAGTATTCTGGTGATGTCACAATCGCGCTGCCACCATTTTTGGTAAGCAACTTCGAGTTCAGTCAGCAGTGCTGTGGCAGTTTGTAATGAGATAAAGCCATTACTGATTCAGAAAAGGCAGTAAAAGAAATGATATTTTAATATTAACTGATATATTTCAATGTATTGCCTTGTTTTTATTTGATTTGTTGCTGTAGTGATAACAAAAGCTGAAATCTAAATGGCTGAGATTTCCCGCTGTGTTACTAGCGCCCCTTCCCAAATCGTATACTAGCACACTAAACAGTGTATAAAAAGTGCATATGCTATTAGAAGTGTACTTATTAGCGTAGTAGGTAAAGTACCCAGCTATGTGATTTGGGATGCAGCGTTAGCTCAGCCAGCCAACATAACCGTTGTAAATATCTAATGTCTGAATACTTTATTGTTTTTTTTTATGTAGTTTTTTTTCACTGTTGGGTCACCATTTGAACTAATTCAGTAGAATGGGCCATATGCAATATGTGCAACTGAAGATGTTGGCAGTGTATGTATATGTCATGTATATTTGCAGTGCATTAATGTGCATACTAAGTGATTAAAGAAGTAAGAGTGTTTTTTATTTAGGAGATTAACACATTTCAAAAGGCAAAGGTTTTTGAATTAAACAGTGGTATATTATGATATGTTTATTACTGTATGACAGACTTTTAAAAAGTTCATGAAATGATGGCAATACACATTGACAGGTGACTGAACATACTATAAATATTAAAACATTTCTTTGTCTTATTATTAGTAATAATCTAAATCATTTATTGAAAACTTGTGTATTTTATGACATTTTACATTGTCCATTACATAGAAGCAAAAAGCCACTTAGTCTTAACATTAAACAGAGAAAAGTGACTACTAAAGCAATAAGACACTGCAGCTGTTTGTTGCAGTGGTTTATCACAGGTAAGGGTGAGAACTACAAGTGGACTATTGCTTAAAGAGGAAATTCCACTGACTGTTCAAAAAATGCGTGATTCAAGATTTGAGAAGTAAATTCATTCTAATGATTCTTTGTAGAGAAACTTACCGACTCAGATTTCTTTACAGTGGTGGTGATGGGAACCAGGGGTCACAATGTCTACAACACAAATTTAGCCATTTTCTTTACTATCCAAAACCAGCAGTGAACCTATTTTATCTGTAATGTTGATGGTAAAATAGTATTTTTTGGGGGGACTATTTCACCTTAGAACACCTCGCATGTGCCTCTCCACCATGAATGGATTGAAATAAAAACATTTTAGACCAAAACCTTCTCAAAACTTTCATAAAACAATGTCTCATACAACAGATAGCATATATCGAACCATTTCGTGAAATAACTTTCCATGAGGGAGTTTTTAGAGGTGGACATCTGGTTCCTATCACCACCACTGTAAACAATTCTGACTCAGTAAGTTTATCTAGAACGGAACGTTTCACACCAATCCACTCTGAATGACTTTCTTTACATCTCAACCATTTAATTATGCTTACATTTAAAAAAAATCTATAGAGTTCCCCTGCAAGTAGTCAATACTGCATGTTTTATGCTATGACTAAGTGGACACTACATGACATAAAAAAAAAACAAGAATCACTGCTCGCACTTCACAACACTTATTTGCAGTGTGTTGTCAACAGAGCAGTGTGTTTTAAGGGCCTTGTGTTAAGCCTGTCATGGTTATAGATTCCTTGACAAAATGAAAGTGCTCTACTGCCATCTGCAGCCAAACCTGCTTTGTTTAATCATTTCTGTCCATATACGCTCAGCCATGAGTTTCAGACAAGAACAAGTTTCTCTAGAACAAAGCATTTTACACCAAAGCACTCTGAATGATTTTGTTCACGTATATGATTTAATTATGCAGAAACGTTGAAAAATTGGTGGAATCCCCCTTTAAGATTGATTGTCAAAATCATACTCAGTTAATAATGGATGTAAGGAGCCAATAATATACTAATATAATCTGAGTGAAAGCAAAAAAGTATCATCATTAAAACATACAAAAGTAATTAAAGTTTTAATGCATGAATTATGTGTTTTCTTTGTTTGGTGGTGAGTGTTGCAGTAGTCCTGTACTCGGTCCTGGAGACCCCATGCTTTGCATATTTTTGTGTTTTCTGCTCAACACACCCGACCCAGCCCACAAGCAGGTTGTTCATTAGTGACTGAATTGAATTAATTGTGCTAGCTCATGGAGCGGGGTCCACAGGTATACATGTGGAGTAAAATGACCAGCCCCCCACTTCTGCTGAGAAACCATACACATGCTTATGCTGTTGCATGTTTTAGCATTAATTATGTGGAAGCTATAGACCACCTGACAGACGCAGCCAAGTGAGAAATATTCACCAAAGCAGTTCACTCTCTCGCTCTCTCTCTCTCTCTCTCTCTCCCTCTCCCTGCCATTCTCTCTCTCTCTTTACATGTAGGCCTATATATATTTTCTCCTTTGTACAGAACACTCTCACTCACCCTCTCACTAATTATTTACCTACCTTCCTCCTGCTCCATGGCTCTGGACAGTTACATTCCAGGCCTTTTCTCCACATTCAGCTAATCTTCAGCACTGCTACTGCCCCCTCCTGGTCTGTGGACAACAATACATCACAGTGTCAATCAATGTACTCTTCATTTGTGATGAGTGACTTTCTACGAGCTGTAAACATGTAGGATTACCATCACCATTAAAGAATGTAATCAAGAAGTGGAAGAAGGAGAGACACAAGGAGTGAAAGACCTAGAAAAATAAAACAAAAAAAAGAAATTTGTTATAGAGATTTGGAGGAATCCAAAACAAACAGCAAAAGACCTTGGAAGTAAGTTGCATAAAAGTTCACATCTAGTCAAGTCTGGAATATTTAGGACAAAATACTGAAACAACATTGTGTGGTCTGACGAGACAAAAGTTGAGCCAACGGTAAGGTATGTGTAGAGAGAAGAATGCCGTTTCTACCAGGGCTACACTGGGAAGTAAATTCAGCCCTGGGGTTTTGTCTAGACCAGTGCACTACAAGCACAATGCACAACCCCAAAACTGCAACCTAAAATAATTCAGACATTACAAGATCAAATAACCTTAACCTACAAATAACTGAGGCGAATCTGATTGGTGTTCTGATTGGCTGGCTGAACTCTGCTGACTGGCTGCTGGTATCCTGCACTCTGATTGGCTGCCAGTAACTTGCCTTACTAGCTGAATTCTGCTAGGGCAGACAATGTTTCTCTATGTAAAATACCAAAGAACTTGGGGATTTAATCATCTATAATACATAATATCATTAAAAGATTCAGAGAAATATCTGTATGCAAGGGACAAGGCCATAAACTAATATTGGATGGCTGTGATCTTTGGGCCCTCAAGTCACACTGCATTAAAAACAGACAAGATTTTGTAGTGAAAATCACTACACTTTTCAAAACCACTGTCTGTAAACACAGTTTGTCACTGCATCCACTAAGGCAATTAAAACTCTATCATGCAAAAAAGAAACCATATATAAACATGATCCAGAAACGCCGCCACCTTCTCTGGGCCCGAGCTCATTTCTGCGAAGTGGAAAAGTGTCCTGAATCAAAATGTGAAATTCTCTTTGGAAATCCGGCATTGTAGTTATCACCACACAGTTCAAAAGCCAACATCCATGATGGTATGGGGGTGCATTAATGTACATGGTATGGGTGACATCTGTGAAGGCACTGAACAATATATACGGGTTTTGGAGCAACATGTGCAGCCATCCAGACCTTTTGACATGTGTCTAGTCAAGTTACGATTTATCTATATAGCACTTCTTACAGCGGCCGCTCTCACAAAGCAACTTTACAGAAAACCTAGGTCAAAGCCCTAGTTGAGCAAGTCAAGGGCGACAGCGGCAAGGAAAAATCTCCGTAAGAGCAAGAGGAAGAAACCTTGAGAAGAACCAAGAATCAAAATGGGAACCCATCCTCCTCTGGTCGACAGCGCACAGCAAAACTATAACACAAAATAAGAGCTATATGAATAAAGGATAAGATTTCACATACAGTTGTCTGACATCTTTTTTGAGATTCAGCCTAAATTGTAACTTCTTTTTGACTACAAAGTTGTGTTTATGTCACAGAATTTACAACCACATTATTTTTAATAATTAAATGTTTTGAAGCATATATCCCTCACAGAAAGTTATTACATGAAAGGGTAAATATGCTGCCTGATGTCTGAGACAAGGCAAAGCAGTCCCTTAAATATGCTGCCTGATGTCCGTTACAAAGCAAAGTAGCCACTCAAAAACTCTGTTTCTAGATTTTCCTTTATTTACCATCGTTAACATTACATATAAACACTCTGAAGACACGTGTAGGTTCACCAGTGGTTTTGGATAGTAAATAAAATGGCTACATTCAAGTTGTAGACATGTCGATGTCTGGTTCCTATCACCACCACTGTACAGAAATCTGAGTCTGTAAGTTTCTCTAGTATGAAACATTTCGCACCAAAGCAACCTGGACCACTTTGTTTACATCATAACCATTTAATTGCGTAAACATTTCGGGGATTTTCACCCCTGCCCCTGATATACCGTAAAGCAATAGATGGGCTACTGTACCCATGTTTATAGTGGACCTAGAGCTCATAAAGTGGACAAACATCGGAAGCACGTGGTAGGTAGGTGTCGTAATGACATCATTTTATGACGGGCATTTTATTTATTGCGTCGTAATGCAGCTCGCCGTTTTCTTCGTGACGCAACAGCGCCGGATGTTGGCTCTTTTTTTTTTACCCTGTGGAAGAACAACATGGCAGCTGTGGACTGTGATATGCCGGTGGAGCCGGAGAGTAACATACCACCGCAGGAGGATCTGGAGAGGTGCTTAACCCTGAAGGCAGCTTCACCTTAACGATGTGTATCTCATATTTTAAGACAGTCGTCGTACGTTTTGGTTCTGACTGGGAATTGAGGGCTTAACGTTCATGTTGTCGTGTTTTCATCAGGGCAACGAGGTTAAAGTTACAGCTCACGTTTTACAGCCTTTCCGACGTTTCGTGCTATTATCGTCTTCAGCGTGTGTTTTGGCTGGAACTGGGGTGTTTAGTTAACGCTGTTGGTTAACTAGCTACCTTGAAACGCTGACTTACTTCCAGTTTGCTAGAAAAAAAAAGCTTTCCTTTACGAAGCTGCTAATGCGAATTTCCCGTTCCACCTTAAATATGCAGCATTTACATTCTGGTGCTTCAGTAAATGCTACACATTTAAGGTGGAACGGGACATTGGAATAAGAGGCTGGCGAACAGGAAGCCAACTTGGTAAACGAGTCCAACCAAACATAAAACACTCGACAGCCCTTTTAGAAGTGTTTACTGTGTCAAAATACGACTCTAAATGGTTAGAATAGTGCGAAAGCTCGGTTTACTCAGACCGCTGTGGCCACCGGATTTCTAGTGGCTTCTATGGCCTGAGTTAGCACACATGCTAACCATGCTAACCATGCTAACGGCGTACAGCACCAACTATCGACACTTCATAAAAACTCGCTGAAAACGTGGATTAATGGGAGATGTAGCGTCCGTGAACCTCAATCTGAGGTATTATCGATCCTATAAACACCACACAACAGATTAAACGTCTTAGGTTTCAGAAATACTCACTGTTTTGTTGAATAAATCCGTTTTTAGCGACGTGACAACCTGTAAATGAACAAGAGGAGCCGTGAAGATGAGGCATTGGGTTAAGAAATAACATGAGCAGAGCATTCAAAGTAACAATAAATGAACAATATTCATTAATATAGCACCTATATTACGATGTAGCGCCCCAGACTGCTTCACAAAGTAAACTCGAGGAGGTTTGTAAAATTAGGATATAGTAAAATATCTTAAAATATCTAACTACAAAGAATAATGGGTGAAATAAGAAATGGAACCAGAAATTCCCCAAAACAGTGACCACAGTCTGAGCTGAAGAGGCCATAAACACGACCACCACAGTGCCAGCCCATGACCTACTAACGTTAAGCCGTTTGAAAGCCTCAGACGAAATGACCCATTTCTGTGACCCACCACAGTTGTCTGAGAGAACAGTCTTTGTAGTGGTCATTCTCGGTTTAACGCTGCCCATTACACCAGCCTGGCATCGCCGCTTTGACCCGCGTCTTTCTTTGTACCTTCGGTCATGCCATTTTACCTAAGTGTCCGGAGGAGGTCTGTTGACAGGTCTGGTATCACTGTTCTTTGTTATTTTGGGGAAGTAATGTCTGGTCACTTCTTGTAATTGGTATTTGAAGATGTGTAGGGGCTGTTTAGAGGGGGCACAACACTGCCGTGTTCTGTCTGGGTACCGGACCTTGCTATTTGCCTTGCCCGGCTTCCAGTCTTGGCCCAGTACTTGATGTTCCTGGGCCATGACTTCACAGCCAGGTTGGGTCTGGAGACTTGGCTTTTTCTGCTTTTCACTGATTTGAATGCTGTGTCGACAAAGATGACCACAAGTCACTTATTCTCAGCTGGGAAATCAGCCTCGGAAGCATGAAACAAGTATTACCTTTGGAGCAATTCCTCTGTGAATTTTACACAATATCCAGGCGTACTGGGAGGCAGAACAACTGGAATCTTTAGTCCGTTTACTGACGTCATCGACTCAAAAGGCTTGCGGGTGCCAGCTGAATGAGTAATATCAAAGGGCTCAGCCACAAGAGGGGAAGAAGAAAGACGTGTTTCACTAGAAATTAGGGAGACATGGCATAGTTTTTGATTTTTTTCTAAATCTTTTGATGCAAAATGCAAGAATAATATTGATTTCTTTTTAACTATATAGTAAAATAAAGCAACTCATGTTGGACGTATCCTTAGCAGGCATCACTGAAACTGTAAAGCTGTTTAACTGAATCTGTTCCTTTTTTTCCTGTTATTAGGGAGGCAGAAATTTTCAAGGAGAAGGGAAATGCATTCTACATTAAGAAAGAATACTCAGAAGCTTTCAACTACTACACAAAAGCCATCGGTAAGAGAGATGTGAAATTTTCAGTTTGTTCAACAGTTTGAATGTATTTATGGGTGGAGCTCAGCACTCGTAACATCATGGTCTCACTGACAATAAATGGGAAATGTTACTGATGCCTGTTTAGACCTTGCATTAACATGTGTTTTGTATCTGCATCGTATCTGGGTAAACTTTGGCCAGATCCCATTCTGTTCACTAAAATGCATATCCTGTGTGACCGTATGAGATCCGATTGTACTTTTCCAGCATAAAAAGCATGTTTGTACATACATAGTTTCCATTTTACCTTTGTTTACTCTTTTTCCCCGTTACCATATGAGTCAGCAGTCTTGATTTGGACACTTTCATCGGTCTGGGGTGCATGAAGGGCATAACTTTAGCCTTGCTTATCTTCCACCTTTCGTTTCATTGTTTATTCTCTCAGCTGCCAGTCGGTGCTCGGCAGACGCGTCTTTTTTCACCCCCTTAACTGTATCTCTGATCACCTCCAAATGTGGTTTGAGTAATCCTATCATAATCCGATCGCAGTGCGTCCTGGGGGTGTTTACACCTGGTTTTTCATGCAGTCAAGTAAAATCCGAACATGATCCGATCACCAAAAACACGTTAATGCAAGGTGTAAACAGAGATTAAGTCTGTGAATTTTATCTTAATTGGAATACAGAAACAATGTAAAACATCCATTTGCTGTTTTGACAGATGCGTGCCCTAAGAACGCCAGTTACTATGGTAACCGCGCAGCCACCCTGATGATGCTGAGCCGTTTCCGAGAGGCGCTGGAGGACTCCCAGCAGGCAGTTCGGCTGGATGACTGCTTCACGAAGGTGCGAGGGCAAATATTCTTACAGCGTAACAGCAACAGCGTTACACTCTTCTGCAAAATATGTGAACAGTTTGGCTGCATTTCTGTGTCATGTTATCAGATTAAAGTTAACATGCAGGCAAATTTGTCATCACTTTCTTTTCCAGTTTCTTTTCAGTTAGCTCCAGGAACTTCGTCTAGCTCAGTAGTGTAGCGTTTTAAACTGGAAGCATCTCTAAACAAAACACACTACAATTTCTTAATAGATTAAAAGCAAATATTTAGCCAACATTCTGTAAAAGCTTGGCCAACCTCACAACAGTAGCTATGAAATAATGTATTTGTGGGTGGAACGTTGATGTTTTGAGGATATTTTGGAAGATACGTTTTTTCTTTTTAGTATTTTCTCTTTGACTTATTTCAGCTGGATAATCCATTTAGTCACATAACTTTCGATTACACATGCATTCATATCCATATGAAATATATCGTGTTTTGGGCTGGGTTCAGGATGATTTTCATATGCAGGGTCTGGCTAGGGGACTTTTATCTAGAATATTTGTTTTTATTCAAAGTATAATAGCTATATACATTTCACGTGCTCTCATGCTTTTTTCTCTCTTGTACTTTGCGCTCTGTCTGTCTCCACTGTGCCCCTGAACAAAACCAGGGATCAGTCTCATTCACTCCATGGATTATTACAGGGATGTGTTGGGTTGGTGGAAAGGTCACAAGGGGTCTTTCTCCTTGCTTGTTAAGTCTGTAGCATATTTCAGCAGTAGCAGCCGTAGCGTGAGGAACTTTAGAGCAGTGGGACTATCAGTTTTCTGCCGATTAACTCAAGCCGCAGTGTCTGCGATAATGCTCTCATTTATAGTGCGCGAATGGGTTTGGGTTTCAAGTTTAGCACTGCCGTTCAGGTCTGCTCCGGTAGGGTCTCAAAGTCGGGACTGCAAGTCGTGTTCGTGATTCAGTTCAAGCATGTGCAGCCCTCTAACATGGGTTTTACTGTACAATGAAATTCTTAGTTTTGTGGTTCCTTCTTAGCACCATTTGCCATGAAAGAAACAAATACATGCATTTCTTAAAGTGCAAATAAGCATGATTTCTGCAAAATACAGTATAAAATAATGATAGAAAACATATCAGTAATATATTTAAGTTTAGCTGATATATTTAGCAGCCTGTCTGCAGTTTGTCTTTCACAATTACTGTTAAGTAAATGTGTAAGGTGCACAATTCGACACACATTTGCTCATCTGGAATGTTGGTTGAGATCAAATTTATACAGATATTAATTTCCACTCTTGAAGGATGTAATTTGTGTCTTTGTCTCAGGCAGTTAGTGTGATGTAGAGTTATAACAGCTGTTTTAAGAGAACATCTCTCTAACAGCATGTTACCTTTGCAGTCACTGATGCTAGGCTTGTTAGGCTGGATGTTATATAAATTCTTGCATGTATGTTTTTCACAGTTTAGGTGTAACACTGCCACTAGAGTCGATAAGCGTTCGCTCTCTTCAGCATGGTTCTGCATATGTAGTTTGGACAGCATAACCTTCCTTCCTTTCCTGTAAATCCTTATAGGACCTTTCCTATAAGGACTCTATTCACTCAGTGGCCATCTTTGCAATGCCATGGGGCAGTTATTTTGCAACGTAACCAGCAACTGATTGGCTCTTCATCTTGAAGGGCGGGACTTTTGCTCTAAACGGGCTTCATTTTGAGTGTTACAAGTTTTACCATTCATTTTTCAAACAGTGACTGTCCCCCCTAATAATGTCTCTGGTGTAACACGGTGTGTATCGGTGTGTTTTACAGGGCCACCTCAGAGAAGGGAAGTGCCATTTATCGTTGGGCAATGCCATGGCCGCCAGTCGCTGCTTTCAGAAAGTTCTGGAACTGGATCCCACCAACACTCAGGCCTTACAAGAGGTAGTCTTATAGAATAGTTTCCCCTCCTGCCACTCCCCAAGACATGTTCGGTTTTTTACATTTGTTTTGGAGTTATGAGGCTAACTATTGTAGCTAACAGGTGATGAAAGGTTGTTTATAAAATAGGGTAAAAGTATGTGATGCATCTGAGACAGTAGTAGCAGCTGTCTTGAAGTCTGAAATTTGTCTGTACTTTTCTCCGTTTTTAAAGAAAAGTGTGTCAAGCAGTGTCAGAAAATTTATTTATTATTTGTATTATTTATTATGATTGCTTAACAACTCAACACTATTTGATGCCTGAGTTTGATGCAGTTTGCACAAGGCTATTTAGCTTTAACCTTCCATTTCTTGTTAGCTTTGTTAGCCACTTAGCTCCAGTGCAAAACTAAAGAAGCAAACTTTCATGTCTTGGCAGATTGACTACATTGGCATGGGGGGAAACTGTAAATTAGATGTTTGGCTGAACCGTGGCTTTAAGAATGTACCGCAAGTGAATCATGTTTTTGAGATTTTTGTTTTGGTTTGTTTAGCACAAAAATGCAGCAGCTCTGTTGGAGTTTGAGAAGATGGCCGAGTATGGATTTGAGAAGAGGGACTTCAGAAAGGTATGGTGGTAACTTTAAAGAAAAAGATCAGACAGAAAATGATAATGTTGCACTGTGTGATGTTGTATTAGCTAATGGTAATGTTGCTTTAACAAAAAATGAACAATACAGTGCAGCGATTCCAGTCACTGTTAACCATGTTAGCATGTTCGGTCAAACTATTTGTATATATTTAACCCCTGTAAGTTAGTTGCATTGCTTTGCGTCCTCATTAGTAATCAAAGAGGCAGAATAAATATCCATCATTTAATCCAAATTTTAGTGAGTATTTTTGTTTGTTCTGTCCTTAGATTCAGGAATAATCACACAGTGTAATCAATGAATGTTTTCATATTTACCTTTTTTTCAGTGTCTTCAGTTTGTGGTCCTCTAGACAATCCTGACCAAAGGTTTGTTTCACTACCTTATTGGTTCCTGTGTGTCTCTCTCTGCCTCCATGCTGTGTAGGTGGTTTTCTGCATGGATCGGGCGCTGGAGTTCGCTAGTGCCTGTCACAAATTTAAGATCTTGAAGGCGGAATGTTTGGCTTTGCTGGGGAGATACCATGAAGCCCAGTCTGTGGCCAGGTACTCAACTCTCTGTGTTGATACTTGTAGTCAGTGTGAATCAGAAATCATGGTGCGTTTTCCTTCTGTACTGTGAAACAATATCAGGGAGGGTCTTTGAGCTCGCTGGGCATTTCTTTTAATGATGGGTGGGAGGGGGAGGTGAAACATGATGTTTCTAGATAATATTATCTTTCCCCACCCACTGGTGCACAGTGATGTTTCAAAACTAAAGACATTGATCATTATAATTCTTACAAGAGTTTAGTCTTTTAAAATATATGATATGATGAATCATCCTTAATATTGCCAGGAACAAGATGGTTAACTAGGTAAAAAAAAGATCAGTTTTGAGTTTCACTTTAAGTTTGAAACTGATGAGGAGAAACTTGATTCTCTAAACTGTAACAAAAATTGATGCGAACAACTCTGTTTAAATGGCTGATTTTATTTTATGTTACACCCATTTAGAAGTTAGAAAGAAACTACAACTTTAGGGTAATAAACAGGAAAGGTTGCCTATTTTTGGATATGTGTGTCAGATGTGATACAGTAGCACAGAGTTCACATATTTCCATTGAAAATACAGGTGCGAGCCGCATGTTGCCGATGCCAAAACAGCGTTTCGGTTAAGAGCAGAATGAGCAGCCGATCCGAGAGGGAGAGAGAACTCGTTGCTCCTCTCCCAGTTGCCTCAGCCCTCATGACCTACAGTAACACCTCCAGGTTGAGCTAAAGCATGGGCCGGCGACTGCGCCACTAGACATTAGCACTGGAAGATAGTATTAGCTTAGTGAGAAGGCCTTACAGCGGATTCATGTAGGTTCATTCCGGCTAACTGAAGAAATAAAGAAACAAGTCTGTGCAAGTAAGCCAGTGTTTTTGCACTGCACTAAGGCGAGTTGAGAGGATAAAGACTCAAATCTGATCAAATCAAATGGAGGTACTGGTGCTGGAGTGACAAAGGCAAAATCTTTTTGATTATTAAAGTTACATTTGAAGCTTATTTTTGTTTTTGCCTCATCTCTTAAACATAGTGTGCAGGGTAGTGGGGGGAGGGTGGGGTTCAAAAATGGAGAGCAAGCAGGGCTTTTGCCATTTACATAATCATGCATATTCATAGGTTTTCACATTCTTCATGAGTGTTAAAGATGCTTCTGTGCCGCTTTAGTAGTTTCCTTGGCATAACAAAACGGAACAACGTACTATTTATTCAATATTTTTTGTGTTTTCATTTATGACTTTAGAGGTATTTTAAACTGTGTTTCATATTTGTCATTTGCAATCGCACACACGTCTGCTTAACAGATTCATCATTATAAAATAACATTATAACTAATAAATTATAACTCATGCTATTGATGCTTACTATTAAAAGTTAGTGCCTGGTTCTTGACATTGGGTAAAAATATAAATAAAGGATCACTTTTATTAATGTTTTACGGTGGGTAAATCTCTCTTTTCTCATCTGCAGAATATTTGTGTACTTTTTCTGCTACTGCTGAATTCTCTAATTCATGTGACTGACTACCCCGTCTGTCTTAGTGATATCCTGAGGATGGACTCCACTAACGCTGACGCCCTGTATGTGCGAGGTTTGTGTCTTTATTATGAGGACTGCATCGAGAAGGCTGTTCAGTTTTTCGTGCAGGCTCTGCGCATGGCACCTGATCACGAGAAAGCTCGTCTAGCATGCAGAGTAAGTTCCTTTTGGTGGTATTATCTCTGGTTTACCTCTAATGAGCAAAGATCTGCAATGCTAAAATGTCTAAATAAAAGAAGAGAAGCAGAGTCGGGAAATTGGGTTTGAAAGGCAGCGTCTTGTGGCTCCGCCTGCTGTGGTTCTTGTTCAGTTCTTGTACACAGTAGACCAATGAAATAAGCAAAGCTCATCTGCTAAAAAGTTGTTTTAAATGTTATCTAGTCAAGAAATAATGTTTGCCTTGTTACTCTGTACTTTAATGCTCTTATTTTGAACTTCCAAACAACTATGTAACTATATTTAACAGTGGTGTTGGGTATATTGAGTTCTAAGGGAATTGTCTTCCATTCAGAATGCTAAAGCTCTGAAGGCAAAGAAAGAGGAGGGCAATAATGCCTTTAAGGATCGTGACTATGATGCTGCATATCAACTGTACACAGAGGCCCTGACCATAGACCCCAACAACATCAAAACCAACGCCAAGCTGTACTGCAACAGAGCCACCGCTGGGGCCAAGGTGCGTTTACTTTTCATTTGCTTTTCTCTGATCACACCAGAAGGGTTTAGATGTTTTATACAGTATTTTAGGTATTTTGAAATGATAGATAATTTCAGTTGTGTTATGTTTTTTTGGGTGGGCCTGAATTCAAGGCTCAGCGATGCACTGGAAACATACATATCATGACCTCTCCCCTAATTCTAACATCATAAAAACTAGAGAGCATTAGCATCAGTGGTTCTCTGGCCTGATTGCAAAGTGTGTTTTGTTCTCTGTTATTGATTGAGAGCCTAACTTTATTTGGCTAGGCTATGCTAGTCAGTAATACGTGTTGCAAACTTAAATAAATAAAAACAAAATTCTGTTGCTGACTGAGATGAACAAGGTTGATTTTCGGGTAGATCAGTGTCCTCTGGTTCCGAATTGGATTCTGGCTCTGGTGGCTCAAGGTGTGTAGCTGTACAGGTCCAATAAAGCTACAAGATGGAGCATCTGTTTTACAGGTTGTAGTGAAATGAAAGAGGCTACACTGAAATTAAAGTTAATTCTGTATGTTTGTGCTAGCTTATTATTCGCCATCTTCTAGTTTAGATTTTCTGCTCCACCTTGCAGCAGTTACATTCTGGCGAATACGAAGTCTGTGAAATCTGTACCTTTCCCGTGATTAGGGCTTCAGCGCCTTCAGTAGACACACCCCCAGCGTTTATTAATTTTTCACTGCTTTGAAAGAAATTTTTTAATCATTCAAAAGTGTCTAAGTGGTTAATAACTTGTTTATCTGTGGTGTGACAAACTCAGACCACATATTTATTACTGCTTTACATGGACTTCAGTTAAAGTAATGTTTTTGTCAAGTTGTCTGCCTCCAAATCAATCAAGTCATTCTCCATATTAATTTGATTATACCTTCATCCTGAATAAGGATTTTTAGTATAGCTTCATTTTGAATATTATTTTTGTTAAAACTTAATGCTAAATTAATTGTATTATAAGTTTGATTTGGATGTTAATTTAATTATAACTTCATTTTTGATGCTCTGTAACTTTCTCAGTCATTTTAGAATCACCTACAGCACTGTTCATTATTCTGGACACATCTCCATCTCATATTTCATATTTAACACCATCCTACACATTAATTAAAACTAAAGTAGATTTATTGAAAACTTTCCAAACTGAAAAGCATTGTGTACATATACCTGATAGTATCAGATTGGAAAGTATTATGTACTATATTGTACTAAAATCCAAGTATTTATATGTATACCTATGTGTATGTTTCTATTCTCTCCTAGCTGAATAAACGGGAGCAGGCCATTGAGGACTGCAGCAGTGCCATCAAACTGGATGAGAGCTACATTAAAGCCTACCTGAGGAGAGCGCAGTGGTGAGATACAGTTTACTCTGAGCTGCAGTTTGCTCTCCATAGCAGCAACATGCTGACACTTGTGTGATTTCTGTAGTTATATGGACTTGGAGCAGTACGAAGAAGCTGTTCGGGACTACGAGAAAGTCTACCATACAGAAAAGACGAAAGGTAAAACATTATTTTATTGGAAAATAAAACCATAATCCACTGTAGACTGTAACTTATGGTGAATTTGCTCATGTTAAGGGATTTCAAGCAGGATATGAGAATTACTTAAATTTTAATCTCAGGTGTATTATTGGTTATTAAATACAGTATGATCAAATACAGCAATGTTTAAAACATAATTCATTGTTAATAATAAAAACAGTTAACAATTCTTCATTTGAATGATGTAGTTTAACAGTAGCCGATGGTCACCAAGCAACATCACAGCCAAGGATTGTTCTATTGTAACAGTACAAGTATTTTTTAGTCGCGTTAATACTGAATTTAGTCCCTATGAATTATCATATACATAATAATAATGATGATGATACAACAGCTTCAGATTTGGCTCAAATAATCAGATTTTAGGACCAAATTGTCTGTTTATTAACTGATATTCAAATTTTCAGAACATATGTATACATATTCATTTCACTTCATATTGAGAAATGTAGAGTTGTATGCAAAACCTCAGGCATCCTTACATGTCTATTTAGTTTCTTTGTTCTTCAGTTTCATTATTTTTCATGGTGATAGTCCTAACTGAGTATAATGGCAACTGTACACTGACAAGTGTGGGGAAAAAAAAACTATAAGCATGTGAAACTAATAGTATTCTTCAATTGTAAATTGTATTCTTCTCTTACTCTCCATCTGTTTTTCAGAACATAAAACTTTGTTGAAGAATGCTCAGTTAGAGCTGAAGAAAAGCAAAAGGAAAGACTACTATAAGGTCCTTGGAGTCGGCAAGGATGCAACAGAGGATGAGATAAAGAAGGCTTACCGCAAACGTGCCCTCATGCACCACCCAGGTAAAACACACACACAGACTCAAACTCGCATACGTTCATTCACAGGATATTCACTTCAGCTTATCCAAGTAACTTCATTTA
Organism: Colossoma macropomum; assembly: GCF_904425465.1. Lineage (NCBI taxonomy): Eukaryota > Metazoa > Chordata > Actinopteri > Characiformes > Serrasalmidae > Colossoma > Colossoma macropomum. The sequence continues at coordinate 12,328,360 of NW_023494790.1, forward strand.
CCAGTGTGTTTAAGGTGCAGGGATTTGTTTAGGTGCTTTGAAAACTGCTCAGAGTCGGCATTGCTTGGATGACGAACAGCGACGTGCAATGTTATGATGATAAAAATGCTATTTTAGTTATGTTTCTTAACAGAAAGTGTGAAGTTGAAACTAACACTGTAGGTATATCACTGTAGCTACATTTCCATCGACTTTCTGCAAGCAATAAAAATGTAAATGTGTTAAATATATTTGTGATTTTTGGTGCTGAACAGCTTGTTTGCATACATTGGGGTAAAAATCCCTTGGACGGAAACATGGCTTGTGACCTCATGAGTGACCAGTCAAAGATCACTAGCCTTTCTAAGAGCAACCTTAAATCCCCAAACCCCCAAATCCCTTGTCCCCAAACAGACCCTAAAATATCATTCAGTCACGCTTATATTTCCTGTGCGATTTCAGACCGGCACAGCGGAGCAAGTGCTGAGGTTCAGAAGGAGGAGGAGAAGAAGTTTAAGGAAGTGGGTGAGGCCTTCACTGTGCTGTCCGACCCCAAGAAGAAATCTCGTTATGACAGCGGCCAAGACCTGGACGATGACGGCATGGGAGGTCAGTCACAGTGTCCTTATATGTACTTCGACTTACCAGCCAGGCACTCTGGGGGGAGTTTACATACTGTGCACACTTCTCATCCACTTTTACAAACCCCTGCTTTGTAGCTCCACCTTGCTGGTGTACAGTTAGAGACTGTGGCTCATCTGTTGATGCACAATTGGTGTTAACCAACCTCTGACCGTATCACTGATGGGTTTCTGACCACAGAGCTGCTCTTGGCTGGAAATCTGTGGTTGGTGGTCCACTCTCAGCATAGCAGCGACATTGACGTGCAAAACTGTAGCATACACTGATAGGCACCTCACATACTGCTATGCCACTGCCATGTCGGAGTCCCTGTAAATAATATCTGGTCAGTGTGGTTCATACGGTGGTCCCTTTATAATGATAAACAGGCTAGAGGGGCCCTGATAAATTGGGCAGCAATAGATGTGCTTCAGTCAGTAATTGTATACCTACAAACTGCACTTATATGGTAAGTGTTTCTGATAAAATGGCCAATGAGTGTAGATACAACATATGGGTACCTAATAAAATGGCATCTCAGTGTATATGCTCTCTAATATTACAGAAGTAATCGACATGAGGCATATCCAGAACAGACAATCTGTACATTCTGTGAATACAGTACCTTCTATAAACAATTCAATAGGAAAATATTAGCAAATACAATCTCAACTCTCAATAAATGCTTTTATTCAAATGCCTTAAAGCTGCACTGTGTAAGATTTCTTTGTTAAAATTGAAAGGAGTAGCGTTACTGAGTGCTGCTGCAAGTCACCCTGTAAAGCCTGAAATAATTTTAAATTTAAAATTTTACATTTTAAAAGTCAGAGGTGTCAAATGCAAAATCAACATACTGATGAAGGTATGATAATAGATCATTCGATTACATTCTTGGAAGACACATTTTTCACCAATTTTGTTCTGAATTTATTTTTTTTTCCCTTTTTCTTTTTTCTTTTATCTCAACACATTTATAGTCACATCAGGTCCAAAGCACAGCGTTGTTCCATATATTGCAATTTCCAGCAGCTATCCACAAACAGAACTAGCTTTAAACTCTTAAGTTCAGGAAAATGAACACCTAATTCTAGTCTGGAAACATTCATAATTGTATTGAATTAAAATAGCATTGTTATAGCCTTAGCTTTTTGTATTCTGGCAGTAAAGAGCTCCGTCATAAATATATCATGAAAACGAAATAAGCACTTTCTACAGTTTTCTTATTCTTTTCCTTTCTTTACCCTCCAGATTTCGATGCCAACAACATCTTTAAGGCCTTCTTTGGTGGACCTGGAAATTTCAGCTTTGAAACAAGTCAGTATACGTTTGGTTTGTAACCAATGCGGCAATATATTAATTTATCCTTCAAATAGAGTAACAACCAAACCTAATGTCCTTATCACATTACTGACACTGCTTTGTTTTCCCTTTTAGACTCTGCACCTGGAAATTTCTTTTTCCAGTTTGGCTAAAGTGGATTCCATCAGCTCAGGAACAAGATAGAAGTCTGACAACAATTTTTTTTAAACTCTCAACCTTTTTCTCCTGCCATTTCTGCTAATTATGCGGCCCCTCACCACTCACCCTTCACCCAGAATTCCCCTCAACCTCTGTTTCTTCAGACAGTCTGTACCTGTTTGCACTTATCCTGCTCTGATCGCTTTCTCGTCAGATTGGTTTGTATTCTGATCTATTACTGATGTTTCGGATGAAGCTTGAATACTTTTTTTACACAAAAGATCAAAAACAAATAAAAATTTAGAATGTAGGACCAGATATGGATGAATCTCAAAATGTTGGAGGTAAACATCTGAAGTCAGAGTCCTCCCTGACACACTCTGAGCCACAGTTACATTCGCTAGATTGACAAGTGACAAGGTGAGCAGCAGCAAATTATGTTTCCTCTCTCTCTCTCTCTCTCTCTCTCTCTCTCTCTCTCTCTCTCTCTCTCTCTCTCTCTCTACTTGATTAAAGACTTATCATTTTTGCACAGTGCATGCTTCAGCATTTTTCAACCTGTTGTGTATCTGTCGCATCTATATCATATGATCGATTACCATGGACAGTAGTTTCATTCTTTTTTTTTTTCTTTGTATTTAAAAACAACAAAAAGTGTTGACTTGGAACCCCTTCATAATAGAGGCCAGTGGGTAGTTGCTGAATTGTAAATTGCTGAATAAATGTATGATATACACAAAATATGACACTAATTTGAAACTACAGCTGTTCCACTCTTAACTGTTCGGGTGTTGGGATGAGAGACTGACAGAATGTCTTACCAAAGCTGTTCTTATGAAGATTTATCCAACTTTTCAATGCAAGAGCAATACCGGAAAGCAGTCCTGGTTACTTTTTCCTTCTCAAACATTTTCTGGTATTCATTTAAAACTTACATTTCAATGAAAACTTCATGTAAGTGGTCTCCAAAGATACATGTTTTGTGTAAATTTTTGCTGATGTAATTTAGTAACTGCCCATTGGCTTCTATTATAAGTGTGTTTTGAGTTGGTGGGTTTTCTTTTCTGCTCTAAGGAAAGAAAAAAGGTTGAAATCATTGTCAGTGTTAATTGTCTACGCTTGCAGCAGGTATAGATTAAGTTGAAAAACACTGGAGTTTTCCTTTAACACCCCCAGTATCCTCTCTTCTACCAAAGCTGTCCACACTCAGGGCTATTCTGGGCTACATTATGGCCACACGGTTCATGATTCCTATAGATTGTAGATTAAATATGTAGTGCCATCTTAAACAGACGTGATCCGTACACCGTCCTTTAATATTTAGTGCAAGTTTGCTAAAACCACTGGTGCTACTTTAGCAACACAGATTATTGGTTTGTCCCGTTTGTTCTGAACCAGCTGTGTCAGAATCGAAAAACGGTCATGAACAAGATTTGGATCCATGTTTAGATCGTCAGACCGTATAATTGAAGTGTTTTCAGTCTGTAGTGAAACACTCAGGTCAGCTTGGTGAACGTTAAAGCAATGGCTCAGTCAATGATGCTAATGTTGCTAACAGTGAATGAAAGTGAATAGCCATCGGTTAGCATTCTGAAAAATAGCTTCATACTAATGTGTGGGTGCCGGCTTACATTCACTGTCTGCAACATAAGCCTGTTTGTTTGGTCTGTCAACAGTCTCTCACTTACGGACGGGGTCTCTTTTGCTCCTGTGTCGTTTCATTGGTTTATTTTACTGGAATGTAAAGTTTTGCTTGTGTTCATAATTGATTATCTTTTAAACTATTCTTAGTTTTTGACATACATGTTTGTATTTATTGTATAGTGAAGCGGAAGCAACAGCTACAGTGGACTTTTTATAAACGTCAAAACAGATAAAATGGGCAACGATACATTACTGGTTTATGTCTGTATAAAAGAAACCAGAATCAATGTATATGCAATTTGCCTTTCCATAATTTTATCATTTTTTTTTTCTAAATAAACTTTTTCGGCCACTATGCAGGAAACTAGTCTTACTGCAGCGAGAGAAATGAACTGAATCAGGTTTTTCTTGTACAGACTTCGCCATGATAAACTGAACATGCTCACAATTTGTAAAGTCAATATTGCCAATAAATTGTAAAGCTCAGTTTTTGTGTTGGTTTTCTTTTTTGAAAAAAGATGCTAATTTGTGAATATGGTTAAGGTTTAAAATCTGTCTCTGGTGTCCAGTTTGCATGGAACAAAGACAGAATCACTGTATTCTTTACAATTTTGTTTGACAACCTAAGCATCAAACTCTAGTCTTAGGCCAGACAACCAGCTAAAATGTGTCTCCAAAAAGGTAACTATACAAGAGAGAATGTTCTTAACTTCTAATGGAAATTATTTATTCCATGTACTTTTGAACCATTGCTATTTGACCATTAGTCATGAAATTTTGAAACAATGTAAAGGGCAGTTGGCAAATTTAAATGGTCCAAAAATAAAAAAAGAATGAAGATACAAGGTACAACAACAATATATTAGTCTCTAGTGACTCAGTGGCTAGAGATTATGCATGCTGGGATATGTAATGTAAAAACAAAAACAATTTTGTAAAGCTGATGAAGTAGATGAATACAATGCTGAGCTACAGAATAGAGCATAACACTGCAAATAACATCGAACTCTACTCTTAGGCCAGACCATTACAATGTAATGGTGAGAGTGCGCAGAGTGAGACAGGAGCCAGTGAGAGTGTGCAGAGGCAGACAGGGGCAAATGAGAATGAGCAGAGGCAGACAGGAGTCAGTGAGAATGAGCAGAGGCAGCCAGGAGCCAGTGAGAATGAGCAGAGGCAGACAGGGGTCAGTGAGAATGAGCAGAGGCAGACAGGAGCCAATGAGAATGAGCATAGTTAGACAGGAGCAAATGAGAATGAGCAGAGGCAGACAGGAGCCAGTGAGAATGAGCAGAGTGAGACAGGAGCCAGTGAGAATGAGCAGAGGCAGACAGAAAGCAATGAGAATGAGCAGAGGCAGACAGGAGTCAGTGAGAATGAGCAGAGGCAGACAGGAGCCAATGAGAATGAGCATTGTTAGACAGGAGCCAATGAGAATGAGCAGAGGCAGACAGGAGCCAGTGAGAATGAGCAGAGGCAGACAGGAACCAATGAGAATGAGCAGAGGCAGACAGGAGTCAGTGAGAATGCGCCGAGGCAGACAGGAGCCAATGAGAATGAGCAGAGGCAGACAGGAGCCAATAAGAATGCACAGTGTCACATAGGAGCCAATGAGAATGCGCAGTGTCGTTGGGAGCCAATAAGAATGCGCAATGTTGTTGGGAACTAATGAGAATGTGCAGTGTTGTCAGAAGCCAATGAGAATGAGCAGAGGCAGACAGGAGTCGGTGAGAATGAGCAGAGGCAGACAGGAGCCAATGAGAATGCACGGTGTCAGACAGGAGCCAATGACAATGCACAGTGTCGTTGAGAGCCAATGAGAATGAGCAGAGGCAGACAGGAGCCAATGAGAATGAGCAGAGGCAGACAGGAGCCAATGAGAATGAGCAGAGGCAGACAGGAGCCAGTGAGAATGAGCAGAGGCAGACAGGAGCCAATGAGAATGCACGGTGTCAGACAGGAGCCAATGACAATGCACAGTGTCGTTGAGAGCCAATGAGAATGAGCAGAGGCAGACAGGAGCCAATGAGAATGAGCAGAGGCAGACAGGAGCCAATGAGAATGCACAGTGTCACAGAGGAGCCAATGAGAATGCACAGTGTCGTTGGGAGCCAATGAGAATGCACAGTGTCGTTGGGAGCCAATGAGAATGTGCAGAGTCAGACAGGAGCCAATGAGAATGCGCAGTGTCATTGGGAGCCAATGAGAATGTGCAGTATCGTTGTGAGCCAATGAGAATGTGCAGAGTCAGTCAGGAACCAATGAGAATGCACAGTGTTGTCAGAAGCCAGTGAGAATGAGCAAAGGTAGACAGGATCCAATGAGAATGAGCATAGATAGACAGGAGCCAGTGAGAATGAGCAGAGGCAGACAGGAGCCAATGATAATGTGCTTAGTTAAACAGGAGCCAATGAGAATGAGCAGAGGCAGACAGGAGTCAATGAGAATGCACAGTGTTGTTAGAAGCCAATGAGAATGTGCAGCGTCAGTCAGGAACCAATGAGAATGCGCGGTGTTGTCAGAAGCCAGTGAGAATGCGCAGTGTCACAGAGGAGCCAATGACAATGCTCAGAGTCAGAAAGAAGCCAATGAGAATGTGCAATGTCGTCAGGAGCCAATGAGAATGTGCAGAGTGAGACAGGAACCAATAAGAATGCGCAGTGATGTTGGGAGCCAATGAGAATGTGCAGAGTCAGTCAGGAACTAATGAGAATGCACAGTGTCAAAGAGGAGCCAATGACAATGTTCAGAGTCAGACAGAAGCCAATGAGAATATGCAGAGTCAGACAGGAGCCAATGAGAATGCGCAATGTCAGACAATAGCCGACGAGAAAGCACAGTGTCAGACAGGAGCCAATGAGAATGCACAGTGTCGTCAGGAGCCAGTTGCTGCTGTCTGAACAAAACCTTATATCTCCATTTTTCAGTTTTCTACGTAATTTGAGAGTGACTGTTGTCCTTTACATTGTGCGTAAATTGAAAATTATGTTGAATGGACCAAAATAAATGGCCAAAAATGACTTGAGGGGAAAAAGTCTGGTTCCATTGACTCACATTAAAAGTAAGGTACGTTTTTTCCTTCTCCTGAAAAGTTATCATTTTGGAGATAAGAGGTTTTGCTCCAACACAGTGTCATCAGGAGCCAATTAGAATGAGCAGAGGCAGACAGGAGCCAATGAGAATGAGCAGAGTGAGACAGGAGCCAATGAGAATGAGCAGAGTGAGACAGGAGCCAATGAAGATGCGCAGTGGCGTTGGGAACCAATGAGAATGCGCAGTTTCGTCCGTAGCCAATTAAAATGCGCAGAGGCAGACAGGAGCCAATGAGAATGAGCAGAGTGAGACAGGAGCCAATGAGAATGAGTAGAGGCAGACAGGAGCCAATGAGAATGAGCAGAGTGAGACAGGAGCCAATGGGAATGAGCAGAGGCAGACAGGAGCCAATGAGAATGAGCAGTGTCGTCAGAGGCCAATGAGGATGCGCAGTGACGTTGGGAGCCAATGAGAATGCACAGTATCGTCCGCAGCCAATGAGAATGCGCAGAGACAGACAGGAGCCAATGAGAATGCGCAGAATCAGATAACGCTATGGGGAGATGATGAGGTGAGGGACAGGCTGAGGGAGCGAGCTCAGTAACTCAGCGGCCGTGTTTCGTGTTGGGACACGGCGAGCAAGTCAGTGTCGGGCATTAAACAAAGCAGCTGGAATAGTTTACTTCTCTCTATCTGCGAGGTAGGTTAAGACGTGTCGGGTTCGCGAGTTTGTATTAAACTCGGCTTAAATGTGTTTAATAGTTTACAGCTCCCGCTCCGGACACGGCTAACTTAGCCAGCTAACCGGCTAAGCTAAGTTTACCTGCCAGCTTAGCCTGCCGGGCTAGTTTTAGCTGGGGCACAGATTCCGGAGTCAGTTTGAAGAGCAGAGTCACCTCAGGTTCACCTCCGCACAGCTAACCGGCTCGTTTAACCTCACTTGTTTCTGTCCTCTTTGCTGGTTTAGCTTAATGCAGTTTGTGGCCTTATCTTAGGATGCTATGCCGGCTCTGAGGATGCTCTGTGCTCTGTGGGTCCTTGTGTTCTGGGTGAAGTTGAATTTCCTTCGTTGTTCAAACCGCAGACTTTACTGCAGTGTGAACCAACAGGGCAGTGACGGTGTGGAAAACGTTAAAGGGCTGTGTGACTAAACATGAGTGAACATGAGTGAACATGAGTGAACATTAACGGGCAGCTGCGCGAAATTCAGCCCTTCCTTTCTCCCCCACAGGCTAAAGCTGATGAGGCAGTGCCTCCTTTATTTACTGTAACGTGTATTTGGATATTTATTTCCAATGAAGCCTGTAGAAGCTGTGGCCATGTCTACTGAATCTCTGTTCAAGCCATCAGACACCGCAGTAACTGTTTATCTAAATGACCCATAAAATGGCAGTTAAAGAAAGTGTTGGGATAAAGAGATTTAGGGATATGACTGTAATGACAATACACGGGCAGTCCTGTTGGGTGTGTGCCATAGAGTAGAAAAGGAAGCTTTGTTGGATACATACACACTTAAAAAAAGATGGTTCTTCAAGGGTTCTTTAGTAAAGGGAATGGTTCTGTTTCGAGCAATCAGTTCTGTATAGAGCTGCATGCTGAAATGGTTGGGTTCGTCTATTGTTACAAGCTTGGTGTTATATTGAATCCTTTTCAAAAAGGTTCTATATAGAAGCATATACAACTCATTCTCCATCAGTCTGTAAAGTCTGGTTCTTCAAGGGTTCTTTGGTTCTGTTTCGAGCCATCAGTTCTATATAGAAGTGCATGCTTAAATGGTTGTGTGCATGATGAAATAGTTCTTCAGATTGGTGGAGAATGTGTTGCCTGTGGTCCTGTATAGCACCAGAAAGGGTTTGTCTGTTGTTACAAGCTTAGATTTAACAATAGAAGAACCCTTTTTGTCGCTATATAGAACCATTTTCGAAAAAAGTTTCTGTATAAAGGCGTATACAACACATTCTCCATCAATCTAAAGAGCCATTTCTCCATGCAAGCCATCAATTAAGCATGCAAATGGTTCTATAAAGAACCCATGGCACCAAATAGAACAATTCCGTTTACTAAAGAACCCTTGAAGAACCATCATTTACACACACAACCTATTAGGGCTGGATGATATTGTTAAAATTCGATGTTTTTATTTTTGAATATTCTATCAAATGTTATCTTGAATATTTTGATATTATGATAAAGAAGGATTATACACAAGATTATTGAAGAAAATTATAGACAAGATATGTTTTCGTGTTAATTACATAAATACATCATTTGTGAAGTCCTTTATTATTATTATTATTATTATTATTATTATTATGACGACTCTTTTAAACAGAACCTCAGTACTATAACAGAACAAAGCAAATGGAAAAACCTCACTGCTTAACTTAACTTTATTGTCATACTAATAGCATGAAGTGTTATTGAGAGGGATCCTGCCACATTTGGCAACCCTGATCAGGTTCCTGAGACTGCTTGTTAGTGATGCGCAGTGGAGGAGAAAAGAGAAAACAGTGTCTTTTCAACTACATTGTCCTTAAAACGAAAAACAGCTTTTCTGGTCAGCGCTGCATTACTGCCCACTGCAGTTTCTTTCTGTTCTGGACTGACGGCTCACTGACCAGCACACTGCCATTTATTCTGGGAAATAAACGATTGTGTATAAAGGCGTATACAACACATTCTCCATCAGTGTAGAGCAGCTGGCAATCTAGAGCGGTAGGAGCTTTAGATGAACTGCTGGTTTAGCTTCATAAAATACTTTCTTTCCTTCAAACTAATATAAATGATGTACAGATGCTGAACAGTAACTTTTACCATCTTTCGTGAAAGCAGGTAGAAGTTCCAGTTGCTTGAATTGCTTTTCCATTTCCAAATATTATCACTACTGAAATTATCGAATTAGATTGAATATTCTTTGCTGCCCTTGAAACAACGACACAACACAGATTGCTGTGTCTGTCTCTCTGCCTGCCTATCTGTGCCCATAGACCAGCAGCGGTATCTCAAGGATTTTTAGATCCCGGTAACATCCGGTTCAGGATTTCGTAGTCAGAATGCGCGCACACACACACACACACACACACACTCAGCAGAGTGAGGTGAGGGTGTGTGAGAGATGTGTATAGACAACTGCATCAGACCGAGTGTGTAGGACAAGTTGTGCTGGTTGGACAGCATGCATTGATTTCACCTAGATTGCAGCTGCACTTCAGGACCAGAACGATTTGTTCATCCGTCTTGTGCTCTGTATCAGTGTCTTTATGTACTGTTCAGCAATTCTGTTACATGTTATAAATGTTCCTTACAGGGTCCCCTTTAGCTTTGATGTCCTCTCTTCAGTCATCGCTGTACAGAAGATTATGCCACACCAAGTGTCGGTGTAGTTTGTGGGGTTTGCCAAAGAGATCTATAAGGAGTCTTTAGTAAAGGCAGTAAAATCATGGCAACCCTGAAAACCAGAAAATGTTTTTTTTGAGCTGTTCGTTCGCAAAAGTCCACACCAGAGGGTTTTTTTTATTATAGAATTTTTCCCAACTGGTGCAGTAGGTTTCACATGCAACAGCTAAAGTGCATAAAATTCTTTGATTGGTGAGAAATTTGGCAGACACACAAACACTCTTTACGTTTGCTTCCATTAGTGCCTAAAACAAAGTTTTTATTTTACCTTTCTATAGTCTGTTATACAGGGTGATTCAAAAAGATTCATCCAATTTCAAAATGATTGAATTCACTTGTAAATCATTACAGAACAATGCAGTAAACTGTAAATGGTTTAAGTGAGCATAAAGTTTATTATGTAATTTTACAAGTTGCTCATCCTTTGCCCAAACTGGGGATGTGTGTACTCGAGTGCTCTGCTAATTTTTTGAGGGATCATTGTTTGAATACCCAAAATCGCTATTCATCATGTTTCATCACGAGGAGGTCTATCAAAAATGTATTCCACAGTCTATGTGACAGAATCAGATGCTTTATTGCTCTTTTGTCATTATTAGAAGCAGCTTGTAAGTACAATCATCTGTACATTGTGGACGCGCTGCCTTATTTATTGTGGAACATCATAAAATTGTTCCCACCTGCTGCAAACTGAACCAGGGCTCTATTGGAGAGAGCCGGGTGGACAGAGGTTCAGTTGTTTGGTGGGTTCTGCGATAGGGAGACTGCACACCCGTCACTATGATCTGAACTGAAGAAAAAACTTGGTCCACACCAAACTAGGCAGGTGAAAAAGCTTTGGTGATGCCACATTCATCTGTGGCTGGGAGTCCAACAAAGCATTACTGTCCTCTGTGTAGTGAGTAGGGTGGTCCTCCCTTTCCCCCTCACTGCTCAGCTTGAGTCAACACATTCGTCTCTTAGCTGATGTAACAGAGTTGGGTAGTTCTCATCACAGTGAGCTGTTCAGTGACGTGTTGGCGGCAGTTTGGAAAGATGCGGTGGTGCTTCATGTGTCTCAGAGGAAGCACAAGCTGGCCTTCATCCTCCCAGCGTGGTAGCGTTGTGTAATGGGGGAGAACTAGCTAGCGGGTGGGACTTGGACGTGACTAAACGGTGGAGGGGAAAAACGACAGAGAAGAAAATGGTTCATGATCTGTGCCATTCAGATCATGCTGTACTTGCCTCCACAAGGATGTATTATACTAGATTTTCTATATAGGTATGTAAATATGTTTATTTATATTATAGTTAAAGAAACTTTGTTTTATCGAGCACCGAGTATTGTACAGTATGTGTTTGGTTTTTGGTATTTTGAAGAGCCTTTTTGCTAGGACTGCACATCTGGTGTTTCCTGTTTGACCAGCTCATTTTACGTGGAATAAATGCTAATGTGTTTGCATATAGTTGACAGTTCAGTGACGTCACTGTACAGCGATTCTGCTCGGCTGGTCTTGGAGTGACTGCGCAGTTTGTAAGCTGTAGTTCTGGCTTTAATTACCCCACTATCACTGCACTTAAACAGTCGTGAAGTCATCCGTCAGTTTCTGTTGGGAAAGGGAGCAGCCCATCCTGGCCTGCGTGTATTATATCACCATTACTTTTTTTTTTATTGTCTTTTAAGGCAAGAGTACACTGACAAGACAAACACAAACTGCTTGGATTGTCATACCCGTGTTTAAGTGTTGCAAAACACCTCTTCCCATCTGCTCCAGTTCATTTTACTTCTAAGTTCTTTTTCTAATCGTTATAAGGACGACTGCAAACTTTAATCTTTCTGTTTGTTTGTGTTTGTCTGGTCGGTGTGCCCTGGCCTTTAGAAAGCAGGCTCAGTGTTGATGTTGTCCAAGACTTGTGAGTAGCCAGTGGCCTTTTATTAACAATTAACCCAACAACTGGTGCTCTGTTACGCTGTCATGAGCGAGTAGAGCCGAAAATGTCTCACTACACAAACAGCAGCTGCTGTGTTGACCAAAGGATGGGCAAGCTGGGTTTTAATGCTGTGCTGCAATCCTTTTACGACTTCAGTTTTTAGAGGAAACTCCCAAAAGAGGCTTTTTGGAGCAGCATATAAAGTTAACTGTACGTTTTTGCCAGGTCAGGCTCTTGTGATTTCATCATGTCTGCGAGTGCAGAGAAAAAGGCACCGAGTATTAGACCAAGTTTATAATCCTGTTATAAAAAAGAAAACAATAGAAAACAATACAATATTTGGACATGACTTGGATTTGCGTTGAGTTTTAATGTCTGTAATTCTGCCATTGGGTGAGGAACAAAACCAAACGGCCTTCTTTCCTTCTGTCAGCTCTGCTCTACATGTCCCCACCAAAGATATTATGTCAGTGTTTCTCAGCCTGGTTCTCAAGGCCATAGGGCTGAGGGAAAAATATAGACAGTCTGGGGGGGCCCTGGAACTGGCTTGAGAACCACCGTATTATGTAATGCACCAAATACGTCACTGGCTGTAAGTTCAGTTCATCATCAATGTCACTATTGCAGAATATCAGCCCATCTGATGATGTAAGATCTAAACACGTTATACACATCCCACTATTACATCCAGTAGTAGTAGTACTAGTAGGAAGAAGAAGAAGAAGAATTGTGCTGTCCACCTCAAACCTAATAGAATTAAGGCTGAAATTTAAGTCATTGGATCAATCACTATATCACAAGTAGACAGACATTCAGATCTAGTTTTCTGATCCTGCATTTATACAGTCAGAAGTTCATAGGATGTATAGAAAATACAGCATAATACAGCGTTCACATAGGTCGCTGATGTTGCTGATGCTAACTGAACTGTATTGATTTTTCCTCAAGCCAAAGTACCTGAGGCATTTATTAACTGGATTAGTTTTAAGATCAGATGCAGGACTAATAAAAACTTTGGGGGTCCTTTGAAATAGGAAATACGTGTTGTGGTATTATACTATGATAAAAAGAGTACGTTTGGAGAAAATACTAGCCTTCACACTGCGGACGTCACAAGTAGGAGTGGTCTATTTAACTGACTCTAATCAGGTATTCAGGTTTAGGTTGCTTCGTGACTTTTGAACAGAAATATGACTCGAATAGAAGGGATACTGCTGTTACTGTGTAGCCAGACCAAAAGATGTGAAGTATAAACTTCTTTATATAAATGTATTTATTACTTACCTGTTAGCTTTTTTCCCTAATTCCACTTACTGGTGGTTTCCCCTCTCACAAGGCTCCAGTTGATCTTGGAGTGTGAAGACCAGCAGGAAACATTTTTAAACTGCTGTTCATACGACACCATATAGCGGCCAAACATGCACACAGGCGAAGGTTGACTACCCGGTTCTGTTTTTATGTGCACTAGCAGATGCCTACTGCCTTAGATTGACAGTGGAAAGGAGCTGCAGTCATTAGGACTGCAGTCATGAGCTGCAGTCATCAGGTTGAAGTGGCACAAATCTGATTTTTTTTGCCCTGATGTGACTCAGATCTGATGTTTTCAGAGCTGTGTGGACACGCAAATCTGATCTTTTCAAACCCAACATGAGTCACTTTCATATGTCGAAGATCGGATACATATCCAATTTGTGGCCATGCAACCTTAATGTGACGCTCAGATCTTCTCTAATGTGATGGTCAGATCTTAATTTTCTTCTCAGCGAAGCTCGTTCTGCTCGTTAGTTTGTTAGCTGATGGCGCACGCAATTCATTCACGGTCATTTCAGGACGCCGGTTCGTTCACATTAATGACAGTCACTTAGCTAAATGAGTGTGAACCATTGTGTCAGAGAGATCATTTGAGCAATGAGGCTTGTGATGTGAACGTAGCTTTTGTGTACGGGTTCTTCACTACTCAGTCAACTGTACAGACTAACAGTCCAGAGAAACACAGTGGTTTTGGTCATATTTGCAAGTTAGTATGATTTGTTGTATTTTGCTACTCCGAAACACGAGTGCTTGAACGCGAGCGTGTTGGTAGGATGCTTTGTTAGATGTGTGACTGAGAAGGCAGAGCGGATGCAATGCTATTGATGCTAACTACTCCTGCTAATGCTAACCAGGTTTAAGAACTACTAGAAACAGTGAAAACGTGTTTCCCTGACAAAAACGGTGGCACATCATCCAATGAGGAGAAAAGGCCCTTGTGTAGCACCCAAGTTGTCCTCATGAGCGTCCAGCGTGATCCACTTGTTAGCTTTGTGGCAGCCTCCGTTACTCATCAAACACGAAATATCTACCAATTTTCCTCAGCAGTTTTTGAATAATAGCTGTTCCACTGCATGCTGTTGTAGTTTTGTGCAGCACCAGTGCTGCTTCCTGAAAAGATAAACTTACAGCCCTACCAGATTTATTATTTTCACTCATGAATTCTTTGCAGAAAGATGGGAAAAATCCCCTTTAACCTAAAGACAAACTGTAACACAACATGTTACATGACTGTCATTTTCTATGTATGGGGAGAAATAACAATAACAGTAACCATGTGTTGGAGGTGGTGTTATCCTCTAATCTATTTAACCATCACTTGAAGGACTTAAGAGGTGAATTTAATCATAATTATTACATAATAACTACCATGTCATAAATGAATCCACAAAGAATGATTTTTTAGCTGAATGTCTATATTAGCATATTAGCTAAGAGACATTCCTCTTTGTCAGGTTTTCGGACTCTAAGATTTCATTGGCATTTCCGCACATTAGCTACATTCTTTATTAGCTAGTTTGCTTACTGGAATTGCATCCATGTCCACAAATTGTGAATTAGGGGACCTGTCACAGTATCAGAGTGAAACAAATCTACCAGCCAAGTTCAGGTATTTACCAGCAATTAAGATGTGGCTGGTGTTAAGTTGCTGTCCTCCACAGGTATTACAATGATCTGTAATAAGATGTTATAAATACACAGAAAAAAAATTCTCCGTCAGAAAAAGGCAGCCAACTAGTTTACAAGTGGTAGAAATTCAGCACTACTTCCGCTATGAATGGACATCCTACAAAGATCAGTAATCCTCAAACAAGAGGCAAGGATCCCTCACATTACAGCTAAGGATCTGTTTATCACTGCTTTTCAAAAAACCTCACCACATGTTCCAGGTTTGCTACATATTTCCTGTATGTTAATCAGCAGTGCTTGAACAGAGAGGCCTGAGCGATGTAGGCTGTCCTGTCAGATGAGCAACTTGCTACCCAGAATGCAAAAATGATATACACTGTGATACGTTGTGTATTTCCATTCTAACGTATTGTAGTGTGTGGTTTTGTACAGTTGTATTGTGGCAGGCATGTTTGCTTGTGTATAGCATTTTAGATCAGAACATATAAAGCATTTTTTTCGTTCTTTGTTTTGTGAAGATCCCAGTCTAAAGCCCCAAATATTGTACCTTAATAATATTAAATTATTGTTGGCATATTAACATAAGACACATTATTCTAGGGATGGGTGATATTGCCAAAATATACTACTGTGATACTTCAGGAAATGTTCTCGATACATGATATGTCACTGTTTATTTTTTCAGACATTTCATTAGTTGGAAAAGAGAAAAAAAGAACCGGTAGTGCTACATTTGAAAAATTACCAAATACCAATATCAAAAACTGTGATGATTTTTATTCAATATTGCCATACTGTGTTAAACTAAATCCAGTTAAACAGACCTAATTTTGCACTCTTTACAATGAAACATGCTTTCTAAGTATTTGAATTGTTGAATCGAGACGCCACTCTATTGTATTGAATTATAAATTTTGTGAATTGTTACTCCTAAAAGCTAAAGCTAACACTAGAGTGAACTGGTGCAGAGTTACCCTGTGTTCACACTGGCAGGCAACAGAGCGACAAGTGACCAGTTCCTATGTTTCCTATGGGAGTGCGCAATTTTGTTGGTGTGATTTAGTCACCAGTGGCAAATGGTCCTGCAGCAAAGCAGCAGCTCGAGTTGAGATTTTCTCAGCTTGTGAATTATGAGGTGGTGAGGGGACATTTCAAACAATTGGCTCCAACAAATTCTTCTGACGAATGGTGACACTGGGGTCTGAGGTCCCCAGCTTCTACTCTCTGAACTTATTGTTCCTATTGGCGTTTCCTTCCTGTTCTCAACAGTGTGGCGCTAACCTTGAAAGAGGGACTAATAACCACTGTTTTTTTCCTTTCTTGTTCTGTATGAATGGTGGCATTTCGATATTATCGATAATCATGATACTTTTATTATTATATTTTTTTTTACTAGAAAATATCAGGCCAATTATATTTAAATATCGCCCAGGCCTACTCTAAAGGATTTTGCTAGATTCTCGTTTTTCAAGTCACTGTTTCTAGAGTTTAATGTGACTTTACAGTATATGTTATGAACACCTTGTATACAGTGAAAAAGTATTTGCCCCAGTCCTGATTTCCTCTGTTTTTGTATATTTGTCACAGTGTATATTTGTTAGTTTATACAAAATGTAACGTAAGATAACAACATGGAGAAGGACAAAACAGTTTCAAATGAACATTTCATTTATTGACAAAAAATTGATTGCCCACATCCCCTCAAACTCAGTAACTGGAGTCTAGACTTTCTCATCACTGTGGAGGAATTTTGGCCCACTCTTCTTTGCAGTATTGGTTTATTTCAGCCACATTAGATGTCTTTCAAGAATGAACTGCCCATTCAAAGTCTTCCCACGTCATCTCACTGGGGTTTAAGGACTTTGAATAGGACGCTCCAAAACCTTGATTTTGTTTCTTTGGAGCCGTTCTGAGGTGGACTTGCTCTTGTGCTTCCGATCATTTCTTTACAGCATAGCCCAATTTCGCTTGAGCTTCCAATCACTGACTCATGACGGGACAGTCCTCCTGCGGGATTCTCCTGGTAGAGAGCAGAATTCAAATGTGCTTAAATGGTTAATTAACTAGGGGGGCACTTGCTTTTTTACACAATGCCAGCTTTTTTTTTTAAATCATCACTTAAAAACTGTTTTCTGTTTGTAGTTGTCTTTGTCTCTAATATTGCTTGAAGATCTGAAACAATTAAATGTTTTAAATATAAAAGTAAAGCCAAAATAGAGGGAGGGGCCCAATACTTTTTTTCATTGCAGTAGCTGTTAGGAATGTAAATGAATAAAAAAGTTCCTATTTGGTCAGTGTCTGATTAGTTTCTCCTGAAAGCAGACTTTTCTTCTTCAAAGATTGGTAATCTGATTAAATGAGAGTTGACATTATTAGTTTCAAACCCATTAAGCATTGAAAGCGTGACTTTAGTCCTGCAAATGTACTTTTTAAGGTAATGACCCATTGATTCAGCTGCCCGCTTGATTTCTCAGGAATGTTAGCATGTCAACGTCAACACAGTCGACTGTAATGTAAAGCATTTACAAAAAAATGCAGAAATTCTTGATCAGTGATCAGTTGCTTTCTGTTAAAGATGTTTTTTGTTCTGTCTGTTCGCAGGGCCGCTGTGACTGAGGCGTGATGTCTGCCAAAGCCATCTCAGAGCAGACGGGGAAAGAGTTCCTGTATAAATACATCTGCACCACGGCTGCCGTGCAGAACCGCTTCCGTTACGCCACAGTCACCTCCGAGACTGATTGGGAACGTCTCACACAGGATCACCCGTGGCTCCTCACTGAGGTCAGTTTGTATGAGTGCATGAGAACCATGTAAGTTCTTGCTGATTTAATTATTGTCTCCTGTGTGAGTGGATTGCAAATCCTTTGCGAAAGAAGTTTGATCCTCCTTAACATAAAGGCTACCACACACCACTTGCCAGATGGACAACAAAAAAAGTAAGCACTTCTATCAATCTTCAGCATCAATGTGGGGCAACAGTCAACTTTCAGCATTGGACACTAATATTGGGCTGTATGCCAACTCATTCAGTATATTGGTCAAAATTCCTACTCAGGTTTGTGTTTTGTCATTGCCGTTAAACCACAAATAAGCACAGATAACGCAACATGCAAACATTGCAAACCACACACTAATTAGCCCTTTTAGCCATATGACTTAGGAATGTTTGTTGTATTTTAAATAAAAATGGAAATGCAGCAGCAGTCCCTCAACCACCTCCCGCTGTCTAGTCTGTTGCATCTGAAGTAGTGCACTTTGTTTTCAAGGCAGGCAGCAGACATATGTCTGATCTTTTAGATTAGCCTTAGCCTTACATTGACACTAGACTGATTGTCACATATCCTCTTGTACCTACTGACTCGGTCAGCTGCATCAGACAGTGCTGCTGCCTTGAAGCCTTATCAGTGCAGCAAGCCCTGGACCAGCTGATACAGAAGTGTGATTGACTGTATTTTCCAAATTCCAGCAACATCTGACAGTCTCGAGTTAATGGTGCACTTGTATGAGACAAATGACTGGAGAAATTAAAGGTGGCTTCCTATTCGAATTTCTTGTTCCACCTTAAATGATGCCTCAGTTACATTCAGGAGCCTGTTCAGGTACCAAAATATAACTGCTGTTCTATTTAAGGTAAAATTTTGAAGCTTACAGCTTGTAGAAGTTCTTTGTTGTTCTTGGGCCTGCGGGGCTAGTGTTAGATAGCAGTATTGACGTAGATTTATCGGTTTATTGTTATTTTTCATAGTAAAGATATTTCAGATTTAATGTGGTTGGTAAAAATTACTTACTAAAAAGTGGCATATCCCTGTATATTAATGTTACCCTACAATGGATTACTTAAGCATCTTATGTTTGTGTGTGTGTACATGTAACTAATGACTGTCAATAGGATTGATCCTTAGCTTTTTTTTTTTATCTGTTTCACAATCCTGATTTATAGGTTTAAATAATCTGAGTGTCGGGAGATTAGATTACACTATGAAAGACCAATATCAAAACATTAGAGATTAAATCACACAGGCAGGATTTCTGATTGTGTTTAAAATAATCCCTGATGCAAAAACAATGTTATGATGTTGGTCTTTCACCGTGTGACTAATCTCCTCTGCAGCGTTTTATGGCAGTTATTGTTTTACGAAATGTCTTGCTAATTTCCTGTTCTGTGTTGCGATGGTGACACCTTTCCATCTTTTTCCCTCTGTGCAGCGACTAGTGGTGAAGCCTGATCAGCTGATTAAGAGACGGGGGAAGCTGGGATTGGTGGGTGTGGACCTGGACCTGCAGGGTGTCCAGGAATGGCTGAAACCACGCCTGATGAGAGAAACCACAGTGAGTACAAGGGAAATAATTGAGTTTCAGTTGATTTCAAAGTATCAAAAAGAAGTGGAAGTCTGCATTCCTGAATCATAATTTTCAAAATGTATTTCCCATATTTAGCATAAATGTAGGTTAACTATGCAAGGTCACAAAAATAACTGTAAACTGTGGTGGTTATAAAGGTTTCTGTTCTAGTTAATCAGATTGATTTTACGGTGAATGAGCCAAAATTCCTCTCTCTAGTCACTTTGAATTGTCTTTACTTATTTGCAGTTGCTGATGAACTTAATGCCAAGTTGTCTGGCGAGATATGACTGTCAAAATAAAAGTCACGGATGAAGGTCAATGGAAAAATGAAGATTTAAATGTATGAAAATGTCTGAATGTTAGAAACCACCGTTCCAGGCCAGGAGGAAGTAATCTCATCATATGCATTGTCTACCAAATACATAGTAGAATATGCCATTTCTGACCGTAAATGAAAGAAACAGCAAGTGTCTATTTTGGCTTGAATAAAAATTTTAAAATGCATGGAAATATTTGCAGATATCTGACAAAGTGGTATGTTTTCTTGATGAGCTGAGGAGCAGAAATATGTTCTTGCATGAGGTAACTGGATGGGCTGCTTCAGATGGCAGACTTTGTGTTTTCTCTGCATGTGGACATTGTGTAGAATGAATAAGCTAATAATCACTTAGTTTTGTTACATATTAAAAGAAGTGAAGTAAGCTGCTAGTTTAGCTTCCTGGCTACATGCTGCGACCCACTGCGGCCAGTTAAGGAATTCATTTTTGTTACAGGTCAGAATGTGTAACAACGCTGCCGAAAATGTTTTTTTTGGTTATGGCATTTTTGGTCAACCTCAGTGTTACAATATTTCTGATGTTCTAATTCAGCTGTTTTTACTGTAAGTTTAAGAAATGTGATCATTGAGAAAAGTCTTAGTTTACAGTTGACTGCAGGTAATATCAGTTGTATTAGTGAAAACTGAATATATCAATCGGGCCCTGATTCAGATATAATCTAAAAGAATTTTTTTTCATCACTGTGGCAACATATCATCATACTGTCATACTTGACCGTCAGAATAAGCTTGTGCAGAGCGAAGAGTTTTATTTTTGGGTGAGACTTGGACACATGAATACAGCGGGTAGGGTGAAAATAAGAAAGAACCTATTGTTTTGAGTTACTGTGCCTGGACTATCAGTCTTAAGCACAGTGGCGTCAGCAGACTGGAAAACTTGTTTATCTGCTGTTTTCTGTGCCATCTGTAGTCATTTATTGTAAGTTACTGAGGCTTCAAGGACAGTCGAAGACCACGATGCACAGTTTACAGTTAGCATGTTGAAAAACTCTGTTCTTATGTCTCTATGTATGAAAAAGTCTATTCTGCTTTCCTTGATTACATATAAAATATACTCAAGTTCATGTCCAGCCTTAAAAAACAAAAACTGTTCAGGGAAATGAGATGAGCTTGAGGTGAAGCTTGTGTTCAGCTAAACTGTTTTAAGGGCTGTTTAAAAAATATGGGGATCTTCTGTTTTTTTTACAGGTGGGCAAGGCAAAGGGCATCCTTAAGAACTTCCTCATTGAGCCATTCGTGCCCCACTCACAGGTAATAAACTCACTGGGACATGGAGTTTGGTGATATACTGAGCAAACATTACAAATGCACTGTATCTAAATGTGCCAGGTTGTAATGCTGTGTTTCCTGGATGCAGTAAATAAGTAAAAACGTTACACTTGGCTTTTAGCAGTGTGAAGCAGGGTTGGTTGAGTTGGATCAAGATGATAGTTTTGTGTTTTTTAGTGTAATGTGTTATTTCTATATTAGTTTTAGTTTCTCTGTGGAAGTCTCTAGGGCCCATTTCATGAAGAAAATGAATTTCCTTTTAAATGAGTTTAATTGTATGTAAACATTGAGTTCTTCAGTCATACAGTTTCCCATTCATGTGTGGAAACTAAGTTGTAACAACCTGTTTTGAATTTGATGTTTTTGCGATGACATGAAAACCAGTACATTTTAATGTATTCGTCATACAGCATGTGAGTTGTGCCTGTTTATGTTAATGTGATATGAAGTGTTTCAGCTTGACCTGCGTGTTAAATAAGGCACAATACAGGGCAGCCAATCAAAACAGAGGTAATTCACAAGGCCGTCATTAATAGACCGTGTCCCTTTTTAAATTAATAAAAATCTGAATTTGTTGTTGATAAGTTGGAAAATAGTAATGTTAAAAAATGAATTATGTTTTTGGTGCATAAACCCACTCAAACGTCATATACAGCAGAAGTGTAGGATATGGACCCTTTTTCTAGAGTTCATGTATAAATGTTCAGCTATGGCAGTGTTAATATTAAGTATGCGCATATAGTATGTGTCAGTCTTTTCTCTCTCTTTCTCAGGAGGAGGAGTTTTATGTGTGTATTTACGCCATGCGGGAGGGCGATTACGTACTGTTTCATCATGAGGGTGGCATGGAGGTTGGAGATGTGGACTCCAAAGCGCAGCGACTGCTGGTGGGCGTGGATGAGAAGCTCACTGAGGACGCAGTTGCTGAGCAACTGCTGGCACACGTTCCAGATGAGAAGAAGCAGTGAGTATCTAGCCAGTCAGTGCAGAGTGCTAGAGAGACCTCAGTCCAATATGGGTCTCTGTTAGACTCTTGAATGATGTGTTACTGACTGAGCAATTAATTTATAAGGAAGACCCCAGGTGTTCCTTTATCTTTGAGAGAGAGAACATCAAGCTTCACTGGTGTTTTTGTCCATTCATCCACTGTGGGAAGAAAACTTAATGCTGTGGGTCTGAAAGAATGTTTAGCTAACAAGAAGCCATTACTGAGAAAAGGAAATTGACCAAAAAGAAAAACATTTGCAAATCAAACAAAGAAGCTGCTGGTGTTCTCAGAATAATGAATTGGCCACCCAGAATCCAGACCTCAGTGTCACTGAATGTGTTTGATTATTTGGATTGTGAGAAGCAGAAAATGTAACCAACTTTAAAGGCTGAACTTCAAATTTCAGAGAACTTCAAAGTCTTCTGAAATGAATGTAAGCTATAATTAAGGCAAAATGTGGGCACATTAAATACTGAATTTTAATATTATATTATTTTATCCTGAAACATGAGTAATGAGTACTTAATGGCCATTTTGACTGGAAATTAAGTAAATACAAATTATTGAAATGGAACCCTGACTGTTAAGATAGTTAGGTCTGTATAATATAGTGTACATGACCAACACTATTAAATCTATTTTTTAACCCAAGCAAAATACAGTGATGGTCTACTATTGGAGGGTTTTCCTATTTATTCACCATTAACAACATTTTCATTTGGTTTGTGCATTATATTTTAAGAGTGATATACATACAGTAGTTTAAGGCATACAAATCTTAACAGTCAGGCTTACCTTTAAATTATACTTTATTCAAGTTAAGCTCTGGTGTTTACTATTCAGTCTTAATATTGATCAGTAATTTGTTTGTTTGAATTATTGTCCATTATCCTTTGAAAGCTGTAATAAAATTGCAACATTGTGCATTTTTGTCCACAGGGTTCTGGCCAGTTTCATTGTGGGACTCTTTAACCTGTATGAGGATTTGTACTTCACATACCTCGAAATTAACCCGCTCGGTAAGTGCTTTGCTTTCCTTTTGCATTCATCTCTTGCTGTCTGTCTTTTGGATTCTCAGCAATCACATACAATAAAATGGTTTATAAATATTACATTGACATTTCCACAATGTTAACTGCTTGTTCCTTGCTTCCCTGAGAAGTCTTCTGTTGTGTTTTGAGGGGTGAGATGTGCTCTACGTAAAAGATTTTATTGTGTTTCAGTCGGACTTAAACACTCTATTTACCTGCACTCATATGTAAAGTGCACACTGAAGCCTGCGTTTACTTTTATGGCGTTTAGCAGACGATTTTACTCAGAGCTTCTTTGTTGTACACTCAGAGAACGTATCCTAGGTAGTACAAAATGGGTCCATCGTACCCTTGAGCTAAAACACCGCCAGAAACAAGCCAGTGCTGATACCTAGAAAGAAACATACAAAATACAGAGTTGATGCATAGCATCTGTGCAACTAGGTATATTTCAGTAAGTGCTTGATTAGTGCTTCACAAAGAGATGATGGCGATTAAAGATGCCATGGGACTCTGCTGTTTGGACAGTCAGTGGAACTTTGTTTCACAACCTGTCCTTGTCCTCTTGTACATCTTAAAGGATGGCAGTTCAAACTGAGCCGTACTTGAAGCTCAAAGGGCTCGAGGTACAGACTGAGTTTTGATCATTGCAGTTAGGTAGGGAGAGCTGGTCCGTTTTTGTCTTTGTAGGCAAGCACCAAGTTTTAAATTTGTTGCAGGCAGGTACAGGAAGCCAGTGAAGGGAACGCAGCAGTGGAGTGACATGAGTGAAGATAGCAGCTGCTGGTTGTGAGAGCTAGGTGTGGTTGATGCAACCATCAGCTATGTGTCTGAAACATTACTTTCAGTAGTAAATTGGTTATTATCCATTCTGTTTTAGCTCATTTCTGTTTTCTAATATCCGACTCTGAAGTTTATTCTGTGTAGAGCAATTATATTTGCATACTGTTCTTTGTTGAGGTTTTAGTAACAAAGCAAAAAAACAATTTTCCCTTAAATTCTGTTATAGTATCAGTATTATTCTGCTACTGTAAGCTCCTTTTCAGAAAAGCTCGCTCTGTAGCAAGTTTTAAAATGTAAATTATGTTGATGAAGCCATATATGTGCTATAAGGCTTATGACCTCAGACCTTTTGAGCATGTGTTAACTGCATTTAGTTGAAATTGTCAGCAAGAGTGGCTAAAAATTTTATACAGTTAACCAGCTATACCTAACTAGGTAGTGGCAATCAGTTTTGCATTCAAATAATTATTTAAAATAATTTTCTACTCATTCAAATAATTACTTCTCAGGTTTAGGTGCTATAGTCAGAACTTCAATGCAGCATCAGTGTCTGCTGGTATTTTGGTTATACCATCACTTACAGTTTATAATCAGGAATTAACAGTTACCACCTGCTTAGATACAGGGTAATTTGTCAGGTAACGTTTTGTCTCTGCTGTAGCAGTTCTTATTTATGTGTGTGTCTGCTTTTCTTGCTGTGCAGTCGTCAATGAAGAGGGTGTGTACGTTCTGGACATGGCCGCTAAAATCGATGCCACAGCTGACTTCATCTGTAAGCCTAAATGGGGCGACGTGGAGTTTCCTCCTCCGTTTGGAAGAGAGGCTTACCCTGAGGTAAAGGAACAAACCTCCACACACATACTCATGTACTCAGAGTGGGGTTGGGAGGTGTGTTGGTATAAAATATCTGTTGATATGAAATGATCTTTAAATGTTATCAGTTTTTGATTACAAAAAACTTCAGTCACTGTTCAAAACTCGTATTGCTCTCATTTTGTGCAGAGTGCCGTAAGCCTTTACCACATAATTTTACATAGATTTGGCTGATATCGTTTATTTGGTGTATGAGAAGACCCTGAGTGAAAACTGTGATAACCAGCCCCCTTTAACTACTTTTTTTTTGTGCATGTGTGTGTTCGTAGGAGGCCTACATAGCAGACTTGGATGCTAAGAGTGGTGCTAGTCTCAAACTGACTCTGCTGAATCCTAGAGGACGCATCTGGACCATGGTTGCAGGAGGAGGTGCATCGGTGGTCTACAGGTGTGCCAGATAATATAACATTTAACATTTTTCCACTCAACACAGATTGTTTATTCTTCATTCCTTTTCTATGACTTCTTTGTATTCCTCTCTGCATATATATTTCTTAAAAGCTGTAGAAATGGCCTATATGTTAGTGGTTCCCAAAATGTTTTCCTTTTTGACTAGGCTTGCTTAATCGCTACCCAGTTGGTTCAGTTAAGTGTGCCAGAAACGTTAATCAGATAACATTTTGATTGTAAAACAGTTTTATAGATACTTATGCTTTATTTACATTCAATTAAATATCTATTAAATTAACCTAAATTTTTCCTAAAAGTGAAGCTAACCTTTACTCTGGTCCTAAACCAAACCCTGATTTAAACCCTGACTCTAAGACAGTTGAGAACCAGTTTCACTACACAGTTTGAACAATGAGTTAAAAGGGCTACAGAGTACTAACAAAGTTGTCATGAAAGCCTTTACATATGTCTGCCTATATCAGATTAGCCCCACCCATTCACACTGGTGTTATAAGGACTGTTTAAGCCCGAACTGCTTTTTGAGAGGGCAACCAATCAGAACAGAGCTCATTTACATGTGTGTCTTAAAGGCGCTGTAACAAAAACAGCCTGTTTAAAGTGAGCTCATGTAAAAACTAATTATAACTTTTTTGTTACATATACCCACACAAACATCATAACTGCATAACTGCCCAGGAAAAAATAAAATGCAAAAAGAATATAGAATATGGTCCATTAAAAGAGAACTGATTTCTTTAAAATGTCCCTGTAGTACAATTCCTGGAACATGTCTGCTTCCAAGGGGCATAAAATGACTAATGTTTGATTGAATCTTAAACCCTAGTGTTAGTGCTGTGCCGTCTGCTCTGAGTAAGATGTGATGGGTTTTTGCCATGTCTGCTTAGTGACACCATATGTGATCTGGGTGGAGTGGATGAGCTGGCAAACTACGGGGAATACTCCGGCGCTCCCAGTGAACAACAGACGTATGACTATGCCAAGACCATACTCTCACTCATGACCCGTGAGAAACACCCTGATGGTAAGAGTGTGATTATAAGAGAGAGAACAAAAAAAATAAAAAGAAAAGTTTTTATAGAGAAACAGATCTGACTGATAGTCCAAAGCAAATGAAATTTTGTCACAGTTACTTTTTAACTGTATAGTTTTTAATCAGCCATTTGAACGTTTTCTACTGTATCATTTGTTTTTTATCTTTACATTTGTGTTCTTTTGACAGGAAAAGTATTAATCATCGGTGGAAGTATTGCTAACTTCACCAACGTAGCAGCTACCTTTAAAGTAAGGGTCTTCCACAGTCTTACATTGCATTTTGTAATAAAATAGCAAAAAAAAATTAATAGTATTAGTCAAGTGGTTACTGATTGTTGCTTGTTAAATGTCTGGTGTAATATCCAAAGTGTATAGTCAAAAGTAGCCCCCGACTAATGTGTCATTTGGCCAATAATGATGATCTGCAGTTTTAACAGTAATCAGCGACCTCCCGGTGATAGGGTAAAACCTTAGCTGGTTGTCCCACAAGGGAACCCAATATGTCTCATCCTGTTTAAATGCATCAAAACAATACAGGCTGAAATCTGAACACGAATTTTACCTGGTCAGACCCTCTAAATATTTCAAATTTGATATATTCCTTTCAGGATACTCATATAGACAAACAAACTATTACTTTGTGAGTTTTTTAATGTCTAACATGACACCATAGTGCCTGTGGCAGCATGTTTGGTCTGGGGTTATTTATTAGTCTCACACTGTTTAATGGTCTCTTTGTAGTAGTTTCTATAAAAGATTGTATTTTAATGGACCATGTATTGGACCGCCATGCCTCTCCTTTCCTGTTTAGGGCATTGTCCGAGCCATTAAAGACTACCAGGGCCCTCTGAAAGAGCATGAGGTTACCATCTTCGTCCGTCGTGGAGGGCCGAATTATCAGGAGGGGCTCAGGGTAATGGGAGAAGTCGGTAAGTGGTGGTACTGATCTTCCTTTTTGCTGTTTTCTCATACAAGCTATGCAGTATGTCCAAATATTTATAGGACCCTAATTAGTGAGGTAAATTTAGTGAATATTCATCATAGAAAAGCATTACCACTAGAATGGGATGATCTGGGGCAGCTGCACACGGGCCTAAGGTCACTTTGCCAAGAATCGACTAGAGACGTGTAAAGCCCCCCAGTATTGGGCTGTGGAGCAGTGGAACCTCTTTCTCTGGAGTGATGAAGCTCCATTCAGTAGCATTGGGATGAGTTGGAGTGATCCAGAACTAATCCCCCAACATCAGTACCTGACCTCACTAGTGCTCTTGTGGATGAATGCAATCAAATCCTCACAGCAGTGTTCCAACATCTAACGTAAAGTCTTCTCAAAAGAGTAGGTGCTGTTAGTTCAACAAAGGAGGACTTATCTCCCGCCTGCCCCAGCAACATAATCATTTTCCCTGATGGGTCGCTAATGATGTTATCTACTGTGTCTTTGTCCAGGAAAGACCACTGGGATTCCCATTCATGTCTTTGGCACAGAGACCCACATGACTGCCATTGTTGGCATGGCACTCGGCCATCGACCAATCCCCAACCAGCCTCCAGTTGCCGCCCACACAGCCAACTTCTTGTTGAACTCCAGTAGCAGTGCTGCAGTAAGTGTGCATGAGTTTGGGTGTGTGCAGGTGTGGTATCTACACTACCCATCAAGAGTTTGGGTACAGCTAATTTTTCAAACTCTTTAAATTCATATGAGTATATACTTTATCAGTTTATTATAAGACATTAAACGAAAATGGTTGAATGGAAAATCATAATAACAGAGCATTCTACTAGTAATGAAAGTGAAAAACAGTGATTAAAACGCTGTTTGAGTTCTTCGCTTTACTGCACTGGTCAGTACACATGTTCATGCTTTTCTTTGGAGTCCTGAATTTTGTTTTTTTGTCAGAAATTTTCATTTCGGTGCATCAGGAATAATAAAGCCAAAGCAGATTTATTTAGAGGAAAACAATATCACGCATGTAAATATATGTAGCAGCATCCATGAGAGTCCTACTTTGTGAATAATGCCTAAATAATAAAACACATTTTGTGCCCTTGTTATCAGCACCTGTGAGCCTGATGAAGTATTTTCAAATTTATTAACTAAAAGCTGATTTATGCTTTGCATTTTTTATGCTTAAATTTTCTAACATTACTTAATATAGTTACCTATTTTTTATGTGATCTAATATAGAAGTAAGAGTGAGAGAACTCAAAATCTCTGTCTTTTCACATTTAAGCTGGCCACGACTATCAGGATTTTGTCAGGTGCATTCTGATTGGCTATCCATACTTCTGTACACAAGCTTTCACAAAGCACTTGCTCTTTGCATGTTTTTAACAGTTTATTCCTCTTGGTCTGTGCCTGGTCATTTTGCATGTCAGTCAGATGACTTTTCCCTGTTAAAGTAGATGGTTTTTGGCCATGTTTAGTGAAAAAAACGCATCGAAGTCTGGCAGAAGTTTGGCTGGTGAGACTACCCCAACTTGTCAGACAGAGTGTACTCATGATTTTCTGATAGTTCTACTATTCTATTGTAACGTTTAACTTCATCAAGGACTGTGCTTGACTGCATAGAGTTAGTTATACAAAGTAGTAATGATGATAATAATAAGTAATTTAAGTGTGTTTCCTGTAGAGAACGTGTTAATTTATTTTCACTGAGAAGATGAACAGAACATGTAATTTGACTGTAGGTCTTTTTGCATAAGACTATATGTGCGTGAATCTTTATTTATTCACTCTTTATTTCATTCTGCTTGTAGACTCCAGCAACAACCAGAACCGCATCGTTCTCTGAGCACAAACTGACCAATGATGTCACACCTGCTAAGAAAGCCAAGCCAGGAGGTCCAGCAGGTAACTAGAGACCAGCCATCTTCTACCAAAAGAGACACAGGCTTATTGGCCTGGATTAAATCATACAGATCTTGTCAAAGTGATAGGAAGTTAATATCACAAATCCAGAGTGTTCTGAAATTGCGTTAATTGAGAAGCAGCCGGAGAAAAAGACCTTCAGTGCTGATAACAGCACAGAAAAGAAAAATGTAGCCTTTCTTTAAAAATCTGGACTGAACTGGTTTGAATGCTTAGAATAACCAATTAGAGAGTTTTCACACTGGCAGAGAATGCCATCTTGTAAAGCTCAACAAAGGAGACTATTTAATTGGGAGATGCGCGCAATTTACCCAGTTCCTCCAGTCAGTAATGGTGATGTTCTCGTCAACTCTCAGCTTAGTCAGCTAGGTTAGTGTGAATGGTTAGTGATGGTCATTCTTCCCAGTCACTGTTGAAAAGCTGAGCATTAGGCAGGTAGAAGTAAATATAATAATAAAAACAATAATAATAATAATAATAATAATAATAATAATAATAATTATAAACACTGGAGGTAGGAATAGAAGAATATCCAAAAACAAAGGCACATTTCTCTCCTTCTTTTCCACTTGTTCTCTCTATTCATTAACTGACTTTGTTCATCCTTTTTCACCCTTTCAGTATTCTTCTGTTTCAGTATTTTTAATTTCTTGCTCTTCCTCTCTTTTTCCATTCTTCTGTACAACCCTCCCCTTTTCTTTCTCGTTCTTTCTTTCTTTCTTTCTTTCTTCTTCTTTCTTTCTTTCTTTCTTTCTTTCTTCTTCTTTCTTTCTTTCTTTCTTTCTTTCTTTCTTTCTTTTTTTCTCTCTATACACACCTCTAAGCTTCCTCTTTTTATCATTCTTGGCCCATGAAGAATATGTTCAGTGCAAGTGTCCAAGGTAAGAGTTTTAGGGTCATGTCATTTCCCTTTTTCCTTGCTCTTCCTTTTCTCTCTCATTCTTTACTGCCCCCGTTCAGTGCAGATAAAGGATATTTAGACTAAAGACTGTAGTGTATGTTAGGCCTGACACATTCATTACATAATCATCTGATCGCAGTTATTTAAGCTGACTGCAATTATTTTCCGTCCCATCTTTCACAGTCATATATTTACATAGCAACAAGCAGAATGTGGGTTGAGGTGAATGTATACAAATAAAAGAAATCAGAAACTGCGTCATAAGTCTAACATAAACAGCAGATCTAACTGCTCACTGGTGCTATAACACGCTTAAGAGGGCAGCAGTCAGTAATGTTTGTTTATTTGAGTTCTAACTAGCTAATGGGCAGATAATTTGTCCGTTATGCTGTAACCTTTAGTTATAGTTTGTGTGTGTGTGTGTGTGTGTAAGTAAGAGAGAAAGAGAAATGTGGCTAAAATTTGCTGTTTATTACCAGGCATGATCAGTATTCTGCTGTATTTTGTGTATTTTATAAAACAGGATTTCGCAGTTAGCTGGATAACTTAGAGAAGAATTCCATTTTTGTTTATTCAAAATATCTGTATAATTCAGTGTTTAAGGTGTAAACAGTCATTCAGAGTAGTTTGATTGAAATGCTTCATTCTATGGAAACTCAATGACTCAGATTTCTTTACAGTGGTGGTGATAGGAACCAGGGGTTGTGATGTTCACAACACAAATACAGCCATTTTATTTACTATCCAAAACACCAGTGAACCTATACATGTCTTCTGAGTTTTATTTGTAATGTTAATCTTGGTAAAATAGTGGCAAATCTGAAATAATAATATCATCTGAAGACAACATTTTGCCTCACGACACCCTGCATGTACCCCTCCACCACGAATGGATTTTAAAAATTCTGTTCAATTACACAGGGCTCAAGACTGTTCTATTTTTAGCGTACATTTTTTTTTGTTTTGTTTTTTCCCACATCGGGAACTGACAATAAAAATTCTTAAAAAATGACATTAAGATTATGTAACATTGAGTAACATCCTTTGAAAACCGTTTCACCTCTCGTTCTGAAAATTGTTACTACAAGTGTGTGTATTTGTGAGCTCCTACTGGTGTGGGCTCATGGCCAGTTGCATACTAATAGCGCCCCTTTTTGGAGAACCTTCAGACTACATGTGCTCTAAATGTCATATCCACGTGCTTCACATATTAAAAAAAAACTTAAAACTTAAGACAACTCTGAGTAGTGTAGAATACAATTAAAATTTCAGCTTTTGCAATTTGCAAATTGCACTCTTTCATATAGAGATTTTGATATAAAAACAATTCAACTGTCAGCCTTGGTTCTCTGTCAGTTTCTTTCCCAACAATGGCGATTATCGCCTTTAAAGCATCATTGTGGTAGAGTTTATCGTCAGTCTTCAGTGATATTCGGTTGCATCACCTGGTTGTCCAGGCCCAGTGCTAATATGACCAAAGGACTGTATGTTCCATTTAAGATCCTGGAGGTCTTTTTGCTTTTGAATTTATTTGGCTGTGCGGCTGAACTTTTGTGTATTAGTTAAGGGTTTTTTTATTTTCAACATTTATTTTGGTTTGTTTTTGTTGTTTTTGTTTATTTTTAATTTATTTTATTTTTGTGGTCTCTGTGTTGTGTGGTCAACAGAACTACAGAGCACAGCAGACAGGAGTGGAGGTAGGAAAGAGCATGTCAG
Organism: Colossoma macropomum; assembly: GCF_904425465.1. NCBI lineage: Eukaryota > Metazoa > Chordata > Actinopteri > Characiformes > Serrasalmidae > Colossoma > Colossoma macropomum. The sequence continues at coordinate 12,359,896 of NW_023494790.1, forward strand.
CTTTTTCACCCCTCTCTCTCTCTCTCTCTCTCTCACTCACTCTCACTCTCACTCTCTCTCTCACTCTCTCTCTCACTCTCTCTCTCTCTCTCTCTCTCTCACTCTCTCTCTCTCTCTCTCTCTCACTCTCTCACTCACACACTCACTCTCACTCTCTCTCTCTCTCTCTCTCTCTCTCTGTCTCTCTGTCTCTGTCTCTGTCTCACACACACTCTCTACCTGTTTTTTCTGTCTCGCTCTCAGTCTGTCTCTCTTTCTCCTTTTGTCTCTCTGTCTTGCTCTATTGCCTTTCTTTCTCTTGCTCCTGTCTTTCTCTTGCTCCTGCCTTTCTTTCTTTCTTTTTTCTTTCTTTTTCTTTTTCTTTCTGTCTCTTCTTATTCTCCCCCTCTTCTCCTTCATTCTCTTTCACCCTCTTTCCTCCCTTTCTGTTTGTTCCTGAGTTGGTGTGCTTTTCATGTTATCATGGTAACTGACTGAGAATCTTTTAATGCAAAATCCTGAATGGCCAAAGTCAGCCACGTAAACACTGGCAGCCCAATCTGAATTTTCTCAATATATATTTTTGTCCAAATCCCCTTTTGTTCTTGTATATATCTTGTGTATGCTAATTGTGTGCTCAGTCAGTTACCGTGGTGACATACGCCTCCTTAACATTTTGCAGTGTTTCCCCTCAGACGGGTTCTAAAAGGACTCATGTACAGCTTTTTCATTGAACAGAAATTATCTGGCTGATTGATTAGCAGTGCCAGCAGTCTGGTCTGTTATAATCACATCTTGTAATCAATCAGTGTGTTTTAATCAGTCAGTTTGAGGGGGCGTTTGGTGGTTGTGGTTTTGGTATACAGTGGTTGTGCTTCAAAAAATAATTATGTGGTATTCCTAGAATGTTTAAAGGTGCAATAGGTAAAAGTGTATAGTGGTCAGCAGAGGTCCTCTGCAGAGTTTCCAGACAGGGGGTGCAAACCAATTAGCAACTGTGGCTAACAGCGTATAGTGGAACACAGACGAACACTGCTGTATATGTAGTCAGCTAAATAGCCAGTTATCTGGGATAATGCCAAGTTGGATTTGCTTGACAGGTGCTGTGCTTTTTAGCAGATCACACTGAGGATCGATTTGTTCACAGTGTTAAGACATACACATACTATCTCTGTGTGGCGTGAGTGTCGAAGTACATCTTGCTTTTCATTTCACTGCTCATGTTAACTGGACAGAGCAGGGGGACAGTGTGTACACACGTGCCACTTAGCAAAGCTGTGAAATAAGCAGAACAGAAAACTGAATAAAAAATTTAAAAAAGCAACTTAAAGTGTTGATCCTGACATCAGGAGATCGCAAGTTCAATTCCCGCTGATGCTATAGCCATTCATGACCAGGGGTCCAAGAGAGCACATTTGGTCTCGCTCTCTCTGGGTGAGTAAGATCCCCGCCCCCCCAGCCAGCACAGCCAGCCTAGCCAGCCTAGCGCTTTACATGACTCGGAGGAGGTATGTGTTAGACTTCACCCTCCTACCAGTGGTAGTATTGTGTGATAGGGGAAGACCTAGCTAGGTGAAGGTGGGTGAAGTTGAACACTACTAAATTTGGTAAAAAAAATGCCCAAAAATCACCAAGAAAACCTCCGCAAATTAATGACCCTTATCAAGCAGAATGCTAGATAAGCATTTTGTGCTGTATTCACATTTCCCGGTAGATCTACCAGTCTGTAAACAATAGTTAAGTAAGTAAATAAGTCCAGGAGCCCAAGAGAGCACAACTGGCTGGGTAGGTAGGATGACCCCGCCTTTCCCCCCATTACTTTGTGTGAGCGGCAGTGCGAAAAGATGCGGTGACGCTTCACAGGTCTCAGAGGAAGCCTGTGGTAGCCTTCGCCCTCCTTGCACTGGTGATATCGTGTGACTGGGGGAGTCCTTTATTAGTGGGTGGAATTGGAAATAACTAAATTGGGGAGAAAATGTTTGGGGGAAAAAAAAGTAAATACGTCAGAAAGCTGCTGAGGGTGAACAATTTGCAACAACAGTTTTAAATTTTATATTTTTATTGTACAAAGTAACTGTAAAAAAGGCCAATGATATTTTTGCCAATGATTGTCTATGGAGATTATACAAACTGTGTGCAACTGAATGTCTTTGTCTATGTCAGCAGTAGGTGTACCTTAAAGTAGCTCAATTCACTCATTAGAAGGTGTGTCTGGATACTTTTAAACATTTTTAGTGTTTGATCTGCTTATCAGTAATAGTAAGATTGTAAAAAAATAGTAACTATTGCACCTTTTTAATGTAAATTTTATAGAGGTTATGGAGGAGCTCTCACTCTTGTATAATGGTCATATTCTGCTCACGCAGTTCTCTGTTCACATTGTGACCCTTTATATTAACCCAGTGTTTCCCAACCCACGTCCTGCACATTTTGTGTTTTCCTTCATTTAGTCCACTTGATTTGACTCATTAAGGGCTCAGCTATACTTCTGCATCTGCTTGTTAACGAATATCTGCAGGCACTGTGCACAGGTGATTTTGTAGGCTGCCAACAAGTTTGCACATAATGCTAGCGTGCACTGGATGACAGATGACAGCCAAAATGGAATATTTTAATAACTAAATCCTCTATAAACAAATGAAGATGAACGTTAATTTTTAACCCAAGAGAGGATTTTCTTCTACATTGTGTTGCATTGTAGGGAAAGAATGGAAAGATAAAAGGCACATTTTTCTGTGATAAATATGAATAAATATTTTGATGGATAACATAAAATAATAAAATAATAGATAAACTAATCTCCCTTTAAGTAATTCATTGGAGGGAGATTATTGGTTGATGTAATGTCAAAAAGGGTTATGTAAAGGCTTGCAGTGACACACCTTCTCAACTGTTTGATTTGCTGTGCGCTCTTGTTTGTCCTAAGCTAAATCTTTCTCTGCTCAGCCAACCAGCACTTGCTTGATACACTGCACCGCAGATTCAGACGTGTAGTTGAGATTTTGAAGGTACGCATGTTGGCTCCTCTTTAAGCCTCTGCGAGTTATTCTTGTCCATAAACCACCTTCTCTGCATCTCTATGCAGAAATATTTACAAGCAGAAGTATAAATTGGCCTTAACTAATTAACAAGTTCCTCAAGTGCTGGATGAGGTTACAATAAGAAAAGCATAGAAATGTGCAGAGCAGAACTGGGATTGTGACCATTTGTGTTAACTTGTGACTGATGTCTAAAGAATGGGTCAGTAAATACTCTCCGTCTGTCTCTCGTTCTCTCTTTTGCTGTCTAGCTAAAGCCACCACTCTGTTCAGTAACCACACTAAATCTATAGTGTGGGGCATGCAGACTCGGGCAGTGCAGGGTATGCTGGACTTTGACTATGTGTGCTCTCGAGAGGAGCCCTCAGTAGCAGCCATGGTCTACCCTTTCACGTGAGTACAATCTGAGGAAATGGCTGTTTAAGTTAGTGATGGCACAGTGCAACCTTTTCTTTTCCGAAACAGACGTTAAAATCTTTAGTGGCCGATACTGATCTGATATTTTTTTCTTCAAATACTGCTAAGCTTTAGCATGAGCTGTTTTTTATTGAAACACTTCACTTAAGATGAGCATTTAAAAGTAGGCTAATGTGCTGGCACTAAACGGCCAACAACATCAACATCTATTAATAGAATTCACTCCGTTTTGTATCCCGTTTTTCGTGAGGATGTAAAGGTTTTTGAATGTGTTTGTATCAGTGGTGACCACAAGCAGAAGTTCTACTGGGGTCATAAGGAGATCTTGTTGCCAGTCTATAAGAACATGGCTGAGGCCATGAAGAAGCACCCGGAAGTGGACGTCCTGATCAGCTTTGCATCTCTCCGCTCTGCGTACGACAGCACCATGGAAACCATGCAGTACCCACAGGTGAGAGTTCTGTTTGGGTGTTTTTCAGTCTTTCTCTTAAACAGTTTGCTGTTTATTGTAAGATTATTACTTTGTAAACGTTAGTTAACGTGGTGCATGATTTACAGTAAGACTGTAGCAGTACAGCTGTTCACTTGCACCAGCACTTTTTTTTAAATTATTATTATTATTATTATTATTATTATTACTACAATTTGAATGAACAGTCTGATAGGTATATCCCAGTTCATCATTAAAATTGTAATTGGAATGCCAGTACTTTGAATGCTTCTACCTTTGTGATCCATTCAGTTAATGCATTCAGAAGTCTGAGTTCCCTCAGATCATTAAAAAAATCAAATTAATTTGAAAATTTTAAGGTCATAAAATGATCTAGATGACTTTTAGAGGCATTAAATGTAGCAATGTTCAGGTATATTCATAAGCCGATAAGTCCATCCCTAATTAAAAATAAAGTGGAAAGTCTTAAGTTCCTAAAACATAGCTCATTTTATATATTAGAATAATCTAAAACTGTATATCAACTAAAACTAACCAGCTCACAGCTTGTTTTTGCTATGTTGAGGTCTTAAAGATGAAAAAAGCATTAATTTTGGTTTTAAAAATTGTTCAGCAGTAAGCTAAATGAGTTGTGCTACATTTGGATTGGAGGGATTGGATGACCACTTTTTTTTAGTACCTAAGCCTGAAGCGGGTGGTTAGGCCTATCTTTGTTTTTGACATCTTGATGTTTAAGACAAAATCAATATGCAATGCATGAAAAAAACTAAAACTGAAAATTCATTTTTTCACATTTTCACTGAAAATGCAATGAAAGTACACAGAACAAAACCATTTGAATGAGTAATCTGAACAATGAACCTCTTTATCAACAGATAAAAGTCTTTATTGTCTATATATTTATGTCTGTCAGTAGGCGTTTATTGGTGATATGTGTTGCTATCTGTGTAGAACAACATTGCACTCCTGACAACTCTGACATGCTGCACGTTTTTATTGTTTATGGCCATTTTATTGTTTTTGGCTTTTTTCCAAACGTTAAACTAAATTAGTCTTCAAAATAATCTATAGATTACTGTTCATATAACTGATAGTGACTGTTGTAGTCTCTGAGTACATTTCCCTCTTCTGTGCATGTAAAACAAATAGGAGCATCATTGGTGTGTTGTGGTTTCGTTATGAACACGTCTCTGATTCCTTTTTCTGCTCTGCTGTCAGATCCACACTATAGCCATCATCGCTGAAGGCATTCCTGAAGCACTGACACGTAAACTGATCAAGACCGCAGATGAGAAAGGAGTCACCATCATCGGGCCTGCAACAGTAAATTCACGCACCATTAATGACCGTTGATGACGTGTGCAAGTGTCAGATTACTCTCCTTACTTTCAAATTAGTGTTTCAAGGTCTTATTTAGTGTTTGTCTGTTTAGGTTGGTGGTATAAAGCCAGGCTGCTTTAAGATTGGTAACACAGGAGGGATGCTGGACAACATTCTGGCATCGAAACTGTACCGGCCAGGCAGCGTGGCGTATGTGTCCCGATCCGGAGGCATGTCTAACGAGCTCAACAACATCATCTCCCGCACCACAGATGGGGTGTACGAGGGTGTGGCCATCGGAGGAGACCGGTGAGGGAGAACTTTGACTCCTTCACACTGCTTTAGATAAAATATCATTTGCCTTTACAGGCAGTTCAGTGTGGAGGTTCTTCAGGATGTTCTTATGAATTAGTTTATCTCCAACAACTTGCCTTTAACACTGGGAAATATGTATTTAATAATATTTCGTTGAATAAGAAAAAAAGATCTTTTGAGTAATTTTTAGTATCTTAAAAGAAATATTTCATTGCTTTAAGGCATGGTGGCTAGATCTAAGTAAAATAATTTGATCTGGTCTTAAAATAATAATCTAAAATTAGCAAAACTATCATGAATCTTGCTTTAAGCATTTTCTTAAAACCTCATTAGGTACAGAATTTCTGTACACTTCTCTTAAATAATTACTCTGCTTAAAATAAGATGCGTTCCTGAAAATGCTTCTTAGAATGAGGCATGACATGTTCACAAAATGCCACACAAATGATGGTAAATGGATTCATTAACTCCACAAGATGAACACACTGGCTGAAAAGGCAAAAGATTTGTCTTGTTGAAATGTCATTGTATGTATTTTATAAATATTTCATAGCATTTTTTGAGTTTTTATATGTATACTATAAAATACATAAAATGAAATTCCAACAAGACAGGCTAGATGTTTTTATGAGCAAAAAACTAAACTAGATTTGTATCTGTGAGATTAATCAGCCTGCTTCAGACTTCTGTTTATTTTAAGAATGCAAAGTTTTGGAATTTTTAAGATTGTAAAGCTAGATTTCTGTCTGATTAAAATAAGATATCTTGATCTTTTTTCTTTTTTCCTTAATAGTTTCAAAACTTTATAGTTCTCTTTTTATCTTAGGAGGTCTGTATAATTATGTAATTTATCTGAGTAAGGTCATTGTACGCAAAGTTCCTAAAAGCTAGGTGATTGATCTTGTATATCACTGTTGTCAGAAGAACACTGACACTGTCTCCCTCTGAACCCTCATTAGGGGGCTGCACCTGCATTTTTGACAGTCATGGCTTGTAGTTTTGTGCCTGCTGAGAGATTTTTTTAATTATTTTTTTTTTATTTCCCTGAAAGATGAGGAATCCTAAACCCTTCCCCAAACTTCCTTCTGTGTGTTTTTTTTTCTAAACAAATTAAAAGAAAAGTAAAATTAAATGAAAATAGGAACCAGTTCTGATGGTATATGTGTGTCTCCCCTTTTTCTGCAGTTACCCTGGTTCTACGTTCATGGACCACGTTCTGCGTTACCAGGACACTCCTGGAGTGAAGATGATCGTAGTGCTCGGGGAGGTCAGGGCTTTCTCTTCTGTATTAACGTTGTTATACCCTTACTCAAAGTTTGACTCACAAGTTCAAGCTCTTGTGTGACCAGATCTTACTCAGCCCTGACTTTCTCTCCTGTTGTGTGTGCAGATTGGAGGCACTGAAGAGTATAAGATCTGCGAGGGTGTTAAAGAGGGCAGGATCACTAAGCCTGTGGTCTGCTGGTGTATTGGCACATGTGCCACTATGTTCTCCTCTGAGGTTCACTGGCTGCTTCTTTAAATGTTACATATTTACTTGCCATTAATATAAAGATTATCGATAATTTGTTTTAGGTACAAAAACAATTGCATACATATATGTGCATAAAATAAATATACTAATCTGTTCTGATTTAATATTTTTGTGTTGGCGTAACCATTTCCAAAGCGCTACTCAAAGAAGGTCCAGTATTTACGGTTACCATCCGATACCTAGTTTATCTGTGCAATCCTTCATTAAATTAAATCAGGTACTGATGATAGAATGGACCTGGATTGAAGATGATCGTAGTGCTCAGGGAGGTCGGGGCTTTTGTTTCCCCCCAAGCATTGCTCAAACTTGCTAGAGAAGTCAGGAGCCAAACCAAAACTTGAAGTTCTTCTTACATTTTACTGTATTTATTTGCATTTGTATTTTTTCTAGTTTTTTTATAGTGTATTTATTGGACAAAACATGTAAATCATTATCTTGGATGTCTAAGACTTCTGCACAGAACAAACAGTACAATTAAACATCACAACTCTATATGTATTGTTTAAAAAAATGACAGGCATGGACTGTTTTTGTACGACTCACATTTGCACATTTGTACATCACATTTTCTTTTATAGGCCATTCATCTCATTTGATCCGTTTTTAATAGTAAAATTGCTGATAAACACTTCACATATTCAGACTAATTGTAAAATAAAAGCTAAATTGATCAGTGTGTGTTGACTATGTTTGTGTGGTGTTGTAGGTGCAGTTTGGTCATGCGGGAGCGTGTGCGAATCAGGCGTCGGAGACGGCTGTGGCTAAAAACCAGGCACTGCGGGAAGCCGGTGTGTTTGTGCCCAAGAGCTTCGATGAGCTGGGAGATGTTATCAGGTCAGAATTTACCAATAGACTAACGACCTGACTTTTACTTTACACAAATATAGCCATTTTATTTCCTATTCAAAACCACCAGTGAACCTACACGTCTTCAGTTTCAGTGCTGATAATGGTACACTACTGGTAAATCCAAAAATGTTTTTTTTAAACACTGTATTGTCTTACAACTTGCTGCATATACTTCTCTAGCATTTGTGCATATAAAGACAAGATATAAAGACAAAACTCAAAACTTATAAAACAGTGGCTCATGCATCAGACACCTATTTGAAACCCTTTCATGTAACTATTTTCTGTGAAACCTTTCAGAGGCATTTAATGCTTTGCATGTCTTGTTCCTATCAGCAGACTCTTTATCTAGAATGGAGCCTTTCACATTAAACCACCCTGAATGACTTGGTTTATGTTTTAATGAGGTGTTTTCACAAGGATTAAAAGTATTCCTGTGCGTCATCGATCTGTATGATGTTCTGTTATAACTGGCTCTGCATTAAGGTTTTATAAGGATGTGCTCTGTGTGCCTGTACAGGTCGGTGTATGATGACCTGGTAGCGAATGGGGTTATTATTCCAGCTCAGGAGGTTCCGCCTCCAACAGTGCCAATGGACTACTCCTGGGCCAGGGTAACTCTCAGTACTGCTTACACAACCTCAAAGAATACAATCAGTACTATACCAGGGTTTTTTTTTCTATTATTATTATTATTATTATTATTATTATTTTGCTTTCATTAAAAAGGAGAAAAGACATCTCGTCATACATTTTGAAGTGTGAAAAAAATCCTTTGTAAACAAACTATATCAGAGACAAATTGTCCAACCTTCTTTACACACACTCACTCTCTCTCTCTCTCTCTCACTCACTCACTCACTCACACATTTGTTCTCCTTTTATATTGCTATGAATTGTAATTCATCTGCTTAGACGCATAAGAGTCTGTCTGCTTTCAGTGCAGTTTTGAGGTATTGGAGATGAAATATTTCAAGAATGCCAGATAGAACCTTTAATTGACAATAATTGATAACGAAAAGAAATAGCATAGAATAAAAATTCTGAAATACAGTTGAATAAAAAATACATGCGGATTCAATAACTACCACACATTCTTTCTCTCTGTGTTTAGGAGCTTGGTCTGATCCGTAAGCCAGCGTCCTTCATGACGAGTATCTGCGATGAGCGAGGTCAGGAGCTGATCTATGCTGGCATGCCCATCACTGAGGTCTTTAAAGAGGAGATGGGCTTGGGAGGAGTCCTCGGGCTGCTCTGGTTCCAGAGGAGGTCTGACTGCTTATTTATTTATATATATGCACACGCGTGCACACAAACACACACCCCGCATTCATTTAAGCTTGGTATGTTTTATTTGTGGCCCACAACACAGCAGTTGTATTGGTGCTCAAGAAGAAGGAAACCTATAATAATAATACAGAGAAAATAATGAAGTTAGTATAAAAGGTAATTTAAAAAATAATGACGTTAATATAATAAACTTAATATCCAGAATGAAGTTAAAGTAAAATTACACTCAGAATGAAGTTTTTAAAAATAACACCCAGAACGAAGTTATAATAAAATCAGAATGAAAATTCAGAATGAAATTACAGTATAATTAAAATATGAATACCCACAAGGCATCATATTCAAGTGATCACATCTAGAGTCAGATAACTGTGCAAGAGGTAACCAAATGAACAGTGACTTCTTATTGTTGCCAAAAAAACATAAAACTTGTGTGAAATATGCAGAAAAATCTCCATCTTGCCTGAATGTCACTTAGCTGTGCACTTATTTTGGCAAAAAAAAAAATTGTGCAATTATTCTCAAAACCCGTGATGTACTGTTCTCTTTAAAATTGGGGGAAAAATGCACAAAGTTCAGGACCTACAGTGGATAACAGTATTTCATACAGTGTCAGAAACCACATGAGCAAGTGTACAAAGCTACACAGTATAAAACTACACAGGCGAACTTCAGACAAAACATGTCTTAGTTGATCAAATACTTTTGGGGAAGGGGGAGTTGGATAAAATTTATTATTTGCCACCACTGAGTACTGAATTTAAAATACAAGAAGTTTCCACTGAGCAGTTTTACACAATTGGTTGTGTTGACTCCTCCTATTCAGGCATACATGGTCTGAATGTGGGCTGTTTCTTCGTACTGTAAAATCATGTATGTTTTAATACTTTATTAACTGATTTGTGGTCGCACTGTTTTTTTTTTTTGTTTTTTTTAATCCCACCGCTACAGGTTACCTCGCTATGCGTGTCAGTTCATTGAGATGTGTCTGATGGTGACGGCAGATCACGGCCCTGCAGTGTCAGGAGCCCACAACACCATTGTGTGTGCACGTGCAGGAAAAGACCTCGTCTCCAGCCTCACCTCTGGCCTGCTTACCATTGTAAGACCTGACTCATTATTGCACATATATAACTGTGTTCGTCTTACTGCAGATGTAACTGCTACAACTCTGCACAATAAGACTGAAGTAAACAGTCACTGTGGGTTACAGAAGCCAATTTCATGCAGTGTTATTTCATGCAGGAAGTAAACAGTCAGTCACTGCTACCTAGATTTAAAATGTTTGATATTTACAGCAAGTAATTGGATGTTTGTCAGTGTAATGTTTACTGATTATAAATAATTTTTCTTCAATTAACCACTTCTTTTCATATTCAGCAGTAATATATTGATGTATGGATTTGATCCTTTCTGCAATTTATTCTGTAATTAATTAGATATTGTAAAAAGAATAATGATGTCAAAGTTAACATGATACACTTTTAATAACACAAAAATTAAAGCATTTTACTATTGATCTTTTGAATCATTCTTAGTGGTGCAGGCTGAGGCCCAGCTGTATGTTGCTGTGGTAAATTCTGCAGTTGTCTCCTTCAAATATAGGTTTTAAGTATGGACAAAAGAATTAGGACACACCTTTTAATCACTGAATTCAGTTGTTTCATTCAGTCTCATAGCCACAAGTGTATAAAATCAAGCACCTAGCCATTCAGTCTGTCTTTACAAACATTTTTGAAAGAATGGGTCGTTCTAAAGAGCTCACTGAATTCGAGCTTGGTGCTGTAATAGGATGCAGCTGTTGCAACAAGTCAGTTTGCGAAATTTCGTCCCTGCTAGATGTTCCACAATCAGCTGTGAATGGGATTATTGAAAAGTAGAAGTGTTTAGGAACCACAGCAAGAGTGCTGAGGTGCATGGTGCATAAAGTTCGCCAACGCTCCGCTGACTCTATAACTGCAGAGTTCCAAATCTCCTCTGGCATTGACATCAGCACAAAAGCTGTGCACCAGAAGCTTCATGGCATGGGTTTCCATGGCCGAGCAGCTGCATGCAAGCCTTACATCACCAAGCACAAAGCCAAGCGTCCGATGGAGTGGTGTTAAGCACCACCACTGGACTCTGGAGCAGTGGAAACATATTCTGCTCCATATTAATGCCTATAGATTTGAGTAAGTTGTCATAAAAGCTCCTGTAGGTGTATTGAGTAGCTTGTAAAGTAATACTTTCAGCACCTTTAGCAGACAACGCTACCTACCCTTAAACCTAGTGACCTACCCACAAAATAAAGCAAGTAATTGCAGTTAATTATTTTAATATTTTTTTAAATACATCTTCATGGTAGAAAGTTTGCAAGTTGAATATATTTGTCTTGATACATGCTTGAATATGAATGTTGAGGGCATGTTTTGCAGGGGGACCGATTCGGTGGAGCTTTGGATGCAGCTGCTAAGCAGTTCAGTAAAGCCTTTGACAGCGGCATGCTGCCCATGGAGTTTGTAAACAAGATGAAGAAAGATGGCAAACTCATCATGGGCATCGGACACAGAGTGAAATCAGTAAGTTGATGTGCACACTCACATACAAATGGGCTTTCATGCAGTGAAATTGAACATGACCTCTTGCAATGGAAAAAAAAACGTCCTGTTAAACTAGACTATGCATAAGCTTTAGTGATCAGTGGCCAAAAAACAAAAGTTGACGATGGGTTACCAGCAGCTGTATGTGGCCTCCAAAAACAACAATAATATAAAAAATACATAAATACATGTACTCAGCATTCAGCAACAGTATGAACTGAAGACCATCTGAAATCGCCTAAAAGCTACTTTCTTGTTTATTTATGTACTGTGACCTTTCAACATCAAATTGTAACAAGCTGGCCAGTCTTGGTAAACTAAACTTAAACTAAACCATATCTTGTTGGCAAACAAGCCAAATCTCTCTTCTTTTGAGTTAACGTGCTCGACTTTGTGCACCTAGCACACTTCTGACAAAACAAAATTGAAGAGTGTTTTGAAAAATGTATGTCAGCTCATGATAGCATTTTGCTGGCTAACTTGCTTCACTTGTGCTATTGATTGTATTCCGGATATTAAAAGAGCATGCATGTGAGAGATTTGGAGGCAGTTTTTAGAGGAGGTGTACCCTTATTTAGGGGTTTTCAGCACCAAAAGCTGAAGAGGTTGTCCAGACGTGTACCCTTGTTATGAGGTCATGTCTGACCCTGCAAGACTAGAGACATACAAACGCGTCAATGACACAAAAGTGTTTAAAGCTCCCAGTTTATTAGAGCTCTCTCTTGCATATGAATACATGATGACACTGATAAACACATTAGTTTGCTCGATTTGTTAATGTTTTATATTTCTAACTGTTTTTCAGATCAATAACCCTGACATGAGGGTGCAGATCCTGAAGGACTTCGTGAAACAGCACTTTCCTGCTACACAGCTGCTGGATTATGCCCTCGATGTGGAGAAAATCACCACCTCAAAGGTTTGTTTGTATGTGTATGGGTACTTTGTACACTACCGTTCAAAGGTTTATTCATTTGATTGTTACTTAATTCCATAGTATCTTGCACAGGGTAGTTTGAAATACTATAAGCTAGACACCAGAAGATATTTCAAGACGTTATTTAATATTTTAAGTTTTAGAAACACAAAGAACAGATAAAATGCTGAATAAAATATTGTAATTATCTACTTGTGGTCATTTTTGGTAAGTAATTCATTGATGAGCCTTAGGATTTGATCACCATTTTTCAAATACCAGGTATAATGTTATGGATGTTAATTTCATTATATCTTAATTCTGGATTTTAATACTATTTCAGAACAAGTCTGGATGTTGTACAGCTTTCTCACTCATATGGAATTGTCTACAGCTTTGTTCATCATTCTGCACGCATTTAACATTTCTCCATTTTTTACAGATTAAATGGGCCAAACAGGCATTTTAAATATTTCTATTTTAACATGAATCCGGTAAAGTGCCATATCAAAAGTATGATGCAACTACCGGTTTAGCACAATAAATCATGCATAATTATGCTATGACATTTCAGTACCACAGCATTCAGATGCAGCGTGGGTGCACTTACCTGCCTCAAAGTTATTTACACAATAAAATTGTAGCACAGATCAGTCAATATAAAAATAATAAATTGACAGATTGCTAGTTTATGTTTAGTTCAAAAATCCAGTGATTCCAATCTTGGTTGATTACATTGGGCTTCCCAAATATGATTGTCTTTTACACTTCAAAACTTAAACCAAATTACTTTTTCCTTTTAGATGGCTGTATTTTACCTTGTTGTTGTCACAAATGTAGCAATATAAATATGTAAGTGTATTGTCTTCTTTACAGTCCCAACAATGAAAATATTAATATTTTGCCTTGTCTTTAACTCTCTCCTTTACAGAAGCCCAACCTGATCCTAAACGTAGATGGTTTGATTGGCGTAGCTTTTGTGGATCTACTAAGAACGTGTGGAGGATTCACTCGGTAAAGCACATGTAGTCCATGTAATTTCAGCCCAAAACATACTGTATGTTACACAAACCTCAATTTGAAAAAAGTTGAAACAGTATGTGAAATGGGGTCCCCGGGAATGAGCTGGAAGAAGTTGCGGGGGACAGGGTCATCTGGGATTCTCTGCTCTCCCAACTGCTACCGCGACCCTATCTGGACTAAGCAGTTAACGACGACGATGATGATGATGAGTATGTGAAATGCAAATAAACACAGAAAGCAATCATTTGTAAATCTGCTTTGACCTGTATTCAAAGACCATATATTTAATGTTTTGTTTCATCAACCTCATTGATTCAGGAAATATATACGCTCAGTCTGAAATTGATGCCTGCAACGTGCTCCAAAAACATTGAGACCAGGAACTTTGATGTGAAATGTTCATAAAATATTTTAAACAAGTGATGCAATCGTGTTTGGGTACAAAAGGAGCGTCCAAAAACAGCCAACTGAAGATTCCTATAACAGGAGAATGGCTTTCTACAGTGGATTAGTTTTTATCTTCAGTCACCAGATGCTTATTATGTGTTGTTTAAAAGAATACAAGGAAAAGTTAATATGTAAACACCAAATATCATGTTTTTGTACCGTTTTCTATTAAATACAGGTGAAATAGAACTGCTCATCACGGCTTTCTGTTTTTACTGGCATTTTACATACTTTTGGGTCCCAACTTTTTTGAAATTGAAGTTTCATCATTTAGTATTTTCATATAAGAACATTTTGGAGAGCTTTGCTTGTGTTTTGTTAACGGGCTCTTTGTGTGTTGGTTGCAGAGATGAAGCAGACGAGTTTGTGGAAATTGGAGCCCTTAACGGGATCTTTGTTCTAGGACGCAGCATGGGCTTTATCGGTAACTTATCCCTCTTCATATATGCCCTTTTGCCAGTGTTGTTCTTTCGCTCTCTCTGCCAAATGAACAACCGCTGGTTTAACCAGGTCTGATCAATCATGACTCTGCAGCAAGGAAGATTTATTTATTTATTTATTTATTTATTTATTTAATATTCCCTTCATACCAGGTCACTACCTGGACCAGAAGCGGCTGAAACAAGGCCTCTACCGCCACCCATGGGACGACATCTCCTACGTTCTTCCTGAGCACATGTCCATGTGACCTCCTCGCTAGGGAAACGACCCTGTACGGACGGAGACTGGCCATCCTTGCAGCAACTTACTTCTTTTCCTGCTCTTTCTGTCTTCTGCACAACAAAACTAACCTGTTTTTGGAAAACCTGGATTGGAAACTGTGGGTGGAGGGTCTAAGGAACATGTAGAAAGGGAGAAGCTGTTATTATTATTATTATTATTATTATTATTATTATGAGTAAAAAAACAAATAAAATAAAAATAAGAAACCTTTTTATTTAATTTCTGAACTGTGGAAGGGATCTGCAGCACCTCTATGGATTCAGTTACAATGAAGTTACAAGACACTTACCTATTTTTATTCATCAAGTCAGTCGTATTAGGTGCAGGAAGGGCGTTAAAGTACAAATCATCATAACCCACCGTAGAGGTACTGAAAGAAGGATTTTGATTGCCAAGCTAATGTTATAGCAGCACAATGACAAACATTTTCTTTTGACTAATGTCTTTCAGTTAACACTAAGATACACCTGCGATTTGCTTAAAGAAATAAAGCTAGTGATGTAGGAGGATTGTTACATAGAAGGTACTATGGAATCAGCAAGGTTATTTGGGACTCAAGGCCTATGGCTTGCTGCGTCTGCTTATGTGACCTTTTTAAAAAAAACTCAGCTTAAGTAGTTGTCGATTTAACTCAATGATGCTCCAAACAGTCGTATTATACCATTTATACTTCCACTTTGCTGCTCTGTTTCAGAACTGGGAGCTGCTTTGATTCAAACCAGGCCAATTGAGCGTTTCTTTAGCAGGTCTTAATCCGTTGCACTTCTGTAACGTTAAATGATAAGGATGACTGAGAGTTAGGGTGACATCCAGAAGCCTACGAAATTGGGATAAACACAATTGAGCAAAAAAAAGTACACACACTGGTAAAATCCTGGATTGCTGTGACATGAACACGAGGGCGTTCGCTTGAACAGTACGTTGCACTTTAAATACCGCAAAATACTGTTACATGGAAAAGAGGCTTTACATGAAGGGTTGACAGCTTTACAGTACTGACCCTGTTTATCTGAACGCGATGGGGGACGGTGAAAGGTGTCATAATTCACCTGAGAAGCAAACGCCTTTTGACGTGCATGACTGTCTCTGCCGCTCGTGGCTGCGTACCTCTCAGCTCGCTGAGATCTTTGTCCTTTCCTTTGGAACATCACTCCTTTTTTATGAGTCAAATCTTACTTTTGGGGAGACTGGCATTCTCCAGACTTTGAGTCTGTTTTTACGTTCGACTCAGTTATTTAAATGTGAAAATAAGTAAATGCTTTTGCTATGTTCTTTTGTTTTTAATATATGCCCAGAAACTAATACTGTAGAATAAAATAAAGATCTTTCTTGGTTAACTCTCTTGTTTGACACAGTGTTTGTGTTCATTGCTCAGCTGAAATTATCTGTCAGACTTACGCTTTCACTGATCTGTGAATAATGATCAATATTGTATGTGTTTTTGGCATTGTTGATGAAATTGAATGAAAGTATTGAATACAGCTTAGGGTTCCTTTTAACCCTTTAAACTCTAAGGGCACGCATTGATCCACACTTCAGTTCCTCACTTTATTAACTACAAAACATACACATTAATTTCATAGTAGTTACTGAAGTCTTAATATCTAAAATAAATAGTAAAAATATCAGATAAGAATGAAGTACATTAAAATAAATAATGCATTCATTTAATTGATTTGAATGCTTGCATAATTTCCACATGAATAAAATATATTACATTAACATAATTATTCCCAAAAGTAGGCTAAATGGGAAAATTGTATGGTGTATACATTTTGAATTGGATAAATGTCTATGCATTGCTGTGCTTTTTAAAGGTCTATAATCAAAGTGTTTGCACTGATTGGACTCCAGATGTCGGTACTGGTGTGGTATCAATGCTGATCTGATATTAAATAGGGCAAAAAGAAAATATATTCCAGTCCCCTATAAAATCTTTCCTGAAATACTACTCACTCTGCAAGGTATGTAGTTTTTCCTGTGGGGCTAATGATAGCCTACTTTTAGATGCTCATATTATGTGTAGTTTTTAAAGAAGAAATATCAGATTAGTATTGGTTGATACCCAAGGTTTCAATATCAATATATGGAAAAAAACAAATAATATTGTGTCAACTCTATATAAATTTGAATACTAAAATTAGGGGAACAAGTGGGGAGATGACCTAAAGCCTAGAAGTAACAACATGTAAATTTAATATAAATATATAAAGTGATGTAGTACAGTACTGTATTTTATTCTAGTTGTAATTGAATATGCTATTTAGTATTTGTGGTGCATATTGCTGCTGTCAGAACAAAACCTTGTATCTCCAAAATGGCCATTTTACAGGAGAAGGAAAAAACATACTTTATTTTTAATGTATTTTAATGTATATTTTTACGTCAATGGAATTTCCAAGTAATTTTGAGCTGTTTCTTTTGGTCCATTCATCATGAAATTTACATACAATGTAAAGGACAACAGGCATTTTCAATTTATGTTAAAAATGGAGATACAAGGTTTTGTTCTGACAACAGCGATACAATATGAATATATTTGTGACATTAACCCTACACTACAGCTACTGATGTGCCAATCACATCAGGACAAACCTCTGAATTTATTTATGGATAGCTAACATTACTTTCATCACTGCCTTTTAAATCATATATCAAAATATAGCTGATTGGTGTTTCTACTAACATTTTCAAGAAGTTTCATTAAAACATTATATTGTATATATTAAGGGAGGCACAGAAGAATCAAAATGTTATCCCTCAACAGGCTAACATTCAGTGCTCATGGCAAAATGGATGAATGTTGGTCAAGAAGGCAAACTTGGTACATTTTTGCTCTCAATTAAAAAACCATGTGAATGCATAAAGAGTTATTCTCTATAACATTATTATTTTATTATTATTATTATTATTATTATTATAGTATTTTTATATGTGGCACTTCATGTTCTATTTTGTTCCAATTATTAAATCTCAGAAAAACCAGAATATCATGAAGCATGGCAATGTTGTCTGAACAAAACCATTTCTCCAAAATGAGAACTTTACAGGAGAAGGAGAAATATACTCTGCTTTTACTGTAAGTCAATGGAACCAGACTTTTTTTTTCAAGTGATTTTGGGCCATTTTTGGTCCATTCATCATGAAATTTACACACAACGTAAAGGACAACAGGTATTTTCCAATTATGTCAAAAACTGAAAAACGACAAAAATGGAGATTTGGAGGTTTTGTTCCGACAGCAGCGATATTATGTATTGTGTCTTGAAGTATCATGATACAGCATTTCTGCCATTTTGCCCACCCCTACTTTCTATACGGAACCTTTTTTGAGAATGACAATATCGATGTCTCCCCTTTTAAAATTTAATTAAAACTACTGCGACAAAGACGATATTCAGACTGCGCCGGACAAAAAGTACTCAGTGGATTTTTAGATATTTAGAAGTGCTCCTCCCATAAAATAATCAGCCTTTTACTTGCTACAAGGCCCCATACTTTCTGAGGGTGGGGTGCTTGGACCCCGCAGATTGCAGCTCGATAAGCCTCGCCCGCGCTTCTGCGCCTGCGCCGTTCCGTCTCGTCCCGTGTTTATGTTGGGGTGTGTGTAGTGTGTGTGGTGTATGTTGGTGTGTGTGTGTCTCAGTCTCCTCTACCGGACGGGTTTACTGCGTTTTTTGCGATTCCGATCCGCTGAAGCCCGCATGGCCGCGGCAGCGCCCAACCCGGAGGAGTCGAACCGGAGCGGGACCGCAGGCGGGGTCGGCGGAGGAGGTTCCAGCTCGGCCACGGCGGCCGCGGCGGCGCTGTCTGGAGATGGAGACTCGGAGGAGGCCGAGGAGTTCTCCTCCGCCACCCACTGCTCAGAGCTCTCCCGCCGGCAGAACGAGCAGAGGAAACTCGGCCTCTTCTGCGACGTGACGCTGGTGTTCAGCGGCGGCGGAGGAGGTAAGCTTTCAGAGTTAGCCCGCTGTTTGTCAACAACCAGAAAAACTGGCCTTTTATTGATATAAAAACATCTGTAGTACCACTACTGGATTTCTGTAGTGCTGTGTAATAATACTTATATGGTCTCGTTAATATTGTATGAGGCTGAAGTTGGCTTCTTATTCGAATTTTCCGTTCCACCTTAAATGGTGCAGCAGTTACATTCTGGCGCCTGAGGCGCCAGAATGTAACTGCTGCACCATTTAAGGTGGAACGGGAAATTCTACCAAGAAGCTAACTTAAGCTTCGTAACTTAAGTAGCTGAATTTATTTAAATATTCTCATATGACTCCTGTGCAGATCCCTGCAGCACTGCTTTAGGTATTTCTCCTAGAAGGTGGAGGTTTATAGAGGAATAGCAAGAGTTAAAACCGACAAAAATGGACTCCTGGGCGCCAGTGAGTTAGCAATGTGGCTAGCAGTTAAAACAGGAACCTTATTAAATATCATAGCTAACCTGGCGAACAGTCATCTGGGCTCTGTCGTGATTGCTCTGCACTAACCTGGAAAATGCAGAAATCTGTAATGTAGCCACGGAAGTTCATTCCTCTCAGGTAGAGAACTAATCTTTTTTTATTCCCTCTCCTCTGTTTTTGACAGCAGTATGTCAAAATTTTGACTTATTATCCCGATATAATTAGCTGGTACCTAGAAATACTCACCTGTCTGAGATAATGTCTTCCTCGAAATATTGACTTGGTAACTCGAATTGACTTATTATCTCGAAAATGGCTTATTTACTTGAAATATTGACGTCTTATCTTGAAATGCCCTATGCTGTCAAAACGTATCTCAAAATAACGACTTGTATTGGGCAAATATCGACTTAATATTATCAACTTAACCTATTAACTTTGTATATTGAAATAAATGCTTACTTTCTCGAAATATTGACTTAATATTGATTTTTTTTTTAAAAACATTGACTTAGTATTTCCAATCTGCTCAGAACGTTGACTTCATAACTCTAAATAATGACCTAGTTTCTCGAAATATTATTTTGAGTTATTATTTAATAACACAAAATAATTCATGTTTCTTGAAACAATTACTTTCTTAAAATATTGACTTAATATCTTAAGAAGACTTTTCTTGAAACATTGACTTAGTGTTTTGTAATAATGTCTTGTTTTCTCAGTATGTTGACTTCAAACCTCAAAATAGTTTTCTCGAAATATTGACTTAGTATATAAAAAAATTACTTATTTTCTCATGTCAAAAGAATAAGTCATTTTTATTATTTCTGAATAATAAGCCATTATTTTGGGGCATCATTATTATGAGATACTAGTAAACATTTTGAGATACAAAGTCAACATTTTGACACACTGCTGCCAGAAACAGACAAGAAGAAAAGAAATCGTAGACAATTACTTTTTCTCCTCTACCTGGTGGGCATGGACTTTCATAGTAATCAGATTCACTGCTGAATAATGGCCTAACTGCAAACCACATCAGTGATCATATTTATAAATAATCATAAATAAATTCATTTTTTATCTGCCCTTACAAAAAAGACTATGAGATTGCTGTAAAATGATGGGACACTTTTAGAACACTCTTTTATAACCTATAGTAAAAACACGTCTGTATATATTGCTTTACCGTATTATTGTGATCTACAACCCTGTTTCCAAAAAGGTTGGGATGCTGTGCAGAATGTAAATAAAAACAGAATGCAAAGACGTGCAAATCATTTAAACCCTATATTTAATTGAAAATAGTACAAAGACAACATATCAAATGTTGAAACTGAGAAATGTTATTGGTTTTGAAAAATTTCTGGACATTTGGAATTTAATGCTAGTAACACGTTTCATTAAAATGTTGGGACAGGGGCAACAAAGACAGCTAAACTTATGTAATGCTGAGAAAAAATGCCTGGTGGAACATCTTACAACTGATTAGGTTATTTG
Organism: Colossoma macropomum; assembly: GCF_904425465.1. Lineage (NCBI taxonomy): Eukaryota > Metazoa > Chordata > Actinopteri > Characiformes > Serrasalmidae > Colossoma > Colossoma macropomum. The sequence goes on from NW_023494790.1 coordinate 12,380,680, forward strand.
GCAACAGGTCAGTAACATGACAGGGTATAAAACAAGCATCCCAGAGGAGTTCGTCACTCTGTGAAATATGCAGCAATTTAAGAATAACGTTTCTCAACGTAAAATAGCAAAGAGTGTGGGGATATTTCATCGTCTACAGTACATAACATCATTAAAGGATTCAGAGAATCCGGAGAATTCAAGGCCTCAGGGCTACTTGGCCCGCTCCCCAAACAACTATGGTCCCTGTGACTCAGTCTGTAAGTGCCTTGTGCTCATAACTAACTGGATGGGACAAAAATTCCTGCAGTTGAATAGAGATAAAACAAAGATTATTTTATTCAGGAATAGCAATGAGAAGCAAAGCCTAGCTGCCTGTCTGGATTCAAGAGCCCTAAAATCTAAAGAACTAGTACGTAACCTACTAACGGACTCTAATCTTAGTTTAAGCAGTCGTGTCAAAGCAGTTTAAGAACATCAACAAGATCAGAGATTTTCTGACTAAAGCCGACCCGGAGAAACTCATCCATGCCTTTATTTCTATCAGGATTATTGATTACTGTTATAGTCATCCAACTGTGCTCCCCAGTAAGACAGTCAACTAGCCTTAGATGATTCAAAATGCAGCTGCCAGAGTCTTACTAGGAGTAAAAGAAGGGAACACATCACACTGTTCTTAAATCCTTACACTGGCTATCAGTCTGTTACAGAATAGACTTTAAGATACTATTACTGGTCTATAAATCACTCAATGGTGCAGGACCAGCATATTTATTTCATATGTTGCAGAGATACGAGCAGAGCAGAACTCTCAGATCATTAGGAACTGGTCAGTTAGTCCTGCCGAAGGTAAAGACTAAACATGGAGAAGCAGCGTTTACTATGCTGCTCTTAAATGGACCCAGTTGACAGAGAGCATTAGAAGAGACCCGACACTGGACACTTAAGTCTGGGCTTAAAACGTTCCTATTTGAGCAGCTTTCAGCTCAGTTTAAACACTGTAGGCTCTTCTAGTCCTAGCCTGTAACAGCACTTTATTATCTTAATTAAATTGTAAATGTATTGATTCATTTTAAATCTGTTGTTTTAATCATGTCTTTAATTTCTATTTTCCTTTACTTTTTTATTTTGCTTTGCTTTTTTAAATGACTTCGTATTTATCACCTGTAAAGGACTTTGAATGACAGCAGTGTATGAAAGGTGCCATAAATAAACTTGCCTTGCCAAAAACTAATATTGACGGGCCGTGATCTTCAGGCCCTCAGGTGGCACTACATTAAAAACAGACACGGCTCTGTGGTGGAATCACTGTATGGGTTCAGGAACACCTCCCAAAACCACTGTCTGTAAACACAGTTCGTCGCTGCATCCACAAATGCAAGTTAAAACTCTACCATGTAAAGATGAAACCATATATAAACAGGATCTGACGAATCAAAATTATATATTCTTTTTGGAAATCATGGACGTCATGTCCTGCGGGCTAAAGAGGAGAGGGACCGTCCGACTTATCAGCGCACAGTTCAAAAGCCAGCATCAGTGATGGTATAGGGGTGCATTAGTGCACATGGCATGGGTGACCTGCACATCTTTGAAGGCAACATTAATGCTGAATGTAGTAGTTTTAAAAGCAACATATGCTGCCATCCAAATGACGTCTTTTTCAGGGAAGGACTTGCTTATTTCAGCAAGACAATACCAAACCACATTCTGCATGTGTTAAAACAGCATTCCTCTGTAGAAAAAGAGTCCGGGTCCCAAACTGGCCTGTCTACATTCCAGACCTGTCACTAATTGAAAACATGTGGCTCATTATAAAACCAAAAATATGGCAATGGAGACCCCAAACTGTTGAGCAGCTGAAATTCTTTATAAAGCAAGAATGGGAAAACATTTCACGTTCAAAACTACAGCAATTGGTCTCCCCAATTCCCAAACACTTACAGAGTGTTGTTAAAAGAACAGGTAATGCAACACAGTGGTAAACATGCCCCTGTCACTTTTTTTGAAACATTTGCTGACATCAGATTCAAAAATGGCACATATTTTTCAACAAACAATAAAATGTAACAGTTTCAACATTTGATATATTGTCTTTATCAATTAAATACAGTGTTTAAATGATTTGCACATCATTTGCATTCAAAATTTACATTTTGTACAGAGTTTTATAGTACTTCATAGTACTAAACTACAGTAATTGTCTGAATTTACTATTTACTACTTTTCAACTTCCCACAGACCTCGTCTCAGGTGGAGGAGGAGGTAGTAGTGCTGTGCCCCATCACAGCTTTGAGCTGTGTGCCCACCGGTCTGTCCTGGCAGCAGCCACCGACTACTTCACCCCGCTGCTGGGTGGCCAGTTCTCCGAATCAGTGTCCCGCCGGGTGGAGATGAAAGAGTGGAGCAGTGAGGCAGGGACCTGAGAGGGACACGGTGGAAAGTGTAGTGCAGTTCATGTACACCGGAGAGATCAGAGTCAGCACGGCCAACGTGCACGAAGTGCTGGAGCTAGCAGACAGGTAAACGAATGGGGTTGGCTTCTTATTGCAATTTTCCCTTCCACCTTAAATGTTGCAACAGTTACATTTTGGCATCTGTCTGCACAGCTAACCAACTCAGCACAGTGACTTTGCATGTTTTGTGTGTTTATTTATGCACATATAACAATCAGGCTAGTTGGACAGTGACTTGTGCCATTTTTTTCATTTATATGTCTTTATTTGGGCATCCCTGGTCAAATTACACACATTTTAATGCACAATTACTGTTTATTTGCTGAACACTGGGGGAAAAAAACATGTAGCCTGTGCAAAAGTTACAGAAATATTTTATATGTTTTATTCTGTTCCAATTTTTAAACTCAGCAAATACATAGAAATTGTGTGCTAAAATGCTTAAAATGTTTAGGTTCCCCTGTAGAGAATGTTGACTTATTTTCACTTTGAAAATCAACAAAACATGAGTTGACCAGATTTGACCAGGAGTATTCAAACTTTTGCATGTGTCTACATGTATGTGTTAGTATGTTCAGTGTGCAGAATGAGGAAGAGAAACCTCTGGTATTATGATAGGTGGTATGTTATGATAGATGTTTAGTTTTATTGTTTTTGTTTATATCAGGTTCCTGCTGGTGCAGCTGAAGGAATTCTGCGGTGAGTTCCTGAAAAGAAAGCTGAGCCTGGCCAACTGCGTGGCTGTCCACAGCCTGGCACACATGTACACTCTAGACCAGCTAGCCTTGCGGGCTGCCGACATGATCCGTCGCAACTTCCACAAGGTCATCCAGGACGAGGAGTTTTACACTTTGCCGTTCCACCTGGTCCGGGACTGGCTGTCGGACGCCGAGATCACAGTGGACTCGGAGGAGGTTCTGTTTGACGCCGTGGTGAAGTGGGTGCAGAAGAACGCAGAAGAGCGGGAGAAGTACTTTGAGGAGCTTTTCCGCCTCCTGAGGCTGCCACAGATAAAGCCTACTTACTTGACGAGGGTAGTGAAGAACGAGCCACTGGTGGCACAGAACCCCGCCTGCCTTCAGCTAGTGTCTGATGCAGTGGAAGGCCATGCCATCCGCTTTGAGAACCTCAAGTCAGCTGATACAGAATTCTGGGCATCCTACATGGCTGCCTTCCAGCCCAGGTTTGGCCAGAACATGGATGTCATCATGGTTGTTGGTGGCGTGTCCGAAGGAGGTGACTACCTGAGTGAGTGTGTGGGCTACTTTGTGTACGAGGATCGTTGGGTCAATCTTCCGCATATTCACAATCACCTGGATGGTCATGCTATTGCAGCCACCGATTCACACGTATACGTGGCAGGTTCCATGGAACCAGGATTTGCCAAGACGGTGGAGCGGTACAATCCAAACCGTAATACCTGGGAGCAAGTGAGCAACCTCACCACACGCAAGCACTCCTTTGGGCTTACTTGCATCAAGAACATCCTCTACAGCATCGGCGGCCATGGCAACTTCAGTCCCGGGTTCAAGGATGTGAGTGTATATGAGCCAGAGCAGGACAAGTGGCATAACCTGGAGTCTGCACCCAAGATCCTGAGGGATGTCAAAGCAATCAGTGTGGAAGACCGCTACGTTTATGTAACTGCACGGACCCCTGTGGACACGGACAATGACGACGGCCTGAAGACGGTTACCACGCGTTACGACACCGACAGCCGGCAGTGGCAGGAAGTCGACTCCCTCCCTCTAATCGACAACTACTGCCTCTTCCAGATGGCCGTCGCTTCCACCAACTTCTACCACACGGCCTCCTGCTGCCCCAGGAGCTACGCCAACATCCGTGACGAAGTGGCCCGACAGAAGATTAGCGCCAGAATCTCTGACGATATCCTCGAGAGCCTTCCGCCAGAGGTGACTAGCATCGAGGGGGCTGCGATCTGTTATCTCGGCGATGATGTGTTTGTGATTGGTGGCTGGAAGAATAGTGACGACGTGGATAAGCAGTACCGCAAAGAGGCTTACCGCTACTGTGCTGAGAGAAAGCGCTGGATGCTCCTGCCCCCCATGCCCCAGCCACGCTGCCGGGCAACTGCCTGCCATGTCCGCATTCCTTACCGCTTCCTGTATGGCTGCCAGCGCTACCCAATGCCCCAGAATCTGGCGCGACAGCGGGACCGCATGCAGCAAATGCAGCAGCTACACCGACGCACGCTAACCTTGCGCCGGCAGCTGCAGTCCCAGATCGAATGCTAACAATCCTCCAGGCCACCGAGGGGGTGATGCCAAACGAGCTCCCGGAGATGCCGAAAGCGCAATGACATTCCGCCACTGACATGGCCCCATAAGCTGTTCTTATTTCATTGTATATATGTTCTTTGTATGTTTTTTGGTCCAGTGTTTGCTTTAGAGGGCGGGAAGCGGCCAAGGATTGTAAAAGAGAGTATTTTGAATGTGTATATTGGAATCGTATCATAATGTACAGAAAGGAAGTTGTCACTGCATCTTCAAGTATATTGTTCAGTCGTACTTGTTTCCTTTCCTACTTGTGTTAACTGAAGCACTGCTTCATGGCCTTGCTTACATTTTGCCTTAATTTTGCTGCTGGCAGTCATGAGGCACTGCAAAATATCATTCCGTCTATGAACGTCTTTGAACGTGTCGTCCGGCACTGTGAAGGTGGCCTGTGAAAGCAGTCCATTTGGAAACAATTGGCTGTGTCTATCAGGTCTAACCTGGTCTTAATATGGTCCACCATGTGTTTGACAATGATGCATGGTTTTGGTACAATCTTGTTTCGAATTTGGTGGAGGGAATCTGGTTCCATGCACCACACAAAGAAAGAAGCGAATCTTTCAGAAGCTTTACCACATCTGGGATTATTTCCTGTGCTTTGAAACATTTTCCAGATTCCATTGACCTGCTATCTGTCCAGGTGATTTACTTTCCTTAAAATCGAGGCTTTTGCTGTCATCAGTCTACAGTTCAGTCAGTCGTGGCTTTGCTTGGTCAGTTTAGCGGAGCTGGGTGAATGTTCTTTTGCATGTTAAGTTTGATGATGCTACGTTACCAGTTTTGAAAAGTTGCTAGCTTTCTCCCTCTCTCCAGTGGTTGAGCTAGTATGCAAAAGGGGAGGCAATTAGCGATTAGCCGCACAAGAAAAGAATGCATGAAAAAAAGTTTTACTTGCATTATGAGTTGGTGTGGTTAGGTTGTTCTTTTTGCTATTGACACTTTCCTTTATGTAGCAGTGTCTTGCACTTGAATTGGCATCTCCTGCATTTTGGGGTGTTGTTGAGGTTTTGGTTGTTTGGGTTTCTCCTTGATCTGTGGGCTCTGCACTAGTGGGAACATCGCAAAGCACTTGTTTAGGGGGTCTTCCTCTTGTCTTTAAACTATTGTTCAGTGAATAATCCAATGTGCACAGTTTTTACCCAAATGTAGTTGATCAGCCAAGTAGGATCAAATATTAGTTTCACTTGAGTATTCGATAAAATTCGGAGCTCACCAACACTGCTGCCGTCGTTGTCGCTCTTGGGCTAATGTAGCTAACAAGTAATGAAAGTCTGTGAACCAATTCTACCCTTTTCAAAACTTATTTTAACAAGAATTCCACAGCTTTGCCTCACCATTTCCCCTCAGAGGAATCCCTGATGCCATCTTAACTGTCATACCATTACTTTCTCAGCTCAAGTGAGTTTTACAAAATGTTAGAGGAGTGAGGGATTGAACATAAGTGTTCCCGGGCAGCGTAACGTCCAGATATAATTGCGATCTGTCGCATTTTTCCTTTTCAGTTCTGCACAAATTGTAGATGACTAAGAATGAGGAATCACAATAAGTACTTTAAAATATCCAATATTTCAACTATGACATTCGATTTGTTTCGATATGTTCAAACTGGGATTATGTGCCAGCTATTGAACGTGGCTGACACGGCTTCATTTTTGAAGACTGCAAGCTAAAAGCTACACAACTGGTGACAAGAAAAAGAAAGACAATGCTTCATGGTTCAAGCTTATAACCAGACAAAGCAATTGTTCACAAAATGTAGGGCTGGTCCAAACAGAATTTTACAGGCTTTGAACACTCTTTGGTATTTCTGAAAAAGTATTCAAATAGTTGTTCTCAAAATAACCCTATTTAACAGTATTTATGTTTCATAACTAATCATAATTCTTAGCATGTTTGTTTTTGCAGTTCAAAATGTATCCAGTAGGTGGCAACAGTGCATTAACAGTCTTGCTGGTGCTGAGCTGCTCATGTACCATGTGATGCTGTGCTAGAATTCACTCATTGAAAGACAGCTTTTATGAGTCACCTCACTTGTATATTGTTTATGAGTTCTTTTTTGCTTTTTATCGAGTTATTTGGCTAGCTCGCCATTTTTATGATAGAAAGCTGCACTGAGGGCGGCACACAGGCCAAGCTGTGTTCGGTCATAGCCTCTCGTTCCATGGCGTCAGTGCCTGGAGCGGCTAGTTTGAGCAAACTGTGTAAATTTGATTGTTCACTGAACTTCCTTTAATCAGTAATAGTACAAGGACTTAAAGGGAAAAGTTGTTGTGTAATTGTTTTAGCAGCAGTTGGGGAAGCTGACACACTTTCTTTCTTCTTTCTTTCTTTTGTCTACCTCAAGGCACATGAAATAATATTTGGACGTTTTGCAGTCCTTTATCGAGCTCTACATGTTAGACCTTTTTAAAGCAGATATTGCCAACATTCTTAACTGTACAATCCTGATACTTCACTTCCTCAGTGATGGGTCATGTTTTCCCCCCATTACAAACCACATACAGATGTGTAACAAACATCATTCCGTGTCTGTTAGTCAGACGTCTTCAGACTGTGACAGCTTACTGAGCTTCATGTTAACCAGCTGAGAAAATACCTCATCCTGTTATTATCCTTTTCTGTAATATAACATGTCGTGTTTTACTTGATGATCCATTTATATTGTTTGTTTTCCCAGACCCAGATCACAGGGGAAGTCCACTGATTTTTAGAAATTTCTGAATGTTTCAGTTGTTGAGATGTAAATCTTTCAGAGTGGTTTGATGTGAAATGGTTCCTTGTAGAGAGAAATACAGACTCAGATTTCTTTACAGTGGTGTTGTGATGTTTACAGCACAAATATAGCCATTTATTTATTTTCCAAAATGACCAGTGAACTTACACATCTAAGTATTTATATGAAATGTTGAAAGTGGGGAGAAAAGTCTTTTTTTAGGCCTTACAACACTATAAAATACATTTTAGGCCAAAATCTTCTCTCAGAACAATCATAAAACAATGTCTCGGGCCTTGAGCTGCATATTCATAACCATATAGAGGTATTAACCTCTTCGGAAGTCTGGCACCAACACTGAACAATTCTGTCTCTGTACGTTTCTGTGGAACAGCGCATTTCACACCAAACCACTCTGAATGACTACATCTTAGCTATTTAATTACACAGAAATTTTTAACAATTGTGGAATTCTTCTGTAAGTCTAAGCCTGGTCTAACAGTGGGACCACATTTTAGTCCAGGATTAGGCTTAATCCATGTCTGGGGAATTTGACTGTATGTTTGTTACACAACACAAAGTCAAGATGAACCACAATCGTACATTCCACATTTCGCTCTTTGGCTGGTTTGTGTGAGCTTCTTCCTAAAGCCACTTAGTAGCTCTATTTACACTTTATTTCATTCCTACTTTGCTTTCGGTTTTATTTCAGACATTGTTTTTTTAAGTATGAATATCTTCAAAAGCACATACTACACATTTTGAGAACTTTATTTCTCTGACTTGTCATTTTCTTAGTATTTTATTTTTTATTCCCATAGAACTGCGTGTTGTTGTCTGGTTTTAATGTGTACGAGTCAATGGCTGTGACTTTGTGGAGCTTCTGAATGAACCTCAGTCTGACTTTAAAGAGCAGCTGAACTCCTCGACCTTCTGATGTTTGCCTGAAGAACTCATTCCGCCGTCAATCCGTGCAGAAGTCTTATATATACACTTATCTTTAACTGAACTGATGCTGTTATGCAGTGGTGTCATGTGACTACAGTTCATAGAAATAGAATTGTACATTCAGTGCTGCCACCTAGAGGTCTAGTCCCAGTCCTACATGGAGCCTTTCACAGTTCAGCTCCACCACCAAGCTTGTGGGGCAGATACTGGGCATATATTAGTCCGCTACGTCTAGTTTATGCTTTTGATTTACATGCTAGAAACTGGAATTTGTGTCCGTCTCCTGCTGAAGTGAGTGAGCCCAAAGATATTGAACTCCTTCATTCCTTCCTGTGAGGAAAATCGAGGTGTGTGTGAGTGTGTGAGTGGCTGAAAGTATCAGAGGTGTATAGATGTAAAGAGAAAGGGAATTGTCCCCCCCTCCCCACCCCTTTCTCCTTGCTTAAGCCCTTGTAAAGTAATTTAAAGTCTTTAAATGGCATATTATTATTATATATTTTGCTTTGCATGTATTATCAGGTTATGCACAGCAAGATGTGGATTGCGATGATTTGCAATAAAACACATTTCTTAAATTCAGTCACCACTCTGAGTCTTTATTTTGACTTATTTATCTCTGTCTGTTTATTTAGGGGAAATGCTGCAAATAAACCAGTGTACCATATTAGCCCACTTGCACTTTTAATCTGAAATATTTTTTTTTTAATTATTATTGTAGTAATTGCAGGAAATCTCCTCCAATAAATACAAATGTTCTATGTCTGTTACTGTGAGTTTTGAGCTAAAGTGTTTCTTTTAGTTTGAGATATTTATGTGAATCTGGAGGGACTGTCCAGAACACATGAAAGCATGAATGCTTTGCTTTCTGGAAAGAAACATTATTCAGAAGTCTGGGACAAAAGTGAATAATACTCACATACTATATATATGAATGAGTGAATTAATTTCCTATATGGGAGTGTTGTTTAAGATTTAGATCTGTTATTTCCTTTTTCAAAAGATAGCTTCTTTGAGGTAACAGCTGAAGTCAGAAGTCACATGACCAGTAGCAGTCTAGACAGTTTGACCTCTTAAGGAAACACAGTGTCATTGATGCAATGCAGTGCATCTTATGAATCAGGAAAAAAGATATTTGAGTACTATTTGCTGCCCTTTGTGGAGAATCTTCAGCCAGCTAAACTTGAGCTACAAGCCAGGTCCATGAGTTGCGTCACATCTAATATGGAACTCTTTAAAACTCATCAAAGTTGGTTGAAGCACATTACAGTTATATTTAACTGTCATCATCATCATCAGGAGTTACCAATTATCTTTTTATATTAGTAAATATCTAGATATTGGGCTAAATGGAACACTGTCATGGCTAAACTACAGACATGTTAATTCTAATTTGGGAAGATAAGTTTAATTATTGAAGTTATCAATGCTTATAAATATTATTTGGTATCTCATACAGGCAATCAATAAGATTTCTGCTTTTATTGTTTTATTTTTGTGTAATTACAGAAAAAGCTTAAATTCCTTATTTACACTGTAGGCCCTAATAAGCTTACTAACTTATATGGACACCTGGCCATCACGCCTATATAAGTTTGCTGGACAAACTCCAAAACCATGGGCGTTAATACAGAGTTGGCCCCCTTTTTGCAGGTCAGACACTGATGAATTATAAGATAATCACTTTTTTGTGTGTGATATTTAGGACCACCTTAATAATGATGGAGGGCTCTGGTGTGGCAGAAACATAAACCTGCTGTTACATTTGGACCAGTCATTAAAGATTACATGTCCATACATAGTGCAGTCATAAAAGATGTGAGGTGTGTCTGTTCTGAGCTGGTTTCAACCAGTATTTTATACTTGTTGCTGAAAGGTTTTCTTCTTGGAGTATCGGTACAAGACAAACAACAGTAAGGTTTAAACTCCTTTAAATCATACACGAGGTGCCTTAAAAATGGACCATACTGATTTTTTCCTCTCAAGTCTCTCTGCTCTGACTGTGTTCTTCTTATTGTTATTGTTGAAAAGAGAGAAATTAGCCATGGTCAGGGCGTGTAATTACACGTAGCATAGTTCTTGGCTGCAAAACAGAATATTATGAGAGATACACCGTATTAGTTTGGCTGCCTGGTATAACACTGTTTTAAAATAATTGCTGTGTTCTGTTTTGTGCAGGATAAGAACAACAGAAATGGCGTCCTCTTCCTCAGTAAGTCGCTGGGAGTTGCCCTCGATAGGCAACATTTTACTTTACATGGAATGTGTTTACATGGAGTTCATGCAAAGAATCAGTGAGTAGAGGGGTTCCCAGTTTTTTCAACCTCAAGACCCACTTACTTATCACTAGAAACCAGGAAGGCCCACAGAGGAAAAACCTTTTTTTTGTGTGTGTGTGCATTTGCATGTCTTTTTCCTCTCATATGGGGCGTGGCAGGCTAAAAATATAATAATAAATATATTATAAATGCAAACCCAGACTTACTTTGCTCTGCTTTAAGCTTTAGGTCAGTTGTAGCTGCTTTTCTCGCATCTCAGTCAGGAAACTTTTCCACAAAAGTAGAGTTTCTTGTGAAATGTCTCTCAACTTTCGACTTTTTACAAGGCTGAAGTCGCTTCTAATCCACGAGCTTTGTGTCCGAATGGTCCTGTTCCACCTTAAATGGTGCCTGAGGGGCCAGTATGTACTGCTGCACCGTTTAAGGTGAAATGGGAAAATTCGAAAGAGAAGCCACCGAATGAGAAGACTTCAGCTTTGTGACTTAGTATTTAACAGTTTCTGGTTGCAGATTAAAGGAATAAGGAAACCAACTCTCTTTGCCTTTTCGTCAACTACGAGCTAGGCAAGGTTGTTAGCGTTGCTGTGTGACCAGCAGTCAGTCTTCAGCGTTAAAGGTTGGTGAATTAGCAGTTATACATTAACTCCAGCGTTTAAGACCATTTATTGTGAAAACTGTGTTAGAACTGTGTGTTATAACGATCAGCAGAGCTTTCTTTTACTACAAAGGAGGATTATGCTATTTTACCTAAAAATCTAGTTCTGCTGTGGAGCCACAACAGGGCAGTAAAAGGGCCGTGTGCTGACGACCCCTGACTTAGCTAAAGCGGAAAAAAACTTTTTCGTAACTGTTTACTAACAGTACTGCGCAGAGCCAGGGTCACTGATGAGACTTTTGAGGCTAAAGTGTTGCTGAAGTTTACCAAAGGACTCTGAATGTCACATCTGTATATCTTGCTGTAATGTGATGCACAAAATTGTTTGGTTTTTTTGTTGATTTTTGTTAGGAAAAGCCTGGAATGATTGACTTTACCTTTACTTTGTCTAAATTTTTGTTGGATATCACGCCTTTGGTTGTGTAAGTTTGATTGTTGGTTACACTAAACTCACTTCTTGGTGATCTTTTTGTATATTTGCAGCTTTTCAGTGGCATAAAATGCAGTGTGTTGTTCACACTTTCAGTTGGGCTTGTTTGGTGTGGAGATATACAAACATTCTTACACTCTAAAAAGTGGTGCACTACTTTTCAAAAAGTAGCTAAAAAGTAGCCACTACTTTCTCTGGAAAAGTAGCTAAATTGTAGCTAGCTACACATTTTAGGAAAGTAACTACTAATTTTTCAGTAACTACCCCAACCCTGCTGACAACGAAAGCCCATGTGAACCAGGAAATCACTTCAGTGCAACAACCACAGCAGCTGTTTTTCACTGTTTTTATCTGGTTCCACAGACTTACAGAAGAGTGGTGTGTTTGCAGATGAGAGGACAAACTGCTGCAGTCACAAGACAGGTTCACTGGCCATGTTGGATAGCAGATAAAATGGTGATCTCTGTAGTGTATAAGGACGTCTGGTTCCTGGTACTACAATCGCAAACAATTTTGACTTGGTAAATTTCTCTAGAAAGGCCTACTTCGCACCAAACCACTCTGAATGATTTTGTTTACATGTAAATCAATTAAGTAATTTTGTAAAATCAGTAGAGTTCCCCTTTAAGGGCCCTCTAAGATGCAAATACATAAATAATACAAAATGTCCATGTATCTATTTCTTTTAATAAAGTACAGTTTGTATTTATATAAACAAATACAGTCCATATATGAAAACTAAGCTTTTTTAATTCACTGTTTCTGTGACAAAACAATAAAACAAGCCATTTCCATAGATGGGGCCTATAGCAGTTTAGCCCCACCCACTCATACTGAAGTTATAAGAAGTGCTTCAGCCCTGACAACTTCTTGAAGGAAGCGGCCAATCAGATCAGAGCTCATTTACATATACCTTGAAGGCACAGTATCAAAAGCAGCCTGTTTGATTTGGAGGGATAAAGAGGGGATGGGGAATGGCTGTGTAAAAATTAATTAGGATTGTTTTTGGCACACAAACATCATGAGTGGAGCTCGCGTGTTGCCACGAGGTGGCGCCATTCAGACAAAAACCCATCTCAAAACTCATTCAAACTCTGCAGTTCTGCTCACTCAACTCGCCTTTGTGTGCTTCTGTCTCTTTATCGTGGTGTGCTGCTACTACGTGCTGTCCTGGATCAAAATCTATGAGGCTGATGTCATATTAAAAAAAACATGGCCAATCAGATTTCAGCAGGTATTTGACAGCCTTAGAATTGGCCAATCACCACGAAACTTGGTATGTATCTCAGGTATGGACTCTCTACTGCCAGTTGAAGTATGACAGGTATCAACCACTAGGGGGCGATACTCATGTTTTAAAACACTAAAATAAAGTAAGTAAAAGAGTAAACGTTTTATATTGTCCAGATTATAAGAATAAAGTTGGCATCACATGATGCTCTCAAATGAACCTGACAACTTTGCAATCGGAAGTCATTAATTTATTATTACCGTTTTTCTACAAATGGACATTGTTTGAATGTGACCTATATTGAACTGGTCCTACATGTTAACTTCCTATTGGAATTTCTGTTCCACCTTAAATAGTGGCGCATTTACACGCTAGCGACCAAACAGGCATCTGAATGTAAGTGCTACATCATATAAGGTGGAACGGGAAATGGGAATGAAAAGCTAACTAAAAAGTGCCCCACTTAAGGTGGGGCCGCTGGTTTAGCCCCTAAATCACTACATATGCACACTCGGATGTAACGTTTATAGTTTGTCTAAATGTTCCACCATTTTTTAAATCTCGTGCCGCTGTCAGGCGTATCGTAGCAACGCTGACAGCTTCTCATTGGTCGAGAGTCACATTCTCTGATTGGGTCCTGAATATACCGTGACAGACAGGCGGAGGGAGAGCAGCGGGGTTTCCTTCTATCTCATACAAACCGCCCCGTCTTAACAGTCTGACCTGTAATATTTCTCTCCTGTAGATTTGCACTGTATTGATTCTCAAAACACAGAACAAAGCGAGTCCTGTATCAGTTCAATACGGAACACGTCTTTTAGTTTCTAACTAAGGGATGATTCCGTATTTTACGGGACGGTTGGCAACCCTGTCTGGCTATTAAACATAGCCAGCTATGCTAGCTAAAAGCTCACTGCTAACACTAATGCTGTCCACGAACAAGTTAGCCTTCACTGTTTTTACCAGCTGGATAATATAAAGCAGCTTTCTGTGTCACACATATGCCAGTGATTGCTTTTGCTAAGCGTTGGCCCTATCATCAGGAGATCGCGAGTTCGATCCCTGGTGATGCTACAGCCATCCGTAGCCGGGAGTCCGAGAGAGCACAATTGGCCTCGCTCTCTCTGGGTGGGTAGGACGGCCCCTCCCTCTCCCCCCCATCACTCAGCGCGATGCTAGTCAGCGCAGGCGTCTGTTAGCTGACGTACCAGATCTGGCGGTTGGCGCTTTCCTCCGAGCGCGTTCGGCTGTCCAGTGACGTTGCGTGAGCGGCAGTTCGAAAATAAGCCGTGGTTGGCTTCACAGGTCTCGGAGGAAGCCTGTGTTAGCCTTCACCCTCCTAGCGTTGATAGCATCGTGTGATTGGGGGAGTCCTAACTAGCGGGTGGAATTGGAGACGACTATATTTATTAACGTTCCTTTACATTTAGACTGGTAGCAGGTACTTCGTTCTAGGCTACAGACGCTAAACTGTTGGCAGTTTTGTCCACTTTAGCTTAGTAATGTTAGCTGGCTCAGTATGTCAACAATATTTATCAAATCCGCACTACATATAAAATTTCTACTTGATTTTTAAAATATGAACCTCGGCTCAAAGCGTCCGCCATCACAGCAGTAGCTAGACAGCTATTAGCACTGAGTGAAAAGTGCTAAATAAAGATGGTTATGGTTATTATTATTATAATTATTATTATTACTATTATTAATCAAACAGAGTGCACACATGGTGACGTGTGTATTTCTGAGTACAGTAGAAACAGAAACCACTCAAACACAACTCAATGGTTCTAGATACGTTTTTATTCGTTCATTTCAGGGAGAAATCTCATTCACTCACATTCATTCTTTCAGGGTCTTATTTCCTTCTCCACAGTCTTCTCCAGAAACTCTTCTTTCCTGAGCCCTTTTCCTCCTGCAGCTCCTTCTTTTCCTCCTCCCTCATCTGCTTTTTCAGCTCCTTATCCTTCTTTTTCTGCTCCTTCTTCCTTTCTTTCTCCTCTACTTTCCTTTCTTTCTCCCTTTCACGCTCCGAATTCCTCACCCTCTTCTCCTCCTCCTTCATCTGCTTTTTCAGCTCCTTATCCTTCTTTTTCTGCTCCTTCTTCCTTTCTTTCAGTTCTTTCTCATCTCCTCTCTTTTCTATTCTATCATCCCTTTCTCTCTCCACATCCCTCACATTCTGCCCCATCGAGGTCAAGGAGCTGCAGATTAACAGCATGAACTCTTTTGTTATCTTCATCATCTCCTCCTTTTCTGTTACCCACCTCTCTCGTTCCTCCTTCATCTCCATCTCCATCCTGGAGAGTCTCTCTTTCAGATGGAGGTTTTCACTCTCCACATCCCTCACCTGTTGCTCCATGATTGCCCTGTTGATGGACATTTCCTCCAGGTGTTTCTCTGATTTCCTCATTACCTCCTCCTTTTCTGCTTTCCACCTCTCTCGTTCCTCCAGCACCTCCATCTCCATCCTGGACAGTCTATCTTTCAGTTGACTGTTTTCTCTCTCCAGGTCCTGGTAGTTTGTCAGGAGGTCGTCTCCTGCTCCCAGTCCTGTCTCCTCGTGCTTCTTTCCCTGCGCTGCTGTCAGCTCCTCCAGCAGTACCAGCAGGTAGTGTTGCACAGTCATGTTCTGCTCTATCTCCACAATTTGATTGGTCTCGAGCTGCTCTCTCACTTGGCCCACTTCTTCCTGGACTTTCTCCAGTTTATCCAGGGCTTGACTGTACATATGAGCTGTGTTCTGTAGTGTATCACTAATAGCAGCTTTTAGGTCTTTTATAGAACTGTCCATTTTTCAGGACACTGCACTGAAAACCGTTTGATAAACTCCAACTGGTTCCAGTAAATCAATAAACAAATTGCTTTCAGTTCTCACAGAGATCTGAATACAAACCACACAGCGCACTGCTCAAGTGCAATAGTGGAAAGTGGAGGTGCTTCACCCCTATATATAGTTATGACGGAACGCGATGACGTCATCAACCCCATATATGGACGTCTGATTGTGACGTCATCAATAAATAACATGACTCGAAAAATTCCAGACGTCATTCCAGCCAGTACACTATGGGGTCCTGCTGTGGGCCCGTACCTGGAGTTAAATTTGTACCAACGGTTTTAAATTTTAAATTAATAAAACCTACTAGAAAAGCGTTCAGCTCGTAAATGTGAACACAAGGTCGCAAATTTAAATAATGCGAACGGAATAAAACTCAGTTTCTCGAAAAAGATCCGGTGCAGTTTCTCGGTCAAACGCTAGATGGCTTCCTGCACTAACAGCGCTAGGAGAGTTCCGTTCATTTAACTGATTCGGTTCTTAAGAACGACCTGTTCGGAGCAATGAATGGAACATGCGGTGATTCATTTTCATCCAAGGAGCCGAGTCTCTGTACTGTTTGCTGATACAGCCCCTGTCCACTTTATGAGAAACCCAAGCGTCCGCTCACTGCCTGCTGTACTGCAGTGGGGAACCTCCAGAGCTCTAGGTCTAATGATTTATGTGAAATAATAAAAATAAATCACCATTCTGTGACTTGTAGTTTATTTTTTATTCAATTTTACTCGTTGAGTTCAGATTGTGCACGTATTGTAGTATTGCTCGTGTTTTGTCGTTAAGTTTTGGTTGGAAACAAGAGGGCTAAAAGGAGAAAAACTGTCCAATGAGGATGTTTTTTCTCTGCGGTATCTGGGTAGAAACAGTAGGGGGCGTCGCTGGGCCAGATTTAGGGGGGTTAACTGCCTCTGCTGTGCCTACAGAGATTTTCTGACACCATAACAAACAGGAGACGACAGTCTGGCTGTTCAGTGCCAGAGCACTGAGAGAAAAGTCTAACGCCCGGATCAGCCAATCAGATCAGACCTCCTCAGTTGAACGCCAATCATATCAGACCTGGGGGAGGGACTCTGGCGCTACTCGCTCAGCAAAATCTCGACAGTCACAACCGCTGAAGTCCTGACAGGATTTTGGCTAAAAGCTCACAGAAATTCATAGTAGGCCTCTTTTAAAATATATAATACACAGAGTGAAGCGGTTAGTAGTTACAGAGTGAGGATACTTTTTAACCATTCTGTGATTTCTAATTCATTTTTATTCAGTTGAATCATCACACTTGTTGCATTCAGATCCTGCGAGTATTGTAGTAAAGCTCGTCTCATTGTTGAAGAGTAACTACACACCAAGACCTTTTTTCCATTAACTGAAATGCACTGCTCTGTAATAATAATAATATACCAGCCTTGCTTAAAATGTGAACACATCTTTCCAAACTGTAAAAATATTGTTTTTATCCTGGTCAGTTCCGCCTCTGCGGCGCCCCTCTGGTTCAACTCTGCTGGAACAACGGAAAGCAACAAGGTTCAGGAAATGTTAATGTTAAATGGCCATTGTTATTGAAAGTGTGAACCTTTTGTTCGTACAGCCTTTCTCTGACCTTTTCCCCGCTTTCTGTAGTTCCAGTGCTGCTTATTTCTTTTAAGTGAGTGCACGCCAAGGGTTCAGTTTATACAGGGGAACGTGTTGTGAATTTGAGTGGGAACTGAATCGGATGTAACACTGGTAAGTGCCATTAACAGCTTGCTCGTAAGGATTTAGGGCTACTGCAGCAAACCCTAGCTGACCAGTGATGCAGTCTGCAACCTGAATGTAACTTAGACAATGTTCTAAGAAATCAGAACTTAGTTTATATCTACAGAGCCCTGCTGGTGACATCCTGTGTAAATAAAAATAATGAGTGGCCACGCCTTATTCACGGGTGGAAACGAGATCCTAATGCATGGCCACATCTTAGTAAGGCATGGGAATGAGATGATTAAGTCGTGGCCATGACTTAGCAAGGCGTGGGAATGAGATCATGGCTTACTAAGTCGTGGTCATGCATTAGGATCTGGTTCCCATGCCTTATTATGTGGAGGCCATGCATTAGGATCTCGTTCCTTCGCTTTACTAAGTTGTGGCCACGACTTAATCATCTCATTCCCACGCCTTACTAAGTCGTGGCCACAAAGCGGGGCTCCATATATAACAGATATGGACCTGCTGAACAGATAATTAGAAGCTAGCTGGTTTTAAGGAACGTTCTACCATCCGGACGCCTCTCCCGATCTCTGCTAATCATTTTCTGGCACTACGTTAACTCTTTGGTGGCTTGAGTCAGTGGCTCATCCTGTTAAGGCTCAAGACACACTGCCTGATCGGAAACACCTTCCCTCGTCGAAGATGGGGATGGTAGTGGAAAAAGTTGCAAAAGTGCTGTTTGATTCTGTCTCTCCATATTTTCTGGTAGCTAATGTACGCTAGCTCTAAAAACACAGCAGCCCCACGTCCAAACCCAAACATCACTGCAGTGCCCCTCCCATTTTTGAGCATTGTTCAAATTTTGCCAGGGTTGGAGTTAGTGGAAAGTAGTGCGGTGTAGTTATTCTTTAAAGCAAAACAACTAACCAGCTGTATATTTTCGCTAACAGCAGTGGTAGATAACCGTTTACTTTAAAGTCAATCACAATAACGCCAGTCCTACTCAAATGTTTGTCTCATATAATGAAAATATGCTTACCTGATTGATGGCACTGCCGAAATTAAGCAAGTCCACAAATCCTCGCATTTCATTGGCTATTGTCACTCACAATTGGCTGAAATCACTGGCTCCTTATTGGTCTGGATGATGAACTATAGGAATGGATGACAACCACATTCTGAACCTTCTAGAAGGCACAGTCCCTACTAAACCATATCAATGGGCCTACCGGCTGCTGATTACGTCCATTCAATGGTGGTTTCCATCAAAACGGTTGGCAGGTTTGGACAAATCTGTGTAAATAGTGACCATCCCTCACCGCGACCAGAAGATGATGGGTGGGGAAACAGGGAAGCGAATGTGAATGGGGTGGGGAAAACTTTCACAGCAAGCTAAAATGGATTCTAGCATGTTTAAACATCATATTTAACACTCGCCCATATATTAACAAAGGATTATCACCATGAAACACAGTTTAATACTAAACTATTTATTAATCTAAACTTATTATTAATCTAAGTTTACACTGTCAATTAAGTTCTATTTTATTTAAATAAAATTTAAAATAAATGCCTTAAAAACACGGAAAAACACTCCTTCTGTGGAAGTTGGTGTACGGAATACTGACAGCACAAACCGATGACACATACCTTTTTCTCTTATTTCTTTAAAATTACTGGCCCAAATATGACAATCAAAATGCATTTTGGTTGCTAGGCAGATTTTGCAGAGTACAACCAATGATTACATCCTGTTCGACTTCAGGTATTTCTGCAATAACCACTGAAATGCGAAAAGTGCCAAAGTACTGTACAGAGTACTGCACTTACATTAGCTAACTAGCTATCACTCACAGATAAGACATCTAATAATAAATGTCTTATCCTAATTATAGTGTAACCATAATCAGTTGGTTTCAGTCTTCAAACTGCTGATCAGGTGATCTCCTGCTTTATTGGAATGAAAACCCGCAGCCATAAAGGCCCTTTGTGGATGAGATTGGATGCCGCTGCATTAGAGCTTAAGCTCTATTATGGCTCTAGACATCAGTTTTCTTCCAAGGATAAACTTTGAGATGCTATTTCAGCATCAGCAATTTGTATTCTATCTGCAGAAATCAGAGTCTAACCAAATCAATAAATCAATATCATATAACTTGGTTATATCTAACCATGGCAATTACATCTGTGAAAAGGTGCTTAATCATTACAGGAATCATAACATCATACGGTCAGTTCTAAAGTTGTACAACCACTACCTTCAGGAAACTACTGCTTTCACTGTTATTGCACAGATTTGGTGAAAGTGCATAGTTTGGTAAATGATTATTCTCTCTAATTACATGACATGCAGCAATTTTACCACAAATCTGTAAATAACAAATGGTGTAATGTTCACCACACAAGTGGTATCTTGAGATAATCTGAATATCTAGTTATGCCTAATATCTTGACATATATTGTTCACGTAAATTGTATTATAATAAACGTACCAAATATTGCTTGAAAAAAGACTCCTTTGTTCAAATACATGACCAGGCTCCCTCCTAATGTCAATCTCATCACACTACAACAGGGGAAAAAATCAAGATAGAATTAACATGTGGGAAAAAGATAATTAAGTCATGGTCAAATTATCAAATGTGCTGCTTTATATATGAAGGTATGAAGAATTTACTGCATTCATAAAAACATCTTAAGAACTTGGTGTATATAGTGTTATGGTTGCTCTTAGGAGACTCCCAAGATACAAACAGCTAAAGGTTGAACTTGAACCAGGAACCACCTCTGTTCCACAGCATTAACACAACAGTAACTGTGCGCTCAATTTGCACTTTGGGTATAAAATGGATATAAAATCTTTTTTTCATTTGTGATTCACGTAGCAGTTAGGCAGACAGATGAGCTGAAATGAGCGTCAAACACTGACTTCAGCTGTTGGTGTAGATATTAAGCTAATTTTCACCATATTTTTAATTTGATATAGACCATACACGTCACACAGACAGCATAGCCACACAGAGGGCATAGCTAGCCGCTGCTATCCAGCGAACTTCAATTTTAGACTGAGTTACTAGGTTTACAAAGGTACACCTAAAAGTACCATACGTCAGCCTTGTAGAATGTAAAACGTGAATTACTATTCTGCACAATTAAAATATTTCAGATTTTAATTGTGGTAGTTAGAAGTTTCTTATTGAAAAGTAAAGTGACATCAGAGAATAGCAAGCTACTGTTAACCTATAAAATAGGTTTACTTAAATATCTAAAATGGTTCTATTTGAAAATATACATGTTCCGTGATACATACTTAAATTTCAGTTCATTTAAATACCATGATATACATTTTTGGCCATACTGCCCACTACTACTATGGAGAAAACTTAAGCCAGTATCAAGGCTGTACAACAGTAGAAGAGGTAAGAAGCATTACTGCTGGGCAGTCAGCACTTTATGGCATTCTAATTTTGCACTCTGAGGCTTTATGAAATACCATCATGATGTCAAAACATGAGAAATACCTAACAAAAGCCAAAAGCCAAAACTCACACCAAAGCACTAAAAACAGAGTTCTGTCTTTCCTGGTCTGTACAGTGACTCAGATTTGCCTGTTTTTGCTTCTCTGGGGTGTGACTTAACCTTAACATAAAACAAATGGCTTCATAACAAGAATTTATATAAAAGCAAATTCGAAACAACATTGATCCAGTGGTTCGCTGCAGATGACCAAATACGCTCCACTGACCTCATGTGCAGGGAATTCCAAACATATTTCAAAAGGTCAGCAATATTCGATCCTTAAGATGTAAACAAAGTTATTCAAAGTGGTCTGATGTGAAACCATTGTAGGGAAATGTGCCAAGTCAGAATCAGTTCACAGTGGTGGTGATAGGAACCAGACGTCTCAAGAGGCTAATGTCTCTAAAAGCTTCCTCACAGAAAGTTGATACATGAAATGGTGAAGAATATTCTGCCTGATGCCTGAGACATAGTTTTATGTTAGGTTTAAGAAAATACTTTGACATAAAACTTATTTTTACACATATTATAGACAGAGAAGTACATGCAGGACAAAATAGTCCTCAAAGAAAATGGATTTCCCTCTGTTTTACAATTAACAACATGACATAAAAACTCAGAAGACACATGTAAGTTCACTGGTCATTTTGGACAATAAATAAAGCAACTGTATTTGCATGGTAGACATGACAATTCCTATCACCACTGTAAAGAAATCAGAGTCTGTATGTTTCTCTACAGTGCACTATTCGACATCTGGCCACTCCGAAACACATTGTTTACAGTCCAGCCATTGTGCAGACATTATAAAAACACCAGAATTTCCCTTAATAGAAAGAATGAACGCACTATTAAAAATAAAATCATGGTAGCGGTTGGTCACTGGTGGCAAAACTTTTAAGTGTGCCTTTGGTTTTATAAAACAGCTTTGCATTGTAAAGATAGAAAAAATAAAAAAGCTAATATGCTGCAGACATTGTTTCAGTTATATGTTGTTAACATTGCCAGTTTCCTCTGCCAGTGGAAGTAGTTCCAGCAGTGTAAAATGGCATTAACTCTAGACTCACATCATTATGTGTGGCTATTTAGTGCAGCAAAACAATTCACAGCAGTTTTTTTTTTTACCAAGACTTCTGTTCATAGATAAAGCGCCTTAAAACCACCAGATGATCTGTCAATGTGGTGCTGTAGCTCTGGGCAATTTTAAAAGCCATTTCCTTACCAACAAATGGTACTAACTTGTACATAGAACTGTGTGGCATTTGTGGACCATTTGTGGCTCAGTAGCACCTTTTTCTCATAAATCAGAAGAAAATCAGTTGTGTTTGAGGCTGTTGATCAATATGCTATCCCCCTTTAAAGCAAAAAAGAGGCCCACTACATGATCATTAAGAAACATGAATATTTTTTGCATTATCCTCATAACTTATTGCAAAATGGGTGGTTTACATGGTTTACGTTTTAACATGCTTCCCTTTTCAATAATAATAATAAAAGTGCCATGAAAAATATATTTCCTTCTATTTACTGTATATGATCAAATTTACTTAATTTTAATACTAGTACTCTCTGTGCAGTTTTAGACAGTCCAGTTGTTGAATACAGCATCACAGATTGTCAATATGTTGCTTCCTTTTTCTCATTCCTCAAGAAACCACTCTTTTTCAGTACATGACTGTAGTATCAACTGAGTAACTTAAATGGAATTTACATCAAATTTCTGCAGATGTAAATGGTTAAATGTAAACAAAATCAGTGGTTTGAAACTCACAGAGTCAAAGTTCTTCACAGTAGCGTTGGTGACAAACACACATCTGAGGTGTTAAATTCAACTAAAAGCCCCCTCACAGTAAGTTGTTACATAAAGTGGTTGTAAATGTGTTCTCTGATGCCTGACACATTGTTTTATGACAGTTTTGAAATTTTTTAATTAATTCCTGGTGGAGTGGTAAATGCAGGGTGTTCGAAGGCACAATAGTACCCACAGAAAACTTTTTTTTTTTCAGATTTACCACTATTTTACCATTATCAGTACACATAAAAAAACATGTAGGTTGACTTGGCATTTCACGTAGTAAACTTGACTTTGTTTACATTTCAATGACTAAAATACATAGAATTTTTGAAAGGTCAGTGGAATTTCCCTTTGTGGCACATCCTCATAAATTTTCCTTGTCTGCTCAAGTATGGAACTCATTATCTAGTTCTTGTAAACCTAGAGAGAAGAATAGACAACTGTAGTCGTGTATCATTCTGTAGTCTGTGTTATGCCCAAATTAGGAACTCTATGGCCAGAATGAATGGAGTTTTCAAAAAATCGCCTCTATCGCACCCTGTGGTAAATAAAAATGTTCACAACTCGATACCCTGCTCCCAACACACCTGATTCAACTGATCAGCTCATTAATAGCCCATTGTTGAGGTAAAGCAGGAAAAGCACTGCACAGTAGCTTCAGCTTGCACATAGCAATTTTAGTAGTAAGACTCTTTAACCACCTCATAAAATCTTTTCTAGAGCAGGACCAGACAATAGGCACTACACTAAAGTCAGAGACCACCCTTCTTTAATTTTCAGTTATGTACAAATCATTAAGTACAAATTATTCATTTTTCAGGAAATATTTTTGAAGAGATTACATTTAAAATGAGCTACTTGGATAAGTTAGAAGTACATGAAAAACAGGAGTTTCCACATCTGGAGTTCAAAAACTCCTAATAACCTTCCAAGACCCTGTATAGACTTTCATCTTTGAGAGAGAGAGAGGAAAAAAACCACTCTACTATGGATTTGAAAAAATCTGTTTCTTTCCATCCTTCCACTGTGAGAACACAACTCAACATTATGGGTCTGAAAGGACGTGTAGCGTCAAGATGCCGTCACTGAAAACCAAAACCCAAAATCAACTGATTGTAGCACTGTTAAGAAGAAAGGGAGAACTAGTGAGTGTAGTAACCACTGTGAACAATTCTAATTCGGCAAGTTTTTTCTAGAACAGAGAATTTCAGTCAAGGCAGTCATTTTAGCTACATCTTAATGATTTACTTAGGCAGAACTTTAAAAAAAGAAAAATGATTCAGCCTTAACCCGAATTACACATCTACAGCAGTGACGGTGATCTGGTGGAAACGTTTTCCTTGTAAT
This sequence comes from Colossoma macropomum, assembly GCF_904425465.1. Taxonomy (NCBI): domain Eukaryota; kingdom Metazoa; phylum Chordata; class Actinopteri; order Characiformes; family Serrasalmidae; genus Colossoma; species Colossoma macropomum. The sequence goes on from NW_023494790.1 coordinate 12,404,836, forward strand.
CCCACCGTAAAAACAATGCCTCTCTGCCGCGCGAGGCGCGATTTAAAAATTCGAATCTAAACAGACGGTTAAGGCGGTTAAGATGCCTCACTGGTAAATACAGAAGCTAAGCTAACAACCGACCAGGAAAGTATGGAAAAGAAGGAAGTCGACGACAAAAGAATCGATTTCTTGAAAAACTACACTCTGAACTCGCTGAAACTCACACAGGATGAATGGCAGGAGTTTCTCGCGGTCGAAGAGAACCGTAAAATCGTCGGGAAGTTTTTTGACCAAGCCGACGTGAGTAATCTTATAATCTCGCGGAGCGCCGCTTCCCAGCTTGTTGCTAGCCTCACCATCCCTACGACGCTGAATAACAAGGCCGTTTCCTTTCTGAAAAGAGACAAAGAAGTCATCAAAGATGACAATGTCCGAAATCTGTATGTGGGAGACGTTCCTGCTTCGTCTGCGAGTGTGGATGTAGCAACTGCAGTCGTGGAGGAGGTTCGTTTTACCATCGTTACCGTTAGGTGTGCTTGCCAGCGATAATGCTAGCTAGCTGAAAGGAGTTTAAAGAGCAACTCCGCCGATTTATTTATAAAATAATTAAATGGTCATGGTGTAGACAGATTAATTCAGAGTGGTTTGATGGGAAATGCTCAGTTCCAGAGAAACTTACAGACTCAGAATTGTCGACAGTGGTGGTGATAGGAACCAGACGTCCAGCTCTAACAGCTCCCCCACGGAAAGTCATTAACTACCGCTTATGAGTTCGCTGTCTGCTTTCTGACATTGTTTTATCATAGTTTTGTATTAAAATGTGTTTTAGTCCGTTCATGGCGGAGAGGCACATGCCGGGTGTTGTAAGGCAAAATAGTCCCAAAAAAAAACACGACGTATTTTTAGATTTATGGCTGTTTTACCAGTATCAACATTACATATAAAAACTCAGAAAACACGTGTAGGTTCACTGGTAGTTTTGAATATTAAATAAAATGTCTGTAAGTTATTTGTGTTGTAGACATTGTGACTTCTAGTTCCTATCACCACCACTGCAAAGAACTCAGAGTCTGTAAGTTTCTATGTAGTGAAGCATTGCATGTCAGAATCAGAATCAAACTCTGAGTGACTTTACATCCCTTTACAAGGACTGAATTATTCAGAATTTTTAAAAGACTGATGGAATTTAATGCAACAAAAATTTTAGCTATGAAGATAACTTTTTACTGCATTTTTCTTTACAGGTTATTTATCCCTTGCTCACAAACAAAGACAACATGAAGGGATGGCCTAAGGTAGTGTGCGAGGATGTTATTCGGCAAACTCACAAGCTAAAGAATGAGGCTTCCGTGTTGGGAGGTCTCATCAAAGGAAGGACAGTGCTGCCCTTGCCTAAAAGTGCTGAGGTTCTTGAAGGCACAATTCCTGTGTACAGGTCAGTGTATAGAGTGGGGTTCGGGCATCATGGGCCATCACAAAATAGGTGAAGCAGAACTCTTGTTTATTCCAATTTAAGGTGATGCTTACTAGAGCATTCTTACTGAATCAACAAGTGCAAATACTGCAAGTATTTGGTTTTAACAACACATTTTGTGGGGCACAGAAAAAAGAATGATCATTTAAAGCTTATGACAAGACCTGATGTCCCATCATACCTAAACCCCTGTGGACAACCTCCATATATGCATTTTGGACTAGTAACTCTCTCTCTCTCTCTCTCTCTCTCTCTCTCTCTCTCTATATTATGTTGTTGGAAGTACTGCACATTTATTTTGAATTCTGACACTAATTCAGCTATTCATTTTTTAAATGCAAATCCTCATGTTTTGTTTTTCTGGGAAGAGGTCAGGCGACATGTAAACACTGTAAACGAGGTTTTGCTTTTTGTTTTGGCACATATTCCACATCACATTTGAAATGTGTAAGTTGCATTTCATGTTTTTCAACTGTAGTGACTGCACTTGATTTTGATACAAATTCCTCTCCATACACACAGGGCTGCAGCAATCCCGTATTGGTCCTGTTTATCAGGTCCATATGCTGGTCCAAGTTGTCTCATGGGTGTCCCAAGAGGCTGAGAACGCATTTACATCCTGATGCCTGTAGATGGCATCTTAACACTTTGAAAATCGCACAAAGTTTGCTACTTCTTCACAGCATCCAATTTGTTTGGCTTTTTATTCACAACGTCTTGTTTGCCAAGTGAAGTTAGCACCTTTTTTGTGCTTTCAATATATGAGAATAAACTAAAGAAAGTCTTCATATTCACATATTTAAAGCACAGTTTATGTTTTTGCAGATATAGATAAATTAATAATGGAGAAGATAAAAATAAAGCAATTAAGAATTAAGACCATTTCTTAGTGACTCACCATTGTAAATGTAAAATGTATTATCAAAAGGTAATACGAGTGTATATTTTGTAAGATAGATTTTCCCCACATGTATTTGAAGTGTATCAATTTATTTCAATTTGCAGATGGTTTAAAGTACAGGACTGAAGAAAAGGCTACATCTCCCTTCTAAGAAAAACCTGGTTTTAATCTGGTTCAAGCTGACTTCATACTTCAAAATGAACTGTCAGCATGGCATGTTGAGCAATATAGCGCACCGGTAAATCAATAAGATCTTAAATATCCCTCTAGAACGCCAGCTTCTTATTCGTTGACCTGTGTGCGCTATTGCTGACAGTTCATTTTGAGGTATAACATACCATGGGCTAAACCAGGGTTTTTTGTAAGTCGCTCTGGATAAGAGCGTCTGCTAAATGCTGTAAATGTAAATGTACTAGGATTGGGCTAGAATATGACTATTTGATTATTATCCTTAACATTTTTTGTTACCATGAGACACAATATGCATTTCTGGACATTTCATGGATATTGTCAGTATTTCCAGAATACTGACCAACTGCATGTTTCATTACAAAGAGTTCATAATGGTGTTTAGATTTAGATTTAGTGCAGCACAGAATGTGAAATGTTGAATATTATACTACATGACTGGTTGAGAAGCATTTTTTCCCAACAATAACAGTGTCATTCCACTAAGTAACAGCCTGTTTGCAACTAACCAACGTACATTTTTCCTGGGATGGCAGAACAACTAAACAAACTGGAATTAGCCAGAAATGAAGAGAATAGGCTGTTAAATTCTTTACAAACTGAACAAGATGCCATTCAGGTTAATCTGGCAAGTAGTGAAAAGCTAAGCTAAACCTGAGATTGTGACATTTCTATGGTTGTATCCATGACAGGGCAGTAAAACTGCTTTTTTCCTTAGACATTTTGTTGGATATTTGATTGTCTTCCCTCAATTTCTCATGAAATGAACTCTTAAAAGTAATGCCAACTTTCAAAAATAAAACCTACACTTTCCTACCTATGCAAAGACAAACTTCAAGGAGATATATTTAAAACTGTCTGTCATTAAATTTCACTGAAAACAATGTTTCAGAAATGCTTATCACCAGTGCATCAGTGTCAGATGCTGTTAAAAAAACTGCATCACACTGACATCTTTCAGTTTTATTTGCCATTTACCAAAAGAAGGCAAAATCCCATCAAGTCACTTGTTATAAAGAGAGTCACTTCCTTTAAGCTTCTACAAATCTCAGTTAAGGGAAACTACCTTCTTTACTAAAAATATATTTAATAAGATTTGACCTTTTTTAGCTAAATACATGGGAAATAGGGCTGTGCAGTATGACAATATATATCGTTGTCATGATAAATTATGTCACAATACAAAACAATACACTTTTTTGAGCATGTCATGGTTATCGTACTTGTAGAACAGTGACCAACTGCATGTTTCATTGTAAAGAGAGCAAAATTAGTCCCGTTTAAGTAGATTTAGTGCAACATAGTATGCCAAATGTTCAATAAGAAACATAGTATTCACAGTTTTGATAGTATTTTTGAAAATGTAGCACCACCATACTTTTGCTGTCCCACAGCTTACTTAATTTATTAGTCTTTATAGCTTAAGTGCTGAAATATTAATGTAGTGTCAAAATATTTATTACTGTCATCTCTTTCAGACTCTCCGATGCCATAGACATCAAATTAATGCACGCCTTTGAGACAGTTATAATTGACTGGACCCATCAAATATCAGACGTTCTAAAGAAAGATTCAGCTCAGCCAATATTAGATGGACTGAACCCACTCCCAAAAGCAGAATTTGATTTCTGGAATGACAGACTAAAGAACCTGGAATGTATACATGAGCAGGTATGTATCAAAAGTCATTTTTGTGTTTATAAAGCAACTATTGTGAAAGAGAAAAGCTCAAGGCAAATGCCTGAAAGGTGCTTTAACAATAAGTTCTTATCTTTCTTCTTTAAAGCTTATGAACCCCAAAGTGCAGAAAATGGCAGAGATCCTTGAAACTGCAGAAAGTGCCTATTGGCCAGCATTGAGAAACATTTTCAAGGATGTCAAAGAAGGCAAATAAGCTTTCCTCACATATCTGAGGTTTATCAGATTTCATTTATTACTACCTTTGCATCATGCTAAGGCTTGACTTGCTCATTTTGCACAGGCTTAAAAGAAGCTGAGAATATCATTCTTTACCTCGCGCCATTGCAAAAGAGGCTTGATGAGATCGAAAATGTGGAGTATTCTTTGGTAAAATTGATATTTGTCTGTCCGTTACTACTTAATTTATATTATGTTCTGTATGAGCCCTATAAATGATTCAGTTTTTCCTTTTACCTACCTTAGTTACCCTCCCATATTAAGGCTGTGATGTACACAGTGGCTCTAACTTGGGCTAACTCAGAGTACTACTGTCGCCCTGAAAGGGTCGTAGTTGTCTTACAGGAGATCAGCAATTTGCTTATTCTTAAGGTATTTCATGTTTTTGACCATTTTATGTAGATATTTTTATTGATGCAAATACAGACAAAGATTCCTATAACATACGCATCTTTTTAGACAGAGAACTTTTTAGGTCCTGAGGAAGTTATGAGGGAATTGCAAGGAGATGAAATGCTTGGAAAGATCAGAAAAAGCATTGTAACTTTAGTTACTCTGAGAGAAACATTTGACCAATGCAGACTGTCTATGGACACTTTCTTCAAGGTAAATGTATTGAAAAGCAATTCTTACTTTACCTGGTATTTCAGCATACACATAGTCTTGTCTTAGCAAAACATTGTTTGCATGCATGCTTAGTAGTATAATTATATATTTTAGGGTAAGAAGACAAAGAACTGGGAATTTCCCTCACATCTTGTGTTTACAAGATTGGATGCATTTTTGCAGCGCTTGCAACAAATTGAGGTAACCTTAAATGAATGCAGTGATGTTGTTTCCTGTGCTGTTTCCAAATAAGTGAGACTGCTACTAACCAAATTTCACAATTTGCAATCAGTGTTATTTTTTTGAGGTACAATAGTACAGCCTTTACAAAGATCATTCTCCAAGGGTTCTTTAGCAAAAGCATGTGATTATACAGGGAGATTCACTTGAAAGAGGCCCTGAATATTCTGCTGTAACTCCTGTTATGATGAAGCAATCAGAACCAAAAAAATATGCTACATACCTTGACGTATATGTAATTGATCGCATTACATGCGATGCTGGAAGTGATCTCCGTTTTCTGCCAGACACATGAAGGGGTACGAGGTATGCACCCAGAAGTTGCAAACGGAGGTTAAACGTCGCGACGGCTGTCCGACACCTACCTCATCGCTCCAACGCAGGGGCATCCCGGCTTGTTTGAAGCTCCATATACAGAGGAGCACATTGCACATTGTTTCGTTCAGATTGCTTCGGCCTAGCGAGAGTTATTACAGAATATTCGGGGCCTCTTTCAAGTGACTCTTCCTGTATTTAGAAACATGGCTGGTTAAATGGTTCATCATGATTGAGTACCTGTTGTATATTGTCGCCGTCCTGAGGAAAAATACATTTACCCCTCCTTCCTTCTCCTCTTAAGCAAATGTTTCATTAAAATTATATTTGGAAATTCTCATTTATCAGGAAATTTGAACTGATTATTAACCTCTTGATTTTTTTCTTTAGCATCAACAGCTCTTTGAGAGATGACTTCATAGTGGAGATACCTAGGTGAAACGGAGAGATGGTGTTGTGGACCTCACTGTGACCGTAATAAAATAACATTATATTAATATAGTAAATAAACAACATAATAAAAACACTATCCAGCTGTTACAGGGCTACCAAGTGTCATGGTCTCATGTCACACTGTACGTTTTTTGTACGTAAATGTAGATGAAATCTGATAAACATTTTTACATCTTTTCTCAAAACGTCCTGATGAATCTGAACGTCCATATTGTTTTCTACTACTGCTTAGTGCCTTCACTGATCAGAAACACTCTGGATGGCAGTGGTGGTTTGCTTGAATGCAAGTGAAGGAAGAATATGGCTGTAACTAGCTATGAGGACACTGAGGTCCAGACCTCGGTAGTTTCAGAAGAGTTTTTTTTTTTTCATCTTGTCATCGTACATAGTCAAATATGGTCAAATATGGGATGGTATAAAATTAAGCTGCATTTTTTAAGATAATGAAATTTCAGTGAGTGCTGTCAGTGTATTATGGCTAATCAAAAGCCATATGCTCTCTTCCTCTCTTCCCTTCTCTTCACTGCTGAACAGCCACTACTATCTGTCATTGTCTTGAGTCTTCAGTTTGTTATCAGCACCAGTGATGTCCATAACTAGCATGAGGACACTGTGGTCCTCAGTAGTTTCAGAAGGGTTTTATGAGAATCAGTGTGGAAACCAAGACCCAATCAGCAGTGGCTGCTTCTGGACTGACCGTAAAAAACGACTATGGTTTGGCCATAGAATTTACCGCCTACTATGTTAATCTGGTTGGTGGACTATTCTCAGTCCAGCAGTGACACTGAGGTGTTAAAAAGTCCAGCAGCACTGCTGTGTCTGATCCACTCGTACCAGCACAACACACACTAACACACCACCACCACATCAGTGTTACTGCAGTGCTGACAATGATCCACCACCCAAATGGTACCTACTCTGTGTGTCAGTGGGAATCTGACCACTGAAGAACAGGGTAAAAGGGGGCTAACAAAGTATGCAGAGAAACAGATGGACTACAGTCTGTAATTGTAGAACTACAAAGTGCACCTATATAGTAAGTGGAACTGATAAAATGGACAATGAGCATAGAAACAAGGAGGTGATCATAATGTTATGCCTGATGCGTGTATATATATATATATATATATATATATATATATATATATATATATTTATACTTGCACATCTATATTTTTTTTACCTTACTACCGTCCTCAATTGTACATACTGTAACCACAACATCACTTACCTTGGACACTTCCTGCACTATATATGTAAATAATACTGTATTTTCCACTTCTGGTTAGATGCATTTCATTGGCTCTGTACTTGTAATAAAAATCTAATCTAAAGTGACAAAGTTATAACAGCAGGCTTATATAACAGATGGAGAGGCTTGCTACCTACAACCCAAGCTGAAATCAAATGTTATGGCTTTGAAATATGAAGCATTTTACTGCAATGGCTTTTTAACAGCGTTTTCCACCATATGTTCAATGTTTTTAAAAAAACAATAACCGCATCTGATTTCTAAGGAAGTTCTGCTGCCTAACTTCACATTTATGCTCACTCGATTCCTCACCCCTGCGAGTGCTCATATAATTACATTCATTTGTGCAAATATAGTAATGAAACTGGTGAGATCAAGTTCATAAGGATGTGTCAAAATCGGTGCTGAAACGAGCAGGTAGTAAAGGAAGAGTTGGTGACACTATTGCAGTGGTGGACGAAGTACACAAACCATGTACTTGAGTTAAAGTAGAGATACCCAAGGTAAAATATTACTCCAGTAAAAGTAGAAGTCCTCCCTTTAGACCTCCACTTGAGTAAAAGTACAAAAGTATTTGCCTTCAAATGTACTTAAGTATCGAAAGTAAAAGTACTAAAAGATTAATTCTGACTCTAATGTTCTATTACCATTTTTTGACTCTTGTTTTATCAACTCATTTTAGGTGAAAATGCTCCAGTGTCACTCTTGGTAAACCAATCTTTTAATAGAATGTCATTAATTAGTCTGACGGTGATGTCTATTCAAATTATCATAAGTACAAAACACTGAAGGCAAACAATTTCCATTAGGTGGAACCGAGTTGCTCTGAATAACTTTTTGCAAACAAGCAAAGTTTCAGTTTAAGATTTATTTGCAACTTAGTTACAAGTTGAAGTTTAATAAAAACTTGCTTTTAGGTTCACAAATTAGTTTTTCTTTACTATATTGCATCTGTAGGTCTCTGTTCATAAACATAAATTAGCAAAAACAAATTTACTATAAAATGAAATAGTGTTTGTATAAATTCACAAAAGAGACACGTCAGTCACAACTACGTATGTGTACACATTTCTATACCGTGGTCTATTTACACAAAGTTAGCTTAGTTCCATCATTTATGTTGAATAGACACTCCCAAAATTTTACGCTGCTGCACTGATGTTGAACCGTATGCTTGCACTGGGTCAGTATGACCAACAGGTCAAAACAAGCTCAAAACAAAGTGCGCACTGTGTTCTGATTGCTGCGTTTGCTTCGCTTCTTTCATTTTGACGTTATGTTTTCATACACACAAGCCAAAAGGAACAACAGATTTTGCATAATGTAGTGAAGTAAAAAGTAAGATATTTGACTTTGAAATGTAGTGGAGTGAAAGTAAAAAGTTGCTCAAAATGGAAATACTACTTAAGTACAGTAACGAATTACATTTACTTCATTACTGTCCACCACTGCACTATTGTAATTACAGATGTAAATAGGATCTTTTGAGGATCTTTTATCCAGAGCATTTTTAATTTTACCTTCACTTATCTGCGTGTAGTGCACAAACAGCAGACACTGATAAGTAATATTAACCTATATGGAGAAGTGTTTCCATTCATTGAAGCTCATGGTGTCCTTGAAGGGCTGCAGCCTGGTGCACTTCATCATTCTCCCAACAGTGATCCTCACCATACAGCCTTTCAGTAGATGAGCTGGTGCAGGGGTCAGGAAAACAACCAAACCAGAACCAGCACAATTTATCCAAGCAGACAAAATCAACCAATTATAGTTTCATGGCTAGATATCAATACAAACACAATCCCAGAGAACAGTGAGACTAAATTTTAATGATACTGGTTGAAGGAAAAAAAGCACAAAGACCCTTTTAAGTGGATGATGAGAGGGCCTAGGTGTAATGCACCGAAATAGAGAGATAGTAGAAAAGATTTTAATCTATTTTTTGACTTTTAAGGTTAAAATGACAAACTGGAGCTCTGAGTGGCACCAAGGGACGAGGTGGGGAATCATCCTCAGGCTCCTTTTCCTCATCTGCAGCAAGATGAGCGAATAACAGTTGTCATCACTGCAAAGTAAAAAAAAGTAACAAATAGTTTCACTAACTGCATTTTTTAATCTGTTAGGAGCAACAACTACATTTGAATGGTGAGACGTTCTGTTCATAGTTATCCCATTCATAAAAAAATGACAGCAAGTTAATTTTTTTGATTGAAATACTTTAAATTATTTCATGGAATCTGGACCGCTTCACATACTTAAAAGAATTATGCATCTTTTTGCACAGTGTGGGAGGAATTAGGTACCTGAATGATGGACTGAGCTTTGGACTGGACAGCACTCACCTTAGCTTCATTAAATTGGCTAAATTAGGTCTTATCATAGCACTTAGTGGATCTGACTACAAAGGTATTGACTGAATAAGTCACAGTAGTTACTGATTAATAAGCACAGGGTTAAGGGATTAAGCAAGTTGAGCACATTGTTTTTAACCCTGACCGCTCTTCACCCCATATCCTTTTTCTACAGGCCCATAAAGTAGATCAGTGGGTGTCAAACTCAACCAGTAAAAGGGCCATATTAAAAAATCTCATCAAATCTGGGGGCCAGAGAAAAAGTTTTTATTTCATTTTTAATTAATGTTGTGCTTTAACCCAAACTGGCCTTTGTTTATTCAAAATATGCAAAACTTCAACAGCAAAATACAGACACTTGTAATTGACCTTGAAACATTACATGGACACTTGAAATATTCAAAACTGAAATGTCTCCAGGTGCTCAGTCTTTCAAACATGCTTGAACCAGACACCTGGCATCTTTGCTGCAAGTTCATTAATTCTTGGGCTCAACTTCTGAGCGGCTGAGCTGATGTTAAGTGTTTATGTTGGTTGAACTGCAGCTGAAATGCATTTGGTCACATGACTGGTGTGGAATTGTGTAGAATTGAGGTGTAACCACTGTCCCACATGCCCACTTACCCAGAGCAAGTTCAAAAGTGTGTGAAAAAAAAGTTTCCTCAAGAGAGAAAGACTGAGTGACACATACACAGTCAGAAAACATCACAGAGATTGTTCCATTAATTAAACAGATCTATCATGGGACTCAAGTAGGAGACGCAGGCCTCAAGTATGGGATCACTTTCATTTAGACAGCCAAAATAAAGTGAGATGTATGATATGTGACCAAATGCTATCATACTCAAATAACACCGCTTTAATGCTTTTCGACAGGATTACAATTATTTACATTGCCACAAATATTATAATATAAAGTTTATGATGTATGCATGATGAGAAGCCAATGTAATGGGCAAATAGTTATTTTTTAATATTATTTTCTTTGTCCATAGTTCATATAAGATGAAAACTCAATGTCAGTGGTATATTTATTAAATGTTCAAATGATCAAATTCACACATTTTTGTTGCAATTATTTGCATTTCTGTTTTTTTGTGCGAATAAGCTTCAATGGAAATATGAGAATCAGTAGGAAACAGTCGTTGTAGGAATTTAAAGTGGACAGTACATGGCAGCATTGAGCCAGGTGTCAAATGCTTCAAAACACTGAACCATTTTCCGAGACAATTCAACTGTGCTGATGCTTCAAAGAGCTTCGTAACGTCCATCACTACCGGACAGACATGCGCATTCATAATAGGAATTACTTCACACATTACAGCCAACAACTAAACTTCAGCCTATGTGTACGTAGCCTCTTCGTTTCATATGGATTATTCATGATATAGTGAACTGAGCCCCCAGTAGAGCGCTTACCTATGGCTACGCTGAGCCCACCTCATCAGACAGGGGTAATGACGCAAGAGTAACATCCCCTTTAAGGAGGACCCTAACCCTAACCTTTTAGAGGGAGCGAACCAGGAGGTTCATGTTTTGAAAAATGGCCTTTTGAACTGCAGTCGTACCTTTAGGGATTGCACAAGACTTGCTCAAACTGATCTTCAAAAAGTGTATTATTTTACATATATTTTATTTATATGTATTATTGATCAGACCTTCATTTCACCATCTGCAATGCCAATCGCAATATCTATTGATAATGTGATTTTCAAACTAACTTATATACTGTTCTAAAAACTATTAAATACAATGTATTTACGCTTATAAAAAGTACCAAAAGACATTGTTTAGCATATATTTTAAAATAAAAACCGGACATTATTTGGTCTGTTGTCTCTCTATGTTGTTGCGCAATAGGTGGATAGGTGGCGGTAAAGCATCATGATTCACAAAAGCTTCCCAACAGCAACCACATCCAAATACTAAAACATTAGCGTCTTAACACGTTTTAAAGCGTTAACACGCAGATATTTAGCGTGTTAATACGTTTTAACGCGTTAATACTCAAATATTTTTCATGTTAACGCAACTAATATTTGTGTTGACGCGGAGATTCGCGTCCGCGTTTAAAAGATAAGCGCAGCCAGCAGATGGCGAAGGTTTGCCCAGCGGAGGTGAACAGCCTGAAAGACCAATGAAAAGAATGCTAAACGGCAGCTGATTGGTTGGTTCCTCGGAAGAGGGCGTGGCCACTCATTTGAAAAATAGCTACGGTTTAAGGTTTGCGGGGAGGAGCAATGTAGTTTTTTTTTGTAGTTAAAGAGAGAAAAAATCCTGCTAAAAGTTATTAATATAATACTTTAATAGTTTATCTGGTACTGATTAAAAGCTTCTACAGTAGGGGAAACCCGGTTACAGCGGTAAGTCTGATTTAAGCTGTAGTAGTTTAAAACGGTCCGGCTGCCGCGGGACAGCGCTTCAAACGGGCGTCGTTGTGTTAGCGAGACGTAGAGTTAGCCAGCGGGCTAACCGTGTATGAACAGCCTGTACAGCGTCATACACGGGTCAGTAACGGGTCTAAACTCGAACTGCCCAGCTAACGAACTGGTTCCTGAAAACTGAGTAAAAGATAGTGTGGTTATTATTGGATAGTTCGACAGTGGAAGCTTAAGCCAGCTTTCTATGCTTGCAAGTCCGCTAGGTAGCTAACAAACCTAGCTAACGTAGCTAGTCGTTTAAACTGAACGGTGTTGTCAGCTTTCACGGGTTCCGCTGTAAAAACGGGCAGATTGGGTTGAAACTATTTAAGTCCACTAATGTATTGTTCGGTATTGTTAACACCCGTCTCGTAAGTTTAGAAGTGGATATATCTTTAAATAGTTAAACGTCTTAATGTTTTTGTTTGTTTTTTGATCCAAACATCCTCAGGTAAGTGGGTATTTGACTGTGTTCCCCTCCTAATCCTGTTAGAAATGGCACAGCGTGTGGCTGTGAATGATGCCGCTGGAGTTAAACGGACGTCAAGGGTTCGCGTGGCGGTGCGGCTACGTCCCTACATAGGCAAGCAGGACGAAAAGGGAGAAGGACCTTGTGTCCGAGGATTAGGACCGCAAACTCTGGAGATCATCAACTGGAGGAATGCCACAGAGACTTTGCAGTATCAGTGAGTAGTGCTTGTTTTTTCCACTCTTTCCTGTCTGTCTCACTCATCTACTTTTACTGTTTACCGTCATAAAATCGCTTAAAGCATCTTAACAGGCCCCGGTCTCTGTGGTAGACGGTGGTTTGGTAGCTGGTGCTGAAAATAAATTCTTCCTGGAGTAAAGCCACAGGCTCTACGTGTGCCTGCTGGAATACATCATGGAGGAAACATTCATTTTTTTTTTTTTTCTCTCTCTCTCTCTCTCTCTCTCTCTCTCTCTCTCTCTCTCTCTCTATCCCCCCCCAACTGTTCTATAAACGTATTTTCTCACATTCAGTGAATGTTTTGTTCTTTGCTGTAGGTTTGATGTTTTCCATGGAGAGCAAACAACTCAACAGGAAGTGTTTTTGTCTTCTGTGAAGCCCATTATCCCCCACATTCTTAATGGGCAGAATGCTAGCGTCTTTGCCTATGGACCCACCGGAGCTGGTATGACAGATTTTTTTTTTACTGAAAAGCAGAGATGCTGAACAGTCTTATGCAGATTTATTTTTGTTTTAAACTTAATGTCACTTTGTCACAGAATTTCTTGTATTTTTGTCGTGAGGATACTCACACTAGGCAACAAGGCAAAGAGAGAGTATAATAATAAGTTTGGGCTATGAATAAGAACTCAAAATCCCAGAAATCCTCAGATATCACATGACCAAAACAAAGCTAAACCTGCTGGACCAGACCTGTTTTGCTTTTATGTGTGGCAAAAGCACAAACTGGGGATTAAAATCGGGAGAACCACTGTGGGAGCTGGAGAAATGTCATTTCAAACTGGCAGGTGACATGAAATTGTAAAGAGAGTGCCTTCATCTCTGGGTCCATATGTTATGAACATACCGACTCTTATTAGCCTGTGTTTTCTACGCAGCTCCACCATTCAGGCAGTGTGCATGCATGTCTGACTTTTTTTTTTCCACTCTTCAAGCTCGCTGATTGGCTGGTGTTTGAATCACTTGTTGAGTGTGTCTCTGACCTTCTTATCCTACAGCAGTGTTTCTCAACCTGTGGGCACTCTTTAGTGGTCTGCGGGTCTGAACTTGGGGGAAGGCAGTAGTTTGTAGTGGGCCAGTAGAGACGTATAAACAGAAACACCGCAGTCGCAGGCTAATCAGACATCATGCAGCTGCAGGCGCCCAGCGCAGTTAGCCAGATACGGATAGGTTCCTCATGGTGTTTCTCCAGGGTCTGCTTCCAACCGAACCCTGTTGACTTCACTGCTGGTGGGACGAATTTTATGATGGAACAAGGGAATTCATCAGTAGAGCTGGCTTTCCTCTTCTTTTACCAGCATGTCAGCGCTGTACCGTCAGTATAATCTGCCTGTTTTGATGTCTGACTTATTGCTCTAATATCGTTTCTGTAGCTCGAGCTGCAACGGATGAAAACGACAGACGAGCCATAAAATAATAGCAAAGATCTGCGTTTGATTTCTGGCCAAGCATCTATGACCTGAGTGGTTAAACTCAACTTATTAAACTAATGACAAAGAAGCAAATATCAAGTAAGGTTTATTATTATTGTTGATTGTAGCGATGCTGATCCAAAAGCGTGAGTGGAGTGAGGTTAATTTCAAATGAGGTGCTAAAACCCTCAAAACTAAAGAGGCTCCAGACCAAACATTTTCTCCTGTAGGAAAGAAACGAGTATTTTCAGTGAAATCGCAATGGACTGCAGTTCCATGTCACAGTCCACAACTACATCTACCTTTTTTCTTTTTCCCCTTTTTTGACATCTCTGCAAAGAAGTTTTTTTTTTTTGTTTTGGGGTTTTTTGGGTTTTACATTTTTCAACATAACTGCAAATTTTGGTTTCTGTGATTGAAGTGAAATTACCACCTGATCTTTTTCAGGCTCCAATTCACAGGTTTTCAGTGTGAGAGAAAAAAAAATCTATTTAAAAAAATTGATTTTAGTTTTTCTGTTGACCACTATGCTTTGTCGTTATAAACAGGTGGGCCTTGGGGTGAAAAAGGTTGAGAACCCCTTCCCTACAGGACCAGCGAATATTGCAATTAGAAATTGGTATTAGATTGAAGCTTTGACGTGTATTAAATAGTGAATTTAAAGTTGTGCGCTGTTTTCATTTATTTGGCGGGTGTGTGGAAATTAGCTTATTTGGTTGTTTTTTAAAAATAGGATGCTGTGGCACAACACTGACATTAAACGTAGACCCAAATACAAATAGCTACGTCGTTGCATCGCCCCACCGAACTTGTGTCCCCGGGTACAGTTAGCTAACTGCGCTGAAAAAAGTGGCCTTTGTTCAAGGCTCCTGATCAATAATCGTCACACTTGCACACCTTTTGGCATATTCTGACCTCCCTTTACTTACCTATATGCCCAAAAGGCATTCTTCTAATTAGGCCGTCACCACAGATGTTCTAGATTAGAGTAGTCCTATTACGAATTTGAGGATACAACATTGTGCCAAGTCAGTCTCGATTTTAGCAGTTAGCTTTGTCTTTTCCGTTGCCAGAAAAGGTTTGTGACATTACTATGAAATTGATTATGATAAGATTACTTTTACGAAGAGATGGGTTTGACAAATTGTAGAAGGTTATTTGCTCTGAAATTATTGCTTAGCGGACTTGTAAAAAGTACAAACTTGACAGAATCGTGTTGGATTAAAATCATGGATCTCGTTGTTCAGCACTGAAATTACTGTACCCATCCAGGTAACTCATCCAGCTTGAATAGGGCTTTATAAGAGGTAAAGTTAAAGGTTTTACCAAGTGTTTTGTGTTGCACATTTGTAAAGATAAGCACATTACCAGTGTCCTAATTTTAAATATTACCTGCCTGAGTAGCTGACTTGGTAACATTTTATTTTTGATCCCGCAACCGCAGGTCTGTTTTTCAGGACTTTCATGGAGAGAACTCACAGATATTTGTTCACATAAATCAAACCTGGAGTTCTCAAAGTCCTTTATAAGTTCACTTGATTTGTCTTCTGTGGAAAACAATGCCAGAAGTGTGGACCTGTTTTGCTTTCCAAGCCCTTTTTAAACGCCATCTGTTTTCTCCATAGGAAAGACCCACACCATGCTAGGCAGTCAGGAGCACCCGGGAGTGATCCCCCGGGCAGTTCGTGAGGTATTCCAACTGGTGCGCGTCCAAGAGAGAGACCAGGATGAATGGGAATTCTCTGTGGGCATGTCATACTTAGAAATCTACAATGAAAAGGTATGCTGTTGGTAATGCCTAGTGGACACTAAACAACTTGAAAAATATCACAGTTGCTGTCCTGCTCTTGCCACACAACATTTATCACTTGAGACCTGCTATTTGGTGGGTGTAGCGGTGTGCACACTCTGCAGTCAAGCGCAGATGAGGCTCACAGACTATTAGTCAATCAACCTTTATTTCGACTCGGAAGTACATTGAGGGTGACCCTCATTTACAGTGTAGCCGAGTGAGATAAACAGAAAAAATTAAAATGAAATTTATGAACTAAACCAAATCAAAGACAAAATGAACATAATTTACAAAAAAACAAAGCTCAGATGATAGATAGAGATGAATAGAAAGAACTTTATTTATCCCAAAGGGAAATTGCACTGTTTTAGTAGCAAGACGTATAATTGCACATAAACTTACATATACTATGCAGAAAATAAAAAATAGACATAATCCTAGACATAAGTTAAAGTAGAAGAGAAATATTTACATGGCATATGAGACAGATTTGTGGTGTAATGATTTAATTTAGTTTAATTAATTTAATTTAGATTTGTCATATGATAAAAGTGGGAAAAAAACTAAACATCTTAGAAATAAAATGATTCAATAAAATAGAAGAATAAAAAAATCAAGATCAAATAAAACAATTGCAGGCGGAGTTTGAGGTGGTTAGGAGCGGAGCTTTAGAGTTTCCAGTAATCTGGTTCGCTGCACTGGAGTTAAAAGCAGATTTCCCCAGTTCAGTAAAAATTCTCAGAACCTGACAGGTGATCCAGTCATTAAAGCAGGTCTGATAAATACCATTATTTGCAGAGAGTGTAGATGCAATATAAGCTATGATATTCTGTGCAAGGCATGGGTCACAAATGCATGCTTTTTAAACAACCACCATTTCTCCAGGAACCCATTTGCCAGAGTTTAAGTTTGAAAACATCGTCTGTTACTGCAGGTTTTGGATCTCTTGTCTCCAAGCTCTCAGGATCTACCAATCCGCGAAGACAAAGATAAAAACATCATCATCCCAGGCTTGACTCGCACTCCCCTCTCTTCCTTTTCGGATTTTCATGCACACTTTGTTCCAGCCAGTCTAAACCGCACCACAGCCTCCACCAAACTCAACCAACGCTCCAGCCGCAGCCACGCAATTCTTCTCATCAAGGTACCCTTTTTGGTCTTGCTTTCCTTTTAGGGCTGTGATCAAAGTATTGATACGGCAATATGTTGTGTATAAGCTTGGAGAAACGGAGTGAAGGACATGGTTAAGGACGACAAGCAAGCTTAAACAAATTTAGCTCAGTTCATTTCAAGCTGTGGCAAACATACTGAAATGTTATTTAAATCTACATCATGTATGTCGGCTAGTTAACCTGTCATTAATTATTAACAATTACAGCTTGCCTCAGCTCTGGTTTCCCCTTTTGTTAATGTTTCTGTCTGTGGGGGTGTTCAGAAAAAAATGAGCTTCAGTCTGGCTTTCATGTTCCAATTTTCAGCCTTTGTGAAATCTTCTTGCTCAAAGTGTTTTGCATACAATCGTTCTTATTACATCTTATTACATTTCAGCTTTGTGTATAAGACTGACTTTTGTTCCTGCCCAGTCTTCAATACCATAGTTCAGCACATTAAATGTTTAATTCCATAGAAAACGCCTAAGGCATATATACTTCTTGTTAGATGCGTACTTGAGTTAGTTGCACTTTCACAGATGTGGTTTAGTTCACAGTTGTTGTTGTTACTAGTTTGTAATCTGCTGTGATTGCTTAACTCTTGTCTTTTTAGAGCTGTTTCATGTCTGTAGCAGATGCTACTGTGCTGTGTGTGATCTGTGGTGTACCGTGATGTCAGTATTTGTAAATTTATTTGTAATTATTTTATAAATATTTTTGACGGTAAACATCATTAACCATAATAGTAACACTCTCCATGCATTATTTATTTGTTTGTTTCTTACTGTTGTAGTTATTTTTAAAAACATGTTTTCAGTGCTCATTAACAAAAAATGTATGTACATCTGAGAGGTCCTAGTATAGTATGACAAATTTTAATGTGTACATCCTGGTAAAATACCATTGAAGGGCTGCATGTTTGACCCAAACCTGAACATTGTCAGTAAAGGAATGCTAGTGTATGGGGTTTGGAAGGTGCATGCTGCACAAGTGTTTTGGGTGAAATTGTACTAAAACAGTGGTTCTCAACTTCAGTCCTGGGGTCCTGCGGATTTTGTCACTGTTTTCAGCTATTTCCTGCCTCAACACACCTATCAGGTAATTATGAGCTGGATCAGGTGGGTTGGAGCAGGGAATTTAAACTATACAAATGGGCCTGTCACCATTATTACATATTCACCTAATAACAGTTACTTGTGATGATTGCAATAATTTTAAGATGATTGCAATTGTTCTTTTCCACATTAGATTGTACAATAATAAGCTGTAATGAACAAAATACAAATTGGGTATGTTGGGTTAAACAAATGAATTTTTAAAAAAAGCATGCGTTCATTGAGAAATCATGGGGGGAGTTTATTGCTAATATTTTAATCTTTTTTGCAAAAATAGTATATGCTTTGCCTGACTCTACAAGTTTCAGTGCAGCATTCGTGTGAGAGTTTGTATACGCCCAACATTGTGGTGTACCAGTTTGACAGAACTACCAGTGTTAGTTACAAAGTAAACACAAAAAGCAAGATGGCTGATTAGTCAGTTTGGCCACTTTGGGCTTTAATAGTTGAATAGAACTGCTGGGCTGCAGTTGAGAACCATAAGATTAAAAAAAGAACAAACGGAGCATAACTTTTTTTTTCTCTCTCTCTACCTCATGAGGTGGTGAAGTCTCAGCGCATCCCTCCTCACCGACAGCTGACGGGGAAGCTCTACCTAGTGGACCTGGCCGGTTCAGAGGACAACCGACGCACGGGTAATCAGGGTATGCGCTTAAAAGAGAGTGGTGCAATCAACTTATCCCTCTTCACCCTCAGCAAGGTGGTGGACTCTTTGAACGCTGGGGCTGCAGGCCGCGTGCCCTACAGGGACAGCAAACTCACCCGCCTGTTGCAGGATTCATTGGGTGGCTCAGCCCATTCTGTGATGATCACAAACATCGCCCCTGAGTACAAGTACTACTTTGATACGTTCACTGCCCTCAACTTCGCCGCCAAGTCCAAGCACATTGTTAACCGGCCGTTTGTACGGGAGATGGTGGTGGCCCCCATGAATGGTGAGCGTTTACAGTGGTTTGGGTGTAGTATACTATGCTGTTCCATTAACTGTACCATGAATATTTGACAGTATTAGTCATCTTAGTTTTTCAGAACTCTTAAACCAAGCCTGCCCAAACCTGGCCTGTGTGAATGTTTAAGGTAACTTTAAAGCAAAATCAGTCACACTCCCTCACCCAGTGAGCAAGGCTCTAGACCAGAAGTGCCTTGTCCTTGTCCTGTAGAGATATGAAAAGTACCACCCTGGAGAATTCATGTCCAACACAATTGGCTATAATATTCAGATGTCCCTGAAGCGCTTCATTAACTGGATCGGGTGTGTTAGCTCAACTCTGCAGGGCTGTAGATCTCCAAGACCAGGATTTAGCGCACGTACTCTAGACTAATGCCGTCCCATTGTTCCAGGGACGTTCAGAATAACATGGGGGACAGTGTTTAAACTGTTTTGGAGTGCTTCAGGGACAGCTAACTTGCATGTGTAACTACAACTAACAGAGCACCGCAGAATTAGACCCTACCCCGCCTTCTCTCTCATAGCGTCACATGACTCCAGAAATTGAGAGAAATGGTTCCAGCAGCATCTGACGGTCACAGATTAAAGCTCGAGTGCAAGAGACACGGAGGTGCGGATACATGTACATTTATGAAAAAGTAGCAACTGGGAGTAGATTTATCTGGATTAACATTATAAAGAAGTGCAACAGTTGCTGTAAAACTAAAAAAAAAATGCAGATGTTTTGGCACACTGGCCCAACATTGACTAAACATGCTGCTCCTTCAGAGCACAAAAATATACTGTTTTTTGGGGGGGGGTTTTGTATGTTTTTATTGTACATATATCATACATGTTCGATGGCCAAAGTTAATTTAGTGTTGGTACTGCAAGGCTCATGTAGCTAACAAGTAATGGAAGCAAGTTGTCATTTAGTGTCAAACCACAGAAGCAAATCTATTTGAGAACTACTTGACACAATTTGAGGCAAGTGTGGGATGGAAATAGTATGTCTACACAAGTGGGTGGCCAGTGCTTGTTAACTATGTTAGCCTTGTATTAGCAAAATTACACAGACAATCCCCAGCCCCAAACGTTAATTGTAATTAATTCTGAAGGTGTAGCAATTCACACCTTTCATGGATCAGGGGTTTCTGGGCCACAGGTTGATTTGTATCATGGTTCAGCATGAAAAAATGTAATGAAATTTGAATATTTATTTTTATTTATTTATTTTTTAATTATTGCTACACAAGTGGAAGACTACAAAGATTACTTTCAAAACTTTTACAAAATTATTGTAAAACAAAGTGCAAAATCAAGTAATGCAAGCACAAATATAAGCAAGCACAAAAAAATACATCTGGAATAAAAAATGTAAACATCAGGAGGTAGAGTAATTGTATGGCTCAGTGAGTGTTTAAAGACCCCCTCAAGTCAAAATCAAGTTTTTAAACTTGTTAGCATGTGGTGTCCCTTGAAAACACGTAAGCTAAATAAGTAGTCAACACTATGGTTAAGTATTTCTGCTTCGAAAGGCGAATTCAGACAGCTATGTAGCTGTGTACCAAAGGATCTGAAAATTAGAGTAAAATGGGTGCAGTTTATTTGGAAATATCAGACTGCCTCAGCCAAACTTCCAGAGAAAACTCTGGTTTGCAGTAGCCATTTTTCATAGTGTAAAAACTTACAGGATACCTATTCCTACACAAAACAAACATTAGCCACGTTTACATGCAGCCTAATAATCTGTTAATAATCCGACAGATAGCTCAATTGGAATAGAATACGTCCATGTATACACCTCAGTTGGAATAGACTAGTCCGGTGAGGCCATTCAGAATGCAGTTTCTGCCCAATTGAACGGGGTGGGTAATCTTGTAATTAATCTGTTAAATAGAAGAACAATAACCATGTAAACGGCCATATCTGATTACATTCCCAGTCGGAAAGTTTAACTACATTCTGCGCATGTGCGTTCACGTCATAGGGAAAGTTTATAACGTTCAACATGGCGGGAGCAGAAACTGGTCTGCAGAAGAGACAGAGTTTATGCTTTAAACTTGAAAAGACGGTGGTGGGACAGGCGTCCAGCTTATATGTGTCAGAAAATGATGTCCTCCTCTCGGCCTTCTTTAATAAGAACATTTTCCAGAGTCTGCGTTAATTTTAAAGCACTTAAACACAAGCGTTGCTTACTGCTGCTCTTCTCACTCTGACTGGACTCGTGATGCTTGTTGTCATAGTAATGTCTACACTAAGGGGTCTACACTCTATGCAAGCGTGTAATTTTGGATTGTATTACTTGTAGTATGCATGTAAAGATTTACAAAACAATAACTCGTAAACACTCAATTTAAAAAAAAAAAAACATGACCAATAACCAATCAACACATCAGTAAAATGTCCTGCCTACAGCACGATTGGATTTGGTTGAATGCTATAGCAAGTGAATGTACAACACTCTAAGCTTGGTGTTAACGTCTTCATAGAATCCTCATAGAAGTGCTGGTACAAATTTGCGTTATTGTGGCAGTGCTACTTAGTGTTGCTTTTTGCATTAATGACTGCTGTGTAATATGTATTGGCTGTGGGGTGTGTGTAGTCACTGTAGACTTTGTCACAATTGCTGCAGCCCTACATATCCACCCCATAGTGTTTTTAAATGTTTTTTTTGTCTTTCTCAGTAGAATATTCTGGAATCTTTGAAATGCATAGTATGTTAAGGCCATTTCTATGGTTTGGCAAATTTATGTTAAAAAAATTGTCTAAATAATTACAAGATTATTTTATTGATATAATGATATGATGAATTTCGATACAGTGTTTGTTGTATTGTTACATCCCCCAGAGCAGAACAGTTCCTGATTTTGTTTAAACGCTTAGGACTCTGAGGTTCTTGCTAACTCTGATTTGCTTGCTTAGATGAATGTACTGAAGTGCTGTCTCTCTTCTCTTGTAGGGAAGAGGGCCAGGGAGGAGCAGGAGGCTGGGGGGTCAGGAGAACCCCAGAATAAGAGGTTGAAAGAGGGCAAGAGAGCAGAACTGCCATCACCATTACACACACATCCACACAGGCAAGTTTGCTTCACATTAAACTGAATAACTGATCATTTATTGAATGCTCTTATCATAGCACTTTAACAGGTCTTGGCTTTGTGTGGTAGGCCATGATTTGGTAGCTGGTGCTTAGAACAATGTTTCCCTTTAGCAAAAACCAGGAGCTTGTTGTACCTCCTGGGTCATTGTAGGGAAGCACATGCAACATTTTCACACACATGCTTCATTCTAGAGAACAAAAGAATAAAGATTTGATGATGAGTTTACAGTAGTGAATATGGAGTAAAGGAAAGAAATGAGCCTGTCATTGGACACAAGATTAACTGATGATGGCCAAAGACTACTGTTACAGACTCATCAGCATAACAAATGAGACGTATTGATGAAAATCGTGACTACTGTTAGAAGTGTGTCACAGTGAAAATGAGAATTAAGTCCATGAAAACCAATGATTACTTTTAGAAGTCATAATACTGACTTAATGAAATTAATGAATTTATATGTGGACTGTGTGAGAAAAATCATATCTTGGGATTTTTAGGCTGAATGGCAATACACATTAAATATCTCTGTATTTTCTAGGGAGTGGTCCTGTCTCAGAATGTTCCTTCAGTTTTCAACAACAATAACAGACTAATTAAAATAAAGAACAAAACATAGTAAGGAGCGGTATATTTTTGGCAGGTGTTAAAATAGCATTTCCAACATTTTACTCTCCCTGGTGAACTTACAGATGTATATTTATATGACAACCTACACGCCAAGATAAGTCACCAGAGTAAATTCGATTCGAGTCAGATCTTGCACCCTAGATTTAAGGGGGGGGGGGTATAATTTTGGCAGGTTTAAAATACTCACCCTGACTATGTAAAACCTGCTCACATTTCAAAATTAATCTTTAAAAGTTAACTTTAAAATTAACTAACCTGTGTTTTATGCTGTACACATGTTCATAGCCTAGTTCATTAAGCGCTCTAGATTTGTCCTAGCTGGATACCCCTCAGCTAATTAGAGATAATTAGAGTAAATTTGTTCAATATGACATTTCCAAAATCTAAAAAGAGCAATAAAAGTCACATTGCCCAATAGTGATGATAAATAAAAAGCCACATTGCAGCATGACATGGTCAGAGGTGAACTCTGTTATAGCAGGACTTAAGAATTTAAACAGTTTTCTGTTCTCGTAATACTTATTGTTATGATTTGAAAGATATTTCAGTACAAGTGCTGTGACAACAAACTTCTTTAGTTCGTTAAGGAAAGTTACTACTAATGTTAGTACTATTAATAATAACTCGGTCTAGTGTGAGGCAGGTGTCGAAGACTGACTAGTTCAATTTTGCGCTCAGACTGGAGAGGGTGGGCAGTTGTTCAGCCCAGCCAAGAAACAGGTAGTAAACACAGTTATTCTCTTTGGGGTGATTGTGACTCCAGCAGGCCTGGCTATCATAGGCTAACTATAAATGGAGAGCAAGAAAATAGTCCTTAAGTAGTCTATATCTGTCAAATATCACAAAAATATCACTAAAACAGGAATTAGTTTGTCAGTATCACAGTATACTGGTATAGATGATGTATCACCCAGCACTATGCTAAATGTTTGGCATGGAAATTTAATTGTGTCATGGAAAAGTAATGGAATTTCATTGTACAAACCCTGTGATAGTGAGCCGGCACCTTGTGATCAAAGTCGGCATATTGATTAGTAATTTGAGAAGTTCACTCAGGTACTGAGGTTCGAGGCTGTTCAGAGCTCTATATGTCAGTAGAAGAATTCCATAATCAATACGGAATTTGACTGGCAGCCTAAGTAGTGTTAATAAAATTGGACTAATATGGTCTCTATGGACTGATATGATATTTTTAGGTGAAGGAAAGTTTTCTAGTAATACTTACATCAAGGGACAGATAGGTATTGATCGTGATGCTGAAGTTTTTCACAGAGGTACCTGATGCAACTGAGAAGCTATCAAGAATTAGTATTAAATCAAGCATTTTTTTTCTAGCAGCTTTTGGACTAAGAACTTCTGTTTTGCCAGAGTTCAGTAGGAGGAAATCACCTGACATCCAGTCTTTAATATCTTTTTCACAGGCCTTAAGTTGAATTTTAGCATCTGGTCCTAAAACAGAGCCTTGTGGGACACCTTATTTTACTCTTGTATGTGCAGATGATTTGCTGTTTACATTTACAACTGATAGTAATCAGTCAGTCAGGTAAGATCTGAACCAGGAAAGAGCTATTCCTTTGATTCCTACAAATTCCTGCAAGGACAGCATAGGGCCTGATGGCCTTTATATTGCGATTAGCAAAAATAAATTCTTATTTGTAGCTTGATGGGTTATATTAGGAAAAATAATTTCAGAAGAAATCAAATGTAGCTCAATAAAAAAAGCCTTCTCACAAATGTACACAAATTTATATTTACCCAAATGCACAGTTCAAGGAGATTTTCAACCTTAACATCTGTAGCAAGTTGTATTATCTGTATGCTTACAGCGGCTTAGCAACTCAAATAAAACTCATTCTCACAACTATAAAATAAATAAATAAATACACACATGCATATTAAATCATGGATCATGGAATGCTAACCTTAAAAAGTTCAATTTAAGTACAGTGCACCACCTGGTCATGAGCTGAATTTTCACTAAGACTGGGCATAAATTTTGCACCCAGTTAGGAACAGGCAGAACGTCAAATTTTTTTACCTTTCCTAGGCTATTATAACCACTTAAGCTAGTTTTTTGCTTGCCGGAGTGCTCCTGCACAACACACCAGTCCGGGTCTATGCCCACACTGCATGCTACAGCACTAAATAGTATGAAAAAATAATGCATTACCATTTAGAAGCACATTCATTAGTGTGGTGTGTAGCTGGAGACTTTCTTTGCTCAAGTCACTTGCATGGTGTGTAGCAGCGCTTACAGTTAACTTCAGTAATTACTAATTTGTGTGAACAGTATGTGATTAGCTAACACAAAGAATACAGCTCTGCTACTGATGCGTGCTTGGACCCACTCATTGTCGCTGGCAGCTGTATTATTTGTTGTTGTGTGGCAAAATAATCACAAAGTATTAGTAAATGTGTGGTTAAGGAATTAAGATATTTAGCATAATTGTAGATTCATAGAACGTGCAAGTAGCAGCAAGAGAATTTCAGTTCCAGAAGAACGCTTTGTGTCCCTAAATGTTTGATGGGCATTGTGAATAAGGAATATCGCTTGATTTAGTTATTCTGGTGTAACCTTATGCCAATTGAATGTCTCCCTCAGCCCAGCAGATTCCTCAGTGTTGGACAGACTTCTGGCTTTGGAGAAAATGATGTTGGGCTCTCCGGAGAGAGAGAGGCTCAACTTACTGAAGACTGTCGCCCAGTCCCGCAAAGAGATCCAGGTCCCTGGCTACAATGAATGCTCTTTAATGCTTTGATATTGTTGTGATTGTTTTATTCCAAGGGGTAAGGCCAAAGGCAGCGTTTGCTCATAGATCCTGTAGCAGCTCAATTGCCATATAAATTAGTATGTATATTACAGTGGCAACTATCGAATGTTTGATATGTTGAGAATAATAAGAATTTATTATTATTATTATTATTATTATTATTATTTATTAATAATAATAATAATGCCAAATGTTGGCACAACTCCTGCAGATAAAGCAGTGGCATTATTTTTAAAATAACAGTAATATAAAATTCAAATCTGACCTTTTAACCTCTAGATAACCTGTAATAACACAATGCTTAAGTACACTGTTGGAGTCATGTGACCCTATTATATCAGGCAGTAGGTATCTGCGACCATTTTACATCACGGTATAGTGTATTTATGTATATATTTTCATATTTCATTTTAGATGCCTTTTTGATCTGCATTTATTTGCATACCTGTGTGACGGTAAAGACAAAACTAATACATTAGAAACAAAGCTGAGCCAGTTTATCCCCCACTGCTAATATATTTATAGGTGTATTTATACCTTTTGTCTCACCTTTGTTTTGTACAGAAACTAAAGGAGAAGCAGAAAGAGTTGGAAGAAAAGGCAAACATGTTCAATAAAGTGGCTGGCGGTCAGAGTGGAGTGGTTGGTAAAAAGGATGTCACGGACAGTGATGCACCTCTCTTCAGAACAGATCTGAACCTTTTACACAGGAAGGAGTCTACAGCAGCCAAACCTAGGAAACAGCAGGCAGTCGTTACCCCGCTACAAAGTAAGGCATGGAAGCAGAGCCCACCAAATTTTTTATAAAGCCAAATGGCCAAATGCACATTAGAACACATTAGGACTGTATTTGCATAGTTAGCTGCAAAGCAATGAATAGCTTGAAACTACTTGGTCCAAATGTCTTTATGCTAATAGCAAATGAACGTTAGTAGGAGCAATTAGGGGAGAGTATAGTTTTCATTAGGGCTGCACAATTAATCGTATTTTTGATTGCGTTTTGCCAGTAAACATGTCACAAATGGATATAGCAAAATTACATTACCCACTAACACGCTTACACTGCATAACAAATATGCTTGCAGACATTCTGTAAATAGCTGTAAATGCATTTAACACTTTGCACTAAAGTTAATATTGTCTCAACTTTTTTTAAAATTGACAACTATTTTATTTGCTTAAAGATGATGTTACAGTGGTGCTCTGTTTGAACAGGAAACAGGAAAATGCTTATTGGATAGTCTTTACTGTTTATACTGTTGGGTGAACTTGTATAGAACTTGCATTTTATGTGCATGTTGTGTAGTCCTGCTGTCTAGAATTGTTTAATGTGCTTCACTCCTTTTAAAGGAATACTCCAGAATTCCTCAGCCTGGTCTCCTTCAACTGCATTTGTAGCATAGGGTTGATTACTACAGATGGTAATGTTGGTGCAGAACAAAAGAATGTAAAACCTGTTGACTCAAAACACATTTATAATAAAAGCCAATGTGCAAGTGTTCTTTTACTAAGTATAGGCAAGCTTGTCAGTTATTCTCCAGGGTAATCAACCACACGCTGCAGATTAGGTTGAAAAACACTGTTGTATTGGTATCCTTTCTTTCTGATAATGCTGTTTATGATTTTTATAGTCATCTGCCCTCTACTTTCACAGTGTCTCAGGTGCAGCCCCTGCAGCAATGTGCTATGGTTTGTAAACCATCCCAAGCATTGGACAAGAAGAAAAAACATATCCAGAAGGTCAGTATACTCACCTACATTCTTCCTTTTTTCTGTCAGAAATTAGATTTAACATAAATCATATCAGTTGAATTAAGAATACATGTTTGTTTGACAAATGTCTATAATTAATGCATTTCACTGATGTAATGTGTGGTTTTTGTTTAAGTATGTTTAGGTACAGCAGTCCTGAAGCTGTGTGCTGAGGGTACCAAGTACCAAGAATTTTTTGACATAACATAGAATAGTCATTGGTAGAGAACTGTGACTGTATAGAATAGGGTTGAAGATGTTACGCAAGACACAGAATTTATCGACAGCTCCTTTAGTAGTGACCGCCATCCAAAAAGCCCAGAAGGCACGAGAGCACCAGTATTTAATAGTAAAAAAACTTCCTGTTCCTTCACAAAAATCCAGTACAAGGTAACATTAACTCTCTTATATCTTTTTATATAGATAACCACTTATCCAACTGAATATAATGCAACCAGCACAGAAATATACAAATACAAGAATGCATTTTTAAGTTAGATTAAATTGTACAATCAAAAAATGTTAATACTTTTTTTTTTTATTCATTTATTTAAATCAAGTTTCCATTGTCAGTACTTTAAGTAACTGGTAATGCCCCTTTTTTGAAAAGGCAGTCTCCAAGTTGTTCTTTTGTGTTGTACCACAGCACACGCTCAGCCTTCTGTGTTTGGACAAGTTCTATGATGCTGCTTATCTCCAGGCTTTTCTCAGGGACTGATGTTGTGGGCTTAAAAAGGCATCAGCATGTAAATGTTTGTCTGTGACACAGATTATTAGTGGAGCATGTTCAGAATCACCAGTAGTTAGTTCAGAGAAAAGTGTAGCCAGAAAAATAGCATCAATTCCATCAGACATGGCCAGTGAAGTGCCCTCCTTGAGGGTCTCTGTCTGAAAGATTTCCAAACGAGACATCGCTGAACACAGCACTTCCAAGTGTTGGAAGTTTAGAACTACCACACTTTGCACACTATGCTGTTTGTTTCATGGATTGTCTGCACGGTGGCATTTATTTTTTTTTTTTAATGCTTGATGCCAAGTTGCTAACATCAAACATGACATCTGGCCTGCTCTGTTTTGCAAACTAGAGAATCTGGCCTATCTCAGACCTAAGCTGGTCCTTTTCCACCTCACGGAGGGATGAGTCTTGTTCCACAGCTCATGAAGGGTCCATATGTGTGGGCTGCATGTGTTGAATATAGTTTTCCTGGTGTATTTGTACTTTTCTGTTGGGCCATTCCCACGTAGGTTACCATGCCCCTCATGTCCAACTTGTAAATTAAATCTGAGATGGGGTGTTACAGTTTGGAGAAACTTTGTGTGACCTCTAGCTGACTTCTCGCCACTATCTGTGCTTTTGGTGCTAATCCAGTGAGTGTCTCCTTAAGGGGGCACACCCGTCTGGTAGAGATGTACTTTTGTCCCTCATCCCTAACCTCTTAGAACTTCTTATCTCTCCAACTCTTTATCTCTCTTGTTTGGTTCGGTCAAATGATAGATCTGTGGTATCAGTAAAAGTGAGTTCTTTGAATTTGATATGTCAACTGAACCTGAATGGCCTGCAACATTGGTGGGCTCAATGAGCAGAAGATCATACCAGTTTTTGTACTTTAGATTTGCCTGCTCGGCCTAGGACTTTTGCTGTGTGTACAACCCCACTGTCTCCGTCTGTATTTCAGAACAGTCCAGTTTTTAGACAAACATCATTTCCCTGCTCTGTACCACTGGGTCTCTGGTCATTTGTGTGCTGTCCTACTTCATTCTGTACCCTAGTGGTCGCTCCTGTGTACTCAGTTTGCATTAAATCCTAGTCAGAAGCATAATCAAATTGTCTCTGAAGCATCATCAGAATCTTGTGCTTTTTTGCTGAGGTCATTTTTTCTGAGATTCAGTTAGTACTTTCTCATCACACTGACTTTCTCTATCCTTATTCCTTTGTTCCTTTAAAGTGACACTCCAGTAAGTTTCATTTAACAGTACTGACATGATTCAGTTGTTTACCTGTAAATCAACATGATTCAGTTCTCTATTCCTTAAACAGCTGAAGCATGTTATGCTGAAGATTAGATCTGAATGCATTTTTGTGTTATTTTAACAGTAATGGTGTAGTGTGTAAAAGTATAAGAGCAGGAAACAAAGGCTCATTTTAACGGAGTGTCCATTACGATATAAAATGAGTGACTTAAAGGTTGATGTTAATCAGTGGCAGTAAAAGTTTGTCATAACCCTGACTCTGTCCATTTATTTTCATTTGCATTATTTCATCTTCTCCTCTCTTGTACAGATCTCAGAGGGTAAGGAGAACAGTAGCATGGACCCGTCCAGTGGAGAGGAGGTGAACTGGGAGTCCCGACTAGACTCATCGCTACTAGAGCAGTCAAAAACAAAAATCCTCCAAACGCTCAACTCGGGCTCACTGAAGGAGCTGAAGAGCCTGCAGCTCATTGGGGATAAGAAGGCCAAACTTATTTTGGGATGGAGAGAGATCAATGGAGACTTCACCCAGGTACAGAGATAAAATTGTAGGGCTGCAATAAACTGTTTTGAGGTAACCCAGCCATTCCATTACTATTCTAATGGCGATTTCCTTCCATTAGGTAGAAGACTTGAAGAAAATCGAAGGCATAACAGCGAAACGTTTCTCCTCTTTCATCAAGGTAAAATTAGTCTGAAGTGTTGATTGAGTGTAAGGCTAGAGATGGCAGCGATGATTTTTATTCTGTGATTGCATCAGTTAATACAAACAAAAAAAGTGTGCATTGCTACAGTAACAGCAGCCTTTGTTACTTCACATGGCTAAGCTTTAACCATCTTTTATTTTAACAAAAAGCGATTTATGGGCTATAAACGTGATTTATTAAACCTATAGCAAAAACTACCAAACCATGAACCAAGTTAGTTTTTCCCTTACACAGCAGGGAAAAGAGGTGTTGGGTGTTTGTTGTTTTTTTTTTTTTTGAAAGCAGCCTATTTATGCCCCCCCTTCTGATTGCATGATGGGCAGTTCATGCAATTGGAAGACGATGGTCTGCTGCAGACATTTTCACAAGCCTGCTGTAGTCATTTTTTTACCATCTAGTATCGTGCCATCTCTAAGTAAGGCTGAAAATGTCTGTTTCACCTGTAAATGTTTCTTTTTATCTATGTATTGTTACAGTTGTTTTTTTTTCTCTTATTTATAGGCCAACATTCTCAGTGCGATGGGGCAGTGATCATCATGTATGTTCCTGTCAAAGTGTGTGAATAACAGCGTACTGCTTGTACTGATTTTACAGTTCACTTTAGTGTTTTGTGTTTTTTTTGTTAGTTTTTTGTTTTGTTTTTTTTTAATCAGAAAAACATTTTACTTGTTGCATTTAACTGTTCATGTACCACAATTTTTTAATGCACTGGCATGCTGCTTAATAAATGGCATTACAGTCCCACCCTGTGGTTGACAGATTTATTTTTCCTGTTTTATGAAGATGACATTTGTTTCTGTATATTTCAGCCTTAAACAACAAACACTAACTCAGACTGTGCACACATCTAAATTCGTTTTGTGCTGCATGTTCTCATGTAAGCACGTCTGAGCACATAAGAAAAGCACATATCTTTATTTTATATAAATTGTTTATTTTAAGCTCAATCACATTTAAGTACATTTTATATTCAAATACATTGCTATTTTACACATTACTGTTAATATTTCATTTTGCTACTGATATGCTTTTTAACTAGCTTAATCCTGCAGCCCTCCCCATCAACTGGAATCTTTATTGTGCCTCTGCTCCCTCAGTCCATCAGCCACCACACTGTCTACCTACAACCCCCAGCCTGATAAAGCAGAAAACTGCCACACGTTCGACTGAAGTTTCTGCTTGTTTCATGTATGAGGACAGCGAGCATCACAAGTGGATGTATTGTCTCACCTAATTAGCTGATGTAAGAATAGCTATAAACTCTTCAGACACCATGTTTCCTATAAAGCCTTTCCTGCTTAGTATGCTGTAGCCCCACCCTGATGGGCAGTCAGCTCAGAAACTGAATTTGAATTTTTATTTTGAGCCTAAAATTGCATGAGCACACTTAAATTCAAATATATGAATACATTGCCATGTTATAAAGTACATTTTAATTTTTCTACTGATATTTAAGTTTCAGCCTTTATTTAGATTGTGACCCTCATTTGCAGTGTAGCCAAGTATGACCACGCAGGATTTACAGAGACTGAAAGCAAGGCTGATAAATATTTAAGATTAAGCTTTTTTCAGAGTAAAATAAGGGTTAAAAAAAAGTGTGTGTGATTGTAGGCTACTAAAGTATGCAGAGAAACAGATGGACTACAGTCTATAATTATAGAACTACAAAGTGCACCTATATAGTAAGTGGAGCTGATAAAATGGACAACGAGTATAGAAACAAAACATTTATTTACATTATATATATATATATATATACACCTGTTCTATTGTCCTGTGGGGGTCCTGACCATTGAAGACGGTGAAAGAAAGTGCTCAGTGAATGTGATATATACATTACGTAGACAAAAGTATTAGGACACACCTCCTAATTACTCAGTTCAGGTGTTTCAGCCACACCCGTGTCCATAAAGGCATGACTAGAGGAGTTTTGTTTTGAAGGAACTTGACTGGCTCACACAGAGCCCTGACCTCAAGCCCATCAAATGCCTTTGGGGTGAACTAGAATGGAGATTGTGAGCCAGTCCGTCTCATCAAACATCAGTGTCTGACCTCACAAATGCTCTTCTGGATGAATGGGCAAAAACTCCCACAGACACATGGTGCCTCAGGCAAACCTTGTCCTTTAAGACGCTGCATTAATTTAATCTCACACTCTTACCTGCACTTAGCAATTATTCTATTTTGGATCTACAAAAAGACTTCAGACACTGGGTTTATTGAAAGAGGAACACGGTTGTGCTGTTTTATATATACTTTTCAATGCCCTATGTAAATACCTTTTTTTGTTAATGATGTTCTCTTTAATCATCATGTTTGATTATGTTAGAAACTTTCATGTTATTCCGTCACACGCTCCAAAATCTTGTAGAAAGTTTCCCAGAAGAGTGGAAGCTGTTATAGCTGCAAAGGGGGGACCAACTCCATACTAATGCCTATGGATTTAGAATGGGATGTCATAGAAACTCCTGTAGGTGTAATGTGTAGGTGTGCCAATACTTTTGTCCATATAGTGTATATATGTAAAAACCTGAATTTTTTGTAGTCAATTGTACATTCATTATGAATAAATATACAGTATATATATATATATATATATATATATATATATATATATATTAATACATACTATAATTTATAATAGAGTTTTGGTAAATAATATAAATCATAGCCCATTCAAACTTTAATAACTTACTATAGCAAGCCACATCATATACTTCGGCGCACTTCACTTCACATGATCAAAAGATACCTGACCAACTCAATAAAGGCACATCTTGTGCTAAAATCTGGGAAAAATTGCTTCTGGAGTCTGATGACTTGACCTTACTACAAGTGGAATCAGCTGTTGAGTATTCCACGTGGCTTTTTAGCCAAACAGCTGCTACTCACTCCATCATAGCACAACAACATCTTGTTCTCAGTTCAGATGACAGTTTACAAGTGCAGCAGACAAACACACAGCGTCCCAGACAGACCAATTACCAATCACCGATTAAGAGCTTGGCAGTGACCACTCATGGACAAGTATGTAGAAACTGGTCTAAGCTGAACAATTTCACTAAAGATCACTGTTCTGCACCAGCCTGTACACAGGAAAAGCACTCACAGCCCCATTCTGAGTGCACTGAAATTAGTCATTAGCCACGTGTTTTCAGAACATACACAATACTGCTAGTGGATGTCATTGTACCACTAGTGATGAATACAGGAGCTGCAGCTTCACTTCTAAACATGACTACATAGACAGTTCTTTTCTCACCTGCCATTTCAAAAGCCACCCACTGCCCTTTGTGGCTATGGATGCTCTAAAATTCACATTGTGGTTGCCTACCTGTGCACCCTGGCACGCACCACCTGTCCTCTTTTGTCTTTCACATAGCTCACCAGGGAGTCAACCTCCTGGGACTTGCCCTCTTTACAGCCTTGGGCTTCTCTCTGAGGGATCAGAGTAGGTCTGCCATAGACCAGGTAATGGCTGATGGTGTTTGATGGACTAGGCTGTCTGACAGCGGCCCCAGGTCAACCCAGCTGATGCCCCAGTCATTCAACCACTCATATGTCTGCCCCAGCCTTCCCTTCCTGATAAAAAAGTCTACTTTCTGTCATATAGAATGCAGCTTTTTCTTGTTTTCTGCCCCCTGGATGAGCACGTGTCTCTGTGATGATGTTGCACATAAATGCATCTATATTTTGGCAAATGCTAATGGTGTTGGGATGAATGGTCACATTCCTACTTGCGTTAGTCACAAACACACTACTGAGGTTACATGAGGCTGAAATTGGCTTCCTGTTTGCCAGCTTCTTATTAGAATTTTCCATTCCAAATTAAGTGGTGCAGCAGTTACATTCTGCGGCCTGCAACTGCTACACCGGGGGTCGGCAACACGCGGCTCCGGAGCCACATGCGGTTCTTTTATTGTCCTGTTGTGGCTCCACACTTTTTAGGAAAGAATAATGTATCTTCCTTTGCAGTAAAATAAAGCTCTGCTGATCGTTCTAACATGGTTTTAACAACAAATGGTCTCAACACAAGAGTTAATGTAGTCTATAACTGCTAATTCATCCTTTAACCCTGAAGGTTGGAGCGCAGACTGCTGGTCACAGCAACGCAGACAACAATCTCACCTAGCTAGTAGCTAACGAAAAGGCAAAGAGAAAGATTTAAGACGAACATCGATAATTTGGAGACGAATGGTCTTATTTGCATTTACAAGCAATCTAGCTGGTTACGTTTAATACGTTTGATCTGCAACAAGAAGCTGTCAAACACCAAACCGTTACGAAGCTGAAGTCAGTTTCTTGTTTACCAGCCTCTTGTTTGAATTTTCCTGTTCCACCTTAAAAGGTGCAGCCATTAGCTACATTATGGTGCCTCAGGCACCATTTAAGGTGGAATGGTAAATTCAAACACGAAGCGGCGAATGAGGAGCTGGCTTCAGCCTTGTAAAAAATCGAACGTTGTGAGACATTTTACAAGAAACTGTTCTACTTTTGAGAAAACTTTCCTGCCGGAGATGCGAGAAAGGCCTACACTTTACCATTACATTACCACATACTGAGACATATTTACAGCCAAGATAGTAAAATGGACATAAAATGTTGTGACTCCCAAGGTGGTTTGTTTTGTTTTTTTTTGTTGAAATGACAAAATGGCTCTTCTTAACATTTGGGTTGCTGACCCCTGTGCTACACCATTTAAGGTGGAATGGAAAATTTGAACAAGAAGCTTGAATAGGAATATTTGAATAGGAAGCTTCAGCTTTGTTGCGATTATGGTGGTCACTCTCAGTTGGATGAATCACCGCTGTAATCCGATATCTTACATCGATTTAAAGTCAGACTCCTGACAGTATAACTAAAAATAAAAACTTAAAAAAGAGACTAAAAAAAACATGGGGAAAAAAACTGCTGCTGTTGATGTTGTACTGGTTATGATCACTGCAGTTCTGAACAGGCAGAGAAGTGGAGCTATTTTTATATTTTTTTTTAAATCTGAATGAAGCTGACTGCAAAAAAGATGAAGGTAGAGATTATTATTATTATTATTATTATTATTATTATTATTATACATACATACATACATCATCTAAACCGCTTATCCTTCTGGGTCGCAGTGGGGTGCTGGAGCCTATCCCAGCTGTCATTGGGCAGAAGGCAGGATACACCCTGGACAGGTCGCCAGTCCATCGCAGGGCTATTATTATTATTATTATTATTATTATTACTATTATAGCAGGAAATAAACATTACGTTTGTGTAATCAGATACCCAGAACAGGTATGACTGCCAGGGGCCATAAAAATTATTGGAACATTAGTTATTAACCTGTCATCATTAATAGAATACTTAATGTAACGATGTACTTACAAAACTAACGGTTTCTTTTTCTTTTCTTGTTTTTGGCGAAAAAAAAACAAGCCTTTGTATTTTACCCCTGTCCCCTCCAGGGCTCTGTGGTTATGGCAGTCCTTTTTTGTTTGTTTTTTTATTTTTTACTTTTGTTCAGACTTTTTCACAGTCATTTTTATTCTTCTATCAATTCGCCCTTTTCATTCTTTTCACACTGTTTTCTATTAAGCTTGCGCGTGCTCTCTTTCTTCTCTCTCTCTCTCTATCCCTCACTCTTCATCTCTCTCTCTCTCTCGCTAGCAGCAAGCTCGTGGCAGAATGACCAGCACCACTGGCATCACGACGCGGGCTCTGCTGTCTTTGTATTTATGAGAGCTGAAGGCTTTAAATCTGTGACTGTGTCCGCGGTGCATTTTGAAAGCGTATATATGCTATCATCGAGTTCTTTGCTGCTTTTTTGTTCTGCACTACAGAAAATCCTAATTTAAACCCATTCGAGCTCGTTGTTGTTGTTTTTTTGCACTAGAGAAAATAATTTAAATGCATTCGTGCAGCATTTTAAGGCGAACGCGATCTGCGATGTCGTTGCTCGTTCTTTTAAATCGGAATTAAGAAGAACATCATTTAAATACGTTGGTGGTGCATTTCAAACCATGCCCATGTCATCTGCCAGCGAGTAAATCTGCACGTCGGAACGCTTACTGGTATTGGACAGTTTAAGGTAGGTGGGCAGCCTTTCTGTTTATGCACATGCACGGCTTGAACGGGCTGTGTGGACTGGGGCAGGGGGCGTTTCTTTGTCTTGTTATTAGGAAAACAAAGCGAGGGCAAATGGCCGCTCCTCGCATCTGAGCTAGTTCCTAGGCAAATGCCATCTCATTGCCTCCTTAAATTTCCTTCCTCTTTCATTTCGTTTTCAATCGAGACCACAATATGTTCATGTTATAGTTTATTTTGTGCTGTTTTTCACTCACTCGTTCTCAGTCACTCTCCCTAGTTCTCATCCTCTCCCACTAAACGTCTCTTGTGGCTTATTTGCCCTTTATGCTCCTTTTATTGGCCTTTAGGTTCCCGGATATTTTGACCAGTCACCTTATGCTCATGCATTTACACAGAACAGCCTCTCCTCGACAGATATAATGTGTCTGTATTGCGCTTTTTTCAGTGAACTGGATTCTGTGGGGTTTGTTTTATATTTTTTATTTTATTAAAATTTTCTCTCCTATTCCCTTCTTTCAACGCTTAATTGATGCTTGTTTCTGGTTTTATTTTGGTTTATTTTTCTCTTGTATTCAAATTTGATCATTTTAATGACAGATTCTGCACGTTAATATAGAAATGCAGACACGTCTGAGTCTATCTGTGACAGTGACCTATATAAGAAATAAGAGGTTAAGAGCAAAAGCAGATAACACGATTCATCTCTATTCTGATGCTTTTAATCAATGGCGGACTCAAGGGGGGGCGTGTGGTGGTGGTGGTGGTGGTGTGTGTGTGTGTGGGGGGGTGTTTGTTGGGGTTTATGAGGAGCCTCGCCTCGTCCTATTTCCCCCCGTTATATCACAAACATGACTGCTAAACAGCAGAGGGCGCCCGCGAGCGAGTCGAGAGTGAATGGAGCTCAATGGCTAAAAACGAAAAGTTTAAATAGTTTCTAATCACTCGCCCTGAACGTTTCTTTAATTTCAGAAAGAATAAGGATGTATTTCACTAAAAAAGCAAAGAAATCTTACCTGTATGTTTCTTTTTGTCTACAGTAAACGGGTTTTGGGCAGCAGGACGCTGGCAATACTGCTACTGAGTGCTGATTGGTTGGCGAGCGGAGCAGCTCATTGGCTGTTCGCGCTCACAGACCTCATGGACGTACATGAGGCGCCGTTTTAAACTCCTATAACTCGAGTTTTAAAGCTCTGAAAAATATAACAGCCGTGTTAAAATCTTTTATGCTATTCAGGAAATTATTGTATTCTTTTACATTAAAAATGAGAAACCTGGAAGACATTATATCGAGGTAATTCTCCTCTCTACAAGTTCTCTGGTGGCTGGTGCTCCAGTGGTAGAAAAAGCCTCACTAAAGTGCCCTCTAGAGTCGCAAAAATGAGAGGAAGTGCCTTATTGGCTGTGCAGTTTTATTCAGTGGCCTCTAGGGTGCCTCTTCATGCAATAACTTATTATAATATTCGAGTGCCCTTCTAGTGGAGAAACCATGAAGCAGTGCCCTATAAGGTGCCCTTACAATGGTCTAAATATGACGTTCCCTATGGGTGCCATTATGAAGTGCCCTCTATGCTGCCTCTACATGACAATGCCTCAAAAGTTGCCCTTTCTGGTAGAGAAAATGGGATGCAGTGCTGTATAGGGAACTCCTACAGGTTACAAAAACAAAAAGAAGTGCCCAAATAGGTGTTCCTCTAATGGAGAAGGCCCCCTCCAGTGGATAAAATGTGAGGAAGTGCTGTAAAGGGTGTCCCAACATGTGGGGATGAGGGGTGAAGAATGTGGAGAAGTTTCCTAATGGATGCCTCTCCAGTGGAGAAAATGTGATGTGGTGCCCTTAGATACCCTTTCAAGTGAGAAAACACGCAATGGAGCAAGACCCAGTGTGCCCACTTAGGCAGAGTTTCCCAAAATGGGTGCTGGTGATAACAGTCTAGGGGTGCTGCCAAATACTTTGATAAGATTTCAAATTTATATCTCAAACCCTTCTTGCATTCAAAACACACTGTTTGGCTGCTAACAAATATTTTCTGCATTTTTGCCAGGGGCCAATAAGTTAGGCTAATATGTAGCTAGCATTTTGATGTAATCTCATTTGCATGTCTCTGTTTTCTCATTTTTCAATGTACCCTTTAGGTTAGGTTAGATTGTGTAAACTTAATTGTATCGACTGTAACTATCTTTCAGATACTCATTCCCATCATATCTATTCCATCCATTTAAGCTTTGTTTTAGCCACACCCCCTCTAGAATGTTCAGATGTCAGAGCGTGTGTTTGTGAAATAAATGTTAATAGTTCCCTCTGTTTTTTACTTCGGAGGTGTTTGTGAAAGAAACATTTTAAAGGTTTATAGTTCCTTGTATGTTTTTGTCATACAGGTGCAGTTACACTTTTAATCTGAATCATCAAGGATAAAGACTACGTCATCATACATGATGCATCAAAGCTTGTTGTGCACTGGTGGGGCTTCACATCATTCAGCAAACCTTCTGCCCTTCAAACACCCTCAGTCCACCACTGCTTTCAATCAGTTTATTTGAAACCACAGCATGGCAGTTTCCCTAAAAATAGCTTGTAAGGGATAGAAATTGGATTTGGGAAACAAATCTGGAGGCATTTGAAGCTTGGGTTTAATTTCACAAAACTGTGGTTTCCACTCATCCAGAGGCTGATCTAGAGCCTGAGAGTGTGATGATACATCTAACTGCACATTTATTAGGACACATTTATTAAACTTATTAGGAAGGCTGGCTCTGTTGTAGGAGTCAAGCTGGACACTCTGGAGGTTGTGGCAGAACAAAGCATGCTCAACAAGCCGTTAGCCATCTTGGATAACACCTCACACCCCCTGCATGCTACACTGGATAAACAGAGAAGCACATTCAGTGACTGTTACATCTGCGCTGTGTTAAAGAGCGCCGAGTATGATCTTTCTTACCTACTGCTATAAGGCTCTACAACGAGTCTCCTTTCTGCAGAGACGGTACTGATCTTCTGCTGTCTGAACTGTGCTAAACCACATCACTATATCACCTCTCCTGTTAATATACACTGTGCAATATATCATAACATGCTGCTGTAATGACACTTTCACTATGCACTTTACATTGTAAAATTGCTGCAACTCATAGTTATGTCTATACTCATTGTGCTTTTAGTTTACCTTATACCACTCAGTGCCTGCTATCATGTAAATACAACAACTGTCTCATATGCTATATGCAAATAGATGTACTTTATTTCTACTCTTATTCTTAACTTGTGTCTATTTTTATTTCTATTTTTTATTTTCTGTATAGTATATGTAAGTGTTTGTGAAATTATATGTCTTGCTACTGAAACACTGCAATTTCAGTCCTGTCTGTCTGTCAAGCTATCTAGCTATCTAGCTATTTCTATTCGTATTGAGAAGCTGCATTAATCCCACCCTGGCACATTTTGCTTTTTTTCCATCTTGTATCCTTGCAACCCAACAGGAGTCCATCTAAGTAGAATTTCTATTGTGGCCACCACTTTTTCTGAAGAAATGGACCATCATCAGGCTCTGTCAGACTCTCTGCTTGGCCCCAAGGATAGTGGACCTTCAGGAGTCCAGACAGAAGAACCCATCACCTCTCAGTCCAGGACAGCCAAGGCAGACTCATTCCCCTGCCTGCGGATCCTTTCTCTGCCCCAGCAAATCCAGGAGGAGCCCCATCAGCATGGGGAGGTCAGCGTGGTGGTCAGAGATAAAACCGAGAACGGTAGGAGCTCACTCTCATTTTTTGGGATCCATGCATGTTTGGAATGCATTAACCTTATCTTCCCAGATGGTAATATTTATTGGTTCCGGGGCTTCAGAGTCTTGATATCATAATAGTTGTCTGCTGGCCGTATAACAACTGAGATGAACTGGGTTTGAGTGGCTGAAAAGATTCTTCTTAAAGCAATAGCTTAGTGAAAAATCAAGTGTACACAAATTTCTCCCTTACATCAAATGAAGCCAATCAGCCAAGACTGGTTTGGTGTCATGAGTTTGCTTCTCTATTTTCACACTGGAATTACGAATCTAATATAATGCACAAAGGGACTGACAAAATCCAGCTGGCTACTACTACTCTTTCTCGTTATAGACAATAGTATATGATACAATGTTAGAATCCACATGTGCAAGTCTATTTAAGATTACTTAACATGACATCTTTTGTGTTATGCACTTTACACAATTCCAATTGTACATAATCTTCTGTTACCTGTTAGCTACATTAGCCTTGTAGCTCCAGTGCAAAACTAACAAAACAAACGTCAGACAACAAACATGGCTGTTAGAATACATCTAGACTAATTGTGTAAACTTGTTTTTTCTGTCATACTACCTATTTTATTTAATCTAAACCAGAAATGTTCATTGTTAGCTGTATACAAAAATGAAAAGAGAGAGAACTTGTAACTCAAAGGCCTCTTACTACAAGAAGCTAAACCATGATAAAGCTGGAAATAAAAGAAAACGACAGATTTTCTTGTTTTCTTGGTGGAAAAAAAGGCCATGTGAAAGTGTAATGAACCCACAATAGACTAATGCTCCAGGACTGAGCACAAAAGCATTTTACGCACCTGAAAGCTGGTTGTAGGAATGACTTATTCAGCAAGCGATTTATGTCAACTCTGAGCCGCTGTGGCATCCTATAAATAATCTACAGTTCATTATAAGTGACATTGTGTTGTGAGCAGCCAACCATCTTCACATGACAGGGGTCGACAGGCTGCTTAGCTGCATGTTTTTGTTATTGAGGACATTAGGACAAAGGTCAGTTTGGGTTGAGAACAAAGTGCGAGATGTTTATTTCCCTTGTTTCTCTTCTTTTTTCTTTTACAGTCAATTAGAAGAGAGTTCATGTACACCATCAATGTAATTGAAACCTTGAATTCTAATTATAAATGGCCAAAAGAGTGCACTGTTGGGGAACCTTTTTGAAAAGGGTTCTATATAGCACCAAAAAGGGTTCTTTTATAGTTACGATGTGAAGCTTGTAATAATAGAAGAACCCTTTTTGGTGCTATGCTATATAGTACCCTTTCCAAAAAGGTCTCCATTAATCTGAAGAACCCTTTAATCATGCAAAAGGTTCTTAGCGTTCATGGTTCTGTATAGAGCCATTTTCTTTGCTAATGACCCATGATTAATTTAAGGGGAAAAAGCAGTATGAAAAAACAAGAGGCTCCAACATGTTCATTTCTTAATATTTTTGTATACTCAATATCTTTGTTGCAGTACATAAATATTAGAAATTTTCTCTCTGCCATTATGCTGATGTCTCTCCCTGTGCTGTTTGTGCTTCTGCTTCACTGTCACTGTCTCACTGCAGCTATCCTTACCATTTCTGAAATTGACAAACATATGTGAACCAATTCCTTACATGTCCATGCCATAAAACTACCTCCACCATGCTTGACACATGAGTGGTATACTTTGGATCATTAGCACTTTGCTCCCTTCTATAGATTCTTCTCATTATTCTGGTGGGAAGATGATCTTTGTATCCAGAAGATAACTTCCAGAAGAGATGAGTCATTAAAATATATTAGTATGGAAATGGTTATAAAGCCATTTCTAAAACTTTATGACCCTTGTAAACCAGAATGAGAGCCATTACTGCTAAATGGAGGAAATTTAGAACAGTGGTGTGTCATTGAAGTTTCCGGCCTACCAAATGGCCTACCAAATTTCCTCCAAGAGTACAATGATGACTCATCTACTCACAAAAAACAACCATATAAACATATAAGGAACTACAGGCCTCACTCACCTTAGATAAAATCAGCACTGATGATTCCACTGTTCGAACAAGACTTGGCAAAAGCAGTATCAGTGAGAGAGTTGCAAGGCGAAAACTAAGAGGAATTAAGAGGAATATAAAGGCACCCAAGCCTTTTGGAATAATGTTCTATGGACTGACGAGTCAAAAGTGGAACTTTTTGGAAGACAGTGGTCTCATTACATCATATGTAAAGCTAACACAGCATTCCACAATAAGATCATACCAATACTCAAACATGGTGGTGGTAGTGTGATGGTGTAGGGATGCTTTGCTGCTTCACGGTCTGGGTGACTTGGCATAATTGATGAAACCATGA
This sequence comes from Colossoma macropomum, assembly GCF_904425465.1. Classification (NCBI taxonomy): domain Eukaryota; kingdom Metazoa; phylum Chordata; class Actinopteri; order Characiformes; family Serrasalmidae; genus Colossoma; species Colossoma macropomum. The sequence continues at coordinate 12,447,159 of NW_023494790.1, forward strand.
GTTCTCTGTTGTGGCTGAATTAAAGCAATTCTGCAAGTAAGAGTCAGCCAAAATGGTCACACGTTTTGTGGATGGGCCTCTACAGATGATCTGCAGATACTTATATTACTAACAAACTTTCTGGTCATACTCAGTTGATTGTCAACAACATTAAGGTTAAGGAGTAGGTGTTGGTTCTGCATTGAGGTTAGGGTTAGGGTTAGGTCTAGGGTTAGGGACAGATTTAACAGAATCTTTCACACGCAACTTCAAGTCCAGTTCCATTTAATAGATATTTAGTTGAATTTTAGTTAAAAGTAGACTGAGCATCTGAGCATGATCCAGTTATAGGAAGTGTTTGTTGCAGGTGTTGCAGCTAAATGTGGCACAAACAGTTGTGGTACTGTCTTTCCACTGGAGAGGTTCCCATACACCCAAACGGACATAATTCTACTAATTTTGATTTCCATGTTTTGTTTTGTTTAAAATATGAAGTAAATATTTGCTAATTGTATAAAAATTATTTTTAAAAAAATCAATAACTTTTTACCAGATTTTGCTGGAATGATGGGGGCATAAATGCCTAGGTGCATGTACTTGTGGAACATTACTATACAGTATCTTCATTTCTCTCAGCAGGTCATGGGGTTTACACTTCTCAGCCAGAAGCTAAAACATCGCCCCCTGCTTTCTCATCTCCGCCACGGCGCCATCATTCTGTTCCTCACACATCCCACCCTCACCTGGGCCAAACACGTAAGGGCAGCAGGTCCAGCTCCATCGCCTACACGGCCTTCCCCTCCCGACCATCTCTGTCCCGCCACTCCAGCTTGGCCACCAACCCATCGCTGGACCGCTCCAAACCTAACGACTACCTCATTCTGGCCATAACCGCCTGCTTCTGTCCTGTCTGGCCCATCAATATTGTAGGATTTGTCTACTCCATCATGGTAAGTGGAGGAGGGGGAAGGCAACCGGATTTTCTTTGAGGGAAGATCGCAGGGATGATTTTAGTGTTGACACAAGTAACAAAACATCCTGAAGACTAAAGTGTGTCTGTACTTTTATGTAGTTTTATAGATAACAATATGTCATACAGTCAGTCAGTGTCAGAAACAACTTGTTTGAGATCATTTAACATGTAATGGGCTGATTTGTCTTTTGCATATACATGTATGTTTGCATATAGCAGCATTTAATGGATGCTTTTATCCAGGCTGACTTACAAAAATCCTTTGTTGTCCACTCAGAAAATATATCTGTGGTTAGTGCAAATAGGCCAGAGTCTAAAGATACCCATGGGCTAAGATATTGCCAGAAGCAATATAACAATAAGGATAATCTGATAATAATGATAAAAATGATAACTAGATACTAGGATACACAATACAGAGATATGAAATTTTCTTAAGTTCAATTACAAGACATTTTAATTAATGCAGATTAGTTAGTGTTTCTAAATCTTGTTTGGACGTCTACAAGAAGTTACCGTCTTTTAGCTCTTTAAAGCTAATTCAGAGCAGGAAGGCAAAAAAGCCAAACAAACAACTCAAAGCATCACAGAAAAACAATTCTATTTTTTATCTTTCTGTCACTTCAACACCAATCATTCGAATTTGTGCTCTCAGATACAAGCCTCTATCCTCTAAACGGGTGTTTTTAAGCATCGTTTCGCTAGAACCGATTCCGTACTGCAGTGGGAGGCACAGTGCACTCGCGTTAGCTTAGCCTAGCAGGCTACAGCTTAAAGCTCTAACAGAACTGGTCCAATTTTGGTTTTCTGTCACTCCAACACTGACCAGTTGACTTTGCTCTCACTATTATAAGTTTTTATCATCTATACTTGTGATAGCAGAGCAGTTAAGTTAGTTGAATCGAATGTGCACTGTAGTGTTTGGATCTCTTTAGCTAAGTTAGCTAGGAGAGAAGAGCTGGCTAGCATTAGCTTAGCTAGGAGGCTCCAGCTACAGACACCAGAGAAGAGGTTAATTTCAGCTTTCTGTCCCTCTAACATCAGCCACTCGACTTCGCCTCCTCATATATGAGTCATTACCATCTAAATTTGTGTCAGTAAAGCTTTTGTTAGTCAGAATCGAATCTGTTCTGTGGTGAGCAGCGCTGGCAGCATGCTAGCTAAGCTAACGCTAACCAGCTACTCTCCTCTAGCTGATTAGGTAGCGCCGTTTAACATAAAGAAATTGGTTTCAGATTGAAGCTTTGATGTTTACTGAATGATGGATTTAAAATCGTGCACTGCTTTATTTGAATGCTTTTGGGTGTGAAATAGCACAGCAGGATGACACAATACCAATATAAACATAGAACCAATCAGCAAACAGCTACGTCGTTACATCATCCCACCGAATGGTTCTGTGGCCCGAGAACGGTTAGCTAACCGTGCCCGACGGGCTGAGGTCGAACCGTGTCCATGTGGAAACGCCACTGGAATGGTTACCCTCCGTGCCCAGACCCGTTCGGCCCTGCAGTGAAAAAGAGGCCTTTGATTTCCCAAATTGCTGTTGCTATGGTGGATATATTTTGAGCAGGAAGAAAAGATAGACATTGTAGATGGGGTCACTTTTGTCTTTTTGCATCTAGTCTAGGAACAGTTTTGAGCAAGGGAACATCGATGGAGCCAGGCGGCTGGGCAGGGTAGCCAAACTACTGTCCGTCGTTTCCATTGTGGGTGGAGTCGTCATCATAGTGGCGTGTGTTGTAAATCTGTCAAGTAAGTGACCATTGACGTTGGACTCTTGTCTCAGTCCCTCTATTGTTTTTTCTGTCATATGCATACTGCACAGAACATAAATTTGTCAGCTATCTTGTTTTGTTTTGTTTTTTTTTTTGCTTGAAAATGGATGTTGCGGAGTGTAATAGTGTTACTTTTATTTAGTGTACTAACTTCAGTAAATATGCTATCATAGAAATCATTGAAAGACTTGGTTTTTTATTAGCTTCTAACTTTTTTGTGGGTATTTTTTGCAGTTAATGTAAAATCCTGAGGTCAGCCATTCTCTGGAATCCATCTTCACGTCTGACCACTAACCGGAAGACCATGGCCCATTCTATCGACGTCACCATGCCCGTGACCACAGTCACAGCTAAGAGGTTGATCACTAAGCAGGTGCCTCTACCCTTTCTGTCATGCTCAAATTACTGAGAGACCCTGAGCAAAGATGCAGCAAGCCTGAAACACCACCACCACCACCATCATCACCAGGAATGGAGCAGCAATGCCATCGGTGGTGTTCCAATCTGCAATCACACATTTAAGACTGCTTCACTGGAGTGATTATTGACTGTCCTTCGAAAGTGGCTGTTGTATTAGGCCTAAATTATCCTAAGTTGTTTGACAACACCTGTTGTAAAAAGCACTATATAAATAAACTTTGACTTGACTAAATTATTCTCAAATCCAAAATGACCTCCACATTGTAGAGAACTGTCTTGGCCATACTAGCAAGCATAATAGAACAAATAAGCTCTTGGAAAATGTTTTTCAAATAACACAGGCCTAATCTGGACCATTAAAGCACTTCTTAAGAGAATAAAGGCCGGCCTGAATGCAATTTTTAATTCAGTAGCAAGAATATCACTGTGCTATCCATTACTTTGACTGGCTTGCAGCAGACGAACAGTTCCTCGACATGCTGATGATGACATGAAGAATCCAGAGAGTTTCCTTGCTTTCTGAAGAGACAGAAGAGACGCATTGCATTTACAAAGTGCAGAGAGATGTGACGACACACTTGGGCGAACATTGCAGTGACATCATGTAGGCCTATCAAGGTGAAAAATGACTGATGCATGGCTGGAACAGGAAAAAGAGAATGAAAAAGAGAAAGAAAATGAAAATTGCACTTATTTTTTTTTATGTGTGTTCTTATTTTTTTCAGCACTTTCAGTCCTTTGGTGTGACCTGACAATCACAAATCATAGCAACAACAGAATGACTGGAACATTCAGTTAAAGTCACCATCAAACACTTGACAATTACCTAAGCAAGAAATATGACCATCAATAAAAATGCAATAACACAATTGCATATATATAGTTCAGCATTCATATTTGCTTCAGGATCATAACACATAACCCCTTTTTGATAAAACTATATGCAAGGGTATAAAGAAAATGTTGACTGTTTTCCTAAGACAAGATCCAGTTTTTATCATAGATACCATATACTGTGAACTTTTTGTACCGAAACGTGTTGTAGAGTTTGCATCTAAACACTGTGTAACCCTTAAAATATCTGTCAGTGGTGGATGCTTTGTATTATATTTATCTTTATTAGCTCTTCCTGTAGCTGCAGTGGAAATGTTGAGTTCCTCCTACAGATGGGTCCAAATGACCCAGAAAATTGGTGTCGTTTTTATGTGGGTATCTGGATTAGCTCATATATTGTGGAATATTAAATATTACTTTAAAGTGATGGTTTGGTGAAAAACCAATTTGACCAATTTGTTCAGCCAAGATCTGTTTGGGCCCAATCCCATTTCTTCTTCTTATCCCAACCCTTGTTTTCAGTGTCTCCTTGCCCCTTGGAACTGAGTTACAAGGGGTAGTGGTTGAAATGTTCCCCTACGAAATGGGACAAATGGTGATACGAAGCTGAAGTCAGCTATTCACCAGCTTCTCATTCAAGTTTTCCCGTTCCACCTTAAATAGTGCAGCAGTTACATTCTGGCGCTTCAGGCGTCAGAACTGCTGGACTATTCAAGGTGGAACAGGAAAGTTAGCTCGGCTACCGAGATGTTAGCATACTATTACCGATTTTTTATGCTCGTTATGAAGAAAAGGACCATAATACACTGAAACGACATTAAACTAAGACAATACAATGGTTATCGTAATTTTTTAACAGAGAAAATACTCACATTTGTGCAGCCATCTTGCTGGTTTTTCTTTTTTTCTCATAACACTCTGTTTGGAACGTGTCTCTGAAAAACCTCCGTTTGGAGGGCCATGTAGCACTAACACTTCGCCCTAGCCCTCTATCTCAACAAAAATTGGGACACCCTACCCCTAGACATGAATGCGCAAAACAGAGGGCTAAGGGCTAAGTGATAGGGGCAAGGGGTGAAATGGGTCTGGGCCTTCGAAGTTTTTACTTCTTAAGCTTTGCAGTGGAGCTATAAGGCTAAAGTTGCTAACAAGTAATGGAAGCTTATACACTAACACTAAGCACCGTGCAAACTGCATGTGGGAATCACCACACAGTTCTCAAATACGCTTGCTTATGTGGTTTCTGGATCTGTGTGACACTGTTATAATAAACAAAACTGTCTCTATAAACGGCATAAAAAAGCTGAAAACAGTAGCATCAACCACACTGAAGCCTCTATTATGTGCATATTTTTGCCTACTTAGTAATTGTGATTGTTTTTTTCCCCAAGTGACTGCTTTAAAAAATGTTATGAGTAGTTCTCAATGTGAAAGTGTAGTATTTGTAGTTTAAATTTTGATGAAAATCCTTTTGAAAAATATATTTCAATAAATATCAATGGAATGAGACATTGTGGTACAACTAAAGCAGTATAAACCAACTTATTTAAAGTGGCAGTTTTTTTTTGTTTTGTTTTGTTTTGTTTTTTTTTACATTTTTTTGTATACTTTTTATATCCCTAGCTGCTCACAGAGGTGCATATTCTTCTCACAGACATCTCTAAGGAAATGATCTGGTAGATTAACTGTTGCACTGTATAAAGCAAATGTATTCTGAAAGTGGCACTTACATTCACTGAGCACTTTATTAGGTGCACATACCTTGTTTCTATACTCATTGCCCATTTTATCAGCTCCACTTACAATACAGGTGCACTTTGTAGTTCTACAGTTATAGACTGTAGTCCATCTGTTTCTCTGCATACTTTGTTAGCTTTTACTCTGTTCTTCAATGGTCAGGACCCCCCACAGGACCACCACAGGGCAGGTACTATTTGGGTGGTGGATCATTGTCAGCACTGCAGTCACAATGCAGTTTTTAAACACCTCAGTGTCACTGCTGGGCTGAGAAAACTAGTTTTTCACAAATGTGTACTAACACAACACACACTAACACACCACCACCACATCAGTGTCACTGCAGTGCTGAGAATGATCCACCACTCAAATAATAGCTATTCTGTGGGGGTCCTAGCCATTGAAGAACAGGGTAAAAGGGGGGTAATAAAGTATGCAGAGAAGCAGATGGACTACAGTCTGTAATTGTAGAACTACAAAGTGCACATATATAGTGAGTAAAGCTGATAAAATGGTCAATGAATGTAGATACAAGGTAGGTGTACCTAATAAAGTGCTCAATAAGTGTATGTTTGCATGTTCCTTTTCTGCAAATCCTGCAGTTTCCCATGTTTGAAGTGTGAAAAAAGGAAATAAACTCTTGTAAATATCTGCTGTGACGTCTGAGAGGCTGCTGAATGTTCTGGACTTTTCTTTGTTCTCCTTCGTTTGTAGGACTGCACAAAATCAATTCTTTGGTTGCCATGGAAACTGTCTGCTTTGGTCAAGCTGCATGAAATTGCAGAATTGGGATCTATGGATTGGACCGGGCAGGAGGAGGTGGGGAGCAATCAACAACTTTATATTTAGGGTGGTTGATTTATTTTAATGCTCACTGGCTGGAGACAGACGTGAAACATGCAGTGTGGTTTCAGAGGAAGGTTTAAGTGTGTATGTGTATCTTTGAAGAAGCCAGAAAAAGGAAGGGACAAATAAAAAATGCACACATGTAACAGACTTCACATCACAGCTCTTTGATGGAGAAAAAAGGCTCCCTGGAGAGTTTTACATAGACATGGGGAGACGGAGCGTGAGAGAGACATATGTGCATGAGTGAGGGAGTGGGGAAGAGAGGGCCGTCTGTCATTACCAAGTGAGGAAAAAAGGGTGAAACAGAAAAGTCTGGAGGGAGGGAAGCCAGGAAGGAAATTAGGCTGTTAATCAGGAGGTGCAGTGTACCCTTACTGTGCTAGAGTCAAAAACACTGACAAATATGTAAAAGTAATGAGTGTAATAAGGTCCCATATCATAGGATTACTTTATAATGTACTATGTAAACACTGAGTGTGTTTACATGCACTCAATAATCCAATCATAATTGGATTTCTGCAGTTATCTGATTATTCAAATGGATTCAAATTATTCAAAATCTCAGTAATCAGATTTCTCAGTCCATGTAAACTCTTACCCGGATTTCTTTCAGATTTCTCAGTCTGCACATGCGCAAGAACAGACCACAGTACCCGTAATGAGCAAGCAGCGCTGCCACGAGATGCCAGCAAAACACTTTCGGAGCTAAGCTGAAACCTGAAACCAACTACATGTTTGACGAAATGAAGGATTTAAATCCTTTTTCTAGATGATGTATGTTAATTTTCATGTAAAGTGGCGTAATCCTTTTTTAAAGCTGCGGCACTGAGCTGGAGTTTTTGTTACATTTACGGCACGTCTTCTTCTGTGAATTTATTGGTTGGTTGCAAAGCAGAAATCTGACGATTGTCTGACTCCTCTAGATCCTATTATCTGATATTATATTACTCTTATATTCTATTACTCAAGAACATATAAACACATTGATCGAATTACTGACAAAATCTGATTTTCTGCAGTTATTGGACTATTAAGTGCATGTAAACGCACTCATTGTTAAAAGTTTCAAAATGTACCGTTCACTCCATCATGGTTGTGATGTCACAACCATAGAACACATTTCCACTGCTCTAGAGTCCTGTGGCAGCACACCGATCTTGAAACGCTTGGAATGGGCAGTAAGACGTTAGCTAAAATAAATACAGTGCCCTTCACAAATATTGGCACCCCTGGTAAACATGAGTAAAATGAGCTGTAAAATACATTCTTTATTGCTTATCCTTCTGGACACAAGGCAAGCAATCTAAGACTATTCCTCCAAACAGAATCTCTCCAGATCCTTCAGATCTCCTCTTCAACATATCTTACAGGTTTTCTCTGGATTTAGGTCAGTGGACTGGTATAGCCATGGCAAAATCTTGATTCTGTGGCGAGTGAACCATTTTTGTGTTGATTTTGAGGAGTACTTTGGATCATTGTCTTGCTGGAAGATCCAACCACGGTCCAGTTTAAGCTTCCTGGCTGAGGCAGTCCAGTTTTGATTTAATCTGTTGTTACTTTATGGAGTCTGTGATACCATGCATCCAAAAGGAGGCCTTTGGAAGAAAAACAGCTCCACAACATCACCGATCCAACACCATGCTTCACAGTGGGGATGAGGTACTTTTCTATATGTGTCTATGTGAATATACATGTTTATTGCTAAAAATCTATACTGTCTCTGTTCTGACCCCAAGACCCAGCTAATGTTTGCTAATATTCCTCATCTGCAGTCCTTGGAGATTCTTTGGTCACTTGAACCATCAACCTCTCTGTACCTGGGGTCAATATAGATATATGTCCTCTTTCCAGAAAATTCTTAAATTCTCCAGTTGCTTTAAACTTCTTGATTATTCGCACATCAGAGTTTTGGAAAAATATTGGCAAATATTGGTGTTTAGTCTTTCAACTATCAACAAGTCTTGCATTTTCCATTTCTTGTTCTGTAATATATCATGTTTTGACCCTTTTTGTGTTTACTGACCCTGAGCTCTCATGACTGAATGTTGGATTGTGTCTAATAAAGCCGCTCAGTGCATGCATTCTGCCAAATTGTTGAAATTTAAGGATTTTTATGAGAATAAATAATATATTGATCATTTTTCATGTAAAAGAATACAATCATTTCCTGAACATAGAATAGCATAAAACATTTTAACAATGCTGTTATAGTTTTTTTTAAAAAAAACTTTTTAAGAGAATGCTGGTAAGATTATCTGCTAAAGGACATTCGCCAGCTTCTTCATGAAATTTTCCTGTTCCACCTTAAATGATGCAGCAGTTACATTCTGGCACCTGAGGCATTACAGTAACTGCTGCGCCATTTAAGGTGGGACAGGAACATTCAAAGAAGAAGCTGGAGAACAGGATGCTGACTTCAGCTTCGTAGATGCTGGTATTTTTTTTTTTTTAAGTTTTTCTTTTTTATAAGATGGTTTATTTTGATAAAAAATATCCTACCTAGAGGTTTTATGTAGGCAGCTATCTATAAATATGCGCTACAGTAGCTACAGGGCATTTCAACAAGGTAGCACAATTTGTCACCAGCAAACTGGAAGAGCGACAGAGCTCGTGCCAAGACCAGAATCAACACTTAGGCCCAAACCCGTTTCACCCTTCGTCCCTACCACGGAGCCCTTAGCCCTCTGTTTCACTCGTTCACGTCTAGGGTTAGGGTGTCCCGATTTTAGTTGAGATAGAGGGGTAGGGCGAAGTGTTAGGGCTACACGGCCCTCCAAACAGAGGCTTTTCAGAGACTCCAAACGGAGTGTTATGAGAAAAAAAAACCGGCAAAATGGCTGCGCGAGCGACCAAAGAAACCTACAAATGTGAGGATTTTCTCCGTTAAAAATTACAACATCCACTGTATTTTCTTAGTTTAATGTCGTTTCAATGTATTATGGTCGTTTTCTTCATAACAAGCATAAAAAATCGCTAATAGCATGCTAATGTCTCGGTAGCTAGCTAGCTAACTTTCCCGTTCCACCTTAAATAGTCCAGCAGTGTTGACGCCTGAAGCGCCAGAATGTAACTGCTGCACCATTTAAGGTGGGATGGGAAAATTCGAACAAGCAGCTGGTGAATAGCTGAACTTCAGCTTCGTATCACCAAAGAATTAGTGGTGGGAGATAATAAATAACTGTCTTATCCCCCTCTTTGAAAGGATATGATGTAATGTAAATGTAACTAAAGCCCAGCGGTGAGGTCGCTGACCTTTTTTCCTTCCCTGCTATCACTGAGGTCGGGCCGGGTCGCCTACAGAGCAGCGCTAGGAGCTGTTAATGAAGCGATGTTTTGTTCTTTGTTTTACTTTGAGGGTTGTCCCATTTCATAGGGCAAGATTTCAACCACTACCCCTTGTAACTCCGTTAGGGTGACACTCGAAAACAAGGGGTAAGAGTGAAAAGAAGAAATGGGATTGGGCCTTTATCTGCTTTTAAAAGGTGAGCAGTGATTAAATTAGATGAAATAACCCCACTAACAGTTACATGGACGCTTCTCTGTATCGCAGTCTGTGTCTAACGGTAGCTCGGTAAGGTTGTCTTAATTAGCTAATGTAGATTTGAATTGAGGCTGATGGACTAAATGGGTTAATAGTTTAAAAGTTTTCTACTTTCATCTTTAAACGTTTCTTTCTAGCAGTATAAAAGTCGAAAGCATTTTAGGAAAATTAATATTTCTTGTTTATTATGGCAAATATTCATTCTGCCTTGTGATTGGTTTAAGAAGTCACATGATGTAAGATGTACGAGTAGGTCGTGTTGCTGTGGGGAAAGAAAGAAAGAAAGACATCCACGACGAGACCGGGAGGATCGACGGTCAACGAAGCTTTTCAAAGCATCAACACAGTTGAACAAACTCTATCAGAGAATGGTTCAGTGTTTTGAAGCGTTTGACACCTGGCTCAACGCTCCCCTCTACTGTCCAGTTTAAAGTCCTACAACGACTGTTTCCTACTGATTCTCATTTTCCCATTGAAGCTTATTCGCACAAAAAAATATATATATATATTACAACACGAATATGTTAATTTGATCATTTGAACATTGAATAAATATACCACTGACATATGACTTTATTTGCCCATTACATTGGCTTCTCATCATGCATACATCAGTAATGAAGAGTCATAGACGGGGTGTTGTTTGAGTATGATAGCGTTTGGTCACATATCATGCATCTCACTTTATTTTGGCATTTTGCCAATACGCATAGCCTGCGTCTCTTTCTTGAGCCCCACTATAGATGTTTAATTAATGGAACAATCTCTGTGACTCAAGTATTTTTTTCACACAATTTTGATCTTCCTCTGGGTAAGTGGGCATGAATGGGTTCAGACACAAAATAGGCCAAACAATGCATAAATTATTTATTTATATTTATATTTAAAAATAAAACAATGTTATTTTAACAGTTACACCTTCTTGAGCCTCAATTTAGCATATTGGTTTTTAAATCAATCATGTAGAGCTCCGAGCACCACAGAAGTGCTTGTCCCCACAGTCATGTTTAAAGAGTGCCATATTTTGAGGTAAAAAAACATATTTTTCTGCTATTTTAACTACAATAATCTATACATGACTATGGAATATATAAATTAAATGAATTAAACAAATAGCAAATAAATCTTATAAAATATACAATTAAAGTTGCGGTCCCCAGAAGTCGTGTCACTGGTGTTACCACGTAACAAAATTGTCTTATTTTTAGAATGCAGTGGCTAGTGGCAGGACACGGCTCTCTGGCACTGATGAGCAGCGTAGATGGAATTCAGGGGGCGAGAGCAGATAAACTTCAGGCATCAGGGGGCAGATGATGTGTATGAAGTATATGCAGCAGAATGGGGTGAAAGGCTCACAGCCACACCTTATTATCTGTCACATGGTGATTTCAGGGAGTCTACACCAACAAAACTACTCTTTTGTCTAAAGAACAGTTATTTAGAAAAGTGCCCCACCACCCCATCAAAACATGGAGACAAGCTAGTTGGTGGAGATAGCAGTCTGCTACTACAGGCCCATCAGCAACACAGTGAAATCTTGCAGTAAGTGTAAAGCATTATATAAATTATAAAGTATTAATAGTTGTATTTGTATATTTACATGTTGATGCACACATTTTCTAAGCAGCTTACCCTTCTGGGTCACAGAATGAGCTGGAGTCTATCCCAGCAGTCATCGGTCAGAAGGCAGGAAACGCCTGGGACAAGTTGCCAGTCTATTGCAGGGCAGACACACAGATATATACAGTAACACCTAGGGGCAATTTAGTGTGTCCAGTTGGCCTGACCTCATGTCTTTTGACTGTGGGAAGAAACCGGAGCCCACAGAGGAAAGGACCCTGGCTGCCTGGCCAGACATCAAACCCAGGCCCTTCTTGCTGGAGGCAGCAGTGCTACCAACTCCGCCACCATGCTGCCCATGTTCATACAGTTCTAAACAATTCATTCTGATGTAGGAGTTGTTTATAGTTCTATCTGCATTCCACATTCCACATCTATACTACTGTAAACCAGTTCTCTGTACAAATTATTTACAGCTATGTCTATGTACATTTTCATACTCATACACACACACACACACACACACACACACACACAAACACGCAATTATCGAAAGCTGCTCATCTTCCTGGGTCGCGTGGGTGCTGAAGCCTATCCCAGCGGTCATTGGGCGGAAGCATATGGTTCTAAGCAGCATCAAAAATGGTTCTGTAGTTACAATGTCAAGCTTGTAACAACAGAAGAATGTTTTTTGGTGATGTATAGAACCATTTTCAAAAAGGTTTAATATGGAACCATATATCCCACCAGTCCAACACATTTTCCATCAATCAGAAGAACCATTTAGCCATGCAGACAACACTTCAAGCATGTAAGGGTTCAATATAGAGCTCATTGTTTTAAACAGAGTCATTGCCTTTACTAAAGAACCATTGAAGAACCATTTTTTAAGTGTGTTCTACAAAATCCTAGGAGGGATACCAGAGAGTACTACAGAAAAATGACATGAGTACCATAAATTTAGCACAGAAAAAAACTATTATCTGTGTTAAAGCATCCCAAAAAATTAATAATAGCCATTGCTTCACCTGCTTTTCCTCTTTTCTGTATTTTTAATATTTTATCCTAATGGTTAAACCTTCTATTCTTGTTCTTTTAATTATTCTTATTTTTGCTGCATAACTTGTCCCGCAGTTTTCAAGATATCAACACCGTTGCAACTCCAGATTGTCCAGTCTGATTGTGTGATTCGGGCTTGTATAGAGTTTTTTGATCGGATGTGCGGATTCTGAATATTTTCCCATAGGAATGAAGTGGTGAAAAATTGCATGACAGTCTACTGTACTTCCGCTTGACCAAAAGACTCCGTTTCACACTATCTCAGGGCAGCCCCCCAAGCACAAATTCAGTGTTATTCTGACCGGCACTCATCTGTTTGTCTTTTTTTTTTCCATCCCTTGTTTCTCCCATTCATTTTCGCCATTACTCAAACTCTATTACTTCTTTGCCTGACAGCCACCAAACTACATGTCCCCACTCAGGGCAGGTCCTCAAGCTCTAATCCACAGGCATACTGACCTGCACTCCTCTGTGTGTCGTTTTGTCATCCCTCGTTCCTCCCATAGAGTCCTATTCGAAGCCTCCAACGAAGCCTGAATCTGTCTTTTTCCCGAAAGCGACCAAAGTACATGTACACATTCAGGGCAGGTCCTCGTGCTCTAACCCAAAGCCATACCGACCCGCACTCCTCTGTGTGTCATTTTTTTTATCCCTCATTCCTCTCATAGTCTCCCATTCATTTTCAACAACACGTAGTTACCACTTATCAACTCCCCATGAACGACATAAAACACCTTATACACCACGGCAACTGCCTAGGAGTAATTTAGCAATGGCATAGCAAGTGCCTAGCAACACCTTAGAACCCACCTGGGATATCATAGTAACCTATGCGTTTCCGTTCTGCATTTCCTTCAGGAATTGCAGGTTTCTAGTTTTTAGTACAATGGGACAAATAGGAAGTGGACAGGCTCCCAGTGAAGTGGGTCTGGGGTTCATTTCTCAGCCTAATTCAGTCCTACAAAGTGTTCATCTTCAGTAACATAACAGCACTCTTGGTTTTGAGACACATTGATTTATTCATAGAGTTTATGTTTCTGATAGTTTAACTCTGTAGTGTTATAATAATAAAAAACAGGTATTCATAAAGATCTTTATTTCGTATTTTTCTGCTCTTCTTCCCCCAGTGTAGCACTGAAGTAGCGCAAAGCAAAAACACATCTCAAACATGACATTACGATGAATTCATGCACAACAGACAAGTGCACCAGAGACATTATGCAACAACAGCATAGAAGTGGAAAGGCTTGTTATGTCTTTTCTAACTACTTGCTCAGCTGCTCTTGAAACAGTCCGTCTGCCACAGGCTGCTCTGTTTTATGACAGACGACTAACTTTCGCCTTTTCCTTCACATTTTTGATTTTTCTTTTAAATGATCTGGAGATTTTCCTTGCCAATTTTTTTTAGAATTAAAAGTGAAAGACATCTAAACTGACAACTCCTCACAGACAGTGTCATCATTAGAATGGAAGAAATTGATGCTGAGCGAATTTGGCTTGCTATCATAATGTTCTCTCCTCACACCATGTAACAATATTCAGTGTATTACTAGCAGTGTTTCACCGGATCTCCTTTGGAAGTTACCTGCATGTATCACAACAGCAAAACAGGAAGAAAATGGCATACACATTGGTAAAGTCATCCCCCAAGCATATAACTCTCATAATACAAATTTAAATAAGTTAACATGCTAGTACAAAAAATATAAATACACAATTGTCTTTGTAAAATAAATAAGCCACCTTTGTGATGTGTTCTGAACTGAAACCTGAAAGTTAGTGATTTACAGTATCAGCGACTGACTGGTTGAAAGCCTAGTGCTAACCAGCTCCTACAGACAGAGTTATAAACACACAAATGGAGTAAACTGTAAAGTAATAAATATAAAATGTAGGCTGTATTAAGAAAAGATGAAACAAAAACATTTTATACAGCATATGATGAGAATGAGTATGTGCATGCAGTAGGCAGAACAGTCTCTTTCCACACAGAAAGTGAAGAATCCTGGTGTTACTCTGTAGTCCCATCTGGTCTGATGATCTGATAAGTAATCAAATATTCAGGATAAGCCTAGAAGGAAGAACATCATGAGAATAAAAACAAAAACTTCATTCCTTTACACATAACTGTATACGTAGCATCTTGCTACTTGGAAATATAGCACTTCGATTAGAGACTTCTAGTATAATTACACCACAAATAAAACAATTCCACAGTTTTGAGTCAAAACAAAACAAACTGGCACAATTTATGAATAAATAGTTAGAAGTGAGGTAAACATTCATTTTGCATCAGCATTTTGCTTGAAAACTAGTATGATCCATGAACCAAAGGCTATCAGCACTACAGGAACAATTTCCCAGCTTCGAGTCAAGTCCCTGGCTAAAGAGGATTTTCAATGTAATCTGGTCCAGAACTAGATTAATCCCTTAAAAAGACCTATATGTAGACCCGCACCTCAGTTACTCACTCTTACTACATAATTTGCAAATTAGTTTCATTGTAATCCCTGAAGACTTCATAAGAGCTAGTGAAAATGAGTTCATATGAGTTCCTGAATAATTTATTACAGTTATTCAGTGAAAAGTCTTAGGGATAATCACTGAATAACAGGCCTGCAGTTTAAGGGGTTTAAACAGTATTACACTGCTACCGATTCATTAGTGTGAAGCATGAAATAAGGAATCTGGTACCTGCTCTCCTCTGTAGATGACGTACTCAGCAAGCGCAAGGCCGTTAACACTGGGCCTGCCAGAGACTGAGTGGTGACCTGGTGGCGAATGAGCCATCTTCATGGCACTGAACTGTAGGAAGGATTTCCCCAGAGTCACGCGGCAGAACAGCAGATGTCTGGAGGCAGCAAGTTAGAAAACTCTTAATACACCAAAATAGGCTTGCACAGTAGTATCGGAAAACTTTCAAAAATGCCTGAAATTAAAAATGAGGGCAAAAAATAATAAAACATTAAAAATCTTAAAAAAACCTTAATAAATATTAATATTTGATAAGTTGTATATTTGAGCTATGTAGAGATCGCATGTGAAACAGTGCTTCTGTGGACAGCATGGTCGCCTGTGATTGATTTGTTCACAATGTATTTTTAAAAAGTCATTGGACTGTTCAGCGACACAGATGTGAATGATGCAGTAAACACTGGACGCTTTTTGAAGAAAAGATCTAAATTCATTTCTAAATCTGCATTAGCATCAGTGGGAAACAGAACAGACCTATACATGGAACAACAAAATTTAATTGGCCCATCGCCACTAACTGAAACTGCGAGAGCATAATCTATGATGTAAATCTAAACTATTGAGTAACAGTTTCACTGAAATTTTTTAAAATTAAAGTATATATTGACTAGATCACAACTGCATGTCAAAGTCAAAATTGCCCCAGATAATCCAGACCAGATGATAAAAGAAAAAAAAAAAACTGACACTGGCTGAAAGAGTCCAGCATTTCAGTTGGCCAACTTGTCTGACGTGACTGCAAGAAATAATACACACAAATATCTCACCTCTGACACATATAGCATGATCTGTCCTTGTGAAGAGGGCATCCTGTGCCTCCTCCTATTCCATATACATACTGGTTGCTCTTTGAGGAGTTCTCAGCAAAGTAGATCCCCGCTCCAAACATTCCTCCGATGTAGGCATGCCTCTCGTCGAAGCCTTTGTGAATGATAGCATTTACAAATGGTGAACCTATAGAACAAAAAAAAACAATTAAGCGAATCCACAGAAAAACATTTCAGTTTATTAAAGAACCCTGTTGAAACCATGCTGTATTCAAAATTTTCACATAATGTAAAGGTTCTTTATAAATGTAAAGTTTCTAAATATTACAAAGTGCTGCTTTAAGCAATCTAAAATAGATGTGCTTATGTGATTTCTGCTCTCTGTAGATATGGACAAACAAATACAGCATAGCTAAAACAGTAGCTAGGCTGGATTTTATACATATTTATATGTTTATATGTTCTTTTTTATAACAGACAACACTAAAAAAAAAACGTGAATTCATCGTCAAGAGTCTTGCTAACTGTGGGTCGCATATACAATGGACGGACCTGGTTTTGACAGCTGTCTGTCCACTGTACATAGCTGTAGTCCTAACAGTGCAGAGACGCTGGGACTGAACATGCTGTCACACTTCGCCTACCGAACCACTGTGAATGCCACAGGGGAAAACAGTTTTGATAGGATATCGTGCAAAACACATGACTTTCAGCCTGCTACATCAACACTTACACCATCAGCATTTTTCGCATTTCTCCTTCATTGATTAAGCAACTTTTCCAACGCATCCAATCGTAAAAACTTCTTTAGACATGGTTTCCACATTTCTGGCTTGTCATACAGAAACTACATAGGCAAGGCTTGATGAGATTACTTGTTGCAGCTTGCAAATGGTGTTTGCACAGTACTGCACTGGTGTCTATGTGCTTCCATTGACTGCTAGCTTCATTTGCCTCCAGCAACTAAAATACTCCAACCATGCTCACAGTTGGGGCAGGGGCCAAGTTGTGTAGATTTGCCAAACACACACTTTAGCAAACTTTGTGGAATCCTCACCATGGAACAGCATGCGTTCATTGGAGTGGTTGTGGTTCTCCTCCGACACTTCTTTCCTGCGATGGGTGTATCTCTCCCATAGTTTCTTATTGCACACCTTCTGAATCTGTATTGAACACAGCACAATGTTTGGGTGTTGATTTACAAAATCACAAACCCTTCTCAAATCAGGCCTCCTGCATGGAGCTGTATGTTCTCTACTCTTCAGATTAGGAATACAGTTTTACCTTCAGGATATTGTATCTGCTGAAAACTCCACCAGCGTGGCCTCCATCTCTGTGTTCTCTTATTGTACTTTGCATCTAATCAAAGATAACATGATGACATCAGAGGAATTAGATGTTCCTTGAAGTGTCCCTTGAGTTATATTTGTTGTCTCTGACTGTGTAAACCATTCAAACTTCAGATACTTAGTATGACTCATAATAACTGATAAGTGATTGCATCAAACAAGGCTTTAATGTAGCAGATTCAACTCATCCTTCTTGCATATTGTTTCATGAGGATGACCAATACATGACCTGATCTGACAAAACGCAATCAAACTACATGTTGTTCTGAAAGGAAAAGAAAAAAAAGAAGTGTACCTCCTCTTCAACAGATTGAAATTCCTTGTCATCTGAAGCCAAGTCAATCAATATAGTTCCACTGTTGGCTGTGTTTAAAGTCAAGTAAGGGTTCAAACCTGTAATGGAGCAGAGAAGACTTTAATTAAATACATCAATTAGTTCGGTTCCACATAATATCTCTACTTCTGAGCAAAAAACATGACCTAAAATCCTGAAGTCTAAAAGGAATTTTCAGCTGTAATTACAATACAAGTGATCGAAAGTGCATGGACACTGTCTCTAATGAAAACTTTCCTTGAGGCACATTAACAACAATAAAAGCTCTGGAGCAAAAGCAGTACTTACTCTGAGGCCCACTAATGAGCCTCTCCACCCCTTTGATGATCTTGTGCCTGTGGCCATAAGCATTGATGCCTATCTCCTTCAGCTCTTTGTGCCCCATTTCGACCAAGACGTCCAGAGTTATCTTTAAACAGAGTCCCAAATTTTACACAAGAATGTTTGGGCACGTGCTGAATTAAGCCCAATTTCCTAAACAACACTGTAGGACAATTTACAGGGTGATTCAAAAAGATTAATCCGATTTCAAAATGATTTATTTCACTTGTAAATCGTTACAGAACAATGCAGTAAGTTGTAAATGTTTTAAGTGAGCATAAAATTTACTATGTAAGTTTATAAGTGCTCAATAGGAAACTCCTCCAGCTTTACGGACAACATCAACGCCGTAGTCAAATTCATCCCATACTCCATTGAGCATGTTGGGTGTCTCTGTACTCACAGCTCTTTCAATGCGATTTCAGAGATCATCCAGTGTTGTGGAACCAAAGACGAACGCTCTGAGCTGTTGGAGGTTCACTGCTGACGAAAATCACGCTGCACAGTTACGGCGGAATCACTCTTATTGAAATGGAGAACGCAAAACGCTTTCTGCTCAGGGGTCTCATCTCCTCGCAGACTGAAGGGAGCCATCTTCCGGTGACAGTTAGAAACTCTATGACCTCCTCTTTCACTTGGTATGTGATTGGTTCCTAGGCGCCTCACAGTTGTTAAAAATATGGGTGCTTTGAAATCGGATTAATCTTTTTGAATCACCATGTAATATTCAGAGCATGTATTATGAACCTGTTCTCTGTCAAAGATCTCCAGAAGATGCTCCAGACCAAGCTTATGAAGAAATTGACTGATACTCAACTCCACAGGCCCACCTGAGAAGAGAGAAAAACATTCATAATTCTTGTAACATCTTTAAAGGAAAGCTCAGCCAAAAAAAAAAAATCAAATATGCACAGTTTTGTACATGTATCCACTGTCCAAAATTTGCTTCAGGTTAATGTTTAAAGTAACAAGAAATTAAAATGGGGAAAATTTACAGACAAAGTCAGGACATACTCCGAAACATAAAAACATACATACAAAAAGACAAAAGTACGCAGCACAGCTAAAAACAGTACAAGCAACAATCTTAAAGACCGTTTTTGTTCCAAATGCTGCTTTACAGAGTTACAGTAAAGTATGATGCCTGCAGAGGTGCAATAAGTTACAATGTGTACTTCATTCTAAACTGATGACACATATCAGGATCTTGTCTGCTAACATTTATCTGCACTCTAGTCTGATGGGACGCAAACTTTCAGTTAGCTAAATGCCTGATAACAAGTAACTAGCTGTCATCATTTCTGGACACAGTGACAGCAACAAGCCTTTTGGAGCAAAATACAGTCTCTGGATTAAAAAAAAAAAAGTTTGTGAAGTTTTAAAAGTAATTCAATAAAAAGTCTGGATTGCAAGACTATATTTCTTACACAACTTGCTGTAGAACTGGTTTGTGTTGTAATATTTGCCCACTAATAATGTACTTTGGGCTTTGTGTTTAGCAGAAAGAAAATTCTTGTTCTCCTCCTACATGTTCTCTAATGTTTTTTGTTTTCCACATCTGTATTTATGTATTAAAGTCCATCACGGTTCCTAACTAGCTGACACCTGTCCACAAATCGTGAATTTATCATCTAGTCTCCTACCTAATGTCTCACTTGGTTTAACCAAGTGTGTGATGAGTTAGGCATGTCTTGACTGATCGACTCCATGTGAAGTAAGAAGAAAACAATCAGCATGAACTAAACACGAGTTACAGTCTCACCCTCCTCAGTCTTCTCTACTCCTATGGCCCCCTCAGCCCCAGAGGGACCCAACACCTCAGGGAAGGCCCCAGTCTGTGGGTCCAGGCTGGAGCCAGAGGGGTGGGGTGTGGAGCTAGAGGACAGGGTGGAGGACACCATGCCACTAGATGCTGACACACTGATGACCTGTGGTTTGTAACAAGCTGGTAATGCCGATGGCGGCATGGCTGCAGTCAGCAAGGCACGGACATCATCCGCCTGGAGTGAATTAACAAAAAAACAGAAAAGAGGCGTGAGATCAGTGGTGATGCAATTGATGGTGTTTAAGGGAAAAATTCAAATTTACTCAATTTACCCCCAAATGTAGTCAATCTGTCACTTGTTGGCGGTCCTGAAACTACAAGGCTAATGTAGCCAATAAGTAATGAAAGCTAATACCCAATTAATATGCCTTGTGCAAAGTGCAGGATTAAATTATCACTCACTTATCTCAAACCATGTCACGTTAAATGATAGTCTTGCTTATATGGTTTCTGACACTGTGCTATCCATCTATAAAAACTGACAAAAGTATGCTGTATAGCTAAAAAAACAGTAGTAGCAAAATAACTTTCCTCATACCTTTGTCCATTTTATAGATAACAGTGAGTCCTATAGTATCAGAAACCACAATTAAGTCTACCTGAGATTACTTAATGGGGAATTTCACCAATTTTTCCAAAATATTTGCATAATTACTTCATCAAGATGTAAACAACATCACTGATGCAAAATGCTAGGTTCTATAGAAACTTAAGAGTCAGAACTGTTCATAGTGGTTGTGATAAGAACCAGAAATGAGACATATGACAGCTCTAAAATGTACCTCACAGAAAGCTATTACATGAAATGGTTATGAATATTTGGCATGATGCCCAAGACGTTGTTTACTACTTAAAACATGGCAGGGTGACGCAAGGCAAAATAATTCCCAAAAAAAACATCTTTTTCCATTTTTACCACTTTTTTCCCCTCATCATCATTATTAAATATAAAAATTCAGAAGACCTGTGTTGGTTCATTGATATTTTTTTTTTTATTTGATCATTTTTTTAATTATTATATTTGCATTTTTGACACTATGACCCCTGGTTCGTCACCACTATAAATAAAACTTTGTCAGTAAGTTACTCTATAATGATCTATTTCTCATCACTACCATTTCTGCATGACTGAATTATGCAGACATTTTGACAAAAAAATCATTGGAACTACCCTTTAACAACTCAACATGGTTTGAAGCAAGTGCATGAACATTTTATGATGAAACATTAGCCTTGGGTCTTTAGCACAAAATGAAAGGAGGAAACATCAGAAAACAAACATGTCTGACGGTTAAATAGTGCAAAATTTGGGAGAAAAATGTGTAAATTTGACGTATCTGAAACACAACCAAATGCAGCCGACTGCAGATATATGAACAATGATTCCTGAGGACAGTCAGCACAAGTGCAAATCAGAAACAATGTCTAGGTACAACAAGTAGAGAGTGACAACATAAAAGAGGTTGCCCAAAGACTGGATTGATTATTAGAGTGCAGAATAAGCACACTCGTTCACATGCGCACATAAAGTCATGTTAACACAGGCTTTTGATGGATCCTTTCCCGTCACCCTTCAGTCTAAATACTCCAGCCATGACATGCTCTCAGGCAACACATGAACATAGATGAGCACCACACATGACACCTCTGGAAATGTGAATACAAAGAACCTTGTATGACAAACCCATGCAAAATAGACTCCTGAAGGAATAATTTAACGAAAGCTCAAATTTACACAGTTTACCCCTAAACGCAGTCAAACGGCAATGACGTGTGTGGTGTCCAAAGCTTCTTTAGTATTGCACAACAACTACAAGACTAATGTAGCCATCAAGTAACAGAAGCTTATGTGCACACATAACATTGTGGTTTTGTGTGCACAAGTACCACATGACAATCTACTATGAAGGGCACAATAAAAGGAAGCAAGATTTCAAAGGTTGATTAAAAAATAATAAATAACTATATAACTTTACATTGTGTGCATATTTCATGATGAATGGACCAAAAGAAATTGCCCAAAATTACTTGAAAAAAAAATGATTCCTTTGACTTACATTAAAAGTAAAGTATGTTTTTCCTTCTCCTGTAAAGTTGTCATTTTGGAGATATGAGGTTTTGTTCCGAGAGCAGTGACATATATATGTACATTTTACAACAGAAAGAGTCAAACGCAAGCGTGAGCAGAACACAATGAATCCATTCAGCAAATCAGCGTGCAGTATTCAGGTCAGGTGACGCAATCCCTGCTTCAAACTGTTTTAGGCAGAATAACAAATGGCTCTGTTCTCCCTACAAAGTGCAGGACGCAGGCCTTAAATTAATGGCTACTGCATCTACACAGTGCACAGTCTGTCTAACAAAGAACCACTTTGGATTCAGCCATGTGTGCACAATTCCATATTGGACATAAAGTGCAATATGTGTGTGTAAAAGCCAAAATTAGTGTATAGTGCACTATAGCGCAGTGAGTCATGTGAGACTCAGCCTTCATGAACAGTCTTATAGATTTAAGTCTGTTTTGTTGTTTGGTTTCTTGTATTAACTCCATGGCTTTGTTTAACACTAAAACATAAGAAATCAGTCACTTTATTTCACCAAGTATGTTACACATACAACAAATTTGTCTTGGTGAGTGCACACCTGTATAACATGTAACATACTAAACAGACCGGACAGCACACAGGCTATTTACAAGTATTAAACTAAGGGAAAAATAACAGAAAATGCAATAAATAAAAGAAAGAATAATAATAAAAACCAGCCAATGTGAAAGGAGCTCAGGAGATGTACATATGTAAGGATATCTGTACATATCCAGACACGAATGTCTATACATATGCAGGTCAAGTAGACATGTACTATGAAATATACTATAAAAACTTACACACAGAACATTACAGACTGACACAAACACTAGTAAACATTTACTTGTACAGTAGTGCAAATAAGTATTATACTACAGGAGGAGTTATACTGTAATATTGTAAAGCAAGTTTGTTGGTTCAGTTTAAGTTTAAAGTGTCCACTGTTGTAGATGTCCTGATGTGTTGGCAGACTACAGAGAGTCTCCTGACTGTCTGTCTGTGGCAAGATCAAAGATTTACATCACTACATCCAGTGATCCTCTCCGCTGTCCTGATTATGTGCTGGAGTTTGGCTCATTCTTGTGATGTGGAGGAAACAAACCAGATGGTTATGGATGATGTGTGGATGGACTCGCTGTTTAGAACTGGATCCTCAGACTCTGCGACCGGTTAAATCTCTTCAGCCGTCTTTGCTGTGCTTTCTTGGCGATGGAGACCGTGTTCCTCTTCCACTTCAGATCCCAGTGCCCAGGAACTTAAGTGACTCCACAGTGGAAACCACATCTGCAAACTTCAGGATCTTCACAGTTGGTTCCTGGAGACACAGTCATGTTTGTCAGGAATTCCATGATCCACTGGCAGATGGGATCTGGCACCGACAGCTGGGACAATTTGGCCTGCAGCAGCTCTATCACTATGGTGTTGAATGCCAGAAACAAAGCTCTAGTCCACAAACAGAAGTCTAGGGTAGGTTCTGGACTTTCGAGATGTTGTAGAATGAAGTGCAGGGCCAAGTTGACTGTGTCGTCGACAGACCTTTTAGCTCTGTATGCGAACTGCAGGGGATCCAGCAGAGGGTTTGTAATGGTCTTCGGATGGCCTAGGACCAGGCGTTCAAAGACCTTCATGACTACAGAGGCCTGTAGTCATTGAGTCCAGTGATTTTTTGATCCCTTTTTCCAGCGTGTATTTGTCCAAAGCTGTCCAAGTTCAGCTGAAAACATTGGTTTATTGTTGCTGTATTTCACCTATGCCATAGTTGAAATGCAGCTGTTCTCACAAAAACTGATGTATGATGTTACGGTGTCTGTATATTCGTCTAGGCTCTCTGTTGCCTCTTCAGTAACAGTCCAGTTTGTGTCTCCACTGGTCCTCCTCTTTGCTGTTGTGACAACAGGCTTGTTGGTTTTGAGTTTCTGCCTGTATGTGGGGATGAGGTGTACGAGACTGTGGTCGGAATAACCGAGCCCCGCATGTGACGACACAATAGGCAATTTAACAGTGGTGTAACAATGATCCAAAATGTTCACCCACAGGTGATATGCTGTCTGTACTTGGGCATTTCTTTAGTTAGTTTTGCTCTGGTAGAGTCTTTCAGAATGATGAGTAACGAGTCCAGATTCTTTCTTTCTACTTCCATTATCTGATCAGCCAACAGTTCCTGCAAGTCGCTCATGCGTGTGCCTGGAGGAATGTAAACAGTGACCAGAATGAAAGAAGAAAGCTCTCTGTGAGAGCAGAATGATTTGCAGTTGATGAAAAGTGACTTAGATGAGGAGTGCATGATTTTAGCAGTACTGCGATGTCTTTACACCAGCGTTCGTTGATGTAGAAGCAGATTCCTCTTTCTGTGGTTTTGCCGCTGAGCTCTGTCCGCTCTGTGCGGATGGAAGCCGGGGAGCTGCTGACCCCAGAGCGTCTGTGGTCAGATCCGAAAGCCAGGTCGTGAAGCAGAGGGCAAATGCATGTGAAAAGTCCTTGTAGGTTTGGTTGAGCGAAAGCAGTTCTTCCAATTTGTTGTGCTGAGATCGCAGACTGGACAGGAATGAAGACAGTAAAGGGCTAGATATTCCTAGATTTTCTATGATCAACCGTGAGTGGTATTATTAAGAAAAGTTGAGGCATTTAGGAACCACAGCGACTCAGCTAGAAGTGGCAGAACATGTAAAGTTACAGAGTGGGTTGCCAAATGCTGAGGTGAATGGTGCATAAAAGTCACCAACGCTCTGCTGACTCAATAATTACAGAGTTCCAAACCTCATGGCATTAACATCAGCACAAAAACTGTGCTCTGGAAGCTTCATGGCATGGGTTTCTATGGCTGAGCAGCTGCATGCAAGCCTTACGCCACCATGCACAACGCCAAGTGTCGGATGGAATGGTGTAAAGCACACTGCCACTGGACTCTGGAGCAGTGGAAACATATTCTGTGGAGAGACGAATCACACTTCCCTATCTTTCAGTCTGATGGACGAGTCTAGGTTCAGTGAATGCCAGGAGAATGCTACCTGCCTGACTGCACTGTGCCAACTGTAAAGTTTGGTGGAGGAGGGGTAATGCTATGGGGTTGTTTTTCAGGGGTTGGCCTAGGCCCCTTAGTTCCAGTGAAGGGAAATCTTAATGCTTCAGCAGACCAAGATATTATGGACAGTTGCATACTTCCAACATTGTGGGAACAGCTTGGGCAAGGCCCTTTCTGTTTACAAAGCAAGGTCCATAAAGGCATAGTTGGGCAAGTTTGGTGTGGAAGAACTGGCCCACACAGAGCCCTGACCTCAATCCCATCAAACACCTTTGGGATGAATTTAGAATTTATCATACAAATAAACCAATTTCAAGCACTAAAACCAAAATTATCCATCAAACTGACTTTTGAAAAACTGTGATATAAGTTTCGATTTATTGATTTAAAAAAAGTACTATTTTATATATGTTTCTATTGCTAATTTCATGTTTGTCACAACTTCTGTACCTTTGGCTTTCCTGAATTCTCAATAATCTACTGATAAGGAAATGGTGTCAGTTGTGCTGTATATTTGATTTTATGCTTTTTTACTCAGAACCATTCTGGACATCTTTCTGTAAGTGCTGAAAAGTGGCAACATTCCTCTTAAAAACACTCGTCTCCTTCTCCAACTACACAGTTCTACTATGCTGTCTGTGTTTGTTGTAAGAGAGATATGAGGGAAAATGGTCATGTGACATAAAATTTGTGTGTAAATGTGTCATTTTTCTCCCCCAAAAAGTTTCCAGTGTACGTTTTGCAATTTCAGGTATCGACAATTTTTCTGCTGAAGTTGAATGGATAAGTTTGGTTGACATTCATAAAATATTACAAACCGTTGAAGCATTAAAAATGTTTATCGTAAAAAAAATCCTTTGGAATCAAAGAAGCAAGCTATGGACACCAAATATGTCATGGTTGATCGACTACAGTTAGAGTAATGGGATAATTGTGTAGACCTGATTCTTCACTATAAGTATTCCTTCAAAAGGTGCAATAAGTACTTTTCCATGAAATATCGAAAATACCTATTTGACTTGTATCCAGAGACAAAACCTTTCTCTTTCTATAATGATCTTTTCCACTGATTCTTATTCTCTATGACAAGCCAAGAGACCAGTTTGTCAAGCATGACAAACGAAACAAAAATGCTTATTGCACCTTCAGGCAGTGAGTTTTGACGTTTACTTGAGCCAGAAATGAGTGACAGGCCAGTGAAGGGTATACCAGAAGGAGGGGCTAACACCCCTCCCCTGCCTGATGAGACACAGTAGAAGAGGCACTCCTGGGGTACCGTGACAAGGTCCAGCGGTGACTGGCCTTCCTGGTTGCGGAGCGTGGGGTCAGCCCCGTGCGCCAGCAGCAGAGCACACAGCTGTGTCCTGCCTTTCTGTGCCGCCTCATGCAATGGGGTGAATGCCCACTTATCCATGGCGTTGACGCATGCGTTGTATTTGATGAGCAATGCGGCTACGTCCACGTGCTGCAAATGAAACACACAACTTGCTCGCGGGTTGGCTTTCCGGGCCTTTGTATAGGACAGTGGTTCTCAACTGGTGGCTTGGGATCCTAAAGCGGGTAATGTTTGTGTTTTTCTTCTCCATCAAAAAGTCCAGTAAGCCTGCTTACAACTTTCATCTGATGCTGTGCTCATTACCAAATCATACCTCAAATTTCAGACCTTGAACATGGGAAAAATTTGAACAGCATTCCAAAACCCAATCCAAACAACAGGACTCCTGCCCTATGACCTCCGGCCTCACTGACTTTAGACCCACATTATGTGACTTTGACTGAAGCACTCAAAAATCATCACATCTAATTTGTGAGGCTGTAGGGTTGCAAGAGTATAAAAAGTGCTAATAAAACTTGCTTCTATGGTTCATAGGCTACGTTCACATTACCAGGTTGAAGTGACACAAGTCAGATTTTTTGCCCTAATGTGTCTCAGATCTGATGTTTTCTGATCTTCTCGAATTCGACCTGAGCCACTTTCATATGTGGTCCTAGATCGGATACGTATCCGATTCATGGACATGCGACCTTAATGTGAACGCTTAGATCGGAAATCATGTGCTTTTTTTTCGTTTAGTGTTACCATGGCAGCTTTAACAGAAGTTAAAGCCTGTAAAAGGTGGAAAAGCAACACATCTCACCCTTTTTGCCTTCATCTCGCTCTAATAATGAGCAGCTGAGAGCTGATCAGAGTTAATTACCTTCACAACGAAGGCTTGTTCTGCTCAGTAGTTTGTTTGCTGATGATGCACGTGACGTTACTGAGTAAGATGTGCGCATGCAGGTCATTTCAGGACGCCAGTTCGTTCACATTAATGTGAACCATCGTGTCAGAGAGATCAGATTTGAGCAATTTGTAATGTGAACACAGCCATACTGACACCGAAATTTGCACATAAATTTTGTATTACATATATTGAAAACCTTTGTTTATGTAATATTTATATTTATATCTGTTGTTTATGGGTTTGTATATTATTTTTGTACTCTTTCATTCAATTGGTCCTGTGTTTTGCTTTGAATGTAGAGCCTGATTTTTGGAAGTTTGCAAAAAAATCAGCATTAACCCCCTTACAATCTAAATGAATGGCAGAATTAGACAGTGCTATGGCCCTGTGGAATTTCACGCACACGTTAAATCGGTGTGTCTGCAAGTCCGGAAAAGAGATAGGAGATTTAGACTGGGCACAACTTGTAATTCCCACTTGAAAAGTCAAGAGTTTCTCAAGAGCCCTGACTTTGCTTATTTGCAATTCCATGGCATAACATCAACATGGCGACACCCACAGAGCAGAAACTAATAGCATGTTTTCAGTTCTTGTGTATAAAATCACTAAATACAGGGATGCTTACATAACTAAAAGGTTAAGTGGTACTATGCAAGATTTTCAAACAAATTACAGGCTTTAATATAATTTCAGGCAGCAATAATGATTAATAATGGTGTTGGTATAACCAACATCCACTTTTTAAATAAATGGAGCACTAACCACACAACTCTTTTAAACTAATAGATTTTTTTATATGCTCATAGCAGCCAAATAAGCACCGACATACTGTGAACACCCATGCGTGTGGACCTCAAACAGTGGAGGTGGGAAGCAGGAAAGGATGCTCCAAGTTGGAAAGTCAGAGGGGTTTTAAACAGTAATATGCAAGCCTGCGGTCATGAATCAATGAATTAATGAACAACACAAAAACCAACAATAAAATACTTGAATACGGCACAGTCACAGCATTTGGATTTTATCATGCAGGGCCTCAAAATTAAAAATATTACAATAACTATACTAATCATGTTTTTCCTAAATAGCATAATTGCCATTTAGAAACAAAACCTTGCTTCTCAGTTGTGACTTGGTGAAAAATAAGTCAAGCAAGACCAGCTGAGAACCACTGGCGTTAATTTGTAAAAAGAGGATGTGTGTGGCCACCTCAGGCCTGCTGATCCTTTCTCCTTCTCATATATTCACTTTAATATTCCATACAAATGCAAAGACCCACACCCACAGATTCATCCTGAAATACCTTGCTTTGTTACTGTTGAGTAAATACTGCCCTCCAAAGACAGTCAAGGTTAAGATTTACTGAGCACAGCTAACATAAAGAAAGAAGAATAAATAACAGCATTTAGAGATTAGTATTGTGATAACATTCATTCTGAGAATACTATTTCCAAACGATCTTTCCTGAAGCAGAGAAAAACTTAAATAGGGTTCATCATGATGAAACTCCAGAGTTCAGTCTTGTCATTTTAGCTCAAAGTGTTTAGCTAAAAAGCTTAGAGAATGTCAATGCTTTCAAATGGTGCAATAAAGAAATGTTTGAAAATGTTTCATTTATCAGGCCATAGATCCTTATAATAATTTCCCAGAAGCATCATAGCCTTAGGACCAATTTAATATTTAGAAAAGGCATTTAAAGTAATACTTGCATTGTCATTTCACAGAAATCTTTATCCTACAACGCTTTTGGGAAACTGGGTCCCTAGGAATTTCAAACTCAAGTATTATACCCAAAACTGCTTTGATACAAAGCATATTTTCACAAAGGTGCTTATATTTATAGACAGACCTTGGGGCCTTGAATGGAATGGGCAACGGGTAGAAATGAAGCATATGAGTGTGATTAGCTCTCTTGAATATGAAGGCCTGCAGACACAATGATAATGATGTAATTGGGCTTTTGTGTATTTAAAGTGGTTACTCTTTTGCCCTTAACAAATACTTTGACTGCCACACCGATTCCAGGCATTGAATTTCCTTCAAATTATTGTAACTGTGTCCCATTCTGTCTGCTTTGTCTGTGAGCCAACAGCTGACCACAACTGACCAATACTACTGTAGACTGATGGTGGAACTAATGGCTTGCTGTGACATACAGATTTAAACTCGGCGATAGGACACAGCACTCCAGTCACAATCCTCCTGTTAAATCCCATTTATACACCCTGTACGCACACTTCATTCTGTTCCTTTTAGGGTTATCAAATTATTAAAATAATTTATCATGATTAATCGCACTTGGTGTAGTGTATCACTGCACTTTGTGTAGTTGATCGCATTTGTCTTATGTGCTCTAATTTGTCCCCTAAAGATTTGTTTCTATTTAAAAGCAGTTAATTTTGTTATAGCTATATGAGTGGACACAAAAAGTATAATCAGAATGTATTTATATCTTTCTTTAATTCAATAACCTCATTTTCATTGTGTGATGGCGGGTTCACATGAACCTGAACTTCAAAAATCACATGATTTTCAAAGGGTGACCGCAGTTTCCAGTTTTCATCAATGGAGTGAAGTAAAAGCAACAGTGGCTGCACGTCCCAACTGTAGGCTCTAACTTTTGCTAGTTTGCTGCTTGTTGATTTGTCTATAATTCTCCCATTAGTACTAGGGATGCAATGGCATAGTGGGTTCACGGTTCAGTATGTATCACAGTTTTTAGGCCATGGTAAAGGTACAGTTCTTTATATTTAAGAAAAAAAAAACATCACCCTTTAAATTATGAACTCTTTATTTTGCCTTCAGAAAATGGAAGCATGATTAACTAAGCCTGGTTTCTGCCTCTGCTGTATGAAATGAAGGGGAGAAACTCATTAGCTTGTTAGCTTTGACAACCTGTAGGTGCCTTGCCTTCTCCATTTTAAAAAATTAAAGTGAAATAGATATGGTGTCCATGTCGATCGTTTTTAATTTTTTTGTCCATGATGTTTCAAAGAGTTCGGGATTTACTTTGCTGCTATAACGTGTGCGTAAGTGGACATTGTAAAGGCTTCCGCACACCAGAGAATGCTCCCCTAAAAATTAGAAATGAGCACTTAGCTATCCCTGAAATCATTAGCACTTGACCTAGGATCAGCAAATGAAACGTGGAAATAATGCTAAAAAGCTAACTTTTTATTAACGCAGATAATGGGCTGGAGGTTAGGGAACCAGCCTTGTGACCGGAAGGTTGGTGGTTCGATCCCCTGAGCCCACAATATTTGACTGAAGTGCCCTTGAGCAAGGCACCTAACCCCCAACTGCTCCCCGGGCGCTCTGGATAGGGCTGCTCACTGCCCCCTAGTGTGTGTGCATTCACTAGTGTGTATGTGGTGTTTCACTGCACGGATAGGTTAAAATGTGTAGGTGAAATTTCCCCATTGTGGGACTAATAAGGGTAATTTAATTAAAACTTAATTAAAGTCACCCCTCCGCTCCCAAGCTGTCTCCCAGACACTGAGACTTGCAACAAAATTTTAACAGATCGTATTAGTTTCAAACAGAAAACGCATAGGCATAATTCATTTAAACATACGGAGCCTTATTCAGCATGATAAACTTTACACTGAAACTGAAAATTTTGATTTCACAAGCCGTATTAAGGTATTGTAGTTCTGACTGAATCATAGTTTAAACAATCTCTGTCAGAAGTAGAACTCAGAAGTAGCCCTACTTGGTTATAATCTATGTAAGACTGATAGGAAAACAAGGGGTGGTGGTGCGACTATTTATATCAAATCTATGATTCAAGGAAAAACTCTTAATTCATTATCCAAAGAAAAATGTTTTGAGTTTGTAGTCCTAAACGTATGTGTAGGACACAGTAACAGTTTTGTGGTAGCTGGGATCTATACACCTCCTGCTGTGCCCTTTCATACTGTAGATGATTTAGCTGAACTTTTAAATCCATACATTAACTCAGAAATGCTGAACCTAGGTGATGTTAATCTGAATTGGTTAACTAACACATCTTTAACGCAACAAATTACAGAACCAACATGACCAAACTTGCATGACCCAACTTACATGACCCCACTAAGTCAACACTAATAAACTGAATTTTATCCAACAGACCTTACAAAATGACTTCTGTAAGTGTATTTGACCCTGTTATTTAGTGACCACTGCCCTATCAGATGCATTAGAAACACAAGCATAATAAAGTCAAACTCTACATTACTGATATCACTGATATTGTCAGCATCAGCAGTGTTTTGCTTACATAAGTCTTCACCATGGTAGTAGCTAGAAATAAAGTTTTATCAAGAGAACCATCAAAAGAACTGGGCTTTACACTGAAACTGCAGTCAAACTAAGAAAATAAGTTAATGCTTTCAATTTCTACATTTCACATCTGCCTGTATGTTACTTCTTTGAAAGACCGTGTACTTTATTGTGATACTATTTTTGTACTGAGCTCGAGTCTGAATAAGGCAATAAAACAAAACCTTATTATAATAATAATAATAATTATGATCATTTTAAAATGAGTGCACTTCACTTTCTGGGTTGCCAGTGTAAGTGTGTAATTTAAGACTCACCCCATAAGAGGCAGCATTATGTAAGGGAATGAGGCCTCCTTTGTCCTGCGAGTTCACCTCTGCTCCATGCTGCAGCAAATACTCTGCCACCTCAAGGTTATTATAACCAGCTGGCACACAATAAAAAGACAGGAAAGTCATAAGACTTTGTTTTACGTAATTTACTAGGAGATGAAAACAAGAAGATAGTGGTATGACAATCTGTTGGAGCAATCACACCATCATTTTTGGCCCTGAAATCTATTATGGAAAAAAAACAGTCCAGCAAAGCAGGATTCTATAAATCTCTGAACTCACAATGATTTGATTACTGTTCTTCTTCTTCCTGTTCAAAAAAACCCAATCTGAATGCATCATAATCTTAAATTTCACCACAATTTGATTAGATAATTTTGAATGGTTCAGAACTAATTTTAGACAATATACTGGATGAATTACACACATTAAAAACAATACGGAAACCTTTTTTTCCATTTTGGTGAACAAGTGAGAACATACTTTATTTAACATTATCATAATCCATTTTTTCATATTCAAAATTTCATGCTGATTCATGTTAAGTCGCTACCTTCAGATTATTGTGTCAATGCAATTTTACAACCATAGAACAAAGTACCATTTATATACGGCATGTTTGATGGACGTAACCCTCACCATCCGTACTAACCTGCCAGATGTAACGGTGTGGAGTGGCGTCCCTGCGAGTCCCTGCAGTTTACGTTGCTCGGCCTGCAGAGCTTCTTGACCCTGGCCAGGCATCCTTTCTTAGCCGCATCCAGCAATGCAGCATCACCCCTCAGCAGGTCCTGGATGTCCATGTCGCCCTCCTTTACCAGGTCCAATGGTGTGTTCCCATCGCGGTTCTTTTTGGTGGGGTCTGCACCATGCTGGAGATGCACATAGCAGGTATTAAACTTTGGTTGGCTTATTCTGTGGTCCATGAAGACCATTATATGGTTTTTATTTGAAGTGATACGGATAAACGGTCTTACCTGAAGCAGCAGTTTGCAGATCTCATATTTTCCCTTGGCAGCTGCTTCGTGCAAGGGTGTGAACTTCCACAGGTCTGCCACGTTAATCACCGCACCGTGAATGACCAATAGCTCAGCCACTTCATAGTGGCCATAAGAGCAGGCGTTGTGTAACGGCACAAGGCCTCTAAAATAGAACAAAAAGCAAAAAAACATGCTCTGAATAATCTGGTAAATCTTCATGAACTTCTTCATGAGCAACATGCTGGCTAAAAATACATACTTTAAAGGGCGCATACTCTGCATAATTCTTGTACTTTATTTTTTCCGACTTATAATTCATAAGAATTAATTACAACTTTTTGTTGTTTAACTTTATAATACAAAAACTTTTGGCACAAGGCCTTTAAGACTGACTATGTAAATGACTGTTCTGACTGGCTGACCCCTTCACAAGTGAAATGAGTTATGCCATGTTCAAAAAGCAGTTTGGGCTTAAATACACAGAACAAACTATTTGGGTGAAAATCCTCAGCCACTTATTTTAAATGTCTGGATCCTTTGGATGGACATGTAATACATTCGCACCCACTTGCATCCTGACAGATAGAAATGAGACAGTGTTTAATCTTTTTCACACATCTTTAATTCCAATTACTCAGACTGTCTGCAGTAACAACACTACTTATCACTTCAGCATGAATGAATAGACTAAACTGCTAAACTGCCAATGTACCATTTGGACTGGGGAGTGAAATAAAGAAAATACAGTTTCACGCTATACAGGCCATTTAATGATTAAACCAAAAGCAAGGGGAGCACACAGGGCTGAGTACAGACAGAACTCTCACCCTTTGTCTTTAGCATGTACGTCAGCTCCATGCTGCAGCAGGTACTCTACCACAGAAACACGGTTGTACCCAGCTGCAAAGTGAAGCGGAGTGGACTGCCGGCCCTCCACATCCCTGCAGTTTACATTCTGCAGCGTGCAGAGTTTCTGTACACAGACAACACCCAAGCATATTGAATATTATTGCAAATATCAACTAACAAGTTACTGTGGCCATCATGCTATCAATCTGTCCTTAGCAAACATAGTTAAAAGCATTTTTTGAAGGCAGATTAAATAAGTGGTTCTGTTACCTTTACAGTCTCCAGGTCTCCTGACTTTGAGGCCTCCAGCAGTTGCCTGTCTGTATCAGAGTTCCCCACCAGCACACCCTCTAACAAAGAGAGACAAAACAGCAACATCAGTGCCTAATTTATCTAGAAAGCCCTGCTGTGACAGCTCCACACTTGTATTTTTACTGCATTTTGCATGTCCACTTTATTTAGCCTCGTCTTTTTATTTTGGTATTTTTTTTTTATTTGCTTTGATTTGCCTGAAAGTTATAACTTGAATTCTACATGGAAATAATATATCTACATGATTTAGCTTTCAGTTTCACAATGAACCGAATTTTAAGTGTGTAAAAGTTGCTATGTTTATAAAGTTATTACAGATTCAGTGCTGGCTGCTATTTTTATTATTACTGTCACACCTCAGTAAAACACTTCAGACTATTTAGCGTTCCAAATGAATTCTTGTGCATGGTGTGTTACCCTGCAGAATCTCCTGGATGCTCTCATTAGCAAGCTGTGCAGGGGAGAAGCCC
Organism: Colossoma macropomum; assembly: GCF_904425465.1. Taxonomy (NCBI): domain Eukaryota; kingdom Metazoa; phylum Chordata; class Actinopteri; order Characiformes; family Serrasalmidae; genus Colossoma; species Colossoma macropomum. Next base: position 12,481,776 of record NW_023494790.1, read on the forward strand.
TGCAGAGAGGTGATAAGAGGGTCACAGCCAGCGCTGATCAGCAGCCTGCAGGTCTGCAGGTGACCACACCGAGCTGCCCGGTGCAGCGGCGTCTGACCCTGACTGTCCACTGCATTCACCTGCACACAAAGAGCAACGACAGGTCGAAGCAAGAATTAGAAAAATTGAATTTACTTACTTTTTCCCTAAATTTAGTCAATTAGCCAAGACATTCGCTCCTTCGGTTTTCCACTGGAGCTACAGGGATAATGCAGCTAACAAGTAAACAGGGCCGCCAGAGCCACGGTGGCAAGCGGGCAATTGACCCACCACTTTTTAAAGTACTGTGGTGATTCCCCAAACCTCCGCTTTCTCTAAACTGCATGAAGCGCTGACCAGCACAAGAAGACAGAGTAAAACTGAGCGGCAGAGGCAATTAGAACCTGCCTTGGCTTATTCATTAATTAAACTGAAAACAATGTTAGAATCTAATAAGCCTAGAAATTTAAGTGGTTAAATAAACGTTTTAAGAGGTGTTTTTAAAAAGTTAGAGTATCAACTGCTCTCACATTTTCAAGTAGAGAACTCCAGATCTCAGGGCCACAGAAAGCTCCCTCCTCTGTAGTCATGGTATAGATAAAAGCAGGTCATAAGCTTCCATCAGTTGTTAGCAACATTAGCCATGTAGCTCGAGTGAACAATTAAAGAAGCCCAACATGTCTTGGCTGTTCGACTACATTCGGAGGTAAACATTTATGTTTGGCTGAATCTTTCGGTGTAAAATGTGAACATGTGTGAGGCGAGTTGACAGTGTGCTTACTGTAGCTTCGTGCTTCAGTAACACCTCGATGACATCATTATGGGACTTTTCAGAGGCAAGGTGCAAAGGCGTGAGGAGGCTGCGATGAAATGAGACGCATTAACACAGCAGGCAAGTATTTTAGGAATCAAGGTTTCTCACTTAACTGGAGGCATAAACCATCAGTGTAATAACACCCTTATTACCTCTACCTCTTCTTCTGTTTTTTCTCTTCCTTTAATCAATCAAAAAATATTCTTTTAGACTGCCAGACTATGAGTGCATAAAGCGGGGAAGCACATCACAAGCCTGGGATTAGTGAGACAACGAGCACGACTCACTCTTTTGTCTTCTCATTCACATTGGCTCCTTTCCTCAGCAGCATCTCACAAACCTGCTTCCTCTTGGGATATGATGATGCTGAGGCACAATGCTGTGAAAAACATGAAAATAACACTGCATTAGATTTATATTAACCTCTTCAACTGTACTCAGTGATGAACAACTGCTGTCTATAGCCACAGTTATAATAATGTAATGAAAATGTGTTTTCTACCAGTGCTGTCTCATGGGTTTGGGGGTGTCTGAAGTTGATGGTTTCCAGACAGAGATGCTTTTTAATGCGGATGAGATCCGCCTCGCGGGCTGCCTGCAGCAAAGCATGTCCTTTGAACTCATCTGGGGGAAACAGTCACAGTTTAGGACGATATCATTGCTACTATTCATCATTAGCAATATTATTCAGTGTAATGTGCAACATTTTAGCTATTTAGATACAATCTCTTTTCCATGTCATCTTTAGATTGTAGGCTATATACACCGATCAGGCATAACATTATGACCACCTCTTTGTTTCTACACTCATTGTCCATTTTATCAGCTCCACTTACTATATAGGTGCACTTTGTAGTTCTACAATTACAGACTGTAGTCCATCTGTTTCTCTGCGTACTTTGTTAGCCCCCTTTTACCCTGCTCTTCAATGGTTAGGACCCCCATGGACCCTCACAGTGCAGGTACTATTTGGGTGGTGGATCATTCTCAGCACTGCAGTAACACTGAAATGGTGGTGGTGTGTTAGTGTGTGTTGCGCTGGTCTGAGTGAATCAGATGCGGCAGTGCTGCAATAATTTGCATTTTCATTTTGATTTTGATATAGATATGCTTCCATACACTACAGGCCTTTGTTTTGAGAAGCTGTTAGACCACCGTAGCTATTGCGATTTTATCATAGGAAACGGGGTCTTAGGAACGTCATGAAGCAGAGTAGAACAACACAGGATCGTTATACACTACAGTCGTTTCATGAACTTTTTACCTTTTTGTCTCTCAGTATATATATGATTACACAGAACTTTCTAATGCAAAAACTCTAGTTTTATAAGTACTTATAACCAAATTACCACCGCAAGTCTTATTTACCACCAAGCCCAGCCCCGCGACGGAAATCCGGCACAGTGCCAGAGAAGTTTAATCCATACACACTACTACTGTGGAAAACTGACTTTCAATTTGCTGAAGAATTAAGTTTGTTATCATATCACTAGCAAAGTTAGCCTTTTTTGGTCAAACTTTAATGTGAAGTCTGCTTTTACAGGCCAGGCGCTCTTTGAGTAGTGTGGTAGGGGCCAAGTCGATGGCACTCTTGTTGTGGCAATTGAGGAATGTGGGGTCGGCTCCGTGGCTAAGCAGCAGAGAACACACTTCCACTCGGTTTTTAGATGCAGCTTCATGCAGTGGGGTGAACTGCCACAGGTCCATCGCGTTCACACAGGCACCGTGCTAGTTCAAAAAAGGAGATGAGAATAACATCACATATAACAGACAGCAGAAGTAGTAAAATACTGATATTGTTTATACATGTTTCAGGACCAAGGCCTATTCTGTAAATAAAATACATAATCTCTGGATATTCTTCTTAGGCCTCCTCGGAGATGAAAACAGATAAGTATTTATTAAGTAGAGTCCCAAATAAACTCAGTTATGTGGTTTCTGACACTGTATGATGGACCTGACTGACACTGACACTAGACCGATGTCTATAACAACAGGTATAGTGTTTATAGGGCTAAAACAGTCTTCTGTCCATTTATATAGATAACAGAATGTCATACAGTGTCAGTGTAAGTCTATTTGAAATTAATTAATAACTTGACACAGTTTGAGATAAGTGTTCGATAATATAGGCATGCAGTTTGTGCAATTGTAACTGGGAGGTGTAAGCTTCCATTACTTGTTAGCTACATGCCCAGTTCTACCCCTGAATAACAGAATCAATCATCACAGGGATGTATAGTATCTTTCTTCATAATTTATACTTTTATTGCTTGCTTTATAATTCTACCTAACCTCAGTATAATAACTGTTTAATTGATTCAAAAGCATTTTTTCCCCACAAATTAAGAATCATTTAATTAGATTAGACAGACTATTTGCTCAAATTTGACCCTAAAGACATATTAGTCCCCATTTAAACAGTAGTGAACTTTATTATAGCTATATGAATGGAAAATAAGTTTCATCATAATGTATTCTTATATTTGTATTCTTACTTTCAAAGGTTCAGTAAGATTTTTGTTCAAATACAGTTCATTATTTTCATGAAGGAACTGTATTTGAATGAGGTTGCTATCATAGCAACACACAACACGCAAGAGTGGGTCAAACTCGAAAAATCTGTCATCCCAAAAAAAAAACTTTGGGGAGAGTTTTAATTGAGGTTTAAAACTGAGCAATCACACATCAGACATCAACCAATACACAGTACGTAATATTCACGATTTAAGCTGTGCCTACACTACACGATTTTTTGCCCGATTTTAACCCCAATTTGCCCCTTGCGACAAATTTTCACAATTTTAAGCGAGTTTCCAGGTCAGCAGCTCGACTGGATACAGTGAGTTGAGTTTTTATTTGTAGCCCAAACTCATTGTGTGTTATAGTCTCTCTTTTCCCTTTTCGTCTAGGGTGACTGACCACATAACAAAAAAACAAGAAATTCTGTGACAAACTGATGTTAAGTTTGTGATGCTAAAAAAAGTCGTGTAGTGTACACTCAGCCTTAAGACTGAATTAATCCTTGAAACAAAAATACCTACCTTCACAAGCAGTTCAGTCACTTCATAATGGCCATATGAGCAGGCATTATGGAGAGGCACAAGATCACTGAAAAAAATACAACACTAAATAAAACACAAAGTTTGTAAAGTACAGTAAAGTTGCAAAGAGCCTCTGGATTTTGGTTGTAGCTGTGAATGACACACTGTCATACCCTTTGTCTTTCGCGTGGACGTCAGCTCCATGCTCCAACAACAGCTGCACTGTCTTCACCCGGTTGTAGCCAGCAGCCAGATGCAGAGGGGTCGACTGAAAGGAAACAAGAAACAAAGAAATAATAAAGGGATTCCAAAGAGATTCCAAAGAGTAAAGCATCGAAGCACACAGTGCTGTGTTAATACCCTTACAACTGTTTTAAATGCAAGTTAAATTTGCCTTTGACTGGCTGAGTAACGTTGGGAGACTCATAAAATGCCTGCACATAGACACATAACAGCACATATTAAATTACTTTTGTATCAATGCAGCAGTTACTAAAAAAAGGTTTAAACCATCATAGAATTTTTTTTAATACAAATAAATAAAATTAATTCAACATTGTTGTGTGACAACACATTTTGTGGCTGATTTATTAAAGCAATAAGCCACTCGAGGTGATTTTACCACCGCTACACATTCTGCCTAACAATACCCCGTTCCCCATGGTAAAACCAGTGCAACACACAGTCTCATGACTTATTTGTCTAAATAAACATATGTCCAGTATATTGATATTTAATGTGAAAATGTTATAAGTATGTATGATAAACGTTTTATGTAGTTCAATTACCTTTCTTCCATCACTGGCATGACAGTTGACGTTTAAAGGAGTAAGAAGGCTCATCAGTTTCTCTTCGTTTCCACACCTGAAGGACAACGCCATAAATGCCAGTTCAATTACAATGGATTAAAATCCCAGTGTTACTTGTAATATGAACTGAATGTATTTAGAAATCTAGCCTATTGCACTCAAGCTCTGGCCAATGCAGAAATACGAGGTGAGATGAGGATACATTACCTTGCACTCTCGAGAAGTTCATCTTTTCTGTACTCCCCTATGTTAGAAACACAAACAGTTGATTTGAAGTAGAGCATCACATGGAAAATAGAAGTATCATCATGTTCTATGCGTACTCCATATTACTATTGGTTCTACAGGGCCACAGTTCTGCAGAGATGACCTTTTCCCCTTTTCTAATACTCTATGTTCAATTCACAAAGACCTGGCAGAATGCTAAAGGCCGCAGTGAAAACTGGAGACTGCTACAGGTAGTAATATGGAAAAGAGCAACACAGAAAAAACTAAAGATTGGCATCATTATTCAAATATACAGATATCATCTTAGTATTTGTTTACTATCCGTGTTCCAGTTAGGTTGTGGTTCCCAACCCTGGTCACGGAGCACGCCTTCACTGCATATTTTGGTGTTTCCAAAGTCCCAACATATCTGATCCAAATAATCAGCTTATTAACAAGACCTTCTTGAGTGTTGGTGTACACACTAAAAGAAGGGAGAGAGGCTACTCTTGCATTAACAACCTATTAAATAAGGTATGTGTAGCTTTGAATTAAAAAAAATTAAGTGCATAGTATATTACAACAACATGTCTTTTTTTTGAGTATACAAGAGAGAATGTTGGGACACAAGCAGCTTATCGTAATCAAAGTTGATCAGGCATAACATTATGACCACCTCCTTGTTTCTACGCTCATTGTCCATTTTATCAGCTCCGCTTACTATATAGGTGCACTTTGTAGTTCTACAATTACAGACTGTAGTCCATCTGTTTCTCTGCATACTTTGTTAGCCCCCTTTTATCCTGTTCTTCAGTGGTCAGGACCCCCATGGACCCTCACAGAGCAGGTACTATTTGGGTGCTGGATCATTCTCAGCTCTGCAATAACACTGACGTGGTGGTGGTGCGTTGGTGTGTGTTGTGCTGGTACGAGTGGATCAGACACAGCAGTGCTGCTGGAGTTTTTAAACACTGTGTCCACTCACTGTCCACTCCATTAGACATTCCTACCTTGTCAGTCCACCTTGTAGATGTAAAGTCAGAGACGATAGCTCATCTGCTGCTGCACAGTTTGTGTTGGTCATCCTCTCTTCCTTCATCAGTGGTCACAGGACGATGCCCACAGGACGCTGTTGGCTGGATACATTTGGTTGGTGGACTATTCTCAGTCCAGCAGTGACACTGAGGTGTTTAAAACTCCAGCAGCACTGCTGTGTCTGATCCACTCAGACCAGTGCAACACACACCAACACACCACCACCACATCAGTGTTACTGCAGTGCTGAGAATGATCCAGCACCCAAATAGTACCTGCTCTGTGAGGGTCCATGGGGGTCCTGACCACTGAAGAACAGGGTAAAAGGAGGATAACAAAGTATGCAGAGAAACAGATGGACTACAGTCTGTAATTGTAGAACTACAAAGTGCACCTATATAGTAAGCGGAGCTGATAAAATGGACAATGAGCGTAGAAACAAGGAGGTGGTCATAATGTTATGCCTGATCGGTGTATATCCAAGTTTTTATCCTGTAGGTGAACTGGTAGTGTGTATAATTACATATGCCTATGACACAAAGATAAACCACTAAATAAACTGAACTACCTATGCCAAGTTAGACACAGCTGGATTCACTCACCCTGGGACACATAACTGTTGACACTGGACTAGTTATATGCCAACACTACAGAGCATGCAAGTCTGCTGATCTACCCCCATTAGGCAGATCCGACCACAACCTGGTTCAATTTATCCCCAACCTGTAGACCCATACTCTACTGGGTGCCTGTTACCACCAGCACAGCAAAATGGACGAAAAAGGCTAAGAATGCTCTGCAGACTGGAGTGGAGGACACAGACTGGGACTGTATGAATCGCATGAGGATGAACATTGAAGGATTTAGGCACTGTATTACAGACCATCAACGTTTGTGTGTATAATAACTTCCACAAAGACATTGTGCTGTTTCCTTTATAACAAACTGTGGATCACAAAGGCCCTGACGGATCTTCTAAATATAATGAGGAAGGCCTTTAGGTCAAGATATTTGGAGGAGATCAAGTAAATAGTCACAGCTTATGAAGAAACCCCAAGAGGGGAAAGAGAGATACAGGGACAAGCTGGAGCACAAGCACAAAGCACAAACAATGTAAAGCAGGTGTGGAGGACAATCACTGGCTACCATCTGCCATCTTGTGTAGTGTTGTGTTACATGTGTAGTATGTATTATAAGGTACATTTATTATGTGTGCATGATGTCCTGTATTGTTCAGTAACTGCTGCACTCTCTTGAGATCAATTTTCTCATATCTACCCATCTATCTAAAACGAGACTGATGTGTGTTCAGCTGTAAGCTACAAGATCAGTCTCACTGCACAATAAACAGTGCGAGCTGCTGTAAATCTGATGTGTGTGTGTTTTTAAGGAGGAGAGGTGTGGGTTACTCACCAGTCAGCACAGCTTTGGTGGAAGGCTCGGCCAGGTCCAGCGCTGACCTCCCGTCGGTGTTGCGGATGGTTGGTTCAGCCCCGTGCTGCAGCAATACTGCCACATCATAATGTCAAACATCATCTCATACGAAACCACACAATTCATTTAAGGAGCACTACTGCTCAAAAACAGTACCAATAACCATGAACCCATGTGTATTCATGCTTACCAGACCCTTCCAGTTTTCATTTACTATTTGCAAAGTCAACATTATGAGGGTGAAGTACTACCTTAATGCAGTATTTCCTAACATACTGTTATCTACAAACATGGACAGAAGAATACAGCATAACTAAAGCAACGTTTACATTACAAGCCTCATTGCTCAAATCCAATTTTTTGCTCAAATCCGAACTCTCTGACAGGATGGTTCACACTCGTTTAGGTAAGTGATTCAAATCTGTCATTAATGTGAACGAACCAGCGTCCTGAAATGACCCGCATGCACACATCCTACTCAGTAACGTCACGTGAATGAATCATGTGCGTCACCAGCAAACAGACTAACAAACAGAACGAGCTTCGCTGTGAAGATAATTAACTCAGAAAAGGTAAGATGTGTTTACAGGCCTTAACTTCTGTTCGGCGTTGCTGCAAAACGCAAATGAATTCCGATCTGAGCGTCACATTAAGGTTGCATGGCCACGAATCGGATACATATTCAATCTAGGACCACATATGAAAGCGGCTCAGGTCGGATTTGAAAAGATCAGATTTGTGTGTCCACACAGCCCCGAGAACATCAGATCTGAGTCACATTAGGGCAAAAAATCTGATTTGTGCCACTTTCAACCTGGTAATGTGAACGTAGCCTAATATACTATAGTAGTAGCCATGCAAAGCCTGCACCTTCATCGTCGTTTTTATAGATAACAGCATGCTATAGTGTAAAACCCATGCAGGCAAGTCTATTTAAAAATTCAGTTTGAGGCAAGTGCTTCATAACTTAAGTATACAGTTTGAGCAGTGCTAACTGGTGGGGTATAACTGTTGTTCAGGCAAGAAAAACTTACCGATGCAGACGTCGATTTTGCCCTTGATAGCGGCCTCATGGAGAGGAGTGTAGTTCCAGTTGTCTCTGGAGTTGGCATCAGCGCCATGGTGCAACAGCAGGCTGACCACCTCAGCATGGCCAAATGAGCATGCATTGTGCAGAGAGATCAGGCCTCCATCATCACGGGCGTGAACATCTGCCCCATGCTCCAGGAGGTAGTCCACTACATCCCTGCGGCCAAAACCTGAGACACACATGATATGAAAATAATAAAATATCTAAAAAAAAATTATAAATAAGTAAAAATAAAAAATACGTGTAAACTAAGTATGTACTACTTAATGAAATCGATTGGTACATATCTATATGCAGTTCTGTATGTTTTAGGCTTGTTTTCACAGATATTATCTCACCATTGCTAAAGATGTTACATATCTAGCAAACAACTGACAGATTCATTTAAAAGATTTAGTTGAAAAAGTTAGAGATCCCCAGCATTCAAACTTACATCTTTTAACATACAATATTTTTCCTCAGAAAACATTTCTTACACACAGGAGGAACTTTCCAAAAAAAAGTTGTGATGGTATGTGAAATGCTAATAATAACAAAAACAAAAAGCAATGATTAGTAAATTCTGTTTGACATGTACTAAACTGAAAATGGTACAGAACATAATATTTTATGTTTTACCTTAGGAACCTTTTATTTTTTGAATATATGCTTATTCCAAATCTGATGCCTTCAACATTCTCCAAAAAAGTTGGGACAGGAGGAGTTTATTACTGTGATACATCACCTCTTTTTCCCTTTTTAACAAGGCTTCGTAATTGATTGGAGACTGAAAACATCAACTGAACCAGTTTTGAAAGTGGTTTTTCCATTCTTTAGTTATTCAAGTCTTCAGCTGTGCAACCCTACAGGCCTTCCTTTAATATCATATTTAGAGCTTTAAAATACACACATTTTCAACAGGAGACAGTTCTGCACTGCAGGCAGGCCCACTAATAACCCCAATACCATGAGTCTGAACTGTATGCTGCTGTAACAATATAGATTTTCTTTTCTTCTTTGGCCCAGAGAACATCCATTATTTCTATAAACGATCTGAAAGATTGATTTGTCCGACCATAACAGACATTTCCAGTTCTAACTGTTGGATTTTTGCTGATGCATTTTTTGCAGTGTTGAGCCTCGACCCTCCTTGCTCATAAAGGACTAGGCCTTCCCTGAATGCTCTTTTAATATTAAAGTATGATTACATCGCCTCACTCCTCACATAATCACAAACAAAATGATCATTTAGGGTCCTAAGCTAGCATGTCACATACCCTGCACAGACCACTCTCAAACGTGGATTGTGTATGCAAATTGTGTGTTATTCCCAAATCTCCAAACCCACACCAAAAGGGAACATACACACAGTCTCTATATGCACAGAAGAAAGTCCATGAACACAGCCTTCAGCTCAAAGAGTCTTCGTCTTGATTAAACTACATCAGTCTCACCAGTCTGTCCTTTTAGGGGCTTGTTAAATCCATAAGATTAAGACAGATGGTCCAACCCTGGACTTTGTATGACTCCAGGATTGGGCTGAGTGGTTTGTTCCCCTTTACCTACTAAAATTGAACAATTTAGCTCACTACTAATAGTAATGACTACTAAAAACCAGGGGCTTCACTAGAGATTTATGGATAGGTGGGATAAGTCTGGGGGCATAGTTGTCTGAGGAGAATTTTTAGTGGCCCCAAAATGTGTTCATCATGCAGCTTTAGTGTAGCAACAGCCATTTAAAAATGCCTGCTTGGTTGATCTGGCACACAGTAGGTCTGTATTTCTGTTTGTATTAAGCACAGAGCTAGTATGACTTAAACACTATATCCATCCACTTACAACAGACACCGATCAAGCAAAAGTACTGAAGTCAAGCAATGAGACCTTCTCTCTCTTTGATAAGCTGCAAGGTCCTAAATATATTATTCAAACACAGAAATTTTAGATCAGTTCAGTGTCTGTTAATGCAATCAGAAAGAGTGTGATTTTGGTGATTTCGCTTTGTAGGCATGCTTAATAAGCTAGGTGACTGAATTCCATAGTCATGGTCACCAGTATTTGTTCAATTAAGTTCAATTAAATGCAGTATTAATTTGAACTGAAATCTTAAAATACTCTCCCTCACTTTCATCAGATCTGCTCCTTCAGCCCTGTCAGTCTCCATCAGCTTCTTTTTCTCCTTCTCCTCGCCTGGAAATTTTAACTGGTAAAATCTTATCATCTGACTGGCCTTCAACGGAGCTGCTGCCTCTTAATATCCACCTACAGATTAAGGAATTGAGGGATATAAATTTGCGTTATGATTGACACTATATGACCTTTTTACTGAAATTAACTTACTATACACAGAAATATATGGCAAATACTTGTGTCATTGTTTCCAAATGCTGATGAGAAATATAAAAACAGAATATACAAAATAAAGAGAAGTCAATAAACTTATTTCTGTCTGTCACTCGTTCACACTCTCACTATGAAGTGAAGTTTCTTCAAATTGTTAAACTAGCTGGCTAGTTTTTTGCCTCCTGTAAAACCAAAGTTAGCTAGCTAATAAGCACCCGAGTAAAAACCCTGATAGCCAGCTACACTGACCACAATTTGCCATAAATCCATATTGTAGGAGAATAGTCACTCTGTAACTACTTACTGTTTCACCCTAAATATATGCACCAGAGACCCTCCCCCAGGTCTGATATGACTGGCTGAGCCAGAGGTTCTACTTACATTGTGTTAATAAATCTCTGGTAGCACAGCAGAGGCAGCGCTGCAATAGAGCAGCAGCAATGCCTCCCTTGCTGTCACAGCATATTGTGTGACAGCACGATTTAAATAATGAAGAATGTGTGAGAATAAACTATAGATTATTTAAACTATTAATGTACATTTATTTAGGAAGGGGAGCTAAAGCCAAACTAAAACTGACCTAGTGATGCCCATGCAAAAATCCTAGTGGCCAGAGCTAGTATTATGTTCAAATACACCTGAAACCTGGAATGACACCGGTTACAACCTGTTTAAGGTGTTTTTTGCATTTCACAATGTTCCTAGTCTTAAATTGCTCTGTAACTATTTTTTGGAATGCATAGCACGTTTTCATTTTGGAATGAAAACATATTTCCCAAAAAAAAACAACAAAAAAAAACAACAACAACAACAAAAAAAAACACAATGAAGTTGAGTAAAACATTCTGAACCAATCCAAGCTGGCATTACAAAAGTACTGCTATAAAATAACGAATCAGCAAGTGTATACATAATTGGTCTAATTTACATTTAATTTGCATTAATAGATAAACTGCTTGTCCAAGTCTGTGTTGGACAGAGAAGACAGCTGAAGGTGCTCTCAACCCCCACCTAATCATATCTTTGTCTTTCTCAAATTTGACTTTTTAGTTACGTCTGTAAGATTGTGTTTATGTGAACATGGTGACCCATCAAGATGGACTTTCTCCATGTCCAAATCATCCTCTTAATCTGTTTTTCCTTTTTGTGTTATTTTAATTTTGGAAAAACGCTTTTTTCTATTACATTTTACAATCCTTCTATTTGAATTCTAAATCACTGTCTTCTCTTTTTTCATATCACATTACAGAAGTTATGATTAGGTGTTTTTCATACATACAAGTTTTATCTTGGGTCAGGCTGTGGTAAATTGTCCAGCATAGTTTAGCTACATCTGGTATGCATATATCTGGTATGCATGGCAAGATCAATCATTTTTATATCAGAACTGCAAACTGAAGCTGTACAATTGTCAAATCAAAGAGCTGTAAATTTAATTATATTATCAACAATACTGTCTTAAGTTTCAAGTGGGGAAATTTAATCTAAAAACACTGACTTTGTAAACTGCCCACAAAAGGTGTGGACCCATCTAAAGTTACCAAACACTCATGTGCTATGACATCACAATCATGATTTACTGGCAGTCCTGCACACTACATCTTTAATTTACAGAAATCGCAATTTAAAATCGCAATCAATATCTGTCTGAAAAGTCACATATATATTTATATATTTCTTTGACCAAAAAAAGGATGTTTAAAGTGTCACAGGCTGAATTTTACTTCTACGAGGATGTACGTAAACATATCTGTGTCAAGATGAAGAGAAGAGGGTTCACACATAAGCATAGTTTGCAGAGCCTCACAGAGGCCACTACATGCACACCTAAGTACCGTGCAAATCTGCAGAGCTGTGCATCAAGTAAATGCTGACTGCGTATCTGGTAGCTATCCGGGATGGAGCAAGAATAATGCTTGACTCGAACCAGAACCAGCGCACAATCAAAATGGAGCAGTTTGAGGACTGGCTGGCAGGACACATGCGATGTTACAGACATTTTTCATTATGCATCTCCAAAATATTACAAACACAGTAAAGCAAGCATTAATTCTTGGAAAGAAGACAGGAAAACGCAATATTTTCCTTTTCATTTTCTGTATGTTCTGGTTTGGACACGGCCCTCTGATGCACAAATTCACATTACATGTATATATGTTGGCAGACACCCACGCAAACGTCTGCACACGATGCCCGCATATGTTCGCAGATACACAGACGCAGAAGTGTGATTCGGCCTTTAGCCTGGCAGCCTAGCAAACATTAACACCCAAATTGCACTTTTCATGCTTGTTTAATTCCATTAATCAACAATCCAACAACACACTGCCAGATCATAACACATCTGTCTGCTGTAATTAGCTCAAGATCAAGACTTCGTTCACACTGTCTCCCATTATGAAGGGTTATGGCTAGGCGACATTGTCTATACCAGTATACCATGATACTGACATACGATGATACTGCGTTTCAGTTTCTGTGATTTTTTTTTGCACATTAAATTCTAAATGAATATTATCATAAAACGCCCATAAAACAGCTGTGTTCCTGTTGCCAAGCGGTATCTTTTTAATTTTTTGACTCTACTTTGTGAGGTTTACTCATAATTGTTTTGAACAGTTTATATCACATAATAATTAAATAGTGGTTTTTTTTTCTTTCTCAATTTACGACAAAGTTGTTTTCGTGGGCGTGGCCTTTCTGTTGATAGGGGGCGTGGTTACGCCTGGACGATCACAGCAACGCCTTCCCACGGGAAGATAAACAAAGCGCCATCGATTCACTTTAACGTTAAATTTATTGTGGTTTTCCTGTGTTGATCAAAATTGGCTTACACGGAGAAGGTTCTGAAAATCAAACGACAAAAAATAAAACTCGTCTCAAAATCGGAGAAATTCAGGACCGCTGGTTCAACTACGTTCTGACCCACCATAACAGAGCCAGTACCTGGTCATAAGGTACACTGCAGTTCATTAATATATGAAACAATACGGACACTACACCGAGTTATATTCATTTAATAAACAACCTGGACACAAAATTACATACAGTAGACCGTAAAATCATAATGGTGTCTATATACGCAGCGCACCGGTTTAATCAACGCCCTGCCTATGATTAACGTTCGTCACCGCAAAAACATTCAATACAGATGATTCAAGAAGACGGTAGGAGTTCATATCGACCGCTATCCCTCTAAACAGAGACACAGAACAACAAAAATTAAGCTATTTGCAGGTTTAAAAAACAAACAAACAAAAGTCTGATTAACATGGAAACAAAATATGCAAAAACAACACTTCCGACTGGGGCGTCGCTGTGTGCTTAATTAGTACAAATAATTTATTCAACTTTACTTTAATGCTGTTTACAGCAATTCAGTGGCTAAATCCTATTACATAACCCCTCAGTCCACTCCTTAAACGGCCGCCTGTGTGCGTTAGCAGGGTAACCTGTCAACAGGGAGGCGTGTGAGGCGCTTTTGTCTGGCACGCGCTGTTTTCTGTGTTTATGCGTGTCTGAAGGCGCTGAACTGTTACCGCAAACAGATGACACTCACCGGCGGCGAAATGGAGTGGGGTGGACTTTCTACCCGCTGTGTCCCTGCTGTTCACGTTGGCGGCGTTAAGTAGCTTCTTGACCCGCTCCAGGTCTCCGCTCCTGCAGGCCTCGAACAGCTCCCTGCTCGGCTCTCCGCCTGGGGCTCTCTCCATGGCGGCGGCGGCACCCAGGCCGGAGATACTGGGCGAGCGGCGGGCACACATCCACTCACTCCTGTTCCCTTTTAACCCTGTTTGTGCGGGCTATAGTCTGAAGCCTTGGCATCGAAGAGGCGAACCGAGGGATTTGGAGGTATAGTGTGTAACAGACGTTAGCTACCTTCTTTCGTGGAGCCTCATCCTAAAGCCGAGTCGACTAGCTCGCCTCGCTAACGACTGGAGTCGCTCCCCTTCACTGTTTAGCTGAGCGCCCTGTGGTAAAACTCCCTCAGGCTGGGTGTAACAGTCATCTGGTCAAGCACACGCACAATAAAACATACTGGAAAATCTCCATATGGGACGTTAATGTGATTTCAAGGAACGACTGAAGCAAGCCATCCTCCTCCCCTACCTCTTGTCTTCTATTCCCTTTCTCCTCCACACAGCTTCAAAAGTGCTGGGCTGAACACTGGAAGGCCTGCTGATTGCTGCCACCTACTGTGTCCAATATTTTTCTCAGTTTTTATATTATTAGTAGTTACAGAACAGTTATGGGGTTAATTTTGTGCCTAATGGTGAAAATAAAATATGAAAATTTACAAGCAAAGCACAAAGCACTGAAATGTAAACAATATGCACTGGGCTGCACTGGATTTCCAGTATGAAGGGCTTAAAATGTGTAAATACGCCAATCAGGCGTAACATTATGACCACCTCCTTGTTTCTACGCTCATTGTCCATTTTATCAGCTCCACTTACTATATAGGTGCACTTTGTAGTTCTACAATTACAGACTGTAGTCTATCTGTTTCTCTGCATACTTTGTTAGCCCCCTTTTACCCTGTTCTTCAGTGGTCAGGACCCCCATGGATCCTCACAGAGCAGGTACTTTGGATAGTGCAATCTTTCTCAGCACTGCAGTGACACTGATGTGGTGGTGGTGTGTTAGTGTGTGTTGTGCTGGTACGAGTGGATCAGACACAGCAGTGCTGCTGGAGTTTTTAAACACTGTGTCCACTCACTGTCCACTCTATTAGACACTCCTACCTTGTCAGTCCATCTTGTAGACGTAAAGTGAGAGACGATAGCTCATCTGCTGCTGCACAGTTTGTGTTGGTCATCCTCTAGTCCTTCATCAGTGGTCACAGGACGCTGCCCACAGGACACTGTTGGCTGGATATTTTTGGTTGGTGGACTATTCTCAGTCCAGCAGTGACACTGAGGTGTTTAAAAACTCCAGCAGCACTGCTGTGCCTGATCCACTCACACCACTAACATACCACCACCAGGTCAGTGTTACTGCAGTGCTGAGAACGATCCAGCACCCAAATAGTACCTGCTCTGTGAAGGTCATGGGGGTCCTGACCACTGAAAAACAGGGTAAATGGGGGCTAACAAAGTATGCAGAGAAACTGATGGACTACAGTCTGTAACTGTAGAACTACAAAGTGCACCTATATAGTAAGTGGAGCTGATAAAATGGACAATGAGCGTAGAAACAAGGAGGTGGTCATAATGGTGGTCATATGCCTGATCAGTGTAAGCTGTTGTAGTTAGCTTAACGATTAGTATATGTGTTATTGTGCCTTTCTGTGTTGCACTGTGGGGCTGGATATTGGGTCTATATACCTGCCACTAGCATGGAATCTTGATGACCTGCCTTCTGTACCAGCTGTTCAGTACTTTTGGATATCACAATTAATTTGATGCTGTGTTAGATATAAGTGCATTTGAGACCAATGTAGTCGCGTCATCATTTCAAAATCAGCCCCTTGTTCTTGTATCCGCATTAAGAACTCTGGGCCTAAACTCAATTTCTCTATACCCACCTTTTCTCTATATTTCTCTGTATCGCACCCTGTGGTAAATAAATATGTTCAGAACCTGATACGTTTTGTTCTATGAACATTCTTCTCTCGAATATCACTGGATCCTCTGAATTACAAGGTCAGTAGAGAGTTGAAATATGAATATTGCTACATGTAACCTATTGCTACTGCACACTTAATTGACGTCATTAGACTGGCGGCCTCCTTAAAAACTGCAGATGAAAAGAAGTCAGAACAAAAAATATCAGGTTGCCTGCAGTTCTCTGTTCTTCACCTGATACTCGGTGAAACACAACAGATCTTTACATTCTGTTCATAGCTTGATTTGAAAAGCTCTACAAACACCTGCACTCAGGCTAATTCAGTACTGACTCATATTACTGTTTACCACTGGATAAGCTGATCTAGGCTACCTTATTACTTTAATGCTGGCAACATTTTCTGAGGAAATTTTCTCAGGACATTCGCTAGTTTCTTGTTCGAATTTTCCTGTTCTGCCTTAAATAGTGCAGCAGTTACATTCTGCATTGCTGCTCCATTTAAGGTGGAACAGAAAATTCAGACAAGAAGCTGGCAAGAAACAAGACTTCAGATTCATGGAGAGTTGAAAGGCATAATATGAGCAGGTTGCTTCACAGCTGAGTAACATTACATTATTTTTGCTGTTTTACAGAACTGACAGGTCAGTATTGTTTTCCCCATTTGCTAATGTTTGTGATAGCTAATCACAACTGCTGCACCATTTACGGTGGAACGGGAAAATTTGGACAAGAAGCTGGAGACAAAGAAGCTAATTTCAGCCTCATAGTTTTGATACTAGTAGTATTTTTTGATAATGAGTTTTAGGCGTTTTATCGAAATGTCCTACCTAGAGGTTTTATTTACAGGCATACCTGTAAAAAATCCAGTATGATAGAACATTTTGATAAGGTAGCACAACCTGCCATGACACGCTATAGCCCGTAAAATGTATAGGGTTTTTTGTAAGTCCCATTCATTCTGGCCATAGAGAAATCGAGCTTAGGCCCGGAGTTCCTAATATGGGCGTAAAGCGCACTACAGTGTAACGCACAACTACAGTGGTCTATGAGTGTTGAGTTGTGAGCAATTGGCCATGGGAAGCCGCTCATCAGCATAATAACTCCAGAAAGGATTGCATCGATTACTATTGCATATTCTTTGGCAATTATTAGGATTTAAAATTGTATAGTCTACAATTTGTGTCAAACAGTTGCCCAACTATCTAATTAGAAAATAAATTTATATTATTTCTAAGTCAATTTAAAAAACAATAATGAAACATTTTTTATAAATGACCTTAACTGTTCCAACTGAAGTATTTCTGTGGAGAGGAATTGTGTTTAAACGTAAGGGACCAAGCCAAAAGTACTTGTTGATGAAATTTGATCGTGATTTTCCTGATGTCATAATTACCCAGTAACAAAAAGGCCAACAGTTTTGGGAAAAAAATGGTACCAGAAGGGAAGATGGGTTATTAATAAATTGTCTTGACCAGTTAATTGTGAAGAAATGGGGTGTTGAGGTGGCACCAGTACGACTAATGTAATAATTATGTTCCCATTTCTAAATATAACATCTTATTTTCCTTATAAACTGTATTTTAGTAACTACTGTAACATTGTTCATTTTTAAAAACACATTTTTAAAAATACCTGCCTTCTTTATTTGTATATTGTTTGTCTTTTATCTACAGGTCCACCAAAACTGTAGTTAATATATTTAGTTTACACACACACACACACACCACACGTTTGTCTTGCTATACATATGAGGACGTCCATAAGTTTCTATTGATTTTTGTGTTACTGTAGCTAAATAATACTACACTTAAACCTGTACCTAACCCTAACCTTAACCTCAGTATCCAAAGAAGCAATTTTTCTGCTCTTTTAGTTTTCGAAGAAAAAAAGTAATTGTGGTGAAAACAACACAAAAATTTCATATAGTCCTATCATAGTGAGGACAGGTTCCTCACAAGTATAGCACTACAAGAACACACACGCACACACACACACACACATTTCCCTGACCAGGTCGAGCTGAACTGCAGTACACGTCTGTTTCCAGCGCGCAGCAGCAACGTGCCGTTTTCCGTCTCGTGCCGAAACGACGTCATTGGCATTTCAAGATGGCCGCGGATGAGGGCTGGAGGGAAGGGATCTGCTCAGCTGCAGGTTTTTAGCCTCCAGACTGCAGCTTAAGACACTTTAACCGATTCGTTTCGTCGGTATGTTCGGGATGATACGCGACAAGCGCGAATTCGATAAGATTGATAAATTTCGGTGTTTTTGTTGTGGAAGCGAAAGAGACGTGTAAGCGACGAGGAAAGGGCTCGAGGATGTCGAGGAGTTGTGGAGGCTGGCACTGTCGGCCTATGCCAGGCTTCCGCTGTGGTTCATACGCTGTGAAGAAGTGGAGTCACACTGGTCGCTGACTCTGCAGGTATCAGAGGTGTATATTCTGTAACCTACTAACTAACCGTCTTTTGTTAGAGTGGCTCAAACCTTGGTTTTGCGTTCTTCTTAGACTGACGTTTGACATTTCCTTCTCTAACACACCCGCTTCATTAATCAGCTGATTAGTTCAATGAGGCGTGTTACAAGATGGTGAACACCAAAGACATGCAGGGCAGTATTAACCTACTCCAGGAGCGAATGCAGTGTGCTGTTGTTGGGCCTACAAAAATGATTGATTTTCTTTACAGGTTGCCTTGACCTGAGGTTGTGATGTACCCTTGATGGACCTGCTGTGTCACCGGGAGGGCTGATGGTGGAGTCAGCAGCTGGAGGCAGGGGTGCTGAGGAAGGGAGACTGCCCTACACTGCTGATGGTCCCGGTAAGCCAGAGGAAATGGACAGACGGGACCCTCAAGCTGTAGCCCCACACGGCGAGAACGACGAAAGCTGTCCGACGGAAGAGGAGAGCAGGCATGGCCGAGCTTCCAGTAGAGGAGTTCAGAGTGTTGAGGCTTTTGCATGGACAGAGGATGAACAGCATCAGCAGGGCCATGCAGGTCCAGCTGTAGCAAAGCTTCCAAACGGTAATGTGGAATGTGTCTCTCGTACAGCATCCAGATGCGATTCCTGTGATCAAGCTAACCCTGCTAAATGTTGCTCTTTGGACAGAGATAGCAAAGTATTTGTTAATGGTGAATTATTGTCAGGTTCTGAATGTGCTTCTTTGAACGCTGATGTATCACCAGCATCGTCCACAAGCTTTGTCTTGTGTGTTCCAAAACCTCAGTTACATGACGCAACCCAAGATATGGGAGCAGTCCTACACCAAAATACAAATGTGTCCAGCAATGTCAGCTCAGGCTACACTTCCAGTAGTACACTATCTAGTCTGGTTCAAAGGGAAGCCACTGATGGAGGTCAGGAATCAGGAATGACCTCAAAAAATTGCTCTTCTGCAGCAGACTCTGAATCCATGCTCCGCTCTCTCCGGACCTTCTCCCCGAGCGATTTCCGCAGTGAACCACTTCCATCGAATCCTGAGGACAGGGAATCATGTCCTGGTCCTAACGGACAACAGGAAGACAGCTTAACGTTAATGGACGTGAGCCTGAACTCTAGAAACACGTATGAAATCAGCCGGCGCCAGAGCGCCCCGGACAACATGCCCGGAGTCTTGACTGTGGCCTCTTCGGATCCGTCACTGAAGCAGAAAAAACAAGGCCTCTCCGAAATCTTCGGCAGGTAGGATCTCACCTGACCGCTGCTTCTGTCTCTGCAAGTTTATGTAAATTGTATTACTGTGGAGCCGTTGGCCAAGATTGTCCAGTTGTGGTCTTGGTGGGCCAGAATCCAGTGCAGTTTTGTGATTTCCCTGCTCAAACACAACTGGTTTAACTCAGCAGTTAGTTTTGATGTTTAGCAGATGACTTTGAGCAGGAAAATCACTCCTGCTGGTCCTCCAAGATTGGACTATGACTAGATTATGAACCTACATTCTAGGGCTTCAGATTATGTGCAGAGTACAAATATTGCGATTATCTTGCTTAATGTTGAAATTGCTGTACACTTCACAATATATCAGAATGCACTGCAGAATCAGTAAATCAGGGCAAAGACAGGCCTGCATTATTTTTTGCAAAAATAATTTCTTTTTGCTGGATTACCTGAATCATCTGGAACTGTGATTGTTAAAGATGCTCACAGCACACAGTGAACTGAGAGTAAATGGAGGGCTCATTTACATATTGTAGCTTACAGCAATAAAAGCCAATATTGCAGTAACAATCAATAAATGACACTTTGTTCAGCCCTACTGCAGTTTTTTGATGAGTTTCTGTCCATCGGAAGACTGATAACTCAACCTAGAGCTCATGTTATAGTCATAGACATTCCACACACTCTGCTGACAGCAGTTAATGCTTCAGGCCCCATGAGTGGAATCTAAGAAAGCCGCAGCATATGCCTGTCAGCTGCTGCATTCACAGCTCAGCTGTAGTGTGTAATACTGCAATAATTCCATTCAGTTATATACAAAGTGTATCATTATTAGCCATTTTTTTTCTAGCTCTAGGTTTCTTATACATGTTAAATTCGATGACTTCTCTCAAAAATTCTTTTATATTAAAAGTGCCACCTTTAGATGATGGTCTGTATTTGAGATCTCACACAGAGTATTATGATAAATGCTGAGGGGTTGCAGTGAACTGGATGCTTTTTACTGGAAGTTTCATTAAATCATAATGAGACCTGTGCTGTAAGCCCCCAGATGCCACAGCAACCTGTGATGATCATTTAGCCTGTCTGGGCATGCTGACCAGGCAGGCAGCCAATTACAGAACAACAGCACAAGACAAGGTGCATTCTTCTCATTCAACATTTAAGACCCATGTAGACAGGTGAAAAACATCTGGAATCTTGCAGGCTCTCATTTTTGCTCCTTGCTTTATCACAATTGGGAGCTGATTCCCTTGACATTTTTATAGCATGATCCAATTAGCCATGTTTGGCTGAGCTCATTTGAGTTGAGGAGTCAGTTGATGATGATGTGTAGGAACAAGAAAACCACATTTTCCTTCACACTGTGCACAAATATTAGGGAAGTGCCAGGCTGTAATTGTGTAATGGGACAGTGTGAAAGCTATGGTCGGATGATACTAGGCCAAAACGTCACACTGTGAATTAAAGTATTGCAACATTTAAAAAAACTTTTTTAAGGCGAGGTAAGGCAGTAGTTTGATATTCTGGATAGGGCTGCATGATATGGATATAATACAACATTTTAAAATTGCTACATATTGCTTTTGCTAAATACCTTCAAGTATATTGAAAACATATGAGTGAATCCTTGATGTGACATGGTAAAATATTGGTTTGCTTTATTTTTGTATCAAAATATGTTTATTATATAAGTATAAAAATAAAATCGTAAAAATGAGAAAAACCTAGTAGATATGGTGACGCTTTTGACAGGTCTTGTCCCAACTTACTTGCTACAGCATGGTTTCAGCATCAGTTTTTAACAGATGCTATTGAACTATGTTTTTGATAGGGGCCTGTTCTCCAGGAAGCAGAGGGAGGCCCAGAGTGCACCTGGCTGGAAGCTTTTTGGAAAGGTCCCGCTGCGAGAAAGCCCTCCAAAAGACTCCAAGACCATCCAGCAGGTCAGCTACCAACCACTACAACCCTCATTTATGCTAGTGACCACAACAAAGCTGGAGCAACTGTACCTAGTAACATATATCTTGTAACTGTTTGATCTCCTTAGTCTTTAACAGCCATGAGAGGCTGTGCGTTACTGCTATTTTATCACGGGAAGGGTGATCTAAAACCCCCTTCTATAGGCTAAATAATGTTTTTCCTTTAGAGTATGGCATTGTTGCCAAGCAACCATGGACTGCCGAATGAGGAGAACGTTCGGTCGCCCATCGCTGTATATTGTGGTCATTTCATGACTCTTTTTTTTAACGTTTTTGTCATATAAGAATGAGCATATGATAACACAGTACAGTTTAATGCAAAAACCTTCGCTTTTTAAGTAATTTTTGGTCACCAAATTATCACCACGAGTCTTATTTAGCTCCAGTGCAGCGGCACACCTCTTCTTGTGCTGGGGCTGAATCGCAAATGGCTCCCTGCTTCCTACATAGTGCACTGCAAAATTTTAAATACTAGATTCTGCAACAAATAGTCACTTGGGACATTCATACTCGATAAATGATGCACTATTTGACTGTAGAGGCTAGAATTTCTAAACTTTCCTATCTAGAGCAATATTTATGGAGTACGGAGCCATTTGGGATTCAGCCTGGGTTTGACGTAACTTCTGACTGAAACACGAACATTTGAAGCATGTAAACCATGCAAGTGACATTTTTAGACTTGCTGCCATTTTACAGTTAATCATTACCATAAGTACTTTAATTCAAGCCTGTGATATTAATGATAGAGTTGTTTACGCTATTGGCCTCTTTTAGCCTGTTAGCTAGCTGACCAGCCTAGTTCTAGTTAAGAACATAAGTTGCCAGCCCCACAGTTTAAACAAAAAACGGGTTCTTACCTAATCAGTACGCTCAGTCGTCCTTGTGAGCTGCATGAGAGTCAAAGATTATTTCATTAACAGCACAAGGGTTTTTTTTTATGGAGCAGTAATACAGAGTTCAGTTGTATATACTAGATTGTACAGCAACGTCGGTGCAGCTCAGCCAATCAGATTTTAGGACTGGAACTATCCTTTTTATAACAAGCAATAAATTGGACTAAAGAAGCTTGAGGATGATATCATTTAGGTTGTAGAAATGCAACGAAATGCGACTTTTCCATTCTGTCTAGAGACACTGAGAATGAAACATGGTGTTTTGATTTGTATTATCTCTACTTACACTTGTGCAAGAAACAAAAGCAGCAGAAAACTTCCCCGCAGTAATTTCACTTCCCTTGAATAGTTTGTGGAAAAATCAAAATTACACAATTTTCTCCTGGCACCAAATGGAGTCTGTCAGCCAAGATGTGTTTGGTGTCCAGAGTTTGCTTCTTGAGTTTTACACTGGATCTAAGAGACTAATGTAGCTAACAAGTAATGGAAGCTTACGATGATTAGCATTGTGCAAACTGTGTGCCTGAATTAAACACTTGCCTCAAACTGTTTTCGGTAATATTAGATTTGCTTATTTGTTATACTGTAAAAATAAAAGTTCATAACATGCTAAAAACTGTAGTACCAACCATATTGAAGCCTGGATTTTGTCTGCATTTATGTTAATCTGTTTTGTGTATTGGAAGTTTCCATTACTTGTTCACTACATTACACTGCTACACATAGGGTGTCCCAAAACCTAGTGAGCTCTCTTAGTAGCCGCTGTCTACATTGGCAGCTGTCTAGGTAGAGAGCTCACTAGTTTTTGAGACACACCCATAGACTACATTTAGGGTAAGGGGAAAATCATGGAAATTTTCAGGGAAGATTTTTCCTCAGTTGTGTATGTAGGTTCTGGCTAGGTTGTATCAGCATGCGTAAGCTCTGATAAGTTTATCTTCACATTTGTTTGATTGTGTTTCCCCACTGCAATCCTAAGATTGGTAGCTATCCCTCACTATCTCTGCCTGGGCCCTTATCTACTAAACTTGACCTTCACCAACAGTGATCTACCAGAGCCAACACCAGCTTGAGTATTTATGCATCCACAAAGCATATACTTCTTGTTCTTGCAGACATTTAGACACATTAGGACTCTGCAGTGTAAAAAGGCTAAAGACTTGATTAGTTCAGCACTAGGCCAAATGTTGTCCAGGCCTCTTAAGTCATCCTTAGCTGCCCTGTTCTTGGCAGCTTTAATAGTAGACAGAGGCCCTAATGACTTAAGTGGAGTCGAACGACCGCACAAGGGATCAAGAAAAGACCTTCCTGTTATATGATCAAAACCTTTTCATCTCATCACTGCAGCAAGTCAGGGTCAGACCTTCAGTTAAAGGAATATTTAATGTAAGGAAAATTAAATGTACAAAATTATCCCAAAAGTAGTTGGTCTGCCAAGACACACTTAACTGAAGTTTGCTTGTCTGCTTTTGTGCTGGGAGCAGTGTTTATACAACATTTCTGAGATTATTTAAGAGCTCAACATGGCTTGAGGCAATTATATGTGATGATTTATCAATGCTAACAGGGGGATTATATGCTTCCATTAGTACTAGTAGTAGTAGTTGTTGTTAATATCATTATTAGCATATTATTGTTAATAATATTAATAATAATAAAAATAATAATATCACTGTCCTCTGCATTGGCCTCGTAGCACCAGTTCAGAGCTATAATAGTAAACTTTGAGGCACCAAACATGTCTTGGCTGATTGACTACAATAGTGCAAATTTTATTTTTTGCTGAGCTAATCCTTTAATAGCATTCTTCATCAGTTGCTGTAAGCAGTGAAAGGTGATAGTGGCCAAGCAGTGTTATACATATAAAATCATACAAACAAATACATAAATCATACCAACTAGTCCCTTTTGTTTTTAACTGTTATTTTTATGGTTTGAAATATTCCTTTTAAATCTGATTTTGATTCACAGATACTCCCAAGACTATGTGTAATTAAACTGTAGCTGCCAAAAAAGAGGCTTGTTTTCTTCCCAGGGCATCAGAGCTTCCAGAGTTTTCACAGATTTTCTTTCTTTCTCTCTGTCTTTTTTCCTCTAACTGAGTGCAGTCTCTTCTTCTTTTTTCCTTCAGGACAGTAACCCAGGCAATCTCACATCTGTATCAACACCCAATCTCTTAAGTGCAGGGGTAGGCTTCTATTTCATCAACGCTTACGGTCTGTGTTGTGTGTGCATGAAGCACAGCAGCATTGCTTTACATTGGTCATTTCAGCCATTGATGTGTCCCTGGAGCTCGAGTGGATGTCAGGCACTTGTATACTTGCACTTGCCAGGAATTCATTTTGCAGTTTAAAGCCACCAGACTTGTTAGTCAGGATCGGCGATGTGATTGCTTTAGTCACTCTGGGTCATCGAAGGCCTGTGCTGCTGTTCCGCATTCTTGGCATGTGTGCTTTCACTTTCAAGTATGTTTCTTCCTGCAGTGTCCTTATATATGCTATGCTGTGGTGTGCTTTGTTCTGCCATGTAAAAATGTATAGATATTACCCAGGTAGGTTACAAGGCTAATAGCTAACAAGTAATTGAAGCTTATGTATATGAATTAGCATTGTGCAAAATGCATGCTTATTTAATCACACACTTGCCACAAACCATGCCATGTTGTTAAGTATTTTCAAATAGACTTACACTGTAGAACATATTGTGATCTATAACAATGAAAGCACATTGCAGAGCTAAAACAGCAATAGCTGACATGTAGAAGACTGTTTTTTTTTATGTACGTTCACCATTATGATAATTGATATGATATGATAAGTGTCATGCAGTGTCAGAAAACAATTTGACAGGGTTTAAGACATTATCGTCAAACACGTGGTGATTTAGACGTGCAATTTGCAAAGGCTGATGTTTTATTGTCATAAGGTTCTGTTACTTTTTAACTATATTAGACTCATTGTTCCATGTTAAAAACTTTGGACACAAAAGGTGTTGAATGATTGACTGCATTTGGGGTAAGGTAAATTAGATTTGTCTGTTGTTTTATGAATATTACGCATCCCCATTTCCAAAAAAGTTGGGACGCTGTGCAAAATGTAAATAAAAACAAAATGCAATGATGTCCAAATCATTTAAATCCTACATTTAATTGAAAATAGTGCAAAGACAACATATCAAATGTTGAAACTGAGAAAAATAAAGCGATAATGTAAAATAGCAAAGACATTTTGCTTTTCATCATCTACCATATATAACATAAAGATTCAGAGAATCTGGATCCAGAAACACTGCCACCTTCTTTGGGCCTGAGCTCATTTAAAACGGACTGAGGCGAAGTGGAAACGTGTCCCGTGGTCTGACGAATCATCATTTAAAATGTTTTCTGGAAATCATGGACACTGTGTCCTCTGGGCTAAAGACCACTCAGCTTGTTATCAGCGCACAGTTCAAAAGCCAATGTTCATGATGGTATGGTGTGCATTAGTGCACATGGCGTGGGTGACGAGCACATCTGTGAAGGCATCATTAATGCTGAATGATACAAACATGTTTTGGCAATATGTGCTGCCATCAAGACGACGTCTTTTTCAGGGAAGGACTTGATTATTTCAGCAAGACAATGACAAACTACATTCTGCATGTATTGCAACAGCATGGCTCCAGCTGCGAAACTGACCTGCCTGCAGTCCAAAACTGTCACCCACTGATAACATTTGGTGCATTATAAAATGAAAAATACAGTTGGTGTCCTCAGTTCCCAAATGCTTACAGAGTGTTGTTAAAAGAAGAGGTGACAGTGGTAAACATGACCCTGTCCCAACTTTTTTGGAACGTTTTGTTGGCATGAAATTCAAAATGGGCATATATTTTCCAAAAACATTTCTCAGTTTCAACGTTTGATTTGTTACCTTTGTACTATCTTCAAAGAAATATAGTGTTTACATGATTCGTACATCATTGCATTTCTTTCATTTACATTTTGCACAGCGTCCCAACCTTTTTGGAAATGGGGTTGTACATGTTTTGCTCTGATATTAGACTACTTCTGCAAGCCTGACACCATCACCCCCGAGCTGTCATGTTCATGTTCATGCTCATCTTCCTCTCGTTTAAACCCCTCTCTTAGAAGTTTATTCATGACTGCGTCTGTATGTTTTGAGGAGTAACTGTTTATGAACAGTGAGGCAGCGTTTTTGATTCTCAGTGCTTGTGCTGTTTTTCAGCCATATGTGATGTGTGAGATTGTGCTCTAAGAGGTAAAACTATAGTAAAACTATGGTTTACTATAGATGCTGCAAGTAAGGAGTAGATTTAAAAATGTAAGTGTTCCTTTAAGCTTTGAGTCGATTCCTCCTAACTGAACATGCAGTGCTTGTCATAATTCTTTCTTTCTGTAGTTGTAAAGACACTCACACAAGGCCACTGCCCACCATGGCCTACAGCCTCCAGCCTAATCAAACCATGTGATCTTCTTGTTGGCTTTTTCCTTTTTGCCTTCATTCACAACTCCCTGTATTGTTATCAAAAGCATTGCTACATCACTTTACCCTTCCACCTCCATTCCCTGTGCTTTTCCTTTTCTGAAGGTAGAACATATACTAAATAAGTAAGTCTCCGTTTTTTTTTAATATCTGCAGGAGTACGAGGCCAAGGCCAGTAAAGGAGGTCACAGCCCGCCCCAGCCTTCCCAAGGACGGCGTAAGAACCTAGAGTTTGAGCCTCTGTCCACCACAGCTCTCATATTAGAAGACCGGCCAGCGTGAGTGTCATTTAAAGCAATGATTCTGCAATAAAAACGAATTTACATAGTTTTTCCCTCTTTCCCCAAAGTTAGTTGCTCAACCAAAATGAGTGTCTAAAGTTTGCTTCTTTAACGTTGCACTGAAGTTATAGATGTGATTTAGCTAACAAATAGAGGACCTGATTAATTACTCCCAAAAGCTAAGAACAGTAGTAGCAGCCTGTATTTTGTATGTACTTTTGTTATTTTGTTTATAGACACTATGAATGTATGTGGCTTCTGAGGGTCAGAAACCACACAAGTAAGTCTGTTTGAGGTTTCTTAATGTGGTTTGAAGCAAGTGATTTAGGTATACAGATCACATGATGCTAATTGGTGAAGTGTAAGCATTCTGCGCTTGTTAGCTACATTAACCTGTCCAGTGCAAGGCTAAAGGAGCAAACCTCAGACATTGAAACTGCCCACATGTCTTGGCTGATCCACTATGTTCAGGGTATAAGTGAAATGGTGCAAAATTGGTTTTTCGTCAGACATTCTTACATTAAGTGTGGTCCTATCAGTGATCATTTCTGTGTACAGTCATGTGAAAAAGTAATGTAAAGTTTAGCCTTTTTTTGGACATATTTTGAGAAAAGGATATCAAGTCTTCATTAAAACAGTGATGATAGATAAATGTGATATAATTTAAGTGAAACTTAGAATTAATATTTTTGTCATCCTTTACACAATTAAAATATGTAATGCAGTTTTCTTATGTGGAAAAAGTAAGTACACCCCTATATTACTACATCAAACATGTCATTTTAAAATCAGGTGCTAATGATTAGAGCACTGTAAGAGAATGTCCTGGAGGAGCTTGTCATATTTAAATCTCAGATATCTGGTCTGGTTTGTTCTTTATTTGAGTGTATAGTATCATCATGCCTAAATAAAAAGCTCTCTGAGGCCTTCAGAAAGAAAGTTGTTGATGCTTTTTAGTCTGGAAAGGGGTTTAAGATATCCAAAATATTGGACATGAATTATTCCACTTTCCAGAAGATCATCTACAAGTGGAGAGGATTTAAAACCTCTGCCAACTTAGACAGGCCAGGCCATCCCAGCAAATTTTACCCAAGAGCAGACAGTAAGATGCCTCAGCCTCTAAGAACCCCAAAATTTCTATTCGTAGCCCTTGTCACTCGCTGTTGTAAAAGTGCATGTATCTACCACAAAAAAATAAAGACTTAAAAGAAATAAAATTTGACCTACATGGGTGGTGCAGCATGAAGAACCATTTTCTGTTTTAAAAGAACTTTGGGGCAAGACTACAGTTTGCTATGAATATCTGGTCAAGGACTGAAACTTCTGGAACAATTTGCTATGGACAGATGAGTCAAAGAGTTGTTTGGCCACAGTACCAGAAAACGTGTTTGGCGAAAACCAGAGACAGCAGTTGATCAGAGGAACCTCTGCAAAGCACGGTGGTGGGAATGTTATGCTTTGGGGCTGCTTTGCTGCCTCAGGGCCTGACCAACATGCAGTCATAGAATTGTCTATGAATTCTCGTTCATTCTTAGAGAGTGCTTGTGGAGAATTTGAGACCACCTGTAAAAAGTTGAAGTTAAAGAGCTGGACCTTCAAAGAGGATAACTGGATTATGGTTCCAAACATGCAAGTAAATCCACCAAGGAATGGCTCACAAGGAAAAAATGGAGGGTTGTGGAATGGCCTAGTCCAGAGGTTGGGAACATGTAGCTCTGTAGCCATAAGAATTTTTAGGTAAAAATAAAAAAAGGTCCTCTTTTGCAGTAAAATAAAGCTTTGCTGAGCGTTCTTACACACAGTCCAAGTCCAGTTTAACACAGTCCATCAATAAATGGTCTTTAACGCTGGAGTTCATTTGTAAATGGTCTTATATGCTACTAATTCACCACCTTTTAACCCTGAAAATGGGCACGAAGACTGGTCACACAGCAACACAGACAACGGTCACACCTAAATTGTAGCTAATGAAATGGCAAAGGAAATAAAGATTTAAGATGAACGTCAATCATTTAGAGATGAAGGGACAGACTTATTTGCATTTGTAAGCACTCCAGCTGGTTTCCTGATACGGTTAATCTGCAACGGGAAACTGTCAAACACAAAGTTACGAGGCTGAAGTCAGCTTCTCGTTCGCCAGCCTCTTGTTCGAATTGTCTTGTTGCATCTTAAATGGTGCAGCAGTTACATTCTGGCGCATGCACTATTTAAAGTGGAATAGGAAAATAGGAAACTGGAGAATGAGGAGCTGACTTAAGCCTCATAAAAAATCAAACATTGGGAGACATTTTACAAGAAACTATTCTGCTATTCCAGAGGGAAAGTTTCCTGCTGGAGATGCAAGAAAAGCAGCTGTAGCAGAGCAAAAGCTTAAAGCAGAGCAAAGTATGCATTCTTGTTTATATTATGTTTTTTAGCCTATACTAGGATATTAGCACATACTAAGGCATATTTACAGCCAGGATAGAAAAACGTTACTTCAATAAAATGGACATAAAATGTAGTGGATCCCAAGGTGGTTTGATTATTTGTGAAAGGACAAAATGGCTCTTCTTAACATTTTGGGTTGCCGACTCCTTGCCTAGTTCAGATTTGAATCCTTTTGAAATGCTGTGGGGAGATTTTAAATGGGATGTACATGCAAGAACCCACTGAAACATTGCAGAATTCAAAGAATTCGGCATAGATAAGTGGGCAAAATTTTCTCCCAGTAGATGACAGATGTAGATGATCTATATGTACTGTTTAACTGAAGATCTAATACTGATATTTCAGTGTATGTCAAAAAAAGAGAAACTTCTCATGGGGTCTGCTTACTTCTTCGCATGACTGTATGTATGTATGTCAGTCCCAGTCTTTAAAGCTCCAGTCATGGCTGTGGTTACCTCTGTGAGTTTGGCACCCTGTATTTGATTACATAGTTGTTGTTGTTAACTCAACTGTTCATGTAGCCCATTAGAACATACTAATAGGTGCCAGACTGGGTCTTTCAAGCAAAACAACTTAAAGGCTACAGACAGCAAATTTTTCCTAGTATATTTTGTATGTTTGGGATCAAAATGGTCAGCATTCTATTTTTCTAATGTATAGACTATAGAGAGACCTTGTAGCATTAGAGACTCACTGGCCTCGGTGACGTACCAGGACACTACACAACACAATATGAGCTTTTGTAGTATGTACATTGTACAGCTTCTAAATGTGTATTCGTTGCACTGTCCCTGCAGCACTGGGTGTGGTGTATAGTGAGTGGTGTAGCATTTAGCCTGGCAAGGAGATCACTTCTTGCGAACAAGGGTCTAAAAATAAGCCTCTGCTCAGATGACAGCTCTTGTGTTTCACTGTGTGGGTCTCCCCAGCCACCCCACACTGCTTCTGTCTTCAGGCACCTATTAAGAATGAATGATTGATGAAATGTGAGGGCGCTTCTTGATACAGGAGAAGTACAGATAAACTTGGAGTGACAGGTGCTGTGTACTGAATAAAACTTGTTGGTTTTGTCTGTATGGACACGATGATGTAGAACCAGTTTATTACCTTTCACTTTGTACCTATGCGCGCTGGCCATTTTATCAGGTACACCTTCCATATAGATGCACTTAAGGTATTCAGTTCACTGACTGTAGCTGTATCTGTATCTTTTGCTGTAAAATGCTTCAGCCCTCTCTACCCTTTTCCACCAATGGAAACGCACCAACACAGGGCCACCACTGACTAAAATGAGGATATTTTGTTGCTGTCATGATAAATTCAGAAAAGCATATTGTAACAATTTATCATGACAGCAATAAAATATCCTTGTAAGTATGTTGTGGTCATCACAAATACTGAAAGAACACTGCACAACTGCATGGTTTATTAGAAAGACTTGTTTAATTGGCTTTAGTGCAACACAATGTGTGAAACATTGAATAAAACGTGCCAGTTCTAACTTATCAGACCTCAGAAATAATGAATTGTGTTTTTTAACATGTGCTAGATCATCATGATGTTATGTTTTTGTCATATTTCCCACTCCTAAGTAGTGGCATCCTAGTGCGTGTTGCACTAGTACGCATGTATTGGGCACAGCAGTGTTGCTGGGGTTTTTATCTACATCAGTGTTGCTGCTAGGTTGAAAAGAGTGTAGTGGAGCTTCATGGGATTAGTTGGATTGGCATTTGTGATCCTGAATTAACCATCCAATATCAGTACCAGACCTCACTAATACTCTTGTTGCTGAATGCAATCTGATCCTCACGGTAATGTTTCAACATCTAATACCTTCCCAGAAACGTGGATGCTGTCAGCGTAGCAGAGTGGGGACAAACTCCCTATTAAGACTCCTAATAAATGTCCCTAATAAAATGGCTAATTAACGGTTCAAGCTAGTACAAACACTCATTAGATGCACGTGTGTTGCACCTAATGAGAGGGAAAACACTTCTAATGATTGGTATATAATGATCTTTTAAAACATTTCAGTGTTTTCCATTGTCTTGATTGCCAAACTTTGCACTTTTGTCTCAGCAACCTTCCTGCTAAGCCAGAGGAAGAAGCTCAACGCCACCGGCAAGAATATGACGAGATGGTGGCTGAGGCTAAAAAGAGAGGTAGAGACTATCCGTCTGTTGCACCAATAGCTTATGTTTGTGTTGGTTATCCTGATCTAGGCCTTTACAGCCTCATTGGAACAATGTCTTGTTTAGATATTGTATTTAGTGTTCCTCTGTACAGTGCCTAAAACGTCCAGGAAAGACAAAAAAACATGAGGGCCAGTTTTGGCTAATTGGCGTAATCTGGACTTAATTTTGTGCCAAAAGTTTCAAATAAAATAATAAAATCCAGAATCAAAATATTGAGTATCAGATTGTCTAAAATGTGTTGCAAATACAAATAATGAGAGTTAAATCAAATTATAAATTTGATTTAAATTATAAATATAAATTATAAATATAATTTTTTATAAAAATTACAGCTTATTTTCTCTTATTCTGATGTAAATTCGATACTCGTTTTACCAGTTTTTTTCTCTTTGCTAATTTTCCTGATATAATTTTTGCTCCTGGAATCGCTCTTTTGCTTCTAAAAGTTTTCTTTTGCTTTTGACTTTTGGCACAAAATGAACTCCATAGCTTAATGCTGTTGTTACTTTCTTTTATTATTCATACTTTTCTTTCACTGTTAGCATTGTTAGCAATGTTAGCATTTTTATTTTAATTTTTTGGAAGAGTCGCTCTTTAAAATGGAAGCTGTAGTGTTATGTAAGATTGGTATAGTCTTTGAGGGTAACTGCCAGCTGTTTATGTGCAGAGCTGAAGGAGGCCCAGAAGAAAAAGCAACAGATGAAGGAACGCTTCAAGCAGGAGGATAACATCTCCAATGCCATGGTTGTCTGGAACACTGAGATCCTGCCCAACTGGGACAGCATGTAAGCAACACTTGCTCTGTTTAATGCTGTACTTTACAGGCTCTGAATCCACTAGTGGGTAAATTAAATTAGCAACTCTGGCTATGTAAAAAAATTCCTTATATAATGTAGTGTTTTCCTATTCCTATTCCTTCCTATTAATGTCCTTCATTTAAAGTAACATTGTGGCATTTAAGTTTTTTGAAGTTGCAGTTTATACTCGCTTTGAAATGAACTAATTTCTTCTTTGCTCATTCAGGCGTGGTACTCGTAGGGTTAAAGATTTGTGGTGGCAGGGCCTTCCACCAAACGTCAGGGGCAAAGTATGGAGCCTGGCCATCGGAAATGAGCTCAACATTACTCCAGGTATCATTTATTAAATATTGTTTCATTATAGTGGTGCAGATATCTAATTTAGTTTGTGTCTAAAAATGTCCATTTTAATATTCTTAAACTATGCAAACTTTTGATGGATAGTGTACAATCACGTCATGTATACTGTAATTATTGCCACTAATCATTTTGTGACATATGGCTTGAGATTTGATGTCCACTTTTGAAGTATAATGAATACTGGATATTAGTTTTCTAACTTAATTCTCAGTGATTTACAACTGTCTCAGTCTCCTTAGAATCTTCTACAACACTGTTCATGATTCTGGGCACATCTCAAAGTTCTACATTTTTATTTAGAACTTCTTAGTGTCCAACCTAATTTTATTTTTTTACGTTTTATTTAAAACGTGAAGTTGCACCAGAATACAATATTAAATATTAATTTGTTTAATATTACTGGAAACACTGCTTCCAATATTTTTTCAACACTGATTCTAAACTTATTTCCTTTGTACTACTCCCACACACTGCTGCTCTTTCTTGGCAGAGCTGTATGAGATCTTCCTGTCCCGGGCCAAGGAGCGCTGGAGGACCTTTAGAGACACGGGCTGTGAGGTGGAGACAGAAGGTACGTCTGTATTACAAAATAAACATAAACAAAAGTCATAAATGGACCACAATCACAAAATGACCATATAGTTATTTATTAAATACCTACACTTAATTACATATTAAAGCGCCACGTTTTCAACATTTTATAAAACCACTAAGCCACTTGTGGCTGCATATTTTCACAGTAATTTCACCCTGTTTTTGTTTCCACAACATAGTAACACACAGCCTCTCATGGTTTATTGAATATCACAAGAGATAATTAAAACAAGATATTACATAAAACCCACGAGCCAGATTACTGCATGATTCAGAAAGTTTGGTGGGTATTATCCCAGTTATGTTGTCAAATGTCATACATTTAGCCCAATCCTTTGCGATTTTTCTTTCGGCCTATATGACTTTTGTTTATACCTTTATAGTTTGATGTTAAATGTCAGTGTGAATGCAAAAAACAAAAACAAATTAGAACTAAATTGTAATAAAATGTCATATTTTCTACTTTAGTTAAGACGAAAAGATCCCACAGCCTATAAATCTATTCATCTAACGTCATGTTTCAAATGTTCGTTTTGGTAACTGAATAAAATTCTTAAAATATTGAATGTTAAAATCAAATCTGAACCTTTATTAATGAAAAAACGTAGTTTAATAAGTGATTGTTTTCCAGTATTAATTGCCTGGTACATCAAATAAATAAATATCCGATTTCCACAGACTTGACAAGTGCACACTGTGAGCACCAAAATACCCGTATGCACACACTCGCAAACCACTGGTTTTAATTCTTTCGAGTGGGCGTGGGCGTATGCGTGTGCGTGGGCGTGTGCACATGTGTGAGAGAGAGAGAGATGCGTGGGTGAACATCAGAAACCTTTCACTTCCCTATAATTGCCTTTTCTTTAGTTAGTTCCTTATTGTGCTTGCAGCATCAGTTACTTTCCATGTGTTCTGCACACCAGAACCTAGGCTTGTTGTCGACACGCTAATTTAATGCCAGTGTTCTGTGTTAGACATAGTCATCTGTCCTCAGGTTGTTGATAAACAGTGAGTGCGTTCACATGCGTTTAATAATCTGATAACTGCAGAAAATCAGATTATGTCAGTAATCCGCAATTAACATATTTATATGCACCTGAGTAATCAGATATTGTGAAACTCCGGGTCTACATGAGTCAGGCAGTAATCGGATCTCTGCTTTGCAACCAGCCAGTAAACTCACAAAAGAAGACGTGACGTAAACATAACATAAAACTCAAACTTCATGCCGTGGCTTTTTTTTAAACATTGCGCCACTTTGGGATTTATTTAAATCCTTTATTTCGTGTTTGTTTTCAGCTCCGCTCCAAAAGTGTTTTGCTACCATCTCAGGACGTCCACCATCTGTTCTCGTGCATGCGCAGACTGAGAAATCCGAAAGAAATCCGAGTAAGAGTATACGTGCACTGAGAAATCTGATTACTGAGCTAAAATCTAGCTCTCTTAATTGGATTTCTAGATCAGAGTATGGTGTTTATATGACCATTTAAATAATCAGATAACTGCATTATGATCGGATTATTAAGTGCATGTAAACGCACTCATTGGTTTAGCAAGCCTCTAGGACAGGGGTCACCGTACACAAAGGGCTGGTGTGGCTGCTTAAAACCTACAGCTACACCAACCCTTGAAAACCTACAGCTACACCAACCCTTTTTGAATAAGACTGACCGCTCTAGGAAGATTGGATGAGAATGTGCATGTGATGGCTCTGGTGTTGGGCTTTAGAGCCTCCTTACATGTAATTTTCATTCTGACATCAGTGCTGTTTTGTCCTGGGCTACATCACTAGGAGTTTTACATGTTTTGACACTACTATAGTTAATTGGTTTCCCAACCAAATATATTGAGTCACCCCATTTTGTGGCTTTTAAACTATTTCCAAAATATTTTGTGTTTTTTTTGAATAAACAAAAGCACACTTTGTATAACAAGACACAGCGTCAGCTGCATATTGTTAAACACTTTTGCGGTGTAATGCTACACTCTAGCAATATATTAATCAATATAGAGTATTTTTAAGGTATGAATTATGACCTTAGGGGTACTCTTATCTACAGATTCCTCTGACATACTGCAAGTCTTGGTTTGTGGTTTCTGCTATTAGAAAGATGCAGAGTTGCTTTCCCTTTGCCTGGCACTTGCAATGTGCTGTTGGGGTTTTTTTTTAATCCTCTAAGTGTCGTGCTGTGACCATACTTAACTCCACTATTCCCTTTGAGCATAGCTTAACCGCCACAGAGGCTGATGATTATGAATAAAGTCACAGACTTGTTCTGCTTTCCTCCTTACCACAAAGTTGCTATTTTCATGTAGCCTTTATCAGCTACGTTGAAAGACTGGTTTCTCTCGCTGTTGTGATGTCCACAGTAGACAGCGGAGCATCAGTGGCAGACCGAGAGAGCAGCCTGGATCTGATCAAACTGGACATTTCCCGCACCTTCCCCTCACTCTTCATCTTCCAGAAGGTATGTAAGATTTGTACAGTCAGATCCATAAATATTTGGATGTATTGTTATTTTAGCTGTCTTACTAGAGTTGAAATGTAAAAATGAATGAGTTCTACTTTGAGGGTATTTGCATCCAAATCAGGTGAACGGTGTAGAAATCACAACCATTTTCATACACAGCACCCCATGTTCAGAGGCTCAAAAGTAATTTGACAAATTAACATAATTCTACATCGAATTGTCTTTTTTAATACTGAAGCTGAAAGTCTAATATGCCAATATGCTGTGGTAGACAGTTAAAATAACAACAACAATTTTTTTTTTTAGGGAGGGCCATATCATGACCTCCTCCACAGCGTACTCGGAGCCTACACCTGTTACCGGCCTGATGTGGGATATGTGAGTATTGCTTGCCGAGGGAAAGGAAAGAAAATTGCTAGAGTTATTTACACTTTTTTGAGAAATCAATGGGACTCATTCACCAACTGTTCTTAAGAAGAAATTTCTTCTTAAAACCCACTTATACAGTTTTTCGAAGATTGTGATATTCACCAATGTTTTCTAATTTGGCTTTTGTTCTTAGGTAAAAACAGAATCTACACACACTCAAGAGCACAAATGTGTGAACGTAGACTTTTTCTTGGGACCTTTCTCAAGAACTAACCTAACAAAAACTTAGAAAGATATTGATGAATGAGGCCCATTGTTACACCATTTACTTTGCTCTGATCATAGTACTGAGACAGCTCTCATCCATGTCCTTAATGATCTGCTCCTATCCTCTGACTCTGGCAGTGCATCTGTATTGCTTCTGCTTGAGCTCTCAGTATGGTCATTTGTAATATACTCATTTCATTACTTTCCACTGTTGGTCTATCTTGGCTCACATCTCATTTTGTTGCTAGTGGGAGGCACAAATCAATCACTGCTCCGATTACCACAAGGCTCTGTTCTTGGTCCCTTGTTATTTATTGTCTGTATAGTGCCCTTTGGAAACATTATTTATTCCCATGGCCTCAGTCACTGCTTTGCTCACAATACACAGATCTATCTTTGCCTTAAACCTACAGAATCATCCCCCCTGTCTCTGCTGTTGTCCTGTATTCAGGAGTTAATGCATTTGTTGAACTCTAACCTTCGAAAGATAAACACTAAAAGAATGGAATTTCTGATTGTTGGTGCCAAGTCAGCTGTCTCTGCCTATTTGGAGTGCATTCTTGTTACTGATGATACTACAGTCAGCCCATCCTCTATTGCATGAAACCTTGGAATGCTGTTTGACCCATGTCTCACCTTTGTTCCACATATTAATCTCTGACGAAGTCTGCATTTTTCCATCTTTGTAATTTTGCTAGACTTAGCCTGATGCTTGCCTTATTAAAGATACTGAGATCCTGGTGTATTCTGTGCATACATCTAGGTTAGACTGCTGCAGTTCTCTGTTCTATGGTTTAACTTTTAAAACTTTGTTCTCTTCAGTACATCCAAAATTCTGCAGCCAGAGTCTTAGTACCCACTAAGACTTCTATCCATATTACTCCCATCCTTCATCAGTTACACTAGCTTGCGGTTACAGAACGGGTCTGTTACGAAATCCTGCTGTTAACTTTTAAAACCTTGCACCTACTTATCTTTCTGCTTTGTTACATCCTCATGCCCCATTGTGCAGTCTAAATTCTCTGATTCTGGTCTTCTAGCTGTTCCTATATTCAGGCTTTCCACTATGGGTGGCAGGTCTTTTAATGTTGCTGCCCCCACCCTCTGGAACTCCTTGCCTTCACCCGTTTGCTTGGCGACCTCTCTTTTCATCTTCAGCTAAAACTTCTTTCACTCCCTTTTAATGTTTTAATAATCCTAATAATCTTTTTTCCCTTAAATTGTAAAGTGACCTTGGGTATATGAAAGGTGCAATATAATAATAAGTAATAACAAATTGTCGCAGAGCTAAAATGGCTGTTTGTTCAGTGTTAATTGGCATACATAGCTCCAGTGCAAAACTTAAAAAAAAAAAAATTCACTGAAAATATCTTGACTGATTGATCACATTTGCATTAAGTGGAAAATTATGTATGCAAATTAAAGATCACTCTTTTAAAGGTCCCAGACAATGTGATTTAAAAATACATCTAACCTGTATTCCACGTCATTTGCAGTCTGTGCTTAATCATTGTTTGGGCTGATTTTCAGGTCCAGGGCATGTCCTTCATTGCTGCTGTGTTGATTTTAAACATGGAGGAGGCTGATGCGTTTATCGCCTTCGCCAACCTCCTCAACAAGCCCTGCCAGATGGCTTTCTTCCGAGTCGACCATGAACTGGTACAAGCTTTTGAACTCCTTTTTTTGAGTCCTGTTTTGGTTTGTCAGAAGATTTTCGGTGTGATTTACTGTTGCTGTGTTATTTTTTAATTATAGATGCTGAAGTACTTTGCAGCATTTCAGGTATTTTTTGAGGAAAACCTTCCAAAGCTGTTCAGTCACTTCCAAAGCTCCAGCCTTACCCCAGATCTCTATCTGATTGACTGGTAAGTGCAAGTTTAGTGAAAGTACTAGTCTTTGGTTGTAAGTGGGACTGTGTGAGCCTCGCTTTAACTCTTAGAAGACTGGAACTATTGTTGATTTGATGTATTACTTAAACATAATAACAAATATAATCACGTAGTTAATTACACTTTCATTTGGCAGCACATTCGACATTATCTGATTGTTTCAGTGAGCTATGAGTGAGAAATTATTCATATGAAGTTACAATATGCTTTTGTATTGCTTGCGATAACTGCATCTTCTAAAAGTCAAAGTTGCTCCAACTCCCTCAGAAACCGTTATTTGTCCACCTCTGTCCTCAGGTACACCTGATGCAAATTTACGCTCAAAGGATTACTGTCGGACCTCAAATGACTAATTTATACCTCAATTCCTACTAATGCATACTCATCCAGTCATATTTGTCATATTTGTGCATTGTGTTTAATTCTGAATGTTACCAAGATTATCTGATCAAATCGTGGTGAAATTTGAGATTTGATGATCAGTCATTTCGAAAAGGACCATAATTTATTTATTTATTTTTTGGTTAGGTCAGAGATTTACTTCTCCACTCTGAACATTTGTGTATATGTATGCAGGATCTTTACCCTCTACAGCAAGTCTCTGCCGCTGGATGTGGCGTGCCGTGTGTGGGACGTGTTCTGCCGTGATGGAGAGGAGTTCTTATTCCGGACGGGGCTCGGCATCCTGCGCCTATATGAGGAGGTTCTGCTATGCATGGACTTCATCCACATTGCCCAGTTCCTCACACGCCTGCCTGATGACGTCTCTGTTGACCGCCTCTTTGGCTGCATTTCTTGCACACAAATGACCAGCAACAACCGCAAGTGGACCCAGGTCTGTTCCTCATTCAGCTTCCCAAAGCACAGAAATAACTCTCCTCACCTTCTGATGAAAGTCACCATAAGATCAAATTAGTGCATAATTCGTGCATATCTCAAGAGAAGTTTTTTGGGGGGGTGGGGGGCTGAGGAGTGGGAGGGTCAGACAGTCGAATGACAGACAACTGCAGAAGTTCAGAAAGACGTTTTGTTGGAGTACATTCTTTCCCACCCTCTGTGAAGACCCGCCCCTACTCTGCCTCTGATAAGACTGGCTTTGACCCTGATATTCTTACCCTAACCACCTCACTCCCAACAAAGGCAATGAGTACCAGCCAATCAGAGGCAGAATAGTTCAGGTCTTTGTGGGATGCCGATGAGAAAGGCCTCAGTATGTATCTCTTCATTCTCCAGAGCTGAGGAGAGACAAGAAGGACCACAAGGTCAATTGTGCTTATTCTACTACCTCTAGCAGACAAGAGTTAAATGGAAATGGGCCAGAGTACATTGTGTAAATTAAAAAAAGGCATCTTGAAGGCTGAACTTTGTCTGTTTATTTTTATAGAGAAGAGTATCTTGAGAAGAGAGAAACTGTTGCATCAAGGCTATGGGAGGCTAGTTTGAAGAATCTACTATAGAATTTTGTTCTGATTTGAACACTTCTTAGTGTTGTTTCATGCTTTTGATCTCTTGATTATTATTCAAAAAATGGAAAACAGTAAAGATAAAGAAAATCCTTCAGAGTAAGCATAAAACGCTTTTGATTACTAGTATTTAACAGGCCAAAAACATGGTCTATTAATATTGTTTCTCAGCTATATACATGTAGCATTCTCTGTTTAAATAATATATTAATGATGTCCTTCGTTTTTTCTTTCTTTCTTTCTTTCTTTCTTTATTTTTTTTAGGTATTTAGTGCGCTAATGAAGGACAAAGAAGTGGACAAAAGCAGCAGCCCTTCCCTGAAGAGCTCTTGACCCATCTATTCTAAATCTCTTTTATAATGTCTGTTCTTGAAAGGTTTTTAATAATGGCAGTGGTGTAAGTTAAAGCTTGCTGGCTTTAGAGCAATGAAAGTCACATTGACTGAAGTAAAACTCTCTCTCTGGAACAGTTGCCAGGATTAGGAAAACTGTGATTTTTGTAGGAGTAGCTGTACAACGTAAAGGAATACACCAACATTCTTTTCAACCTAATCTCTTTGCCACATTTGTGGCATACTGAAAATTGCCACAGACACAACTTGTGCAACTGCCCATTGACATTTAATAGGATTGTTTTGAGTCAGTGGGATTTCTGTTTTTCCCCCCCCAAGTACAGGAAAATGGTCAGTATCCATAATCAGACAGAGATTAGGTAGAAAAACTCTGGGGTATCCCTTTGACTCTATATAATCTATAAACAGTTACTTTTTAGTTTGGTATGTTCTCAGACAGGGCATACAAACGTGCATCAGGAGAATATGAAAATATTCCACCAGCCTCCTAATGTGCTGTGCTCGTAACCAGCAAATTGTTTGCTGTGATTTTCTTGTGGAGAAATAATTCCTCAGAAATGTTACATCAACAGCTGGCACGTTGTATACAGTGGGCCAGTGCTCATGTCTGTCATCTCTATTGTAAGGAATCTAAGTGTATGGCTGCTTTTTTTCACCTAACATATTTAATACATTAACTAATAATGTACTTGAAGCTGTGATCCTTATGAAGGATATTTGTTCTTAATTCAGACATACTCAACCACTAGCTTCAGAAAAGAGGAAAAAAGACTTTATACACAAAGAGTTAAAAGTTTTAGGTGAACTGACTTGTTTTCTGCAGTTAAGCTAAAAGTGGTCCATATTAAGCTTTGAGCCAGAAAAGAGTGAGAACTCTTTACTGTACGCTAGCAGTAGTGGCTGTCCCATTCCGAGTCTTTATTCAGTACAAAACTGACGTGCAGATTTTCATCCCGTCCCAATGGCTAAGTAACACGGAAACATGGAAAATTTGTATGTTTTTCATCTCTCCGATGCATCTTGATCACTCAGTCCACAGACAATAAATAAGACATGTTTGACTGTACTTAAAAAAGAAGACAAACCTGTTGACAGGCAGGTGCTGTTTGAGCAAATGTGTCAGCAACTTTTCTGTTCTTTTCCAAGTACAGGAAAAATATGGTAATCAGCAATATATTGCACATAAGGCAAATA
This sequence comes from Colossoma macropomum, assembly GCF_904425465.1. Lineage (NCBI taxonomy): Eukaryota > Metazoa > Chordata > Actinopteri > Characiformes > Serrasalmidae > Colossoma > Colossoma macropomum. The sequence continues at coordinate 12,523,790 of NW_023494790.1, forward strand.
AAGACTAGGTTCAAATTCATTGAAATATTCCTTTAAACTGTGCTGCTTTGAAAAAAAAAGGAATGCACTGAATGTACTTGTTTCAAATGTGCACATTATGTCCACATTAAAAAAATAGATCAATGCAGTTATTGGCAAATGCAAATATACAGGGTGATTCAAAAAGATTAATCCGATTTCAAAATGATTTATTTCACTTGTATATCATTACAGAACAATGCAGTAAACTGTAAATGGTTTAAGTGAGCGTGAAGTTTGTGTAATTTCAAACAACTCTGTATGAACCTCCTCCAGCTGTACGGACAACATTAACACCATAGTCAAATTCATCCCATACTCGATTGAGCATGTCGGGTGTCACTGTACTCCCAGCTCTTTCAGTGCGATTTCGGAGATCATCCAGTGTTGTGGAACCAATGACGAACGCTCTGAGCTGTTGGAAGTTCACTGCCAAAAATCACGTTGCACAGTTATGACGGATTCACACTTATTGAAGTGGAGAACGCAAAACGCTTTCTGCTCAGGGGTCTCATCTCCTCACAGACTGAAGGGAGCCATCTTCCGGTGACAGTCAGAAACTCTATGACCTCCTCTTTCACTTGGTATGTGATTGGTTCCTAGGCGCCTCACAGTTGTAAAAATGTGGCGCTTTCAAAGCGGATGAATCTTTTTCAGTCACCCTGTATAATGTAGTGCTGATGTTAATGTGGAAATTCTGTACATTTCTTTTTTTCAGTGTGGTAACGAGTATTACCGTTTTCCATGTGGTTAAGATATGCTTTATCAAAAAAATTGGCTGGGACACTAAATGATCATCTTTTAAATGAATGCATTATATATCACACAGAAATTCTGTTTTGTCTGATTTGTGTGTCTCTGTTTTAACATTTGACCAAAACTTCAGCAACAAATCTTTTTATTGTGTAATTGAATTCCAGTGACATTAGTCTTTCTGGAGGTTAAAAAAAACATTTGTTCTGCACTGCATTCATGATGACTGATTTTTAAAAATGTAGGCTGTATGTTGAAATTCTGAACTTCTTTTCTACTCACGCCATCCCTTTTATTGTACAGTTTTCATATTGGCTGATGAGGAGAAACTGTAAATATATGATGAAATACCACTAATATGAAGCACATGTAAATAAATCTGAAAATGTGCCTTTTGTGTTTAGCCTGTCCTTTATTTTGAATTGGACACAAACAATACATGGAACATGTTTTTACTCTGTCTCCATCTTTCTAATCTGTGCAGTGACAGTGTTGTTGCTGCACTTGGTACATGGAAAAAAAAGAACCTACAAAAGTGTTTTTGGTATAAAGTTTTTTTAAGAATTAAGAATCTGTGAAGAAAGCAGAGTCAATTGTTCACAGTGGTGGGGATGCGAACCGGCGTCTGAAGCGTTTAGTGTCTCTAAAAACAATCTCGTAAATTTTATTACATGGGATGATCACAAATATGCAGCAAAGCTTGTGTTTGATATTTTTGCAAAAAGGTTTTGGCCTTGTATTTTAAAACCTACAGAGCCCTGCTGGTGACATCCTGTATAAATAAAAACAATGCGTGGCCCAAGTGAGTAAGGAATGGGAACACGAAAATTAAGTCCTGGCCACCACTTCATAAGGTGTGGGAACGAGATCCTAATGCCACGACTTAGCAAGGCATGATCTCATTCCCACGCCTTGCGGTTTAACACTATTTCACCGTTATCAACGTAACAAACTCAGAAGACACATGCCGGTTTTGGTCGTTCTGGCCGAGGAATAAATTGTCTGTATTTGCACTGTTGACATCACGACCCCTAGTACGTACCACCACCAAGACTGTAAAGAAATCCGGTTTGGTACGTTTCTCACAGTGTACCATTTCACATCACACCGCTATGAATGACCGTTTGTATCTCAGCGATAGATGTATGAAGAAATTTTGAAAATATCGGTGGAACTCCCCTTTTATGTAGCGCTCTAGTTTGAGCGGCGTATATTTACTCCGGACCACTAGAGGGCGCGTTAGCGGCATGTGTCAGTGTGTTGTACGTAGCCTTGTCCGATAAAACACGTGTGTCTGCAAGATTCGTGGTGAAGTGAATGGAAGTGAAAAACTTCACAGTTATTAAAAAATTTGGATTTTTTTGACATTGAGTGAGAATCGATACGCAAAATGGGGGCGGTAAGTAGCGTTACTGTCGTTTTCATAAACGAGTTTATGAGTTTGTCTTGTTAGCTCGCGCCCGGCTAGCTGGCTAACTGTTCACCGCGAGCACAGGTTTTAAAAATCAACACACCTCTCTTTGACGGGATATAGTCAGGATTTGATAGTCATTAAGTTGTATAGAGCAGTGCTCAGTCTAACATGAGGATTTTTCAGCTTTTGGCGGAAAGCCTGCTGAAGGGTTTGTTTACTCCATTTGTGCCGCGGTGTAACTGTTAAATACATTCCTGTCACAAATGCTCCACATATGGTTCAGGAAATACGACCTGACATGTACAAACACTAACAAAACAAAACACAATCGGCGCAATGCGTCGTTTTTTATTATAATTGGTTTCTGTCTTTGTTTAATTCGTCTAAATGTGTTTCACGATCAGGCTTCGAAGAAGCACAGAAAGAAGAAGCCAAGCTTCCGCAAGCTGCTAAAAACAAGCAATGTGAAGCTTGAAAACAAGCTGAAGAATCGCCAGTTCAAGCAGCAAAGCACCGCAAAGAAACAGCGCAAGGAGCAGAGAAAGCTCCGTCAGGCCATCAGCGATGTGTCCCACCAGACCCTCAAACCTCTGGAGCGCTACAAGAAGAAACCAGGTGAGGAGAAGCTATTTTAGCTTCCAGTGTCTTTTGCATTATTTCCTTCAACATCATTCTGATGTAGCAAAGCAGTCTCATGAACATTTTTGCGTCTTGTTGGTTGTGTGATTCGCAGAGGAGGAGGAGGAGGACGAGGAGGAGTTTCTGGAGTCACTACCGACAGACATGATGGATGAGGATGACCTGGAGCAGATCAGAGCGATGGCTCAGAAAGCTTCCTTTATCACAAGAGACCTCTCCTCCTGGTAGGGCAGTCCGATATTTGATTGTACTTGGTATTGAGAAGATTACATACAGTGGTGGACAGTAACGAAGTAAATGTAATTCGTTACTGTACTTAGTTTTTTTTTGTGTATCTGTACTTTACTGAAGTGTTTCCATTTTGGGCGACTTTTTACTTTCACTCCACTACATTTCAAAGTCTAATATCTTACTTTTTACTCCACTACATTATGCGAAATCTGTCGTTCCTTTTAGCTTATGTGTGTATAAAAACGTAACATGTCGAAACGAAAGAAGCGTGAAGCAAACGCAGCAATCAGAACACAGCGCACTTTGTTTTGAGCTTGTTTTGACCTGTTGGTCATACCGACCCAGTGCAAGCATACGGTTCAACATCAGTGCAGCAGCGTAAAATTTTGGGAGTGTCTATTCAACATATATGATGGAAGAAACTCCTGACTCTAACCTAACTTTGTGTAAATAGAGCACAATATAGAAATATGTACACATGCAGCTGTGACTGACGCGTCTTTTTCACTTTCATTTTATAGTTGTTGTTTTTGCTAGTTTATGTTTATGAACAGAGACCTACAGATGCAGTATAGTAAAGGAAATAGTAGGTAATAATGGTAATAGGACATGAGAGCCATTATTAATCCTTTAGTACTTCGTCCACCACTGATTACATAGCAGTGTTCGTTTGCTCATCAGATATTATGTCAGGTTCTGCGTAACGATGGGCAGTTTAAGAATTTGTGTATGCGTACATCTGTATATCCATAAACAGTGTCAGTGTTCATTTGGGCTCCATAGTATCATGACTTCACAGACCCCTACTCTGTGCACCGACTTGTGCTTGTTATCCTTTGTCGTTCCATCATGGAAGAAGACATTTCTGACTTTTTAGAGTCACGACAGGTGGCACAAGAACAAACAAAGCAACGTAAGATATAAGGCAAGTATTTTTGTTCAGACAGTTATAAAAATCTTTGACCCTTTCAAAGTGATATAACTACAAGTAGGCTGCCTTTGCTAGCTAGATACAGTTAGCTAGCTAACTTGGTGAAAGTTGCCTAAATGTGAGTGCCCAAAAAAGAAAGATCCTGCTTTATTCACTTCTCATAGTTATCATGCTAGCTAACGTTAGCTCTGGGCTGAACATTCCCCAATAAAAGTTAAAATAATAATTAGCTACTCAGCAAGGTAAGTTAGTAAATCGCTAATTTAAAACTCTGTGTTTACATTACAACACATTCATAGCTGCCTTTTAGTTTAGGCTCCTTAGCTACCAAAGTTCCCACAGTTTGCTATCTGTAGCATTTTTCTTACTAGTTTGTTAGCTAGCTGGCTGTTTAGCCAAGAACGCTGTCTACATGCTCATCTGCTTAAACTACATGACTAGTTAACTTGCCCGGACGTGGCCTTTTTGCACTAATACCATACACACCTGCGACAAAAATGAGCAAACAGGGAAAATGTCTTCAACTTCAAGTGAAAAAAATAGCTTTTGCTCATTGCAAAACAGATAAATGATTCCACTGGGTGGTTTATTTACGTTTTGGAGAAGTAAAAGAACATTTTTGGCACCTCATTTAGCAGCTGGAGCTGTTTTCACATAACTTATAGCTAATTATATCTAGCAAAGGCAGCCTACATTTAGCTGCATCTCTTTGAAAGGGGCAGTTTGGTAAATTAAGCTTTTTTTTAATCTGTCTTAACAAATAATCTTACCTTATCTTGTGCCACCTGTTTCCAGTGAGCACTGATACTGTTTATGGATATAGGCTACACAGACACACGAAAACAAAACATGCTAAGATGAGTTGTATAACTACACGTATCACAAACTCTCCGTGTGATTTAAACTTTACCAGCCTGTAAAGCCAAAACAACAGAACTACAATAGTTTGTTAACTTCAACCCCCCCCCTTTCGTTTTGTGTCTCAGTGCTCCTGTTCACTCCAAGAAACGCAAGTCAGACCAGCCAGTGGAAAAGTATGAGAAGATGCCTAGAAAGATGAAGCAAGAGGAGGAGAAGGAGCTTATTCATTTACTGCCAATAAAAGACAAGAGCGGCCTTATCCCTCAGACCATGGAGAAGCCAGGTGTGTCTGTGGCGTGTTTGGGTATTGGCTCAGTGTGTCGTTGTGGGTTCATGTTGTAACTGTGTTTTCATTTTGGTTTCTAGTGGTACAGAAAGCAGATGAGGAGAAAGAAGAGGAAGATGTGAAGGACCAAGATGAGTCAGGAGAAGGTGGGTGTTCCTGCTAGCGTTCGGTAGGGTTTCAGTTAGGTATCTGTTCGAAAATGTGTTTCAATATAAAGGCAGGCGCACACTCTGAAAGCATTGCTGTGATTCTGTTGCAGACAGTCGCAAATCTGGCTAAAAACCTGTAATGTCGAAAGAATTCTTTGGTCATAAGCTAAATTTGGAGATCTTAAAACGCTTAGTGCGATGTTCCTAATCATCAGACATTTCAGTGCTTTTGCAACCGTTAGCTGGTTTAGCACCATTGTGCACCGTTAGCTGGTTTAGCTTTACAGCTTTACATAAGCATTGATCATATGCTCTCGTTCTCTTACAAAGAGGCATCCAGCACATTTGAACATAAACAATTTTTTTACTCTTGTCGTCTTGTGTAGTGAGACACTTTAGTGGCCTTAAGTTGTGGAAAAGGGTTGTCCTTCCAAAAAACTGAACTTTTCTGTTGTAATTTTATATGTAAGCAGTGGAAGAATCTAAGAGCTTCTTGACCTTGACTCCTGAAGAACATCTTGAACTTCGCTCCCAGAAACTGATGGAGAGGAAATTGCAAATCGCTGCTTTAGGGTCAGCCATCCTGGCAGATCCAAATTCCAATGTAAGAGACACAACTTAATGGAGTTTGTATGGTTTATTTCTTTATTCCCAGAGATTAAAGCCTGATGTGATCTGGTCAAGTTTTGTCTATGGCAGTTGTATATATCTGTATATAGACTTTAAGAGATTAATGAGAAAATGTGTAATTTTAATCCTGTACAAAGAACTGCAGAGTGAATGGCCTGCTGTAATTGACTGAACCCACAGCTCCAGTTCACCTCTCACTAATGTATTTACAGTATTCACTGATACAGCTGTGCTGTGTTTTGTTATTGTTAAGGAATGTGGCGGCTGTGGCAAAATGCTTAGTGTCACGTTCAGGCTGTGATTTTTCAGTCCTCAGGCTTTCTGTGAGGATTTGGGTAAACTACTCATATACTTTATTGCGTATGAATTACCCAGTAAACGTCCATTACAGATAATATTACTTAACCTCTTCTGGTAAATCTAATCCAGTTTGAAGTAGTGAATAGAAGTGTTACTCCTGTACCCATCAGATTAAGAAGCTGAAGGAGTTGAGGAGCATGCTGATGGAGACGGACCCTTCTGTGGCAGTCACAGTCCGGAAACTGGTCATGGTCTCGCTCATGGAGATCTTCAAGGACATAGTGCCTTCGTACAGGATTCGGCCGCTGACCGAAGCAGAAAAGGCTGTTAAGGTAGGGTTCAGTTCATCTGGGTGGTGCACACTATGGAATATAGAATCATGTCTGTTTTTAATGCAGTGTCGCCTGATTAATTTTTAAAAATACAGTGAATATGCTATACATGTGAACAAAGTTTCTGTACATTTATTTTCAAGAAGTGCATTTTAAATTGATTAGTTTATAGTTTTATATTTAGTAATTTATGATAAATTGATTAATTAATCTCAGAAGAATTCATATGTGAGCGAATGCTTTACGTTTACACACTAGACCGAAGAATAATACTAATATTTCTATAGAAAATTATAAAAATCGTATCAATGATTCTTTAGAACAGCACTAAATTTTATATTGTTTATACTGTAAAGTTTATAAGAAAGCCCAAATAGATCTCCTGTTATTATTAGGACTTGAGGAAGGTGGAAGTTGATTGCTTTAAAGTTGATTGTTAATTATGTCTGCAATCATCCAGGAGGGGGAGCTGTTGCTGGTTTTACTCGTTAATAAAATGGCAAAGATGAAACATGTATTTTCACATCTTTTTAATTCCATATTTTAATAAAACAACCCCAAATTAACATTTCAGTTTGCAGATTTTTAGGAAACATGTCTTGGCTGATTAAATGCATTTTGGGGTGGCAAGAATATTAGGTTAATTAGATTTTTTGGTCAAGGCTCCAGCTTATATATAAGATAAGCGGCTTAGAAAGTGTGTGTGTGTGTGTGTGTGTGTGTGTGTGTGTCCCTTAAATTTCTGCTCTTTACTCCTCAGGTTAAAAAGGAAATACAGCAGCTAAGAGAGTTTGAGGAGGGACTCGTAAGTCAATATAAATTCTATTTGGAGAACTTGGAGCAGACAGTCAGAGGTAAAGCAAAATCACAAGTGTGATGAGTACTTTGTATAGCGTTGTTCAGTGTTGTTCAGCTGTCACTCTATCATTGCAGACTGGAAGCAGAAGAAGCATAAAGGCAGCCAGGCGGTATCTCTGGCCTGCTATAAGGGCCTGGCTGAAGTAGCCATCAGATGTTTGTGTGAACTCTTGGTGGCGCTCCCGCACTTTAACTTCCACAACAACGTCATTGTTGTTGTGGTGTCGTTGATGAATGAACCTGTTAAGAAGGCAAGTGGCAAAACTTCATAATCCTTGAAAAGACTTTTGTGAACCCTTAGAAGTCACAGCTGTTACCATTAAAAACAAAAGCATATTGTAATTTTGTTATTTCTCACTCAATGAAACCAGCGTAGGACTTCTGTTAAAAGTACAAATTCCAAAACTTTGTCCATCCCCTATTTTTGTATTAGTAAGCAGAAGAGATGATATTTTATGATGAGTTGAGTTTATTAAAGTTGTTATTGTTGTATGCACAGTCTTGACTTGCATCTTGTAATTTTTGCCATATTTTTCACTTAATCAACTATTTAGTTAATTGTTGTGTGTGTGTGTGTGTGTGTGTGTGTGTGTATATATATATACATGGATCTAAATGTTTGTAGCCTGCTCTAGCACATCTTATTCGAAAGTGCTTGGTAATTAGCCAGTTTGAATTTTGCAATGCTGTGAATTCAGCACTGTATTTGATTAAAGTCGGTCCTCGAAGACCGTATAGTTTGATAAAAATGCCAGCTTGTGATCTGTGCATTGGCAGGTATCTGAGATGTGCTGTGAGGCAGTCAGGAAGCTACTGAAGCAGGACAAGCTGGGCCAGGCTTCACTAGCCACAGTGAGGGTGATCTCTGGACTCGTCAAAAGCAGGAATTATAAAATTAAACCAGAGGTACATCACTGAATTCAGCTTTCATTGCCAGTCATAACATAGCACTTTATGTCCAAAAGGTCTCCTTAAGTTGGAATGTCCCTCTATTTCTGTGCACGGCAGGTACTCAAAACCTTGCTTTGCCTGAGAATAAAAGAAGTGGAGGTGAAGAAGGACACAGAACAATTGACCCCTAAGCAGCAGTTCATGAAGTTCAAAGAGAAGAAGAAAAATCTGTCCAGGATGCAACGGAAGGTCAGTTTCGGTTGTCTTTCTTGTTACCTTACCTTTTGTTTTGGTGTGGTTCTTAGTTTTAAACTTTCATTTACTGTAAAGCACATTTTATTGTATTGGTCTGTTTTCTTTATCATCTTAGTTTACATCATCTGTGGTTTTCATTTTTTGGTTTTATTTCATTGTGAGCATATACATTCATGAGCTCCAGCAGAGTTTTGTCCCTTTAAGTTATGCACATAAGCAAAATCATCCAATCGCAGCCCCTGTTTGAGAGTTTTAAACTACAGCACATGCTCTAAATGAGTTCCACACTCATGTCCAAATACTTTACATATTTAAATGATAAGTGTTTTTAGTGATTACCGTGGGGACATCTGGAAATAAGCTATTAATGCCTTTAGAAGACCACAAAATACTGTATTTTTTTATATGTTAGTATTAGTTAGTATTGTTTGGGTTTTTTTTCCCTCTTTATTGTCATGGCTTTTCTAGGTCCTTAAATGTGTGTCAATCTGTAAAGCACATTGCATTGCTTTGAGTTGCTTGTATGTCATGTATATAAATAATGATTTTATTGACTGGTTGATTATGATTTCTTCACAGTGGAAGAAAGCTGAAGAAAAGCTCCAAAAGGAGCTGCTTGAAGCGGAGGCGTCTGAGAGCAAGGACAAGAAGCTCAAACTGGTAAAGCACAGAAAACCAAAATGAATTATTAATTTTAATTTCAGCCAAGTCCAGAATCTGCCATGACTGTGAATTTGAAACTATGCTGAACCTTCTTTCTCTCTAGCACACAGAGACACTTAACATAGTGTTCCTTATATACTTCAGAATATTGAAGAAAGCCCAGAAATCCATATTGCTCCCTTCTGTTTTAGAAGGCCTTGCAAAGTAAGTGGTTGATGATACTCTGTGTCAGACTTTCATGATGATACTCTCTATCATGACCGTCTATCTGTCCTTCAGGAGAACTGCACTGACTTTAGCATAGATTTTGCTTTTGAAGTTTGCATCATGTCTGCTAAATGATGTAAATGTAAAATGTAAATGTAAATGAAGTTTGTTACCCCAAAAAGTTTTAAAGGTTTGCTCATCTGATAAATCTGGAGTTCTTTGATGACCTGCTGACAGTTCTCCATAGCTTAATTATGTCTGGCGTAAGTATTTACACCAATACTAAGACTGTTAACTTTCATTTGTCATGAATTGTCTAAGTCTTTACCCCCTTTAATCCCAACGACCCGTGTGTTGTTTATTTTCTCACTCTTGTAACTCTGTGACTTACATATTACCTTACCAGATATATTTATAGTAAATTCAACAGATGCTGAAGAGTAAGCCTCAGGACTAATACTACATTATTAAACTTGAGTAAACTCGCGCTGCATATCATGCTTGTGCATGTGAGAGCGTTATGGGTTTGTCATTCTAACATTGAAATGTATTGATTGTTGGTGGAACTGTTTGTGTTTTGTGTAAAGGATCTGTCTCACAGAGAGAGTCTTCACTGCATTCTCACAGCCTTCCACATTCTCTCGGGTCAAGGTCAGTGCTGATATTTACATCCCCCTCTCTTTGCAGTTGTTCTGCCTTCTCTGACCAGTCCCTTTTCCAACAGGTGACGTCCTCAATATCGACCCCCTGAAATTCTACACTCACTTGTACAAAACTCTGCTTACACTGCATGCAGGTAAGTTCAGCTTTATATGCTATATGTACCCAAGTATCCAGACACCTGATTTCCAGCACTTTTTTTCTTTTTAACTAATGAATAGTGTTCATAGGGAGTTTGTTCCGCTGGGGTGTAATTTCATTTAGGTGTAAGAGCATTTTGTGCATTCTGCATCACAAATGGTCATTCAGACTCATCCCACATGTGGTCAGTGGAGCTTCATCACTCCCAGCTCATCCTAAAAGTGCTCAGTGGGGTTTCATGCCTCTAGAGAACACGTTTCCCCAGCTCCAGTGGTGAGGAGTTTTATGCCCCTTTAGCCAACACTTATTTTTATGCCCCTTTTTCGCTAACAGATATTACTCATGACAATCTCAGGGCTGTGTATGGCTGTTCCTGAGCCTTTCTATTGACAGAACACAGCTGTGTATATGCATTTTAACACCTTTCCTTCAAAAGTCCACGAATAAGAAGGTATGTCTGGACACTTTGGACAAAAAGGGTGTCTTCAGTGCCTCTGGGCTGACAGTAGGAATACACAGGTTGGTGTTTGTCTCTGACTGCAGGTGCATCAAATGAAGACACGGCCATTATGCTGCAGTGTCTGGACATAATGCTGACCAAGCGGCGGAAGCAGGTCACTCTACACAGGGCACTGGCCTTTGTCAAGAGACTGAGTACACTCGCGCTGCATGTGATGCCCGACTCCTGCATGGGCATCCTGGCAGCCATCAGGACGCTAGTACACGTGAGAGAACCTTATGGGTTTCAAACACACTTATTGAACACAATGTATAGTTCTGTCTCAGTTTGCTCACCTTGTGATCACGTTATGTAGTTATTCTGCAGTTTAATCTACAAGGTAATCTGATGGCCATCTGCCTCAGTTTAATCTTCTACATTACGTACCTAATGACCACCCCATTGAGGTCTGCCTCAGTTTATTGTAATACTGTTGTTAATATACTCTGCTGTTTTTTCTGTAATGAAACGAGGAGTCTTGTCGCTGGCAGGGACCTTTACTGGACTTCAAACTCATTAGCACTGATACTGAGATATGGTACCTGGATGCTGTATATTAATTCTTGTCATTTCTTTGTGTGTGTTGTATAGACTTTCCCTAAGTGTGACATCCTTTTGGATAACGACATGCAAGGGAGTGGTGTATATCTGCCTGAGCTGGACGAGCCAGAGTACTGCAATCCCCAGAACACCTGCCTGTGGGAGCTGCACACACTCAAGGTAGCAGGAGTACAATAAACACACTAGAGGGAAACAGGCCACATCTGCTGTTTGAATGATGGGAAGATTTCATAGCGACATTTAACAATGAGGAGTGAAAGAGCTTGTCTGACCTGCCAACACTTTACCCAATAAAACTTAGTATATACACTAAACACCCACTACATTAAGTACATCTGCCTACATATCTACACTCCGTGTCCATAGGTAGACTGTAGTCCATCCCTGCACGCTTTGATGTTCTTCAATGATCAGGACCCCTGAGCAGGTATTATTTGGGAGGTAGATCATTTTCAGCACTGTAGTGACACTAACGTAATAGTGGCATGTTAGTATTTAAATACTGTGTCCACCTATCGTGCTCTCTATTAGACACTTACCTCGTTGGTCCACCCTGCTTGTGTACAGTTAGAGACTACCTCATCTGTTGCTGCACTGTTTGTTAGTCACCCTCTAGTGCTTCATCAGCTGTCATATGATGCTGACCTCAGGATGCTGTTAGCTAGGATTTTTGGTTGGTGAACCATTCTCAGTCCAGCAGGGACACCGAGGTGTTTAACAACTCCAGCATCACTGCTTTGTTTGACCCACACTTACTAGCGCAACACATACTAACATGCTGTTACCACATCAGTGTCACTGCAGAGCTGAAAATGATCCACCACCAGACTATTTCCTGCTCAGTGGTTGTGCTGTGGGGGGTCTTGACCATTGGAAGAACAGGGTAAAAGGAAACAATGTATGCAGAGAAACAGAACTACAAAGTGCATCTGTATTGTAAGTGGAACTGATACAATGGACAAGAGTGTAGCTACAAGCAGATGTACTTAATGAAGTGGCTAGTTGCTGTTTATACTGTGTGTGTCTGTTCAGCTCATTTGCCATTTCTAAGTGTAAAATCTGTATTGGAATTGGAGTCAGTTCCAGACTTTAAGTTGAATGGAAATTATAACCAGAGAAGCAGATCAAGAATAAACAAAACTGTAATGTTGTGTAGTACATTGCTCGTCTGTAGAATTCTGTTTTAAACCGATGTGAAGACCAAGAGCCATCAATCTACAAAGTTGTGTGTGTGTGTGTTGTACAGAGACACTACAACCCCATGGTGAGAAAATACACCGCTCATCTGTTGGCTGGAGCGCCCAGTGAGGGCTCAGGAGCGCTTGCCGTAGAATTAAGTAGAAGGTAAATCAAATGACTGCTTTTGCCTGGTTTTATTAAAGTAGAATTTTGTACATGATGTATCTGTTTTGCTGTTATATTAAAAAAACTGAGTAATTCTACAGCACTTACCCCTGTATTTTAGTGTTAGAGTGCACCACAGTCCACCTTGTTAAAATCAGTATTTTCTTCTAGAAGGAGTACGGCTGGGTCATTACAGGCAACTGATTTTCTGAACTCCTCTTTTTTCACTGCATTGTGTAGCATCCTGCATATGGCTCAAATGTTTAGCTGAACCAGTCGTTAGCAGCCATACTGAAACTTTAGAAAATTAGAGTTGTAGCCACATTGTGCTGTTAAAGGCTGGAGTTGTAAGTTGTCTACAGGGATAGTTGAGAAACAATTAAATGTGAAAGAATGTGTAAATGTTACGACGGCGCTTTAAGGCCACTGTTAATAAAAATAAAAATAGTAAACTTCGAGAAAAAAGTCGTAATATTTTGAGGATAAAAGGGGCTGCCATAACGTGTTGGGGTCTCGATTGCTGTACTGGTGCACCGGAGTTCCACTCACTCCTGTCTCTGTGGATCGATCATTTGATCATCATTCTCATTATCCGTGAAACTTCATGCCCTCTTTGAATGGCGCAGAGATGTAGCCACCGATAGCCGTGTAGACGACCTGCCTGCGATTTTTCAACAAAAGTTTCCTCCGAGTCCGTCTGGCTCTTTATTCTAAATAAACAGTTTCCCGCACAGCCGTCATATACTAGTAACAGGCTGGTGCTGATGTACCAGGAGAGACAGGGAGACTGAGTATGTCTTTATGGGTGAATTGATATGAAAGTATAACTGTCCCAACTCCTCAATGCCCCTCATTTAACACAAGGAGGTGCTGCCTTCCCTTTGCAAAACCGTTGGCCACAACATTGTGACCTTTCCTGGTATTAATGCCACTTTAATGTCAACATTTTTCTTGAAATATTACGATTATACTCTTGAAATATTAAAAAAAAAATCTCTAAATATTGATTTTTTTTTTCTCAAAATAGAAACTTTTTTTTTGTTTTTGTTCTCGAAATAGTACGACTTTATTCTACTATTTTTATTTTCATTAACAGTTGCCCTAAAACACCATCGTAAAATGTTGATCACATTAGAGTTTCACAGTATTTAAAACAATGTTGTCTCGTAGAGCACCTGGGCAGCTATTTGAAGATTACAGGCAGAAAGATATGACGTTTAACCCACCGGTGGCAGGACCACCATCCAAAAAGAAGGTAACCGTCCAATCTTAGAACGTCAAATGCATTTATTTGTGAATTATCTAGACTGATTACTCTCTTTCTATATTTCAGGAACATTTCACAATCGGTTCTGCATTTCTGGATTCAAATTTGAAAGAACAAGTTGATGCAGCTCTTCAGGTGGAGAATAACCAAGACTCACTTGACTTTGCCACACACTTTACACATAAGTGACCTTCCTGTGTGGCTGTAAAATTGGGGTGTGGTTGGGGGGGGGATGTTTTATATCAATGTGTATGATATAAATGAGTAATTTTTATGTTGCCTGTTCTGCTTTTTCATGTGACTTGTACAAATATTTAAAAAAAAACTTCTGACCAACTTCTGACCAATTAATAATAAATTTAGGGGAAAAACATCCTTTAGAAAAAAATGGCCAACTCCTCCAACAGTAGGTTTGTTTGAGGGGCTAATCTATTAACTAATATCTATTATAGATTATTTAAAATTGTCAAACTTGAATTAAGCTGTTTATAATTGCTAACATTGTCAATTGCAGATGCAGTGTATATGTGGGCTCGTAGATAATTCAACTTGAAACTCAAAAGTAGCCGTCAGACACCAGTAAAGCTTCCCAGCATGAAGTGATTTGCAAGCTTTATTGGACTTCTTAATTGTTGAAAATGTACAACAGGTCCTGTAATTTCTTCCACAGTAGTCAAATAAGTCACCAGATTAATGTCACAGAAACTAAGTGCCAAAAAAAGAAATGAGACACTGAAGGAGTAGCAGCCGACTCCTATTACAGAGGCATCTGTTCCGCATGAGTCACTGAAATAATCAATTTAGGCCTTTCAAAGCATTTTTTAAACTAAATACTGGTGAAAACACTACTGAATACTGATGAGCATGAACAAATGTAGAGTAAAGCAAAAAAACACCCAACCGTATACATTACACCCTACTTTACTTGCTCAAGTTATCATTTAAAAATGTCTATATAGTGTTCTGGAATTTTTTTATTTTTAAAATATAAAAGTAAAAATATACACGGGTACAGAATAAACTGGATGGGGTAATATTTACACCCTCTGGAATAAATTAGACATGGATTTAACAGTTACAGTCTTATTTATATGTACAAGACAAACATATAGCCAACCTGGGCTACGATATCAAATAAATAATAAAAACAGCTGCGTGGCCGAAGACACTGTAACAAACTGAGGGGGGAAAAAATGGACCTCTTCAAAGCAGGAAAAGAACAAAAGACAGAGGTTTAAACCTTCGTACAGAACGGTTCCACTTTACATTAGTAAATTTAGAAGCAGTCAGGTGTTCAGTAACATAATATAGCAAGGAACATACACAAGAAAAGAGCTGTGAGTAGGTCTTCAAGGCTCCACAGGTTAGTAGAGGTAGTCAGGAAAACTTCATATTTAAATACAACTTTCTAGTTAAAATGTTATGCACACTTACATTGGGACTCGATGTTTAAGTGCGAGTGCTTATTTAGTTAAAGGACATGATGGTGCTACATGCAAAAATGGGGAGAAGAATGTGGTGTCATTTTTTCCCCACATTATCCCACAATGAAAACACATTTTTATGCACTAAAAGTGTCGGTTCAAATCTAGATAGAGAAAACAGTAAAGTGAAACAGGAGTGGTGTACTCAACAATAAAAGTCATAACAATAAAATGCCTCAGATTTAAAGAAATCTTAGCTCATAACAACAAAAGAAATTAAATAAACGTTTTGTTGGTCTCGGAAGTAAATTGTACCTTAAATTGTAAATTGTACATATTAGGGTTTAGTTATTTCTCACATCTTACTAAAATGCGGATCAACTACCCAAACAATAAATAAATAAGGGCACATCTAACAGCAGTCTTACCCCTAACTGAATGATACTGTTTAAATCTATGCTTTAAAAATGACGCACTTCTTGTCTAACAACACTAGCAAGGTTAGTGTTTTTGTGGGAGGGACTGCTACTTTTAATGTTTAAGGGGGGAAGAAAAATAAAAAATCAGAGTGAAATAAATATAGAAAAATTTAAATACATTGGTACCAGAGTGTGGTGCAACCAACAAACAAGCGATGTGCAATAATGCTGTTCAATAATGTGTTACTCGATTACAGTACTGCAGAAAGAAAAAGGAGCTAACTGGTGGGTAAAACCACGTATGCTGCCAAAACACAGGGGAAATGGACATAAACGGCCAAAACTGACCTGCTCTGACCACAAACCCAGCGAAACTTTCCGTACATCCCCACGACCAGCACAACTTCCTCAGCTGAAATAATAAATGCAGCATCTCTATACAGTCCCTAACAGCTCTGTAGACTCGCCGGTCCAAAAGGTGGCTGAGCTTGGGGCTAACTGTTAATAGGCTAACGCTAAGTGCTAACGGCCTAAATCTGCCTCCCCATGCTAATCTGCAGCCAAGAGGTCATTGTGTTCCTTCAGTAAAGCCTGTGTGAGGCTTTGTGAGAACATTTTAGTGCCATGTCAGCAGTGTGTCTGGACTCATTTGTGCAGTTTCCAGTTCCACAGCAAGGGGAAGGTCCAATTGGAGGAAACACCGCTGTCATCAGGATGTCCTTTAACTGACCGCCTCTGAGAGCACAGACGGCCCTCTGCCACCCAGGTCTTCAGTCCCACTGACAACAGAGACCCTTCAAACAGGGGGAGAGAGAAATGTAAATTAAACTCACTCGTTGACCACTTTATGAGCTCCACCTACCTTAATGATCCACTGTATAGGTATTGCAGACTGTAGCCCAAGGATAAGGCTTAACATGTGCCAGTATACAGCTTTGCTTTTAAAAAGTATGCATGGCTTTTATAATTACACTTTTCAAAATAAAAGCTCCTAAATGGTTCCAGGATTCGATGTACGGTTCTAGGAATAAACTTTAATTGTATAGAATCTTTGCATTATGTAAAGGGTTAATTGCACGTAAAAGGTTCCTCACACCTCATTTACAGAAATGGTTCTTTAACCATCCACTGGAAGATTCTTTTAGGGACCCCAAAATGGTTATGACATCCCTCAAAGTTAACGACAGGAGGCTATAGTGTTGTTGTGCTTGGGACTGCACAATCTTAATCAACCAGGCGGGAAATTTATTCAAAATGAAAGTGAAATAAATACGAAAAGGCTTCAAATAAGGCGCCATCAGAGACTCTGGCAACCACACTTTCAAACATTAAGCAACAACAATGTGCAAAACCACAAACGGAAATCAGTGCAATCTGTCAGCCACCGTGTACCACATAAATCATTGGTCAGTTTCAATATTAGCATTACAGCTCAGTGTAAATGGACGGCTGCGTTTGATTATGAAACACTGAGATGAGAAGCGGGAACACATCTGTCGTTTCTACTGTGGCGACCATCCTGTTTGTCTGGGGTAAACGTGGTGACCTTGGCACACAAATGCTGGATGGTATTCTCATGCTATTAATCACACTTCAGTGCAAACACTCTGATAGAGCAGCATTGTCAGAGCTTGTTAATACTGTTAGTGTCCATCACACATTAACACCAACACCTACTGCTAAACTTAGTCGACATCCAACTCCACCTTCAAAGGGGAATATTTAAGATCCCTCCCAACAGCCTAGAGAACACAGAATAGAAGATCCTGCTAAACTATGAGATGGAGCTGCAGGCTTGTGACTTCCATGCTCTTAATAGGAATATTCACCCTACATCCTTCTCATTTGGATTGTTTGCACTGTGAGGGGAAGATTTTTGATTTTGGTTAAAATGCCAACAGTATCAGGCAAGATAAACACCTAATACTAAAATGATTCATTTGGGGAAAGAACAGATTTATGCAATTTTCCCATCACTCTAAATCAATCATTTAATCAACCAAGACATGCTTGGTGTCTAAACTTCTTAATTTGGTACTGGAGCTATCACGCCAATGTAGCTTACAATAATGAAAGCAAATACCCCACCAATTAGCATCATATGCCTTAATCACACAGGCCTGAAAGTGCTTAGGCCACCAAAACACGGAGGGGTAATGCAGCTGGACACAACAGAAAACTGCGAACAAAAGTTTCCACACAAGTCCTACAGCCAACACAACTGTTGGGTGCTCATCTTTACTCAAACAATAAAGCCTGAGTGTCCACATGTTCCCAACAGCTCTGTTCTACACCCTCTCACACTACCTGAGCCTGGATTTATTTAGAAAAATGGGCAGTATTTTTACAGTAGTAGCAGATATGGACAAAATTAAGACAAAGTTGGCTGCTATTACTGTTTTCAGCTTTGCGTCACTTTTTATAGATAACGGTGTCTAACAGTGTCTGAAACCACATGCGCGAGTCTCTGAGATTACTTGACAACTTGATGTGGTTTGAGGTAAATGTGTGATGATTTAGACTTGCAGTTCACGCACTGCTAACTGGCTTTAATTACCTGATAGCTACATTAGCCTCATAGCTCCAGTGCAAAACTTTGAACTCCAAACGTCTCTTGACTAGAATTAGAGTAAATTACATTTTTGCTTTACCATTCTGAAAAAAGACTGGCCAGACAGAAGGACCCACACTGCAAATCAGAAGCAGCTTACCTAGGACATGTCTTCATGTCAGCAGTCCCTTGCGAGAAAATACATGGTCAAAAAGGCCTAGAAAATGGGGGCGCTAGTGAGCTGGCAATGGAGTAGGTTGTGCATTTAAAACTACGTATTTGGCACCTTTAGCTCAGCCGAATTTATCTTTCTTTTTTTTTAGTTTATTTTGTATATATTAACACATAAACGGCCAAGAGTTTGCGGCAGGACACGTACACAGGGAGGAGCACTGCTAACAGGCCTGGTGATTCGGCGTCATCAGCTTGACATGGCAGACACAAAAGCCGAGATTCTCTCCTCTCTGAAAGCGGACACTTCCACTCTCCTCATTTCTGAGCTAAATCTTCTCTTGCTGCTAAATCAGGATGGTGTGAAGGCTGAACTAACAACGTTGCACTACTTCGCTCTGATTTGGGTGTGATAAAGGTGACTGGAACAAAAACAGAACACACTTTCTGCATGTTCAGATGAGGTGACATCAGAGAACTTATAGAGAGGAGAATTTACCACTCTGTAATGTCTTCTGAGTTTCTTAAGAGGGCGCTCCTGAACGAGTCCAAAATGTATGGGTTAAGATGGAGCATTTGAGCACAATCATAGTTTAGAAACGCTTAAACATTTTTAATGTAATAGAATACATTCATTTCCTGAACACTGAATAGCATAAAACATTTTAACACTGCTGTTATATTTTTAGTTTATAGTAGTTTAAAACAGCGTCAAATCGCCTCAAATATATGAACAGATTACCAATCCAAACAGAATACAATCTTTTACTAACTAAAAGTATCAAAACTCTCATGAATAAGACAGCATAGGTCCTATCAACATGGTGAAGATTGTTGTACGTCAGTTAAGGCAGAAAGCTGTTGATCGATGCATCTCTCAAATAAATGATGATTCAGGTGTTCAACATCCAGATTAAGCACAGCTTAGTCAGTGTTTTCATTTCTACTCTATATAATTCAGTTTGAGTCTTTGCTCGAGGATTTTTTTCCCCATTTACTACTGAAGAGTTTATCTTCAAAGTGAAATGTATGCAAAGTGCAAAACCCCAGGACTTTTAATGACATGAAAGCAGCTGATTTAAAAGTAAAATTATTAGTGTTGCATTCATACCCTGTTCATATTTTAGACCAGTTTAGAAATTCTGTAAAAGGTTCAACTCAATATTTAAGATACGATTTAGAACCTGAAAGAGCAAACTTTACTTTTTTTTTAACATCACACATAATATAATTATTATATACATTAATAATTCTCTTTTAAACTACTGAATCTGTCTGGTCTCTAGGCTGTATCAGGGATATGTACCTGGCTGGGACTCCATGCACTGCATGCACACAAACACAATGCAGAGTGTGCATTCAGTCGGAGGCCTCGGGCAGAGGTGGCGCGGCAGGCCATACGCCACGCTCGTCCTTACTCTGCGTTGCCTCAAATACTGGGGGGCCGTTCACAGTCACGCTGCGGCTGCGGCCCGTCAGCTTCCGCAGCTCGCTGGCAAATGACACGCCCTTCCGTTTATCCTCACGAGCAATCTGGAAACACATACATATACACTGCCTGTCACGTGGAGATAAAATGATAGCTTTATAAATTATTTTATTATAATGAAATATGAAATACGTGTGTATATTAAGTAGTTTATCCAGTGGCCTGAAACACTGGAACTGGAACAACTTGTTTTATAACAGTTGTTTTATGTTGGTAAAGCATTTGCAGCTATTAAGTAAAGTACGTGAGAAAGTTTCAACAGAAGGTAAAGCAACTGCAAACTCTTCAGGGGCACACAGTAAGCTAACAGAGGAAAGAGGAAGATGCATTAGCATTTCACAAACCAGATCAAACCATCTGGATCACTTTTACTACTGGTCATGACACATAATAGACCGCAGGTTGTCGCTAACATGTTTAGAGGGCCTGGGTTTTATCAGGGGTCCAATTTACCTACACATTTACATGGCTAAATGCATTTCAGCAAAAGAAGTGCGGAGGAAGAGGATAGTGGTGTGTCTTGGCAGCACTAGCCTTGCGTACCTGCTCTTTGAGTTTGAGGATGAACTTTCCGGTGCCCTTCCACTTGCTCTGGGCCTGGAAAACACACTCGTGGTCCAACAGCACGCGCTGGCTAGGCTTGGCAGAGGATGCCTTCTTTCCTGCCGCCTCACGGCTTACCTCCTCCAGCAGGACGTAGTCACTGGGGTTGGGATTACTCAGGATGCTCAGAGAGTACTTGGCTTTGCTTAGCGTCTGTAATCAGGTGGGGTATGGAGAGTCATTAAGATTGGGCAGAGGTCGCAGTAAAGGTAGAAAATTAAAAAAAAACTAAAAGCAAAATAAAGCAATAAGCCAATCAGATTACAGTGTTTTTTTTCTCATGGTTAAAGGGGAGCTTTTAGATGAATTAAAATCCCTGTAAAATAGTTTATTGCTCATCTAAAACAGAAACAAAACACAATTCGATAAGAAAATACACCAGTGCTAAATAATTTTTTTTTTTTATTATTAGTAATCATGATGATCAATTCGTCCACCAACATAATGCTCTAATCCCTGAACAGCAAAATGTTTTTAATAACTTGATACATTAGTACAGAATTCAATGTATGTGTGTGGTCACGTGTGTATATCAATATTTAACAGCAGTCAGCCAATCAGATTTCAGGACCAGAACTCTCTGTTTTATAAAAACTTAAGATGGTCTGGTTTAATTGGATGTTACTGTCATCATAATATTACAGGGTGGTTTAAACACTCTTTGCAACATAATCATACTCTCTACCTTACAAACCTTCTGGTAAACGCTTCTGGTTATTTAATAAAAATAATGAACATTTGATGCATGTAAAAATATGAAAAATTCAGAGGAATTATCTGAAGTGTGTGTTTCTATTGTAACTACATGTCAGCTGTAGTTGTTAGAGCAATCCACAAAAAGAAGTTGTGGTAAGAAGCCAAACTGTACAGTCTTATGTTGCAGGCTTACATCTTATCATTAAGACTGAGAAACTAGAGAATGTGTTCCTGTTGAGCTGACCTGCTGGATGATGTCCTGAGCAGTGCTGTAGCGTGGGGCTTTAATGACTGTGTGAGGCTGTTCTGGTGAAACATCGTGCACCTGCACAAAAAACATGTCCTCCTCTCCTCCACTGTTCACCTCCTCTGCTCCCTCCAGCACAGTGTTCCTCTCGTTAGGATTCTGTCAATAAAGCAGCTGGTTTAGTTCCATTGCTTCAGTACACATTTCTGAAAGTCACAAAACGTGAAGCCTGGTGGTTACAAATGAAGGGTCAGATGGAAAACAAATTCAGTTGATGTCTAAAATATTAGTATTAATTCAAAATTCAAAGTTCCTGGTGGGACACGTGTGGAAAAATGCAAATTGGCTACAAGAGAATGTAAATGATTTTGTCATGAGACTTTGTTGAATGGGACATTTCAGTAGTGGGTGCCCACAAAGACTTGGACAAAAAGTCATTAAGTATTATTTTGTTGTATAGGTATTTATCTCCTTTAAATAATTTTACCCCTCTGAAATCTTATTTTATATTTTCTGAGTAAGGCCAAGCGCTTAAACAACAAAGATATTTCTTCATAAGTTTTTTGCTCATCTTCACCAAATCTACCAATAATTCTGGTAGGTACCGAATCAGTGTGTCCCATTTCAGGGGCTGCACCCTTCAGGGGCTGCATTTGAAGGCCGATTGTGTCATAGTGGCGCGACTAGGCTGTCCCATGTCCCAGGCTCCTTCATATGTAGCCGAGAAATGTGTCCGTCTTTTCCATGGCAACAAAGGATCCATCGGGTGCATCCTTCGCCAGCCAACATATCCCGAGGTTCATCGCGTGCTGGCAAGGATTTGAGAACATGGCGGCATCAACAGAGAAGCGAAAGGCGGCTGAAGAGTACACTTTAAAATATACTGGGTTGGGTATTGGGTTTAAACTCTGGCGAATGGCTAACAATACAAATGAAAAAAATAAATCTCATCAGTAACCGGCGGAAAAGCATCTCCAGCTCTAATAAATGAAAAGATAAACAATTAAAATCAAAGTTTCTGGCTCCGTCTTTAAAGAACTTTAAAATAACTTGACAGGAGCGGTGTTTCGTGACACACCGGTAAGGGCGGGAACATCGGTGCTGTGACACAAACAGAAAATCCACCGTAGAGCAGACTGACTCATTTCAGTTCAGCCTTCGCGGGTCTAAGCAGCCTTCGAAGGACACACCTTCGTAGACCGCGTCCTTCCAGCCCCTGAATTGGGACACACTGAATGTCTGTAATCAAGCAGTATGTATTTCATCTCAACTGCACATTTGAGATGTAACACTGGACATTTCACTAGATGAACATGTTCATGGCTCGTACACAAGTGCCCTGAAATACTGGAGAAAGGTTATTGTTAAATGGTCTTTAATACAATCACTGCTTGGCTTTCTTATTTTGTGTAATAAAAGCACTGTAAAGTCTGAAATCGTGGTGAAAAGTCATGGCACCAACTGGTAATATGACAAACAGTGGACTCTGGGAGGTTAAACTGTAGCACTGCTTCAGAAATCTGTAGATTCATATATGCCGATAAATCATTGTCATTCTCAAACAACACCTGGTTATTTATTTATAAACTATTTATAAACAACTACACACTAAAACTTGCATTAATATGTATTGGTTATGGAAAAAAGCATCATCAGAGGAGCCCTAAACAAATCAGACAGCTGTTTACCTCCTCCCTAATTTTAAGGTATATTCTTCCCACGTAGCCCTCCTCTGGCTGCCAGCTGTGCAGCGTTTTAAGAACCCTCTCATCGGGTGGTAGGGAGCGCTGCTGAGGTATTTTCTTCAGGTCACTTTTCTCCTTCGACAGAGACATCTTCTCCTCCATTAGGAAGTAGTCTGCAGAGGTATCTGGAACCAACTGGTGAGGACAACAAAATGGACTGTGTTTACAGGTTGAGGAATTGTGGATATGTGAATGTTAGCAGACAAGTATCTGGCTAGCATCTGTGTGCTAAAGTAAGACTCATTCATTATAAAGAGCACAGTGTCTCTAACTGGAGTGCTACCTCCAAGCTGACCTGAAGCAGATCCTCACATCCACACAGCTGTAGAAATGTTCACAGCTACATACAGGCACCACAGACATGACAAACACTCACAGCTGAACACTCACAGTTTAGACGTGAGCTTTTTAAGTGCGCTGAGACTCACCATGTCCAGGAGCTGCTTGGCCGTGGTGTGTTCACTGACATTGACTACAGTAAACGGCTCTGGGCCTGGTGCTCCGTGCACCGTTATTTTGTGTGGTATCGCCGCTCGCCTCTCCTCTGAGCTAAACAACTGAAGGAACACAGAAACAACTCGCTTATAAAGTCCTCAGCCACAAATTACATAACTTCTTATATATCAGTCGGTTATAACAGGTAGGAAAACTGATGTATATTTATAAAAAAGGTTCCGCAAAACACTGGTTGATTTGAATGAAAGCATAGTGTAGTAAAGAAGGCTGTACAGTTCTTTGTGATTTCCTGTTTACGTTAAGATGCTGAGCTGGAATGGTGGGGATTTTGGGATGCGTTGCATTCTTAAGCTGTAAAAACATCAAAAATATTCCCAGCATGTTCTGCTAAGTATGCTGCCTGTTTCCTGGACGTGTTCCACAGCAGCGCTTACTTAATCTAAACTGGACTTTACTCACGCAGAACATCTCTATTTAAACAGCTGAACACAATTTCAGGAATTATGCTTGTAATACAGCATGAAGCAACCAATCTATTACCGAAAAATCAAATGTAGTCAATCACTCACTAATCAAGACACGTTTGGCATCCAAAGTTTAGTCCTGGAGCTGGTGTAGCTAATAATTAATGGACGTTTAGTAATCAGCACCGTGCAAACTGCATGCTTAAATCATTACACACTTGAGTTTATCAAATCTCAGATATGTTGTTGGGAGAGTTTGCTAATGTGGTCTGACACTGTACAACTGACACAATGTTAGCTACAAAAATGGATAAAGGATCTTACAAAGCAAAAAACAAAAAAAAGGCATCTTAAATCATGAATTTTGTCTGTATTTTGAGTTTTTTTTTATTTTTTATAGATCATTTTTATAGATAAAATTCTCATACAGTATCTTGATGTGGTTTGAGGTAAGCGTGGGATGATTGGCCATGCTAATGGGTGTGTGAGGGCTACGTGATTTAACTGTGAGGGGTCTCTTGAGGGTCTCACCACAGCCGCAGGCCGGGGTCCTCCAATTGGACTCTCCTCTGTCCTGCGGCTAAACAGGAACAGGCTGGACACCTCCAGTGGTTCATTGTGCTGGTTCCTCAGCTGTAGGTGTCTGTAGCCTAAGCAAACATGTAACAGAGATATAAAATGCCAGCCATCATAGTCATCATCATGGAGCTTCCAGAAACTAACTGAAAATATATAAAAAATAAAAACATTATACAGAGACAACAACTAATATTTATCAGAGGTCTCCACAAGGACACCCCCACAAGGCCGGATTCCTCGATGAGCCAGGTCATTTAAGCCAAAAGTGAAGAATGTAGAATAGGAACTTCCCTTACCTCTTTGATTATTGAACAAACTTGTCTTAGGCTTTAAGTTAACTGAGAAACCCTGCTATAACGGATTATAATAATATTAGGTAGAGTACGCTCTCGTTTTGGGCCAAAATGTTATTCTAAAGCTTTTTTTTTAAATAAAAAAAATATAGGAGCACTGTTTTTATCTCTTGTGTTGCACTGCTATGGAAATAGTTCCTCCAATCGTATTAATGGATTAATGCATTCAGTCATTCATCTCCTTAAACCGCCTGATCCAGCTAGGGTCACAGTAGTGATAGGGAAAGCAGGGAATCCCGAATGACCCTGTCCTCCGCAACTTCCTCAGCTCATTCTGGGGTATCTCGAGCCGCTCCCAGGCCAACATATATATAAATATAATCCCTCCAGTGGGCTATAGGACGACCTCGGGGTCTCGTCCCAGTCGACTGTGCCTGGTAAACTTCCAACGGAAGGGGGCCAGGCAGCATCCTAACCAGATGCCTGAAACACCTTAATTGGCTCCTCTCAATGTGGAGAAACAGCAGCTCTATACTGAGCTCCTCCCAGATGACTGAGCTCCCCACCCTATCAAGTAGAGTGCAGCTCACCACCTTGCGAAGAAAACCCATTTCCGCCACTTGTATTCGCAATCCCATTCTTTCGGCCATTACCCAATGCTCATGACCACAGGTAAGGGGGGATGTAGACCAACCGATAAACAGAGAGCTCTGCCTTATGGCTCAGCTCCCTCTTTACCACTACAGTCCGGTATAGTGACTGCATTACTGCTACCGCCTGTCCCAGCCTGCGGCCGATCTCACAATCCCTCTTCCCATCTCTTGTGAACAAAACCCTAAGATACTTAAACTCCTCCACCTGGGGCAGGTCCTCTCCTATTACCTGCACGGGGCATGCCATCCTTTTCCGGGCAGGGACTAAAATACAATATATTGTGTACCCTGCCCAGGAGAGGGTTACCAGGACCTACTCCTGGAGCCAGGCCCAGGGGTGGTTTTCCTCGGGGAGCGCCTGGTGGCCAACAGCCCTCATAACCTGACCAGGCTCAGCCCAAAAAGGCGACATGGGGGGGACCATATGGGCCCACCACCTGCAAGGTTTAGCATGAGGGACCCATGCGGTACCTTACAGGCAGTGGGAGATGCCAGGGACGTCCTTGGCGGCATCGACCCCTGTAGCGGAAACTTTATGGATTCAGTGTAATTAAAAAAATTATTCTGAATTGAACAAAAATAATTTAATCGTGGTGAAATCTGGGATTATGGATTATGCAATTAACTGTCATCTAAAGAATAAAGCAATAAGCCATGAGAGGCTGTGAGTTACTGTGATGCATGATGCAAAGCCATAAATTAACATGAACTAATGTGAATGGAATTGTGCTCTGACCAGGTTTGAGGGCTTTGAGGGGCAGGATCCTCTGTGCTGTGATCTGTGAGCTGTTGTTCTCCACCACAGCCAACCGCAGGAAGGCCATGTCCTCGAAGTGCACGTGAAAGGAGAAGTGCTCATTCCACATGGGGTTGAGTGTGTTGCGGTGGATGGGTTTGGTGCGAAAGTGGCAGGTGTCAACTGGCAGGCCTAAAACGTCCACCTCCACACATGTGCTCCCAATGCTGTTCCCCGGACATACGTTCTGACCTGACACCACCTGGAAAAGAGGGATACAGGAGGTGTTTGTGTGTTTGACAAAACAGGAGCAATACTACTATACGTACTTAGCACAGTGAATAAAAGCAGCAATCAATGAAATAAAGGCATGTCACTGTTATCTGGTTTGAGAATCCTCTTCAGGCGGGTGAAATGGCAAAGAAAATCGTAGTACTTATTTTGACAACAGATGATATGTATCATTATATGTACAATTATGAGTACAATGTTTTTTTTTGTTTCAGATACTGTGCTACAGTAAATCCAATTAAACAGTAATGATTCCGCTCTCTTTTTAACAAAACATGAAGTTGGTCAGTGTTCTTTAAAGGCCCAGCACAGAATTTTCCTCCTTACTCAAAATGTTAAATTAGCCGAAAGTATGTGATTATGTTTATTATTCTTCTGCCTCAGTCCAACATTTATTGGGCACTGCAGCAGAGTCCATTAAAATGACCTCTAAATGAGTAAGTTTTTGTGTACTGCCCCCAAACCACCATTTAGAAACTACACTTTATTTGGCGTGATTCCGCCCAATGACTGCTGGGATAGGCTCCAGCACCCTCTGTGACCCAGAAGGATAAGCAGCTTATGAATAATGTGTGTGTGTGTGTGAATCATACGTTACCTTATATTACATATTTATAAACTGTGAAATCAACTGATCCTCCGACACTTCACACTCATCGCTCTACTTGTGTAACGTTATAGCTGCTAGGAGACAGCACTCATTTACAAACGCTCAGTTTTTGGATGAAAGAGGTCGAAGGTCACTGTCTACATTCTGTTCCAAACAAGACCAAATCAAAATGGCTCAGATTTATTTATGGGGGTGAAGTTACAGAGTTTGTATGAGTTTGTAATAAGCATTTATTTGCCAACTCATTTTAAAACTGGGCTCAATATAGCCCCAGATTTGCCAGCTGACTCAAGCTGAAAGGAACAGCCTTACTGACACTTACGGGAGGCGATGTGGATAAGACGGTAAATCTTTATGTTTAAATAACTCATTGTTTTCATTTGACAGTTTATTCAATAATGTTGCTAACCATGAGAATGTAGCAAAATGTGAAGCCTGTTTTATCTAATTTGGCTCACTAACCTTACATTAACGTCCCACATTTAGTTCCCGGCGTGTACAGCTAAAGCCTGGTAGCTGGACCTGGTTAACCAGCTGGATGAAAGCTAGTTAGCTAGCTAACATTAGCTAACAGCCGACACGGTCAACGGCGGAACTGACACCGTGATTAAAAAGTGGCTAATCTAGCTAATTCTCTGTGTATTAACGTAAAAGCCATCAGTATATAAGTAATGATACCGATCTAAATACGTTCTTAAAATATGAACTGGGGCCCACACAGCAGTACGGCAGAAGGCGACAGAGAATAAAGAAAACACAAATCAATTGTGTAAATGTCGTTTTTGAGGAAAAAGATTAGAAGGTAATAGAAAAATATAACACTATTTTTTTATAGATTAAAAACATATCTGCAGGGCCTTTAAGCCTTAACTATACCCATGATATGTCCAGAAAACTATACTGTTATGTAATTTATTACAAGTATAGTCACAATGCCCCTCCTTACTGGGTAGTTATTTTGTATCTCTTCTCTCTTTCTTCTCTATTCAGCTATCTATTTTTTTTTCATCACAGACCTGTGATGTTTTCTGCCACCAGTACCAAATAAGGCTGATTAAAAAACAAACAAACAAACAAACTCAAGCAGCAAATGCCTAAGGCTGGTGCCATTATGGCTTGGTAAAAACCTCAAAGCATGGAAACTTCTGAAGACATGCAATGAAACCACGGCTATGACCAACAGTCATCTTCTGTCTACATAATATTAAGCATAATATTATTGTTGTAATGTTTAAATATTACTGTCTGTGCAGATTATGGCCATTAGTTATGTTTTTTTTCCTCAGTGTGCACATTAAACACGCGACCATCTGAACCACGAATCTTGTGTATAATTTATACTGTGTATTCAGGGTTTTTGGACACACATACTGGCCCTTTGGGTTTAAGGGGTTAATCAATATTTATTTTATAAGCCTATGAATAATAATAATGGCAAGTCTTGCTGTGGCACATAAACGAAGTCTCCATTGTGACTGACCTATATTGCCGCCCTTGAAGTGTGTCTGTGGTGTGTTCTTACAGTGAGGGTGTATTGAGTGGGGGTCATGTGCTCCAGCTCTCGGTCCAGTGGGCTGAACTGCTGATAGAGCGGACAAGAGCGGTCCCACAACACAGGAGGCTTCAAGACAAAGCCACAGTGACCGTTTGCCTCGAACAGAGCAGAGTTCAGCTGCATGGGCAGGTCTGCACCACAAAACACAAAACACACACTTAAAGACCCCCAATTTACAAATCACCAGCATGGGAAATGCAATTTTGCCAATCTGACAATCTCATACCTTTAAACATGTGACCACAAGGATCTCAGATATTATTTTTTTAATACAACATTGGGCCTCATTCAGCAAAATCTTCCTAAATTTTTTTCTTAAGTTTGTTCTTGAGAAAGGTCTGAAGAGAAAGTCTACGTTAGATTCATGACGTTTTCTTAAACTGCAGAATTGTTTGTGCTTGAGTGAGCGTAGATTCGGTTCTTACCTAAGAACAAATCCCAAATAATAAAATATTGGCGAATGTCAAAATCTTCGTAAAAACTGTCTAAATGGGTTTTAAAAAGAAATTTCTTCTTAAGAACGGTTGGTGAATGAGGCCCATTGGTTCCATCTGTGAATACTAATTCTTGGGTATCTTTAAAAGAATAAAAAAAAATCAACTGTACACATTTTCCCCCTCTCCCAACAATGTAGGGGACTGACCAAACCATGCTTGAAACCCAAATTGTGTCTTTACCTTTGTCTATTTTTATTGGTATCACTATTTCATATAGTGTCAGAAACCACAAAAGCAAGTGAGTTTGAGATTACTTAACAACTCAGTACAGCCTGAGGCAAGCCTGCTAACTACTTGATTGCTAGATTAGTCTTGTATCTGCTGTGCAAAACTAAAGAAGTTCAGATATCAAACATTTCTGGATGACTGTCTGAATGTGTGTTAAGCAAAAAATTGTAACCAATCACTTTAAAAGATTCTTCACTGACAATAATCTCTGTCTCTGTTATTCGTATGTTAACACATCACATTGTTTCCAGCTGTGAACTCTGCAGAAGTCTGTTTACATTCATCCCAGTTACACCTGGTCTCTGCCATTCAATCATGTGCAATATCAAATTACCAAGCAGAAAGCCTGATTTTGTCATGTAGAGGGTCTGTGTACCTTTGGCCGTTTGATGTCCATTTCAAAAACCAATACTGAAAAACTAGAAAATGGCTCGATTATTGTTTATGGTTCTGTTACTGTCAGTGGAAAAATCAAGATTTTATACTTTCACAAAACATACATGGAACAAGAGGGTCATAGATACTTAATCATATAAATAAATTTTAAATTTGGATAAATAAACTACGACTCCCTTTTTTATAACTCCATTTTTGTTTGTGAAACTATAAAATGAAGCTGTTTCTTGATTTTTCCACTGACAATAACAGAACCAAAAACAAGAATCGAGGCATTTTCCTGTTTTGCAACACTGGTTTTTGAAATAAAAATCGAATGACCAAAGGTACACAGACTGTGGAAGCTGCTCACCATCGGTCTGGTAGTTAAGGGCAACAAGCTGGATGCCATGCAGCCAGAACGAAAGGGGGTTGGGGTTGGATGAGTCGATGCGGGTGGCGGCCGGGTAGGTGCGCAGCAGCTGGCCTGCTGTGTGCTGGATCAGCTTGGATGAGTAGCGCCGGCACAGGCGCTTGGCAGCATTCTCGTTCACTGAGGAGATGTGGTAGCACTTGGGTGTGCGGATGATGGCACTGAGCGAGGGTGCCGGGGTAGAGGAAGACAAGACCTGCTCCTCCAAATTCACCCTCACACCCTCCACACCAGCTGCAGGGAAACAGAACAAATACAGCGCTGTGAGGAAGGCAGCTCAAACTGTGATTAGCGGCGGACGTACAGTATCAGTCAAAAGTTTGACTGTATGTATGCTCTTCGATAATCCTTAGGACATTCAATGACCATAGGTGTTATTTAACAGCTCTGATATGTTCAATATTATTCTATAATAATAAACCTTCTATAAGTATGCCTGTCCTGACGTTTGACTGGTGATATTAGTTCTGCTTGAGATCAGTTACAGAAGACGGTGAGGCTACAATTTCAGAAAAGCTCTTGAAAATGAAAGGAAACGTACTTTAAAACTACAAATAAACACATAAAACTCAAAATTTGGCAAACGAATATAAACAGGATTAAAACTAGGCTTGTGGCCAGTGACTGGGCATATAACAAACACAAATATCCCAGTAAATATCCCAGTAAATTGTAGGTAATTTGGTGATGGAGAGGTTCAAAGAATATTCCAGATATTTTCTTTATATCTCTACCTGCCAAGTCTGTAGCATACAGTCGAAGGACAATAACGTTGATGTCTTCGCTAAAAAAGGTTTACTAAAACCCTTTGGTTTGTGTTTTGAGTCAACAGGTTTACTGTCCTTTTCTAAGTACAAAGATGTAATCAATTGCTGTAACTGATCATATGATGCAGGCGATAGAGATGAGGTTGAGGAATGCTGGAGTACTCCTTTAAAATCATTAATCATAACACAACAGAGAGAAAGTCTGCCCATTGGCAGGGGGATGTGCTAGCACTAAATGGATCAAGAGATCAGCTCCCCTAATGTCTTCCTACTGTAGTCTCTCAAGCGTAAACACATGGAGTTAGAATGTTAAAATTCCTGCATGTGGTTTTGCTTATGCCTAGAGGCAAAGACTGGAAACACGCAGCGCAGAGAAGGTATTTTTATGTGCTTTCGAGGGACTGTTTTAAAAAGAGTGGAAAAGTTAAACAGGCTTTTCCCATGGGTGCTCTAAGTGGGTGTTCTGTTTCCTGTGTGATCCAGGGCGGCCGTACCTTTCCCTGGGCCACGGACCAACGTCACTGGCTCCCCGGGGTTTCCACGCACAGGAGCAGCGCCAAAGATGGACTTCCGACTCTTTCGGTCCTTTCCCCTTCCAGAGCCCGGCAGTGAGAGGGTGGAGAGGCCTGGTTTCCACATCCCAAACATATACACTAGTTTTTACATAATGTTAGGACATGGGGTCATGACATTACATAACACTGCTAAAGGAACAAAACCTCGTATCTCCAAAATGATAACTTCTCAGGAGAAGGAAAAAAACCTACTTTACTATTAATGTAGGTCACTGGAACCAGACTTTTTTCCAAGTCACTTTGGGCCGTTTGTTCTGGTCCATTGACCATGAAATTACACACGGCAACAGGCGTTTTCAAATTTTGTCAAAAACTGAAAACTGACTACAATATCTATCTAATAAGCCCTCCTGAATTTACAAAAAGATACTGGTTTTATGGTATTTCATCAGATATCTTACGATTGAATTAATCTCCCTCAAGTTTTATTTGATTTAGTCATTTAAAAAAATAAAGAACTCATTTTATTTTAGAAAAATGATTCATTTTAATAACTGACAAGCTTATGAACAATGCAAACATGCTTTGAAAAATTACTAATAATAAACACGTAAACTGTGAACCACTGTATTTAAAACACTGAAAATATTTTATGCAATCAAATTAGAGATGTTCCTTCTAAGTCTACCAGCTGACTAATCACAGCATTGGACTAAGTCAATCTACACATAAACACATTTATGTATTCACTTATTTAATTTTATAAAGCTGAAGGTATTTTTCTCTCAGTGGTTTGTTGACCATTTGAATCACGTAGCTACTTTACTGAATATGTTTTTCATGTGTATCAATTGTGCACTAGATACGAAGTAAAGCAAACAAGATACAACAACAAGAAAAAGAAGTCATAGAAATGACAAAAAAAGCTATTCTAAGAAAGACCTATGATAAAAACGAAACATATATCTTCTCTGTCTTTTACATCGTGTTTAACCAATAAAATTATTTTATCTTCAGACATATGTGCTCATGTGGAGAGACTGTCCTGAACATATTAAACTTTAAAAGGTGGTCTTAAGGTTAATGTGGTCTAATAATTCTGCTCAAGATTTAGGTGTTACTTTCCATTTTAAAACCTTCTTTAAAAGACTGCCAAGTTGGGTCACTTCAACTCAGAAGTCTTATCATCAAGTCGGACAGTTTGGGCTCCCACTTAAACAGAAATATTCAAAAACTTATTGCGGTTTAAACACAGCACTGCAGCTCCATATACTATCATTATATAAAAAAAAACAAACAAAAAAAAAACAACAAAAAAACATTTTTCTGTTTCTTGAAATATTAGCAGTAATTTACGCAGTGTGCTTAAAGGGTACGCTGTCATGGCCGATCTTTACAGACATGCTTATTCTACTTCTGAGAGAAAAGGTTTATTATTACAAATATCTATACAAATATCAAAAGATTTTGAATGCAAGCCTAATGTCTAAAAAAACCACTAGGCTTTTTCACTGCTTTTTATGTACAAGGGCACAGCATGGCGAATTTACATTGTGAAGAGCAGACCTGAGCATAGATAGTCTCTGGAATTCATTTTGATGCAACCCCTCAACATCACTGTGCATACATTGCCTTACCTGTCTCACAAAATTCAGACAAAAAGAATTATATTTGCCCAAAAGTCAAAGCAGAAAAAGACGATTGTTAAGACGGCAAGTTTTAACTACTCCGATTTTTAAAATATTTTACAGTAAAAGTGCAAGTAGGCTTATAAGGTATGTCGGCTTATTGGTCACTCCCCTATAGTTAAATGAAAGCTTACATTTTAGTTGAAAACTAGATTTAAGTTCTACATTGCGATTCTTAGCTGGGGCCGCCCCAATTCATGTACCATTAGAACAGAGAAGAACATGGCTTTTTCATATTTCACCCCAGACATCAAATTCAACTTAGATATCATATTCTGTCATTATTTAAATTTACACTGTGAACAGCAAATCCAAGAAGCGATAGTCTATAATTCCCTTTCATCTGACTCATGCTGTGTCCCTGTATTTCTTAAAGAAATTAGGCTTCCATTGAAAATCTATTGACAAATGCCATACAAATGAGTAGTGGGCTTACTGGTCAAAAGTGTAAAGTAATTAGTTAAAGCATCTTCTATAATTCTACAGAAACAAGCAAACAAATAAACAAACAAATGAAATCAGAAAAAAACATTTTCTATGTTGGAAATGCAACAACACAAAATGGGATAGATAATCTGAATAATGAATCCTTCTTTAAGCATGTCTAAGGTTTCACCATGACAGCGTACCCTTTAAGCCATGGTAGAATTAGAAAGTACGCTGTCAAGGCTAAACTAAATAATTAATTAAAATAAACAAACAAACAAAAACAACAGACCAACAACAACAACAAAAACCCAGAAAATATTAGTTTGTATATAATAATTTAATGGAACTAAATTGCTAGGTTTTTATATTATGACAATGTCTTTTTAAGTAGTAGCCCAAACTATCAGACTGCTATATGACTTTTGAAACGTAACATATTTAACTCGTAAACAACACTGTCAAAGAGGTAAGTACTTTATTCTTACTTATTAATTATATATTATGCAAAAAATAAAATTTAAAATGAATTAATTTAATTTTACCTGGTCGTCTGAAATTCTGAAAAAAATCTTCTGTTCAGGACAGTTGCTTCAAGCTGACATGGATATCTCAAGATAAAAAAATATTATTTCTTAACTCACAGCGACAGACAGGTTTGTCTAATGGATAAGACTGCAAGTGTTTTTTATACTCTGTTCAATTTTATTCTAATCTATTTATAATCTATTTCACATTAAAAGTACATGCGGGCTTATGAGGGGCTTTTCCTATGTACTTTTTACTTTCACTTATTAAAAATAATAATATTAATAATATCTCACATGTATTATATATCGTTGCTGTCTGGACAAAACCTGTAGTTGTTATTATTATTATTATTTATTGATTTATTTATTTTACATAATTTGGAAACACCAGTTGGACTTCACATTGTGTGACGATTTCATGATAAATTAACCAACAGAAATGGTCCAAAATTACTTAAGTTAAGAAGGTATTTTCCTTCTCCTTAGAAATACAAGGTTTTGTTCCAATAATATGCACAAGTACATATATGCAAGTATCTATATGTAATTAGAATTTGCCTAAACCTAAATCTAACTTTAACCTCCAAATTCCCCAAAGGTAATAGTTTTGCCATTTCAGTGTAAAAAAAAGAAACATATAAGTTACATTTGTTGGTCCTGACATTGTAGGTTATCTCTTGTCTCTGGTTTTCCCACAAAGTAAGACATTTTTGTCCTGAACATGTACAAAAACACACACACAAGCATGTAAGGGTCTGGGCTGCAGGGCATGGTCTCCTCCTGCACTCGCTTCATGTTGCTTGTTTGTTCAGCCTGTGCTCGGGGGACTGCTAGTATTTTTCTTTGAAATCAGAATCTGATTCTAATTTACCACCATGCTAGTCCCTCCTGTTTCATTTGTTAATCCTTACTGTTATATTGTTATAACAGGAAACTACAATATGTAAATCAGCACTGTATCATTTTACATTTGATTATTACTGTGTAATGGCAGCATTCTAACAAATAAGGTAAGGGCTCTGAGGGTACTGTGATATCAGAAATACAAACCCCATTTCCGGAAAGATGTGACTTTTTGTAAAATGCGTTAAAAACAAGAATCTGTCATTTGTTAATTCTCTTGAACTTTTATTTAACTGACAAAAGTACAAAGAAAAGACTTCTAACATTCCACTAACAAACTTAACTGCATTTGGCAAATATAAACAAATTTATATTCAATGTCGGCAACACACTCAAAAAAAGTTGGGAGAGAGGCATGTTTACCACTGTGTTACATCGCCTTTCCTTCTATTTACACTTTTTATCATTTGGAAACTGAGGATACTAATTGTTGCAGTTTTGCAAGTGGAATGTTTGCCCATTTCTGCTTGATACAAGGCTTCATCTGCTCAATAGTCGGTGGTCGTCATCTGATTCTCCTCTTGATGATGCACCATATATTTTCAAGACAGATCCAGACTGTACGCAGGCCAGTCAAGCACACACTATGGCCATGAAGCCATGATCTTGTAGCACATGCTGAATGAACCCTGGCATTGTCTTGCTCAAACAACCAGGACTTCTCTGGAAAAGATGTCGTCTTGATGGCAGCATAAGTCACCCACGCCGTGGGCACTGATGCACCCCATACCATGACAGATGTTGGCTTCTGCACCTTTTGCTTATAAAAGCCTGGATGCTCCCTTTCGTCTTAGGCATGAAGAACCTGATGCCCATTTTGCCCCAAAACAAGCTGAAACATGGACTGCACAGATTTCAATTTAGTTTCAGACCATTTGAGATGAGCTCAGGCCCAGAGAACTCGGCGGCATTTCTGCATAGAATTGATATATGGTTTTCTCCTTGCATAATAGTGGTTTAAGTTGCATTTCTTGATGCAGCAGCAGTGTTAAGTGACCACGGTTTTCCAAAGTACTCCAAAGCCCATGTGGCTATATTTAACACAGTAGCATGACAGTTTCTCATACAACAGTGATTTCCAACCTTGCCCTATACAGACTCAGATTTCTCTGGATTCCCTGAATCTTTTCACGATATTATGTACAGCAGAGGGTGAAAGGCCTACATTCTTTACAATCTTGCACCTTTGCTTGCAAAGACTGAGCCTTAAGTGGATGCTCTTTTATCATGATACCTTCATCCGTTACCAACTCACTTGCTTATTGTGGAATGTTTCAAAATGGTGTAATTCAAATATTCTATAAACTTTCTCTTATTCTGCCACGTCCCTAATTTTTTTTTTGAGTGTGTTGATGGCATTAAAGTCAAATTTTTTATCTTTACAAAATATAATTAGCCAAAGCACTAAAAGTCATTTCTTTGTAGTTTATTCAGTTAAATAAAGGTTTAAGAGAATTAACAAATAACAGATTCTTATTTTATTGCATTTTACAACAATTTTCCAGAAATTGGATTTCTACTTCTGGCCAAGATAATGCAAGCTGCTTTTTAAAGGGCCCACATAACAAGGCTGTTTAATTCTAAGAGACAAAGACAGGTTGGAAAACGGTCATGTAAAAATGAATTATGACTGTTTTTGCTACATAAAACCACACTACTGTCATAAGAATACTTTTCTTCATTAGAAGGCAGAGGCAAAGGTCACGCATAACTCAAAAACAGGACACTCAAATGGCTCCAAATGAAAAGTATTATGGGACTAAGAACTTCCTGCATTTTTTAATACCTCCTTGTCTTTGTTTGTTTGTCTAAATAAATAACCAAGCAGGCTTATATGGTATACGGGCAACTACATCCAAGTTGTTTATCAAACAGCTTTGCTTATGTTTTTTCTGACACTAAATAACATGCAGTTGTTTATTATAAAGGTCAAAAGTTTCCATTAGGATGGGGTATTAGCTACATTAGCATTAACGTCAGAAACTAAATAAGTCTTGGCAGACTACATTTGAGGTAAGGAGAACACTGTTGTGTAAATATCACTTTAAGCATGTTACATTGTGTGCTCATCAAAGTGCTTTTAACTGGAAGGCACACTGCAGTCCCTTTACACTGCAGTGTAGTTACAGTATCTCTAGTGAAATGCACGGTCTGAGGAGGCCGGGCCCCACCTGGGAATTTGACGGCCTGGCAGTAGATGATGAGGTCGGAGAGTTCCTGAGCGATCTGCCTGCTCTCCTTCTCGTTCTGCGGCAGGTAGAACTCCTCCCCAAGCTCCATGTCGAACATCTGCACAAGCACAGGCAAAGCAGCACTCTGTACATCACTTTGCACTGCAAACAGTCATGCTGTGGTTGAGTGTGCAGGGTTTTAGTGTAAGTGAGTCTTACGTCTACCTTTCCTTTACTCCCTGCTTTCTTAAACCTCTTCGGCATCTCGTCGTTGGACTCGTACTGCAGTTTCTCACTCGATGCCTTCCCCTCAGGCTTGTCATCCAGAATGTTATCTGTGGATTAAGGAAGAAAACGAGCTGTTAGTTCAGTTAACGTTACACTCTACGCTGCCAGTCAAAAGTTTGGGGACACTCAGCATAATTTTTTAATACAAATGGACTTTTTTTTTGGTGGTTTGCAAGAAGGTAAGATATAAAACAAAAATTGGTCATAACTTAATAATTTTATTTGTAAAAACTGCCAAACAGAATTAAAACCTTGGAAAATCCTTTGGAAATAATACCAAACATCATGCATTTTAACCCCTTGTTGCCTGTACTCCTCAGCACCTAAATCCTCCAGGTGTTTAAACCTTCTGGCCAAAGGTTTTTAGGTGCGTTCTCACTTAATTGCAAAGTGAGTAGGAAAAATCAAACATTTCAAAAGAAGGCATAGTGTCCCCATACTTGTAACGGGTGCTGTATGTACGGTGATGCAGACAGGAAGCACAAGCAGTGACTGCTTTAAAGCGGAATTTTGAAGAAAAAAGAAAGTAAACATGGCATCAGCAAAACAAACCAGAAAACAACAGTTTCATCCCTCAAGTGCAATAAGAACTTGAATTTTAATAACTTGAATTTTCACCACTGCAAGAGGCAATCACACTCATTACAACCACTTATTAGGCTACGCAGACTCACTATCTCATCCTGATCTGATTGCTGGATTCCCTGGGGTGTGCAAGATGGGAATGGGCAAAAAGTGAAGGGGAAAAAAAAAATCCCACTTCTCTTTTTCAGCAAAAGAGCACCCAGGGCCTGAGAAACCAGATGGCTTTGTTTTTTTTCTCTGATGAGCCAGTGCTGCTAGCAAGGTCACATCATTTTCAAAACACTGTAGACAGAGTTAGGGGGGAGGGGAGGGGGGCAGCTTGATGTTTAAACACCACACAGCTCGTTTTTGTTTACTCATAACACTGCTTATTAATAAAAAAAAATGGTCCAGACCAATTTTTTTAACTAGGCGTAGACTTCCACAAACACTGCTATTTTGGCTTTAGCCAAATGCATATTTGCTGTCCAGCAGCAGGCAATCCGCACAAGCTCCCAGCACCCCAAATACACTGCAAGACTGCGCTGCATATACATATGCACAAACATACACAAACACTGAGGTTACCTTCCTGGCAAAAAGATGCGGTGGAAGCATTGAGGACATCAGCTATGAGAGATGAAAAGAAAGGAAAAACAACGGAGGTAGGAAAGAAAAAAGTTAAGTCGAACACAAGCCTGCATGCTCCAGAGTAAAGAGTAAAGAGTAAAGAGTAAAGATGTCTATAAAGTGTCTTCACTTAATACAGGAAAAGCTGGAGGAAAAACCAGAGAAGGTCAGTGAATTCGA
Organism: Colossoma macropomum; assembly: GCF_904425465.1. Lineage (NCBI taxonomy): Eukaryota > Metazoa > Chordata > Actinopteri > Characiformes > Serrasalmidae > Colossoma > Colossoma macropomum. Next base: position 12,562,857 of record NW_023494790.1, read on the forward strand.
AACAAGCGTGGGGTTCTATCAAAAACGCTGTGTTCCAATGCTGCTCTGTTTCAGGACTGCAACGATCAGTGAGGTCAATTAATCGTAAACAAAATAACATCAACACATCATTTACTTTACAAATATCACTCTAAAATATTCATATAATCCATACAATACTCACATAATCCATGTGGTCATTACAACAGACTGCAGTTCACTACAGGAAGTGTAGGGGGTGATGTGGTTTGTATTGTAAAGTTTCAGCTAGTTTACTGAATTGACAGATTAAGTGATCATATGAATAATCATTGCAGCTACAAACATCCTTTTAGGTGTAAATCACAAATACCATCAGAAAGTGACTCGTAGTCATAGTCATACTCGTCTTCTTCCTCCTCTTCTTCCTCATGGCTGCCAAGACAACTTCCAGCAGGTGCCCCACTGTTGGCCTGTGCTTGCATATGTGCCAGCTGAAGTGCCTACAAATATAAATTAGGAGGAAATAAGAGAGAATAGCTCCTACTGCCCTAGACCGTTCATGCTTAGTGTTGTTAATGTATCATCTTCTTAATGTTTGGCCAAGCGCAGTATCCACTTCCATATCCCAACATCAAATCACGTGAGATGCCATTAAACAAATCAAGTTGTGTGAGCCCTCCTTTTCCCACCTACTTTCAGCCTCAGAGGGTAAGGGGTGAGGGGTGAATTTTAACTACACGTCACTCTCTTAAGTGCATCTTAGTCAATGTTTTGACTGACAAAACATTGCATCACCACAAAACATTTTAAATATTATTATTATCGTTAATTTTATTACAACCCCATTTCCAAAAAAATTGTGACGCTGTGATGTAATGTAAATAAAAACAAAATCCAAAATGTGCAAATCATTTAAACCCTATATACTCATTCAGTAACATGATTGGGTATAAAAAGAGAGGCTGAGTCTTTCAGAAGTAAAGATGAGGAAAGGTTCACCACTCTGTGGAAGACTGCGCAGGCAAATAGTGCAACAATTCAAGAATAATGTTTCTCAACATAAAACAGCAAAGAACGTTTGCTTTTTATCATCTACGGTACATAATATCATTAAAAAATTCAGACAAGAAATCTCTGTACGCAAGGGACAAGGCCAAAAAACAGTATTTGCTGGCCAAGATCTTTGGGCCCTCAGGTGGCACTGCATTAAAAAGGAGGAGTTGGTCTCCTCAGTTCCCAAATGCTTACAGAGTGTTGTAAAAAGAAGAGGTGATGAAACACAGTGGTAAACATGCCCCTGTTTTTTTTTGGAACATGTTGTTAGCATTAAATTCGAAATGGGCATTTATTTAAAAAAAAAAAAACAATACAATTTCTCAGTTTCAGCATCTGATTTGTTGTCTATGTAGTATATTTCTTTAAAAATATGGTTTAGATGATTTGCACATCATTGCATTCTATCTTTATTTACATTCTGCACAGCGTTCCAACTTTTTTTGGAAATGGGGTTGTACTATTATTGTTGTAGTAGTAGTATAAATATGGTGTCTGATTTCCTCTATTTTTGCATATTTTTACATTAAATGTTTTCAAATCCTCACACACCATGCAAAATAACACAAGGAGAACATGAGGAACCACAAAACAGTTTTTAAATTGTCAAATCATTTATTGAGGGAAAGAGTTCTTTGGCTAGGTCAATTCTTTTGAGCCATTCAGAGATGGACTTGCAGTTGTACTTCGAATCTTGCTGTATAACCCGATTGTGCTTGAGCTTCAAATCACAAACTGGTGACCTGACATTCTCCTGCAGGATTTTCTGGTAGACAGCAGAATTCACGCAATGGTAGCAAGCAGAATTCGTCAATTATGGCAAATTGCCCAGGCCCTGAAGCTGTAAACATCCAGAAACCATCACACCACCATCACACTGTTTGTTCTGCTATGATGTTCTTATTGTGGAATACCATGTTAGCTTTATATAGGACGTAACGGGGCCCAGTCTTCCAAAAGGTTCCACTTTTGACTCATCAGTCCACAGAACATTATTTCAAAAGGCTTGGGGGTTGTCAAAGTGTTTTTTCTTTTGGCAATTGTGAGACTCGCCTTGTTTAGATTCAACAGGGATGGCAGTAATCAAGTCTGGGTGTGTCTAGTTTCATTTGGTTAATTGGTTGATTTAAGGGGACAATCACTTTTTCACACAGGGCAAGTTTTTTTCTTCAATAAATGAAATGGCTACTTAAAAACTGCATTTTGTGTTTACTCAGGTTGTCTTTATCTTATATTAAATTTTGTGTGAAGGTCTAAAACAAATGTAACAAATATGCAAAAACAAATCAGGAAGAGGTTCATACTTTTTTCACAGCACTCTACAAAGAGTGTTTAATAAACATCTTAGTGTTCAATTAGATAAAGTAAATGATTTGTGTGTCATGAATGAATCACACAGATGGCAGATTTAACAAACTACCAGTCTAAAGTAGGCAAAGAACTAGGCTCGGCTCAGTTCAGCCAGCCTGTCTGCAAACTGTCTGCTTAGATTGCAGCCAGTTCATGCTGCTTCAGGTTATTGTTTGGTCCATTTTAGATACATTTTTGCTTTTTAAGCTTCAGCCTAAGCTGATATTATGTTGGGTAACCAGCCACGGTGCACGGTGAAGACATTTAGCCATCAAATTTAAATATTTAGCTGCAGGTATAACAAACAAACAAACAAACAAAAACCAAGCATGTACAGGAGAACACAGCTGGGGATAGCAGACAAGGTCACTACTAGCCATAGCTCTTCACTCTACAGTACATGTAAACCCACACTAACTCACCCCACTGCCCAGGCACAGCTCTGCATACTATGTCTCTAAAGCCCCTTCTGCAAACTGGAAAAAGTGAGAACCATCACATAGTCCTGGCAACCCAACTCACATCCCAGGAGCTCGCCCAGTCTGACCCACATCCCAGGGACGTGTGAGGTCCTGGCCAGCACAAGCGGCGTGCCCAGTCCCCGCCACCGTGGTTCCTCCTGAGTGTGGCAGGAATCCTCAAACCTCACTGCATGAAATCTGCCGCCACCACTAACAGTGGCAGCAGCAATGGCACGTCTCTCAGCCACTTTCCATTTTCCAGCTGTCCTGTCACACCATCAACACTGGTAAGGGGGCCGTTCATGTGTGCCAGAGCCCAGGCTTTGGCTCTGCCGCTGGTGAACGACCTGAGCTGGACGTTGGCCACCTACTGTGCCCCTCTCTGTGTGTGGGCACAGCCAGTCGTAGTAGGGATATCGACAAATTGACAAGCACAGAGCCCACAAGATCCTCTGGCTTCTGTTTCTCCACTTGCTTAGGTTCGCAGCACTGTCTGGCACAGTGTCCCTTCTTTCTGCAGTGCTGGCAAACCAGGGACTCGGCCACCCGTACTTTCTGAACCTTGCAGTGATGTCCCTGCTGTCACTCTTTCACTCATCTCTGCCTTCCTCACCATCCACCTTGAAGTTCTTTGAAGCGTCGTTCCACTCCCTGCCACGGGGGTGTGCTATCCCACTTCTGACTCCAAATGTAGTGTCTTGGCAAAGAAGGAGACATGGAAGAGGCCATGATTTCTGCTCCAAGAAGTGCTCTTTATTTACTTCAGCAGAAAAGCATCATAACACAGCTAACCCAAAGGGTGGAGGTCACCATGAGCCCTGTACTTTGTCTCCACGGTAGACGATCAACCCACCAACCGACTCCACTGCCCAACACAAAATGACACGAACACGTACACACACCTTTAAACCAACATAAAACGACACATACAACACAAACAACAACATTTAACATGTCGGAGAGAGGTGGGCGCACAGCACAGCTCTGCATAACCATGCCTCTAAAGCCCCTTCTGCAAACGGGAGCAAGAGGCAGCCGCCACAATAAGAACACCTGGGTCATATTTTAACAGACGCGTCAAACTTGTCAAACTAACACTGCAGTTGTAAACACTGACAGCACATGTTTCAAACTGCAACTCCTTAACCTCTTCAACTCCTTCAGACCACCGGTGGTTCCAAAACGCACTTCGTTATATTCTTCACAACTTTCATATTTCATAAGCTACATTCAAAAAGTGGGGGTCATATGAGAGCTGTAACTGTCTTCTTTCCAGTCAAATAGATGGGTGATGCAATTTTAAACCATTATAATAAAAGAAGCTGAACTCACAAATTTTTTTTTTCTACTGAAAGTCGACCCATTTTTTGACAAATCTGCGCTATAAACTATAAACAGATGGTGTCTCTTCAGTGATCTGCTCTGTAAAAATTATTTTTATAAAATAATACGAAGAGCGTCTGAGATTTTTTGGCTTTTAGCAGTAAATTCTAAGCATATAGCAATATGTGTATGATCATAAAAACACTTTTTCTGTTAACTTGAGGGGAGCTTTTAAAATAAAGAATTTTTTTTCATGCAGTTACTCAATAATTTGCCTCATGATTCATGTAAATTCAGATGGAAAAACCAAAATATACCCGGGTTAATAAGAGGTTAAAGGCTGTATGTATGTAAACAAAAATCCCACCTTTTGTTTTAGAATATCCACAGGGGCCTGATGGGCCTTCAGCTTCTTGTTCTTGAGCAAAATCTTGCCCCTGAGCTGCAGAGGCGAGGGGAGCAGTGGGTCGTCCGAAAAATCACTCTCAAAGAGGAACTTGGTCACCAGCTTGTCTCCAAACACCGCCTTCAAGCCAGAAGAAGTATGAGGTCATTTTGCAGTTAAGACAGAGACAGGGATACAGGGAGTAACCAGGCAGAGAGAACATACCTTAAAAATGTCAGCCATTTTGCGCTGCTGAGGTAGAGAGCAGTGGTTCTCGATGGACAGGATGACGGGCATCTCAGAGTTGACAAAGGCAGTGCGATTGACAGCCTCCACCACATCCTGTGGAAGTAAAGAGAGGACAGTCATAACGATACCAAGAAAAGAATTCAGAAAGAAGTGAATAAGGTTGCCTTTTTCACACTCAGACCTTGAAGGGGATTTTTGTGGTGAGCGTGTGCCCATGGTAAATGATGGGCATGCCATCGTCTCCATCCCAGCAGTCCAACTCCACACTCCTACAGCCTTGCAACAGCACCTTCCCCAAAAAAAGCCATTATCTTAGCATGTTTAGCATGAAGATTAAGTTTCATGTTAACACACACAGTGGCCCAAAAGTTTGGGAACAACACTAATTTAGTATAAGTCAGCATGAAGCATGTTTGTTAACTCCAAGACATGAGATTTACTAACACAGAACATGAGGGTTTCATTAAATATAATAAATAATAAATGGTTATAAATTGGTCAGAAACTTTACGGGGATACAAATGCTCTGTTACGGTCACATTTGCCACCATTTGAGACAAAAACTCATCCTTTGCATGAAAATAGAGACACTTCTGCTTCTGACTGGTTTGTCAATTTGAATGTAATTGTCCATGTGCCAAAATCAAAAGCATTGCTTTGCTATTATTTTATTGCTTATCTGCTGTTATTAGCAGCAGTTCCTGTTGCAAGAATGATATGAGCATCTGTAAAGAGTCAGATAATAAAACATGCAAATCATGCAGACGCTACAGTGCTAATGTGCTGCTACTGGATGCTGATTTCCCTCGTTTGGTGCGGACCATCACAAAAACGTGCAAACTGAACAGGGTTCATCTGGAAGCAAACCGAGACCCATGGTTTTTTGGCTGACCATGGTTCATTTCTTTAGTGCCCACCCAAATACAGGTGGAGTATTTACACTTCTCAAACAAGCCAAACTAAATAAAAGGTTTGCTAGGTCCACACTGAATGAGGTAGATGTGAAAGTGTCTTTAATTACTTTAGCTCCTGGTAATTTTTTTATTTTTTTTTGCAGTTCTAATCATATCCACCTGACTGTCACATTCAGAGGCTCCTGAAGGCTTCAGTAACTGAATCAGACATGTTACATGTTTTAAACTGAAATAAATCACTTGAAATCAGTGGAAATTTCATAAAAAAAACAGGTTGTAGTTATAGGCAACATGTTGTGAAACATTTTTAAAGCTTGAAAATATCACTGCTTGCTTCCATACCTTTGACTTGTATTCTACTACAGTATATTCTAGGGCTTCAAATCATTGCTTTGATTGCTTACATCATTGAATAATTTACTGGATTCCGTAAGCGTCCTAACGAGTCAAAGAATGCTTAGGATGAATCAGGACATCCACATTATCCAATAAGCAGAAATAATTTTCATCAAAATTAACGCACGCCCATCTCTAATCATGACATATCAAGCATTCACTAATATGTTTTTAATATATTATAATGTTACAATCCCAATGTAGCAGCATCATAGAAATAATGTATTTTGTATTGTGCAGCAGTAATATATCCTATGAACAAAGTCATTTAGTATATATTTGAAAAAGGCAATTCCATTCAAGCCAATTACACACAGCAATTTCTGCCCCACCTGACTGTAGAGCTCCACTGAAGACTCCCCTTTCAGCTGGTGGCCGGTAAGGTACGTGTTGTGTGAGGATTCAATGTAATAGTAAGACAGTGGGTACTGCAGCTCATCCAAGTTCACTTGAGATTCCTCGTTTGTAGAAGCAAAGTTGTCCTTATCCATCAGAAACCTTTGGAAAGAAAGCTTTGCACTATTTCCTTCTTCGAAAATGTTTCCCTTTAAAAATACAACTTCTGTTTTGACTTAGCAATCTAGAACACAGAGTTGTGTTATGGTCCTGGCTTGAGGTACTGCCTGTCAAGAACGTGTATTTGAATCATCAGTTGTGTATGTACTACATTTTCAAATATGCTTGAGAACAAACCTGGCGAAGCCTTCAAAGGACATCCAACCCATCTGGCGCATGCTGGAAGAGGGCTCAAATTTCTGGAGTAAAATGGAAATAAATTAATCTTGTAATTACATCAGCGTGTATTTCAATAGATGTTCCATGGTGATTTATGAAGTGCTGAGAGAGACCACTGCTAGTCTGCCAGCCCTGATGCCAATCAATTGTAAAGAAAGCAGCAATAGCACTGCTGAACCTAGCACACAAGAGGCTAGCATTAGAAACTTTAGCACTAACCTGTCACACACTCACTGTGTGGTGTTCTGATTTAAACTCAGTTTGCATAAAGTCAATAAAGACTATAGTCAATAATGACAATAATAACTGATTATTCCTGTGCATTTTCACTATGTTGGAATCAACATATATACAAGACAATAAAATTCAGTCTGTTACAACACAGTTAGGAAGTTATAAGTGTCCTTCTGGGAAATGAAGTCACTCAGACTCACTTGAATGATGCTCAGGATCTCATCATAGGTCAGGTGCTCTCGCTGGCAGTTGACCAAGAAGTCATTGAGCTGAAGGATGCCGAGACCCAGAACGCCGAGGGAAGCATTCTCTACACCTGTGCCGTTGGTCACGATGCTGGCAGCGGCGATGGCGTCAGAAATCTGCTTCTGGTTGTCAGACATCTGCTGGCGTGTGCGGATAAACAGGCCCAGGTCAGAGCCATTTCGGGTCAGGAGGTCTGCGATGGGGACATAACTCACTTTCAACTTTTCACTTTCAAACAGCTGGCATTCATCTTTACTCATCTTATGGTATATTTAGCAACACTCAGGTTTTAACCTATAATTTAACACATTTCTGTTCCAAACTCGTATTAAAGTGCATACTCAAAGTCTTCTGACTCAAGGCTTTAAAAAGCTAAAAGGTTTGAGTAATCACATGACAATGAGGGGGAAAAATGTGTGTGGTCTGGCATTATTATTAAACTGTTCTGAAAAGTAAGGTGTCTCCTAGCTTTTCATGAGTGGCATATACAAAAACAAACCTAAGTCAGGCTGTAGGCCTGTCACTTTGTCATCGATTCTTAGAGTGGTGTAGAGAGGCACTGAGTCGGGGCCTGAGCGGCTACAGGGAACGGCATAGGTGTCAAACAGCTCCTTAAGGTCCTTTCGACTGCGGATACTGCAGAAGATACAGAATTTTAAAACTGCTTTAGTGTGGGATCAGTCAGCCCGCAGCTTATTCAGTGGGATAATAGATCAAGACATATTTAGCACCTGAATGACTTGAAAAGCTCCACAAACTCGATGAAGCTCATGATGCTATCTGACAGCATGAGGTTCTGGAAGCCACGGAAACAGCCTTTACCTCGACCATGCCAGCTCCTGCTGCTCCATGCCCTAAAAACAGAGCGAGACCGACACGTCTTCCAAAAGCTGTTATCTTGGTTGATGGACATATGCTACGCACTACACACTAAATATGGAATAAATGCTTCACACCCAGACTTATGTATACATAGATGCATACATCGCTGCTGTCGGAAGAAAACCTCGTATCTTCATTTTTGACGTTTTTTTTGATTTTCACATAATTTGAAAATGCCTGTCGTCCTTTACATTGTGTGTAAATTTAATGAGGAATGGACCAAAAGAAACTGCACAAATTGACTTGAGAAAAAGTCTGGTTCCATTGACCTACATTAAATGTGAAGTTGGTTTTTTCCTTCTCCTGTAAAGTTACCATTTTGGAGACACAATGTTTTTTTCCGACAAAAGCGATATGTATACATATCTATAAAATGACTAATACGATGCTAGCACTGTGCAACTCTGTACATTTGAAGGTTGCAGTTCAAAAGCATGACAGAAGCAGCTGTGTAACATTAGGAACTATATTATTAGGGATGCATCAATACTGATACTCGTATTGGCTCGATATCCTGCTCCTGTACTTGTACATAAAATTTTCACCGATACCAACATTCCAATACCCGGTGATATCATGTGACGAGTGTACGCTGCCGCACTGATGAACAAACAACTGAAGCTGACAGTGAAGGAGGCTTTGCTCACACAGAGAAGTTGTACTGACTCCATGGCAGTCAGACACAAAGCCATCAGTCACTTTCAACATTCTGCCTTGGCAGATTCTAACCAGGAATACATCGAGTGATTTCATCCTGTTTCAAACATACAATCATAAGCACTTCCCCAGTATGGATGGAGACACATACGCCAGCTAAACTTAGCCAGAAAAGTCAACATTTGCTACCAAAGTCTGTATATGCGACTTTGCTTTGTTTGACTGAATAAAATTGCAAGGTATAAAAGTTAATACACTGACTTTCTTTTTGGAAAATAGGCTGTAGGGAGAGTGAGCATCTTGATACAGTGTGAGTATATAAAATGTAGGCTTTGTCCGTCCACAACACACTATTCAAACAAACAATGTGTGTCACCGAAGAACAAGATTTCTAAAATCACACAGTGTATGTCTGGCTTTAAAGGACACTGAACTACAGCTCAACCTGCCAAACAAAAGAATCTGAAGAGACAAACTCCACAAGCAAAGAGGTGCTTTTCTGATGTGGAACAAAACCCGCTCTTCTCCACTGCAGCGCTACGCAATCCAAGGTAGCATTAAATAATATAGCATAGCTAGCTAATGCACTGAAATGAATTAGATTTGAATGATTTAACTGTTAATGTACACTGCACTCATTGACCCTATCAACTACTTAATTCTAAGTAAGTAATGTGTTATGGTATCGGACTCGGTATAGAGTACTAAAAAATATGTACTCATATCTGAAAAAAAATAGTATAGATGCATCCCTATATACAATAATAAAGTTAATATCCAAAAAGCCCTTATATTTGCAAAGCAATGACAAAAGAGACAGAAGAGTACTCAAAATACTCTAAAATATCTAAAAATATACTTATATATCTATATATATATATATGTTTAAAAGTATAATAAATGCTTTGAATTAATGAATTAAGTATTTATGCATTTAACATACTAATTTAGAAAAAAAATGGTTAATGTTCACAAACCTAAAGCCTGAGCTGGGCTCCGTTATATCAAAAAACACCATAGTGTGTTTGTTAGGGTATCAGGGTATTTTGTTCATTAATTTAACACCTTTACCCAGTTTGGTTTTTGAAGCTGCAGGCGAGGACAGGGGAGGAGTGAGGTCGGGTGGGGGTGCAGCTGTTTGTGGTGGAGGAACAGGAGGAGATGGAGGAGGTTCCAGGGGATTGGAATTTGGTGCTGGATAAGGACAAGGTTCCAGGGCTGCCAAAAGGGACTGAGTCCTCTACAGATATATACAGTACAAACATTATTACTTTATGTCACTTTATGCATTACATTTACATTTATCCATTTGGCAGATGCTTGAATCCAGAGCGACTTCTGAAATGTGTAAACAGTAGAAGACAAACAGATACAAAGTACCCAGAGAATCTGCAAGGATCTACCATCTAATAGCTTGATCTGATAAATAAATACAAGTGTAAACTTTAAAGACAGATAAATGGTGTATTTTTAATGAGTAGACAGTCTTAGTTGTGGAGAACTGCTGAGGAAATGAAAAATGATGAGGAACTGAAGAGTAAACCCATAGTGATCATTACAGCATTGTGTCAAAGTCAAAAAAAAGGAAAAACACAAGAAAAAAAACAAACCAAAAAAGAAACCCCTATAAAATCAGCTGAAATCAATGTGAAGATCAAACTATATTTACAAATATACCAGTCTATTCAAAATCAGGCTTAGATTTGCTTCCAGTTAAAGAGCTGGGCTGCCTCACCGTTTTCTTCTTGCTCCACACAGTCTAAAGGATCTGATGACCTCCTGCTGAGAGTCTCCTTGCAGCTTTTAGTTTTCCGTGAGATCATCTCGTCATCGGTTCCGTCTCCACTGTCTCCCTGTCCATGTCAAATAAGACATTACATGGACTGGGAACTAATATAGAAATATGAGCCCAAGTAGAGCACATAGCATTACAGCTTACCCTTACGAGGGTTTTCTTCTTCTTCTTGGTGTTGGAGTTCATGCCCAGTGGGCTGTTCTTCTGAGCAGTGGTCTTCTCCAAGTTCTTGTTGGCAGAGCCTGGGCCTCCGGCGCTCATGCTCCAGCGCCGGCCACCAAAGAGCTCAATGGCTTGCGCCAACGTTGGCCCCTCAAACTTAGCTTCTTCCTGGAGGGAAGGGGAGGGAGAAAGGCATTAAATTAAGGCGACAGAAAGAGTAAACTGATGGACCCCAATACAAACAGAACTGACACTTACTGACAATCTACGATACAGGCAAACTTACAAATGATGAGTAGGTTTGTCAGTTACAATGACTCTAATTCTGTGTTTTTCAACCGAAACACAAGAGACTTCTGATAAGACCTCTTGATATATTTGCTCTTTTTATAGCTGATAAAGCTCATACTCACATACTCATACTTACCAGTTCTTATCTGATCAGGTAAATTATGTCCCTAACTGCTCTGTATGGTTAAAACCTAACTAAATAAATAAATAAAAACAGCCAGTGCTAACATTCTCTAGAAAGTTAGCAAAAAAATGTAAAAAAGTTTTTCTGCTAAGCCAAATGTTGCCTACTAGCATTTGTTCATTGTTGGCAACATCATAATTTTTAGGTGAAGTTGTCCTTAACACTTAGAAGTCACATTTATTGTATCATTAACAGCAAGAATGGAAACACACTATAACAAGAAAGAGAAAGTTTGTGAACAAACTTAAAATTGTCCTGACAATTCCAGTTTATAATGGTTGAATTACCAGATTATAATGCTGAAATTACTGTAAACGCTGTTTACATGTTTGTGTCACAGTGTGTGTGTATGTATGTAAGAGTGTGTGAGACTGCCTGGGAGTAGAGTTCTGCAGTCCCACAACAAAACGTAACAGCGCAGAGCTCATTTTCACAACTTTTACCAACACTCTGTAAGTGTTTGGGCACTGAGAAGACCAATTGTTGCATTTTTCATTCAAAATGCAGCAAATGTTCACAACGGGTGACAGAGCTGGACTGCAGGCAGCCATGCTAATGCAATATGTGCAGAATGTGGTTTGGCCTTGTCTTACTGAAATAAGCAAGGCCTTCCCTGACGTCGTCTGGATGGCAGCATATGTTGCTCCAAAACCTGTATACAACGTTCAGCATTAACAGTGTCTTCACACATGGGCAAGTCACCCATGCAATGTGTAGTACTGCACCCCCAGACCATCACAAATATTAGCTTTTGAACTGTGCGCTGACAACAAGCCAGTCAGTCCCTCTCCTCTTTAGCCCAGAGGACGATGGGACAATGAAGTGTATTCACAGACTGGTTTTCAGAAGTGCTCCTGAGCCCATGCAATGGTTTCCACTACAGAAACGTGTCTGATTTTAAAGCAGTGCTGACTGAGGGCCCAAAGATCACAGCCATCCAAATATTGGTTTTCGGCCTTGTCCCTTGCATACAGAGATTTCTCCAGATTCTCTGAATCTTGTAATGATATTATGTACCACATATGATCAAATCTCCAATTTCTTCGCTATTTTACATTGAGAAACATTATTCCTGAATTGTTGTCTGTGCAGTCTTTCAGAGAATAGTGAACTCCTCCCCATCTTTACTTCTAAAAGACCCAACCTCTCTGGGATGGTCTTTTTACACCCATCTCATGTTACTAACCTGTCACCAATTAAATGAATTAGTTGTAAGATGTTCCACCAGCTGTTTTTTAGCATTACACAACATTGCCAATGTTTTGATGCCCTTGCCAACCAATTCAAAATGGCCATATATTTTTCAAAAATCAATACAATTTCACAGTTTTAACATGTTGTCTTTGCACTATTTTCAATAAAATGTTGAGTTTAAATGATATGCACATCATTGCATTCTGTTTTTATATACAATTTGCTCAGTGTCCCAACCTTTTGGAAAATTTGGGTTGAAATAATAAAGGCCAATTCTAAAGTTCTAAACTAGTTTTAAATAGAAGCAACCAATGATGTGAACAATTACATGCTTCACATAATTCTTTAAGGCCACATAAATGGCAGAGCTTTCAAACAGTCAGATGGCCACAGCTGTGGAAAGTGCTTTTTAATAAAGGTGTATATGTGAGAATATAAATGACTAAAGGCAAATCTGACCTACGGCAATGATTTTTTATTGTGACTAATGCAAATGGAAACCAGCTCTTTGGGTCTAGAACAGGACAATCAGAGCAGATTTTCTACAGGAGCAGGATAAAAAAAATCAGACCTCTATCTGGTGGCTACGTTGCTAATTGACTGATATGAGGTTCCAATGTGTTGCTATTTGGTTGCTATGTTATTTAATGTGGTTGATAGGGTGTTGCTGTGGTATTGGAGGCGGTTGCGGGTGTTGGCCATGTGAGTGTATGTGTATGTGTATGTGTGTGTGTGTGTGTGTGTGTGTGTGTGTGTGTGTGTGTTTGAGTGTGCATGAGAATGTTTGTAATGAGTTTGCATAGAATATTCATGTAGTGTGTATTACTGTATAAATACTGTCTATTAACATGTATGATTGTATAAGTGTGGGGTGTATGCTTCATGTATGCAGTGTGTAAAAGCTGTGTAATTACTGCATGATAACTGTGTAACTACTCTGTATTAGTGAGTGTGTGTGAGAGTCTGAATGTAGTGTATGAGTGCAGGTGTGAGAGCTGTCCATTGTGACATCATCATTGGCACATAGATACCAAGCTTCAAACATACCATCAATCATTTCCTATGTGGAAAAAACAGCCTTTGAATGATTGCTGTACAAAAACCTATGTTGAATCACTCTCAAATCCCCAAACATAAACAGGCTCTGCAAAGTCTGGTGGTTCTACATTATAAGCTGTGGGCCACGAAAAGTCTCAAACATTGGAGCAGATTCAACAAAAGAGGCACTAATTATTGACAGTGTACTGACACGTTGCACTAATGGGGGGCTTATCTGCTAATACTTTCTATAGAAATTAACATGCAGGCACAACTCTGTAATTAACGTATGACCATTGTTATATAAATGCCTGTTTGGCTCATGGGCTTTTTGTACAGAAGTTCATTTTCTAGCATCATTTCCTCTGTTTCAGGTTCATACTGTAACTCATTCTGGGGGAATAAGAACTTACTTTGCACAAAGTAACGATCACACATTCGTAAACATTCAGAAATCATTGAGCGTAGAATAATAATAAGCAGAAAACGAAGAACAGTAAATGTAATAAATTTCCTTTGTAAAAATGTGATTTCGGTCTGGTTAATGTTTCCAATCATGCTAACTTTGAGTCATTTTAAGAAAAGAAAACAGTCCAGTTGAAAAATGATAAGCTTCAAGAAACAAAACGAAGTACATTTATTCTGTTGTTACAGTGCGGTTTTCCCTCTAACTGTAGCGTGGGGGGTGCTCAAAAGAAGAGTAAACAACTTGAAGTTTGTGCCCATAACACAGCTTTGTTTAGAACTGACTCAGCAAACAGAGTACACAGGGGAACAGTCGCTCTCTAACTCAGCTCACGTCTCTTCCTCTCCACTTTCTCTCCCATTTACACACACAGACACGGCAGGGGCAGTTCCAAGCCACACCCTCCAAAATAAGAGTCCAAAGCAATGAAATGAGTGTAATAAATGGTAGGAACACATAACCCAGGATCAACAAACACCTCTTTTTGAACTAAATAGAACCCTGGCGTGTGCTGATGCCAAATTGAGCTCTCCCATTTGCCCAACAGCAGTGACTCTGCTGCCTTCCAGCCCCACCAGACAAAGTCCTTTAAAAGTCTAGGAGTCTGTTGTCCCCTCTTTGATGAAGTTCTGCCCTCTCTCTCTTTTCTTCCGCACACTCGCAGTCCAACCCTACCACTTTACAAACCTGCCTGCAGCCTGAATATTCTCCCTCCATCTCTTCTGCCTAATATAAAGCCCAGGCAAGTTGGCTTTGCAAACTGCAACTGTTGCCAAGTTATCATGGGCTGATGTGTTCAAAGACATTAAGTTTAGTGGAGACGGAGAGAGGAGAGGTTACCAGCACAGACAACAAACATATTTCACCCAATTTGTCATCTTTGTTTATTTTTAAATGAATGAAAGATAATAGCAGTGTTATGATCTGTCAAATATGCCTCTTGAAAGATCGCAGATGGCTCGTTTCACAACTCAGCTTTGATACTGAGGAAGCATACAAACAGTGAGATGACTGGCTGACTGATCTTAGATAAATGATACGGCATTCCTTTACTATTCTTTGTTGTTTTAAAACTCGTATGACTTGAGTTGTAAGCAAAACTTTGAATACCTAAAGCATGACATTGTGTTTATTTATTTTTTATTATAGCAGTTTTACCCACCCTCAATATGTTAAGGTCAGCAAATAAACATTAGGTAAGCTTGAAAAAGGGCCGCAGTGAGGATGTGACAAATTATTTTCATTTGAAAATCAACAAAACAGATCATTTGAGTGTGACTGTAGCTATTTATTAAACTTAAAATTCTATTATTAACTAAGTATTCGCTCTATTATGAAGTTCTGTTTTTTTTGAAGGCCAAACGAAAAGAACAAGTCTTAATCTTAGTCAAACAATAATAAACAGTCCATAGGTTTTCAGGGATTCTAAACTACTTTGTAGGACAAACTAGGAAGCCTTATAGTATAATTATCTGACCATGATATGCCTAGCTTTATATGCCTTACACAGTACACAGTAAGATGTGCACATTATGCGCGCGAGCAGAACTCAAAACTCTTTTTTTCCTACATCACGTTTAGCTTTAGCTTTGTGTGTATGGTTATTTTCCAATGATACAGCCAAGCAAACTCAGGAAAATTATCAAATTATGATTGAGACATACAAAAATAGAGAAGTTTTTCAATAAACAGATTATTTACTCCTACGTGATTAACTTCCTTACAATACGCGATCACTACAGTAACAGTACTTTCACTTAAATCACTTATGGTGCAAACTTAAACATCATCTGACGTCATGATCAACAAGTAATATTATGTGATTCTGAATTTTATCAACTCTGCCCAGCACTATTTAAATTTACTGTATAGCAAAACTACAATAATACATCTAGGCTTGTAAAAGTTAACGTGCCCTGTTTGTGATGTACCTGGTAAAGGCTGATGTACTGCTTGCGCAGCCACTGCAGTCTCTGGTCAGGGAACTTCTTGATCTTCCTGATGGCACTGAGTAGCTCCTGCAGGCCCTCGTGGAGCATGCTTGCCGTGTGTGTGGGTGCCACAAAGTGCAGCAGCCTGTTGTCAGTGGTGTGTGTTCCGTACAGCATCGTGACTCCGTTCTCCTGCGCGCTCATGCTGCACAGGTTGTGCTGCAGACACACAAAGTTGATGTCCACGCCCGGGTGGCCCATGTACACGGCCTTTACTATGCTGAGGTCCAGGAGGCCCTCGGTCAGTCCGCAGAAGGCTGCTTGGCTGTGGGGGACAGGGTCCTGAGGGCAACCTTTGCTCCGGCCAGCTGGAGGGCAGCTGCTCGGGGGTTTGGCCCAGGTCAGGAAGCAGTTGTCTGGCTGCAGACGGAGGATGCAGCGGGCACTCTGGTGGCTCTCCTGCTCGTAGTGGATGACTGTGGCTCCCTGCAGGAGGAACTGGTGCACATCAGCTGGCAATGAGAGAACGTACCAGGGGATGAGTTCCGTGCCGTGGCTAAAAGCCCCATGCGGCTCCTCTGGACTCTGGAGATCTGCTTCATGAGGCTGCTCCACCAAATCCCCTTCAGAGTCAGATAGGTCCCCTACTAGAAATCTAAAGAGGAGGATAAAATCAGGAAATCAACAGAAATGACTATATATGTTAATACACACCCATGCACACACACATTTATGTATATTAAAAATCACAATTTTCCAAGCTGGATGCAGTTTGAGACAAGCGTGTGATAAAGCATGCAGTAGCAATTAGCACAATGCTACCTACTGGGGTAAAAGTTTCCATTAGTAGCTACATTAGCCCTGTAGCTTCATTGCCAAACTAACACCAAACACATCATTACTTTATTAATCTGGGTAATCTGGGTACTGTCAGTACTTCTAGAAAACTGAATGAATGCATGCATCATAAAAATATCATGACCGCTTGTAAATAACAACAACAAACAACTAGTGACTGCATAAACTGCATAATAAAAGGAAGCTGATTTATTATCAGCCCATTATATCATTATCTGTTCCTTCTTATGCAGTATACTTTTGCATATGTTTAAAAAAGGGAGCACCACTACAAGCAGACTGATGTTCTACTTTTTCCATATCAGCCACCCATAGAGAAAACTGTAAATTAGATTTTTCGCCAGACTGTTTCTTCAACAGTGGTCTCTCTACGTGATTTCTCATAAGCCGCAAGGCCGGTTAGTCTTAGTAGAAGGGAAAAATACCCATCCACCCACCCACCGCCTCCGAAGATTAGCACTGCACCAGGGCTGAAGGCTACAAGGCTACTGAACAACAATCTTGCCAAATCTAGTCACTACAAACTTCAAAACACACACAAGTGCAGCGACTTACAGGACTCGGCCTGAATCAGAGGCTTTCCTTAAAGGCAGTGACAAAACACAAGGAGAGGAGGGAAGAAAGAAGATGAAAAAAAATTGTGAAACTACTCAAGTTGTTTATAAACCTTGAGACTGAAAGATCAAACTTTATTACAATGAACACACTGTTATAGTGTGACAAGAATTATTTTTTAAATATTATTATTATTATTTCTTCTTCTTCTTCTTATTATTATTATTACCTGATCCAAAGCCAGCTGTATGTAGTACTCCCTAAACGTCATCTCAGTTAAACTAAGTATGTGAGAGGTCTGCGTGAGAGGCCTGTTTTTTCAGTCCTGCTCCCGCCCGCAACCAAAACAATTTCTCCCGTCTGCAAAGTCCCATCAAGGCGAACTGACATCCTGTGTCTGACACAGTCTATTCATAAATACATAATTCTCTGTCTACTTGTTCTTGATGTCTGTTTGTTCTTAATGTTTTGACCTCTGGGAGGAAGAATTTGTGTGCTGTTCACATGATCGGCTGCTTCACAACTCTTTAGAATGACTTCATTCATTTGAATTGTTTCAGTTTTCCTTCTAAATTGTTTATATATATATGATTTAGTGCTCGTTCTACTTTACTTAAATCTATTCATTAATTTTGCAGGATTTCTCTTCATGCGTGCTTCGGGCCACTCCCGCTTACAGGTTGCTTTTTTCCTGCCCGCTCCCGCAAGTAGCACTGAAAATTACTCCCGTGCTGCAAGATACTGTGTCGAGTGCTGACCTCTAATGTGAGATACATTCAAATCTAACCTTTAGCAGCAGGAAAAACTAATTATAAAAAAAAAAACCTTGATGTCATGAGAACCACTGAAAAATAACACAAGCCAACAAAACTCAGAATGCTGAAAAGCTCCACTCCCAAATCTACAATACTTGACACAGACAATCATATCAGTCAGCAAAGCATTGTTTAACTATTCAGGCCTGAAGTTTAATTTTGAGCAACTAAAAATATAACAAATATACAACTGGCTATCAGAATTCCTTAAAATTGTTAATGTATCAGTGACAAAATTTTCATACAATGACAAACTGAGTATAGCATAGAACTAAATTCTAAACCACACTTAAACTTACTATTACTATTAAATATTATTACTGATATATCATTGATACTGTTATTGATTATTTAATATTACTAGTTATCAGTAGTTATCAGTTTGTTTTAACATTTATCATTTTTACATAACTAACTGCTCCTCAGAAAACAAAGATACTCAGCAGAGGTTTCAGAAAAGCAGGACTAGGCTGTGCTCCCAGCAACCTGAAGATGAAGAGCCTCTACTGAGATTTCAGCACACCGTGGACAAGGTAACAAACACAGGCGGTGACAAAATCCAGGCAAACCCTCATTTTGACATCACATTAATAATCAGTATGAATTCCTTCCTTCCAAAGACACACAAGTGCAGTACTGAGGACAAGCAGAGACCAAACCCATAGGTCTCTTCTTTCTCAGGAAAATGTGCTTCTCTCTAATGGATAAACAAAAACTAAAATTACAAAAAAAACAGAAAAATGTCATTTTATAAGGCCCTTTATAAATCTATTTTTAAGACTGTCTGTGACTTTGGACAAAACCGACAAACAGACGTGACGTACCATACTATTTTCATCTTTGTCTTTTCAGTTCTTTGGGGAAAAAAAAATAAAAAAAAAAATCACAAAAGGACAGAACATGACGGAAGCAAAAAGGGCTGAGGCTATTATAGTGCCCTCTAGAGTTTTTAAGGAAAAAAAGTTAATTGTCTTATGACGATCACTGATAAAACACTTCTAGTATAGGGGATAATCTGAGTCAATAAATTGTAACATAACTGTAGCAACATTCTTTAAGCATAAGCAAAAGTTACCCCATCACAGGATGTATTTAAAATAACTAATTTTTCTTAATAGTTTTGGTAAATCATCCGAAAGGAAACCTTCCAGATGTTAAATAAATCTTGCTTTTCATATCAGAATGATAGCTCTGGGCAGATGAATATTTACACATAATTGGACAGAGAGGTACAATGGTATCAGAATGATATTCTATTTTTTTTTCTTTTTATTGGATTTTTTTGTTGCACCAAAAGAAATTCAATATACAGCTTTTACTTGGAGAATCACCGACTCTAAAACTGATTTTATGGCTACGTTCGCATTACCAGGTTGAAGTGGCACAAATCCGATTCTTCGCCCTAATGTGACTCAGGTCTGATGTTCTCAGAGCTGTGTGGACACGCAAATCTGATCTTTTTAAATCCAACCTGAGCCACTTTCATACGTGGTCCTAGATTGGATATGTATCCGATTCATGGTCACGTGACCTTAATGTGACGCTCAGATTGGATTTTGTGTGCTTTTTTTCCACCGCGCATGTGCCATTGTTCAGTGTTGCCATGGCAGCAGTGTCGAACAGAAGTTTAAGCCTGTAAAAGGTGGAAAAGCAACACATCTCGCCTTTTTCACCTTCATCTCTCTCTAATAATGAACAGCTGATTCTGCTAGGTAGTTTGTTTGCTGATGATGCACGTGACGCACGTGATTCATTCACGTGACGTTACTGAGTAGGATGTGCGAATGAGGGTCATTTCAGGACGCTGTTTCGTTCACATTAATAACAGATTTGAATCAGCTACCTAAACGAGTGTGAACCATCCTGTCAGAGAGATTGGATTTGAGCAAAAATCAGATTTGAGCAATGAGGCTTGTAATGTGAACGTAGCCTATGTGCAAAGGCCTTAATGAAGCAATGACTCACTGGTTCCTGCTCTTGTCCTTGAAGGAGTTCTTGCGGAGGGAACTGCTGGGCTCTCCAGCGTTCTCCTCCAGGTCCTCAGCCTCCAGGCTGCGGTTGCAGCTGCGGATGGTCTGCAGGATGTTGCTGACCGTGGCCTCCTTCTCTGAGTTGTGTAGCCCATCGCCTCCCACCCTCTGCAGAAAGTGCTGTTGACCGTTGTAATCGGAGACAAACTGGGTGGAATAAAAGAGAAGGATGGTGTTTAGGTGATCTTCAAAAAGGCTTAATGTGAATTTGATATAGTTTTTTTTTTTTGTCACAATTTGAGAAAGCTAAAGGACGGTTGGCTTCCATTCTGAGAGTCAAGCACCTGTTCTCTGGACAAATCATTTTGCTGGGCTTTTTGTGAAACTATAAAACCTATTAAAATTATGTTTTATGAAGAAAGTAAGAAAGTCATCAGTCAAACAGCAGCCAACCATAACAACTTTCAGCGAATGATTACATACATTCTAATGAGTGTGGCAGACGCAAACATCAATCTCATACAGATAAGATTTCCTGTAATAGGTGTTAAAGGGATGCAGAGGTTTTCAGTCCTTACTTCAATAGAGTCCTCTTGAGAATCAAAAGAAGGACGCAGGCCAATCAGGCTGGCAGCTCCATCGAGAGCTTCGCTGAGCTCCTTGAGGAACACTCCACAGAAGGGCACTACTTTACAACCAGGGATGTTGAGAGCACGGTTCACCACCTTTCTATACTCAGATGAGGATTCGTGCTGTGCCATGGCATCCTTCAGGCTTCTCATAGTCTCGATGTCTGCTTGGTCCATGAACTGCCACATTTTCAACACTTTGCGGGATCTAAGTAAGAACAGGTGGTTAAACTTCTTACCTCTGCATGGTAACCACATTAGAAAATAGTTGGGCAAAAACAGCATTCTGAAAACCCAAGGAATGTTACCTCACTTTGCTAAGCAAACCACAAACCAAACAGAGAAGAACTTTTGGTTGAGGTTTGTCAAGTCATACCTCAGACCTGCCAAGAACTCCATCACTGCATTGTAATTGCCCATATTCCAGCAACACTTGGCCACATGGACCAAGTAGGAGAAGACCTCTCTCTTCTCCTCCATAGAGCCTGCTGCCAGGATAAGCCAGGTCACCCAAGAACTGACCTAGAAAACAAAGAAGAACTGCTAATGAAAGGCAATTAAAAATAGAGCTTAAGGCTCTGAGTAGGTGATATAGCAAGAACATAATATCACAATATTTATTTAGGATGCATATTATTTTTTTCCTTTGGTGAACAAGATGAAGTAGAAACGATGATGTACAATGATGATAAAGACTCTGCTGACAGTGTCTCAGACATTTCTCAGTGGAATTTTCTACAATTAAATCATGAAAAAACAGAAATACTGATCCTTAGTACTCAAAAAATGCTTTATGAGAAGGTAGGTTCTTTAGCTTCATATACCAAATCTGAAGCACATAACCTGGATGTGATCTAAGACTCTGTTTCATCCTGTATATAAATGCAGCTTTTCATCATTTGAGAAATACAGTGGAAATTCTTTTCTATCTAGAGCAACACAGAGAAACTTGCTCATGCATTTGTTACAAGCATTTGTGAGATAAGCACCAGTTTATCTCACCTTGAAGAAACATTGGAAAACTTTAACTTAGCTTTTAATTGAAAATTCTACATCTTTTTTAATTTGATCTGTGTTTAAGTTTCTTCTTTTACTATTAACTTTATTACCAGTATGTAAAGGACTCTGAGCTGCCAATGGTATGAAAAGGAAAGGAAAAGGTCAATTACTGATGATGCCATTAAATATGTAACAAAGCATACTATGAGAGAGTATATTTTAATAACAATCACATATTGTCATATCGCCCACCACTATTTGAATCCATAAGACGTACATAAAATTTCAGCCCTCAAGTTGTCATGAGAATACTTTGGATCTTTCATTTTAACCTAATGACAAAGGCCAAAGAAACTATCATCTCTTAGCCAAATCTGAAATACTACCCCTTCCATTAAATGTCACTACAGAAAAACTCAGAAATTGGATTTGTTTTTCCATTAATATAAACATTAATTTCCTGATGCAGTGCTTCCAAAGCCTTAAATAGAGAATAAAAAGAGCTGCCGGAATAGCAGAAGCTAATGTTGTGCTCAGTTCCCTCTCGGTAAGCTTCAGGGTGAGAGAAGGTAAACACATCTATCTAAATTTAATTAGAATCAACCACAGATTCGTCTGCCGCTTTGTTCCCATGGAAGGCAGAGAGCAAGATAGATTAGTGTTCCTCAAAGATTTTCCATTAAGACTGAGAGGGGAAAACGCTTTGATATAAGGCCATTGAATCTGAGCACAATGAAGTGGCCTTCGACTTGCAACCGAGGACTTAGGATTCGGTTTTCTTGCTACATTTCATGGCCAGACACTCATGAAACTCAATGCTGCTGAGAGCAGAAGCACCACAGAGCTTTTCCACTCCTTATTTAGTATTAAAGGAATAGTTTGGTGAAAAACATGTTTCTCCTACTTTTGTTGTGTAGCCTATCAGCCAAGACATGTTGGGTGTCCAAACCTTGCTTCTTTAATTCTGAACTGGAGCTTTGATGCTAATGTAGCTAAGTAATGGAAGCCACCAATTAGCATCTCGCAAACTGTATTTCTAAATCATCACACACTTGCCTCAAAGGAAAAAAAAAGCTATAGATTTGTTTCTGACAGTTTGACATACTGCATATCTGAAGAATTAGACGAAAAAACAAACAAAATTCAGGGTTCAGGATGGATGCTACTACTGTCTAGCTATGTAATGTGTTTTGCCAATTTTTATGAACGCAGTGTCAGAAACCACTATTTAACCGCCTATTTGTGATTGCTTAACAACTTGATGTGGTCTTAGACAAGTGTGTGATCATTTAGGCATAATGCTTATACTGGTGGGATATTACTTGTTAGCTACCACCAAAACTATGAGGCTAAAGTAAAGACGCAAACTCTGGACACTAAACATGTCTTGGGTCATCAACTACATTTGAGCTAAGGGGTAAACTGTGTGATTTTTTTTTATTTTTTATTTTTATGTACAACCTTGCATCCAAAAAAGTTGGGATGCTGTTCAAAATGTGAACAGAAACAGAATACAACAATGTGCAAATCATGTAAACCTTGTATTCAAACTAAAATAGTGTGAAGACAACACATAGACGTTGAACCTAAGAAATGTTATTGTTTTTTGAAAAATATAAGGCCATTTTAAATTTTCAAAAAAAAAAAAGGATGGGGCAACAAAACATTGGTAAAGTTGGGTAATGCTAAAAAAAAATATTATCTGGCAACAGGTCAGTAACATGACAGGGTATAAAAATAGCATCCCAGTGAAGCTGAGTCTTTCAGAAGTAAAGAGGGGTTCACTAATCTGTGAAAGACTGCGCAGGTAAATAGTGCAACAATTCAAGAACAACTTTTCTCAAAATAACAAGGAATTTGGGATTATCATCATCATGTATGGCACATAATATAATTAACAGATTCGGAGAATCCATAAAAATCTTTGTATGCAAAGGACAAGGCTGAAAACCAATATTGGTTGGTCATGATTTTCAGGAGGCAGTGCATTAAAAACAGCCGCGTTTCTGTAGAGGTAATCACTGCTTGGGCTCAGGAACACTTCTGATAACAATTGTCTATGAACACAGTTCATCACTGCATCCACAAACACAAGTTAAAACTCTACCATACATGGAAGAAACTATATATAAAAACAGGTTCCAGAAACACCGTCGCCTTCTCTGGGTCCAAGCTCATTTTGGATGGACTGAGGCGAAATGGCTGTCCTGTGGTCTGCAAAACCAAAATTAGAATTTTTTTGGAAATCATGGACACTGCGTCCCCCAGGCTAAAGACCACTCAGCTTGTTATCAGTGCACAGTTCAAGGTGCATTAGTGCACATGGCATGGATGCACATATGTCAAGGCACCATTAATGCTGAACAATATATACAGATTTTGGCAACATATGCTGTTATCCAGATGACGTCTTTTTCAGGGAAGTCCTTGAATGTCAAACCACAGTCTGCATGTGTTACAATAGCATGGCTCGGTAGTAAAAGAGTAAGAGTGCTAAGGACCTGGCGCATTATTAAAGGAAAAATATGACAAATGAGCCCCCGAACTGTTGAGCAGCTAAAATCCTATATCAGACAAGAACAGGAAAACATTTCACTTTCAAAACTACAGCAGTGTCTCCTCTTTTACAGAGTGTTGTTAAAAGAAGCGGTGAAGAAACACAGCGGTAAACATGCCCCTGTCCCAACTTTTTTGGAACGTGTTGCTGGCATGAAATTCAAAATGGGCATATATTTTTCAAAAAACAATAAAATTGATAAGTTTCAACATTTGATATGTTGTCTTTGTAGTATTTTTTTTCTTAAAAAATATGGTTTATATGATTTGCATATTATTGCATTCTTTTTTTATTTACATTCTACACAGCTTCCCAACTTTTTGGGAAATGGGGTTGTAGTATTTTTGTCACAAAACCAAGTAATTTGCCCAAATGTAATATTTCCTTAAAGATTTTACATGTTTTTTGGTTCTGAAAACAAATGTTTGTGTGCTTTTTAAAAAAAAAAACAAACAAAAAAAAACATCAACGTCAGTTATGTAAACAGTTCCGCTGGGGCTTGTGTGTAGAGGGGAAGTTTAGTGTAGTGGGACACGGGCTGCCTGGGCTCATATCACCTCTGCAGCATTCCTCTAATCATTCCACCGCTCTTGAGTTACACCAGAGAACAGTCGGCTTCCCTGACACACTGCAGGGTTACATAAGAGAACGCCACAAAGACGGTCAACGTTATTTAGGACTTCAAAGGGCACAGCGCCAACCCCCAGACACCAGAGAGGCTTGTAGACTACAGCACCATAGCTAACCACAGGACAGACCACTGACCACCAGCTGACGCTGTAAATACAGGACAGTGTTGGCAGTGGTTTTCAGAGAGATGTTAAGTGGATTACGACTGTGTAAAAATAACACAGTCTGCGCATGAATGAGTGTGGAGGATGCAGAAGTGGAAGGACAGAACATGCTTAGCAAAGAATGAGAAATTTCACCTAGGGTTAACAGATGGGGGACAAGGCCATATTCCCACTACATATCCCTCCAGTTTAAGCAGTGGTGCCACTGTTACATAGAACAGCTCGTAATCCGGTACAGAGAAAAGTTCATATGCAAAGTGTAAGTGCAAGAGTCCACGGACAATGCAGTAATTCACAGATGTCTACTGAACGGCAATCAGGGAAGGTCGCTTTCCAGATTATAGTGTATTATGTAACCAAGGTTGACTGACAGGAACAGTTTGCTTGAGACACACTACTACATAGTGTCTGTAAAAACTATCCAATACAGACAACCTGTCTGCACAGTCTAATACAAAATGAGAAGCCGGCTGCTTTGAAGTAGGACTGTGTTATGACACTTAAGTTGTGTAACTCAATGTGAGCACTGCCAAAAACGGGCAACTATGCATAGCAGCCTTCTTATAATCAAATCCAGCTGATGTAAAGGAACAAAACATGAAATATGACAGCATTTCCACATTCAGCACATTAAATTCTAAAGCAGGAACAATTTTTTGCTAGAAATGAATGTTCCCATATTTATATCTACTGGACTAACATGGTGCATGTATAAGAATAGAAACAGCATCCTTCTGGAAACAGACCAGTGATTGAGATATCCAAATACTTCTTTCCATTTCCTTAGTTACTGTCTGTTTAACGTCAAATCAGTTTTTCTTAATCCAAACATGCCTGAAACTAGTCTAGCAAGCAAGCAACTACATGCAGCCTATACAGACTAAACAAGTACTTGGGGTATTCACTTTGTATTTGATGCCACCAGGTTTATGCATTGTAGGAGTAGTGCTTTAAAGATTTAGACCAAATGCTTTTGAATATTTGTCAAAATCAAGATTTTGGCAAGCCTTTTCACACATTTTAGTCAGCTTCCAAAAATGTTTCCCAAAAACAGTCTTTTAACAGACATTTTGAATTAATTTTGCTGTGTGGACATGAACCTCAACATACTGCACACTTATGACAAGCTCTCATCTGATGGCCTCTAATTTAAACATACAGAAAATGAGAAAAAGGCTTAAAAACTGTGCTAAAACCACACGGTTGGTACATGTTCATGATTATATGATAAAATCATATATACATCATATATACATCATAAACTTACTGGAATAACCCACGCTTTATTTTTGGTTTGTGCGGGTTATGTGAGGTCATGGATAGAGATCCACAGGCAAAAAGCATCAAGAGTCCAGAGAAAAAAGTTCCACTAGACTCACAAAGAAATTCAATGCCACTGTAGTTTGGTCTCATTATTTAGAACGGAACAGAGCGAATGACCAGAACTTACTCTTACTATTCACAATGTAGAACGGCGAGTTGATTTCACAGTGTACACAGTATAGACAAGAGTGTGACCTGCTATTGTCAAATAATGTTATATATGATGTGTATGACAACAGCAAATAAGTGTAATTCCAAAAAAGGTGTGCTGGGTCTTAAAGCTTATATGACATGGTTAGCCCTACAGTTACAACCTTTGGTGTCAGCGAAATGTCAAAGAGGTCTACCAGTGCGTTGCCAGGCGCATCAGACCGTGTGTAATGATGGATCTGACTAAACAGTGCCCTCCCTGGAGAGGGGGCCCTCCAAAAGCCTTGGAAAAAAATTGATAAAGAGTAGGCACCTCTTCCTTTTCTGATGAAACTGAAGAAATTAAACAAGGTGAGCTCACAAAGGTAGGTAGCTAATAGGTGTTCCAACCATTAAACCATTTGCTCAGCCATTTTAGTGAAAATAGCAGTAAATATATTTAAAAACTGTTTTTTTTTTAGTTTTTCTCATTTGGATTTCTCTCTAATTACATTGATTGTTGTGAACATAGACCAAGTTTAGGCCTAATCCCTATTTAAGTACAGCACAATTGATGATTCAAAGCACATTTTCCTTGTTGTCGGCTGTTTAACTCTTAAATGTGTACTAATCATAATGTACACATCATAAATACATTAAATATTTTTCCTTTCCTTTATTTCTTTGGGGGCAGCTGGGCACATTACTGTGCCTTGGGCCCAAATTTTGGTGCTACACCCCTGTGGACAACTCTTGCATGTGTATTTATCCTGTCTGTTGCTGGGACAACACTGTGTGTTGTACTGGACCACTGGTCTTCAGCAGCGTTAGAGTAACAGAAACAGTGCTGTAATATAAACAGGAAAGTTCGCCAGTTTTTAAACTCTGTTTTTCACGTCTACAGCCACAAATGTATTAATGGAAACTGTTTATCAAAACATCAAAATAATACAACATGATAACTAATAATTAGAATAAGCACATATGTATAAATATAAATTGAGGACTTCTACCTTTACTTAATTATTATTTTACCAAGGCCATCTCTAATTGTAGAATTTCTTTGCAAAATGCTGTATATCCATTTGTAACAATTTTGGATGATAGCACGTTTTGAAAAGAGTAACAGCGGACATTTAATGGAAAAACTTTTTTATTTCTCTAATAAAGGTGGTATTAATCATAATATAATGATATTAAAAATAATAATTACATGGGGGCTACACAAATCATGTTAGGCTTAGAGTTGTGATTAGTAACAAGGTTTGATTTAAGTTTTGGACTGAGGTTAAGGCTTTGATTGAAGTTATGATCTAGAAAAGTTTTATGCTGTTTTTTGTTCATCTTACTGATTACACTACCATAAAGGTATTTTCCCTCCAAAATTGCTAACATGACTGAAAAATAAGCAAAAATTATTAACCTGACACTCAATAATCATAATTGGATTTCTGCAGTTATCAGATTATTCAAATGGTCACTGTAAACACCATACTCCAATCTAGAAACCTGATAAAGAGATCTGGATTTAAGCTCAATAATCAGATTTCTCAGCACATGTACACTCTTACTCTGATTTCTTTCAGATTTCTCAGTCTAAGTGTGCATGTGCAAAACGGAAATAAGCGAGCAGCGTTGCTGCGAGATGGCCTCAAAACACAACTACACGTGTGATGAAATGAGGGATTTAAATATTCTTTATTTTCTAGATGGTGTATGTTCTGATTACTGTCTGATTCATGTAGACCCAGAGTTTCCCCATTATCTGATTACTCAAGTGCATGTAAACACGTTGATCGGATTACGGACAAAATCTGATTTTCTGCGGTTATTGGATTGTTAACTGCATGTAAACGCATTAAGTGACTGAAGGATGTTTCCACTGAATGAATTCTGAGCCTATATTCATAAAGCTTCTCAGAGCATTAATGCTGACCCAAGATCTATTCCTGTCAGCACGGTCATTGTAAATAAAAGATAAATCTGATAAAGATCAGCAGTCTGTTCTCTGTTCTGAGAAGCTTTATGAATTTGGGCCCTGGACTCTGTTAGTTGCATAATGGTAGGTGGCTCCACTAATTTTCATCATTTAATAGCAACAGCAGCATTTCTGAATAAACTCCTTTAACCACTACAAGACTAACTACAAATAGTGGCTACAAATCTCAGTATGAAAAGGGACAGAAGTCCTGACCTCATTGAAGCGCATGACCAGGTCCTCCACCGTGTTGTGCTGGGTGTTCTGGGTGGACATAGTGGGGGCTGACAGGGAAGCTTTAAGGTGTGGGTGGCGGTTGTGGCACTCAGGGCTGCTCAGGTCGCGGGTGAGGAAGCAGAGGTAGTCGAGTGGGAAAACGCGGCGGTACAGCTGCTGCTCCTGCTCCGTCAGGATGCTTGCAATTTCCTCTGGGAACTGGATGAGGTGGCGCAGGTCAGCCAGCTCCTTACTTATGCCTGTCACACTTGAGGACAGTGAACTGGAGCTGGCCATGGAGCTGCAAAACTCTGTGTGTAAGAAAGAGAGAGAGTGTATCTGAAGTTTGCTTCATTCCTTTTGCACTGGCGCTTTAAAACAGCACACAGACAGACAGAGAACATGTTCAAAGTCATTATTAATACTTTGAGTCTTTCTTTAATCACCATTCGGCCTTCACTTCCACTACCTGGACAATGAAAAGATGCCCTCATTAGAAAACACAACGTCAAGCCATAACACCAAGTACTGACAACTTTAAACACCACTACAAATAATCGTAATAACCATAATAAAAAAGTAACTATGCCGAGCACAGCCCTCATTTATTATGCACTCAAACAAAGGCCTTTAGACAGTGTCACTGGTGAAGCTTTCATTATCAGCATCGGTACATAATCATCACTCATTAAGGCCAGGAAATATTTACACATATTTGCTTCTTCAGTTGCTCCACTCCAAGGTTTGGAATAGAGAGCTGCTTTGTTGATATGGTGAGCCAGGGACGACGGATAAAGGGAAAAAAGTAAATAAAATAAATACCCGGCATGAGGTGCCTGGTCAGCGTCAACTGTCACAGGACAGACTACAGGTTCCTCCCACGGTACAGCACAACGGTGACCTCCGGAACAGGAGGTAAAGAAGCACAAAACGTGCTTGATTTGTGCATCCTGTCGCAGGCGTTCATAAAACAATAATAAATGACAAACACATATGTATGGTACCAGAGGGCTATCAACTAAGTAGCCAAGCTAGCGCTGCTGTTGTCAAACATTATGAGGGTATTCATATAATAAGTGGCAAAAATGCTCGCAACTCTGCTGTTTTCCTATGGAGAGAGCGCTGCCACTTCACTTCGCGGTACCACAGAACCTGCAGTAGGGAGAACTACCACTCTGTAATGTCTTCCAGGTTTCACAAACACTAGAGGGCGCTCCTGAGCGAGTTCAGAATGAAAGGGTTAAGATGGAGCATTTGAGCACAATCACAGTTTAGAAATGCTTATCCTTTCCTGAACATATTTTACCACCACTGTTACCTTTTTAAGAGCTTTTGAACTTATTATCGCTGCTGTCGGAAGAAAACCTCGCACCTTCATTTTTACATTTTTTTTGACATTATTTGAAAATATCTGTTATTCTTTACATTCTATGTAAATTTCATGATGAATGGACTAGAACAAATGACCCAAAAAGACTTGTAAAAAAGTCTGGTTCATTGACTTACATTAAAAGTAAAGTAGGTTTTTTTCCTTCTGCTGTAAAGTTATAGGTTACAGTAAATATAGGTAAGTTTGCTTTTTTTTAGTGAAATACATTCTTCTGCTTTCTAAAATTAAAGGAAAGTTCTTGGCAAGCGATTACTATTTTAACCAAATCGAACTTTGACCCGATTTACCGCTGACCCCTCCAAAGCCTGGCCAGTGAGACAAAGAGCTGCATTCCATTCCACAGGGTCCCTAAGCTGTACAGTAATGTTCACTACACACTTGAGCGCTGGATGTCAGTTAAGGGAACTGCAGTTGATAAATACCTTCATTCGAAATGTCCTACATCACAATCAAACAGGCATCTTCAAGAGACCTGCATTGACTGCTAAATTTCCTGCAGCTTCCTGTAAAGTGATAAACCGTTGTTTGATACTCCCTGTGCAGTTTAAAGTTCCCTTCCAACGGAACTTTTCACTCCCTGTGGTTTGGAATCACCCTTAAATTGTCTGAATACCCTGGGCAGTACACTCTGCGTGAACTACGAGGGTGACTGGAATGCACCTAAACCGTTTCATACGACGTGGTAGAAGCAACCCAGGCTGTTATGAACATGGAGGAGAAACTGATTCTCACCATTTCTCAGTACTTCCAGCTGTATAACATAACTTCAAAGGTGTACCATGACTCAGGAAGGATGGGATTTGTCAGCAGTCAGACAGGGCACTCAGACAGCAATTCAGTGTTTAGAGGACACTTGGCCAGCAAAGTTAGCTAGTTAGTTGTAGCCCCACTAGACACTGTAACAGTATTTTTATTTTATTTTATTAAAACTGTTGACTTTTGATTGTAGAAACAAAGTTTCATGGACCCACTTTCTTTTTCGCAGGGTCTTCAGTTTGTTGCGTCTTCTCCACATAACCACAGCCAGAGCTTTGCTCTGTGGATGGTTTCAGAGAGGATCAATAGGTTACCTTAAATCTTTGATGGTTTTCACATTCGCTGCTAATCTACAGTGAGCGTGTTTTGATGACGTTTCACCACACTGCTCAAGCCCAGCGCTGAGCAAAGTGGCAGTGTGCGCCCAGCCTCGTGGTGAAGCCCCCTGTCAGTGAGGAGCCAATTGATGTCGTTCAACAAAACGCTGTTCACCACCTTATTCATTTGGAAGCAGGGCTGCTTTATTGGTATAGGTACGGGGAGCCTGAAGCTGCACCTGCTTGGCCTGGCACCAAGCAGGGCCAGGGACAAATGATTTGGTATGAATAGTTTGCTAAAAGTTTACTAGCATTGATTAAATGTCGGCTAACTCAGACTCAGAATTTGTTAAAGATACTAAGTAACTAACGTAAGTGGAGAAAAGTAGCCTGCTTCACTATGGACTAAGCTAACGGACTACACCGACCTCGCACCGCTAGCGAGTACCCTTTCTTTTAAGTGGAGGGAATACATACGCTCTCTGAATGTTTACTTTTTCCCAAAAGCAAGAAAAGAAAAAGAAAGATTTATACATAATGTATATTACATATTCTATTAATGATAATATGTTAATAATTTAATAAAATAATAGAAAAAAAATGACCTAATGTTCTAGTAATTGTTCAGGGCCGCTGTCAGCCACAGGCCCTTAAAATCTTCCTAACTCGCCCCCAACCCCCTGGAAAACTCTGCCACAGTGGCAACGGTCAGTAGACTGAGTCAAGCGCTCAGTTTTCCCAACCTACGCCGTCGTTTGCAGTGGTGGAATAAACCGGATACAATTTTTTTTTTAACTATGGATGTCAAAAGTCTCATTGTTGAAGTCCTGACAAACTCAATGTGGCACAACAGAAATAAAAGAGTACACAGCGTCTTCCTGCCCTTTTCCAAATTAAAGGTACAATCTAGTCAAACTGATAAAGCTCTTCACTGATAATCATCTGTTTTCACTGGCCATCATGCCAACGTTTGAATAGCTTCTTGACAGTCAGCCACACAACGCTATGAGGCGCAGAATGACATTTTTTTTCAATGCAAAGGTGTGAACACAGCATTACTGACCCGGAAGCGCACAGTTGGTAAAAGTGACATGGTGCGTTTGGACGTACGGTAGCTTATTCCTGGCAAGCAGAACAAAAGATAAAGCCATGCCATTATTACAAGATGCTATGTCGTAATTAAGCTAGAGCTTGAAATAAATGCCATAAAATGTGGATACACACCACAGCTAGCATGGTGATCACATCACATGTGGGACTAGCAGAAATTAGCATTACCTAGTGGAAGTAATCAAGACAAAAAGGGTACCAACAAAGTAAACCATGAGGTTTCTGTATTAAGGTCTGTTTGCAGATTTTCATTTTATGACAAACGTTATCTTGTTTTCAGAGTAAACACAAAGTTAAAAAAATTAGGCACCAAGAGAAAGTTTTATTTAAAAAGCTACATAAAGCTGTATATTCAAAAAGCACTAATATTAGAAAAAAATACACATAATATTAATGCAATATGTTGTGATTGTATTTAAGTCAATAAGTGCGTTTACATGCACTCGATAATCCGATCATGATCATCAACAGATTATCGAGTGCATGTATCATCATCGGATTTCTGCAGTTTCTGCAAATGGTCATGTAAACACTATGTTCCAATCTAGAAATCAATAAAGAAATCTGATAAAAAGAGCTAGATTTTAGCTCAGTAATCAGATTTCTCTGTGCATATATACTCTGATTTCTTTTGTACCTCTCAGTCTGCGCATGTGCGGAACAGATGGCAGTAATAGAAAATAAGCAAGCAGTGCTGCCACGAGACGCAGCAAAACACTTTTGGAGCGACGCTGAAACCAACTACATCCTCGACGAAATTAAGGATTTAAATATTTCTCATCTTCTAGATGATGTATGTTCATTTTTTCAGGTAAAGTGGTGCGATGTTTCTTTAAAAAAAGCTGCGACATGAAGTTTTAGTTTACGTTACTTTACATCACGTCTTCTTCTGTGACTTTATTGGCTCGTAGCAAAGCAGAAACTTTGTCATTGTCGAACTTGTGCAGACCCGGAGTTTCCCATTATCTGATTACCCAGTAAGTGCATGTAAACGTATTGATTATCAGATTATTAAGTGTATGTAAACACACTCAGTGTGTTGTCAAGGAGAAATCCACAACCAAATCTTTGTTCTATTAATTAGCTCACAAGATATCAAACACTTTTTTGAAATGAAGAATTTGTTATTTTATATTTTTTGTAATACAGCAGCTAGCATTTTTTATTAATAATTAAGAAATGTCTCAACAATTTCTAGCCATTTTTCATTCATTTGACTTTTGGAAGAAGGGACTATCACTCTTTCATCACTCTGAGTATGGAATCATAGAGCACAAACAGATGTCATATGCAGATGATGAGGAAATGGGCTACAGCCAGCATTTAACTGTACACATGCAGACAGAAGGAGTGTTGCAGGTTTCTGACTGGACAGCAACAGTTGGCATGGACTCTCAACTTCTGATTGACACTGTTTTCGATAGAGGCTGCACAAGTTGCTACACAACAGGGATGCACAGCTGCCATCTTTAGAGCAAATTAGCAGAGCACTGTTTGATGATAATTAGCAAATGAAATGAATCAGCAATCTGCAATTGGCCTCCACGGAATGTCAAATGTGCTAAAAAGTAAAACACGGTCAAAAAGGGTTTAATTGGTGAAGCGTTACTGAAACGTGCTTTCTCTTGGTGTCGCTAGGGTTTCGTTAGCTATCACATGCAGCTGCCCTGTGCTCCACTCCACTCCATCCTCACATGGCACTTTTTGATGTGAGCCAAATGGGCTGCAAATGAATGCGCTTCATTAAGTTGCATAAAGCAGCGAGCGCCACGGCTACCCGATCTTTATGTATGTGCTGTACTTGATCTTTATGCATGTAGTCTGGCCTCAGAGTGGCTGGGGGGGCGGGGGTTTCTGGGTTTGTGGATGGTTAATTTTAGTGGAGATCCTGCTTTTGCAAAAGAAAATGTAGCTGCCTGGGTGGACTTCCTGCACAGCATCACACACATGAACTCACACACACACACACACAATTCAATGCCACTACACTAAATTCTTTGGAGTAATGCTAAAGAAGAACCACTTCTTGTTCCCTTAAAGTACCTCTCACTGGACGGTTCTTTGAAGAATTATTTTTGTAAATGTTCAAGTGTAAAGTACGGCGAGAAATTCAAACCAAATTCAAATGCAATGACTACAATGGAAAAACATGAAATGCAATGAACCATTGATTCATTAATGTAATCAAGACCAAGATCAAGGTTCATTACGTTGATTCATTTTTTAAAACGCAAATTCTCATGTACTGTTTTTCAGTAAAGAGGTCAAACAATATGAAAACTATGTGATAGAGGGTTTGTTTCTCATTCTCAGGTATTCTGCATGTAACTACAGAAGAGTATTGTCATGTATTCACTGCATTTCACATTTTTCATTGTAGAGACTGCATTTCAATTTGGCATGAATTGCTCTCTATAGTAAAGAACTGTGAAGTTTAAAGTCAATCTAAAGTGAAAACGGACCTTTTTACCTTGTTAGTTCTCAACACTGGAGATATGAAGCACGCTTCATCATATGTCAATTAAAAGGCAAAATTCTTGTTTTCCCAGAATCCTTCTACAAAAGATAACGGCTTTGCCCTCCCTCTGAAACATATCACTTTAGACTACATCACCACTCATCGGCAGGCAGGAAAAAATTAATATTAATCAACAATATCATGTGTCGTCTCCCTCTCCCGCCACCACTACCTATCAATCAAGCAAAAATGCCCAACTAGCTCAAAGATCCTCCCTAATACAGTTATCCTGTTGCAGCGCTGCCTACCGTCTACTCCCTAAGCACATCACCAACAGTGCACCTGAAACAATGTGGAGGGTAATCTGAACCAATCAAACACATTCTTTGTACACAAATGGTTTGATTTGAATACAAAGAAGCAGTTTGAACTTAACATGAGAAAAAACAAATGAAAATGCTCGGATTGTGTCCAGGATGGGAGTTACTGTTTATTTGGACAGACAGCCTAAATCCAGACTGATGCAAGAGAAATTATGGACGGAGTGGGGGACCCTATGTAATGCCATGAACCATAACACCGCTAGTGTTCAGCTGAAGGTCTTCCTCTATCTTGGAAAAAAAAAGCCAGCGTTAATCAGAAATCATCAGAAACAACTGTGTTTTACAGAAACACAATTTAGCTAATTCTTTCACTCCTTCAGGTGAGTCACCACACATCAAGTCATCAACACTAAAATATAAATGGTTTTCATGCATATCATGGCAATATGCTTTGGCATAGGAGGCTTGACAGTTTAGGTTTATAAGTTTGCTGCAGTTGTTTTTCCCTTAACTTTGCTATGAAACATATTGCAGCTGTCTGATTTTTACTCGGTTATGTTGGCTTCACTGCAGTACAGGTTGTGCCTGCATGAGCAGACGTGAGGGAAGGATGTCTTGTTTAGGCTTATGTGAGGCCTACGTTCTTGTTGATGTGTACACAGCTATTTTACTGTACTACAGCTTTGGATTAGATTCGATGATGACTGTACTGCTGTCAGAAGAAAAAGGCGATAGCCTGGATGTCAAGACATTGTGGGACAAAGTATATGTGAGTTTGGGACGTGCATGTGGAAAATGTATAAAAGTGTATCCTCAGCTTCTTGTTTTGAGTGTCTTGAACGTTTATATTATGTAAATGTTCTTTAAACTTAAAAGAGATGCGAGAGAAAGATGCCACAAGAAAACCAACAATTTGTCCATTAAAATGTAATGGCAGTTCAAATGAAACTGTAATCAGGACATGTATGCTTTATTGTTCTGA
Organism: Colossoma macropomum; assembly: GCF_904425465.1. Lineage (NCBI taxonomy): Eukaryota > Metazoa > Chordata > Actinopteri > Characiformes > Serrasalmidae > Colossoma > Colossoma macropomum. Next base: position 12,598,923 of record NW_023494790.1, read on the forward strand.
GTAAATTTATATTAAAGAGCCCAATTTAAAATAAACAAGTAAAAGTACTTTGGTCTTTGACTTTTGTTTGACAATGATTTTTGAATAGGTTCCTTTTGGCTCACACTTACTGTTCTACTAAGTTCAGTTATTAGCAAACACCAGTGCCCAAATAAGGAATAGCACACCTGATTTAAGAATCCTTTAGGTGGCTGGGACTACAGTGTGCAGAGATCAGGCAGGAGTTGAGGATATTAGGTTAGAAATGAAAAAAATGAAAAAATACAGTACACTGCAAATAAACAAAACACATCTAAAAGAATCTGTTAAGAATCTGTTGAGAGCCCAAAAAAAAATTAGCAAATGAGATGAATTATTTAATTAATATATTATATTATATAATAATTATATATATATATATATATATATATATATATATATATATATATATACACATATATGGTTTGTAAAACCAACAAACTTGAGTTAGTTATAGGGGTATCCTGGCCTAAAACTAACATTTGACATGTTATTTGTCATGTTATGTAGTATTCTATAGCCGAATTCACAATTGTGTATCCTTTTTTGTGTTTTCTTCCACCACTGCTCTCTCACAACAACACTCAGCATGAATTCTGCACATATATCATACAATCATTTGGAATTCCCCCCACAGCAAAAAGGAAAAGCACTAATATACCACTGATGTAGACGTTCAGCTTCATAATGTTGGCTAGCTAACTGGTTCTAAAACCAGATCTTCCAAACAGCCTGCCCACATGTATCCACTCACCCAAAAGTGGTTGTAGTTTTCCAAAAGTTCCTCCCACTTTCAAGAGACATCATCAGTTTCTGAGTCTATAAACTGGACAATCTCACTCTATAAACTATTGGGTCACTGTTGTTGGAAACAAGTAGGCATGTTTAAAACAGATAAAGCCTTTTAAATTATCACTGTGGATCGTATTGAAAGAACAGTTTGAAATGTACAAAAATAAATAAAGTTATTCCTTCTCAAGATGTGCTTTCTGTCTGATTAACTTCTACAATACCATTTAAGGTTCCTCCCTTGGTGTCATTTTGAGAAAACAACCTCCTTTTATTGTAGAGCAGCAGTACTTAGGAGGCATGGGTTTATTAGTGCAAACTTATTGGGTTCATTAACTTTAATAACGCAAACTTCAAATATCATGAAACACTGTGATAAATTTGGAAAGCGTTGTGATATTGATTTATTAATATGGTCAGCACTAATGTGTACATAAACCTCTCCCATGGCTTCAGAACACAAATACAATACACGAACTATATAGTACATTTACAACTCAATCATATAACACTACTAGAAAACAAAAACAAGAAAAAAGCCTCAGCACCTGCAATCCAGGCAAGAACAACCTCGATTGCATTATGAAGGCTTCGCTTACAAATGCAAAACCAATTAATGGCAGTACATTCACTGGTTGCCATGGCATACAAGAGTCTTCTCCACATCTAGTAGCAAAACGAATGCTTGCCAGTCAAACGAGAGGCATTTTAAGGCTTGCCTCCAACACAGTGCAAGAGGATATGTTTGAAGGAGAGCGAGTGCTTTCCATTCTTATCCTTCAGTCACTGAATACTTCACATGTCCTTGTCTATTGTGTTGCAACCTCTGCTGTAGAAATGATGGCCCAACTCAATAAAACAAAGTATAGCTGGATAAGATGATCACTGTACGATATCCAGCCAAGCCTGACACTATGGGACGAAAGGTATTTTCCAGTGTTTTTCAATCTAAGCTCTATCTACTGCTTTTTAAACTCCAACAGGCCAATAGGCAGTTGCTGAATTCAGCAACCCAATTGATTCTACTGTCTGTCTGTTTAGAGTTCACAGGGTTTTTGTCTTTTCTAAGTACAGGGTACGTGTCAAAATTTCTGTCTGAAGTACAGCAGCATAATACAGATATGGCTGGTTGAGATTAGGTTGAAAAAAAGTAAACACCCAAACAGTCTTTTCAGTCATCACACAGGCACATCACAACAGCAGTGCCGACAGATTAATATGGCTGCCTTCCACTTCACTAGCACAGAAAAAACGGTCACTTACTGATCAGCTTGTAGTCCACGGTGTGTGAAAACGAGTGTTTCATGGTGGCGACTGGCAGGTGCTTGGTCCCCTGCTTGTTGCTGCACCGGCGAGTGTCACTTAACCACATTTAAACTCTAGCCCCTGCGCAGCTGCTCGACTGCTCAGTGGCTGCGAGCTGACGTGCTGCATTGCTCTCTCTCTCTCTCTCTCGCTCACACACACACACAACACACACACACAAAGAGGCACGCAGTTCGATCACTCCACCCCCCCCTCCCTGTCAGTCTCTCTTGCGCACACACTTTCACCTCTCTGGGCTTCAGCTCACTCCCTGATGAAGGCACCGATGAGGGCGAGGAAGCCAAAAATCGGAACACGCGCCCTATGCTGCTCAACTCTCATGCCATAGCTAATGAACCAACTGGGGTCCATGAATAGAGATAGGAACCTGACGGTCAAACAACAGGTGGACCCTGATCTTTTTTTTGTAAAGACTTTTATGTGTGGACATTACAAGCTGGTAACAGGAACCCATGTTAATACTAAGGAACTGAACTCAATGACATTTATTGTCAAATATTAAAACCAGGCAAACATTTTGTCACCAATAAAATACCAATTTTAAGAATTAGCTTAATGTCATGATGAAAAAAAAATGTAATCCTTTAATGGAAGCAAATTTATTCTGAGAAAAAAAAACACAAAACTAGAAATAATTATTTTTAACAAGATCATTGGGCCACAATAACTGGCACCCCTATGTTTAATACTTTGTACAACCTCACTTTGTTCAATAAAACAGCACTCAGTCATCTCCTGTAACATCATACAAGATTGGAGAATACAGGGAATTTGAGACCATTCCTACAGAGTCTCTTCAGATGATTTTAGGTCCTAGGTCCCCTCTTGTGTACTCCCCCCTAAGCTCACCCCACAGGCTTTCTATTGGGTTCAGATCAGAGGACTGAGACAGCCACGGCAGAAGTTTGAATTTGTGTTCAGTAAACCATTTTATGATCTTTGTCCTGCTGGAAGATCCAGTGATGACCCATTTTTAGTTTCTTCGCAGAGGTAGATAGATTTTGATTTATAATGACCTGGTATTTCATCGGGTCCATGATGCTATGTAACCTAACAAGGTTCTCAGGGCCTTTGGAGGAGAAACAGCCCCACGTCATCACAGACCCTCCACCATACTTAACAGTGGGCATCAGCTTCTTTTCAATGTAGTCATCCCTTTTTTTTTATAACACCAAACCCACCTTGAGTGTTTGTTTCCAATTTTTGATTCATCTGACCATTGAACATAGTTCCAGTCACAGTCCCAGTAGCCTTAGCAAACTCCATCTTTTGGCATGGAAGTGGTGTCTGATTGTAGTTTTGTGAGACTTAATGACCCCAAGATGCCATTTTTTTTCTCTCCAACAGTGAACACTGGAGATTTGCCTCTCTTACAATCCTCCTCACTGTGCATGGGGGGCAAAATAAACTTGGGTCCTCGTCCAGACATGTTATTCACGGTTCCAGTTGATTGGAACTTTTCAATTATTGACCTAAACTGTAGATGCGGGCAGCTATTTTTTTTTTACATTTTTTTTTACAGCCACCCACTGACTTATGAGGGTCAACACTTTTCCCTTATTTGAAGTGTGTATTCTCTTGTTTTTCCTATGTTGAAGAAGGGAATTTTTGTGTCACCTCATATATATATCCCCAGTAAAAAAGGAAGTCATGGATTACTGCTTAAAAGTTCCTATACTTTCTGATCAACTTAAAAAAGTAAAATATAGAATGGAAAAATTTTTATCTAATAAGTTTACTTCTATTTACTTCTATTAAAGCTTCTATTAAAAATTCAGTGTGAGATTCACTCTTCCAAGCTGAGTGGTCTTCAGCCCAGAGGACACAGTGTCCATGATTTCCAAAAACAATTTCAAATGTTGATTCGTCAGACCACAGAACACTTTTTCACTTCCCCTCAGTCCATTTTAAATGAGCTCGGGCCCAGAGAAGGTGGCGGAATTTCTGGATCCTGTTTATATGTGGTTTCATCTTTGCGTTTTAGAGTTTTAACTTGCATTTGCGGATGCAGAGACAAGCTGTTTTCACAGACAGTGGTTTTCAGAAGTGTTCCTGAGCCCATGCAGTGATTTCCACTGCAGCATCATATCTGTTTTTAATGCAGTGCCACCTGAGGGCCCAAAGATCATGACCAGCAAATACTGGTTTTTGGCCTTGTCCCTTGCATACAGAGATTTCTGCAGATTTTCTGGATATTCTGATGTTATTATGTAACATAGATGATGAAAAGCAAAAGTGCTTTGCTGTTTTATGTTGTAAAATGCTATTCTTGAATTGTTGCACTATTTGATAATGCAGTCTTTCAGAGTAGCGAACCCTCCTCATATTTATGTTACTGACCTGTTGCCAATCAACCACCAGTTTCAGTAAACAATAAAATTTCTCAGTTTCAACATTTGATTTGTTCTTTGTACTATTTTCAATGGAATGTATGGATTAAATGATCTGCACATCACTGCATTTTGTTTTTATTTACATTTTGCACAGCATCCCAACTTTTTTGGAAATGGGGTGGAGACAACCTTATTATCCATCCTAGACTAGGGTGGCGCAAACTATAGACACGCATCTACCAGTAGCCTTAAACCACTAGATTTAATCTGTCACTCTGCTCTGATATTCATTCATTCATTATTCATCACTGCAAGTTGTATGAAAAAGTTGGCTGGTCATCTCTAGCTGTGTGGAGGGAAAACTCATTGGTTTGTTTTTAATTATAGGACGGTCTCCGGCCATATGCCATCGTACATCACATCTAATCTTTCTGTAAATATTAGTTTTTCATTATCAGACTCTCTCTAGTGACAGTCACCTTGTCGGGAACTGGAATACATTACAGGAAACTCTAAAGCTCCACTCGCTGGTGTCACTTAACCAAGATCTACCCTCTAATCAGCTCCACTCCACCTGCAACTGTTTTATTTGATGTTCGTTTTTTTTACTGTTCCATTTTATTTCATTATTTTATTAAATAATTCTGTATTTTTTGTTTTTCTTAATTTTATTTCAGTTTATTTACTTTATTTGTTTTCATTACATATTTTATTGCTGGTATCTCTATTATTTGAGCTTTATTTTTTTAAGATTGTCTTTGCTTATTTAGTCATGATAATCTGTTTGTTTTAACTGATTAAATTTAATCTTTATATATTTTTTTATATAAAAATATTTATTTTTCCATTGAAAAGACGTTTTCTAATCTATATACCAAAATATTGATTCTCATTAACAGACACGAACTTCTCTAAGCTAGCAAAACATGCAAAACAAGGTCAATCGTTCTCAGCAACCCCAGTTTTATGTACCACTACAATTTAATGGTTATTTATATGAACTTATACAAGCAAATTTTGAACTTTAACATTACCTTAAAGCCACTGATCTATATATATTTTATTGTATTCTGATTAAGTGCAGACAGACAGCTGGTGAAAAACTTGCTGGTGTAAATCTTTTTGTTTTTAATAATCAGCTTTTATCATTTTACACCTTTATATATATTTTTAAAATACAAACTCCAAAACAAAATACTTTTCCTTTATACATTTCTCCAGATTCCCTGAATGTTTTGATGATAAACACTTTTTGGCAAAGTCGCGAGCCGTGACCCATCCTTGCACATAAAGGACTAGGCCTTTCCTGGATGCTCCTTTTATGGCCAAGCATAATTGCATCACATGTGTTTTTAGTCTTGAAATGCCCTTGTCTAAACTTTTTTGGAACATGTTGCAGGAATTAATTTTCTGATAAGTATATGTTTACAAAAAATAATGTAGCTGATAAGATAAAATGTTACATATCTTATCTTTGTACTGTTTTTGTTCAAATATATGTCAATGTAGATTCATAAACCACTGGTTTCTGTTTTTTATTTGTCACTGTCTCAACTTTTTCTGGAACTGTTTTTTTTTCTTTGTATGTACACGCTTATTCTTAATTTGATGCCTGTAACATGTTACAAAAAGGTTGGTACAGGTGCATGCTTACCAATGTGTTACACTACCTTTCCTTTTAGCAATGCTGAATAATTAGTTAGGAACTGGGGACACCAGTTCTTGTAGTTGTAAAAGTGTAATTTGACGACAATGTTTTTAATCGTCTGATTAAAAACAATTAAACAATTCAGTTGCTCAACAATCTGGTGTCTCCACTGTCATATATTGCCCTTCATAATACACCACGCTTTTTCAATGGGAGACTTTTTGGAGCTTTTCCAACTTTTTTGGAATGCACTCCAGACATCAAATGTGTAATTAGCACATATCTACAAAAATCAATGACGTTGTTAAGGTAAAATATTAAAATATCTCGTCTTTGTACCACTTTCAATTAAATATCTGTAACAAGCAGATACAAATCAATATTTTCTGTTTTTAACTGCATTTAACTTACTGTCCCAACTTTTTTGGAACTTGGTTGTAGTGAGCTTTTACAGTTCAGATTTAATGAAATCAGTATTTGAGAAAAAAAACCCTATATATATATATATATTATATATTATATATATATATATAATAGAATAACACACTCAATCGATTGAATTTATTTAAACATTTCTTTTAAAATAAATAGCATTATTCTTAAAAAAGGGGTTATGCCATAATACAAAAACACAGAAAAAGTCAGGCTCACTGCTGTAGAGCGTCCAAATCAATTGGCAGTGTTTTCTATGGACATTATACAAGCATGTGTGTGTATGTATGTGTTTGTGTGTGTGTGTGTGTGTGTGTGTGTGTGTGTGTGTCTATGGTACTATGCAAAAGTCTATGATTCACATTAAAAAAAGCTTTATATCTCAGCAGTCAGCATTTATTTGTTCCAAAAACACTGATATAAGAATAAACTTAAACATTAACACAATAAGTTGTGATGTCAGCATGTTCCTTTAACCATTTACAAACCTGGCCTTGTGGCAGTCCAGCATTATTTGTATTTATAATCCAATACCTGGTTTAGCTGATCAATACTTCATCAAATTAATTCAGGTGAGCTTCTGGTGGAATTTAACAAATCCATGTAATGCTGAAGGCATAGCGGAGAAGAGAGAGCCATGCTTTGTTCTTCTATGTAGCTCAAAAGAGGTCAACAAAAATTCTTGTTTGATCGATAAATAGTTTAAAATAATTTGCTTAGATGCCTTTTTTACTAAGACGTTTGCCTAGTATATGTATATGGCTAATCAGACATTATTTTGGGGTGGATCATTCCCAACACAGGGACCAACATTGTAGTAGAAAGTTGGTTATGTGGATCCTAACATTAGATCAAATGCTGTTATTTAAAAAAAAAAGTGTCAAACATGTCTTGGCTAATCAATTACATTTGGGATAAGCAGGTTGTTTGTGTTCCCTATTCTATTCTATTGGTATTAGGCTAAGCAAGACTTCAAGATGTTTTTCTGAAAAGATTGAGTGTTACACACTGTTATAGCAAAAAATAAAAGACAAAGCAAAACGGGCAGTATCAACGGCCGATGGGTGAATCTCCTAAAACAAACAAAAGCCATCTGCGCAAGATCAGAAACAAGCTGGAATGCTGCACTGCTCTCTCGGTTTCGTTCCCAAAGCACAGAATAAAAAAACATTCTGTGTGGCAAAACGGACAGAAAATAATATAATATACCAGTCACACCCACCCACTGGCAACAGTTTATTAGGGAATGTGCTTTGGTGACACGTTATTTGCAGCCCATCGTCTTGCGACAGAGCTGAAAAATGCTGCCAATCAGGAGACAGGGCTGCGTATGGGCAGGGGAGGGTAAGTGTTTCCCGCAGTTCAAGAGTGAAAGAATGCTCCTGTAATGAATATTTGGAGTCCCAGGATGCCGGGGCCACTGACTCACCCATGCAGCTCTGATCAGAGACACTGTGTCACCTGGCACCAGGCCAGGGGACAAGCTGTTAAGCCTGGCGGAGGATCGCTTTACAGCAGCATACAGCCTGCTGGAGGGGGCACCTGAAGTTTACGTCAGTGGTAGGAGAAAGAGTGACCACTGACAAACAAATTAAAGCATGATGATCAAGAGGAGAACATTTCTCCTTTACTGCCTTTCCTTTCAGCACAAATCAAAGCAGAGGGCCAAAATGTTTAGAGTGTGTTTGAATTTCTGGCAGCATGAAAGTTGAAGGTTAGAGAGGAACTTGCCTGTTCCCTCATCCCTCTTTAGGAGTAGTTGTAGTACTAGTTTTATAAATGTATGTCCTGCTGTGGGTCACTCTGGAGTTCCTGTGAGAGCTCAGGGTAGCAGATTCATCATTTTTCATTTCATCATTTGTAATCATACAGGCTGCAGCATCAACAGGAGGACACATAAGAGAGAGTCTGCGATTGGAAAATGAACAGCGAGTAACACAATTTTCACTAACCTGAACCACAGATCACATTAATATCATCATGTAAACAAAATACTAACAGCTAAGCGCTGATCACAGCAGCTACGGATGAATCAGTAAAACCACAAAACACTGTTCTACCCCAACCTACAAAAGTCAGCTATGTTATGGTATGTTATGGTATGTAATATCCACTGGCAACAAACAAACCAAATAAACAAAACAAAAAACAAAACAAAACTACACGCTGGTGCTTCACATCAATGACACTTTGGCCCAATCCCATTTCTTATCTTTACCCCTATCCCTTGTTTTCGAGTGTCACATTCACCCCTGGAACGAGTTACAAGGGGTAGAGGTTGAAATCTTCCCCTACGAGATGGGACTTCATTCACGAGATGGAACATTACTTCATTACCAGACTAGTATGGTTACTCTGTCATGCTATGTCATGCCAGACACGCCAGTCCACAGTGACAGCAGATGAGGGGCAAGGGGTGAAATGGGATCAGGCCTTTGTGTCCTTGTTTTAATTTCGCTGTGTGGACCTATAACAACCTCTTGACTGACCACTTCTGTGGTAAACATAAAGAGCAATTTAGCTTCAAGAATCTCAAGCCATTTTAGTTTGTTTTCATTATTTAGAGCTGAGCAGAACTTACTCCCTCTCACAACTCTAACACACACTGTTACATAGTGAGAAGTGGGAGGGTGTGTTGATTCACAGTTCCTAAGTATGCTTGCTGAAATAAAAGTATACAGACAATCACAGACTTGTTATTAGGTTAAGATTTGTTTGATAGATCTGTATTGACTATGTTAAACTAATGTAATCCCAATGTTTTGTTAAGGTAATTTTACCACACTGTGCTCTTTTTAAGCCCGTCATACTTGATCCGCAGCCTGCGTATTACAAGCTTTTTTTTTTTTTGTTTAAAAACCTAAAAGGAAAGCTTTTATTTCTTAAGTCAGAGCAATACCACCTCTATCTGACTAAAACTGGATGGGTTTTAACAAACTTATTCATAGCTAAATTTGGGCACTGTGCAGCTCTATTGTCTATGAACTCACAAACATCAGATTTGGACTTCGGGAAAAACACTTCGCTGGAACATCCTTACTAACATGGGCACATTTGCTTAAGAAAAGAAGTAGACAAACTGAATTGATACAACAGTCCTTTAATGGGAAAAGAACATCACTGCTCCCTAGGGACTTACATTCTACTCAAACTGAAAGCTTCCTACCCACAGCTGAATGATAAAAATACAAATATGCTGAGACAGATTGACACTATGGGCTTGTACAACAGACATTTCTGGCAATTGGTTTACTTTCCATCCATAACAAAGGTAAGTGTGTGTACAAATTTTTTAACAATAGCCACGGATTATATAATTCATAGAGTGAACTGCAAACAGTGTTGCTGTTCAAGATATATAAAATAAACATATTCCAGCAAGAGTGATGAATATGCAGTGAACATGCAGAGAGAGTGGGAAACATGGAGCGCAGTGATTACAGAACGCTTTGAGTGACGAGCGGAACTGACTAATACGGGTCAAAGTCCAAAAAAGTAAGTAAGGAGTTCTAAGTAGCACCACAGTATCTTTTCAGAACAACAACAAAATTAAAAAAAAAAGAGTTAAAGTTGTACTGCAGTATCAGGACTTACCTTTCAGCATGGGTTTGCTGGTGGAGCTGAGAGCAATGCCGGGCAGGCTGCTGCGGGCCCCGAGAGCTGCCGTGGCCTCCAGCAGCGCCCCACTCAGATGGGCTGCGACACTGGTTCTGGACGAGCAAGCCTGATACTTAGTCCGCAGCAGGCAGGCTGATGGCCATGCTATCGTCCTAGCCAAGAGCTTTCTGGAGGGGTGTAATAGATGGACCTCAAAGCTCAGAGCAGGGAAAGCACGCTGCAGCTGGACACAGGAAGAGAGGAACGAGACTGGAAGTTAATGTTAAGTAGGGTTAATTAGGCCAATATGGCTTTTTTGTCTACCATTAAAAAAGAAATTGGTTATAATACATAGAAAACTTTAACCCTCTACTGCACACAATATGAGAGCAATTAAAAATGAATAAATATTCAATTCACTTGTGCAGCGGTCCTTTTGAGGTATGCTGCCTGGGAAAAAATGATATAGAGCTGTGTTCCCTGTAGTGGTGAGACCTGATTTGTGGCTGGCCAAATCCATTCCACTGTCGCACAATGTTGCTTCTAGGCAACAAACATATTTCTGCAAATTCTCATAACAAAAAAAGTGGTACTGAAAGTTGAAAAAGAGGGTTAAAAGTACCCACTAAGAGATAGTTTGACGAAGTACATGCTTTTCATTCACTTACTCAAACTCTTCCCTTTATTGTAACCCTGTCATTGACTTTAAATATGTATAATGTTATCGTAAAGTGAGGAAAATGGGTTTGTTGCCCTGAGGCAACATTGTGCAATAGAGGTTTAAACGATGATGGCAGCAAAGAAAGAGAAACTGAAAAACAGTTAGATCACTCTATTAATCAAATCATAATTATTTTGTTAACAAACAGTTAACAAAATAATTGTGAGACGCAGCCTTACTGTTAATGCTCTGGTAGGGATGGCATTTTTAAGGATACTGTATTACGGTCACCCTATGTTGAAAGTCCTAGATCCCAGAAAAAAATGAAAATTCCGGGCCGATGCCAGAAATCAATGTGCGCTCACATAGTGACTTTACTTTAAAAGCCTTATTCATAGAGCCAAAAATCTTTACTATTGAGAATCATGATGCTTACTTGATATTAAAAAGCTACTACAATATCGTCAAAACAACGTAATCTGAAGCAAAAATCTGAGTTACTCAAATAGAGTGGAGCTTCTTTGAGTAGAAATAATGTTGCTGTGCTCCTTAAAAGTTCTGAACACTTGAAACACTTGTACAATTCAAAATCTTCTATATCGTTAACCAACATAACGGAGAGCACCAACAAAACTTTATTATACACGCAGAGCACTGTTGCTGACTCACAGTTATCTCTGTGGTTTCTCTTTTTTCTTCTTCCTAGACATGACTTCGCAGCACACACGCAGAAAAAGAAACGGTAACCTGTCAGATACGTCCACTCTAGTGCCCAGAACGGCATAATACAACCCTGGTAAGCATCTGTCCCCATCACCCCTGATTTTCTAGGAAGTACCACAGTTTGTCATGCTGCTACTTCTACAGAGCCTCCGGCACCCTTTTCAGAGTGACCTGACAAAAACAAAAGGGTCATGAGGGCCTTTAATAATACAAGGGTCACTTATGAATAGAAGAGTCAGTTATGATGAAGCACCTGTGCTTCTCTCGTAACAAAATGCGTCCTGATGGGACCAGGGCTTGGAGCTCTGTGGGAAGCATCCATTATTTCAACATTAAGCAGGCTGGGTTGCACTTCTGCCAGCTGTTTCCAGGAAAAAGTCATTCCGACTTGCCTCCTGCACCCTTGCATGTAAGCTATTGACCCACCTTCAGAGTCAACACTCTCTTCAAAAGGTGGCACAGACGCATTAAGGCACTTTCAACTGGCAAAGTGAATTTGGCACCGCCGCACCTGGACTAAGTCAATCACTACTTGGCTTTTGGAGCGGGGCCTGAGGTGAGAGGACTTCAGGGTTTGGTTCAAGGAGTGCATGACACTGTATAGACAATAGTACTGGGACACTAAATGAGTTGAGGTGTTTCAGCCACACCTGTTGCTAACAGGTGGATAAAATTAAGCACATAGTCTTGCAGCCTCCATAGACAAACACTGGCAATAGAAGGGGTCACATTGATGAGCTCAGTGACTTTAAACATGGCACTGTCATAAGATTCCAGTTTGCGAAATTTCTGTCCTGCTAGATCTGCCCCAGTCAACTGTAAGTGCTACTACTGTAAAATGGAAGCTCCTACAACAGCTTAACCATGAAGCAGTAGACCTTAGAAAACTCACAGAGTGAGGCTGGTGAGTGCTACAGCGCACAGTGCCTATCCTCTGTTGAATCACTCACTAATGAGTTCCAAACTGCCTCTGGAAGCAACATCAGCAAAAGAATGGTGTGTTAGGAGCTTCACAAATGGGTTTCCATGGCCGAGCAGCGACAAACAAGCCTAAGATCAAAATGCACAATGCCAATCATCAGGGGGAGGAGTGGTGTAAAGCACGCCGCCACTGGACTCTGGAGCAGAGGAAATGCATTCTGTGAACTAATGAATCACACTTTTCTATTTGGCTGTCTGATGTCTGGGTTTGGTGAATGCCAGGAGAACATTACCTGCCTGACTGCATTGTGCCAACTGTAAAGTTTGGTGGAGGAGGGATAATGATATGGGGTTGTTTTTCAGGGGTTGGCCTCGGCCCCTTAGTTTCAGTGAAAGGACATCTTAATGCTTCAGCAGACCAAGACATTTTGGACAAACAATCATACACTTCCGACTTTATGGGAACAGTTTGGGGAAGGCCCTTTTCTGTTCCAGCATGACTGAGCCCCAGTGCACAAAGCAAGGTCCATAAAGGCATGGCTGGGTGAGTTTGTTGTGGACAAACTTGACTGGCCTGCACAGAGTCCTGACCTTAACCCCATCAAACACCTTTGGGATGAACTAGAACGGAGATTGCTAGCAAGGCCCTCTCGTCCAACATCAGTGTCTGACCTCACAAATGTTCTTCTGGATGAATGGGTAAAAATTCCCACAGACACACTCCAAAATCTTGTGGAAAGCTTCCCAGAAGAGCGGAAGCCACTATCGCTAAAAAGGGACCAACTCCATATTAATGCCTATGGATTTTGAATAGGATGTCATGAAAGCTCCTATCGGTGTAAAGTGTACGTGTCCCAATACTTTTGTCCACATAGTGTACATCAACAGTAGCACATTACCAAATATTTCTAAGTTAAGTTTCACCTTTCATCAGAAAATGGACTTAAACTAGAGGTCTCAATCTATCAGCCCGTGGGAAATGGCTTCACACATCTTGTCACATATTTACAATATATCTTTAAATCAGGCAAGTTAATTTTTTTTTTTGTTCTGCAACTTGAACATTTACATCTTATGGGTAGACTTGCTTTACCCATCATACATTGTAGCTGGCTAGCATTATCAGCTATTTAAATTTGGCTCAGATCTACACCTACATTGTTAAAAGCAAAAACAGTGCTAAAAAAAAATGCACTACATGCAAGAGAACCCATTAAAATAAAAACATGATGCAGCATGAACGCTGCACACTAACCAGCCATGGTCATAACTTAGCTTTACCTAACTTAGCTATTATTGTAATTAAGATCAATAGTGAGTTAAACCTGCCTTTGTGGATTCATTCATGACATAGTAGCAGATGTAGAGTGTTAGAACTAAGAAATGAATGGGGTTATCAAACAAATCCACTGAGAACACAGATTTAACTGCTCTACTTGCAAAACACTTGCAAAAACTTTACTCATGTTCCACCAGGACTACCATAGTAAGATTCCCATTTAAGTCAACTGATAAATATGGTTATTTATATATATATATATATATATATGTTTCCTCTGTATGATCCCCTCTGATTAATCTTCCTTGACTTACTTGTACCATGAACAAACTATTCAGTGCAGCCTAGAGCCTCTCATGCTTTTAAGAAGCCTTTCCTGGAATAAAACGAGATCATAAAACTCTCAATTTTTCATTAGTAATGATTATTTAGTACTACTGTTTAGGGACACCATGTTTTAATATGTAACAAAACGTAACATAGCATGTAGCCCCAGCTACATCTCTCCCAGCATATAAGGGAATACAAAAAAAGGCAACAAATGAAAACAAAACAATGCATCTCTGGTTCCCTGTGTGACTTAAAATCAGCAAGCAAATTTGGCTGGCAAACACCTTTAAACCGTGCACATCAACAATATTGGTGATGCACAGAGGGAGAATGTTTAGAGGCCCAAGCACAATTGAAAGACATGTTTCGTGTGAAAGGCCAGTCACGTCTCTAATTAAATCGCCATGTGCCACGTTTCTGTCCATGGCTTAACCAAGTGCAGCTGAAATTAAGAACCTTATTGCCGCAGCAACTGGCGTGAAAGATTATCAACAGTGTTTAGCAAGTCAATTGCTTGGCTCTCACATTTCTCATTTCATGGTGCCTGAAAGAAATCTGCTCCAAGATACAAAGAAAACAACCAAAATTGTTGAAAACGTTGAATTGTTTTTGTTAAAAAGGAACAAACAAAAATCAAAAATGCAAGACTGCATTTACTATTTTGATAAAATACGGAAATATTTTTTCCAAGCATACAGCATAACCAGGAAGCAAATTTGGCTTCCTTTAATCAGGACATAAAGTGCATATAAATAAAGCACTTCAGACATTATGGTGATGCACAGCATTCTCTTGAGTTTAATTAATGTTTAGAGAATGTTTCTTCTGTGAACATATAACATCAGAGACACATCTACAGAGCAGTAAACAGGGTTTTTTTTTGGGGATATTTATTCTTGAACGTGGCTATCCTCAATACATGATCTCTTGAATGATTGGCATGGGCTTCAAGTGGAAATGCAGCCTTCAAAAGTGTGTCTGCAGAATGTGAAGCCCTGTTCTTTCATTAAGACTCCTTTTAATGGGATGGGTTTCCTGTTTGGCTCCTGATAAAAGCTTGAGTTACTGATGGCAGATTTGAAAGTGGTCCCCAGGGACCCGGACAGCTCCTCCTGCACGTTCGCCAGTATATCTAGCCCTGCAAATTGTTCCCGTCACAAAAAATGCTGCTTTGTCATTCTATTCATCACTTAAACATGGGGCACGAGTGCAAATCAGGACCACGGCAAACGGCAGTTGTTGATGGCCCAGACGTTGCTGCCATATGAGCTCCAGCCAAGTTAGGGCTGAAAGAAGAGCCTGCATAGACAGATTGAAGCCAGACTAGTGAACAGATGCTAACATCACTAAACACGATGTACAAACACTGAGGCAGAATGCTGTGGAGGATCACACTGGCTGGAAAAGGGACAGGTACAATTATTTTTTCAGTCACCGTGGACTGTCTCCAAGAAGTCAGACCAAGATTCAAAAAGGGCCAGGCAAGCTCTGTCCAATCTGATAACGACTGGAGAGTAAGCTGTTGTCCATTATAAACATGCTGGAGCAAATAAACAGGATAACGTCCAAAAACCTCATCAACCAAGTAAAAAATCCTGCTTTCTGTTTTATTATCATCCTCACTAAGTTCGACAACTTGTCTGTTTTTTTCCAATATTTTTCACTGTTACTTTTCAATTAAGTAAGAAAAAGTACATGCAAAGGCTATTTATGCTAATCTGTTATTCATTATATACTTATTATATGCTTCACCATTCAGCTTCATGTGAATAAAACAGCAAATAAAACGTAAGAGAAGTTTTATGAAGAGCATTGTGTTTTGCTTAAAATATGTTTTTTTCCAAACTACTATTAAAAGCGCATATTGAAAATCTTTTGGCACAAATTGTAAATACTTAAAACATTTGAGTGCTTACATCACAACAAAAAATAAAATCTTTTGGGTATGGCATCATTCCAAAGATTTTTCTCAGCTATTTATTTAATATATTACTGTTGTCAGAAGAAAACCTTGTATCTCCAAAATGGTAACTTTACAGGAGAAGGAGAAAACCTACGTTACTTTTAATGTAAGTCAATGGAACCAGACTTTTTTCAAAGTCATTTTGGGCCTTTTCTTTTAATTCATTCTTCATGAAATTTATACACAATGTAAAGGACAACAGGCATTTCCAAATTATGCCAAAAAACTGAAAAACGGAGGTTATAGAAGGCAATAGAAGGTTTTCTTCTGACAGCAGCAATATGAAGCTTTGCAACGTGGGTTGAGATGTTCCTACAGTAGCCAACTGTAGGAACATCTTCCTCTTAGCCTCAATTTTCACTTGACTAAATCAAGTGAACTGGTGTCCGTCACCAATACTTTATCAGTGATATCTTGATATATTATCACAGCAAGCATAAATGGAAGCTGAAGCACAAACCAGCACATCTAGCCAAGGTGTAAATTAACAGTTTAGATATAAAGATACAAATACAAAGACATACAAAAGTCATCTCTGCAAGTAATATACTGCAACAATTTCTACTAATCCAGGTTAACTGTCTGACTATGGAAGAAGCTAGAACTTCTATCACTGATATAAAACTGGTCAGTAAAATATCAAACAAAGTCAACCTTTAATGATTCCAACCTCAGTGTCAAGTCAAGACAAGGTTTATTTCTATAATGCTTTTTACAACAGGCGTTGTCGCAAAGCGGCTTTACAGAAAAATCTAAAAAAGTCCAAGACCCCATGAGCAAGCCAATGGTGACAGTGGCAAGGAAAATCTCCCTAAGAGTAAGAGGAAGAAACCTTGAGAGGAACCCATTCTCTTCTGGTCAACACCAGATAGCAAACAATAACAAAATTTGGTTGCTGTGAATTTATGCATCTACCTGTTTGTTGATTTTTTTTAGAAAATGTGTTTTAATCAACTCCAATTGGATAATTGTTATAAAATGCAAATGCATAACTAATCACATATGCCTAAGAATTTATTATGTGTCAATTATTTTTATTATTATTATTATTATTATTCCTAAGTTGGCTGAAAAAAAACAACCCAACGTCCACGGTAAAGTTAAGTCAGCACTATGTAAACAATCCTACATTTGGGTCATTTCAACACAGAAAAATTACTAAATTAATTAAACCAATCAGGCAAGATAAAAAGATAAACCCAGGATGTGTTCAGCCTAATAATTACCGAGCACTGGGCTTCCAAAATAACCCAGTTGAGTTGTTTTCAGACCAGCATTTTTTCTTTAGAGTGTAGGGAATCCAATCTTTGCTCTAAATAAATGCACTAAAGTACAGTGGGGCCTACAGTTGGCTACTGTCTGACATCAGTCATGCTTGCAGGAGGAGAAGCAGGGGCCTTTCACTGAAAGAAACCCTCTCGCCACTGTCTGGGTCAATGCTGCAGCGTCATGCTGACCACACAGCTACCAGCTAAGTGTGTAAGACTCCTTCAACTGCCTTTTAAAAATGGAGATTCTGGGTCACTTATAACATTCCAGGGTGCCCAATATGCAGTCAGCTCCATAATTATTGGCACTTATGTTCCAATAATTATAAGTATATTTTTTGTTCTCAGTAGAGGATGTGCTCACGGCCAGTGGGTCAGAATAGTGCCCCCAACAAATATGGTCACCCCTAGTAAACATGAGCAAAGCAAGCTGTAAAAAGCATTTTCATTGCTTATCCATTTGATACTTCATTTTAGCCATTTTAATTTTAACAAAATCTTACCTTATGTATCTAATTTAATGTACAGTGATTAGAAAAACAAAAAATGTCTATCTATCTATCTATGTGTGCCACAATTGTTGGCACCTCTTCATTTAATTCTTTGTGCTGCCTCCAATTGCAAAGACATCAGCATTGAGTCTTTACCAATAACGCTTAATGGGATTGGAGAATAAAAGGCATAGGGCCTGAGATCACTCCTCAGTGCAGAATCCCTCCAGACTAGATCAAACCCAACCAATGTACAGTACAAGACATAAATATACTATACAAGCAATTTATTCACCCCCTTTGCATCGTCTTCTGTGTGTATTATCAATATCTGGCAGGTTTATTGTATGTTTACGAGGGATAATATTCTCAGTTGCTGTTAAACGTTCTCTGACTCTGGCTTTATTCAGCAGAATGTTGGTGGAGGCTGAGGATCGAGTTTGCATAACAATTCACCAGAATTTGCACGTTAATTGAAGGATCTTCTTGGATGCTGCGTACACACTCTTTAAAAAGCGAGGCCAGGAGAGATCAGAGCAGCGTGTCTAAAAGCAGACACGGCCTGTGCTGCTTTCATCTGATCCCTTCATTTACAGTAAACCGCACTGGGCCTGAGCTGTGAGTCAGCACGTTAATCCGTCGCAGATGAAGTCACAAGGGATTCTAACCATTTTCTTCTATAACAATGTTAGCCTTAAGTATGCCCAATCAGTGCGGCCTCGCTGCTGACGCCAGAGTGACCCCATGGATCCTTCTAGCTCTCACAGTGCTCTGGGGTCATGTGACACAAACAGAGAGCAGCTGTCACAAACAGGATGGAATGAGGAGGCTGGTTTGGGCTGAGTGGGGTAAGTTAGGGTGAGTAGGGGTGGTTTTTGTAGGGGAAGTAGCACAAGTGGTGTAGAGTTACAGATACCAAATCTGGACCACCACTGAGTTTGTTCACCCTTACAAGTTGCAGTTTTCTTGATAAAAGTGTGGTCTTAATCTGATCTAAAATCTTAGGCATAGCTCATTGAAATTAAGACTTATTACGTAATTATGTATATTATGTTAAAACAATTAGATACATGTAATTTGTTATGTATATAAACTTAAATAATTACATAATGTAAATTAAATGTATAAGGAAACGACAATAATAGCTGTAAACTTCTAAACGGTAAGAAACGTCCACTGACATTGGTCTTTATAGTAAAACTCTGGCAATGATGTCTAAAATCAACACAAGAATTGATTTAAGCTACAACTGTGAAAGAGCAAAAAAGCAGACTACACCGCAAACACAGATGCCAAATCTGGACTAGATATCACATATGAACCTCCAAGCTTTTCAGGTGTAGCACAATAGCATGACATGTAAGAGTGACATATACAGCCAAGTAGGCCTGGGCGACAGGGCGATGTAACTGGATGTCTTTGATGACGGACAAGTAGCCTGATGCTGATGTGTAAAAGGAGATAAAAAAAGTGTTGAGAGGGAATTATATTTTCATTTTTAAGATCAGCTTGAGTGAACAGAATTGATTATAAACGCCAGAGTGCTTTGGAACACCTGCTTGCCTCAAAGTGCCTCACTGCAGTTAAAAAGAGAAAAAAAAAAAAGCACTAGTTAGCTCTAACCTGGATAGTAAATTTCTCTAATCCCCATGTACTGGTGGTGTTTACAGAAGTTAAAAGTTAATAAATAATATGGAATAATATGTACACAATGTTTTACTCACTATTAAAACATTGAGTCATAATGGCTACAGCAGAGTAAAGTCCCCACTGTCTCTGCTGCGTGTGATTTAAATGTAGTAAATTTGCAGTATTTTGACCTGGTGACATGGTGGCTAGTTGATTTTTGAAAACACTGCTGTAATGATGGAAAATGCCTTGTTTTTAATTGAATTGTGTGCAGTTCGAAGTTTCTCCAGCAGGGAGCACTATTATCACGCAAGTTGCCATAAATCTGCACCAGAAGAAGCAACATCGTTTTTTTGTTGGATTGCTCAATATTATATTATTTAACATGTTTTATTAATGCCTTTCACTCAAAAGAACCCCTAAAAACAGATCAGAAAGTAGGTCAAACCTGCGGCAGACCCATGCGCTTGCTTGGGATAGGGGCGATCTTCATAAAGACGATTTTTTAACTAGAAGATATCGTGCTAATTAGTTTTAAACATCGCCCAGACCCACTGCCAAGGTCATAACACTGCTGCAGTTTGAAAAAATAATGTTGGGGTGATACACAGGGATTCAGCAATGCTGCTTTGTGAAGTGTTTTTCCAAGACTGGCCACAGTAATGCGTCATATAGACAATACTCAGGGACTTTTGCATTCAAGCACGGTCAAGGGCTGCAGCGTCCACACACATTTTTTCCCCGAAGCACCGCAAACACTGCTTAACCAGTAATTGTTTGGTATTTAGGACAATTCCTGTCAAAGGTTTGGACACACCCACTCATGCTGAATAAAAGTGAAGACATCAAAACTATGCAGTGACCAAAAAACACTCTTCCATGCTATATGACCAAACGTACATGGGCACCTCTTCTAATTATTGGATTCTAAATATTTCCACCGACAAATGTTAGCAAAAGAATGAGTCATACTTAAGAGCTCAGAGATTGTCAACGTGTCATAAGATGCCAACTTTCCTGCAAGTCAGTTCAACAAACTTCCACCCTGCTAGAGCTGCCCCAGACAACTGTTTTCTGTTAATGTGAAGTGGAAACATATTGAAGCACCTGCAGCTCAACCAGAAAGTTCCCCAGAATGGGATACTAAATGCTGGAGCACTTACGAATCATCCATCCCTGAGTGGACAACACTGTCCACACTGTCTCTGGAAGCAATGTTTGCACAAGAATTGTTTGTCAGGAGCTTCATCGATTTGGTTTCCATGGCTGAGCAGCCACAAACAAGCCCAGTGTGTGGACCACCATATGCAGTGGCAAGTGTCTACTAGACTTTAGACCACTGGAAACGTTTTCTCTAGAGCAGAGGTCTCAAACTGGATTCCCTCCAGGCCACTGCTCTTCTAACATTCTGAAGTAGGGATGCAACTTACAACTCTTTTCACAGTCGTTTAGTTTTTCCATTATGAATTCAGTTAATCGATCAGTTGGGAACAGAGCATGTAGGCGGCACAGAGTGGGAGCTGAGCAGGGAGTGAATTGACGTGATTTTGCTCAGACCTGAGACAGTCGGAGAGTCATTGTTTTGTCTTGCTCCAAAATCACTCCAGTATCCCTACATCACATAAGCCAGACAGTCCTTTTTTCCCCCCCATACTGACTGCTTATGCCAGATATGAGTGATGGGGCAGCTCGCACACAACGGCCATTTACAAACAGAGCTGTTCAGCATACTGCATACTGGAAATGCTCACAGACTACAGTTGTACAGACATCACACAGTTAGCCCTGTGTTACCATTTTGCTGTGTGAGTGATGAAGATGATGTTAAAGGTATGTGTATTTCTTTACCCTCAGCAGTTCTACAGCTTGTGATTGGGCCGTCGCTTCAATCCTATACCTTTAAAAAAAATAAATAAATAAAAAAGCCTGTGTAGCACAGAATGTTTAAATAGTTCTTCATTTAAAAACAGCCATAAATTATATAATTAATGCAATAAAGTGTGTAGTGTCTTGTTCATAGATTCAATTAATTCATAAGAATGAATCATATGGAGCAGACATGGAGTGGGGTTTCTCTAACGTGCGAGTGAGCAGCGAGCGAGGAGCGGGAAATAGAAGACCAGGAATGGCGCTGGAGCAGGGTGATTACAGAAACACTCTGAGTGAGGAGCGGAAATGTCTGCCACTCTGCTCCACTCGTACGGTCTGGCTGGGAAACAAAAAACCTGCAGACGTTACTCTGGCAATAATGTTTCATTCACCCAATTAAAATACAAGGATTTAAAGCCTTCTTATTCATAATTTCCACAAAAAAAGCTTATTATTATTATTATTATTATTATTATTAATCTATTGTTTTCTGCACAATGCACCTCGGCACTCAAGGACCCCCCATCTAACTTTACGTGGTCTGACACTTTGAGGCAGAGTTGCTGTGGTTCTTAAACACTTCCAGTTATTAATAATACCATTCACAGTTAATCATGGAATATTTAAGACGGAAGAAATTTCACAAACTGACTTACAGAGACTGCATAGGTAGGTGCTTGATTTTATACACCTGTGGCAATGGGACTGAATGAAACACCCGAATTTAGTGATTAAGAGGTGCGTCCCAATACTTATGTCCATACAGTGTATTTCCATTTGAACGGGTCCCCATTCAAGTACTAAAAACAGAGTTATAAAAAAAAAACCAAAAAAAATTGTAAGTATGTGCAAATTATGTATATCAATGAAATAAGTAATTCCTATAATGCTTTGTATTTACCAATTTGAACAAAAACATAAATGCAACACTTTTGGTTTTAGACTAATTTTACAACAGATTCCAGAAATCCAGGATTTTTCCCTGGAAATGTATTGCACTGTTGTAGGCAAACGGTGGTCACACCAGATACTAATGTGGGAATTCTGTATCATGACCCACGCTGTGTTTGTGAGGAACAACTGTACCCCCGGCATCAACCTGGTACTGAAGTATCCTTTCTTGTGACATCTCTACCTGTAGTTAATCAAATTAAATGCAAAATCTTACACAGACCTGTAAATCCACATAACCAAAATCTTTATGTGCTCTACATGTGCCTAGCAGTTGTGCAAAACAGCACTTCTTCCACTGAAAAGTTCAACCAGTAAATACGTCCTGGAAGGTCGGAGGACATCAGTAATCATAAGCTTCTTCATAAAACAAAGCAGAAAAGACACCCAAATCCTTGTCCTAATGCAAATATTTCATATGTTCAATCTAACCCAACCGCCAACCCCCACCTTCACTAGTCTGGATGTCTGGACTTTTTCAGAAACAAGGAAATATTTTGTTTCCATGCCAGTGTTGTCCTCTTATCCGCACAACGCTGCCTTCAGCCTGCGCCACATCAATTAATTCTGTTTGGATAGCCTGATACACAAATATCTCCACTGATAAAGAGGGTCTTATCAGGAGAGAATGTTAGGGCAAAAGTTTGTATGCAAAGAAGCGAGACACCCATCCACTACACTGAAGAGGAAAAGGGTACAACAATATCTTGTCAATTCCAGATTTGACAGCACTTTTGAAAGAACAGAAAGCGCAGTGAACAATCGTCAAAAATGACTGCGGCAACACAACTGGGACTTATGGTCAAAGTCAGGACGGTGCAACAAAAAGAAGCCGGCCTCTGGTTTTAGCTGGCAAAGCTACTGATTGACTGTTCATAGCCTTTTCCCATGCATCATATCACTCCTCAATTCATCATATCATCATGGGATGTGCCTGGTGATGGTTAACAGGGTTACCATGGTAACAGTCCCTAGTGACCCTAAAAACTCATTTATCTAGTTCTTACCTGAAAAAATGACTTATGAGGACCACTGTTATTAAAAGAATCAAAATTAAACATGAACACTAGCATTACAATAAACCAATAAACCAACTTTACCTAACTTAAAAAAACAGAACACATCTAGATTTCATGAGCAATTAAAACCAATTAAAAATGTACAAAACTGCTATTTCCCTGTATTTATTAGTTGACTGCACATTTATTTCCATAGTCAGTCATCAGACCTTGCCACACTGTGCAAAGAGCAGCAGGGACTTTATCTGAAGCTGACCAAAGAACGTTTGGTCAAAGCGATTTATTCATGAAGTACAGGGTGATTCAAAAAGATTCATCCAATTTCAAAATGATTTATTTCACTTGTAAATCATTACAGAACAGTGCAGTAAACTGTAAATGGTTTATGTGAGCATAAAGTTTATTATGTAATTTTAAGTGCTCAATATGAACCTCCTCCAGCTGTACAGACAACATCAGCGCTATAGTCAAATTCATCCCATACTCGATTGAGCATGTCGAGTGTCACTGTACTCACAGCTCTTCAGTGCGGAGATCATCCAGTGCTGTGGGACCAACAACGAACGCTCTGAGCTGTTGGAGGTTCACTGCCGATGAACATCACGTTGCACAGTTATGGCGGATTCACTCTTATTGAAGTGGAGAACGCCAAACGCTTTCTGCTCAGGGGTCTCATCTCCTCGCAGACTGAAGGGAGCCATCTTCCAGTGACAGTCAGAAACTCTATGACCCCCTCTTTCAAGTGGTATGTGATTGATTCCTAGTCACGGTTTTAAAAATGTGGCACTTTGAAATCAGATTCTCTTTCTGAATCACCCTGTATAGCACAAGAAAAACAAACACAGTAGCTCCCACTGTAGGATTTTTAATTCATTACTGAATAAATGTTAAACCATCAATCTAATAGCAACACCTAACAAAAGGAAAACAGTGAAGTAGAGCCAGGTGTGCCATACACTACAAAATGGACCTGCTATTAACAACACCATCCACTTAATCTCACTCCATCCAGATTTCAGTCTTTATTCTCTAAAAGACGATGTCTAATTTCTTTCAAAAGGGCCAGTGTGGCTGCAGGTTTTCATTCCAGCATAGCAAGAACACAAATGATCAGTTGTTTGAAGGCTGACCAACTAAATAAACAAGTGAAATCAAAACTGGACACGCCTGCTCTAAATTAGTATCAGTGGAGCATCAGATAAGCCAGACCTGAACTTGCCCTACATTGAAGTATTTGTCTGTACAATATCACTGGTTGTTATTTAGAGTCTCTCTGTAGCCGGACACTGCCCTCACTAAAGTAGGTTGATAGTTTAGAACACTTTAGGTGCACAGCTCCGGTCCTGGCCAGTGTCCAGCACAGTTTGGTGATTTACCTGCTCAAACACACCTGATTATACTTATCTGTTAATTGCCAGGTTAAGTGGGTGTGTTTGAGCAGGGAAACCTCCAAACTGTGCTGGACACCAGCCCTCCAGGACCGGAGTTGTGCAATCCTGGTTTAGAATATGCACTATGTTGTTTAATATTCAGCAACTGTTGCTGTTAAACTCATAATTTAGAAAGTTATTTTTTGGTTAAAACTGTGTTCTAGTTTTGTTTTGCTATGTCTCACACAGAAAATGCTTACAAGTTCTTTGGATGGCACCACTTAGCACACTGTGGACTTGAACTGACTGACTATGTAGACGACCAAAAGGCTTGAGCTTTGTTTATATGAGGTTTATTACAATTTAAATCAGAATCGCAATACCGGTCAGGAAAATCACAATTAAATCAGGCTTAATAAAATGTAAAAGCACCTGCTTTTTTATCAAAAAAGTTGAAGAGGTGTAAAATTATTTTCAAAAGCTGTTAGAGACCATTTTTGTTTTAATTTCATTTTCAAACTCTGAGTCAATACTGTCCAACTTTCTTGTTCAATGCACCTGACAGAAGCATCAACAGACCAATAGGACCCTTAGTTCTTAACCTCTGCAGAGGAATGCTGGGAATGGCATCCACTTGACCACACAACACAATAAACTTCACTGCCTTACACCCACCCAGCAAGAGCTTCTAAACATTACCAAGACCCAAAAGCACAGAAAACGCTCTACCATTGTCAGTGTGACACTGTGACAATACAGAGGTTTGTTCCCACAATTCAATTGATCCACTAGGGAACTTTAAATTTTTTCAGCAAATGGCAAACCAAACAATGACTGCTGATAGTCGGACTGATTTCTTTGAGATTTCTTTCAATGATTTCTTTCGGTCTTCTTCAATAGAAACTTTGTGAACTAAAATTGATGTTTGGGGAAAAAAAAACCCAAAAAAACATGCAGTATATTACAGGCCTGAACCTGGCATAGACAGGAATATTATGAAAAATAAAGCTTGTTATCAAGCATTTTCGTTAACAGATATTTTTCATGTTAGAACAGATTATTGTGATCAAGATATTCTTGCAATCAAACTTCTAAATCATAAGTAAATCTACAGTATAACACTGGCAAAAACAAGCTTTTCAAGAACTGTAAAAACGCCTAAGCAAGACGACAAACTGCTAAAAAGCAATCTTTACTTACAAAATATATTTCGACTTGCCAGTGAAAACAAAACAAATCCTGCTTGCAACCTTTTCAGCAAACACTGGTCCCTTCAGAAGCAGGTGCCTGGCAGCTTTAATTGCGTAAGAATCACATGGAAGAATTAGCATTGACGAAACAGAAAACGCCTAAATCTGGGAACGGGAACGGTACAGGAGCGGTTCAGCCGGCAGGTTGGGGAGAGCTCTGCAGCAGTGATGCTTACAGAGAGCTCGGCACCGCTTTGGCAACACACAGCTGCCAGAGGTGGGGCCCAGTTCATAATCTTCTGTTGAATTTCACATGGGGCTGTCTCAGTAGTTCTAAAGTGTGTTACGGCCTTTTCACTTCAGTATCCATCTACACTCTTGAAAACAAATGGCAGTGATGCCATAGAATAACCATGTTTGATTCCCTAAGGAACCATTATGGATGGTTCTTTGAAGAATCATTTTGGTAAATGAGACGTACGTGTGTGAAGTTTTAAACGTTTCAGGTTTTCTTAGAATCCTTCATTCTGCTATTCTGGATTTGTAGTTTTAGGAGTTTAGTGGTATCAGCAACTCCTTGTAAGCCACCATGTTGAAAACAAAGCAGCCATGAGAACTTAAATACAAAGAAGTTCCTTAAAATATCCAGATTCTCATAGATATGTTACACTATGAGCAGGAGTAGGTGTATGAAACCAATACTGAAGGAAGAAGCAGGGAAGACGTGTGTTTGTGCTGCACACATTTCAAAAAGTCTGTGCGCAGATGACTAAGAAAACTATGAAACCCTGCTGGTGACATCCTGTATAAATGAAAATAATGCACGGCCATGACTTTGTAACGTGTGGGAACAAAATAATTAAGTCATGGCCACGAACTAGTACAACTTCGTAAGGTGTGGGAACGAGATCCTAACACGTGGCCACAACTTTGTAAGTCATGATCTCGTTCCCACGCCTTACAAAGTTGTGGCCATGACTTAATTACCTTGTTCCCACGCCTTACTAATCCAATGTCTGTACAGTTATGTTTTTTTTTGTCAAGGTACAAATAATATAAATGTACCTCAAAGGTACAACAGTGGTTTTAAGGTACAATTGTGAACCTTAAATAGTTTTTCCAGGTGAAAAGTACATATTTGTATCTTTTCATAAAAAGCCTGGAGACGAGACGGGGTGTGTGGAGGCAGTACAACTTAGAAAATATTATTTCGATGGATTATGGTACAATCGTGCTCCTTAACGTACTCTTGATGGTATCACCCCAGTATCTAGTAGGGTACTGCCCCAGTGACAGTTCAGTACCTTTATTTCTGAGAGTGCATTGGATGTCACCGGCAGGGCTCCACAGAAAACAGAGATGCGAGAGAGATTGTGTGATTGGGGGAAAGCCAAAGAGTTTAATTAGGACAAGGCAGCAGTGGCTGCTGGGCTGTGTGTACAGATCTGAGATCGTGATGAAGCAAACCTGGAAGCCATTACAGGAGAGAGTGTGAGAGAGAAAGAAAATGAGGGCACTTTGCAGGATACTGTTATCTCATCTGCTGGCTCATGATGTCAGCGCATGACCTCCACTCTTTAATACAGCAGGACTTACTCCATAATGCTAATGCAGCTGGTCACATGATACAAAACATGAAAACCTTCTTAAGCTGTGTTGCCATCTTAGAAGTACATGATCAATGAGCCAAACCGTGTTAAAAATGCTAAGCCTGACAAAAGAATGCATTACATTCTCTATTGCAGGGAAAGAACAGAATTCTAAAAGATGACCTAATCAATAAACCTATCTCAACTAAAGGTTCTCCATGGCAAATCAACTGCGCTCTGAAAAACAACGGTGCCAAAAATGGTTCTTTGGAGTGATGCCGTAAAAGAACCACTTTTGGTTTACTAAAGCACCTTTAATGTGCTTTGAATTGTGTTTTTTGGAAGAAATGTTCTTTAGGGAATCAAAAGTAATCTTCTACGGCATCACTCCGAAGAATTCCTTTTTTATTCTTTTAAAGACTGTACTTTCGCATCAAAACATAAAAATGTCTACTTACTGCGGCTGAGCATTGACATGCGGGAGACAAACCAAAGTAAGCAAAGCATTGAGAACAAGTGTTGTGTCGTTGCCTTTCTCCTCTAGGAGTGAAGATATGCCAATTGCAGACACACAGAGTTAACCAGAGGAGGGACTTCAGGAAGTTTTTAGTGGAGCTTTTGGGCGGGCTACCCTTATTTGGCTATGAGGCAATCATAAGAGATACAATCTCACTCAAGACTAATCTCTAAATGGCCCTAGTCTAAACTCCAGCCTCGCTGTAGCCGTTTCACTTCAGTATCCATCTAACCGTATCAGCAGCCAGCTGTAAACCAACTTTATGAAATGTTACAAAGCAGCCAGAAGAACTCTCCTTAAAAGAAGTGCTTAAAAAAAAATAACCAAGAGTGTTAGTTCTTGGGTTTCAGATGACCAATTCAAAATAAGAGCACACGCTGCTCAAATAAACCCAATTTGCCTTAGAACGTTTTTAATGACTTCATATAGGACAATCTATATTTTCTAATGGTCATGAACTGCTTGGCTAGTAATTGTATGAGGGCATAAACACTTGCTTTCATAACAATCTAATAAGCCAAGTGAGAATTACACCCAAGGATTGCTGCTTGATCCTCTTCATTAGCCTGGTCTCTGCTGTTGCTATGTCAACCTCCTAAGAAGGACCCTTAAGCAGTCTGACTTAATGCTCAAGACAACAATGTAACATCATTCATGAAATCAGAGGACAGTAGAAAATAAAACTGCCATGTTCCATTACTAACCAGGGGTATGAATATCAAGATGTTGCTCACAAGTCTTATCAAACCTAGATGTTCTGTATTTGTAGCATTGGAGAAAATGGCTTGTCACCAATGGCAACTCTTGCTGTCTGACATAAAACAACTATATTACACTGATCAATCAAATTACTGGTCAAAGCCAGGCCACTCAATAAAAAAGCAGTTTCAGGTCCTGCAAATATCCAACCAATCTAATCTTCTGTGTAAAGCATGTTGTTATCTTGCCAAATATTTAATATACATTAAGTAAGCAAAAAGTCTGTCTCAGAGCAAATGAGTTCCATAAAGTGCAGACATGGTCTCACTGCTCCATGATTCTGAGTCCAAAGCGAGTAGGATTCCTGTTGTTGTAGCACACTGCCCCCTAGTGGAGCACAGAAAAGAATACAAATCAAGTCATATGTGGGGACAGGCATGCTGATTCATTTTGATATTTCAGTATTCGCAACAGTTTAAGAACAGATGTTAACCCAAATAACAAATACAATTTATTATTATCATGGTCCAAAAAACATTCCTGAGATTTTACCCAAAAAAAAACCCCTTAATCACAGAATAGCAATATCACTGTAATACAGTATTTGTAACACATACTATTTATAAAGTACCTTTTGTTGTCTTTTCTGGGCTGATCTGAAGCACCTTGGCTAAATGAGGCTTAATGCAAAGAATAAGTATGATATATAGTTTATAAGATATAATTTAGATCACTAACAGCGGTAACAGTGGACTTGGCCCAGTGTGCACCCAAAATGATGCTCGAATATACTTTCAATATTGAAATGTAATTTATAAATAAACCAAAATAAAAAATAAAACGCTACTCATTAAATATGACACATTTAAAACTACATTTATCAATCAAAATCCTGGTGTAACTAATAACCATAACCGTAGGGCGTTTGCTTAGAGCCACCAACACACTAAAACATCCAGCTACAGTTTTCAGTGCTATATTTACACTCTAAATCTCATCACACAGGTATGATAAGCATAAGTTTATCAAGTCATACATTATTAATGACCAGCATTTTGAATATAAATGTTGGAAGAAAGCAACTGTGGAAAATAACTGCAGTCAGCTAAAATAACTGCATTCTTCAAATAATTGTAATGATTGTAAAAGGCGTGCTGTAAAAGCTTCCTTACAGAAAGTTACATGAAATGGTTATGAATGTGCTGCCTGAGACCTGGGATATTGTTTTAAAATAAGATTGTTAGTGTCTCTTTGAAGGGGGACATAATATCATTGACACCTTTGGGAACAGTTTATGCTGGGAGGACACAGCTGAAACTTCTTGGCTTTAAGATTGGAAGGATGGAACAGGTGGAGCATCTCAATTAATTTACAGATGTATTTCGCCTGAGTAATTTTATTATTTTGCTAGTTTAAGGTGTGGGTTTATCAGAAATGAGGTTTCAGGTTACTGCACACCAGAAGCCTGAAGCACTATTTTTGTTTGATTACTGCAAGCGTTTTAAATATAGTTGCAAGGCAGGAACACATTAGATTTTTCCTGTAAGTCAAAGACATACTGTATAAACAGTCTTTAGCCTGGGGACAGGAGAAGGTGGTGATGTGATTTACTAGAAATGCAGTGCACCGGATATCCTAGACACATAAAGGCAAAGGAATCTGGCAGAGGTGTAACTGCTCAAGCAGATAAAAAACTTGAAATACCAACCATTCTTGAACAGGTTTTACAGCTGACAAGCAATGCTTAATATGTGTGTTCACTAGGGGGCAGATTCAAGCACTCATACACCAGACCAGTGCAGATTTTTTTTCTCCCTGTACTACATATTATTCTATTGGGAGTTGACAATTTCTTCTTCAATTTCTTCTTTCTGACAATTTCACCCTTTTTATCATGGACTATGATATATATATATATATATATATATACACACACACACACACACACACACACACACACACACACATACACACACACACACACACACACACACACAAGACTGCTTGTGGTGTTTGAGATCCATAAACAGTTAAGGAAGAGATGACATGATGTTCATAAATCATAAATTACTCAATATCACACCAGGTTAATAAAACCTGAAAATGGTGAGGATTACTACTTCCTAAAACCAGACACACAGTATGATTCAGGTTTACACTTAACCACTATGCAGGCCTACAGTGACCTAATGCACTCCATACGACCTGACAGTAGGGAACATGTCTGTGACCTCAGAGGCCGTTTGTTTTCCATGAGGCATGGACATATGCACGCACGCACACGTATGCACACAAACACACACACACACACATATACACACACCAGAGACATAACTTTTGGGACTGTTGGCTCTCCTGAGAATTCAACAGTGATGTTGACCTAAACTCCTTCCACTTTCCCAAGGTCCAAGACACAGTACTGCGCAGAGGCCAGACTCAAAATATCAAAGGGGAGCTCTCACCCATGGTGTATTCCTATTACATTCTACTCATTATCTATGCTTAAAAACTATAAAAGGAGTTATATTTTGTATTTCCTGACTGCCATAGCGGTTCTTATTAAGCAGATGGTTGTCTAGATGTGCCAGCTGCAGACTGAGAAAGTATGCCAAACAGTAACCTCATGACACCAGCGTGTGGCGTACTCAAACTTATATACACTGGAGTCACACTGCAGGCTTCCTCCTTCTCTTTTCACTTCTTGGACCAAGTCATTTGTTAGTTCAATGCAGTTCGGTGCCTTTGTCTGAGCTTCGAAAACTTTCGTCAACTTACAATGCACATCTTTCACACAGACACTTAAACACAGTACACACACACTCACACACTCGCAGCCTAATGCACAGCAATAACAATAGTAATAACAGTAGTAATATCAGTAATTACTAAACTGGTAATGACGTAAATAAAACAGTAAAAAAGCAGTTGTAACAGTCCCAACAGCAACAATACACCCCACACCACATAGAACACACACACACACACACACACACACACACACACTATATGCACTCAACACACCACAAACCACTCAACGCAACACACCACAAACCGTACTCAACGCAACACACCACATACCGTACTCAACGCAACACACCACATACCGTACTCAGCGCAACACACCGCATACCATACTCAACGCAACACACCACATACCATACTCAACATAACACACCACATACCATTCTCAATGCAACACACCACATACCATACTCAACGCAACACACACTCAACACACCACACAAACTACATGCACTCCACACATCACATAAACCACAAACATACTACACCACACACAAATCACAAACACACCACACCACAGACCATTCACACACCATAAACACACCACACACTCTACACACAACACACTCTACAAACTCTACACACAAGTATTGGTAAATTTAAGGTGGCAGTGGATTTAAGGTGGCAGTAAATTTAAGGTGGAAGTGAATTTAATGTGGCAGGGGATTTAAGGTACCGGTGAATTTAAAGTGGCACTGAATTTAAGGTGACTGCTTTGGCAGTGGATTTAAGGTATTAGTCAATTTAAGATGGCAGTGTATTCAATGTGGCAGTGAATTTAAGGTATTAAATTTAACATGGCAGTGGATTTAAGGTATTAACACATTTAAGGTGGCAGTGGATTTAAGGTATCCGTAAATTTAAGGTGGCGGTGTATTTTGTATTTAAGGTACCAGTGTATTTAACGTACTAGTGTAAATTTACCTTAACATGTCCAGTTGCTTTAAACTTCTTAATTACTGCCCCGATAGTGGCCCTATTGGTGTTTTCAACTGTTTAACTGTTTTCTTGTAGTCATTATTAATAACAATTGACACAAACAAGTATTTCGGCAAGAAATGTAGTTCCTTTAGAGTATGGTATCGTTGCTAAGCAACCATTGACTGCTTAATGAGGAGGTCGCCAATCAGGAGGTTGTTTGGTCGCCAATCACTGTACAATGCAGACAATTTATGATTTTTAAAAACTTTTTTTTTTTGCATAACAGTGAACATTTGATAACACAGCACTGTTTAATGCAAATACTTTCAGTTTATAAGTACTTTTTGGTCACCAAATTACCACCACAAGACTTCTGCCAGTCTGATGACGACACTTTTCTCACGCTGGGGCTGAATCTCAAACGGCTCCCTGCTCCCTACATAGTGTCCTACATGTAGGAATTTAAATACTGACTTCTGCAGCATAACAATGCAAAATATCGCCAAAAAAGGGTCATTTGGGATTCATCCAGATTCATACTCAACAAGCAGTGCACTATTTGACAGCAGAACCTAGAATTTTTAAACTTAAAATGTTACACAGCACACTATTTAGGGAGCACAGAGCCGTTTGGGATTCAGCCTGGGTTTGATGGTATTTCAGACTGAAACACGGACATTTGAAGCCTGTAATCCATTCAGTTCTTTAGACTATTTTATTGCTGTACTTTTTTATTGCAGTTTTCTTTGCAATATTAAAGCCAGCCTGAAATCAAAATTGATTTTTTTTCTCTCTGTTTATACTGAGCACGATTCATCTCATCCATTAAAAGACAAATTCCTTTTTTTCCTGTAATCTTACATATATTTATATTTATTTATATTATATATTTATTTTGCCAGTCTCTAAACCATTTTGATTATGTTTCTTTGAGCCAGCAGGTGGGGGGGGATAATAATATTCTACTGATACTATGTTTCACTTGGAACTTTGGCTGTGATAATCAAAAAAATAGACGGAAAGGTATTTTTATCACTATTCTGAAAAAGTCAGTGGTGGGATAACATCAGATCATACACTGTAAATAACCATAAAACCTTCTAAGATTATTTCTGATTTATTGGTGAAGCCTTGTCAATATTAAAGACTGGCTTTCATCACTTTAAGCAAAAAAAATCGGATCTGTAAATGACTCAATGTCCCAAAAACCTGCTAAAGCTAACCTAGATCACCTGTGACTTGACAAGATGACCACAGTACAAAGAAATATGTTTTGATTGGTTACAGGGCTTTTGCAAACAGCAGCTCTTAGTGATATTTGTACTGCAAGGGCCAACACTGCGGCAATGATTAACAAATGATATCATGCAGCCATTTTTATTCATGCAAATAAAAATACCCTTACTTTAGAGGATATAGGTCACGATGGGTCACATGGGTTTCTTAATAAGTTACCTTTCTGAAACCCAAGTGTTTCAAAACAAACAAATCAGCTCTCGTGATGGCATAAAACACTCATCAGAAGCATCATGCATTTAGTAATCCAAGACCTTAACGCCCACACTGCACTTCATGAAGAGTGAGGCCATAGATCATAAGTATAAACAAATCATTACCGTTGGCCTGCTCATCCCTAATACCTTGATTTTTTGAATGAACGTGGACTAATCCCTGAACTAACGTCTCTGACAGCAGCTGAAATACTGAAATGGAAACCGGTTGTTTGAGCAGTCTACCCCTCTACCTCTCTATCTAGAGCGCACCACATATGCACCTGCCTTTTTGTTGACATTTCCATCCTTTTCATTAATGTTGTGCTTCTGAAACCGGCTGACTTTTAAAGACAAACATTTACACTCACAATTCAAAGACCACTCCTCTTCATTTCTAGGTGTACACATAAAAAGCTTTGACCCTTTATGACCATTTGCCACAGGATAAACTTCTAGATATAGCACTTCACAGAAACTAAACAGAGAGGCTCCTGTATTAATGCTTCACCTGAAGCAACAAAGTGCTGTTTGATCAAACCAATGAATTTCACAGTAAAAAATGGTTTAAGACATGATGATATGTAGCTACACCCATCAGGCAAAACATTATATCCTTGTTTCTCCACTTACTATATAGGTGCACTTTGTAGTTCTACAGTTACAGACTGTAGTCCATCTGTTTCTCTGCATACTTTGTTAGCCCCCTTTTACCCTGTGCTTCAGTGGTCAAAACCCCCCACGGACCCTCACAGAGCAGGTACTATTCGGGTGGTGGATCGTTCTCAGCACTGCAGTGACACTGACATGGTGGTGGTGTGTTAGTGTGTGTTGTGCTGGTATGAGTGGATCAGACACAGCAGTGCTGCTGGAGTTTTTACACACTGTGTCCACTCACTGTCCACTCTATTGGACACTCCTATCTTGTCAGTCCACCTTGTAGATGTAAAGTCAGAGACGATGGCTCATCTGCTGCTGCACAGTTTGTGTTGGTCATCCTCTCTTCCTTCATCAGTGGTCACAGGACGCTGCCCACAGGACACTGTTGACTGGATATTTCTGGTTGGTGGACTATTCTCAGTCCAGCAGTGACACTGAGGTGTTTAAAACTCCAGCAGCACTGCTGTGTCTGATCCACTCAGACCAGCGCAACACAAATTGTACCTGCTCTGTGAGGGTCCATGGGGGTCCTGACCACTGAAGAACAGGGTAAAAGGGGGCTAACAAAGTATGCAGAGAAACAGATGGACTACAGTCTGTAATTGTAGAACTACAAAGTGCACCTATATAGTAAGTGGAGCTGATAAAATGGACAATGAGCATAGAAACAAGGAGGTGGTCATAATGTTATGCCTGATCTGTGTATTCTGTAGAGAAACACTACAGCTGTAATAAATGTAGTTATTGTGATGAGCAGCGCACTTTTCTGAGCAAAAAAGCCAAAAGGTATTATTGGTGACTTGAGCCAATTGATCAGACTCACTGAAAAGAGTAGCCATCAGTAGCTGTGTGTGTATGCAGACTGCATTTCACTGTATTTTCATTTCAAACAGCCCTGACGCCACAATCTTTACAAGTGACAGACAAAGCATACTTTGTGCTCAGTAATGGTCGTAATGCCGCCCCCCCATCCTTTTCTGTTGTGTGTTGTGTTTGGCAGAGAGGTTTGGATAGCGCTGTTTGCTGGTGAGACGGGCCTTATCAGTGACTGCCACTCCCCTCAGTGCACAGGATATGATGTGGCTCAAACAGGCAGTCTGGAATTCAAACTGGCCTACACATCACAGACTGGTGGATACTGTTGCAGTGAGAGGAGTTATGTTGCTGGGTATCTGCTGTTTTTTTTTGCTCAGAATTGAGAGCACAAGTCACCAGACCTCACCATACCACTTTTTCCATTCTGATACCTGATACTACAACCCCATTTCCAAAAAAGTTGGGACACTGTGCAGAATGTAATTAAAAATAGGATGCAATGATGTGCAAATCATGTAAACCATAATTTTATATGGAATATAGTACAAAGACAACATATCAAATGTTGAAACTGAGAAATTTTACTGTTTTTTGCCGACAACATGTTCCAAAAAAGTTGGGATGGGGGCTTGTTTACCACTGTGTTTCATCACCTCTTCTTTTAACAGCACTCTGTAAGCGTTTGGGAACTGAGGAGACACTGCTGTAGTTTTGAAAGTGAAATGTTTTGTTTGATATAGGATTTCAGCTGCTTAACAGTTGAGGGGTCTTCGTATTTTTCATTTCATAATGCACCAAACGTTTTCAGTGGTTGACAGGTCTGGACTACAGGCAGGTCAGTTTAGCACCCGGACTCTTAATACTGAGCGATGCCGTTGTAATACGTGAAGAATGCGGTTTGACGTCTTGCTGAAATAATCAAGGCCTTCCCTGAAAAAGACGTCGTCTGGATGGCAGCACTTGTTGCCAAAACATGTATATATCGTTCAGCATTAATGGTGCCTTCACAGATGTACAAGTCAGCCATACCATGTGCACTAATGCACCCTTATACCATCATGAATACTGACTTTTGAACTGTGCACTGATAACAAGCCTGATGGTCTTTAGCCTGGAGGACACAGTGTGCATGACTTCGAAAAAGAATTTCAAATGTTGATTCGTCGGACCACAGGACACATTTTTTTCACCTCAGTCTGTTTTAAATAGCTTTGTTAGCATGTTCTTAACACCAAATACTGCTGTTACAGATTCTGCCATGAGCATTTTCACTGCTTCATGTCGACCCACTGTCGAAGTTCTGTCATAATATATAGTGTAATATAATATAATATATTAAGTATAATTTACATAAATGAAATCCAAACAAATCATTACAAAAATCCTGTCTGTAAAACAATCCAACGAAGCCTACTTTTCAAACCTGTGCTATCACTTTCAAATGAAATGAAAAAGCTAGAGCTTTACATAAAGATAAACACATAGAATGTGTGTGTGTGTGTGTGTGTGTGTGTGTGTGTGTATGTGTATGTGTGTGTGTGTGTGTGTGTGTGTTTAAAGTACTTTGTAGAATTGTTGCAGTTTATCTTGGCATATTGTTAACATAATTAATCTTTCATTAGTCTACTGCAAGCTTTACGCCAAAGAGCTCTGGGGCTCCTGATTTACAATTTGAAATGGGAGCACAGGGAAAAATCTATGAGCACAAACTTAATATGAACTTTTCTTTATTCCTTGTTTTCCCTTTATTTAGGGAGGAAGTTTAATTCAGCGGATTTATCCTACATTGTCCAAGCCCTTCAGGATTACCTTAACGACATTCAGAACTATTTTTCATTCATTCTGCATTTATGTTCTTTTCTTGTAGTTCCTTTATTTTATCTGTGTTCCTGTTTTTTTAATCTTTTTTTTACACATAGCAGCCTTTTGGCCAGCAGTTCTTATGAGTTCGGCCTGCAAGTGTTTTTGTTGGACAGCCATTTCTTACTGTAATGTCTTGATAGTTTCTCCTGAGTTTTGAAGCCAAAAAGTATTATTGGTGAGCTGAGCCAATTGATCAGACTCACTGAAAAGAGTAGCCATCAATAGCTGTGTGTGTATGCAGACTGCATTCCACTGTATTTTAATTTAAAACAGCCCTGACGCCACAATCTTTACAACTACACTGTTTGTACACAAACTTTACAAAACACTGTTTCCCCTAGTTTTAACTTCTCAATGCAACCAAATTAAATGCCAATGCGCAAACTAGGCCATTAAACAGTACAATATGTAGCTGAGCTCATAACTGGCTTTTTCTGTGATGCCACTGCACAGCACGCAGGCAAAGGCCGGAGGTGGGTCAAAATCTGTTTTTTAAATTCTGACCACGTTTTTAGGAGCAAACATGAACGCAAAAGCTAGTAATATAAAATTTAAACAGTACAAATGAGGCTAACACAAGCTTATTTTATAGCAAAAGCCACACGTTCCAACAATAAAGCAGAACACGAGTGCCAGGTGCCACAGAAGTATTATGTAAATGCTTCAACCGGCACACAGCTCACAATAAACATCATTTGATGCGGAAAGCCTGCTCTGCGAGGTCGGTGCAGTGCGGAAGCGTCCATGTTACTGGTCCTTTCACTGAAAAAAAAAAAAAAGCCCACTTATAGTGGTGATATGCCTCTGCGGACAGTCTGCATTCACTGCAGAGTAGAACAAAAATCACACTGAATCAAGATCATAAATTTAATGTGATTTTTTTGTGCAGCCCTTCCTGGTGACATAAATACCCAGTAATGTGTTACTACAACTGTTTTACAACCTCCAGGTTTTTACGTATTCAGTGCAGGGGCTGTAATATTGTACACTGAGAAAATGTCTTCATTTTGCAATATGGCTCACATTGTTTTGCACTAAAGGGAATAACCATGCAGTACCTCATGTCATTGAACCAGCCCTGGGTTAGCTTACACTAGCAAGGTAAAGTTAGCTATGACATAATACGCCCAGTCATCTTTATATCATTTTGAAATCCTCTGCTGCGTAATGCAAAAAGCCTAATGAAAAGAAATGTGGCACAAAAAAATGTAGTGACAAAGACATCGTACTCCGATTTGAACTTCCAAACTGCCGTGACCTCTCCGGCCTCTTCCCTTTCTGCTTACTACAGCAGCCGGCTAGTGCAAACAGTGTACACTGTTAGTCTCATTAGAATTTTTGGAATATGCATTCCTATAAATATTACTTGCCCTGTACCAGAAGAATAGAAGTGAAGTTCCCAAGTGGCACAAGTATCTAAGCCAGGGGTCGGCAACCCAAAATGTTATGAAGAGCCATTTTGTCCTTTCAACAAACATCAGCAGCACTGCTGTGTCTGATCCACTCAGACCAGCACAACACACACTAACACACCACCGCCACATCAGTATTACTGCAGTGCTGAGAATGATCCACCACCCAAATACTACCTAGTTAGCGTGTGTTGTGCTGGTACAAGTGGATCAGACACAGCAGTGCTGCTGGAGTTTTTAAACTGTGTCCACTCACTGTCCACTCTATTAGACACTCCTACCTTGTCAGTCCACCTTGTAGATGTAAAGTCAGAGACGATAGCTCATCTGGTGGTCATAATGTTATGTGTACACACACACACACACACACACACACACACACACACACACACACACACACAATACATCACTGTACTGCATAGCGAGCACTAATAGATGAATCACCTCCCAGTTATATACGTCTTCCCGTGCTGGAACACCCTACAGCTATTAGTTATTCCCCCTGATGGCAAGGACACCATTACAGCCATCATTCTCTCCATTCTTTTAACTCTTAGCTCACTTGCCATGACTTGTTCAAGCCCAATTACCATTCCACTGTTTGAGTGAGTACAGCTGTAAAGACATAAAAGAGAAAAAAAACTTCTTACATACTGCTTTGTGATTAGGCATCATTAGAAATCAGCCAGCACTGGAACTGTAGGACTGGCAAGTGATTGGTAATTTTAGCATTTAGCCACTTTTGCTATTTGAATATTCAACATTTTACATTTAAACTAGTAACACTACAAGCAACACTTTGAAAACCCAAACAAGAAACTGTCCATTAAAATTCACAATGCATCCACAACTATGAGTATTACAATTAGACCTTATTCACACTCCCTCCCTGTATAGAATGAAAAAATTCAGAGTCAAGGACAGGACAGGTCCAAGGCTGAACTCTGCACTTTCTTCCCACCAGCTACTGCCATTGCATAACAGACAATTAGCAAATGCTCCCCAGCCGCAAGTCAACGGCCGTCCATTTAACACCGGCTAAGAAGTAGAGGAAGGTGTGTGCTCAGTAAACATCAGCTGGCAGCCAAGTCAATTACTGAGACAAATCTATGACATGAACACAGCAAACAGAAAAAGCAGGTCAGGCCCAAATGAAAGGAAGTGCCTCAGGAAAACTGGAAAGAGGGTATGTCATTAAAGAAG
Source organism: Colossoma macropomum (assembly GCF_904425465.1). NCBI lineage: Eukaryota > Metazoa > Chordata > Actinopteri > Characiformes > Serrasalmidae > Colossoma > Colossoma macropomum. Next base: position 12,638,702 of record NW_023494790.1, read on the forward strand.
CTGCTGAGCAAACACCAGAGAGAAAGACAAAGAGGGGGGGAGGGAGAGTTCAGAACTTCAAAACTGAAGTGGCTTTGCAAATTTGATTGACAAATATAAAAGGTAAGATAAGGACCCAGTCAGAGAACCTGTGGTTAATTAGGCTTCTTACCAGTAGGAACAGCAAATAAACCTCTGATAAAAAAAAAAGTGACAAGTCACAAAAAGCATAATGCAAAATTCTAATTGATTCAGTTAACTGGAGATTTATTCAGCCATTAACCGTGAACCCTAAGAAGAAGCAGATGCCGTATTGTTGCGACGGGAACGCACAGAGAACGGCATTATGGAAAAAAGGCCTGTATAATTCAGCAGCCATTAAATTATGTGAATTACTCTGGACTGGAAACAGCAGGGCTCGTGCTCAATAAAAACCACTCTAAGCTCACGTGGAAAGAATGCTGGCTTATATGCACCTTCTCTATTGGACCTCAAGTCTCAGGAGGCTTCAAATTGGCCGGGTGGAACAGAGCTGCTCTTTTTCTCCACTGCAACTCCCCTTTCCATCTCTCCCATGGTGAAGCATGCCATGGAGTTCCACTGCTCACCCCAACACTGGAATAAGTAGTTCAAAGCCTTAGTGACATGCAGGGATAAGCTTACAGTGACAACTACGCTGAGCGTATCAGATCCGAATCAAAGTCTCTGCGATTCTTTGACATAATAACAGTCTTAGCAACATGCAGACACAAAAACTATTCAATTCTATTTGTCTCAATATGGAAACTACAACTGTCATAATACGCTTAAATTCAATTACTCAAATCAGCAGTTATTAACTGGCAATCCAAATGATTTTAATGCATATTTGAAATTCTCCAGAGGCTGAAACCTCATTTATACACATTCTCTGTTTTCCATATTTTTTTAATGAAGGCATTTTTATGAAAAAAACAGTATGTGTATGTATTGCTAACGTAATTGACAGCAACAGCCTTAGTCTCAATGTAAAAAGTTACGTTAATTTCAGTGGACCTTAAATAATCTTTTCAGTGAGTTCATTATGCTCATAAGTCAAGAAATGAGCCTCGAGGTGACTAGTCACACAAATGAGCAATAAAAGGTTAATGTCTTTAACCAGTCCAGTGCCACGGCTCTTTAACAGAGGGCTCCAGTGTCCCGACCAGCAGGAAAAACACAGAAAGCATTGGAACGATCCTAAGAACAACAAGCACCAGATTTTACAAGGCCTTTAGTAAAAAGCCTGTTCCATGCCACATCTGGACAACTACTGCAAAACTTGACAGTCATCTATTAAATCATGATTTGCAAAAAGATCCAAATACTAAAATGAAGTATTGTGTGATCTGCCATACGGGCCTAAAGGCTAGAAACAAACCAACTGTGGAAGCTGGTCAAATTAAGGAGAACTAAGTTGCTAATTTTCCACTGCTTACAGGGTGGGGGACATATTAGAACTGCAGGCTGCTCCATGAATTAGTTAGGACTCAAATAACACTGCCAAGTTTTTAAAACCATTCAAGCTACAGCACCCTCCACAAATACTGGCACCCCTGGTAAACATGAGCAAGGTTGTAAAAAGCATTCTTTATTGCTTATTCTTTTGATCTAAAGTACAACGATTGAAAAAAAAAAAAAAGTACAACTAAATCTTATCAGGAAATAAATATTTTTCTAAAATCTGTTTGTGCCACTATTACTGGCACCTTTATATTTGAGACTTTGAGACCTTTTGTTGTACATCACTACTGTTTTCTCTGGTCTTCCTCATATTGGTGGATAACTGAGCCTGTCTTTAATCTCATACAAATTCCCTAGTGAAACGGGAAGACACGGCTGACCATTTAAGTGTCCCGATTCACTCAGGTGAACTTAAAAACATAAAATATTTATGATAATATACTTCAGTTAGACTTCAATCTTAATCATTTCTTGGGGTGCCAACAATTGTGGCACACATACAGTTGAAGTCATTAAAGTTCATATTTATCCCCTCCACAGATTCCTGGTCAACAAACTATACGTCCAACAAGCTGTTTAGGACATCTACTTTGTACATGACACAAGCAGTTTTTCCAACAAATGTTTGCAAATAGTTTATTTTACTTATAATTCACGACATCAAAATTCTAGTGGGTCAGAAGTTAACATACTAATTGGCTAATTGACATCATTGGAGTTAATTGGAGTTGTACCTCTGGCAGTATTTTAAGGCCTGCCTTCAAGGCCTACTTGTCTCTTGCTTGACATCATGGGAAAATTTTATGAAGAGCTGAAGGAAGTAGGTACAAAAGTATCTGAACCAACAGTAAAACATGTCTTATATCGGCATGACCTGAAAGGCCATTCAGCAAGGAAGAAGCCACTGCTCCAAAACCACCATAAAAAAAAAGCCAGGTTACAGTTTGCAGCTGCACAATGTTCTCTGGTCAGTTGAAACAAAAATGGAACTGTTTGGCCATAATGACCATCGTTATATGTAGAGGTTTTCTCCAGGGAAGCTTGCAAGCCAAAGAAAACTGTCTCAACCGGGAAGCATAGCGGCGGCAGCATCATGTGGTGGGATGCTTTGCTACAGGAGGGACTGGTGCACTTCACAAAATAGATGGCATTACGAGGAAGGACTATAATGTGGAGATATTAAGCCAAAATCTCAAGACATCAACCAAGAAGTTTGGGCATAAACAGGTCTTCCACATGAACAATGAACCCAAGCATACTTTCAAAGTTGTGCTAAACGGCTCAACAAAGTTTAACAAAGGCAATGGAGCAGCCATCACAAAGCCCTGACCTCAATCCCAAAGAAAATTAATGGGCAGAACTGAAAAAAGCATGTGCAAGCAAGGAGGCCTACAAACCTAACTCAGTTACACCAGTTTTGTCAGGAGGAATGCGTTGAAATTCCAGCAACGTATTGTGAGAAGCTTGTGGAAGGCTGCTCGAAATGCTTGACCCAGGTTAAACAATTTAAAGGCAATGCTACCATACTAATAATGAGTTAGTACTGTGTAACGTCTGAGCCACTGGGAATATGATGAAAGAAACAAAAGCTAAAATATATCATTGCCTCTAGTATTATTCTGCCACTTTACATTCTTAAAATATAGTAGTGATCCTAACTGAACTAAGAGAGGGAATGTGCACTAGGATTAAATATCTGGAATTGTGAAAAAACTGAGTTTAAATGAATGTCAACTGAGTTGAAGTATGACTTCATTGAAAATTGAAAATTGGAAACAGACGTCCATGACGCAGTGTAGTCTTTCAACTGTTCCACAAGTGATGACATCCTTGCAGTGTTGAATAGATCTTGCATCATTAAAAAAGTGCATGAAATAATTCAGTTTAAAACTGTTCACCTGAGTCACCTAAGCGAGCACACGCTGTGATTAGAATTATTACTGCAATATGGCACTTAGTCATTCAGACGGAAACACATGTAGATACTAAACTACAACAGCAGTACTAAAACTCAACTGACTGATAGTAACTTTGTTTTGTCTATTTGATATCACAGCTGAGTTGTAATAGAATTTGCTTTATTACTGCACGCATATTTGCAAGCATCAAGCTCAAAGACAAACATTCCAAGCTAATCCAGAATTCAGCTCTGGAATTTGGCAGCAGGCTGAGAAAGAGGCCCATTCATAATAATTTATAACATCTGAATAACCCTCTGACCACAAAGGAACCATTCATACCGCATGCAGCTTTACTATGAAGAGCAAACAATCTTACCTCTGCCAGCCTGGCCCCTGGATAGAGGAGAACGGTCCTGGAGACTTGCAGCTGGATGTCCTGACGCTCTCTACTGTATCTGCAGTAAGATGCAAAGGTACACATCTCACTTAAGAGAGGCGTTCTTCTGCAAACAGCCTGCCACGCTCTCTCTGAAATGCAGCCAGTCCTCATGATAGCTCTAGTGCCAGGGCACACCATCTTTGTGACCTTCATGTTGTTCTTCAGGTACCGCCTGACGAGCACAGTGGAGCGCTCCTTCTTATTGCGCACAAACTCGCAGTCGGATGCCGTACCTTCGCTGTCACTGTGCTGCTGTTGGGCTGGATTAAGTCTGGAGGTTCCAGAGCCTTGACATGGCATATTTGAGCACCGTCCCAGAGGACATTTGGTTTTGTATCTTCTGTTAAGCCTCTCCAGGCTGGAGAAGCCACATCTCAGATCCATCTGGCAGGGCTGAATGATAATAGGGAGGAAAAAGTCACACTGTGATCTCTTTTTTTCAATAAATACTGGGATATTTGAAGGAAAAAGAATTTAAAATTCCCATAATATTCCTGTAATATCACTCAGGCAATGGAAAGGGTGCGTTTAAAAAGGTAATTAGGCCCCAACCACTATAAAAAATTTGCGGCTAAAAATTCTGAGAATATTTGCAGACATCATTTTTTATTTGTTTTAGATTTTTTTGGGGGTGGCACTACATAGACTGTTTTATGTTATACTATTCTCATGCTAAAGGTTATCTTTGGATCAACATTAAATGCCTTTGCTGTTTTAACAAGGATAAGTGTTTTGTGTTCACCAGTTCAGCCTACATAACATTATGATCACCTCCTTGTTTCTATGCTCATTGTCCATTTTATCAGCTCCACTTACTACATAGGTGCACTTTGTAGTTCTACAGTTACAGACTGTAGTCCATCAGTTTCTCTGCATACTTTGTTAGCCCCCTTTTACCCTGTTCTTCAGTGGTCAGGACCCCCATGACCCTCAGAGAGCAGGTACTATTTGGATGCTGGATCATTCTCAGCACTGCCGTAACACTGACGTGGTGGTGGTGTGTTATTGTGTGTTGCGCTGGTGTGAGTGGATCAGACACAGCAGTGCTGCTGGAGTTTTTAAACACCTCAGTGTCACTGCTGGACTGAGAATAGTCCACCAAACAAAAATATCCAGTCAACAGCGTCCTGTGGGCAGCGTCCTGTGACCACTGATGAAGGAAGAGAGGATGACCAACACAAACTGTGCAGCAGCAGATGAGCTATCGTCTCTCACTTTACGTCTACAAGGTGGACTGACAGGGTAGGAGTGTCTAATAGAGTGGACAGTGAGTGGACACAGTGTTCAAAAACTCCAGCAGCACTGCTGTGTCTGATCCACTCATACCAGCACAACACACAATAACACACCACCACCACATCAGTGCTACTGCAGTGCTGAGAACGATCCACCACCCAAATAGTACCTGCTCTGTGAGGGTCCATGGGGGTCCTGACCACTGAAGAACAGGGCAAAAGGGGGCTAACACAGTATGCAGAGAAACTGATGGACTACAGTCTGTAACTGCAGAACTACAAAGTGCACCTATATAGTAAGTGGAGCTGATAAAATAGACAACGAGTGTAGAAACAAGGATGTGGTCATAATCTTATGCCTGATCAGTGTATACTGCTATCATATTGTTATGATGGGGGTGACTCATACTGGGTACCTCAGTGGTACAACCCAACCCTGTATTCAGATTAACAGGTGACACAGCAACAAAGTCATTTCTTGTGGAAGCAGGTGATTCATTTACAAGAAACAAGAGTGTCACACAAAAATGTAATTTATAAACCATGTACCCCTGATGTAACACGGTTAAAGGACTGGCACATATTTTTTAAAAATTATTTAGGTTTGCTGCAGGACATCAATGACCCAAAGAATATCTGTGACTGGTCTAGTCGCTCACAGCACACAATAAACTCTTCAACAGCTCAATTGCATATTACACACTTCTGCAATATCAGTATCACGAAGGCTCGTGCCAGGATAATGTTTAAGGGACACGATTTTGTGCAGCCTTACCGTCACGTCCTGCATCGTAGCTTTTGACTTGCCGTTGTAGTCCCACGTACAATGGAACTGCACTGGAGAAGGTGTGGGCAGGCTGCCTCTCCTAGTGCTGCACCCAGAGGCAAGCCTGTCTTCCTCCCTTTGCTCGACCACATCAGCTTCCAGCTGGCATGAAGCGCTGCGTGACCCACTCAAGCCTGGCGGCCCTCCATTGAGGTGAGTCACTTCAAAAGAAAACCCCTCTGTTCTCTCCCCTCTGTCCTGGCACTGCTGAAGAACAGCTAGAGGGCTGGCCCCCTGGCAGCTTCCATTCTTTTCCACTGCCCTGCATGTCCTATTTGACTGCCTACAAGACAGTTCTTCAGTCGCGCAGCAGTACATATCCCTATATACATATCCCAGGCTGTCCAAACTCTTGGATCTGGTGTGAAAAGGACTCCCTGCACCACAGCCCGTTTGTATCTCCTCAGAAAGTTTAGAGTCCTGGTGGTCCTTAGATGGAGACAGACGGCATGAACGTACACAGGGGAGCTGTGGCTCAGAGCTGCTTCTTTCAGGCAACTCGCAACCTAAAGACAGCAGCTGGTTTCTGTATTTTGCAGATGTGTAAGATGCTGTTTTGACTCCAAGCACTGTGGCAACCTTCTCTGTGGTCATGGTGACACTAAGAAGCCCATTATCTGCCTGCCCCTCCACACAAACCCTCATATCACAAAGCATTCGACAGCGGCTCTTCCTCAGTCAACAAAAGCGCACACAGATGGCAGGATAGAGAAAAGCACAAGTTTCTGTTACAAAAGCAAGAGCTTGTGGCCTTGGAACTTAGAAGTGCATCTCGACCAGTCCAAAGTAAAGAGAAGATAATCGGTCCGGTAGTAAGCAGCCCTCCCTGGTTGCGTAATGTCAGCTCTCTGCTCTCACCTCAGGGCCTCAGAAATCTAGGAGAGAGGGGAGGAAAGGACAGTCAACACTCAGCTAACAAATGACTGCAAACAAAAGCAAAGCTCACTGAACAGAGATTCGAAAGCCTCCAATGCCTGAAAAACGGACAAAGATGTAGAGAAATTTTACAACCCTCAAAATTACTCTTTCATGTGTCCCGTTTGATGGTTTTTTGGCCATTAGGTCTCCTTTGCATTTAGAGAAGCTATGTGTGAAACAGCAGTAGTTCTGTGAAGATAGGCAGGAGCGTGGAAACACTGTAAACAGAGACTGACTTGTAGTTGAGAAACAAAGAAAATCACAGTTGTCCAAGAATCCTAACGTTTTAATGTGTTGGAATTAAAAATAGTCAAAAAATCACACTTTAAAAATGTGTGGGTCTCTGGAATGTGGGGTCTTGCTGAGGGTAGCTTGAACAGAACAGGGCTGCGGGTTGAGAGGAATTACTTATTTGATTTTGAGTCTGTTTAGCCAGGCAAGGTCCACAAGTACAGTTCTCACACCCCCACACACAGCCATAAATCTCTGCACTAACACAATATATAGACTTCTTTCAAGGAACAGCACCAGAGTATTCTCAAAGAGATGGGGTAGGACAGAAAGGGCAAGGGTCCAGCAGAAATTTGTAATGACACAAAGAGGAAAAAGAGGGAACAAAAACCTACTGTAGCTAAGCAACAGAAGACCTGACCATTCTGTCTGCATAGAAATCATAGTAACCTACAGTACCTGTATTATACCAGACCATTTTGTTTACATATAACCTATTTGGCCCAAAAAAGAAAGCTTGAAGCAGCATTTCATTCTTCTTTATGCAACACACAAATTGTTTGACCAGTTTTCAACACAGCGCAAAGTAAAACATTCTTGTGCCAACAACACTTCCACGGTTCTATGAACACAGATTGCGCAGGAGATTAAAAAAGGATACTCCCTTAGTGTTACGATAACAGAAGTGTCCATGTGACACTTTAACTTGCTAAATCATCAGGTATAGAACGCCGCACAAATAAACACCAACAGTCGAGACTGTATTACAGTTTTCAAATCTGATCATCAAGCAGATTTTTATTCACAGAAATACATGATCTAAAAGGAGAAGTCCATGTACTGCGATTGATAAGTTATCAAACTAAAACATTTTTTTATTTGAAATAAACAAACAATTTCTGTACGTTTATTAGCACTTCCTATTTTCTTAAAATTGTACAGAAAATGCAGCACAAAACTTAAACTGTGAATCCTCACCATCAACTACTCAAAGACTCAGAAATCTCTGAAATGTATTACTTTTGCCCTTGTTTGTCATTTCTAGGATTATTCTTTTTATTAAACTGAGAATATTACAACTCACACCTCCACCCAAATTCAGTGTGGACAAAAACACTGTAACAGTGTAACAGAAACCAAAGCTCTAGATCAAATCTTTTATCTAAAAAGCTTACAGCGCCTCGTTTTGACTATCTGCTCACTCCTGGTGAGGGTGTTGCTGTGTGTGTGTGTGTGTGAAATGAGACATGAGGCAATTGTATTGCTTGGGAATTACGGGAATTCCCCCTACTCCGACCCCCACCTCCATCCCCCACCCCCAAAACACGCACACTCACACACACCCAGACAATTCTGGGCTGAAAACAGCAGTGGAAAGGACATGCTAATGAACTACAGCTGAGGTTTATCTAAGCCCAGAGAGGGCCCCCTTAAAAAAAATATACAAGCTGGAATAATGTAAAACTGTGCTAACTGATAAAATGACTGGTAAGCATATCTGGACCAGCGTTTCATAATAACTGCCAATACAAGTCCATTAAAAATGACCCAAACCAGGCAACATCTAGAGTGGCTACTTTCTCAAATCAGTCAACAAACTCACTGATGATAAACTGAATTTCTGAATAATTGTTTGTCAAAGATTCTACAGTTTGGGCCCAGGATTCTTTCATATACATATACATATATATATATATATATATATATATATATATATATATATATATGTACATACATACATACACACACACACACACACACACACACACACAATGCCGGGAAGATCCACAGATTCCACCAAGACGCACTTTCGATCTGACAGTCCTCTGACTTTATGACAGTGGGTGTGTCTTCAGAAGACTCAGAGTTTCTAGTTTGTCCACACAAACCAGGTGTGTCACATTCAACCCGTGATTTTTCTCTACACACAATTTCGCAACTCACCTTGCTGTGTGCAGTATTTGTGATCTGGGACACAATGTTTCTGTCACATTAAATTAGGTGTAGGCCCATTTTCTTTCAAAAGTGACTTTATGGGACAGGTTAACACCTCCTAGCAAACAGTTAGTTATCTCTGCATGATCAAAGTCCACAAACAGGGTCGTAGGGACATAAAATACTGCTCAGTGCTGCACCTACAAAGTCCTTCAACATCAATGCTTATGCTTGACTTGGCTGTGTTTTGAGATGGGAGGAAACACCTGCAACATCTGCTTTAATTCCAAATATAAGGAAGGCTATTATTTCATTCAGGTTGACCTGAGTAAAAAACAGCAGCCAAAATGTAATAAAAGATCCAAGAAAAGTCATAACCGGTGTGACGAAATGATTCATTTCCATGTACTGTAAATCTGTATTCTAGAGAAAGCCATCAGAAGAACAACAAACCGTCAGAATGTAAGCATCATATGAGGCCACAGAGGAGAAAAAGCAGATATATTACATCATTGAGACTAGGACACATAAAATCTGTTTAAATGTGTCAGGAGATCAAATCTTTGTTTCCTTTGCTCTGCAGAACTTTACACCTGAACCTAAAAGAGCACAAAAAAATATAAAATTGTTCAAAATGTTCAAGGATAGCGCCAATGTTTCATGCTAACAAATGTCCTGCAGCCAAAAGGTGTAACTTATGAGTTTTCAAGTATATCTTAAAACCTGTGTATATAAGTCTATGTACTGTAAACCTCACTCACACCTATCTGTGACACCCTAGAACAGGAGACACCGCACTTAAATCTAGTGAGCATCCCCCCTTAGGCTAGACTGCACATCCGTTACAGCGTTGGTCAGTAATCTGAATCTCACTTCACTGCACTGCTTAGAAACTCACAGATACGACACACCTTTAAAACAACACTAAATCTGTGCTAGAAATAATGTGAACCCAAGAGAACCTAAAAACGCCGAGAACTGAACCGAGAGGCTAGCTAACCTAGCTAACGTAGCGCCTTTATTTTCTAGTTCTTTCGTTTCAAACCTGCTAACCTAACTAACGTTAACGCTGCTGTTCGCATATAGTTGCCTTCACAGCACTGACTTGCTGACTCTGCACACGGGGCTGCCACACAAACCTCACGAAAAGGATACTAATATAACTAAATATCCGACAACAACGTGTAGAAACACACTCACCCCAGAAGAGTGAAGAGTGCAACCTCGCCGCTTTTTACCAGCCGTCTGCGAAAGCTGGAGGAAAAGCAACGTTGGCTGGAAGTAGTCAAGTGGTTGGACGAAGACAGATGAACGTTACTGAACGAAGGATAGGCTAAAACACGTGTGGAGGAGGGTTTGCCTGTAGACTCAGAAAAAGATGAGTGTGAGTGAGTGAGTGAGGGAGTGAGGTGAGAGAGAGTGAGAGAGAATGAGAGGGAGAGGTATCTCGGAATGTGTGAGGCTGTGAGACTGTAACTGTTCAAAGCTGGGAGTTTCTGTGTTCTCCTCGATTTGTAGAAAATAATAAAAAAAAGGATTTTGACACTATTAACGCTGAAAGTGAGGCAAGTTTCAGAGTAAAATCGCTAATTCTACCATTTTAGCTGATTTACTCAAACCAGTAGACGCCAAACGATAGTATTGGCGGTTACTCTGACGTCATCTCTGCTGTCGGGACAAGACATCGTATCTCCATTTTTGTCGTTTTTCAGTTTTTGACATAATTTGAAAACGCCTGTTGCTCTTTACTTCGTGTGTACATTTCATGATGAATGGAGCTAAAGAAAGAAGTCTGGTTCCACTGACTTACATTAAAAGTATGTGTGTACATTATGAAAAAATGTTATTGTCTTAGTAATGTCATCAGTGTAACGTTACGTGTACCATATGTCGTGTACCACTCGGACTTCGTTGAAGGCATCCCTAGTTTTTGTTTACCTTTTGGCTCTGTATGAATGAGAGCCAGAGCTGAATGGTCAGGAAACTTGGTCTGTCCAGGCGCTTTGTGTACACTGTGCCATATCAAAAGCAGCCTGTAAAAACTTAAAGATATTCAAAAATCCACCCATTTGTTCATAATTTCTACATTAGATTAAATCAATTAAATCAATAAGATGTAAATAAGGTCATTCAGAGTGTTCCCAGTGGTAGTGAAAGGAACCAGACGTCCAAGGCCCAATCCCATTTCACCCCTCGCCCCTACCACTTAGCCCTCCGCTTTGCACGTTCATGCCTAGAACGTGTCCCGATTTGAGTCGTGATAGAGGGGTAGGGCGAAGTGTTCCACACGGAGGTTCTTCAGCGGCACGCTCCAAACGGATGAGAAACAAGAAAAACCGGCAAGATGGCTGCGCAAGCGACCAAAAAAACAAATGTGAATATTTTATCCATTCAAATTATGATAACCATTGTATTACCTTAGTTTAATGTTAGTTTTAATGTTAATTATAACAAGGTTAAAAAATTGCTTAGTAGTATGCTGACGTCACGGTAGCTAGCTAGCTTTTTTTCCCATTCCACCTTAAAAGGTGCAGGAGTTACATTCTGACACCTCAGGCATCTGCTGTTCCATTTAAGGTGGAATGGGAAAATTCGAACGAGAAGCTGGCGAATAGTTGACTTCAGCTTCACATGACTGAAGAATTAGTTGTGGGCGATAATAAATAATTGGCGTATCCCCCTCTTTGAAGGTATATGATTCCCTCAATGTAAAGCCCAGCAGGGAGGTTGCTGAACTTTACCCTCCTCTGCTGTCACTGCAGACTGGCAGGGTGGCCTACAGAGCACTGCTAGTTAGCCTGTTGATGAAGTCATGTTCTTTTTATTTGAGGGTCCCATTTCATAGGAGAAGACTTCAGCCACTACCCCACTAAGTCAGTTCCAAGGGGCAAGGTGACACTCGAAAATAAGGGGTAGGGGTAAAAAATAAGAAATAGGATTGGGCCCAAGTGTTTCATGCCTCTAAAAGCTACCTTACAGAAAAATCATAAAAAACATGAAACACTTGATGAGACATTGTTTTACAGTAGTTTTGAGATAAGGTGTTGGCCTAAAATGTATTTTTAAAATAAAAACAGAGCTTTATGAGTCACAATAGTACACAAAGAAAGCTTTTTTGGGGGGATTTACCACTATTTTACTATCATCAGCATTAGATATAAAAACCCATAAGACATGTGTAGGTTCATTGGTCATTGTGGATAGTAAATAAAATGGATGTTTCGTTGTTGACATAGTAACTCCTGGTTTTTATCACCATCATTTTAAAGAAGGTCAGTCAGTAAGTTTCTCTACAACACAATTTACTTCAATGCATTTCGAATTACTTTGCATCTCACGATTAAATTATGCAAACATTTTGGGAAATCAGTGAAATTTTCATTGCTGTTGCCCTAGTTTGGGCATACACTTTAAAAATGTGCAACGGGCCACAAGTTGATTTGCAGTGTATATGAGGTTTGAATTAATGCAAAACATTGTTTTATTCATCCAACTTGATTTTCCTATTTATTGAGTTAAAGGAAACTAGTTATACTGCGTCTTATTAAGACACAATTCCAAAAGTTTGGTGGTTTTAAAGTAGGTTTGGTTTCTTCAGAAGCAACGTTTCAAACTTTACCTACTTATCTTTTCACATTGTATGTCTAATCTTGAGCAAGGTTTAAGACAGTTACAAGAAAAAATGGTTTCTGTTATTTGGCAGTTCAAAGATAGCTTTGATCTCTCTCAATTCTTTGCAAGATTAGTAAATTGCAAAGGTACACTTGCAAGAGGAAGTTGCGTAAGCAAGTTTTACCACTGTCCGGGAAGCTTTAATAAAACCGACCATGTTTTATGAAGGCAGTTTTTTGCATATTTTATTTCAGCAGCGTCTCCAACTCAACACCTTTAGTGTAAATAAAGTTTGTGAAGGTTATTGTCTAGTATTTCAAACATGCTTTCAGCAGCACACTAACAGAGAGTTATAATGAATCCATTTACTTATAATGAATCCAAACTGTAGAATTATTAAAATTGTAAAGCTCACCCACTTCCAATGATTCTACGCTGTTAGAAATAAAGGTTCTGTGCAGGTACATTTTTCATTCATCAAGGTACAAGCAATGTAAATGTCCCCTTAAAGGTACCACAGTGGTTTTAAAGTCCAATTGTGTACCTAAAATATTTTTTTCTCAGATGAAAAGTACACATTTGTACCTTTTTATAACCTAATGTTTTAAAACAGAACAATAAAATACAACCCCATTTCCAAAAATGTTGGGACGCTTTAAAATGTAAATAAAAACTAAATGCTACGATGTGCAAATCATTTAAACCCTATATTTTATTGAAAATAGTGCAAAGACAACAAATCAACTGTTGAAACTGAGAATTTAAATACGTGCCCATTTTGAATTTAATGCCAAAAACATGTTTCAAAAAAGTTGGGACAGGGGCATGTTTACCACTGTGTTTCATCACCTCTTCTTTTAACAACACTCTGTAAGCATTTGGGAACTGAGGAGACACTGCTGTAGTTTTAGGAGAGCTATGTTGTTCTGTTCTTGCTTAACAATAGATTTCAGCAGCTTAACAGTTCTGGGTCTCCTTTGTCATATTTTTCATTTCATAATGCACCAAATGTTTTCAGTGGTGACAGGTCTGGACTGCAGGCAGGTCAGTTTAGCACCCAGACTCTTTTCATACGGAGCAATGCTTTGTATTACATGTAGAATGTGGTTTGACATTGTCTTGCTTAAATAAACAAGGCCTTCCCTGAAAAAGATGTTGTCTAGATGGCAGCATATGCTGCCAAAACATGTATATTTCGTTCATTAATGGTGCCTTCACAGATGTGCACGTCACCCATGCCATGTGCACTAATGCCCCCCTATACCATCACGAATACTGGCTTTTGAACTGTGCACTGATAACAAGCTGAGTGGTCTTTGTCCCAGAGGACACAGTGTCCATGATTTCCAAAAAGAATTATAAATGTTGATTCATCGGATCACAGGACACTTTTCCACTTCACCTCAGTCCATTTTAAATGAGCTTGAGCCCAGAGAATTTGGCAGCATTACTGGATCCTGTTTATATATGGTTTCTTCTTTGCTTTTTAGAGTTTTAACTTGCATATGTAGATGCAGCGACAAGCTGTTTTCACAGACAGTGGTTTTGAGAAGTGTTTCTCAGCCCATGCAGTGATTTCCACTACAGAATCATGTCTGTTTTTCATGCAGTGCCACCTAAGGGTCCAAAGATCACGGCCAGCAAATACTGCTTTTTGGCCTTGTCCCTTGCATACAGAGACTTTTTCCAGATTCTCTGAATCTTTTAATGATATTATGTACCGTAGATGATAAAAAGCAAAAGTTCTTTGCTATTTTATGTTGAGAAACGTTATTCTTGAATTGTTGCAATATTTGATCGTCTTTCACTGAGTGGTGAACCCCTCCTCATCTTTACTTCTGAAAGTCTCAGCCTCTCTGACATGCTCTTTTTATACCCAATCATGTTACTGACCTGTTGGCGATTAACCACTAGGTGTTTTTTAAGCATTACACAACTTTACTAACCTTTTGTTGCCCCGTCCCATTTTATTTTGAACGTGTTGTTGGCATCAAATTTAAAATGGGCAAATATTTTTCAAAAAAATACAATTTCTCAGTTTCAACATTTGGTATGTTGTCTTTGTACTATTTTCAGTTAAATATAGGGTTTAAACAATTTGCAAATCATTGCATTTTGTTTTTATTTACATTTTACACGTCCACAACTTTTTTGGAAATGGGGTTGTAAAAAGCCTGGAGACGAGACGGGGTGTGTGGAGTCAGTACAACTTAGAAAATGTAACTTCAGTGGATTATGGTACAGTTATGTTCCCTGACTAAAGGTGCTGAGATGTACCCTTGAGGGTATCACCCCAGGGACAGTATGGTACCTTTATTTCTGAGAGTGTATGAATTCTATACTTCTTTTATTTTATTAAATAATTATTTATTAATTCTATATCTTTATTTATATTTTTCTTTAACATTTTAGAGCCCATGTCCTCTGATACTAGATTTTACACACATCAAAAAAAAAGTGCTTTTCTTTCTGTCTGAAACAATATGAGGAGAAGCCTTCTACTGTGAGATTTGACTAGAACTAAAGTCAGAGAAACAAGAGCAAAAAATTTCATTGCACCCAGATTATACAGAGAAAACATTACCACTGATCAGTATTAAACATAATATGTAATAGTATTTTAAAATAGCATTAAAGATCTCCCACCCCCCCATCCTTACCACCTTCTACAGAGGCACTGAGCAGCTGTATTACTGCCTGGTTTGGGAACTGCACCACCTCCGACCACAAAACCCTCCAGTGAATAGTGAAGACAGCTGAAAAGATCATTGGAGTCTCTCTTCCCTCCATCACGGACATTTACACCACACGCCGCATCCGAAAAGCCACCAGCATTGTAGATGACCCCACACACCCCTCACACGAACTGTTATCTCTTCTGCCATCTGGAAGAAGGTACCACAGCATTCGGGCCCTCACAGCCAGACTGTGGAACAGTTTCTTTCCACAAGCCATCAGATTCCTCAACTCCCACAGACTGAACTGATGGACCCAGACACACATACACAACAAATGAAACCATCCCACTCCTCACTTCTTGCATTTCCAGACTATCTAATATACTGTAATAAATAATTATAAATGTAATGTTCACACTGAAATACTGTAATAAAAACAAAGTTGAAACAAATAAGCAAAGTAAATTTTATCAGTTATACTAATTAATCTAGGTAGTCTATTGATTCTTAGGAATTATACTGTATATTCAATAGAAGCCAAACTTTGGAGTAAAGATGAAGTACATAATCTTTACTAGCCATGTGTTTTGGACATAATTGACTTTTCCAATTCTCTGTTCTTCAAGAGCAAGAACCTCTTACACCATCCAGAAAGAATGTGCAAGTCATCAAGTCTGAGCCAAACTATTCTGCTGCATAGAACTCTAGTGTTTGGAACTATGGTGTTCCAAATTAGCATATAAAATCAAAGTCTTTATACTATGATGGTCATGAGGTTAAGGGGCCATTCAAGTATTCTCCTCCATAAGTAGCTTGTTTGGCCAGAGGAGACATACGACTGGATTTGAACACACCCTCCCTGCAGTGACTCAGGAACACCACCCATCTTACTGCTCAACTACAATATCACTTGCCTTGTATGTCTTTCTCTTTTTGGTATCAGCAATACTTCTGTCTGGAAACTGAATCATACACAATGTCTTATGAATTCATAAGAATACCTTTAAATATAACAAAACCGGTTTTGCAAATTCATAAGCTGCAACCCTTCAAGTCTTGGACAGCTATGCAAAGTAAAATAAACCAACTCACCTCCTGCATTCTACACATGTAAGTGGTGATGGGCCTGTGGCTGCTCAGTCCTTATCCATGTCGGTGAGGTTTTGCCTTTACCCATGTTTCCCACATAAGCAGTTAATTGAATGAAGTCTACCCAAACACCATGGCAAGCAAATCTATCCATTCATGCATTTACGTGTATCTTACGCCATCTAGGGGACGTCTCCGGTATGCTAACTACAATGAAATAATTTGGCAAGGAATTGTTAACCTGTTCTTTAGCCATATTCAAAATGTGGCTTTATTTCCAGCTTATACAATAGATTCTTGTCAACAGTCAAACCACACATGAACCAGCCACAACGACAATATTTGAGGAGTTTAAATCTTTTATTTACCAAATAAGACTATATAAAACAGTGTTTATCTGTGTTAATATCACAGCTTAGTTTTGACTTAAATTGCTTACGTCAACTAATCACTGTTGACAGTGTGGATGTTCACCCCTGTGAAACTGTGCTGGATGAATGACAAAAATAAGTGACACCATCATAAAATCTAGTTGCAAGTTGCAGTGCTGGTTCTAATCCAAAATTGAAAGTATATCAAAATATGCTTTTTGTTTCCATTAAATACACAGACAGTAAATCCACTAATCTTATTAGAAAGTTGTGTGATTTACTCCTGGAGGAAACGTAGACCATATTTATTCGAATTGATATGGTATCGCAACAAAGTCTTTAAGGCAACATTTATTAACTGAAAAACACAAAAAAAAAACATTTTCTATAAGTGCTTCTGATTAAATTGCACTGGTCATCAGTGCAAAGTGCCATCATGTCGTGTAATGTTTACACAGACATGTAATATCCGGATCATCTTCCAAATTAAACACAGCAAGTAAACTGTAAGAAAATGTTTTAAAAATGTCAGTTGTACTTTGTTCTTCTCAATGTGCAACATGTTAAATGAATAAATGAAAGCCATAAATCAATATTTATCTAGTTAATGTTTGTGTGCTGCGATCTTTGGTAGTCCCATAGCTCAATGGGACAAGGTTCAAGTTCAAGTTCATAAAGTTAAATTACTTGATACCAAGTTGAGCTCATAGCTCATAGTATCAGCTGCATTCTTACTAACAAACTAGTTTAAATAAAACATCTAAATAATGAAACAAACTAAATGCCACTATTTTAATGAATAAAAACGGATGTTGAAGTATACGGTAATAATACACTTCCATGATTATTTCATCAGTTATGCCACTCAAAAAGTAATGCCACCTACACTATCAATGGCCAAGTGCAAATGCAGGCTTTCCCTCCAGAGAGCCATATTTCACTTCCATGTGCTCTACCAGCTTTTAATCTTCTGACCAGCAGTCTATTATAATATGGTTTCATAAATATAATAAAGCAGATATCATTATTTAGAAAAATAAATACATACAGACTTACTTAAAAAGAGAATTTTTGCTAGCGTCCCTCAAGTAGCATACAAGAGTGATTCAAGTTTACCTAAACAAACTAAACCACTATGGTGGTAATGTATAAAATCTTACCACTAATTGGCTATGGCTACTCCAGGCCTAGGTTCTTTGGTATAAAATAAGTATCAACTTACCAATATTTAGTAATTACCAAAAGCTAATTAGTGCATATCTGATTTATGATAATCTCTTTAGATTTAAAACTAAGTAGCTCAGGTTTTTTTTCTGGTGCTGTTGTACCACTTCCTCAGTGCCACCCCACTAGTACTGCTTATTACACACAGTGCCCCGCCAATGCTCCACCAGGTTGGCTTGCGATTGAGGAAGAGAAACTGCAGGACAAAAGCCAGAACTACATCCATAGTCCTCATGAGTGCCACTGGACCGGCCTTTTCAATTTGCAGGGCTTTGGTCAGGAACGTCTGCCCGGCTATGCCCAAAAGTCCAATGGCCATTAAAGTCCACCTGTCCCAACCGCAGGATGGCACGGTCCACTCGTCCATAATGAACAAGGCCACCACACACTCAATGAACCCCAGCGTCGCATAGTACCAGATGGAGAGGTAGTAATGGGCGTTTTTGCCCATCTTCCTCAGGATGACCATAGTGCAAGCTGCCCCGATAGCCCCGCTGAAAGCAGCCACTGTGCCCTTGATGTGGTTGGTGTATTCGCCTTCGATTCCTGACAGCTCTCCACCGAACAAGAAAGGCGGCCTGGCTATGAGGATGACCCCTGTAAGCGTGAAGACTGTGAAAATTACATCCCAGATGGTACAGCGTTCCTTCAAGAAGATCCAGGCCAGCAGAGCCGTGAAGACCGGGTTGCTGAACATAATGACGGTGGCGTCGGCCAGGGGCATCTGGAGCACAGCATAGTACAGCAGGATCATTGCGCTGGAGCCCAGAACTCCTCTCAGGACCAGGTAGACTCGCATTCCACGTGGTCCCAGGAACCCAGTCCTAAACAACAGCAGGTGCATTATGCAGACATGGCACAAAACAATTCTTTACTGATACTGAAACCTTGAGGATAAGCTAATACCAGACTAGTATTAAGCTTTAAAACTAACCGTTTTTTAATTGAAGCAGTTCACTTAAGATGACCATCCAGAAGTTCCATGCTCAAACACTCTACTACCAATACTACCATAGAGGAATACAAACATAGCCTACATGACTTGTATAAAACGTCATTTATAGTGTACGTATGAGTGCACAATTAGAAAAAAAACTGTAATTATAATAGAATTAGCTAGCTGGTCGATCTTATGTTAACGTTAGGCCACATGTGCCTACTATTCATCCATTCGGTCATGAGTCTTTTTCCGTAAGGCAACCATATTAACGACTGTCTCAATGAGATCACTGGTGAGAAATAAAAGAAAAGTGAATATCACTACTGGAAAAACAGCAACATCTATAAAAAACACAATTACTTCTGATTTATTTGTAGTTGCCATTAGTTACTCATTTAAATGCTTAAACATCGCAGTCAGGGGACAAGACAATTCAAGTCCCCCCACCACCAAACAAATTAAATATTTTTATACGTCTGCTCACGCTACATTCACCTTCCGTTTTAAATCTCTATGGATAAGAGTACAAACCCAATTCAAAAAAAAATTTAGGCCAATATGTGAAATAACAAAAACAGAAAATCTGTTTGATTCTGTATAAAATTGAAAACGGCACAAAAGCAGAATATGGTTTACCTTATGTTTTTTGGAAATATAAATTTATTCAAAATTTGATGCCTGCAACACCTTGGGATAGGAGCATGTTTACCGTTGTGTTACATCACCTTTCCTTTTAACAACTTTTAATAGCCATTTGGGGACTGAAGATATAACTGATACAGATTTCAATACACACTTTTTTGCCATGCTTTTGTTACAGGAGTCTTTAGCTCTGCAACTGTATGGGTCCTTCATTGTTGTATTTTGCAAAAGTTTTCAATGGGGGACAGGTCTGGACTACAGGAAGGCCATCTCTGATTCGCAGACATTCTAACATGTGCAGAATATGGCTTGGTATTATTATAAGCATGAACATCCCTGAAAAAGATGTCATCTTGAAAGCAGCATATTTTGCAAGCTGCCCACTAATACCCCCTCCTTCAACCCAAAGACAGACCCTGATTTTTGAACTTTATGCTGGTAACAATCTGGATGCTCCTTTTTTCCTTTGGCCCAGAGAACACAACATGCATTATTTCCATAATCAGTCCTAAAGGTTGACTCGTCAGACTCATCAGTCCAGAACATTTCAGATGAGCTCCGGCTCAGAAACGTGGAAGGCATTTCTGCACATACGGCTTCCACTGTGCACTCTGTACTGTGTCTTTTTGGAAATCATGGATGCTGCATGCTCAAGGCTAAAGAGGAGAGGGACCATCCTGCTTGTTATCAAGATGGGGGTGCATTGGTGACTTGCACATCTGTGAAGGAGTCATTAATGCTAAACGATACAGGTTTCGAAGCAACATATCTCCAAAATGGTAACTTTACAGGAAAAGAAAAAAACCCACTTTACTTTTAATGTATGTTAATGGAACCAGACATTTTTCCAAGTCCTTTCGGGCCGTTTCTTTTGGTCCTTTCATCATGAAATTTACACACAATGTAAAGGGCAACAGACATTTTCAAATTATGTCAAAAACTGAAAAAGAACAATGGAGATACAAGGTTTTCTTCCGACAGCAGCGATATGCTGCCATCCAGATGATGTCTTTTTCAGAGAAGGTCTTGCCTATTTCAGAAAGACCAAGCCAACCCACATTCTGCATGTATTCCAACAACATGGCTCCGTAGTAAGAGAGTCTGGATGCTAAACTGGCCTGTCTGCAGTCCAGACCTGTCACCCATTAAAAACATCTGGCACGTTATGAAATGAAAAACACGACAAGAGAGATCCAAAACTGTTGAGCAACTTAAAATTAATCAGTATTAAGCAGTATTGGGGAAACACTTCCCTTTCAAAACTACCGCAATTGGTCACTTACTGAGATGCAACAGCAGTAAACTTGCTCCTGTCCCAATTTTTTTTGAAACATGTTGCTTGCAACAACTTTAAAATGGCATAGATTTTTCCAAATTTTTTTTTTTATATTTGTCTTTGTAATATTTTCAATTATTTACAGGGTTTAATTGACTTGCACATCATTTTGTTTTTATTTATATTTGCACAGTGTCCCAACTTTTTCGGAAACAGGGCTGTATGCAGTTGTATTTAGCTAGTACACAGTCTGTCTCTGTGCTCTGTGAAAGCCTGAATATCATTAAAAGTAGTTTAAAACTAGTGATGCTGCTGATTCTGCGCATATAAAAAACAACAAAAAAAAAGAATAAACTGCATATGAATGGGAGAGAGAATATTTGACATTACCTATATTATATATATATATATATATATATATATATATATATATATATATATATATAAAAAAAAACAACTGGTCTAGTTACCCAAGTTATCTAATGTTAGGTAGATGAGTAAGTGAACTGTGTGGACTGTTATGTACTGTTATGTCTATTAGTGCTGAATAGTTTCAATAGTTTAGACAGCTAAATAGCTAAATATTAACTTAAGAGATATCACAGCTTGAACAATGAAGTGATTAAACGCTGTGACATCACATGAAACACATACTATCAACACTTTCCACTGCACTGCATACATTCAGTGATATTTCAGGCTAGATTTCTTGCAGACTCAGATCCTCCGATATCTAATCCAGCATTTTCTACTGGCATAAGGCCTAATACAGATAATGGGTATTGGATCAGTGGCATGTATAATTATACTGATTACGAGTGTATACATCACCAAGTCAACATTCACCAGGGATTACTTGCACTTACTTGTAGTAGATCATAGGTGGGATAACAAACAGCATCTGAAAAAGGCATCGTATTGCACTGATTTCCACAGCATGCATGCCCTCGATTTTCTTTACAAGAAGAGCAGCCACTGAGAAAAATACAGAGGCCAGAAGACTGTACAGGAGACCAAGACCGGGACATGCTGGTTTCTTCTCTGCCGAACAAACAAACCACAAAGAAACAATCAGCCATCAGAGCTAAATTACTGCCCAGCTACCCTTTAATTTTTCTCTTGCAGAAATCTCACTTTCTGTTGAAAATACTTTACCCGTCTCATTTGTGCAGTACATTTACATTGAACATTGCATTTTATTGGCCAAATTTCTGTAAAAATGATGGAAATGGGACACGACAACCTCACTGCTTGACTTGGCTTTGTGGGGTGTGATCAGAATTTTGATTCACAAATGGAATGAAATGAAAGGGTGGGAAGCAGCATGCAGTGGTATTGGCTTATAGTGATTTTGTCTCACTTTTCACATGAAATGATACTGAGCAAACAAAGGCAGCAAGATTTGACGTGATTCACCACCACATGGCGTTGCTACTACCTGTCGGCGAGTTGACCTTGCTCAATATCCCCAAGGTCATGAGCATGCCAAGATTGGACAAGGGCCAAATTGTGTCAACATCCCTTGGACTGACCACAACATGGGGTCTGGAAAAATAACAGAGGTCTGCTGATCAGGGCTTAGACAGAGCTAAGAGTTTCCATCATTCGCAGCTTTACACAGAAAGAGCTATTGTTTCCTGAAGTGACTTGTAGCCTACGACTTTCCCACAAAGCCAGCACTGCAAAGATTGCGTAATGGTTTCATCAATCTCCCAATTTCCTCCTTGGTTAAATCAGCAGAGTATCCTTTAAGCTAAGTGACTAAGCAAAAGGATAGTAAAGGCCTATATCAGTTTACACGTCTATCTCCATGCTTATTAATTTATAGCCCAGAACTCAATGCCAAGCAAGTTAAAGGGGAATTCCACCAATTTTTTAAATTTTCTGAATAATTCAGTCCTAGAGATGTAAGCAAAGTCATTCAGAGTGGATTGACGTGAAATGGTTCACTGTAGATAAACTTCTGTGAGGGAGGCTTTAGAGGTGGACGTCTGGTTCCTATCACCACCATGTCTACACACAAATATGTTCATTTTATCTAATATCCAAAACCACCAGTAAACGTCTTCTTAGTTTTTATATGTAATGTTCACAAAGCTAATCATAAATCCGAAAAATACGTTTTTGGGGGGGACTATTTTGCCTTAGAACATCCTGTGAACACCTGTCTGCCAAGAATAGATTAAAATAAGGGGATTAAAATACATTTTAAGCCAAAACTTCATTACAAAACTATCATAAACAGCGTACCCGACATCAGGCAGCGTATATCTAACCATTTCATGTAATAATTATCTGTGAATTAGCTTTTAGAGGTGGACGTCTGGTTCCTATCACCACCACGTTTCTCTAGAAGGGAGCATTTCACACCAAACCACTCTGAATGAGTCTGTTTACATCTCAACTGTTTGAACATACAGATTTATTGAAAAATCGATGGAGTTCTCCTTTAACCTTTCCATGTGGTACTAAGTCTCAAACTGCAAAGTCATTCTGCACATATTGAGAGTTCGCGGAAAACTACCGATGTAATTAGGCCTGCTGTATCTTCATCCACGTCAGTCTTCAGTTTCAGTATTATTTTGATTCTACATCACCGACACGAACGTGTATTCGCGTTTTCTGAGGCGATATGGAGCATATGGCTCGTCTATTACGGTGACAGACTGCTATGGTTTTATTATCCCATTTATGGTTTTCTAACTACGCAAATGTAGCCATAACGTATAAAATGTCCAGACAGTGTTCTGAGCTACGTTTGTAGGGCTGTAAACCGAGGAGGTCCTCAGCGTAACGAACGGCTCATGTTACCGGCAGGTCACGACAACCGATGTGCGGGCTAAATCCGTTTTTAAAGGTTTAGTCAAGCCACAAGCTACACATTTAAGTCGCTGGTGTGGAGTTAAAAACTATAACGCATTTCTTTGAGGACTGTGACGCCGAATTGGTCCTAAAATATTAATATTTCACTGTTTGTAGAAACATTCAGCGAAACCTTGCTAGCACATTTTAGCTAGCGTTAATACTCTTATTATTTTAGGGAAAGGCTGTTTAGTGCAAGGATTTTAAATGATTAACCGCTACCAAGATGTTCATGTTTTACAGAAAAAAAAAATGATTTATTACAATTTTTCAAACTGTAATATATATATGTGTCATATTAACACCACACACCTTATATCACATTTCATTCCACATGCAGCTAAATCGCTCATTACTAAGCGTCTAATCGAATATACTGAATACAAACTGATCATCCTCGTTTCCTTCTACCTTTCTCTTCCTCTTCTGTTTGTTGTTCCGCGTCCTTCTCTTCTCCGCAGCAACACGACAGCGAAAATATTCGCCTCGAATTGCCGACAGGCCGTGAGTTTTTTGACAATTGTGTACCGACGTCTCCCTCTGCGTTCTCGGTCACCCCGGAGGCTTCCACCTCGCCGGCTTGATGAACCAACACCACGGCCGCCACGTCCTCCTCATCCTCGTCCTCTCTACAAGGCACAACCGACAGAACCGCGTCACCACCATCACCAGCAGCTTCACTCACAGAGACACTCCTGCTCCTGAAATCACCCATGTTAAGATGCAACAGGCGGGCATACCTTGATAAAAGTGACCTGCCCCGCCGTTCCCTGAGGAGTAGCTTAAAACGGAGGAGGGTAAATGATTAACTGTCGTGGGGAGCAACGCGCAAACGTGTCCCTGGTTACTCCGCCAGAGGGAGCCGGCGAGATATTTTGAAAGCCATGTTGAATGACCCCGTTTTCACCACGTGCTCGTGAAAGAATCATTTGTTGTGAACTGAACCGATTCTACTGAACAAGTTCGACTTAATTCTTGTAGCATCTATGCTAATTTTACGTTCGTGTGAAACATAAACAGGGGGTGGTCAGTTTTCTGGGGAGGTCTTCGAAAAACAACACTTCGCAATTGGGAACAACACGCGATTCATTAAGATGGGACACTTTAGAAGGAATCGATTCATTTAACTGAATGAAACTTACCATCTGGAAATTGTTCATTCGTGATTAGTGAGTCATTACATGGAAACGTCCGTATTTGTGTCCCATTTTACAGATATATTACACTTGAAAACATGATAGGGATGCAATTTATTTATATTTTAAATTAAAACAATAAGTTATTTTAACAATTACAGCTTCTTAAGCCATCAATTTAGCAATATTGGTTTTAAAATCAATAAAAGGGTGAGTGCCATATTTTCAGGTAAAAAACATGTTTTTCTACTATTTTAACTACAATAATCTATAAATGACTGAACTATATTATTTGAATGACATTAAAAAAACAAATAAATGCCAAATAAATATTATAAAATATATAATTAAAGGAGTTGTGTTACTGGTGTTACCGCATAACAAAAATCACAGTGATGACATCACTGGACTTCCATTTTACCTATTTTCTAAAGATATATGAAGAAAAGCACAGGGCAAGTTCACTGTGTCTTTTCAGTTATCAGAAATGTTTCTCATTTAGCTCATGATTTCATATGAAGCCCTTTAGTTGAAGTCACTTCTATGACCTACTTTATTCTTAGGTAATTATGAAAAAATGGAATACAAATGGATTAAATGACATATTTTAGTGGATATTCCATGATTGAAACGTGGTTTAAGGCTCTGTAGCAGACATTTTGTAAAATGCATTTTTCATTAAAAATGTCTCTGGTGCTACCTTTCTTATGTGTAACACCAGTGACTCCTATGGATATATAAAAAAGTGGACGTTTCTGTAGAATGACCCTTGTGATTCTTTGTTATCAGGAGTATCGTAATTTAGTACAAAACCCACTTTACGCCTCAGGTTCCAAAGGTGCGTTCCAGTCACCCTCGTAGTTCCCTGCAGAGTGTACCGCACAGGGTTTTCAGACATTTTAAGGGTGATTCCAAACCACGGGGAGTGAAAAAGGTCCGTTTGAAGGGAACTTCAAACTGCACAGGGAATAGTTATGACTTAGTAAGGCATGGGAACGAGATCCTAATGCATGGCCTTGATTGGTAAGGCATGATCTCGTTCCCACGCCTTACTAAGTCGTGGCTACCCATTAGAATCTCATTCCCACATGTTAATAAGGCGTGGCCATGCATTATTTTCATTTATATGGGACGTCAGCAGCAGGGCCATGTAGAAGTCTTTTCCTCTTGGATGGATTCAATGCCTTTTCATGACTTCCAAAAAAGTCTCTTTTTAACTTTACACACTTTCTGTGTTTAGTTTTCTTGCCATTTGTAAAGACCATTAACTACCATAGCAAAGGACAAAATGAAATATGACTTGGGAGCATTTTGTAATCTTACAGACTTTTCCAGTTATGGAAATGAGTGCCTTTAAACTCCGTGCAGACAAAGACAGAACACAATTTGACAATGAATTCTATGTAAATAAAACAAGATATTGTGAAGTTGGTTTATTAGTAGACCTGTGACAAACAAGTAACAAATAACTAAAACCATCTTTCTAAAGTAACAATCACAGAATACTACTAAATGTGAATGTATAACATTAAGATTATCCTTCTAAACTGAATTACATTATAAATGTAGGACAGCCAGTGTGAGAAATCCTGTGAAGTGGACGGTCCATTTTTGTATAAAAATTATAACTTGATTAAGATTACGGTAAAAATGTAAACATTTCATTTGACAGTCTGTTATGATGTCAACAGTTAATCACTTGACCGGTACTTTTCCGCTTTATTATACCTTTAAAGTAAACGTTCCACTAGCATGTGTTTGCAGCGAGAGAATACATAAACAATGGCTGTTGTTTAGCAGGGAGGGTGTAAAAAGAGGAAAACTGAAAAGTGCAGAAAGGATGGTCACAATAGCGAAGGACACAAAGGATATTTCTAGAGAGGCGATCATCTGGAAACATCATTAGCAGACTAGATAATGCAGGTAGTTCTGACAGTGAGCTTATTTACATAACTCTGTTCCTCTTTCAGCTCAGTTTATGCCTTCAGGAGCGTGTGGCGTCACGGACCATGGAACAGGATTGTGGTGGAAGGGGGGTGATTTGGATCAAGGCCTATAGCAGAGGTCTAAGCAGGACTGTAGTTTCAGTCCCACACCCTGCAAGATTAAATCCTGCGTCGCGCACTCCCGCAGAGAATTGGAATTATTTGTCCTGGACCCATCCTGAACCGAAATGTGTTGGCCTGTTTGGTTTCGTCAAGGCGAACTGACATTCAACATCTGACATAGTCTATTCACAAATACATTATTCCTTGCTGAAATAACATGGTAGTTATCACAGGGCTAAACTGAAATATACAACATTTATTTCCAGTAAATGCAAAGCAAGAACCAAACCACAGATTGTTATTTTTTGTATTTTGCTGGGCTTGGCTGCTGTGGTCGTCGGACTGTTAGGCTCCACCATCTCTGTAAGCTTTTGCGTGTTGTTCATGTGGTCGGTTGCTTCGCCACTCTTTAGAATAGCTTCATTCATTCCTTCATCGTAAAATAAAGACACTTAACATGACTTATAGGCTTACTGGATTGACCTATATCAAAATAAAGGCAATAAAAAATAAACTTTACTTAAAAAAGGAGAAAAAAAGAGAGAAAAAAGAAAAAAGGGGAAAAAAGAAAAAAGGATAAAAAGGAAAAAAAGAAGAAAAAAGGAAAAAGAAAAAAAAAGAAAAAGAAAAAACAGCTATATAGTTTATATTTTGGTCAAAACAACGTGGAGCAATCCTCAACCATTATTGATTCACCAAAGAATTAATATATATTGCAAGATATGTCATATGTCACAGTATAATTAGTCCAACAGTAGCGTTTTGTCCATATTGTGGGCTACAGGAAGTGATGAAGAATGAAGTGCTGTAATATGATAACGAACTTCAAATCAAACTCAAGGGAAGCAACTGGAGGCAGGGGGAGGGGATACTGGTTTTAATATCTGGTCCTGCCGATCAAAAACACGTTCTGTGGCCCACATTAATTACTCAGATCGATCATCAAGTGCTCATAAATCTGAGTCTTCCCTTTGAAGCTGGAGGCCAGCAGGAATTCTCGGTTGTCAATAGACACAAAGGAGAAAGCTCTCGGTGCCTGGATGTTCAGCTCCTGGAAATTTACAAAGTTGCCCTTTTTGGAGTCCCACTGGTAGACCTGGGTGAGCGAGTAGTCACTGCCTAGGATGGCATACTGCCATTTGCCAATGGCAATGGGCTGGAAAACCATGGAGCCTCGAGAGGGTATGGTCTGCACTTCAGTAAACATGCCGCCGTCCCACCGCATTACCTTGGAGTCACCAATGAAATGGGTCAGACAGATGTAGAGCTCACCATTGGCCTTGAAATGCTTGACAGCATAGACGTCTTCCATGTCAGGGATATCAGTCTGCCGGTCAAACTGCTTGTGGCCTTTGCTCCACTGGTAGACAACGGGCCGCTGTGAGCTGCTGGACAATATGAGGTGAGACTTGCCGCCAATCTCCAGGTACTCGACATCCGTGTCCCGATACCAGGGGTGCAGGGACTGATGTGAGTAGAAGCCATTGCCATTCCACTTGTACACAGTGGTGGATCCTGCTTTAGAGCTGTCGGCAATGACAAAGAATGACTCGCCGTCTACCTGGAACGTCTCAACGTCATTAGGCTTCCGGATTTTCAGAATGTCGATGTCCTGGATCTTGATGAATTTGTTGGCCAAGATGTCCCGCTTATAGATGTGCGAGCCGCCAAAAAGCTGGGCGACGATGACGAAGAGCTGGTTGTCAATGAGCATTGGTTTGCAAACCACTGTGGAAGTGCCTACAAAGAAACAAACATGAAATAAGTTAAAATGATCACACCACAACGTGGTAAACGTTCTAATAAAAAATACAGATGGCAATCAGTGTTAAACGTGTCTACTGTAGTTTGAGATTATCATACATTACAATATATAACACTCTTACTGAGATCAAACTGTATGGCATTCTGTAAAGGTATCAACTGTGTTAAACTGTAGCTGTAAGAAAGTCTATGATATACTGTTATCTGTACAAATGGACAAAAGTACAAACACAATTCCGTGGTCAAGATGGTTGGGTCTTTTTCCATTTTTATAAATAACAATATGTCATATGTTGTCAAAAACCATATAAGCAGGTCTTACTGAACTGGACACAGTTTGAGGCAAGTGTATGATGATTTAGGCAATTTTTATTTCACTGGTTGATGCTATAAACATCCATTACAATAGCCTTGTACCTCCAGCACAAAACTAAAGAAGGAAACTTCACTATACACCTTGGCTGGCTGAGTACATAGAGCTGGTTCTGGAAGTATAAACCCTATTCGTAATCACTATAGGGAATTTGATTTTTAGTCAAAATGCTTTAACAGTATTATGAAAAAGATATATTTGCCATAAGCTATGAGTTTGACTTCAGTTTCATTTTCAACAAATCATGTTTTATTCTTCCACTCATCACCAAGTAATACACTCCCCATAATCCTAAAGTGAGTTCCACCAATCGGAGGCGAAATTTTTTAACTGCATGGTTTGAAAAGCCACTTAAATTGAGGGAAAGTCATTGTGACATTGTTTAGTCTTGTTTTTTCAGAACTATTTTTGCTCCAAATTTTTATACCGTCATGATTAATCTAATGCCTAAAACTCATTCATGTAAGGATTTTCAGAAATGTCTGTGAAGAAAATGCATGGGTCTCCAGAAGCAGCACTACTGATAATGTGGGCGGTCACTGTTCAGTTTTGGCTGAAGTATTACTTTAAGCATTTTTGTTACTCTCAGATTCATCCACCCTACTATCAGCTGCCAGTATCATCACAGGGACACAACAGCCCTACTATAGAGTGTTTTGGTGGCTCTCACTCTCTATGTTGTCGTAGGCTCTAAACTCCATGTTGACATGATCCCATTCCATGAAACTGCATGTTCCAGCAAAAGGTTGAGCAAACACAGCATACTGATCATTCCCAAAGGTGAAGGCCTCTACGGAAATGGATTCAAACTTGAGGGTCTTGATGGAAACAAACTCTGCAACAGAAAAATGATTGTGGTGAGGGACACGCTGAAGCCAAAAGTTTTTCAGAGACACTCCAAATGGAGTGTTATGAGGAAAGAAAAGAAAAACCAGGAAGATGGCTGTGCAAGCAACCAAAAAACCTACAAATGTTAGTATTTTCTCTGTTAAAAATTACAATAACCATTGTATTATCTTAGTTTAATGTCTTTTTTCTTTTTCTTCACATGTATAAAAAAATCGATAGTGTAGCCTGTTAATGAAGTATTGTTCTTTATTACTTGAGGGTTGTCCCATTTCATAGGTCAGATTTCAACCACAAGACACTCAAAAACAAGGGGTAGGGGTAAAAATCAGAAATGCGATTGGGCCTAAATCTACCAATCACAAGAGGTGCCCACGTACTTTTAGCCATCTAGTGTATGTGTTTGCAGATTATTGGTAAATTCATATTTAATACTGGTATATTATATACTACCAGTGAAACAAAATTCAAAATTCGATTTGACATTGAATTTAATAAGGTGGTGTCTCAATACAATTTATTCCTTGATACAGTAAAAAATTAAGAGTGCCTGAATATGTATGTTGTGTTCATATGTTGATGTTGATACGTTCATGTACCAGACACCAGAAATGGTGCTGTGAAATGCTAAAACTGTGTTTTTCCCAGTGAAGTAATCAAACTCTTTCTAATTGGCTGGAAACCCTACTGTCAGGGTTGATACCATCAGTCTGTGGAAGGATAAATGAGTGAATGAATAAATCAAACAAACAGGCAAATAAACAAATACTGTTTGACGGACTCACGTCTGAAGTAAACGCTGGAACAAATTCCAGCTGCACATTCTATACCAGACGACCACTGTTGGCTTGCAGCTGCTATTCTATTATTGTTAGGCTCCTGTAAACCTTCATGACCACTCAGCACAACTCACCTGGCTGTTTTATGTCTGTTACACCATTGCTCAGCAATATTTGTACAAGGTTGAAATAAGGCATTGTTTTAATGTATATCCACAGCATTTGCAACTCAACAATATCCGTATCAATGTCAGCTGCATGCATTTGATTCAGGAAACGGGAGCTCTTGACAAAAAAATCTTAGCTTCCTTGGACTATTTGTGTGTAGACTGTTTTTGTTTTAAATGAACACAAACACCTAAAGCATCAAAACTGCAAAAAAAAACAAAAAAAAAACATACTCATAGATTAAAAAAGGATTAACTGACTTTTCACCATGACCAACTCTTACAGTGAGTACATTATACAGTGTGATTCAAAAAGATGCATTTGATTTCAAAATGATTTATTTCACTTTTAAATCATTACAGAACAATGCAGTGAACTGTAAATGGTTTAAGTGAGCATAAAGTTTATTATGTAATTTTAAGTGCTCAATATGAACCTCCTCCAGCTGTACAGACAACATCAACACCATAGTCAAATTCATCCCATACTCCATTGAGCATGTCGGGTGTCACTGTACTCACAGCTCTTTCAATGCGATTTCGGAGATCATCCAGTGCTGTGAAACCAATGACGAACGCTCTGAGCTGTTGGAAGTTCACTGCCGAAAATCACGCTGCACAGTTATGACTGATTCACTCTTATTGAAGTGGAGAACGCAGAACTCTTTCTGCTTAGGGGTCTCCATCTCCTCGCAGACTGAAGGGAGCCATCTACTGGGAGCCATCTTCCCCCTCTTTCAATTGGTATGTGATTGGTTCCTAGGCACCTCACGGTTGTAAAAATATGGCGCTTTGAAATCAGATTAATCTTTTTGAATCACCCTGTATAATGGACCACTACAGTTAGATAAAATCAGGAGGGATAAGCAATCAAAAGGAAAGGTAGGATGAGGGAAAGATAATAACACAGAGGAAAGACACACTCAATCTGCAAATAGCTGGAACTAAGACCAATAGGGAGCTCTCAGAGCGACAAAATATTAGAAGCAAAGAAATTACAATTGAATCCATTTCATCAGTCAAAGAGAGAATACAAATGCAATATCTGTCATTTTTAATGTAGGTTAAATGTCAACCATGTGACCTTGACCATCATAAATATGTGTACTGAGATCAGTCCACAAACTCAGGATTGCTCTCTGAATACCAGCCCAGTGTTATCTCACAGATGCTAACATGAGCATAGGCTGAACAGGCCTAGCCTGGTTACAGCTTAAGCCTTA
The DNA here is from genome assembly GCF_904425465.1 of Colossoma macropomum. NCBI lineage: Eukaryota > Metazoa > Chordata > Actinopteri > Characiformes > Serrasalmidae > Colossoma > Colossoma macropomum. Next base: position 12,670,678 of record NW_023494790.1, read on the forward strand.
CAGATTTCAAATGCTTCCTGTTATATTTCTGTCCAGGACACTTTCACTGGCGTTTGATCGATTATCCAAGTGAATCTGAGATACTGAGAAATATTGTCTTCCTTCTTAGGGCTGGTATTAACAACAGTCCTGAGCGAGAGATGTGATCTCAGATCAGATTTTTCTGTACTTATGATGGTTAAACTGATTCTTCTCAAGGTGTTTTGTGAACATGAACCCTGAAGTTTAGCCTGCAGTGACACTGTCTGCGTCTATACAAGTATACAAGTAATCAGCTATATGTACAATGCATTTGTCTAGAGTTTATCTAGAAGTTGTTATGCTTATAAGCATTATGTGTCGTATGCTTATATGCAGATGAGGCAAGTATCTTTGGAAGGGCCTGCTATGACATAGCGGCCAAGAAATGCAGCCAAGGCTTTGGAACGCAGCTAAGGTGAATACACAGATGATCAGGGCTAATAAACTCCCAATGAAGAGCTAAAGCTCAATTTTAAGGAGCCCAAAACACCATTTGGTGTTTCAGAACACTAATATTTTGGTACATTTTTCACCACTATTACTGTTTTCAAACACTGAGGTCACTGAATTTCAGTACACCATGTACAGATACACAGACCCATGTGTTTCAAGGTACCTTTTTCAGTGGCAGCTCAGTTACCATCAGTTTCAGTGTTTTCAGACAGACACTTTCTTTTAACTGTGTAGGAAAACACACTGGTTTAACATATAGTGGTATTGATAAGATCAATCTAAAATAAAGCATCTTGTATCCTTGGGTGGTTCCTGACTTCTCACTGTAGCTCTGTGCAAGTTATCATCAAGTTTCTCGGGGTTCGTTATATCAATCATTACACTTTCTAAAGGTTTTTATCTTTACATGTGTGGCAGCATTAACAGCAATGTCAGGAATGTGTGAAAGGAATGGCTCTTCACCTGCCGTTATGCAGTCAAAGGACTGTGGCACCAGGTCATTGATCTTCTTCCCCTGATAAAGTGGAGGCCCGCTGCAGTATATTTGGTCCACTGTTGCGTTGGTATTATACATCCATTCGATCAGCCATTTCAGCTTACAGTCACAGTTGAACATGTTTCCTCGAAGATCCCTGTTGGAATAGATTGTCCGGTGAAACCTTGAACATTGTGTAGGCAGACTGTATGTCTGATTGTGGTTGTCCCAATTTGTGAAAGCTGAAAAACCTACACTTTTGTTAAGGCATCCATACCCTTGAAAACATCTTTGGGTAATGTCTCAAGGTTATTATAGGCAAGGCTCCTGATAAAAAGTTCAAACCAAAATATTAGTGTATTTAAATAAATAAGAATTGCAATAAAGTACACAAGAACACTGTTATACTTACAGATGTAACAGGGATTTCAAACCTCTGAAGGCCTGAGGTGATACTGACTCGATTTTGTTGTTTTCAATAAACCTGAAATCAAGTGCTGTAGTTACTTTCACTTGCATAATTGTGTTTACTGAAGGGTGCATTTATTTAACTTCTAGTAAAAATAACTTATATACACAGTTTTCATTTCTCTGGAGAAATGGATTTCTGAGATTAGATACAAGATAAATCAGTTGCATAAGAAAGAGGAAAGGAAAACAGATACAGAGAAAATAGGATTCCTAAACAATGTGCAAGATCTAAAAGGAAGTGCACCAAATAAATGAAGCAGTAATAAAGGCAAAGGATGAACATACTTAATATTGAAAAATGTGCAATCATATTTAGTTGTTAAGGCTTCTGTGGACCTTTCTATTAAATATGTTTTCTGCTATTTTTCTGATGCTAAAAATGAATAATTTGTACTTAATAGCTGCTCTGACTGGAAATTACATAAATGAAGGGTTTTGTCTCTGACTTTTGCACAGTCCTGCACATGAGAAGCAATAAATGCCGATTCGACTCACAGATATTCCAGATGTGGTAGTCCCTGGAAAGCATCTTCATCAATAGACTCAAACGAGTTTGCTGTAAACAAGCTGTAAGCAAAATCAAAGCTTTAGTTAGCAGCGTCACATACATGCGTTAATGTTTAATATCCCCTCTAAACTTTGGGGTTTTAAGCAATTGTTTGATAAAAAAGTTCCCTATGAATGTGGCAGTACGGCAGACGAAGACGGCAATAATTAATATTACCACCCAATTTCCAAAAAGTTGTGATGCTGTAAATAAAAACAAAATGCAATAATGTGCAAATTATGTAAATTCTATATTTAATTGAAAATAGTACAAACACAACATATCAAATGTTGAAACCCATTTTGAATTTGATGCCAACAACACGTTCCAAAAAAGTTGTGACGGGGGCAACAAAAGGCTGATAAAGTTGTGTAAAGCTTAAAAAATACCTGGTGGTTAATTGGCAACAGGCCAGTAACATGACTGGCTATAAAAAGAGCATCTCAGAGAGGCTGAGTCTTTCAGAAGTAAAGATGAGGAGGGGTTCACCACTCAGATGATCAAATATTGCAATAATTCGAGAATAACGTTTCTCAACATAAAATAGCAAAGAACTTTTGCTTTTCATCATCTGCAGTACAGAATAACATTAAAAGATTCAGAGAATCTGGAGAAATCTCTGTATGTAAGGGAAAAGGCCAAAAACCAGTATTTGCTGGCAACGATCTATGGCCCCTCAGGTGGCACTGCATTACAAACAGACATGATTCTGTAGTGGAAATCACTGCATGGGCGCAGGAACACTTCTGAAAACCATTGTCTGTGAAAACAGTCCATCGCTGCATCCACAAAATGCACGCTAAAACTCTAAAATGCAAAGGAGAAACCACATATAAACAGGATCCAGAAACGCTCCTGATGGACTGAGGTGAAGTGGAAAAGTGTTCTGTGGTCTGACGAATCAACATTTGAAATTCTTTTTGGAAATCATGGACACTGTGTCCTCTGGGATAAAGACCACTCAGGCTTGTTATCAGTGCACAGTAAAAAAGCCAGTATTCATGATGGTATAGGGGTGCATTAGTGCACATGGCATGGGTGACATGCATATCTGTGAAGGCACCATTAATGCTGAACAATATATACATGTTTTGGCAACATATGCTGCCATCCAGACAACGTCTTTTTCAGGGAAGGCCTTGATTATTTCAGCAAGTCAATGCCAAACCACATTCTGCATGTATTACAACAGCGTTACTTCATATTAAAAGAGCCGGGTGATAAACTGGCCTGCCTGCAGTCCAGACCTGTCACCTGATAACATCTGGCACATAATGAAATGGAAAATATGACAAAGGAGACCCCGAACTGTTGAGAAGCTGAAAACCTATATCAAACAAGAACAGGAAAACATTTCAGTTTCAGAACTATAGCAGTGTCTCCTCTGTTCCCAATTGCTTACAGAGTGCTGATAAAAGAAGAGGTGATGAAACACAGTGGTAAACATGACTCTGCCCCAACCTTTTTGGAACTTGTTGTTGGCATCAAATTCAAAATAGACACATTTTTTTCAAAAAACAATAATTTCTCAGTTTAACATTTGATTTGTTGTCTTTGTACTATTTTCAATGAAATATAGGATTTAAATGATTTGCACATCATTGCATTTTGCTTTTATTTACATTTTGCACAGCTTCCAACTTTTTTGGAAATTGGGTTGTATTAATAAGAGTATCAATAAAGTATCAGAATCGATAAGCAGTATCTGTATCGATCAAATCCTAATAATACTCATCCCTAGTAATCGATCTTCTGGGTGGGACTGATCAGGATTTTGGGATTCCGTTCCTATTCCAGCACCCAGACCTGAAGGCCATTGTTCACTGGTTCATTTTAAACGCTGGCCCATCATGCCAGTAGTTCATGACTAAACTTACTGTGTTTGAATGTGTTTTTGTCCCAACACTCTCGAGGTTCTGGGTGCCTCGGTGTCAACGAAACACTTAAGTATTTGCTCATCACGAGGTTAAGGCAATGGCCCCTCTATTGAGCAGCCGCATTGCATAATTTCCACACCAGCTTTAAGCACTTCAGAGAATTGGTCACGGAGCATAATGCCCCATAGAAAACCCTCTGAGGGGAGGGAACAGGCAGTGATCGGCCAGTACAGACATCTCAACACTTAACATGGCGATCAGCCTTTTATAATTGAGACCACGTAAAACAATAACAAATGACCATCTAACGTTACTCACAGGAGCTGAAGGGACGGCGTGTGAAGGAAGCTTCCCGCTGCAATTTGGCTGAATCCAGACTTCACAAATGATCTGTTGGCAGTAAAACAAAACACCAAAACAGCATTAAAACACGAACAACGGAGCTTTTAGCTTTCGCTTCGATTCAAACGTCTTGCCTGAGGCTCTCAAGCGTCCACACGTGCTGACGGCTGCTTGTATAGCGGAATACGTGCAAGGAAAAACTCACAAGGAGACGACGTCTGGTGGGAAGCTGTGAGGAACGGATCTGAGGTTTTCACACAACGCATTATCTTTGGTGCAAGTGCATCCCTGCGGGCATCTCGGCTGCTTTCCTCTTCGGCTCTCGGCTAAGAGCAAGCTAAAGGCGAGCCACAGAGCCAGAGAGAGACGCTTTGCACGGAACACCATTCCGCCGCGGTCTTTTATCCCCAGAGCCGGTGGAAATGTGGAGGGGTCGAGCTGCTGGGATGCACCTCGGTATTCAACTGCGAAGGAGACTTAAATCAAACGGGTTTGTGTTGGATAATGAATGCAGAGGCGAGGCGCCCATCCGAGCGATTCGTTCCAGAGAGGCTGGTCTCGGCCACATGAGCACAGCGAGACTCCAGCTTAGCGAAAATAAGTCCGCATCCACAGCGAACAATGATCAAATCTAAATGAACTGAGTGACTAGTGTGTAGAAATCCCAACCACGCTAATGTTTACTGACGTATCAGATACAATATAAAGTCGAAGTTGCGCAATTGTCGCCGGAGATGCGCGCACGAGGACGACCAATGGGCTGTTTTTGTTTCTGCAGCAGCTCATGAATAAGTGATGAAGGCTGATTAGAATATTCATGAGGATGAAACGCACCTGTGTCCATGAGACAGGGGGAGGGTAATGTGAGCGTCTTTATTCCCACTGCCGTTGTTCTTTCTCGTGGCCTTCACAGGAGCAAAGAATACAAATAAAAGGTACAATAATAAAGATAAAATGTATGTAAAAACATGTTGTTATCATTATTATTATTATTATTATTATTATTATTACTATTATTATTAGTTGTTGTTGCACTACTAGTAGTATTGTAGTTTATATGAAAATAATCATGGAATAAGAATTATTATTGTGATATGATAAAAATATGAACGTTAATTAAATACAGTCAAATTATGATGTAATTATTATATAATGTATAATATAATGTATATCATGATGATATAATGATTACATAATTTATGTTATAGATATCACATATTATTATACATTTATTGTTATTGTTGTTTTAATATAATAATGATGGTATAATAATTTTATACAACAGGCTATGCAGCACTTTAATATTTTATATGTGGCAGTTATGGAGACCTCTGTACGGACTGCTCTTTGTTCAGCTTCTTTGTTTGAGAACAGTAAAGTTTCTGTCCAAATGTTTAATGTGCTGCTGTTCTCTTCATCTAGGACAGTTTACAGAATAAGACACTGGCTGTTCTGCTCTTACAACAACGCTCCCAAACCCCTGACTGATTCCTTTCGATTTGTGACAAAAACAAGACTGTATAGTGTATAGGTTTGTTTCTGGTTGCTAAAGCGTTAGAATATGTCAGAGTGAGTGAAAAAGACCTGCATATCCACAAAAAAATATACGCTAGATAGCCTATTTATATCATTAAACTCAAAGCATGTTCTTTATTAGTAACCACGTTATTATACTCCATGGACGTCACTAGAGGTTTATGGATGGGGGCTAAGTTTGTACTGGGGGGGGTTTGGGGGAAATTTTTTTTAATGGCACCAAGATGTTTGTTCATGAGCTTTCAGAGTAGCACCAGTGAGAAAATCGATCAAAAATGGCTATTTGGTCGAATTGGCACACAGTATATCTGTCTCTTTATAGTCTGTATTAAGCACAGAGCTGGTATGACTTAAATACAATATTCATCCACTTATAGACAAAGATCAACCAAAGGTACTAAAATCAGGCAAGTCTATCTCCTCTCTCTTACAACTCCAGTTCCAAAAAAGTTGGGATGCTGTGTAAAATGTAAATAAACATGAATAAAAACAGAATGCAATGATTTGCAAATCTCATAGACCCATATTTTATTCACAATAGAACATAGAACACATATCAGATGTTGAAAGTGAGGCATTTTACCATTTCATGAAAAAACATTAACTCATTTAGAACTTGATGGCAGCAATGCATCTCAAAAAAGTTGGGATGGGAGCAACAAAAGGCTGGAAACATATGTGGTATTAATAAAAAAACAGCTGGAGGAGCAATTTGCAACTAAGTTACATGACTGGATATAAAATTTTAAGAAGGCAAAGTTTATCAGAAGCAAAGATGGGCAGTGGTTCACCAATCTGAGAAAAACTGCATCTAAAAATTGTCGAACAATTTCAGAAAACTTTTCCTCAATGTAAAATGGAAGACTTTGAATATCCCACCATCTACAGTACATAATATCATCAAAAGATTCAGTGAATCTGGAGAAATCCCTGTACGCAAGGGACAAGGCCGATGGTCAATATTGGTTGCTTGTGATCTTCAGGCCCTCAGACAGCACTGCATTAAAAACAGGCATGATTCTGTACTGGAAATCACTGCCTGGGCTCAGGAACACTGAAAGCTGTATCATGCAAAGAAGAAACCATATATAAACAGGATCCAGAAATGCCACCAACTTCTCTGGGCCCAAGCTCATTTAAGATGGACTGAGGTGAAGTGGAAACGTGTCCTGTGGTCCAATAAATCAAAATTTGAAATTCTTTTTGGAAATAATGGACACTGCATCCTCCAAGCTAGCACGCAATACCTCCCAGCTTGTTATTAGCACACAGTTAAAAAGCCAGCATCCATGAAGGTCCAGACAATGTCCCTTACAGGGAAAGCCTTGTTTATTTCAACAAGACAATGCTAAACCACATACTGCATCCATCACAACAGCATGGCTTTGCAGAAGAAGAGTTCGAGTGCTGAACTGGCCTGCCTGCAGTCCAGACTTTCACCAATAGAAAACATTTGGTGCATCTTGAAATGAAAAATCCAGCAATGAACAACCAGGACTGTTGAGCAGCTAGAATCCTACATCAGACAAGAATGGGACAACATTCCTCTCCCAAAACTCCAGCAATTTTCTCCTCACTTCTGAGATGTTTACACACTGTTAAAAAGAGGGGATGCTACACAATGGTAGACATGATGCTGTCCTAACTTGAGATGCGTCGCTGCCATCAAGTTTTAAATGAGTAAATGTTTTTCATGAAATGGTAAAATGTTTCACTTTCAACATCTGATATGTGCTCTATGCTCTATTGTGAATAAAATACGGGAGATTTGCAAATCATTGCATTGTTTTTATTTATATTTATTTACATTTTACACAACGTCCCAACTTTTTTGGAATTGGGGTTGTAGATACGCTGCAACATCCTAAAAATATTATACAAATACATAGTATAGTATAGTTCAGTTCAGTCTCATATAGTGTGATTTCACTCTGTAGGCATGTTTAATAAGCTAGGCAATACAATTTCATTGTCATGGTGACAAATATTTTCTCAGTTAGGTTCAATTAATTATGGTATACATTTTATTTGAAAGCTTAAACAACTCTCCCTCGCTTTCTTCTTAATTACTTACCTCCATCAGATCTGCTTCCTCAGACATGTCGGTCTCCTTCAGCTTCTTTCTTGCTCTCTCTCTTTCTGTATTTAGTAACACATTATTTTTTAAATTAAACTCAGATTGACAAGGACTCAGGGGAATAATGAGAGATCAGTCAATAAACTTTTGGTTTGAACTGGTAAAATTCTCATCTGACTGGGCTTTGCTGCAGCCTCTTAATTTCAATCTACAGGTTGAGGAAACTTTTCACTACAATTAACTTACAGTAAAAAAAATAGTGTTATAAGCTGTGTCCCAATTCAGGGGCTGCATCCTTCAGCGGCGGCATTTGAAGGCCGATTGCATCACAGCGGTGCGACTAGGCTGTCCCATTTCGAAGGCTCATTCATATGCGGCCAAGAATCCTTCACCAGCCAACATATCCTGAGGTTCATTGCATGTTGGCAAAGATTCGAAAACACGGCGGAATCAACAGAGGAGTGAACAGTGGCTGAGGAAACACTTTTAAAAGTAAGTATTGGGTTTAAAATGAGTCGAATAGCTAATGATACAGATGTTAAAAAAAGCCAATGAGGTCTGAAGCAAAGCTTATGCTGATGTTTTGTTTTGTTTTAGGAAGCAAGGAGCAGACAGAGAAAAGCATCTCCAGCTCTAATAAATAAAAAAAATAAAATAAAATAAAATCAAAGTTTTTGGCTTCATCTTTCAAGAACTTTAAAATAACTTCACAAGAGTGACGTTTCATGACGCAACGGTTAGGGCAGGAACCGCGGTGCTATGATGCAAACTGCCGCAGAGCAGACCGTCTCGTTTCAGTTCAGCCTTTGCGGGTCTATTTGGGAAAGGGGGCTAAAGCTAAAACTGGCCTAGCTTCTAACATGGAAATTAAGGAAAAACACAGGAACCACACTGAACATTTCACAGAAATACTGTGTGCCCATTCTTTATTTTATCGTATGTTACACCACACGCCAACTCCGACTTTGATCCAAAAGATCTCACGTTAATATAATACATAGCGACCTTGCAAGTGAACAAGTAGACCGTAATAATAATATTATAATAAAGTCAGAGACTGTCACGATCAATGGGAGGAAATAGACAGCTGTCTTGGTTTTACAGGTCTTAGTTTTATTAGAAAAACAGTTTCCCACTTGGAGGCACTACATAAATATCCTTAGTTGGATGATGTCAGGTACATCTAAATTTTCAGTGCAGCATGAATTGGTCAAGGTTTTGGCCTGGGACCGAAGCAAACTTGCAAACATGCTATCAGTGGTGTGGAATCAAATAACAATGTACAAACCAGCAGCTATTTGAACTAGAAAAACTGAAGAGTTTGGGCCATAAGTACGAAAACTCAGTCAAACTTTTACAATAATTCTACTTGTTGCTAGCCCCCTATACAGTTTCTAACAGTATGTTAGCACTAAGCTAATGTTGGCACACTTTAACAATTTATGGTCATTCCATATTTAACATGGACACTAAAGCTTATAAAATCCATATTTCTATTTGAAGCTGATTTCATTGTCACGTCCTCGTCTTGGTTGTTGATCAAACATGTAATCACACTTTCAGATAATGTGCACTTCGCTCACCATGAGGATGCTGCTGGGCACATACCGCTGCTTCGCTCACTGCTGGGTTCAAGTGTGCTATGTCACACACTGTGGATTAGCAGCAAAAAAAAAAGAAAATAGATTCAAGAAACATTATTTTCCCGCTAATCAATATGTTATTGATGCCTAATCTGGCCCGCAGGCCTTGTGTTTGACACATGGGGCCCCATCAATGGGTGGGCTAGCTATATGGTGATTAGACAGTTGCTGCAGTACTTGCAGACAACAGACATGATTATACTAAAGATAGCATTCGACTGACATCACGCTTGTTGCAGCCACCATATTATTGACATACAGTCAACGCAGTGCTGACAGAGCCTTACAGCCGCTCGCAGAGTCACAGAGTGCTGTAGTGCTCCCTGAAGGCCAGTCTGGGTCAGATTTTGCCTTCCTTATCTGAATCTCTGTTCATATAACAGGTTTACATTTTGAGACAATGAGACAACATTCGAGCTTTGGTACTGTAATTCAGACGAGCCAAGGCTGCAATGATTTATTAATATGTGGCAACTATGATGGGCAAAAAAACAAACATTTTTGATAATTATTTACCTACAGATACCAGAGATTGTTTTAAGACCAATTTTGAAATGATTGGATAAAAATGCTAAGACTAGTTTTATAATGGGCTGTTTTCAAACAGTTTATGTTGAAAGAAATACATTTTATGAAAATATTTATAATTGCAAAGTTATTAGGCTCACTAAATTGCATTATTTGAATCCAGTTTCATGCACTCAAGTGAAATGATGTAGGAGACATACTTTATTAGACTGTTGGAAAATTGAGAACCAACTAAGTGTCCCTACATAAACACACTATTAAAGTTTCATGATGATTGGTCAATGGTAAGCCTGCGCAATGCATGCTGCATGTTGATTGGCTAATGGTGGCCACAGTTTTCCAATTATCAGGTCATCTTTAAAAACCCACTTTTAAAAAGCTCAAAGATGCAGCACACAAAACATTTTCAGCTTCATCAGATGTAGGGATGCTGAGAAACGAGCTACTGAGCTTAAATAGCACCCCCTACTGACACACAAGAGCCAAAATTGGCAGGCTTACTCAGAATTGTTTCACACAAAAGCCTTTCAAGTTTTATTAAAATCAGACCATGCCTTTATGAGTTTTTGTTGTTTCAGTCAGCAACACTCTAATCCAGAGAGATTATCTGGCATGTGGCAGCCTTGTTGTTTACAAAGGTCAATATTTGTAATTATTAAAGGTTCAGGGTCTTGCAGATAGTTTGATACCAGTGTGAGGATTGGATAAAAAACTTAGGACAGGTTTGCAAAAGTAGGCTTCGCAAAAATTTTGAAATTTTAAGTTTTTTAATGAATTTTGAATTTTAATGAAAGTTTGTAAGCCTTACAGTGTAGGCCTATTGATTTGATTATTCCGAGTATCAACAAAAGGTGATTAATGTGTTAAATATATTCTTATTCAAATATTTACTTGTTCAAAAATATAATTTAGGACCTGGGTAGCTTGCAGTGGCTTTAGTTTCTCTGCCCTCCTCTGAATATTCATTGTAATGTCCATGCTTTGTTTAATGTCTGGTGAAATAAATTCATAATGGTTTTTGGACATATGAGGCACATGCATTTACTGTGGCTTTCAATGCAAAAGTATTCAAAATGCCATCTCACCAAAATCGCTAGTTCTCAATGTTAAGTGCCTTACGGTTGTATTCAGTAAATGAAGTTGCAGGTACAACGTCTTGGCTGTCAGGCCACTTTTAACACATTGTAAAACAGAAACCATGGGCCAATTAAAATCTGTCTGCGGGCCACATTTCACCCTAGGGACAGACTTTGGACACTGGAGGGAGTACTACCTATTGACCAAGTGTCATGTACGTACATTTGTAGGTTTACTGTACAAGATTCGTATTAGGGGAAAAATTATGCAAATCTGAACAGAGCAAAGTACTATGGGTCCAATTTGGATGGAATCTTTGGATGTAACGAGTAACGTAAATATCCCATAACGCTGTAATCTACGGGGATGTTTAACATACAGAGAATACTCAGATATTTCGACATTTTCTTAACAGAAAACACAAACATTCTCATCCAAATAATTTTTTTTTCCCTAGATCATTCATTAACCATTCTCGTCGATCTTCAAGTAATATGTTCACTCGAGTTGAGGATATGGCTTAACTGTAGATCTGCAGCACCCTTCTGTCTTACGTCATCATTTTGCGCGCGCGAACAAGGTGGTCTGGCGTCGCGTAAACATAGACGAGGCACAATGAACCAGAGCGAATTCAATCTGCAGAAGGTGGTTATAATATCTCATTTAAAACGATTCTGTTGTCGGAAATAATATAATAATATAATGTTCGAATTGTTCGTACCAAGAATATGCTTCTACTTCAATGTTTGACTTTTGAATAAGGTTTAAAGTGCAGGTTTCACCCTTCCTCCTGTGTCCTGTGTTTCTGTAGTGTAAGCTTGCATTGAATTTGTCCAAGTCTAAGGGTTGTCACGCCTCAAACTCTTTGGGCTTCGAGGCTACATTTATCTTACCCAGCAAACACGGTTATGTTGTGACAACATTGTGACAACCTATTGTTTTGGTGTCCCAACGTTGTCACAACGTCGAAATGTGATTCCTCAGGAAGTTGTGAGAACGTTATCTGGCAGCGTTCTAGGAAGCTGTAGCTTAACAACGAAATGGCAGCGTTGTCAATATGCTGTCAGAACCTCCTAGAGCCCTTCATATGTTCCTTTATGTTGTGCGTAGAACTCCTTTTGTTTTGCTGAGTATGGACATTGACTCAGACTCAGCTTTAGCGAATTCAAAGCTATTAAGTTGCACCAACATTGTAATCTTGTGGATTATTTGCTGATGCAACATTCAATTTGCGGCTGGCTAATTTTAGTTAAGTCCTAATATTGTAATATTTTGATCATATGGTGTATGTTTGGGTTTTACGTTTTATGTTGACCTTCATAGTGTACAGATACAGTGTTACTGCAGGCCTTGTCAGTCTGTGTTGGATTTCTTGTGCTGATGTGAGCTTTTAGTAGCTTGATATAGTTAAGATGTCTCTACAAAGATGACAAAACATTTGAGGTCTTTGCAAGTTTTTTATCCTTGCAGCTCACTGACTCTATCTGATCTTAGAGTGAACTGAGACACAAAAGAATCCTGATTAGTTCATTAACATCTATCACAGAAAGAAGGGCACAAACTGATGCCATCATCTCATATAAATGAGTGCTGTATTCCTTTTAGTTTAAACTGATTCTGTTCTAATTCTAGTACTTGGATTGAAATGTTTATAATGTTATTCTTTATAAGAAATGCACTTATTGTTCTATTACTGTTTCACTAGTTGTAATGTGCTCTAATTGTATTGTTCTGTAGGTACATGGAAGTGGTGGATATGACTCAGATTTCAGTGATGATGAAGGTGGAGGAGGATCACAACATGGACAAAACAGGTGAGATTTTTGTTTTTCTTTTATATATTTTGGTGTGGAACAGTATGCAAGAACTAATCATGGCTGGGCCATCACATTCAAATACCTGTTCAAAACAAATCAGACTTGGGCTGAAAGGGGATAACTTATTTGCAGTCATTTTCTGTAAGTAGGTAGATTGGAATAGTACCTGCAGCACAAATTTGCATGAATTTCAGAAAACAGCAAGCAGCCCAGGTGTGACTATCCATATCACACACAACGGTTTCCTATGCCTTAGAAATGTCAACTGGTACAAAAATTACACTGATGCATTTTTTTTTTGTATTACAGAAAATATGAAGACGAGCTGTTGCAGAAGCCATTCCAGCGAGGAAAACACACGAAGGTCGCACATAGAAATGTGGCTGCTGATGAATGGGACAGGTATAAGCAGAATAATAGAGTGTGTATTTCTGTTTGAAATAACAACTTGACACGTTTATAGATAAGCGTATGATTATTTAGACATGCAGTTCACATGATGTGAACTGGTGGCTAAAAGCTTTCATTCAAAAGCCTCACTTGCCTAGGTTACGGTCAATGTACACGATTCCACAATAAGAAAGACATTGGGCAAAAATATTGTCCATGGGAGAGTTGCAAGGCACAAACCACTGCTGACCAAAAAGAACACGAATGCTAGTCTTACATTTGCCAAAAACATCTACATCACCCCCAAGACTTTTTGGATAATATTCTGTGGACCGATAAGTCAAAGGTGGAACTTTCTGGAAGACATGGACCCTGTACATTTGACGTAAAGCTACCATCGCATTCCACCATAAGAAGATCATACCAACAGTCAAACATGGTGGTGGTAGTGTGATGGTCTGGGGCTGCTTTGTTTCTGCAGGACATGGACGACTTGTCATAATTGATGGAACCATAAATTCTGCTCTCTATCAAAAAAAACTGAAGGTGAATGTCCGCCTGTCAGTTTGTGACCTAAAGCTCAAGCACAGTTGGGGTATGCGGCAGGACAGTGATCCGAAGCACACAAGCAAGTCCATCTCTGAATGGCACAGAAGAAACAAAATTTAAGTTTTTTTAGTGGCCAAGCCAAAGTCCTGACTTGAATCCCACTGAGATGCTGGGGCAGTTTATGCTCAAAAACCCTTCAGTGTAGCTGAATTAAAACAATTATTTTAATTTGTTAGCTATATTAGCCTTGTAGCAAAACTAGAGAATCAAACTGTTGATGTCATGGCTGAGCAACCACATTTGCAGAATTTTGTGAATTTCTTTAATTATGTTACCCTGCTCCATGCTAAGGGTGTTTTATATCTCATCACAGAGAGGAGGCCAGGAACCGACGACATCATCTCATATCAATGAATGCTGTATCCTTGGAGCTAACACTGATGGTTCAACAAAACATTCTCAGTGCCTCTCTGATTCATTTTTGTTTTATGCAGCCATTTCCCATGTAGAAGGCAGACAAGGTGTTTATACAGCTTAATAATTTAATGATTCAGTGTTCTTAAGGCAATAGTCCTGTTAAGGAAAGTGTTCACGTAGACTTGTTTGCTAAAATGATGCATTCATTCAGTATTAGGTCAGGGCCCATGTTAACTGTGTTGTGGTTGTGGAGTGTTGACTTACAATTGCTAACAATTAGGTTAACCTGCATCAGTTTTCATAGTGTAAGGTGATTGATGCATATGACCCCAAGGCTGTGTAATTATTGCATACAGTTTTTGCAGAGTCTTTAATCCTTGATGCCACATCTTCAGTTTGATAGACATAAGAAGTTTGTCAGTGATTACATTCTGTACTATGGAGGAAAGCTGGAAGACTTCAAAAGATCCTTGTGAGTAGGTTGTTCTGTTAACTGTTCTGACAGAAGCCTTCTTTCACTTGAGTTTACACAACTTGATGTAAGATAAGCCTGTTTGTAATGAATCAGCTTAGTGCGAACTGTATGCAGGGCTTCAGATAAGACTGATCTGGATGTGGTGAGAGAAAACCATCGCTTTCTCTGGAAAGATGAGGATGAGGAGGATATGACATGGTAAATTTCAATAACCTTCATATAATCAAGTTAATTTATATTTAAATTGCCTTTTCATGCATTTGACAAGTATAACAATGATACTTTTTGTAGGGAAAAAGAGCTTGCAAAAAAGTATTATGATAAGCTCTTCAAAGAGTACTGTATTGCGGACCTCAGCAGATACAAAGAAAATAAGGTATGTGTCTTCTTTGCCCAAATCACTGTCTATATTATAGATATACAAAACATTTATAACATTTTCAATTTTCTCCCTTGTAGTTTGGATTTAGATGGCGTATTGAAAATGAAGTAATATCAGGAAAAGGTCAGTATGTTTTTTTCCTCATAAAGCACACCCGAGATACTGCCACCATCCTTACCTGAGCAGGGCACAGATGGATGCAGTTTGATTCTGTTTATTGGTTCTAGTTTAATATATTTAATGTCAACACTGCTGTTAGCTATGAAATCACTCATGAGTCCATTGAAACCTACTAAACCCATTGAAAGCTACTAAGTAAACCAGTTAACCAAATTCAATTGACTACTGGGTTCAGTTTCACTAGCCACACCCAGGCATGATTACTGACAGACCTGCTGAATCTAAACATTACTTAAATAGAACCTATCTGGCAATGTGAATCAGGTTAGAAGGTCTCAAAAAACAGCACATGATACCACACACTAAAGAGATTCAAAAACAGATGTGAAATTGTGTCGTTGAAATCTATCAGTCTGGAAAGCGTTGCAAAGCCATTGCTAAGGCTCTGGGAATCCAGCGAGCCACAGCGAGAGCCATAATCCACAAATGGATAAAACTCTGAACAGTAGTGAACCTTCCCAGGAGTGGCTGGCCTTCCAAAATGTCACCAAGAGCTCATGGACAACTCATCCAGGAGGTCACAAAACAACCCAGACAAGCATCTAAACAACTGCAGGCCAGGCTTGCCTCAGTTACAGTCAGTGTACACGATTCCACAATAAAAATGACACTGGGCAAAAATGGCATCTATGAGAGAGTTGCAAGGCACAACCCACTGCTGACCAAAAGAACACAAAGCCTAGTCTCACATTTGCCAAAAAACATCTAGGTGACCCCCAAGCCTTTTTGGATAATATTTTGTGGACTGATGAGTCAAAAGTGGAACTTTTTGGAAGACATGAGTCCTGTTACATCTGGTGTTAAGCTACCACTGCATTCCACTATAAGAACATCATACCAACAGTGAAACGTGGTGGATCTGGACAACCTGTCATAATTGATGGAACCATGAATTCTGCTCTCTATCAGAAAATTCTGAAGGTGAATGTCCACCCCAGTCAGTTTGTGACCTAAAGTTCAAGCACGTTTGGGTTATGTGGCAGGACAATGATCCGAAGCACACAAGCAAGTCCATCTTTGAATGGCTCAGAAGAAACAAAATTAAGGTTTTGAAGTGGCCAAGTCAAAGTCCTGACTCGAATCCCACTGAGATTCTGTGACAAGACCTTAAACGGGCAGTTATGCTCAAAAACCCTCTACTGTAGTCGAATTAAAACAGTTCTGCAAGGGAGATTAAGAATTGTGTAATTGTGGCATGCGCAAACTTTTGTACACGCTACTAAGTCAGTACTTGGTGACACCCTCTTTGGCAGATACCACAGCTTGCAAGAGCTTTTTGTAGCCAGCTAGAAATCTTTCTGTTCTTGTTTTAGGAATTTTATCACCCACTCTTCTTTGCAGATGCTTCTAGTTCTGTGATTTTCTTGGGCCATCTTACATGCACAGTGTGTTGAAGATTTACCCACAGATTTTCAGTGATGTTCAAGTAAGGGGGCTGTAAGGGCAAGTGCAAAAGCTTCAACTTGCATTTCTTGAAGGAGTTTATGGTGGATTTCAGAGATATATTTAGAGTTATTGTCCTGTTATTTCAGCTTCGGTTTCTTGATTGACTGCATTACATTTGCTTCCAGAATTTGCTGATATTTAGTGGAATCCTCATGCTTAACATTTGGCAAGATGTTCTCTTTTGATCAGATGTTTTGCTTATTTTTCTCCCAACAAACCTGTGGCAATTGTGGCCAAAGAGTTCGATTTTTACTTCACCACTTCACCACTTGTTTCCAAAATGCCTGTGGCTTATGTAGATGTTGTTTTGTCTACTTCAGATGTTGACTTTTGTGGTGAGGCCACATGCAAGGTTTCCTTCTGATTACTTTTCCATCCAGATCATGTTCATGCACAGTTCTACTGTGTAGCACTGCGTGCACCACTACTTTTATGTCATCGAAACCCTCCTGCCGGTCCTTCGCTGTTATATGTCGTTTGCCTTTCTGGCCAGCATATACGCAGTTCTGTCTGCACATTTTTTTGCTCTTCCAGATGAAGAATCCAAACCCGTCACAAGCCAGGGACCTAGCCATATGTCTGGAGAATTAAAGTTTATTTCTTGTGTGCAGGACTGATGCCAAGATTAGGCCCAACCTATTCATGACAAGTGTGTCACAGGTGTGACAGACATGACCTGCAGAACAGAATGTTCTAAATACAATCACAGCACATGCACACACAATACTGCATATAATAATGTACAACACAGCACTGAACACATTACACAGTAATAAGTTCTTTCATAGATCTTGCCTTGAGTTACACAGTTCCACCTTTCTGACATCTCAAACAGTGAAAGTTGCGAGCTGGAAGCATTTTATTTTCATTTCATAGCCTTTCCCTGTTTTTTCACCAATTAGCTTCACTTTCAGATCCTTAGCCAGCTTTTTAGAGGAGCCCATGGTTGTTGAGTGTTAGCACAAGGTTTGAAGACTCACTGAAGAATTTATTATGCCTTGTAATTATTCAGTTAAGGTGTAACAAGTTAATTTTTTGAGACTTTACAGTAGGAAGAGTGTCCAGACTTTTGCACATGCAAAATTTCAAGTTAGTTTTTTTTTGTTTATTTTTTATTTATTTATTTTGTTTAAGATGATTAAATATAAAGTAACATTTGTGCATTAACATTTGCAGAAAAACTTTATTTTTTTTAATAGTTTGCTTTAGAGGTTGTGTTTCCTAAGATACACATAGTCCCTCATTTACATATTTTTGCATTTTCACACTATATTGATACTACTACTACTACTACTATAATAATATAGTTAAATATTAATAATAACAATAGTTAAAACGTATTAATTTTACAAACCATGACATTGTTAAATCAGACATGACTTACCTCTTATTAGAATAGCTGTGTGTACGCATATATGTGTTTGCATACTCCTTGGTGATGTTATTCACTATGTGCCATTTGTGCTGTGTTGAAAGAAATTAAAATTCCTTACAGTAGTGACTACACTAATTAGGGCTCTAAATTATGGGCTAAATTATCAATCATGCATCATTTCAATCATGCCAATAATAATGATTAGATTTTCCCATTCACTGGCCGAATAATATATCAGATGCAAACTGTCATGCACCTCTGGTTTTCTTCTTAAGTAAGCAGTGGTGCACAAATCACCTTCCTTAGGCTTCCACAGGGCATACAACAAGATGGCGAAAAGCTAACAGTAGCTAATATATAACTAATGCAGCGATGCTGTATTCTCCTGTATTCAACTCTCATTTCATCTTTTAGTAAGACCCTAAAAAAGAGAACACATTTTTGTGTGTTTAGGGTAGCAATGCGTTTTTGTCCATCAGTGTTTTCCACTATATTTCCTTTCTCAGAATACTGATTATATATCGTATGTAAATAATGGTTTTAAGTGCTCTTGCTAAAGCTTCTGCAGAATACATTAAAATACTCATTTATCATTCACACAATAACCTGAGAACGATCTGATGTTTTCAGGCTGTTTGGGGAAAGTCATTTTTACATTTAGTTTATAAGCTGTGTATATACCAACAAAAACATAAATCACATCAAAGCAGAGAAAATACAGTACAGTGTGAAAGTCTTAGGCACTTTAGAAAATTCTATTTAAATTGTATTTATTGTATTTATGATTATTTGCATTAATTCTAATGGTGTTTTTACGAGAACAAGCACACTTACTGCCAAGATGAATGACTTTAAATAACATGCTTAGCTCTCTATGACTTTTGCACAGTATGTGCAGTTTGTTATTCCATAAACCTTTTAATTATTTAAGTAAGTTAACATTTTGTTTCCCATGAAACAAATATTTCCATGTGCACCCCCAACCTGCAAACAAATGTATTCATGCTTTTTTTGTTTTTGAGCCCTATGAGAATAACAAATTACCAGCCTAGTTATAATCTACGCCACTAGATGGTGGTAGAGTTGAAGTCTCAGCTTTGTCCAGGTGTGGAAAAACATTTTTTTTATTTCATGACTAACTGGCATTTGAAGTACTGTTGTACTGTTGCTCTATAGGAGATTCTTTTCAAATTTTTTTGTAGCTTACTTGATAGTTTTCTGGAGATTTCGTGCATTTATGGAATCTCCTTTCCAGTAACAGAAAGTAAGCATATTAAACTGCATTATTTCTGGAATTGGTTACTGGCAGTTTGAACATAATGGGATCAACGTCTGAAATTTGTCTTATTGACATATTGTCTTACTGATATTTAACCTTTGGTCCTGTATAACTTTGGAAACGTTTTATGACTTGCATGCTCCAGTTGCTTATAATATAGAACTACTTCCACTGTGTCCTTAAACAAACCTCAACTACTCCTGTCTTTGTAATTCACAGTCTTATACTAGTTTGGGTCAAGGGATGGCTAAATCACTTTAAACATAGTTTTAAAAAGTTTTTAAGCTCTTTAGCTTATGTGCTGGATTTGCTGTAAGCAGCCACCCTTGCGTGTGTGTGAGACACCTGCACACAGATTTCTGAGCAGCACCATCTGCCATCAGCCATCATGAGCTTCATTAAACAAGGGCAAGCTGACATGGCACAAGCACACACCAAAAAGAAAAAAGGAACACTTAGTCCACATAGTGATCACAGATATCAACCAGCATGGAATAAAACTTGATGTACTCATCGGTCAGTGCTTCTCATTGAGGATATAAATCGATTACAATTCCTTACGACATAATATAGTACGTTACAAAACCTCAAATTTTACCATTATTTGATTAGGTTATTTTTAAAATGCACTGAATTACATGACTGGACAAATATTTACCCAGCAGTGGAATATAGACACTAAAACAATCTGCCAGGCTGTTTTGGACTTTTAACATTCCAAAATTGATGCGGTTGAATCACCACGTTCACATCCACAATGCTCTGATGCATTTTATACACCCACTTTTTTAAGCTGACAACTGTGACATTCCTTCTCTTGTAAACCTGTAAACATGAGGATAAGGGGCATGGCCTAATGAGGGTTTACCCCGATGTATTTTTACATTTATCTAAAGATGCTTTTTGCTGGATTCACAGGCCTTAGCGACTTGAACACGGCTCACGTGAGCCTAATCGGAGATTCCCTAAGTCACAAGTACGTCACAGCGGAGACTAGATAATTAGCCAGTGCATTAATTTGTGTGGGCAAGGTGAGGATAATGGCCAGCTCACTCTCACTCCCTTAGAATCATTTAACGACTCCTAAGGCTGACTTGTGGATGTCACCGAAAATAAAGGCCTAGTCCATTTAAATGGAGCGTTGTGCACATGGTGACTTGGAATTAGTTGGATCAAAGTTTAGTAAAATGTCAACAGAAGACAAGCTTAGATAACTTCTGTTGGATTTATCGGTGTGTAATCACGTTCCACACTTCAAAGCTGATGCACACCAACTCTGTTCAGACCTGCTGGCTCCATTCAGCTGTTTCAGCCTTGCCTGAACGTGCCTCTGTTGGTCACGTGTGTCTTGTCAAAATATTTTCCTGTGTACCTTGGATCTAAAGGTCGAACACCTTAAAATAGTTGGCATAATGTGGTAGTGAGCAACAAAATAAGATCCGTTTTTGCTAACTTCAGTGGTTGTGCATGACAAAAATTCTGTCCGCCATTTAGAGCAGGACACCGGTAAGGTGAGCCTAAAGCTGACCCAGACGGCGTGCTGTGAGGAAAGCCTGGCAGTGGTGCTCTCCCTGATGACGCACTTTCCCCCAGGCGGCAATCTGGAGGATCCCTTTTTAAGCCAACTCGAGCTAAAGCCAGCTTGTTGCTGGTCCTGGGGTAAAAGGCCAAGCCAGGGGACAGCTGAAGGGAGCGCTCTGTTTCTCTTTGGTGCTTTATCTTAAACCTGATGTCTACACAATATTTTTGCATCGAAAAGAGCTTTTATTAAATTGATATAGCCTTTAATAGCTTATAATCTGTTAATTTTATCTAATATTGGGTATTAGATGAGCTACATATTGCATTGAATGCAGCACTTTTATGAGTCTACATTGCTAATGTGAGCACTTAGAATTATAATTAAGTTTACCTTAACTAACTAGTCTAGTTTAGTGACTGTTTTTTGGTAATGTTGAAGCTACAGCCTCAAGGCTCTCAACATCCCCACATGTAAAGGGGCATGTTCCCTTTTAATGGCAAATCCAACTAGGTCTTGAGTTCCAAAACTTTGTTTTTGTTTAAAACAATTGTGTTTGTTAGTAATATAATAACAATATAATAGAAATTATGAATTAATTTTTGACCAAAATTTTGTGGACATGACAAACAACCATGGGCACCAAAATGGCTGCATATGTGAACTATACCATTATCATCGAAGCTCCTCTCTTTGTTGCTTTGTGTCCTTATTGCACATTGCTTTTCCTGATATAAGGTTCCATATTTTCTTCATGCTGCCCACAGTTCTAACACTCTCTTGTATCACTGTTTTATCCCTGTGATGTGTGGCAGGCCAGTTTCTTTGTGGGAACAAGCGCTGTGAGAAGCAGGAAGGTTTGAAGAGTTGGGAGGTGAACTTTGCCTATGTGGAGCAAGGCGAGAAGAGGAACGCTCTGGTCAAACTGCGTAAGCTAGGCACCCACCTAAGCTCCACTGCTATTAATCCTCTCCCTCTCTCTTTTCTGGCCCCAGAGTGGAGCTAATCTAATTACCACAGACTTAAGGAAGGACCATCCGTGTCCATCGCTGTTCATGTTCACTGACCACCACCTTTTATAAATCTTGCTTGTAGGCAGTACTGACAGTAATGAATAAGAATTGAAGGTCTGCTAGTCATGTGTTGTATCATAATTGACAGGTTGATGCTCCTCCCACAAATGCATTTCTTTCAGTCAAATGAGAAATTATAGTGCGCAAGTAAGTTTTAGTGAAAATACCAAAATGTAGTTTTATTCATTTTAATTTTTTTGTTTGTATGTAATCAGTGTTGTAAACATCTGATTGGTAGACTAAGTATAATTGTTTTAATGCTACAAACTTGCTAAACTAAGCCTACATAACCCACTCCTGAATCGTGGTTGAATGTACCCTAAGAGATTTGCCAGAATGTTTATCATACTTGCCATTTATACAGACATTATGGGAAATAGAAAGCCTGGTAATATGCTGCCTCAAACAACTATAATAAAGAGAAACAAATAGACGCTAAATAGTAGCATTAACTTTCTGCTAGCCTATCAATCTAATCTTTATCCCTATAAACCTTGATCATACAACAGAAAAGCTATATCCAATCTGAACAGTGTGACCACACACATCAAAAGACTATCATTTGAAGTTAATAATGCACTCAATTTACAAAATTTGACAAAAACTAAGCACTACAATTAGGCATTATTTTAAATCAGTCTCACTCTTTTGTTCTGTACTATAGGTCTCTGTCCGGAATGCTCCTTCAAACTGAACTATCACCACAAGTAAGGCCATATGATTTTTAAACATTATCACAGTCGCTAACTCGTCCCGGATATCTTTCATTGGCCACTATAACATTTTTGGTTACATGTTCGTTTCAAGCTGTTTTCTGGTTCTCTTCCAGGAGAAAGGAGGTCAAAGTTCAGAAAAAACGCAGACCGAGAGACGATGGAGATGAGCCGCAGGCAAAGAAATTCAAGTCATCATCCCATTCTAAGAAACATAAACGCAAGGAGAAACGCAAACACAAAAAGAGACTAAAAGGCAGGACACGCAAGTTCACAACTTTATTTTCACTTACCGGTGGTTTAGACTTAAACTTTGCTCAGTTGTTTTAAGGCCACTGTATGTTCCATATAAAAGCCGGCATGTTTGGCTGATGTTTATGATATGGATGGTTATGACACTAGGAATGAAATACCTCGCTCAAGGGCAGAGCGCTGTTGATGGCATGCATAGGCAGATTCATACAAGAACTGCATGTATTTTCTGAAAAACACAGCTCGAAATCATGCCTGTACCAGTCTATGCTTATGATGTCTTCTGTCATGTCTGCGAAAGGGGGTCCGTTGATACATATAGCTGAACATGTTGCAACCAGTGCTTGGACATTTAAAGAAAGATTTAAAGTACAGTTATTGTAATGATGTTCAGATGTTACATGGCTAATTCAAACAAACGTCTACGGCTTATGCCATAACTTGAAGCGGTTGTGCAATAGTAGTTCATGTGACCCACTTTTTCCTCTGTCTACAGAATACTCCTCCTCCAGTTCAGAAGATTCTGTGGAATCAGACAAAGGTTTGAGCTCCCCGTCTTTCTTTTTCCCCACTGCCACTAATCACAGGTCATCATTTCATGTGTTTAGGAAAGACATGAACAGGTCTTGCCTCCCGCTCAGTGTATACATTTGTGGGGCTGTTAAGTGATGCATTGGAAGGTTTGATTCCAGACAGTGAAGTCACTGGTTGGGCTTAGACCATTCAGAGTGATAGTATTCAGTTGGGACTGTCTCTTAGGTCACATATACGAACTTCAGCGGATAGTAATTTCCTCCAAGCATGTTTAAGGTGGCATCCTAACTGCATGAGCAACAGATTTGAAAGAAGCATAAGCCAGCATCTTTTCTTAGAGGATGCACTGCAAGATAAATAACTGAATAATAACAAAACCTTGAATTTGTAACATTATAGGAGCAGGAAAGGAAAAAAAAACATTATTAAAGAAACACTCTTTTTCTAAACACAATGGTACCACAGTA
Organism: Colossoma macropomum; assembly: GCF_904425465.1. Classification (NCBI taxonomy): domain Eukaryota; kingdom Metazoa; phylum Chordata; class Actinopteri; order Characiformes; family Serrasalmidae; genus Colossoma; species Colossoma macropomum. Next base: position 12,694,593 of record NW_023494790.1, read on the forward strand.
GGCTGTAAAGCCAGATTATCTGTTTAAAAGATGAAGAAACCCGCTTTCTGATAACGCATCTTTACTGTGGAAGGAACTTGAAAAACTACAGCTGCTTTAGGGTGGGATAGGCCATTTCAAATGGGTTTTTTTCCACTATCAAGCAAATACAGAGGGAAGCTAAATATCGTATTGCAATTGTAACTGTGGTAACTTTAGATCATAATTACTATGGGGAGAATGGACTACTTGAATGACAGAAATGGCTCGTCAGATGTGGAGGACAAGAAGCTAAAAGCTAAACTCTCAACCATTAAAAAGATCAATTTTGTGCTAAATAAAGACTTTGTTTTCTTGACAATCTGCTTTTCAGAGATGCCAGCTATAAAGCTTTCAACTCTTTCTAGTAGTAGGTTTGGAGTGCTGCACATTCCTAAATATACATCAGTTTTCTGTGCCGTATTAAAATTCCTTCCTTAATAGCCACTAATCAGTGTTTGCTGATGCTCTTGTTCAGAGAGATAAGAACAGTAGTCGTCTTGCTCAGGGTCTCTGTTTGGACACGAAGTCAACCCCTAGTCTCCCATGTTCGTGATGAGAGTGTTATCCAGTACCAAAGTTCATAGTTTCCACATCCAGATATACTGTATTACGTAAGTGTTCATAAACTGAATCATAACTTTGATTAAGAAAAAAGCTTGTTTGTCAAACATGGTAAGAATTATGAATTAATTGGTAGCTTGGTTATTTATTAGTCTATAGATCTATAGTGGCTAGGCTAGCAATGAGGATTCATTGAGCACTGCAGGGATTCCCAGTGGTTATATGAGACTGGATTCAGTATTGCAGTACAGAATGCTGCACAACACACCAAATAACATAGTTTTAGACCAGAATGTCCCTGTAACGTAAATGTATGAATTTATATAATGTGTTATTCCAAGTCATTTTCAAACATTTCTATGGGCTCAGTCATCATTAAATTCTCACACAATGTAAAGGGTAGCTGGCGTTTCCCAAAAATCATAAAGATTTTGACAATGGTGACAAAAATTACGTTTATCACACAAGAAAAAAGGGCACCAGCATAAACCTGGTTGACATAAATGAGTTCTAAACTTGTTAAAGCATCACTGTGATCACTTCGAATCAAATCTTACCTTACTGGGGTAGTCTGAAGATTTGTGTAAGCAACTCTTTGTTTTCTTCAAGGGGATGGTGAGGGCCCCTCAGAGTCCGAGCACTGGAAAGGCCCAGCTCCTGCTACGGGGGAGAAGTCACGGTGAGCACCTTGTTAAATGCTTTTAAATGGTCTAGTGCCACATATGGCATTCACGTTTATGAAGGAAGCTTTTCCTGAGTGCTCCACTGTAAACAGCACACAGCATCACCAAGAAAACTGTTGTTTCTCTTCCAGGGAGGAGGAGTTTGACGAGTACTTTGAGGACATGTTTCTCTGAGAACATTGGGCACACAGAACAACTTGGACCTGGAAATGTAACGGCAAAGTTTTTGTATAGAATTCATTGCTGGTCTGAGATCGGTGAACAGTTTGAGTAAAAAGCTCCCTCTTCTGTTCATTGCTTAGTTCTTATGTTCTGACTGTTTGACCTGGAATTTAGTTTCAACAGCTTTGGGTAGGAACGTTCAAAGGGCATGTTCATATACTATTTGTATGCATAGGAGATAAAAAGGATTCCAAACAGAAACTGAAGTTTCAAAGAAAGCGTTTCACATCAGCAGATGTAGAGGTAATCAATGTACATCCCACAAAATATCTAAACAATGACTCAACTGAATTCATGAGCACCAAACTAAACACTGTGCCAATACCCCACAGTCCATGGTTGGGTGGAGAGAACAACCATCACCCAAGAAGAGTTCTGCCCCATTACTCTTGTCTTTAGTAGTCATTTAATCAGCATGTGTGATCACTTTTTTACTGCCTACCAGCCTGCTTTCCTCGTATTTGGCAGCTACATTTTCTTGCGATTACCAATTGAGCTGTAGATTTTGACTGAACCAATCTGCCGGTTGACTTGGCTGCTAGCCAATTACCTGAGCCTCTTTACCACCGGCTGATCCAGCTTTGTTAACTAATCCCTCTGATGGAGAAGTCATGGGGATGGCCAGTGCTTAAAAGTATTCCCAGTTCTCTGTGTATCCTATAAACAACCTGACAGAAATACCCAGGAACAGCTAGAAAACATGGCTATAGTTTGCAGTGTGGTAAGTCCTAGATAGCACATCTTCAGAACATGGGAGACATTTGAACAATGCATTTATTTGTTTTCATGATTTACAGCATTTTACACATCCAATGGAGTCCGTTAAATAAGAGGACACTGGATAGTAATTCTACAGTCTCTCAAGAGGATGATACATCAGTAGTACATGTCACAGTGGCTTGCATACACAACAACCACAGAATGTACACAATTTGTGTCCATTCAGTGAAATTAACCTTTTTTATTCTTATCACAGTCCCTTCTGTCTGACCTGTCTTTAAATAGGATTAAGGGAAATGCCATTCTAGGGAAAGTGTTCCAGCTTCAGAATGTCCTGTTGATATTGATTTACCCTTTAAAGGTCTACACTGATTTGCCATCTTGTTGGTAGCAGGTGTATATTGCAGAACATGAAGGGGTTTCTAGCACTGTGTTGGACAATGAGATTAAAGCACTGTTTTCAGGTCCAGCAAGGTGTGGTCTGAGAACCACGTTTGTGTTGGTGTCTCTCCAGAATTACCGTTCATTTTTTTCTGTTTTTGACACTCTGTTTCAGTCTTTATCTACCTGCTTTGTCTCACTTGTCCTCAAATACGCCACAAAAAAATTCACCACCTTTGACCAGACTGTACCTGATTGCTAAGCATGTGCTCCAGCTCATGGCGAACATGGAGAGCCTCCTGGGGCCTAGGTTATATAAGCATTAGAAAACAGTGAATCTCAGCTTCCTCTTCAGCTCAGTTCAGTTCAGCCTTCTTACAGTACTTTAGTATTGCCTACTCTTTGCTCTCTTTTGCTCAATCTTCAAACTTAAAAGTTTAATAGAATTGTCCCTTTAATATCCCATTTCTTTTTTTGTGGTTTTACATACAGATTTACCACAGATTCTTCCAAATGACTTCCAAATTTCCCATTAGGTAAACATTTAATGTCCTATCGTAAATGTACGTTCTATGTAATATGTACGCCATGTCATATTTGTTGCGATTAAACGAAAACTTTAACAACTATGTTTGACATACATTTAAGTCTCATTAAATAGTCAAAGTGGAAGGTCAAACATTTGGTCACAACACTGTGCAACTGTCACACGCAAAAATGCAGTCACCAGTGATTCTAGAGTCAATAAGTTGCGTAGATTGTATTTTCAGTTTCAGTTTCAACTTCTAAAGAGAAAAGCGTAGAAAAGGTAGACAGTTAACAGTGATTCAAAAATATATTGTCTCAATCATCATATATCTGTAATGTGCAAGACAAGGTAGGCTAAATAAATTAATAAATTTTAGCTAATAAAATTTGCCCTTGTTTGGTACTGGCTCTCACTGTGTTGCTCCCTGTGTAAGTAACAGAACCTGTCTAAACTCTAGACTCATTAATCAAGTTTTATGGATCGCATGGAACGTAAATCGCATTGACAGTAATTATTTCCTTCCAAACATTATCCTTTACCTGCTAAACGATAGTGCCTTAAACATTTCTTGCAATAGTTACTGCAAGTGCTGCGATCTCTCTCTCTTAGGAACTAATCATACAGCAGGAAAACAAACATCAGACCATGTGCGTTGTTCAAGTTTTGTAGGTGTTCTGCGCTGACAGCTTCCACAAGAGAAGCTGTGCATAGAGTCCATCCTTTCATCCATGACGGATGGAATTACTGTTTGCTTGAATGTCACAGAAAGACAGAAGGGGCGGGGGGGAAGCTGGTGAGAGTCACATGGTCCAAAAAGGAGCACTTTCCACCTGCTGTCATTTGTGATAGGGTGATCAAGCTTTCCCTCCAACTCTGCCTTTTTAAAATATGGTGCAGGTTTTGGACTTCCCTCCTTCCCCATCTTCAGTTCAAAAGGAGTTCAAAGGAGAGAAAAAAAGAGGGCAATGGTTAGAGCTAGCGCTGGAGTTCTAGTTTGCTCACCAAGTTCTAGTTTGTGTCCATTTGCTCCCCTCAGGGTTAAAATAGGGCTTCAACAAATATTAAAAAATATAACTGTTTCACAGCTAACTAGGTATGCATTAGTGACATTTTAGTACACAGGCGAACAAACTACTTTTATGTTCGGTTAAGCAGGGGCGGATTTAGTGATTCTGGGCAAATCTGGGCCCAGTCGATGCACGTTTTTAAATGAGTTCATTAGTAAAGGCTCTGGACCCTACACTGCAAAACATGATATCTTGGCAGGTGAAATCTTAAATCTAATAGTTCTCATTTTGAGACTGCTGTAAGAATATTATGAGATTATTTAATTCTTATTTAATTATTTAATTACTTCTAGACATTTGAGTAATTTTATTACAACCCCATTTCCAAAGAAGTTGGGACGCTGTGCAGAATGTCAATAAAAATAGCATGCAATGATATGCAAATCATGTAAACCGTATTTTTACAGGAAAATACTACAAAGACAACATATCAAATGTTGAAACTGAGAATCTTTTGGAAAAATATTTGACCATTTTGGATTTGATGCCAAAAACATATTCCAAAAAAGTTGGGACGGGGGCATGTTTACCACTGTGTTTCAACACCTCTTCTTTTAACAACACTCTGTAAGTGTTTGGTAACTGAGGAGACTAACTCCTGTAGTTTTCCCATTCTTGTTGATATAGGATTTCAGCTTCTCAACAGTACAGAGTCTCCTTTGTTGTAATATTCATTTCATAATGCACCAAATGTTTTCAGTGGTGACAGATCTGGACTGCTGGCAGGCCGGTTTAGCACCTGTACTCTTTTAATACAGAGCCATGCTGTTGTAATATGTGCAGAATGTGGTTTGACATTGTCTTGCTGAAATAATCAAGGCCTTCCTTGAAAAAGATGTTGTCTAGATGGCAGCATATGTTGCCAAAACATGTATATATCGTTCAGCATTAATGGTGCCTTCAAAGATGTGCACGTCACCCATGCCATGTGCACTAATGCACCCCTATACCATCATGAATACTGGCTTTTGAACTGTGCACTGATAACAAGCCTGCTAGTCTTTAGCCCAGAGGACACAGCATCCATGATTTCCAAAACGAATTTCAAATTTTTATTTGTCGGATGACAGGACACTTTTCCACTTCACCTCAGTCCATTCTAAAGGAGCTCAGGCCCAGAGAAGGTGGCAGCTTTCTGGATCCTGTTTATATGTGGTTTCTTTTTCCTGATTTAGAGTTTTAACTTGCATTTGTGGATGCAGTGATGGACTGTTTTCACAGACACTGGGTTTTCAGAAGTGTTCCTGCGTCCATGCAGTGATCACTGCAGAATGATGTCTGTTTTCAATGCAGTGCTGTCTGAGGGCCCAAAGATCACAGCCAGCAAATACTGGCTTTTGGCCTTGTCCCTTGCATACAGAGATTTCTCCAGATTCTCTGAATCTTTTAATGATATTATGTACGGTATCCAGGGTGTCTCCTGCCTTACGCCCAATGACAGCTGGGATAGGCTCCAGCACCCCACCGCAACCCAGAAGGATAAGCGGTTTAGATGATGTATGTATGTATGTATGTACCGTAGATGATGAAAAGCAAAAAGTTCTTTGCTATTTTACGTTGAGAAACATTATTCTTGAATTATTGCACTATTTGGTCGTGCAGTCTTTCACAGAGTGGTGAACCCTCCTCATATTTGCTTCTGAAAGCCTCTCTGAGATGCTCTTTTTATACCCAATCATGTTACTGACCTGTTGCCAATGAACCACCAGGTGTTTTTTTTAGCATTACACAACTTTACCAGCCTTTTGTTGCTCCCGTCACAACTTTGTAATGTATTATGTATTTTGGAATGTATTATTGGCATCAAATTCAAAATGGGCATATATTTTATGAAAAACAATAACATTTCTCAGTTTCAACATTTTATGTGTTAACTTTATATTATTTTCAATGAAATATAGGGAAAAAATATTGCATTTAGTTTTTGTTTACATTTTGCACAGTGTCCCAACCTATTTGGAAATGGGGTTGTAAATTATATTATGTCACTATTATGGCAGATAATTTCGTTGTTTTAAGAAATAATGCTAGAAACAAGCAACATTATCTGCCACTTTAGAGAGATACTTTGGTACAGAATAATACGGAAATAATGAGTAATGAGATTACTTCTTTCAGTAACCATGACCAGGGTCGAGGCTACATTAAAAATACTACTAATAACAGAGTCGTGAATAACATCTGCTTTTCAAAAATTGTACATGTATTTGGGAATGTTATTGATCAGCATGTACAGTATATCCAAATCATATTTTCATGGGGCCCTTGGCTCATGGGGGCCCTAGACGGCTGCCTATTTTTGCCTAGTGCAAAGACCACCCCTGTGTTAAAGCATGCTTATGAAAAGAAATGGGTGTAAAACAATTATTTTAAACAGACCTTTTTTAGTCTCTGCTTCCTCGAGCTTCTTCTTCTCATTAGCAATGGCATCAAGTTTGGCTTGATAAACGTCAGCCAGCTCTTTCCAGTGGGCTCTGTTGTTGTTCAGGCCATCAAACATCGGGGTGATCTCCTTATGGAACCTCGAAAACTCCTGTGTGAGAGAAATCCCTCTTTTATTGAAAACACAGGCTTAACCCATGTCCTAGAGTCAGGCAGCTTGTCGTACAGACGTTTGACCCAAGAGTTTGTGTGCCAACTGGTGGGTGTTTTGACTAAACAGCCAAAGAGAATAGGCTGGATTTACCTTGTAGACGAACGAGCAGACGAAATCAATGAAACCACATTGCATCTTGGGCAGCTCATCTGACTTGTTTCTGTCCATCATGGGCTGAGGAGAGATTTATCACATTTGCATTTGGCCTATAGGAAATACTTTGAAAGTGTACTGTACTGTGCAGAGTCTGCAAGCATCTGAGAAAAAAGCCAGCCAATGTTATTTATTCGAAAAACTCTCACATTAGAATAAATACAAATTAACAGCACATTGTGAACTGAGGCCAGTATTTGTATCTCGCTTGGATAATCAATCCTTCATTGAATTAAATCAGATGTGCTGCTGATGGAATTGAACAAATACACATAATGTCTGCACCGATGTCAAGAACCAAACTTGAGTTCGTCGGTGTTCTTTTAAACAAGAATGTCAATAAAAAAGTATACTTATTGCCAAGATGAATAGTTTAAAACAATTTTCTTGGCTGCTGAAGACTTTTGCACAGTACTGTACTTTAAAAAAAAAAAGGCTAAAAGAAAAATTAGTAGAATCATTGAGTTCCAGGCACTAACAATGGGCTCTTGCTGAAGCACATTCCTCTCCAGGTCTCCCTGCTCCCAGAATTCAGCAGCTACCATCAGAGCCACCTTAAGGAGAGAATGAGAGAGGCTGTTTGACAGGCTTGTGCGTTCAAGAAGCACATTTCTGCATAGCTACTGTCAGGAACTAGAGAAGTACAAACCTTGCTTTGGACCTCCCATGGCTTTGTGATAGCAGACAAGTCACAGCCAGTCATCATCATTGCCCTAAATTCAACCAAAAACAGAGTGTACATCAGCATTTATTCATCAGGGGCCATATTACAGAAAATTATTAAGTCTGAGATCATATCTTAGCTGCTTTGTTGTCATGGCAACTTCAGTTAAGACTGAAGTTAGGGCAGAAGCTATTACAGAACAACAGTTCTTAAGTCCATAATCTTATTTCCAGATAAGAAAACAGTATTACAAAAACATCCTAAGTTGCCAAAATATTCTAAATACTTTGTTAACTTTAAGACAACCCCAGAGCGTCTTAACTTCTGTTTTAACCGTCCGTTTCTATTGTTTTATGCAGTGATAGGCAGTTCACTATAACTAGCATAATGACGTTAGCTACATGTATCTACACTGAAAACGGTACTTTGATTTTTTTTTTGTTTGGCTGTTCACATTATCTTTTAAATGTGACCTCTAGTTCGCACGTTATTGGTCCAACTTCTTTGGTTCGAGTCCTCGGATTCTTTGAACTGTTGTATCTGTGTCACATACAGAGAAAAAGATCGGATTTGGGCCACTTTTACCTGCTGTGTAAACGTAGCCTCAGTACTTTCGGGTGTTAATGTTTGATATAAACTCGTTAGATACGATATTACAGTGATGGTGGTGAATAATGAGGAGACAGAGCTGAACGTGTCTCTGTTCATTAAGAGGAATAACGTTAGCGCGCTCGGCTAAAGCGCTTGGGAAATGAAACAAAGTGTGGAGAGGCAACGCTCTGGAAAAACAGCACGAAGCGCTGACACATTATTATTAATGTTCAGTTTTTCGCGCTATAGTTTTATTTGATCTTTTTTACTTCAGTAACGGTGGCTAACGTTAGCTGTCTGGCTAACTAGCTAACTTGATTACGTGTTTACGTTTCAGCTGTGCGCGGATGGTCGGTTGCTAGGTAACAGACAAGACAGTTGATTGTCGACTTCAATTGAGAAAGTTAAGATTTCCTAATTGAGATAAGAAAAGATGCTCTAATATAAGATAAGATTCTTAAATTAAGATAATATTTGCTTCTGTAATGCGAATTTGTGAAAAATCTTATCTGGACAGATTAGATCTTAAGACGAAAAGATAGGAAGTTTCTGTAAAACGGCCCCAGGTTTGTAGAATGAAGCATCTGCTTCACGAATCTCTCCTACAACATCAAAACCAGGAGCACAGTTGATTAATCAGTCAACGTGAAACACCTTCTAATACAGGCAAAGGTTCTGAAAGTGCACTAATAAAAAGAAAGAGCCTCATTTCTATTTAAAGTGATAGGGTGGTTTGCTTATTGTCCTGCTTATCTGACCCTCAAGCGTTCGTCTATTTCTACTTTCTTCTCAACCGAAGAAGTAATTAATTAATAAAGTTGACAGTAGAAATTCCAGTTCACATGTTGACAAAAATTACCTGCTGTTTTACAACAAGGACTGTCATCTGTGCAGTCATTGTATTCTACTGTATTGATATTGTTAGTGAAATTGATAATGATTTAACTGGAATCAAAGCATTTCTCAGGTTTATACTTTATAATTTACAAGCTACTTTTACCAGACATGAGCTTGATTGCACAGTTGCACCAAAGATGAAACTGATGAATAACTAAACTGTGGGTGAAATTTAGATCTAAACTCATTAAGATCTGATCATATGCAACTTTGGTGAATAAGGGCCATAATGACTGTAGACATGAATGCCGTATATCTCTACATGGTGCGGGATGCTAATTTAGGTGTGATGGCTTTAATAGAAAAACAAAGGGTAACTACATGATAATTTCCTTCCTGGTAGGGTTGTTGGACACATAGGCGATGGCTTCTTTTTCATCTGCCATTGGTTCTGTGGCATCAACAATCTTCTGGAACATTGTTCTTTTCCTGTGAGGTAATGAAACATCATCAGAGGATTCAGATCGACCAGCTCTTTCCATAATGAACTGACATAAATCAGAGGAACAGCACTCACTTGAAGTACAAGGCCAGATCAGTGGCGATGATGCAAACGTCATGTAAGTGCTGTACAGTTTCAAACTGCCGTTTTTGTAGATTCTGGAAAATGTTCAAGTTCTGCGTGGAATAAAATAATGAATTAGAACGATTAAGAATAAAATAATGAGAAAAAAGCTTAACAAGTATGAAATATTTGCAATACCTCTTCTGCCATGAGAGTCTTGCTATACTCAAGATGATGTCTCTCCAAGATGGAGGACCCATGAAGCTTGGCCAAAGGTGAAGCACTCCTACAGTGGATTATGAACAAATCCAGGTGATGTTAAATAATGTATAAAATGTAGTATAAGAATAAGTAAAAGAATTGCTAATTTCGTACTTTGTCTGGTAGAGATTGTTGGTACCCCTGTGGTCAATATCATGACAAAAAGCAGCCGCTACCATTGCAAAGGCGTCAAGGTCTGAGTAGTATTTTCTCAGCCTTCCGGTCTGTTTTTGGAGGGAGAAACATAATATTCCATGGGATTATGACAGTCAGTTTGATGGAAAAAGTACTTTGTATGGTTGAGGGAACAAATCAATAAAGCCTGCATACATGACAGGTACAATGTCCAGTGGTTGTTTGGGCCGTTTGCAAATCTCGCCGGAGAGAACTGTACACATTTTGAGCTCTTACGAACTTGAACCCAGTGGAAAGCCACGTGTTTGAAGTGATCAAGGTCGGACCTTGATCTCTTCAAACACATGAAAGCGTACAAGTAACTGTTCAATCTGAAGGTCTCTTTGATTTTCTGACTTACTGCCAAACCGGCACACATTTCCTCTGATAACCAGATAATTGTCCAAATTTCAGCTGGATGACCAAATTTACATTTACGTGACACCCATCAGAGCAATAGGCTGTTTCAGCTTTGCCAAAATATAGGCAGTTTTGTCTAAGTCAGCTCTGGTAACTAAAAGGAAAGATGTGTTTCAGTACTAAACAGAGGGAGGAATCCAGAGCTGGTGTTTTTAGAGATGCACAGATGGGTGTAGATCCTGGAACACATCAGATTCCACACTGAAGCTGCTGTGTATGGAGGTTAGCATTGAAACAGGGCTACTTTAACTCACCTGCAGTAAACAGAACATAGTCTGGCCCACATTGAAGCCATGCCTCCAGTTATGGTACGTAATGTCTCTGTAACCCTTCCTGACTGTGTACATCCATCTGGTCAGAATCTAAAGTGAAAGTTATTGGATAAGCATATAAATAGACATGATAAACTCTAAGGAAGGATATCATTTCACTGTGTTGCTGTGTTGGTACAAGCACAGTATATCACATGAAAACAAGACTACATTAACACCAAACATGTCTAACCTCTGCTGGCACTTTGAACTTTTCCACCACACCAAGTTCAAAGAAGCAGCGGATACCACACTTGATAAGGTCGAACTCAGATAAAGGAAAGTCGCTGAAGTGGAATTCCAGCAGGTCCACATCCTTGGCTTCAGGTATGTTTGCTCTCTGTAGATTGGCATTGCATCATAGAAGTAAGGTGATAAACAAATTATCATAGTATGACTGCAAACACTTGCTGATGAGGAAATAAAAAAAAATTAAGAAATTAAAAACTGTGGTTAGATGGACAAATTCACCAGAGCAGTGATCCCCACGAACCTCAAACTGCCACCAGGTATTTTTAGACATAATTATTGAGTACAGCATTTCTATGAGCCTATGTGAGCTTATGCTTACGTTTACAAGTTTACATAGTTAATGATTTGATTATGTATATAATAAATGAAGAAAAAGATGGCTTACCAAGAGTTTGTACATCTCTTTCTGATCGCAATCCTCCGGTTCCATGTCAAACTTCTCCCTCGTGTTCTGCAAAGCAAAGATTAAGCATGCATGTAGCATGGCAGCAGTAACATTGACTTGACCTCAGAATGGAGGTCTTCAACAAGCAATGGCCTCACCAGAATCTCCTGGACCTCCCCCAGGGTGGCTCTAGTTTGGTACATCACCATCTCCTGTGCAATCTCCTTCTTCCATTCGGTTCTGTTCAGTTTGTCGTATGTGTCACAGTTGAGCACTGACCATCCCAGGAACTGTGTGAGGGCCTGCAAGATGGTTTTGAAGAGCCACAGGTCAATTGTGCAAAAGCGTAGAGAGTCAGATGAATCGTATGAACAAAGCAGCAGCTGCGGAGAAGGTAGTCTCACCTCAGTGATCTGCTCATCCTGCTCATCAAACGGCTTGGCATCTTTCCGGTTGAAGAATGTGGCGACGCCAACGACTTCCTCTTTTTTATTGACAATGGGGAGGGACAAAACGTTCTTGATGACGAAGCCTGTCTCGTCAACAGCTTCTTTCTAAGATGGGGTAAAAAAACACGTTGTAATGATGGTTTCAAATGGTGATTCCCAACTCTGGCCCTTTTCCTTGCTCTAACACATCTAACTAGCCTTCTTGAGTGGAAGTGATTATGTTAAAATCTTGAGACAATGAAAAATCAAACAGCATGTTAGAGGATGCAGTTTAAACATGGCCTCACACTAGAAATACCTGCTACACTCCTAATACTTACCATACCACCAATTATTTTACACGTGTTATGAAATGGGATTACGCAATGGCATGTTTATCGATGACATCTAATGGACAGGTAGCAGGGCAAGAACGAGACTTCCTAAAAAGCCTATTGCTTGTGTCTTGGTAACCCCACCTGGAACGTGAAGTAATCATCAGCGGCAACGTTCATCATGTTACAAATCTGCGAATGGAAAACAAATATCATTTGTTTTCTTTGCTGAACACAGAGATGTTCGCACTATATGCTAAACAGCGCCAGGTCATCACATTGTTAATTAGCCATAATAGCCATGACTATTGATACGAGTGTATGATTTTGGACTCACAAAGCCATTTTCAGCCACGTAGGTTGGGAGGCCGCTAACAAGGGCCCAGTGGTCTGCAGGAGGTCCCCTGCCAACAGGAAGAAATGCAAGCTTTATGGAAGGCTGTGAAAAAAGTGTTGCTTTGAATAGATTCATGTACATACGAATGTGTACATCAGTTCCACTTGAATAAAAGTAACACCGCATCGACACAATTCTTATTATATATATATACGAATAAAGAAAATTGAGTGCAAACTTTTTTCAGTACCACATCCTATGACTGATTGTGATTAAGCCTGATGTGCCCTATACAGTGGTCGAGTGATACGTACGGTATGACTTTGATCTCTTCTTTAGCCTCTAAGAGATAATCAATGATTTTGTAGAAGTTGATTTCCTGAGAAGAGCATATAAGGACATGTTAGTTACACAGAATAATTCTGAGTTCATGACTTGAGGAGTAAACAGGATTAGATGTCAGCGGGGAGACACTTACCCTGCCGTCAGGTGTCTTGGGACCCTTGTATGGTTCCACATCACCCAGTTTAATCGGCCACTCGTCATAGAATTCCTGAATCAACAGCATGACACAGAAGATGAGTTGGGAGGAGTCAGTCTGTGATGGGATATTGCATCATTAATCACCGCTTAGTTGGTGGTGCTTGTTCTGTATGAACCACGAACCTTCTCTTTGGTCATGTCCAGTAGCCCCACAGAGTACCTCTCGCATTGGAGGTAGGTCCTCACAGTGTACAGAGCTTTGTGGAACTGTCGCTCAATGTCCGTCAGTTCTTCAAACACTTTGCTAGCGGACCAGAGAAGAACCTGCGGTATCAGAAGGAGGAAGAGGTGCTTGGTTGCCATGTTCATTTGGACTTCAAAAGTTTTCAATGACAGATTGTTAATGTCTACTGAAGAGTTACCTGACTTCTTCTGGATTCCACATTCCACATATACTTGGTGTAATGCTGAAGAGCAACGACTGAGGCAAAGTCAAGATACTTGTTGAAGAGCTTGGAAGAAAACAGTATTCATGTTATTTATATATCACTGCTAAACATAAACAAAGTACTTTTATTGCCATAAGGGCCAGGAAAGTTAATGGTGCACATGTAATAACTTGAAAAAAGGAAGTTACTTGTACTAAGATTGGTTCTGATGCCCGGCCTGAGCAAGCAACTTTTCTGGTTTAGCGCTTCAATGAATTGGATTGAATCAGCTGATGTCATTGTAGAGATTGTTGCCAAAGATTACTCTGCGTATTGTTCTCGGTTTGACCTGTAAGGTCTTACGCCAGTTTTCTAGTATGTTCTTTATTGTTCTTATACGGATAAAATATCCACCCTATCTATACTTACATCCTCGTCTGCTTTGGTGAATTCCGTGCCTCCAACTTTGTTCAGTGCCATGACGACTCCAAGCGGATCCTTTCCACTCAAAATGGGGGCCGCCAGCATATTTTTGGTAGTGTATCCTGTTTGCTTATCCACAAAGTCACTGAACTTGGGATGCTTGGAAAAACAGAAGAAATGTCAATTAAACTCGAATGAATTGTTTATATCTGCATGATTATCAAAATTTATGAGCGTACACTAATGACACACAAGTACTTTATACATTTCCATACTGTTCACTGTGGTATGTGCTCTGATGCTGGATCTTTTTCAATTACAAATGTAGGTTCAGTATTTTTGGCCAATAGGAGCTACTTCTTAACTAAATTTTGAATGCTGGACTGTGAAAACTGTAAAAAGAGCTGCACTCGGTTAATACGAAGGTAAATGCCTTCATATATGCATATACAGACTAAATTAGCAGATTAATACAACTAAGTTAATGAATTAAAAATGTTAATTAAAATCTGTTGTCGATAATTGTTCCTGACTGAACTGGAAAAGATCAGAACCTGGAGTTCCCAGCTTGCTCATATATTGTTATCCAGAAATGAAGCACATAAGACTGAACCACGAATTTGATTACTATAGTTGTGATATATGATACAATACATATATATATATATATATATATATATATATATATATATATATATATATATATATATATATATGATACAATTTGTTGTCCATACTATTTTCTTTATATTTTTTAATATTATTTCATTACAATATAACCCCACCGGGCCCCCCAACCCCCCCAAAAAACATCTAATTAGGGCTCTAATCTGATCTATCTTGGTCTAGTGCCTATTTATGTCTCTTGGCTATAGCTCTAACAGTTCTTAATCAGATTGACTTGCCTTTTAACTGTCAGAACAGTTTTACAGTGCTCGTTTCACTTTCGTTATGTAATGGGGTAAAAAGGGGTGTCATCTATTTGTAGCAAATAACGGTTCATCCTAAAAATGTAATGAATTTCAGTTCATTACAGAATAATGAACACATCCCTACAAAGCTGATTACTTTCTGTTTTAGTTCCAAATTTAGTTCCACTAATAAATAAGAGACAAAATAAGAGAAGGTAACTTTTACCAAACTATTTGGTACATATGTTATGGTTATAACTGTAATGGGGGTATACAAACTACTTCATGCATGAATTTGGCTTTAAAATTTGGTCTAAAATTCTGCAAAGAAGGCCTAAATTAGTGAGTGCTGCTGATTTTTTAGGTATGTAGTTTTTATATACTTGTCAAAAAGTCAGTCTAACATTGTACTTATAGGATTTTTTAAAAATACTGTCATTTTTTTGTGAGTTTAACTTGGTGAATAAACATTTCTGTTCTACATGGCTAACACTAAACAAAAAGAACAGCTGGACCAATCTGATTGTTCCACTTACCTGCTTCACATCTGGAATGTTAACTCCTTTTTTGGCCGTGGCCATTTGCCCAACTATGCCCATATCGGTGGGGAAGACAATTTCGGCCGACGAGTTTACCAGGTTGCTCTCGTATTTAGAGGTTGGGGTGACATCGAAAAGACATGTGGCCAGCTCAGGGATTCCGTTTCTGGCTCGGACTGTGAAGTAGCTGCAGCGGTCCGCGTTCACCAACAAGCATATCCGTTGCAGGACCTTGTGCATGCTCTTCTCCATGACCTGCTCAGACTGCAGCTCCTTGATCAGGTCGAATATGATGGTGGCCTCCTGGATCTGAGACACATCTTTGTACGAGGACGGGTCTTTGATGTTAAGGTTTTCGGCGAAAGCGGCTGTGATGACCTCCACCCGTACCTTCTTGTCAAAATACTCTTTGGCAAACTGGGGGTTGTTCTCCAAATACTTTTCCACACTGTCCTTGTCTGCCATTTTGTATAACAGGTGTGGACACTCTTCCTAGGGTATCGAGGGCTGTTTCCCACAGAAAGACCGAAAGAAAGCACCAAAAGCTCAGTGGCCCTCTCCGTCACCCAGCTGCATCCTCCACTGCGGTGCTGCAACAACCAGAAAAGAAAAGCCTCCTGATCTTCTCTGGCAAGCTGGCAGACTATACAGTGGCTTACAGGGCTGAAGGGATCAAAGTGGCTGCTAATTAAAGTGACGTCATGACATTAAACCCCCCCACAAGCTTTCTTAACCTGCAAATCCCCTATGCTGATCATTTTATGTTGGACAATCCAATCAGAGGCGAAGTCTCTTGTTTTATGCTGCTTAGAAATTGCCCCAAGCATTAATGCATTAACTAAAGTGTAGTAACACAAAATTTTTGGTTCAAGAGGTTTGCTCCATCCTCAGCTGTTGATGATCTGTTGGGGAAAAAAAAAAGCTGAGGAGCTGGGGAAAGTTGGAGAAATGGGGTTAGCACTAAGTACCCTAAGAATAGTGCACAACTATATACGAACTGTCAGACAAGCATTAGGAGAACAACCTCCAGCTTGGAGAATGGATGTACAGAACGGGCGTATTCTAGTCTATGAGTATTCAAATGGTTGTAACTGCTGCATATTGATATTAGTATCAATGCTTAAGATTCAATAGCTGCTTTGGATCACTGCTGTCCTCAAAAGACTTGCCAAGAAATTCACTGCCCTGTTCTGGCTTTAAGCCCTGGAATGAGAAAGGAAATGCTCAGAAGTTTGCTATATGTCTTTTTTTACACTGTCTGCTAGTGGGTGGACTCCAGTGAGCTATTTCCAACAATGGGATTAGTCTGCTGGATATAAAAAAGGGGTCAATGACTTTTCTTCAGTCTTGATGGGAAGAAGCGACTGGACCGTAGTTGGACAGCAGAAAGCTTTGCAACTTTTATACCTGGCACAACAAATCCAGGATTAAGTAAAAGTGATTACTAGGATGTCCTCCCTTGAAGAGGGTTTTGGCACAGTGGATTGGTTACACGTCAAAGTTTACTGGGTGGAGTCAAAAGGCATCTCCACACGATGTAAAGCACACATGTATATGTAAAACAAAGACAAAAAGACAATGCTCTATGACGAATTGAGAACTGGGGTCCTTTTTCTAAATGATTACACTTTCAAAAACAACACACTGTCATGGTGTTAAAATAAGATGTAAATAAGGTGAAAAAACACATGAATGACAGTATCTGCAAAATGATGCTCACATTCGAATACGTTTGAACCAGTTCCAGAGACAAAACAAGAGCATGAGAACTGAGTTTGAGCAGAGATAATAGTCATTTTTATTACAATAAGCTCCAGCAATAAGAAAGCTGCAGTAGCAGTCAGCAGCAGGTAAACGTGACTGGATATTTCAGTCAAAAGGCCTGCGGAGCCTCAAACTACCTTTGCCAGAACATGCACAGCACTTCTTTCCATAGTACCCACCGCATTCCATCACCACTAAAAGACAGGCAGTAAATCTAAGGTCACACCCCCTTTGGATGAGGGCAAAATTGAGCAGGATGGAGGGGAGAGGGAGTGGGGCAAGCAGAGGTTTTTTCAGCTTTTAGCCAGCAAGAAAAACATTCTCCATGTGACATCAAACTTTGTCAAAGTCCATTTCTCGTTCCAAGGCATGTCCGTATATGCAGCAGACAAGATCTTGCTAACCTTGTGGGAGGAGTAAAACACAGAAAGTAAAATGTTTGTACACGTGTGTATATATTACATGGGTATATTATATAAAGGATTTGCTGTTGCAAATAAAAATCCAAAAAGAAGGCAGGACATATGCTGTACTTGATCATATTCCATACAATGAAATGATGTGGTGAAGGTGTCTAGATATAGGGGGAATGCAGGTCATGCATCTTCTCCAGTGTTTTTTCCTCACTCAGCCAGGTTGCATAAGAAGCACGTGTGATATTTGTCAAGCTGAGATGGGGCCCTTTATTCAGGTCGTTGGCAGAGGAGAAACCAATGAACTTTACTCAGAGCTAACATATGGCAGACAAGGATACTAGACCCCAGCAGCACGTCGATCACACCAGTGCTGACCTAGAACCAGATATAACTGAAAAACAGCACTGCTGCAAAAACATGCTCAGATATGAAGAAATTTACTTCGGTTGAATCCGGCCCAACTTTGTCTATAGGGGTATGTGTGTGTGTGTGTGTGTGTGTTAATGAGCACGACTGAAACAAGAAATTGCAACTAGAGGCCTATTGTTTCGCCATTTTTCACCTTTCTATTTTGGAGTCACAATATGGAGAAAGTCAACAACAACAAATAAGGTAAAAACACCTAGAACACATGCATAGTAGTAGAAGTGTCCATAGAATTACTCAAGCCATATGCTGTGTATATGTTCCAGATGTTTTTCTTAACTTAATAGTTCTTTCGTAACCTGGTTACGCAACAGCACTTTGAGGAGGTACAGGGGGTTGGGTTCTCAGAGGTTCGTTGGAGTTATGAAAAAAAGAAAAAGAAAAAAAAAAGAACAAAACAATCCAATGAAAGAAAGCTTGAGGGAAGACAGTTTAGGGGGTGGGATTGTGAAATTGCTTGCAGGTGGGTAGAGGCCCTATTTAAGCTCTGTACATAGCAAACAAGCCACAGTGCTGCACTGATACTCATCTAGTACGGTCCGAAAAAAGGTACAGGCTATGAGGCTTTTGTGATTTTTAGGAAACATCTGGAAAACATCTACCAAGCTAGTGGTTAAGTCGTTTTCCACTTGAAGAACAAATAATAGCGAATGTAGACAGGGAGGTCTTTGGAGGTCATGCTGAATTGGTGCGTTGGTTTTTATTGTTGGTCTTTATTGTTGGTCCTGTTTTTGCAGGTACTGTGGACAGCAGCATGCTGAGGTTCTTTGTGGTTTTTTGTGTCCTGGCAACAGGCTGGGCGCAAGAGTGTGTGGTCAGTCAAATTCCAGTCAAAGAGGGCTTTGACAAATACAGGGTAAGTAATGTTCATAAATCTGATATATGTTTTTTTGAAAGTTAAACGTGAGCATTTTGTCTGACTGTTACCTTTTATCTTACAGTTCCAAGGAACATGGTACGCCGTAGCTAAGAAAGACCCAGTGGGACTTTTCCTGCTGGATAACGTTGTCGCCAACTACAAAGTAGAGGATGATGGCCAAATGACAGCCACTGCTGTTGGCAGAGTCATCATTCTCAAGTAAGTTCAAGAGTTTTCTAGAGTCAGATTTTTGTCTATTGCACCTTTCCAAGCAAGCTGAGTACACTTTCCTGATTTTTTCACACTTTAGCAACTGGGAGACATGTGCTCACATGTTCGGCTCATTAGAAGACACCTCAGACCCTGCCAAGTTCAAGCTGAAATACTGGGGTGCAGCTGCATATCTCCAGACTGGATGTAAGCTAAACTAGAACTGTTGAACTATTTACCACCATTACTGGGTCAAACGGATGCTCATTGTATATGAATCTTGACTTTTTTGCAATACCTTACTACTTTTAAGACTTCTGCAATAAGGAAAGACCATCATAGATTAACTGCTTTGAAAATAATGTTCATCAGTTCTTATTAAATTGCCTGGGGCCTATATTTCACAGCAAAACTGCATAATTTAAGCCAAACTCTCTATTTCCTATTCTGAAACACACAACTCTGCATTCTACCCACAGTTCAATGACCATTCTTATCTTGTTTGTGACCTTCCTGCTAGATGATGACCACTGGATCATAGATACAGACTACGACAACTATGCAATCCACTATGCTTGCAGAGCGCTGGACACTGATGGCACCTGTCTGGACGGCTACTCCTTTGTTTTCTCCCGTCACCCTACTGGCCTGAGGCCAGAGGACCAGAAAATTGTGACCCAGAAGAAACAGGAAATGTGCTTTCTGGGCAAATACAGGAGGGTTTCACACAACGGTACAGATTTTTTCTCTCTCTTTCAGCCTTTACCTTCATGTTAGCCTTAATATGATAGACAAAAACCATTGATGAGATGACACAAATGTAATGACATCAACATAATGAATAACTACATGCTTTTCTTTGTCTTCATAGGTTTTTGCGCCTGAAATGTCACTGTTCAACACCAGCAAGAATGTAAACTCTTATTTTCTAGCTCTAGTAGCAATGTAAATAAAAATCTCAATCTCAAGGTAACTTTCAACTGTAACTGTAAAAGTAAATGCTTTGTATGTGGCTGAAAAACAGTGTGAAAATGAATGACATACCATGGTTGTATCGTATAGCCTGGACTACTTTTTAAAATAAAGTATTCTGCATAAACAGAATTGGGACTCGTTGCTAATGCAATCAATGACATGGAAGCTCCATGTCACAGGCACAAATGGCCTCCAATGTGTAATTGTAACTGACCTCAGGAGTGAGTAAAGGGGCAGCGGCACCTCCAGTGAGATGGTCCAGAAAAATCAGACTAGCTTGACAATTTGCATAGTCTTTTGCTATTGATATATAGAAGTTGTGCTAGTCCGAAAATGGTATGCTGATGAATATGAGATAAAACAAAGCATAAATCTGCACAAAGTAGAGAAACATTAGAGGACTCCTTGCCTTCTTTTAAAAATTTAGATTTTCACTATTACTTTTAAATTATGAACGGGAAAAAATGCATTTTTAATATAAAGCCAGTTTTAATGAGTTTTCTTTTATAACCCCTTGATAAATCACATCAAGGAGGAAAAACGTGTGGGCTTTGGCACTATTTTAAACGTTTTTACAAACCAACAACAAAAAAATGCTCATTTGTATGTAAACAAACTAGGTATTTTCAAGCATTTGACAGTGTTTGAAGACAGTGGAGCAAGAAAAAGCAAAACTTTTCAGTAATTGCCCCTCCTTTCCTCTTTAATCGCTTACTTGGTAGTTAGTGGAGGTCCCCTGCCTAAAAGTTCTCACACAGACAGCCTAGCCTGCTTTTAGCTCGACTTCTGTAGCCACACTAATCCCCCTGCTTTAAATGGGTGTAATGCGAGGATTTACACATGCAATCTAATTCAAGTAAAGTCAGGACAGGTTGCTGAAAGTGAGTCTATCCAGGTCAACTAACATTTCAGAGGCACCATCGGGTTACAAGGAGGCGGTGGGGTGGGGGGAAAGACTTGACATAAGGAGCTGTTTTCCCTGTTTTTTACTGACTTCACAATGATTGAATTCTTCACCTCAAATCATCTCAGATGTTACCATTTGACTTAGAACAGTTCAGTCAATTAATTAATCAACTCAAACAATAAATAAATTAATTAATTAAATGTGTGGAAAGGACTGAAGGTGCTCTTTGATATCACACTATAAAAGGGAAGGGCAGAAATGCTAAAAATTTTCTCCAGTTTTCTACAATTTTTAGTCACTGCCTCCAGTCAGTCCTGTAATGGCACAAACTTTTCTGATCAGATTATTGAGATACATGGCTTCCCCTGCAAAGGACACTGGCCACAAAAGACTGATAGAATAACCCCAGCACTGCGCTGCACCCATTACAAGACCTAATCAGGCCTTTCCTGTACAGAGCATCCATGCTATTTGTACAGTCTGTCATTCAGGTGGACCTCCAGGTACTTATGGGACTGTGCGAGGAGTTATGTTGTATTTGCTCTGTTGGAACATACACAACTAAAATAATGGTGCACAGAAACACATGACATGTATTATAGCCTCAGCCCATCAACAAAATCTGGTTTGCAAATCTTCAACTTTGTGTCTCACGTTACATAAAAAGAGCAAGTTCACCTCTCCTTTAACGCCCTTCTGTGTTCACATGCATGATCTGAAAGCCGTACAAAACATTAAACAAGGCGTTTTGAGTTTCTTCTATTCAAAAGATACATATATATTAATAAAAAAAGAAATGAAATACAGTCACATCACCCCAAGATACAAAAGCTAACAAATAAAATTAAAATTATGTTTAAAAAATGCCCTGCATAAACTGACAAGAAAGACTGACTTAATAATTTATGTTATTTTAAATGTGATATTATTATTATTATTATTTTTATTACTATGAATAATAACAGTAGTAGTAGTAGTAATAATAATAATAATAATAATAATAATAATAATAATGGAAAAGTTCTTTGGAATATCAAAAAATTTAGAATCTGATATAAAACTATAATATTATATTCCAAATCAGAACAAAGAGAAAATTTGAGGAAACAAACAAACAAAAAAAAAAAAGTAGTCACAATGTTAAATATCAAATCCCTTTTTTCCTTCAGTGAAGAAGCTTTGCGTTTTAGTTGAAGCAGCAGTCCAGGTGCATGAGGAGTTCTCTATGTTGGCTGGTGGGGTATGATGCCCTGCATTTGGGACATTCCAGGAAACTCTCATCCAGTGCGCTGTAAGTCTTCGTTGGAGACATGGCGGTCAGGATCTGGTCCTGAGCGTCCAGCCTGTTGTATGAGCTCGGCTCAGAGAAACGTGCTTCTCTCTGCTGTTTCTGTTAAGGAGAACCACAAATTTCACACAGTTAAAGTGATGCTTCTGCCAAAAATATCACAGTTTTCCCCTTTCATGTTTCATGTCAGGGCATGTTTTTGTTCGAGCTTGATGGATTAGTTGGTCTATCACAATAACCAGCTTGACCATGCTAGTCTTGGCTGGATATTTCAGCAGGGAAGACTTGCTTCTAGGCAATATGTCAGGAATGTAACTTAACGAAAGGACAGATGAAACACTGAGGATTCTCTCATCAGACAAAAATCAAAGAAGAAAGATAGCAACCTGTCAGACTACCAGCCAAACGCTACCTGTCTATGGAGGGGGAAAAAAGGCCAGGTATACCGTGCTAAAACATAAACTGGTACACTATTAGGAACCATACAATATCACTCTCACTCATACATTCACTCACTCACACACTTATTTCCAAGTAGCCATTCAACCCACTTTATAACACATAATAATTCAAACACATTTCTTAAAATAATAAAAAAAAATACAAATAGTGTTATTAGTTCCATAAACCAACTGTAATTGCTGTCAGTACTGACAAGTCTACACAAAAGCCTAAACAGATCTGCTTTGGATTATTACATTTTAAAGAACACTATAAGTTTGATGGCTTACGTCAGCAAACATCTAAAAATGCGGAGTTTCCTTGCTTGAGAAAAGACATGAAACTCATGGCATGGTGTTTCACCTTTGTTGTTTACTATCTCTTCTTAAGGAATAATAAAAAGAAGTGTGATATTGCAGTTTGCAGAACAAGCTTTTTTTTAAAAGGACCAATGAATTCTGCAATTAAAGCCTACTGTAACTAGCTGTGCTGACAGTAACAGAGTATTTCCATTTTCTGATACTTTTTTGTATTGATCCAAAGATTACTTAGAATTTAAGGGGCTAAAATGTCTACCTTTCACACTGTGAACACCATAGTTCAAATAATGCACACAGTAGCCTGTCATATTTAGGAACAGTAACTAAGGCAGCTAATGGACATGCCAAATGTTTGTTGTTGAATTCCAGACGAACTCAGTATAGTAAACGAATACAGAGTGTCCCCCTGGCTTTTTTCCACCCTACATAAACAATCTGCACTGCTAAGGCTTTACTAGCCACCTCTACAGGCTCCTCTAAAAATCATCCATTTTAGCCAGTAATGCAGTTACCATACCAATGTTTGCGTGGCTTTAGGCTGCGTATTTCTATGAGGATCAGAAAGTTTTGAATGCAGCATTATCTGTGGTTGCTCTTAACTCCAAAACATGATAGACTTTCAAAACACGGTTTTTATTAACAGAAGAGAAAGCTCATATCTGCCATGGTGAAAAATGTGCATATGTTTGCATTATTATCAGTATCATGTAGGCTAAAAAGTTACAATATATGTACACAGTCGAGTCACATTATTATGACCACTTCCTACTTTCGACGGCAGCAGCGCATAGCTCATGAAGGAAGTCACGTGTCGATAGCTGGCTTGGTGGGTATATAAGAAATGAATCCATCCTTGCACATCACGAACACCCATACATGCTGATTGTCTTCCCTGGGGCGGATGGGATCTTCCAGCAAGACAATGCGACGTCACATGGCTAGAAATGTCTGACACTGGTTGGATAAGCATGACTGAAACTTCCAAGTACTACCCTGGCACCCTAACACCCCAGACTTGAACCCAATTGAGCATCTGTGGGACCATCTCGATCGTTGGGTTTGCTCTGTGGATCCTCCCCCATGCACCCTCCAGCAGATGTGGGATGCACTGCAGTCAGCATAGCTCCAGATACCGGTGACAACCGGCCAGGACCTTACTGAGTCACTCCCAGCCCGTCTAGCTGCTATCCGTGCTGTCCACGGTGGTTACTCGGCGGATATTAGCTGGTGGTCATAATGTGACTCGACTGTGTATATATATATATATATATATATATATATATATATATATATATATATATATATATATATATATATATATATATATATACCCAGAGTTCAGGAATCAGAAACAGTATGGGAAGAGAAAAACTGGGATAGATGCATCCTCAAGATGTGTAACAAATTTAAATGCAAATGTATGAATACATTGCCATTTACATTTTAAATATTACATTTTCTTTTCAATTTCGATACTGATATTCTTCCATACCTATTTAAATGGTAGGAGAAAAACTGAAAACTGATCCCGTCACCTGTTGTACTGAAGCAAAGGAAAGTTATTCCAGTCTACTGTACACTAGAGCTCTGCATTCCTGCAGGACTCCCGTGTGACCCACCCACAATATTTTGTGGCGTGGGGCCAATTTTCAGTGTGCAGCAGCAGGTGGTTAACCAGCCCAGTGCACATGGGCAAATCTCAAATTAAATGATGAGCTAAACAATATGAAAACAATTACTTAATAATTAGTAAATATAAATAAAATCTAACAGCAAAAGACCTAAAATTAATAAACTCGTTCCTAATAGTAGTGAAGCCACAAATCATGTGAACAGACCCTTTAAACATTCAGAAAGGCACAGCTGTGGAAAAGGCTGAACGCAAATACAAAAGTGAATAAAGGCATATTCGACAGCTGGCAGGCTGATCTCTGTCTAACGCTGAAAAAACCTCGACATATGCACCCACCCACCTTTTTGATTCAATATGGTGAGCAACCAAGGTGCTTATATTGAGTATGATCTACTATCAGCTCAAAGGTTGGTTATGTGGGAAAGTTAGTTGCAGACTTACTGTGAACTCAAGACGGGTGATTTGGTCTCTGGCTTTGCGAAGCTCCTTCAGAACTTTATGGAGCTGGTGCTGTAGACTCTGTCGGTCTAACTTCTCATTCTCAAAGTCTTTGGCTGAGATCTGGATCTGCCAAATGAAGATGGAACTGCTTAGGAGATTCCTTCAGACATCTCTCTTGTATACGGACAGACATTCCGTCAATAAAATGTTGCGTTTTATACCTGTTGCTCCAGAAGAGTAATTCTTTGTTGCTCATCGTGCTGTTTCAGTACGGACTTCTGCAGCAGGTTCACCTTTCAACAAAGTAAAATGTGACAACTGTATGTAGACATTCTGTAGAATTTGAAGCAGGAACAATCGAGAAATTGTCTGTGGTAATGAGCAAAATAGTGTTGACAGGAGGATAAAACTACAATTTTAGAATGCAACAGTGGTAATGGAATAGCATAATTTAAGCATGCAGGTTAAGAACAATTTCAAAATGTAACTTCTTCCTTCAGCCAACAGTGTTTATTTTTCTCTTTACTACATTAAAATGAAGCCAGCCGAAATGCAAACAATTTTGATCATGGTTTCAGTTGCTGTGCTTCGGCCATGGATGCAGAATGTTTCTCCAAGATGCTCATGCATGACATGCTGTTGTGAGCTTGGTTTTCCACATTTAAGGCTGCAAGATTGCCATTGCCACTGTGTTAGATATTGAAAGTGCTTTTGAATAAGTAAAAAGAAATACAGTGTCAGAAACCACATAAGAAAATCTGTTTAAGATTACTTACCAACTCACAGTTTGGCTTACGTTTGTGACGTTTTAGGTATATAGTTTGTGCAGCAAAAGTTACTATTGATAGCTTCATTAGCCATGCAGCTACAGTACAAAACCACACAAAGAAACTTGTCTTGGCTGATCGACTACATTTGAGGTACTGTGTACATTTGACTTTCCGAACTGTCAACATTTCATTTTTACAGTTTTACCCTTTAAGTCCACTTAAATCTTTATAGTTTTATATATCAATAATTCTTACCAACACTCAATAAATCTTAATTTACTTTTACATGAAAATTTTTTATCTTCACTTTACAATACAGAAACTGTTTTTGTTATTACACAGAATAAACTTTTAAGCCCTGACTGAAATCCTCAATAAGATTGGGAAAAAAACCTCAGCCACTCAGCCAGGAACAGCACAACATGTAATTGTTCTCCCACATCTTCCAGAGACTGTCTGCTAAAACAGCACCCTTTATCACTCCATTAGGAATGGGTGGGCTGAACCACTTCCGGCTGCATGGGTGGTCATATTTAAATGTGCCGAATTGAAAACAGACTATTCCCAGCTTAGTGACCATGTTTATAGACTGTGTAGAAAGGAAGGAGAATGATATAGCAAGAATCTTTAAACATGTTCCCAGCTTAGTGTCCATGTTTATAGACTGTGTAGAAAGGAAGGAGAATGATATAGCAAGAATCTTTAAACATGTTCCAATTTTCTATCAAACTTACTAAAAAAAAGCCAGAAAAAAACGTCAATCACAATGGCCTATACGATCAAACGTTCTGACACTTACCAGTGCAAACTGAAATTAATTGTGCTGCGTTGTGAATGTGACATTATGGCAGTACTATTACACTGTCCTATTTGTAAAGACTACAATGATCAAAAATACATGCATGCTCAGTGTACCTGCAGCAGCAGCTCAGCTGCTCTTTTCCTTTCGTCCTCTAGTCTGGCATCAGCCGCGTTCACTTCGTTTTGCAGTCTGGCTGTTCGTTCAGCCGCCAGCTTTCTCTCATCAGACAGCATCTGTTGGACACTCCTCCGCTCCTCTTGTGCTCGTGCAACCTCCCGACTCCTGTCCTCACATTGGGCCTTCAGCTCCTTCAGCTTAGCCTGCAGCTGGCTTGCCCTCTCTCGCTCTTCCTGTAGCTCCCGTCGCACTACCTGCAGCACTTGCTCCTGATCTTGCCTAGCAGTGGGCAATGACTGGTCTGTGCCAAAGTAGAGAGAAATACATTAAGGTACTTCAGCTTGAAATTAACAGCAAAATCTGCACATTTGCACAGGAATCCTGTATTACTTAAATCAAAAGACTTTGTTTTGTTTTTCAGTTTATTTATTTACTTATTTATAGGGCTTATTTTATAGGACTTATTTATATTTCATTTTCACTCACGTTATCCTGTGTGGTTCTCTATGAACTACTACTAGCAATGTATGCCTGCACCCCAAGCATCCTCTCTGGAAGTTCACAAAGAGTCTGCATTATCGACCTAATAGCCTAGATCAATGGCAGAATTACAACAGAATGACACCCCAACAGCCCTATGGATTATCTTGACAAGAGGCACGTTACATCTACATGTCTGCAAATCCAGGGGAATGGCAGAGGTTTAGATTGGGCAATTAAGTTAATTGCAGTTGTTCAACAATCAATCTAATTTACACATTTTACCCCTTACCCCAAATGATGTGGTTAATTAGATAAGACATGTTTGGTGTTGGCAGTTTGCTTCTTTAGGGTTGGACTGTAGCTACAAGTCTAATGTAGTTATAAAATACATGCATATACCCTATTAACTGTGCAAGCAAATTGCATGCCTATGTCACAGATGCCAAATTGTTGAATAATCTCAAATGGACTTGCTCATGTGGTTTCTTACACCTCTTACACTATAAGACACTGCCATCTATAAAAATGGACAAAATTACACTGCATAACTACAAACAGCAGTAGCGCCCATCTTGAACACTGAATTTTCTCTGTACTTTGCACATTTTTAGAGACAACAGTATGTCATACTGTGCCAGAAACCACATTACCATCGTAGCTTTAGTGTAACTTTCTTAGATTTATGAAAAAAAAAAACTAGTTCAAAATCTGCACTTAATTCTCTTTAGTGTCAAAAAGGGTATAATATTTCATTGTTATTGTGATAAATTATGTCACAATACACTTTTCTGAGCATATCATGGATACAGTTACTTAAAGGAGACTGTCTAACTACATGTTTCATTACAAAGTGGGCATAAATGATTAGACCCGTTTAACTGGATTTACTGCATTAAGTTTGTAAAACATTGATTAGAAATCATTGCAGTTGTGTTTTTATTATTATTATTATTATTATTATTATTATTATAGATTTTCTATATTGCACTACAGGTTCTATTTTGTCTGTTCCAACATGTTAAATTGAAATATCATGATGCATATTATGTATTGTGAAATTGCTTTTGTCATTTCACCTAGCTCTAGTGCCTACACTAGACTTTACAGATCAAGCTATGGTGTGGCTCTTGTCTCTTAGATTATACATTATTGCTAGTACTTTGTATTGCTTTGGCTTCCACTGTTTTGTGAGCAACTCTGTGAGTGTCTTCTAAATGACTAAATGTGAACTCACTTTGTTATCTACCACATATTGTTACATGCCCTTTAAAGTACAGCACTATCTACTACATCTGTTCACTTTTTGTTGTACAGGGTTATAGTGTATATAACGACTATGACTTTAAATGAACGGTAAACTTAAAACACACTGGGTTTCTGGAGTCAGTTATAAATGGTAGATTTCCTAGAGCAAATCACACCTAAACAACTTTCTTCAAGTGAAATATTTTTCTGAGGCCAGACATTTTTCCCCCTTTTACCCTCTGAATTGGCTTCTTTGTGTGGTTGCTTGAGAGCTTGCTTGGCTTGGTTTAACTGCTGCTCAAGCTCTGCCGTCCTTGCCAGAATCCCCTGAACATAGGCCTCTCTCTGCTGATCATAAACAAGCCAGTGCTGGTTCTTCTCCAAGGCCTTGCACACAATAGTGCGGGACAGGAGGGAAAGAAAACACGTCAGTCTGTGGCACATTTTGCTTAATAGGCCAGCTCTATGAAGAATCAGAGATCAGAATGTGATAATAGAATCATATTGCTTGTGAACTCACATCTCGCAGTTGCTCTTGGACCATGGTAATCTCACTCGAAGAAACCTGTAAATAACAATTATGAAATTAATCAAAATGTTTATTACATAAACTTACAGCCAAACTTCATATAGTACATTAATACTGTATTGTCATTATATTGCAACTACAATAAGCCTTGCAGTATATTAAAACACACTTGTGAACCTTTGATGTGACATGATTAAAAGACCATCCTGCATTATTTTGTCTGGTAATTTACACTTGTTAGATCACATCAGCCTTGAATATCCATCCACAGAGTCAATGGGAACATCTAAAAATGGTGCGGTAGACAGATATTACATTGTTTCTTTTTTTTAAACCTAGCCACAATGTAAAATTCTGCCACCACCAGTGGCAACGTTCTGCAGGCCGCAGCCAAACGTCTCATTGTTGAATTCTAGACAACTCAGTACTGTACAACAAAAGTAAAAGAGACCAGAGGGTCCTCCTGGCAGTCACCATACCAACGTTTGTGTGACTTCACACCTCCATAGGCTGCGTATAAAAGCCCCATGCAGGAACTTTTCCTTGTACAGTATCCTTACTTCGCAAGCAAAATACTATTTGCAATTATCATCAATTTCATGTAGGCTAAAAACTAACAGTTCAAATCAAACAATGTGGTTAAATATGAAATGAATAATAAGGGTGTCTCATTTTAAAAATCCTCAATTTAAACATCAGCTAACAAGCAGCACAACTCATGCTGGCTAATAACAAACATGTCTGCAATTTGGAGGTATTTTACACTTGATACAGCTGATACATAAGAATTAAACTTACATTTTCTTTGAATGTTCAGATTTTACAACTTTATTGTTGCGCTGAAAAGTTTACACTGGAAATATAAATACTATTTATCTCGCTGTTGCATTATCCGGAAGCACATTAATAAGAGTTTCTTCATTCGTGGTTTTCAAGCTTATTAATTTTCATTTTTATTACTCTATTGCTCTAGTTACAGCCTCATGTTAGACACAGTAAGGTATACAAAATATATAACACATGTTCTCCCGTTACCAGGAGACCACTCACTGCTGCTGCTGCTTTCTCTGCAGTTTGCACTGAGGCAGTAAAGATGCAGCAGGCAAACACACTTAAGCATGGGTCATGGATTTAAAAATGTGGCATTTTTTAAAAGTGAGTTTTACATGTACATAAACTCAAATGTGTTCAGGCCTTAAAATTAACTCATTTAAAAGCTTTAATTCACCTGTGAGTGACTTTTTGCCATTTTTCTTTGTTTACTTGCTGTATTTTCTTTTGTGTGCTCTCATTTTTATTGGCTGTTGCAGGAGTCTGTTCAAAATTTCTCAATTTTTAGGGGCAGTTTAGCTACGGTTGAACACCAGCTTGGCTAAACCCATCACTGAGTTTATTAGCACAAATGTGGTATGGAGTGAAAGTTTAGAATAGGGCTAGAACAGTACATTTTAAAATTTAAGTTAAGTAACAGTCTGCACTTCATTAACTCAGTAAGCAATATTCACAGTAAATTTATTCCTTTATGCCCAACACCAACGGAGGTCTCTTCGTTCTACCTGCCAGTCTGTCAGTTCCGGTACACCAGTAGTACAAATGTTTGTCCAAGAGGGTCTTCATCCAGTTTGGTGAGATCACTGATTCAACTCATCAGTTAACTAACATGTTGCATAAGTGTTTGAGTAGTGAAATGACCAAACTACCCATCACTCCAGCCCTCCAGAACCTGGGCTGAACACCCTACAGTACACGACCCCTGGATGAGGGCTTTATCAGGTTGGACACAGAACTGAATAGAACACCACTGCTTTGGAAGTATCCCTACTGGTAGGTGTCCATTTTTACCTCACTCTCCTCAACCTATTCAAGCTTCATTTTTCGAGGTTTGCTTGTTGAATAGTTCTGACATCCATTAAGCTTACCCCAATTCTTTCTATGTTTTTATTCAATGGTGATGTCTTGTGATTATAATGTTCATTGACAAAATTATATTGAAAGTTGTGTTTTTTATATTGCAGTTGCATATTTACACTGCAGAGACAATGAAAAAAATGAGGGTGTGGCATCTGATAAAGGACCTAATTTTTCATTAGCTAAAAACTGAAAATTCATACAGTACGGAGATAAACTAAATTTGTAGTTCACAGTATAGCTTCAAATATTATATGCAGAAATAAATTATAGGCTTGAAAAACAGGAACTCTACATATACTATATTTAGCAAAAATAACTATTGCTTGATCCCCCCACCCTTCTTCTGATAAACTAAATGAAAGAACACTAGACAGAGTGCAATGAATAAATTTATGTAGACTGACTCCGCTAAGTGACTGGTAGTAACCCTCACTCCACTCCAGTTTTTGTCTACAACAATGATACAGCCAGTTACCATTGCAGTATATCAACATGTAATGGACTGTTGTTGTTTCTGCCAAGCAGCCACCATCAAGCGTAACTCTACAAATGTCTCGGAAAGCAGCTCCAAAGCAAGGTATGGCTTGATGTGGACCCAGTGAAGCACTTGAAGTGCAGAGTGATATTGCAAGGCAAGCAAGACTAGAGCATAATGCTGTTCTAGTATGCCATCTAGTGTTCACTGAAATCAAACTATATAGGTTTAACCCTTCGAACTCTAGAAAAAACGTCTGCTGTTTGCTATACTAGTAAAATGCAACATTCATCATTACATAATGAACTATTTTTTCTTTGATTTACATTCGGTATTGACAGATTTGAGCCTGCACTTCTGACCTTTATGCCCTATTAATTTTGCTGTCAAAAAATGACAAACATGTCATCTGGAATCTTACTGAAGCTGCAAGAAAAACACTAGCATTTTCCTTTGTGAAGATTATACTGCTTGAATGTACTTGTATGTTTCTTTTGCAACATAAGTTGGACTTCCAGAGACAGGATTTTGAAGACAAATCTACCAGGAAGCAACTATTATATTGTATGTGCTTTACATTTGCATACTCAGCATTTCTGACTTGATATAACAGAATATTGCAGAAGGGAAAAAAAAAATCTATGCAATTTAGGTGACGTAAAAATGCTTTATTAGGCTAATTAAAGTATAATATAATATAATACAAAATAATATAAACTTAGAGATAGGTGAGCATTTATAGAAAGGAAAGAAAAAAAAAACGTTTTACTATAGCGTCTCAGTACAGTCTTGGGCACCATAAGGCACCAGAACAGCTTCTACAAGTCTCTGGAACCGTACTGGAGGTATCTCCCATCTTTTTAAACTAAGTCGAAAACAGAAACAACTAAAACATACAATATAATCACAGGCCTTTTACATCATATGACACTGGTTGTCAGACAGCTGACTGAGAAACGGATTCCAAAATGTATAATGGCAGACTTTGAAAGACAACTGATGCAATGAACTGAGATACAGTAAACAGAAACATGATTTGAACACATGCTGTGATAATTTCATGACAGCCATTAATGGTTTCACTGACAGATACACAAACATGTAGGAGCAGCCCTAAAAGGAGCCCTTTGTGCTAATAGCATGGGCATACCCCAGGGGTCAGTTCTAGGTCCACTGTTCAGCATGTATATTAACGACCTATCTGAGAGATGTCCTGGGGTTGGCTGCCAATATATGCTGATGATCGTGTTATGTGTCCATATGTCAGAACAGCTAGCAAGGCTGCTGACCAGCTTGCTGAATCATTACATGCTGTATTGCAATGGCTTAAATCATGTCACTTCACACTGAATATAACTTTCAATATGTTTTTCTATACGTAGACAACGCCAAAATGAAACATCAATGGTAAAAATAAACGAGATCATCAGCAAGGTTGACAGTGACATGTACTTAGGAATCATTTTGATAAACAGTGAATAATAT
This sequence comes from Colossoma macropomum, assembly GCF_904425465.1. NCBI lineage: Eukaryota > Metazoa > Chordata > Actinopteri > Characiformes > Serrasalmidae > Colossoma > Colossoma macropomum. The sequence goes on from NW_023494790.1 coordinate 12,727,367, forward strand.
TCACAAAAAAAGCTCTTACTTAACTGCTTAAAATTTATTAGCAAGTACCTACCATTTTTACAGCCTAGCTCTACATGTATGTCATGATATTCTCACATTTATCATACTGCATCACTTCCTGGTCACAAGCCACACAATCAACTATAATTATCCCTATACAACGAGACAATAAAAACTACGGAGAAAAAAAATGAATGAGGTGACATCACTTGGAGAAAATATAACATGTTGAGCTTTGAAAGCTTTATAAGCTCATTTTTGTAAGTGCCTACATGGTCATGCTTCTCCCTTGCTTAATGAATAACAACAGACGACGAACGGTAATCGTCACATCGTAATGTGCAAAGCCCTGTTTGGACAGTCAGCATTATCTGTTAAAGGAGCAACATTTTGAAATTGTTTACTCACAGAGTTTACTTTTGTTTTCAATGGAGGTGTTAAAACATGGCTAAAAGAGAAACATTATTGCTCTTACACTTTTATTATTGTACCGACACGTCTGTATTTTATTGTACTTGTACTTTATCTATTGTTTTCTTTGTATTTTTTTTTATTTTTTTAATTTTTAAAAAACCCTCCCTTGGAAAGGTTTAATAAATTAGCATTTCACTTTAAAACACTACAGCGCATCAAGTGATTGGCGTTGGAACTGAAACAATTATGCACACTGTTATGGCCCTGTCAACTATAAAAAATAAACTATAAAAGGACACACAAACTACACAAAGGACTCTCTAGAATCTGTTAGCCATCTTGGACAATAACTCACACCCCCTGCATACTACACTGGAAAAACAGAGAAGCGCATTCAGTGGTAGACTGTTAGAGCTGCACTGTGTGAGAGAGTGCCATATAAGATCTTTCTTACCCACTGCTGTAAGACTCAACAATAAGTCTCCTTACTGCAGAGACGGTACTGATCTCCAGCTGTCTGAAGTGCACTGAATCACTGCACACAGCCCATTGTTAATAATGCAAAATATCATTCTGCTACTGTAATGACACTCGCTGTACACTTTAGACTATAAATGCTGCTGCCACTCTGAGTTATGTATATACTCATTGTGTTAATTACCTCATAACATGTAGTGAAATACTAGCTCTCATGTGAAATTAAAGAAATCTGTCTTATATGCTTATGTAAATATACCAAAAGATACACTTCACTTCTTATTCTCTCATATTCTACCCTAATTTATGTTTATTACTTTTTCTGCCTAACATATAAGGTTATGTCCAACTATACCTCTTGCTCCTGCACCGTAATCCTATATCCCATATGATGGAAACATTTTATCATATGTCCGTTTTTGTAGACTGTCCTTCTAGGCTCATTTATGCTCCCTTTATATGAAAATAAATGTGTCCGTTTCAAACAATATAACCATCAATGCGCACATACTTCTACGCATCCTTTATGTTGACATGGATGTTAAGCAATACATCCACTAGAGGGCAGTGCAGAGTCAAAAAGTTTCTGACAGACAAACATGAGGAGGGTGGAGGAGGTCTTAATAATGTACCTACTACCATAGATATACATACCTAGATGCCAGCTTCAACATAACCTACTTACACAAACCTGAAGCTTTTATTTGCCAGCTCCTTGTTCGAATTTTCCCGTTCCACCTTAAATGGTGCATCAGCCAGCTTCTTGTTACAATTTTCCCATTCCACCTTAAATGGTGCAGCTTCAGGCCCCAGAAAGTGGCTGCTGCACCATTTAAGCTGAAATGCAAAAAACTCGAACCAGAAGCTGGCGAGTAGGAAGCCAACTTTAGCTTCATCCTTACTATGTTTTGGGGGGGTTATTTTATTTTTATGTGTATTAAGATTAGAAGTGATTTGCTGATTGTGACATTAAGTTTCTAACGGAGCTCATGCTAAACTCAGACTGAATAATTTTCTGCTGGTCTGGAAGGCTAATTTGCATGACCAGTTTTTAAAGAAGTAAAAGCTACCGAGAGCAGTCCATGCAGGATTATAACAAAACAAATTTAGTGAAAATCGGTTGAATAATAAGGAAGTTGTGGCCGATGTAATCCTGACTCATCATCTCTCAATACAAGTGAATTTATTCACAAGCGGATCTTGACCGCTCCAATATGGTGGACGCGTCGACGTATCACTTCAGATAGAGAACAGACAACGCGGCATCTAGGTATGTATATCTATGGGTGGAGGAGGTCTTAATGTACCTACTCCAGAAGAGATGAAAGAGGCAGCACTGTAGACGCCAGTGTTCTGTGAGGCCATTAAATACTTTGCGACATGTGAACAGAGAATTGTTTTTACTTATATTACCAATGAGAGAAATTGACATGTCAAGCTTGAACTATCAGCTACACTACCCCCACGATTTCCAGTGGTACTGCTCAGTTTCGCCTGTATCTGTAAGCTTTCATGTGCACATACAGACGAATTAACTCACAGTTCGAACAGAAGGCTCCATCTGTATCCATATTTAACATTGAGCATAAATAAGCCTTGAGGGTAATCAGACTCACACAATGCCAGCAAAATGTCCCCCGCAGCTCAACAGTGATTGGAACCCCCCACCTAAATGCTTGGGATCAAGCACTCAGGCCGTTAATGTTCTCTTGGTGCACACCACACATGCACTCGCCTACTTGCTGAGAATTTGGTCAAGGATGACTCATTTGACAATATCACTTTTTCCACATCTCTGAAGACCTGCGGCCAGTTGCACCAGCTGAACACAATTTCGATCGTAGCCTAGTTTGAACGTACACTGCCACTACATTAAAGCTTACGAGCTACTAGAATTTAACCAGTTACACCAAGTAACATAGTTTCAACTTAGCTTTAAGTTATAATTTATAATGTACACACACCCTATAGTAGGTGTTATGCCGTAAAAATCAGTTCAAATGGCTGGTCGATTTGATCTATGGGAAAACTTCCAAGAAAACGAAATATGTCTCGGTTTGCGTCGGCGAACAGTTCTGCAGGATAGATTACACCCGTTTTCGTCAATCGGAGATAGAAAAGATCACAGACCTCCTAGTCGCAGATTTACATAAGAACACAGACAGGAACGGAGTGCTGAGTACTACCTTGTGTCTGGCACAGAGATATTTTTCTACAGGGTCTTTCCAAAACAGATAGGTGACTCTGTTCCAAGTATACAAGTAAACTGCATGCAGAGCAATAACTGCATCAGTGCTCAGGTTGTGTATGACGCTGACCTTTTTAAAACATAACTAACATAGCAAACATTACCGTTTTGTCATTCATCAGATTCAAATAACGATTATGTTAGTCGCAACTACGCTAACAGCACCGACCGTTCATTGATAAAGAGTTGTTAAAATACTGTGCATGAGAGCCCAGTTTGAACATCAAATTAATTCCAAGCAGAAGGAAGGAACAAACATACATATGAGATGGATGGTTTGAGGATGCCACTTTACTGTAAAACAGTCTCTTTTTGAATGCGTGTGGAGAGGACGCGTGTAATATTTCCTGTTTGTGTTGGGTAGCATTTACTGATGGGCTGCAGAGAATGAAAACGTCATTCTGTGCCACAGTGTTTTGGCCTATGGTCACTTTATGCACTACTAGTTAAGATGTACCATAAGTATCTGTGGTGTAACCAAAATTCTGTGTGTTGATAGTTTTAAACTAACTACTCTCAGCGAAAGGTGTAGGCGTTCTCCCACTCTCCAATGCCACACATACAGCATCCTCAGTTTACTTCCGTTTAAATCAAGGCTGTATCTTGCATGAACCCACTTCTTTCTTTCACTTTTGTGGCTTGGGAATGCACCAACACTAAAACATGACCGTAACAGTGCTGTAGTTGTGTGGAGCAGATGTGATTTAATGCTGGTAAAGCTTGTTAGGATGTTAGGAAAGAGGTGAGTTCGCTCTAGAACAGAATAGTTGCACCACTTATCTCATCACTCACACTTGGTCACAGGAGAACAGATCGCCAATCGCTCCACTCAAACAGGGAATTTATTTATTTTAACTCCACGTTTCAGACGTTGCTAAAGTATATTTGGTGACTCATTTCCTTCCGCAGAATTCTTGGACAGGCCAGTGTAGAAAGCTCCTCACCTGTAACTCTGTGCTGCTTTTCTGAAGTGCTTGGGATCTCTGCGTGACCGTCACAAGCTTGTTCTTCAGCTCTTCTGTCTCCTGCAAGAGGGCCTGGAATACTTTGTCTTTCTGCTCTGCCTCCTTTTTCTTCAGCTCTAGCTGGTCCTGCAGCGACGCCACCACCTCTCCACTCTCTGTCCGCAGCTGCTGTCTCAAGATGGCAATCTCCTGCTCCTTAGCCAACAGCTGCTGAGCGTTCGTCTCCCTCAGAGTCTCCAGGGACACAATTCTCTGAAGAAGAAATTAGGGGTGTAAATCTATGACCTTACAATTTGGTTTGACACCAATTCCTTGTAAAACAAAACAAGTCAATGCGTCATGAAATCTCTAATTCCACCACGATTCAATGATAATTTTGGTACAATTGAGGATTTTTTAAATACACAAATGGACATGAATTAAAAACTAGATAAGTTAGATAAGTTTCCTTTCAAAATTTTTTTTACAAAAATTTGTCGCTAATTCATGCATGTCGAAAACTTTTTTTCAGTTCAGCTTTATCTGGAAAAGTGTCTGTCGATATTTCGAATGTCACAGAAAACTCACTGGGAAGTGTTTTAAATCCACTTATGCATACATTTAGTGCCATCTGACCAATTTTCCTCATGTGCCTTCTACAAGAAACACAAACAGTGCGGTGGAGAGGTATAGATGTACTGAGAAGGCGACCAGAGTGCTTTAAAAGGAAAGCTGCACTTTTCAGCTCTTTCAGAGAGAGATGTCTTGAAAAGACTACAGTGATCTCTCGGATAACCGTCCCAACGGAAAAAAAATACATAAGCAGAAGAAACGTAAAATAAATTAAAAATCACCTTTCCTTATCAGAAAGTTATGGAGAAGTCAGGTAAGCCAACTGCTGTATACACCAGGGGAAAGGTTTTATTTCCGATGTTCGCTTTTTCAGCACTAATAACTTCTCAACTGACCATGCTAGCAAGTAAAGACTTTCATATTGATGACTGTTTGACCACAGAGAATGATGCGCATCTTTTTTGTGTTTTGGGTGACATTTAATATAACCTTTTTGTGTTAACACCGAGATCACATTTTCAATCAGAATAAAATACACATACATGCACACACATTTGTTTTCCTCCAGATTGTTTCAGTGCATTTAAAATACATAATTTATTTTTCCCACTTTGGGGGGAAAAAAAGTCAGTAGCTCCTTAATTACTGGGTCTATAATGCACACCACTTTAATTTTGAAAAAGGATTTTAAATTAACCGGTAGCTAACAAATGTACTTCTCAATACTTATTCTAACACAGTGACCTTACCTGTAAAAGTACGTTAAATATATCATTATGTCTTTATTTGCAGAGAATTAACAATAATAGGTTATATTAAATACTGCTATTATAGAAAGGAGACAAGGGAAAATAACCAACAGAACCACGGATACCTAGTCATTTAGACTTCAGCAGATCACATACAACTATAATCAACTGTGTAAATGGCAGTTAGTAGCAGCAATAACACACATCAGGATTTTAGAATTAACGCAAACTAATGCAATACTTGCTTTACTAAATTATTTATTTTACATTTTGAAATTAAACTGCATTTCAAACAAATATCATACAACACTAATCAACTATGTAAGGTGCACCTAGGTGCCAGCAAGAATGCACAACCTATAGATTTTGAATGTAATGCAATGACTTCTTTATATGAATTATTATGTAATTTAAGTTTTAATAGTATTTTTGCTGCACTATATAAAATGCAAAAAGCAACTGTGTATGGTGAAGCGAGGTGTCTAATTATGCACAACCTATGGATTTTGAATGTAATAACTACTTTCTATTAATTTCATTAGCATTTTTAGCCACATTACATACAGCACCATACAACTGTGCATGGTGCAGCTAGGTGTCAGCAATCATGCACAACGTTTGTTTTTTGGATGTAATGCAATGCCTACTTTCTATTAATTATGTACTTTGAATGTCAGCTGCATTACCTACAACACTAAAAACAAGTGTGTATGGTGCAGCTGGATGAGAGCAATCATGCACAACCTTTACATTTTGGATGTACTGCAATAACTACTTTCTATTAATCTTTAGGCACATCAGCTAGGTATCAGCAATCATGTACAACCTTTGGATTTTGGATGCAATACAATGCAATTTAGCTGCACTACATACATACAAATCAGTTGCATTACATCCAAAGGTAACTGAAATAAGTAGATATTTAATTACATCCATATTATTATTTAAATGAATATAAAGTATATATTACAATACATCCATGAACCAAAGCTTGTGCATCATCAATGGCTTTTGTTTGCACATATTACAGCTGGTTTTAGGATAACAGAATAGCACATAACCCATCAACAAGACGTCAATTTGTAGATGGCCCCTAACTTGACTGGCTGAGTGTCTGGTGGATTTGTAACACACACAGTTGCAGTTAGATAATTACACTTAAATAAGACGTGTTCTCTTGTATATGCTTATGTGACTGAAAACAAGCCATTTTTAAACAAACAAACAAACAAACAAACAAACATCTATTGAACTATTGATTTATTCAATACTGTGAACGTCTGACAAATATTGAACGACCAATATCAAGCTAACTTTGTCAGTGTAATATCTAATGTATGTAATAGCAATATTTAAAACAGCATTTCACCTGGGTAGTTACTGTATACAAAGTGCGACATACATGAAATTAGAAATAGAAACATGTTAACCACCACTTTTTTAATCGATAAACCAAAGCTTGTGAGAAACGTTTTTTGCAGGAAACAACGTCATTACGCAAAGCATATTTATCACAAAACTTAGTCTGATGGAAACAAGCAAAACACCGGTCGAAACGAAGATACTGCTGTGCTGACGACGGTACACCAGCCATTTAGTATACAGGGTGTCCCAGAAAATTTGCATCATTTCGTAGTCTAATAACATAGCCAATTCTCCCTCAAATGATCTCAAATTTTAACAAAATGTGTAAAAACTAACCAAGTTTAATCTTTAATGTTTTGTCAGGTTGAAGAATGGCGTTCACTAGTAATGAAAAGGCATTTTGTGTTAGAATATGCTCGAACACAGTCAAACAAGAGTGTGCAGCGTGCATTTTCGAGAAAATTCAATAAAAATGCAACAACTGGAAAGCAGATTTGGACATGTCACTAAAAATTCAAAGAGGAAGCTTAATTTAGAGCACCGGTCCAGTACGGCCAGTGACTGACTCACCTCCAGAAGTTTAGCTTTGTCCGAATCACGACGTGTAAGCGGATGCTTTCCGTTTCGCTTTGACATTTCATCCAAAGTCTTCTTCAGCTGGGCGTTTTCTTTCTTCACCTTCTCCAGCTCAGCTTCCATGGACTTCGAGCCACTGTTTTTAAATCCTAGTTTATGTGCTATTGTTTCTTTTGCTCCTTTTGATGCCATGACTGGAGTGTTTTCTGAAAAATAAACAGGTGGCTCTAGTAATGCTCCGTGATGGACGATATTCCAGTTTGTTATGAAAAAGTCAAGGCAAAAGTGGACAAAACGCAACGCTGTCAACCGTTTAAGTTACCTTACTGTGATCTAAACTGTACAGCTAACCTAATGACTTTAAGCGTTACTGTTTCTGAAAAGTACCTATTAAATGTTAAATATTAACAGAAATGTACACTAGCGCTACGCTGCTTGTTTATTGACGTAAAGAAACAGTAAATTAATCAACATTGGAAGCGAAGAAAACACTAAAGTATCACTTACAGGTCGAGTAGGTTACTCGTTTCAAAATACGGGGAAAACCTCAACACAAACCGCCTCAACACCAGTTTAAACGCTGCGCCGCGTCTCACGTCACTTCATTTAAATCAGGACTGCGTTAGAGCAGCTCAGATTCGCGCACCGTTTACGTAGATACGCCAGGGGAATACAGCTTGGATAATGGTCTTAAAGCTGCGTAAAATATGCGCCACCGCAGCCGGCACTTTAAGCCCCACAGGGCTCGTTCCAGAGATTCCGGAAGTAAAATTCACATTAAATTTCTCCATAGACATTTCGAAAAATCCTTATATAAACGGATTTAAGCCTTGGAGATCTATCATGACATTACAAACATTCAGTCGGAGCAAAAATAGTTTTAAAAAATGAACAAAAACTGTGCGCTTAACGTTTTTAATGTCGGAATGAACTACTTATCCCAAAAAGCAAAAGTGATGTCAAGCCATTTCCTTCTCTCCCCTTCAAACAATTCTCATCCGATTTCTGCACAGCTCAGTAAATTTCGTCAGAGTACATTTGATGAAAATAGTCGGAATCGCTGCAGCCACAGATATACATACCTAGGTGCCGCCTTGGGTCCAGCCAGGCACGTCAACGGCGCCGCCATTTTGGAGCGGTCAACATCGCTGCTGGACTGCATTCAGTACCATTACAGAGCGGCAATTTAAGAAGAGACTGTCCAAAATTACACTAGTTCAAGAATATTGCACCCAGAAAGTGATATATGATTATTTAATGGAGGGAACGCAGTCATCCACGCTCATGTTTGTGTGATGCGTACTGTTTGTGTGATGTTCATGTGTAGATATGGCCGTGTGGTTGCTGAGGCACAGAGAACGTGTTGATTAGCAAACGAGACAAAATACTGACCTGTTAGTTCGGTGAAACAGCAAAAATAATTTGATGTTACTCAGCTGTTAAGCGTCAATAGTGAAACCTCTTCATATCAGGCCTTTCAACCCTAAATGAAACTCGTCAGCTTCTTTTCCGCCGGCTGCTTGTTCGAATTTTCCCGTTCCACTTTACATGGCTCAGCAGTTCAGAACGTGACTGCTGCACCACTTAAGGTGGAACGGGAAAATTAGAACAAGCAGCCGGCGTAAAAGAAGCTGACTTCAGCTTAATGGAGGGTTGAAAGGCACGATATGAGGAGGTTTATCTTTTTCATGAACAGCTGAGTAACATTAACTTATTTTTGCTGTTTCACAGAACTGACAAGTCAGCATTTTGTCTCGTTTGCTAGCTAATGTTTGTGATAGCAAGCTAGTGACAGCTGCTGCTCCAAGGTGGAACGGGAACATTTAAACAAGAAGCTGGCAAAAAAGAAGCTTAATTCACTGTTTACTGCTGTTATTTACTAAAACAATAAGCCATGAGAGGCCGTGGCTTACAGCGATTTTATCACGGGGAAGGGCGCTGCCTTGAGTGGCTTATTGCTTTTATAAAACTGCGGCCAACATAAATTATATTAAAATACAAAGTGTTTTAGATCATTATTTAAGCTATTATTAACAATAATCGACATAAACAAGCATTCCGCCAAGAAATGTAGCTCCTTTAGAGCGCGGTATCGTTGCTAAGCAACCATGGACCGCTGAATGAGGAGAACGTTTGGTCCATCGCTGTATATTGCGGTCATTTCATGAGCCCTGTTTAATGCAAAACCTTTGTTTTATAAGTACCCTTTGGTCACCAAATTACCACCGCGAGTCTTATTCAGCACCAGCGGCGCACCTGCACCCCAAAGATGCAAAATGCAGCTAAAAAAAGTCTCAGCTATTTAGACTCAGCCACATCCATACATCCATAAATTGTGCACTATTTGGCTGTAGAGCCGTTTGGGATATTCAGCCTGGGTTTGACGGTACAACTGACCGAAACACAAACACATCCATGCACGTGACATTTTAAAGATTTTTTTTTAATCGTCGTTTCACAGTTAATCATACCATAAATACTTTAATTCAAGTCTGTGATATTAATGATAGAGTTGTGTAGGCTTTTAGCCTGTTAGCTAGCTGACCAGCCTAGTTCTAGTTAAGAATGTAGTTAAGTCTCCAGACCTGAGTTTTAACAAAAAAACGGGTTATTACTTCATCAGTATACTCGGTGGTCCATGAGCAGCATGACAGTCGGAGTTTATTCCATTAACAGCACATGGGTGTAATACACGACTCAGTTGTTGTGAGGCGGTCATAGGAGCTGTATATCATGGATTTCACAACGGCTTCGAACGCGGCTCAGCCAATCAGATTTTAGGACCGTATCTATTCGTTTTATTATGAAGTGTTTCCTCTTATGCTCTTTTCCAGCACACTCTAAAAAGTGACGTGTAAATAACGACACACTAACTTGTGTTACACTTTTTGTGTCATATTGTTTTATTATTTAGCACACTGTAAAGTTAAAAATAACCCAAAAATGCGTTGTCCATAAATAGATATCAAAATATTTCAACACATTTTGTGTTAACCGTTTGATGCACAACATGCGTCAAAGGTGAGTTTTTTTTTATAAATTTGTAAAAATGTGTATACATTTTTAATACATTTTTTAAAATAAATGTATTTGATTATTTAAATTAATGACTTTTCTTTAATCATTTTTTTCACTACCATTCTTTCATGTAAACTTTTTATTTAACCTGAGAGTATGCTCTGACACAAAAATAACATTTTGCCAAAAGAATTATGTTTATAAATTCGAAAATAAATTATGTCTGTGATTACGTCATCGATCAACCTAAACTGCCCTGGAAGACGTTTCGGACACTGAAAGAGAAGACAAAGGAGATTCATAAGAAATGGAACAAATTTGTCGCTGAATACGTCGATGTGGCTCCCCCTTACCAGTATGAGCCGGAGATGATCGAAGGCTGCTTGCAGGCATTATGGTGTGCATGCATATAATTATGGAAAATTAATTTATTAAAGCATGTTCTGGAGTCCTGTAATGTACGTTGTTTTAGGACCACTGTTAAAAAATTAAAAATAGTACACTCTTAAAAAGGCTGGGTAGAAACTGACCCAAATGGGGTCATTTTCATAACCTAGTGCTGGGTCAGTATTAGACAAACACAGCATTGGGTAGAAATGACCTCAGCATCTTGGGTTATTATTCTGACCCAGCTTTTTGGGTCAAGCAGTTAACCCAACAGCTGTGTACTTTTTACTGTATTGCTAGATTAAACGAACCCAAGACTGGGTTGTTTTCGTTTTTCCATTTTATTCCATTGATAAATCGAATAAAAATATATATAATACACACACACACACACACACAAACACACAATGTAAATATATATATATATATATATATATATATATATATATATATATATATATATATATACACACACACATACACATACATATATATATACATATATATACATATGTATATGTATATACATATATATATACATTGCTGCTGTCAGAAGAAAACCTCGTATCTCCATAAGTTGCCCTTTACATTGTGTGTGAGTTTCACAATGAATATACCGAAAGAAATGTCCAAAATGACTTGGAAAAAAGTCTGCTTCCATTGACTTACATTAAAAGTAAAGTATGTTTTTTTAAGTTACCATTTTGGAGATACAAGGTTTTTTTCTGACAGCAGCGATATGCACAAGTGGCATGTTAACATTAGCCGAGCAGAACATTAATGACCCAGCTCCACGAAAAATATCTGCGTTTTGTTAAGGTTACTGCCTTTGTAACCATATAAATGTTATATGTCTCTGTAATGCTTTTCTCAGTCAAGACGTTTTCCCTCACAAGTAAGGAGTTTGCTCACTGGGAGAACCAGATAATTTTATTATTTTTGTAATTAATTTTATTTTTTTGTATTTTCAGGGTCCCAACTTGTTTACAATTCCAGATATAAGGGTTATAAAAATGTTCAAATGTTGGCTAGGCATTGGCACAAAGTAGCCTGGCATCAAATTTGAGCTGTTTTTTGGCAAATAGAAAAAAATGTGACCAGCTGTCTCACAGCACTTTTTAAAATCTCTGGGCACAATTTCTGTATAAACGGTGTCCACATTTTCCAGTACAGCAAAATGTTCCAGATGTTAACTGGGTTATCCTTTTTCTCTCCCTGAACAGTTGCTGTAAAGAGGAACTCCATGTGTAGCAAAGCCACTGATGGAGACATTAAAGATTCATCAAGAGATGGTTGTAGCTTACACTGGAATGGGATTCATTTATTTATTTTTTGCAGGTCTGTATACAAGTTAGTCACGAATTTCAATACATCAACAGTTGTTTAAGTGTTAATTTGTATTAATTAAGAATGTATATTAGTCATAGTAATTATTAAATAAATAATAATAAATTATTAAAATACCTAAAACATCAGTGTTTTCATTTTTCTGTTTTAGCATGTAGTTACTGATTCTGATGGTCAACACTCAGCTCATATTTTGTGGCTTTAACAGTTTTTTTTATATGTAATCTATAATTTGGTTGATGGCATTCACTAATAATTCACTTTTTGGAATGTACAACCCCATTTCCAAAAATGTTGGGATGCTGTGCAAAATGTAAATAAAAACAAAATGCAATGATGTGCAAATGATTTAAACCCTATATTTCATTAAAATAGTGCAAAGACAACAAATCAAATGTTGAAACTGAGAAATTTTATTGTTTTTGAGAAATATATGTCCATTTTGAATTTAATGCCAACAACATGTTCCAAAAAAGTTGGGACGGGGGCAACAAAAGCTGGTAAAGTTGTGTGATGCTAAAAAAACACTTCGTGGTTAATAGGTCAATAACATGATTGGGTATAAAAGAGCATCTCAGAGAGGCTGAGTCTTTCAGAAGTAAAGATGAGGAGGGGTTCACCACTCTGTGAAAGACTGCACGAGCAAATAGTGCAACAATTCAAGAATAACGTTTCTCAACATAAAATAGCAAATAACTTTTGCTTTTCATCATCTATGGTACATAATAACATTAAAAGATTCAGAAAATCTGGAGAAATCTCTGTATGCAAGTGACAAGGCCAAAAACCAGTATTTGCTGGCTATGCTCTTTGGGCCCTCAGGCAGCACTGCATTAAAAACAGATGATTCTCTAGTGGAAATTGCTGCATGGGCTCAAAAAAACACTGTGAAAATAATTTGTCGTTGCACCCACAAATGCAAGTTAAAACTCTAAAACACAAAGAAGAAACCATATATAAACAGGATCCAGAAACGCTGCCACCTTCTCTGGGCCTGAACTTTAAAATGGGCTGAGGTGCAGGGGAAAAGTGTCCTGTGGTCTAACGAATCAACATTTGAAATTCTTTTTGGAAATCATGGATGCTGCCTGTGTCGTCTGGGATAAAGACCACTCAGCTTGTTATTTTCTGGCTCACTTTTGGCTGCAGGTATCTGGGCCAGTTCAGGCCTGGCGAGCAGTTTGATTTTGGGCCAGATCTGGCAGCCAGAACCGGGCTGGATAAACTGCTGGTATCACACCAGAACTTACTTGCTTTTTGGCTATGTTTACATGCAAAGATGTTTGCCAATCCGATTGAACACATTTCGCTTATAGATTAAGACTGAGGTGTTTATTTGCTCATTCTACTTCTGATGGAAAATCTCTGTTTACATGCCCACTACAAGTAATCAGATCCAAAATTATATGCATGCGTAGAGAACCACTTAGTGTAGATGTTACCATGACAACGAGCATCACGTGAGCCCAGCCAGAATGAGACAAGCAGCAGTAAGAAGAGCTTGTGTTTTTAAATGCTTTAAAATGATGTCAGACTCAGGAAAATGTACCTCACATGTTCTTATTAAAGAAGGCCGAGAGGAAGACGTCATGTTCAGAGACACATAAGCTGGACGCCCGTCCCACCGCCGTCTTTTAAAGCTCAAAGCATAAACTTCGTCTCCTCTGCATCTCCTGTACTTAAACTTTCTGATTGGGAATGTAATCGAGCACAGGCTCTTACATGGTTGCTATTCTTCTATTTAACCGATTATTTACAGGGTTTCCCACCTCCTTCAATCAGATAGAAATTGTATTCCGAATGGCTTCAAATTGGACTAGTCTGTTCCGACCGAGGTGTATACATGGACATGTTCTATTCTTATTGAGCTATTAGTCAGATTATTAACGGAGTATGTAAAGACGTCTGACAGTAAAGATGGCCTAAAAAACCTCTGCCAAAACTGACCGACAGCTCTGATATTTGAATGAATATTTCAGGCTTTACAGGGAGACCTGCAGCAGCGCAACACTATATTTTAGCTGTTTTTTTTTCTTGGCTCATTAATGTGAATTCTGTCCATTTTAACAAACAAGTCTTACACAGTGCAACTTTAAGCTATTAATTGGACACTTTGTAGTTTCTTGGTTTAACCTTTTGTGAATGATTTCATAACCATTATTTGCATATTTTAAGCATAAACAAATTGCGTGGCAGTCATGGAATCAGTCTTATATTAATGTATCTGTGTACTACACTCTGTGTTGCTAGTTTATTAGATACACCTACCTTTTACACTCACTGGCTAAGTTTTACACTCACTTTTACACTCTATATAGATGTACAATTATAGACTGTGGCCTGTCTGTTGTCATGCACAATTTGTGCACCAGCATATAATATAATTCCAGCATATAATATAATTCTTTTATAAAGACCATCTTATTATCTGGCTGTAGCTTAACCACTGACAATGTCTTGTAGTACTTGTAGTAAATTGTAGTACAATAAATGTAAAAATGGGACAACTGTAAATGTTCTTATTTAAGACACATTATTTAATACATAAGAAGTTGCTTCATGATACATTTTTCTCCAATATTTGTATAATATTATTTATAATGTGATACAGATGAATAGAATATATTTTAGCATATACAGCGTTCTAGTATTTAAAAGCCTGATGTAATCAAGTAATCAAGTGACTCTTCAATTAGGTGAACATTTCTGTCCCCTGCATAGATTTTCAAAGCAAAGCAAACTTTTAAAACCATAATTATTATGTTTATACTGGTGAGGGAGGTCCTACTCAGTGTTAGTAAAGTGTTCTTAATAAAGTACTCAGTGAGCGTATGTGCATTTTATAATAAAGTTCTGCCGTTTCCAATTCTGCTGTCATTACCATCACACTAAAGATTTTGAAGAGCAACGACGAGTTTGTGTGGTTATGACAATGAAAAGTGACAGGAGAGCTCATGACTGGTATGGCAGAAGTGTAACATTTCTACAGCAATTTCAACTACATACAGATTTACAGTCATTTAGATTTTGATTGGAGATCTGTATTAAGCATGATTACCAAATAAGTTAGGTCTACTATTTTAGAAATAGCCAGTTTCACTCTATTTACATATAGGCTATTTTGTGTGGTAACTACTTTGCATACTAGTTATCCGTTTGGGTTAGCAAGTTCAGGACTTTTTCTCTAATAATTAATAAAATTACATGCCATAACTTATGATTCATACATTCATATGATTCATACATTCTGTAAATCCTGTCAAACCTGGTAACAGTTGCTAGGAAAGACTGCATTTGTGGACAGAGCGTGGATTTTCATACCGATATCTTACAAAAGTCCACTTTCGACATTTAAAATGGTGGTGGTGGTGGTGGAGGAGGAGGAGGAATATGACCTTTTCCGGGTGGTGGTGGTGGAGGAGGTGGTTGTGGAATGGTAGAAGTGTTATAAGGAGGCGCTGGTGGTGGTGGTGGAGGTGGCTGTGGAAACACAGAACTGTTCTGAGAAGGTGGTGGTGGTGGTGGTGGTGGTAGAGGCAATGATGAGTCTCTAAATGCTGAGCTAGGTGTAGGAGGAGCAGGAGGTGGTGGGGGTGGACCTCCTACACCAGTGTTAGAGCGAGGTGGTGGAGGAGGTCGAGGAACATGACCTCTTAAGGCACTAGGAAGAGGAGAGGGAGGAGGTGGAGCCATGGAGGCATTTTGTGGGGGCGGAGGTGGTGGAGGCAGCAATGATGAGTCTCCAAAAGTACAGCCTGAAGGTGGAGGAGGAGGCGGTGGAGGAGCAATCATGGAATTGCTCTGAAAAGGAGATGGAGGAGGAGGAGGTGGGAGAGGAGCCATGAACTCAGACTGGGGAGTTGGGGGTGGTGGCAAAAAGGAGTCTCTGAAAGCTGGGCAAGATGGAGAAGGAGGTGGTAGTGGAGGAGCAACTACCGAATTACGTAGTGGAGAAGGAGTTGGTGGTGGCGGAAGGGCTCCAATATCACTGCTTAGGGCAGGTACAGCAGGTGGTGGTGCAGCACCTGAAGAGAAAGTTTGAGGTTGGGGCAGGGAGGAGATGGCTGTGGCTGAGGAAGGAGGCTGAGGAGTGGCACTTGATTGAGGAACCGTGGATGTAAAGCCTACCCAGTTAGGGACTGAGGGAGGAGGAACGGCAATGCCTGAGCTAGACCTAAGAGAGAGAGAGCGAGACAGAAGTACAGAATGTGACAAAACAGTAGTACTAGCCATCCTGAAGGACGATGTTTGTGTGTAATATTGTCTATTTAATCTTCCTTTAAAGAAGCACACTTTAGACAACAAACATGCCATCTGGCAAGTGACATCACTGGCAATGTTTATTATGAACACATACCCGTGTACGTGTGCTCCGTCCTGGGGGTTTGGCTGTGGGGTAGGTGTATCTGTTTCAGGCTTCTTCTGTGCCTAAAGATCACATAAAAATTCTGTCAAAAATACGTTTTCTTAACTAAAATTTATACTTGATTGTGCTTTTAAGTAGAATCGGAGATAGTTTATTATCATTTGAATTTGATTAAAAATTCTATGTTTATAATCTTGTTTTGCAGAAAGAAAAAAAAACTTACAATTTTTGTCATTGTTTGACATCAGAACAAAAGGAGATAAATGAGAAGTACTGGCTTGTACTTCTCTCGATAATTGTGTAATTACCTTTAAATACAGAGCGATTCACTTGAAAGAGGCCCCGAATATTCTGTAATAACTCGAATCAATCTGAATGAACGAATCAATCTGAATGAAACATGTGCAATGTGCTCCTCCGTATATGGAGCTTCGAACAAGCCATGATGCCCCTGCATCGTAGTGATGAGGTAGGCGCTGGACAGCCGTCATGACGTTTAACCTCCGTTTCCAACCCCCGTACCCCTTCATGTGTCTGGCAGAAAATGGAGATCACTTCCAGCATCACATGTAATGCAATCGATTACACATATGTCAAGGTATGCAGTGCATTTCTTTGGTTCAGATTGCTTCATCATGACGGGAGTTATAACAGAATATTCGGGGCCTCTTTTGACTGAATCTCCCTGTAGTATAGCAAATTTACAGCAATAACTCAGGAGTTCTGTGGGTTAATACATAAATGTTACAAAATTAGATGACAGCATGTCAAAATGACATCACACTTCATTACTCTTTAAAACAGAACTAAATCATCCATACAGCTTTGGAGCCATCCCAGCATCCGTGTCCTAGCGAGTCCAGGCTGGAGTAGGATATTGGGACACGTTCATACTCGATGGGTTCTTCGACAGCTGCTGGAGGAGCCATCTTCTGAACATAGGTTATTTTGTTTGATGTGGTCAGCACCCCAATTTCCTGCCGTGCTACTTTCTCCTTGTATATGTCCACTGTCTGAAACAAATTATTAACACCCTTTAATACTCACCATCCCCTTTAATAGAAACGTGTACTTTTTACTGACTTAGTGGGATCACAAATGAAACACAAAGGATAGTTAACAAAAATTGTGCATTCTACGGCCTGTGTTCACCATCATGGTGGCGCTAGTAGTCATTTGTAATAAAGTGGCCAGTGAGGTTATTCAGTAATTACACATTGAAAAAGGTAATACATTTAATTTACTTGTAATTATTTATAAATAATTTCCAAAATTTGTTTTCTATGTATGTACACCGATATATTTTATTCATGTTAAAAATGATTTTTGTATTTTATAAATTCAATGCATTACTTTTCTCAGTGCACTCACTTTTCTGAAATAGAAGTGTACTGATATACAGTAAAATTAGATTTATAGTTGTTTTCTCACATGTAAGTACACTACCATTCAAAAATTTGGAATCACTGTTCAAATTTTGGAATCAGTGTTTTCCACAATATAAAACAAGGTACCACTTTATATATTAAGTGTCTCTAATATCTGTGTAGTCACATGTGAACAACATAATCAACAATAATGTAACTACTAATGATTTTGTCACTATTGTAGATGGATTACAGAAGTACACCTAATTACACGTGTATCAACTTCAGTTTTGCCTCATGTAATTACACAAGTGTATCTTAGTAGTTGTAACAGCCTATTCTCTGTCATGTAATTACACATAAATCAGACTGGAACAGCAGTTGTTTTCAAAAGTTTTTTTTCCAGCAGTATAAGGAAGTATGTAATAACTTACATTAAGACATTACTTACACTGTATCTGCCAGCTTTCCTAATGTTTAGCTAGCATTTATGTTGCTAGTGCTGTGACATTGAAACCTGTTTCAACTTTAAATCATTCTGTACATATATGTGACAGTACAGCAGATGACCTCTTATCTTAAAATGTAACTTGTATGACATTTATGAAATGTGTTGCATTACCCCCAAAGTGATGTTTATATTACCACTCTATTATTACACAGTACCTACATAACAACTACACAAGAACTGTCCACTAAAGTAAACTTTAGCACTACACTACAGGAAAGTTCCTGTGTAGAAGATACACTTGTGTAATTACATAGGCTGTACTTCTGTAATCCATCTGTAACATTGTCTAAATCATCAGTAGTTACACTGTTGTTGCATATGTTATTCATGTGTAACTACACGGTTATTAGAGACACCATATAAAGTGGGACCTAAAACAATTTGGTCACAGACTAATGCATAAAATGATTGAAATAAGTTAGTCCTATACAATTCCAATTGTCAAAGCTTACCATGGTCGCACTATGATGATTTTATATGGTAAAAAAATTTTTTCTCTTGGATAAAAGACTAGTAGAGGGATGTTGTCTATTTTTTCATAGTTAATTAAGTCTTTTGCTTGGTTTGTATGACATTAATAGTACTGGAAATGTACACCATATTAAGGCTTGCATGTTTTTACAATGAGGGTTTCCTTTAAGCAAGGACCCTTGCACCCTGGACAGTCAGTACAAATAGGTCAATAAGTTTGGTATAAAGGTGTAAACCTTTCAGTAAATCCTACTTTACTACGTGGATTGTAAATCCATTTTGTGATTGTGTATTGATTGTGTATTTTGTATTATTTGCATGTTTACCTTGCCAGGGACTACAGGTGTAAATTATCTAGCTGCTAACTCTTTCTTGCTCTGCCTATTAAGCCACATTAACAGCTGCTTAAGGCCTTGTGGCCACCAGGGGTCCCCCAACAGCTTCTGAATTATTACCAATGTACTAATACGTTATCTTGAATGTGGTGGAGGATGTGCCTCTTGGTAATAATAATTATGGACAAATAATTAATGCAGCAACAGCACTAAAATGATCAGATTTTGACATTACAGGTGTTTATTGCTGAATCTTTTTCTTGTAAAGTGTTTTGATATCTTTAAAAAGCTATGCATGGTTGGTTGTTGTTTAGTTGAGTCCATTTTTTCATGTTTGGCTTTCTTAAATATTTGAGTACTTGATAAATTGTCCAAATAATTGGTAAAAAAATCAGTTTTCTTCAAAATGCTACCACATTGAAGTCTACCATAGTCAGGATGTTGACTGAGGATTCCATCTGTTTGAGCTGAATGGTCTGAGCATCCAGTAGTCTTAACACACTCGAGGCCAGTGTATTGATTTGGTAGGCGATGCTGGCAAGGGCCTGGGTAGTGAGGGCTTTGGACTTCTCCACTGCTCCTCTAGAGTCTTCCACCTACAGCATAATATAAGGGCACGTTGTCATGATAGCAGAAATTTGACGCTGATAATTTTTACCAATCCCTTTAACATCAGTACAATGTTATTAAAATGTTAAATAATGCAAATACATAACTAAATCATTGAAACATGGCCTCATTCAACATGTTCTGAAAGGAAGAATAACAAGGAAGTACAATACAGCCTAACATCACATTGTGTTTAATTGAATAAAAAATGGGTCACCCCTTATGTTTATTGCTTGTAAGAGCACAAGGTCACGTCACTGAATAAAACTCTTTGCACGTATGTTTTAGACATGCTGATAGGTGCATTTCTGTCCATCTGTGTCAAATTAGCTTCTATAGAATACAACATATGATGCAACACATTTAAAAGAAGAATCAAAACGCTGTGTTAGAGCACTGAAGTGTTTACCATGTTGTAGTATTGAAAAAGTAAGTTTCAAATATATTTTACAGCACTTGTCTCAAATACTATATGCTTCCTGTCCACAAACTTCTAATAAATTTACATGCAAAATTTATGAGCATTTTATGACCAGACAGTGGTGCTCTTCATAGTAAAGGTGCTGTCGCTGCTCCCAAACTGTGACAGTGGTTTGCGTGTTCCACTCTACATCTGACAAAGCATTAATCTTAAAACTAAGGAGTTACGTCTTATTAACGCATGGGTACAAGATCTTAATGTGTGGCCACAACTTAGAAAGGTGTGAGAATGAGATAACTAAGTCGTGGCCATGACTTAGTAAGGCTTAGGAGTGAAATCATGCCTTACTAAGTCGTGGTCACGCATTAGGATCTCTTTCCCACTGCTTACTAAGTTGTGGCCACAACTTAATCATCTTGTTCCCATGCCTTGCTAAGTTGTGGCCACATATTATTTTTAATTATACATGTCACCACTGGGGTTCCGTATGAAACACCTGTTGAAGTGAATGTGACATCAGGATCAATATCAAGAACTTTGCCCATTGTTTTGATTTCTTCTTGATGTTTCGAGCCTGATCTTCATCGTCCAATCAGTCTCATCTTATGCTCACCAGAGTTTGCTGATTGATCTCACAAAAATGCTTTAGAACTGGCCCTAAATTATAGACTGAAACCTTGGAGAAAAATGTAAAACTTGAGATTGAGGACAATTATTTATTTTTTTTTACAATGGATACAATTTCATCTTTTATACTTGTTAAACATTTAAGCCATCTTTTAAGTAACTTAAGTGAAAGGAAAAAAAAATATACTTCCACAGTAGTATTAGCATTAGTTATGTAACTCTCATTTGAATAATTTGTATAATTTTTGCCTAATGACAATAATTTATAATGCTATAATTAATCACAAAAAAAAATCAAAATATCATTATAAGAATTGTTATCCAGTGCTTTTCACAAGTATTGGCCCTCTTGACAAAGATGGGATTTGAAAAATATTTCTCTGAATTCTTTACCCATACAGCCCAAATGCCACATTGGCTCTTATTTTATATCTGGACCAGCTACTGACAGAATCCACGTCACCTGTAGCAGTCATTTACTACATAATTTAACATTCACTTACTACTTAATTTAACATACAGTTACACTAGCAATATAAAAAATATAACCCTTCAGAGTTTTAAAATTTTTCACATTAAAAAGAAAACCTTATCAAAAAAAGTTTTCTCAACAGCACATGAAGCCTCACTTCATTAACATTCATGATTAGTCCAAAATCATATGTGATTTCTTATCCAGTGCTCTCCAGAATTATGGGCATGCTTGAAAAAGGCCCTGATTTTAAAGTGACCTTTCAGTATGATAAAAGTAGACAAAGTAAACATAATAAACAAAATAAAACTATAATAACTATGAAAAGACACACAGTGAGGATTGTGCAAACACAAAACCTTGTGCATAACTTGAATGCGAGACAGCATGTTTGGAATTGCAGTAGCTCAGATATGCCATGCCCTGTACAAGCCTGCTGTGTTTGGGCTTGTATAGCTATCAGTACACATAGCTCAGAGGAGACGGGTGTGAGACCAGAAAATATGTCTAGAGGCAAAACTCTTTAAAGTTGTATTGTTTAACTACACAGTCACACTTAGGAATTACTCAAAAACTATTGACAGCTAGAGCTACACACTTCTTAATGATACATAAAGCGTTACATATAAAATAGAAAACAAAGATTTTGGTTACATCTACTAATGTAGGTACTTCTTTGTATCAGACTCATCCTTAAGTTCAGCTCCATAGCTAGATACTGAGCCCTATTAGCAGACAAGAAAAAAAGACTTACAAATGCCAAAAAAGATCCACCTCTAATACAGAAAAACACATCTTACATTTAGGTAGTTGTTCTCACAGTAGTCGGCCACCTTGTAGAGATTGCTGTGATTGTCAAGAAGAGCCTTCCTGGCCGCTGGTGCTTCTTCAAAAATCTTCTGAATGTCCTCTGTAGTACTGTCCTTCATTTTAGATTTGGCACTTGGAAGGAGATGTGTAGCCTAAAAGCTCAGTTAGTGGTTGTTAGAAGCAACGACAGAAGTAAATGACACAGGTAGACTAGCCAACCTGAAAATAGTATGGCGGACAAGTGTGTGCATGTTGAGAGGAGGCTGTAAGAAGGCACTTCATGCTTATGCAACTGCTATAGTTATCTAGTAAGATGAAGAAAAAGGCAGTAGGCTGTTGCAGAGGTGTGTAGTTACAAGCCACATTTACTCAGTTCATTGCACAATTCTGATAGACGTGCTTTATTCTGGATGTTTATGATACTTTTAGTTGCATTCAAGAAAACAAGGAAAGATAATATTTTTTCAGTTAGTTTGGTTGAGTTTTATTTGGTTTGAGTTCATACATGGCTAGTTGAACATCTGTAGTGCTTTGCTGTTGCCCACACCTCTCATTTTCGAGCTTCAGCTTTTTACTTTACACCAAATAGAAGAAACTTCATTTCCTATGCTTATAGATGCTGCATGTAATACGAAGTTTCATTTTCTGTTTCCTTCTTTCTTTGTTTCTTTCTTTATTTAGGCCTCTCCTCAAGTTGTTTTTGGTACATACTTACTCAAGTCAGTATGTCAATGGAAGATTAAGACTTATGCGTTTTTAACCTTCAAAGATGTGTAGTGCTTTGTTGTGGCCAGTGGATGTCAGGCTTTAGCTAGCCAAACAGATTTTCTTGGGCTTTCCTGATTGTGTCCGTTGCCTTTTCAGGTTTACCACATTAATGAGTGAGTTGATTGTTTTCTAAACTCAGACTTAATGCATTGAGTATAAGCCATCAAGTGATCCCAATGAAGGTGAAGTAAAGTGAATGAATGTTTATGTACACACTACCGCAGCTGAGTTCTGTGTGCCTGATCTTAGCTTATTTGTTCCATTTTCCTACCAGTAATCTTTAATTCTTTCCATACCTTCAGTGAACTGGTCATGCGATACAATTACTAACTGACAACAAATTGTATCTTTATTTAACCGGTAATGTAAAGTTTTATTGTTCTAGTAATCACTTTCCCAAGGCCTTGCCACGTGCCTTAATGCCTTACTAATCGTTTCGCTGATTATGACTCACCTGTTGATAGTTCATGCACAAACCCGCACATTTTGCTGGACTGGATTGGATGGCACTGTGGAGAGTGATGATGGGCAAAGTCTGTTTATTGCAGGGATTTATTAGAAATGGATGTCTTTTGACCCTTAGTAATCTTCAGTCGTGTACAACGTCACGGTTTTACACTCGTGTACAACAACGTCTACGTGAAAATTGTATGTACTGAAGGCAAATGCTAGTTTAGGAACAGACTGCTTACTATTTCTTGAGACTTGTGAAAAAACAGGTCCACTTGAAACAGGCTGAAGTATGTGGCAATTTAACATTGGACTTGCTCACAGCCCATCCAGACAGAACAAATTTAGAACTTTTTTCCCTTATGATTTCATAATGATATTCAGCTCAGCTGTATTATTAGCCCTTGTCTGCTGCTGACAGAGACCGATGCATCTCATTTCTCATGTGCAGGTGTGTGGTTGGAGAAATTGTTTTGTCTGGTGTGTTCTGGGTGATTGTGTGTGATGATATCAGCTTGTGGGAGCTGTTAGGTGAAATAAATGAGGAAATGGAGAAGCCCACCCCACAACAATATTGCCTTTGCTTGCAGGGGTGGGGGTGAAGTTCAAGGATGCAGCAAGCACATTTGTCCTTTTCATGTGCTGGTATGTTTACACACACACACACACACACACACACATATATATATATATAGCATTTTGGAGATACAAGGTTTTGTTCTGAGAGCAGCAATATATATATATATATATATATTGCTGCTCTCAGAACAAAACCTTGTATCTCCAAAATGATAACTTTGCAGGAGAGGGAAAACCTACCTTACCTTTAATAGATAATGCACTGATCAGGCATAACATTATGACCACCTCCTTGTTTCTACGCTCATTCTCCAGTTTATCAGCCCCACTTACTATATAGATGCACTTTGTAGTTCTACAATTACAGACTGTAGTCCATCGGTTTCTCTGCATACTTTGTTAGCCCCCTTTTATCCTGTTCTTCAGTGGTCAGGACCCCCATGACCCTCACAGAGCAGGTCGCAATGGAATTTAATTGGATGTGTTTTCATCAGTTGGATTAAGGCAAATTTAAAAAGGAAACACATTCACTAAGACATTTAATGGGTCTTATCTATAAAAAAGTTCTCACTTTTGACTTTGTTGCTATAACCAACTGTACACTGTTAGAAATAAAGGTTCTGTGCAGGTACACATTTTGTTTATCAAGGTACAAACAATGTAAATGTTCCCTCAAAGGTACAACAGTGGTTTTAAGGTCCAATTGTGAACCTTAAATAAGTTTTTTTTCCAGGTGAAAAGTACAATTTGTACATTTTCATAATCTAATGATTCATAATTTAAAACAGAACAATAAAATAAAAGCCTGGAGACGAGACGGGGTGTGTGGAGTCAGACGTAGAAAATATAATTTCAGTGGATTATGGTACAATTATGTTCCCTGACTAAAGGTACTGAGGTGTACCCTTGAGGGTTCCACCCCAGTGACAAGAGGGGCACTGCCCCAGTGACAGTTTCTGACCTTTCTGTAATTAGTAATGGGTCTTCAGGGAATGTGCTCAAATGGTTCTTGACTTAATTACAGCAAGCTTGTGGCCATTTTGTGATTGCCAGGTTTTTTTGTGACTATTTTGAGCCTAAACACGCTTTTTGTGCCTAAACACAGGTTGCGTAGGGGAGGGTGGCGGGGGACAATTTGTCACCTGCCGAAATTATGCTCCTTCTGTTATCTCTGTGGTGCAAGTTTTGGTTCAAATTAAATTTAATGTGACGATTTATCTTGGTTTGTAGGTTATACCAGAACGTACACGTCTCTAGGTTCAATGGAGGACTTTATTATTATGTACATCATTTTGTAAGTTCGCATGTCTGTCTTTTCTCACAAAGGATGACGTGCAATTTCTTGATCATCAGGATAAACGTTCTGACACTTGTATATGCTCAGATAACATTCATGCAGACACTTTCTGCAATCTCAGGCTACAGCGCTCTCAGGAGCACTGAAAATGTGCATGTGCTCGCTCTCAGATTCACTCACTAGTTCCATATGTAGTGGTTCAGTACATAGTAGTTACAAACTGAGATCCAGATACAATCGTTGTCAGTCACACACAGCAATGTTTGATAAAACAGTCAACTAATGACTGAATATCACTGTAAAAAATTTCACTGTAAAAAACGGTAAAGAACTGGCAGCAGGGTTGCCAGGAACTTATTGTTAAATTAACGGTATTCTGTTGTTGTAAAAATGTACGGTTAAATACCATTTTTTATAAATACAGGATATAACTGTAATTTAGTACAGTTAGTACATTTACAGTATAATACTGCTAGAGGTTAATAGTTCATTACCTTTTTTTTGATGGGGGTGCACTAAGTTTCCTGACAGGTATAGCTACAGATTTTCCTGCACTGATAAAAAACATTGTGTTTTTACTGCTTGTTAATCTTACCAGAAATGTAACATGCATGAAAGGGTTCATTATTTCAGTGAACAGTTGACACGGCAATTTCAATCATGTGACTTTAAAAATGCAAAATGTGTTGTTTTATTGTGAATAAAGTCTTAATTCTACTTGCAAACACTTTGCACATTTTTCACATCAGACATCAACAAAGGAAACCATTTAGGCATGAAAATTAACAGCAAATTAACTTAGATATTACCCATATAAATAAATGTGCTGTTAAAGCTTGTTCTCTTTGCCTGTCATATCAGCATAAACATGAAATTTGACAATAATCCTTGTAGAACAGTCTACAGCTGTAAAAATCTGTCTTGTCCTGCTTTGTCTTTCCTTGTTTCTGTCTGTGTCTGCCTTTATGTTCCCGTCTGCGTCTTGTTCCATATGCTTTTGTTGTTTTGGTCTGGCTCCTCCCCAGTCATCTGTTCCACCTGTGTGTAGTCTGTAGCCCCGCCCTCTTGTTAGCCCCAGGTGTTTCTCATGTGTTCTTTTGTCTGTTTATTCCCCTTGGTTTGGTCTGTTCTATCACACTGCAACAATGGTGACTCACTTCTAGAGGCATTTTGTATAAATGTTCTATTTGATTTATACAAGATATTTTAATACTACTTGACTGGACTAAACTATATAAAAGCTTACAAGTTTCATCAGTCATGGTTCCATGTGAAACCTAACCTCTGAATGAATTTCAGTGTGCATGCGGCTTCTCTTTGATACTGAAGATTAAAGCTGTATGTGGAAAACACAGAAGCAACCAAGCAGAAGCCTGGTTAAGAATTTGGCTGTATGCCCTTACAGTTGATGTATCCCTCACGACTGACCATCCAGCATTCAATACAGCATCTGAAAGAAAACGACTGAAGAGTTAACCACTGGCAGCAGGGATAGGGCCATTTTGCTGAAATACAAAATTGTTGACTTATGCAGATTCTTTATAAACATGACAAGCAGTAGCAGCTGAGGAGTTGCCAGTAGGGTGAGTATCCTCTTCACATCAGCTGCAGTGACAAACAAGTAGAACACGTCAATATAATTGTTTAGTTTAGGCAGAAGAACAACAGCATGCACCATACCCATACCTGATTCATGGTAACTCAGCCATACAACTCATAATCATGAAGGCAGTTGAGAGATTTGTTGATATAATTTGATCACATTATATCAGCGAATGAACACATTGCTGTTGTTGGAAGAAAACCTTGTATCTCGAAAAAAGGGTAACTTTACAGGAGAAGGAAACTACATTAGTATGATGTTTTGTTGCGGAGAGAAGATGTAATGTTACTCAGGCCAAACACTGCATATATAAGACTCTTGACCACAGGATTCAGTTGTTAGCTAATTTAGTTAACTAGTTATCAAATGCACCCTCTCTCTGAATTCTCCTCTGTAAGTCAAGTTCAGCCAACACAAACCAAATAGAACACAAACAAGTCTAGGGCAATTGATATATTAACTAATAGATATCAATATAAAAGGGACTTATTTTGTCCAGTGTTGCACAGGAGGGAAGGGCAAGCTTGTGCACTACTAAGACTGTATTCAGTCTTGTCAGCATTCGGCAGCTAGTTGTTGAAGGTGCTAAAAGGACAAAAAACTTAGTCTCCTATAAAATGATAATCCAGACAGTTGGAAATGTTACAGATGAGTTTTGTAAAACCTCAAAAATAAAATGCCATGCTATAATGTAAAACATGAAGGTGGATGAAAATCACAAGGAATTGCCACAAGCTACTGCTACGCTAGCTTCATGTCATGCAACTCCTGTAATGCATTAGTTTTACAAGAAATAGCTGTTTTTTAAGAATGACGTGATAATACCGTGAAAAACGGCTGTAAATTTAATTTGTTTTACAGTAAAGGACTGTTTTTGGTGTATAACAGGATAATACAGTTGAATACTGGATGTTAATTTACAGCACTTTTTTACAGTGTACATCTGATACTTTCAGTAAATATATAAACTTAAAGTCTGTAACTGATTTGTTTCCAAAGTGGCCTAGTTAGCTATTATCTGTTAGCAGGTCATGCTACTTGTGTCATGTCATGGTTTGTGCATAAAATGAATAACTAAAGTGCAATAATTGTGAAATACAGCATGTTCTGTATTGTGCTAAATACAGCATGTGATATTTTGTAGGTAATATATTGTAGGTAGTGGCAAACACTAACATCAAAGTGTGTTAAATGAGGAACAAATGCAACTGGTTAGCTAAGCAGCTAACAAGATGCCAGAACGTTTCAGTTAGTAGAAAACTGATAATGAAGAGGCAAGTGAGATAATGTACGCTAGCACTAAGAGCACACGCATGTGTATTTTCTCTCAGGAGCACTGTAGCTTGAGAGCATCTCTGAAGCTGCAGGAACACCCTACACTAGTTGATTGCTGCATTTAAACAACCAAAGTACTTCTTTCAGCATAGAGTCGCACATCCATTACAAAAGACCTTTGACATAAGGAGTTGTGGAAATGTACTGTAGTGGTAGTAAATGAAATGGAGAACAGCTCCACCCCATTAAATGGTGGCAGTTCAGGTGGCAGATTTTTCCCCACGCACATAATAGCGTGAAATTGTGTTGCTACAGTACTTTATTTATATAAAATTTGATATAAACATTGAATCTCTATATATGTTACTGGACGTTGTGTGTGGTGTCTGTCTGTTTTAACTTACCTGACTAATGCAAACATGCAAGTATGCAAATAAGCAAAAACCCATTGTGCTGGGGGCCCCACGGGACAGGTGGGACCCATGTAGTCTAGTCTAGTTCGCCTGTGCCACGGGCCAGCTATGTATGACACTGACACCATGGTAAAGTTTGCTGCTAGCTGCCTACACACTTAATTTCCAATCTCTGATTGGTTCAACTCACTTTAGAATAATTAGTAGTGCATTATGAGAAACTGGAGAGTAAAATGCATTTTTATTTTTTAGCAAAGTTGATGTCAGCCTGACTTATGAATTGCCACAAGTCCAAGAGAACACAATTGGCCTTGATCTTTGGGAAGTAGATGTGGTTGCATTATTGAATATTTTGTCCAAGCCTTAAAAATGTTTAATGTTCAAATGGCCTAATGATGCTATTACTAGCTTCTGTTTGTTGATGAACAGCTTCCAATTGCTCCCACTGAATAATGAATTGAGGTACATTAGAGTGACTAATATCACACTCCAGTCTCTGGCTAAGAAGTTGGGCCAAATCTTTCATCTCAAGTCCAAATGAATGAAACTTTATGTTTTCTTACACAACCCATAGTGTTAGAGATATGCTATGATCTACCAAGGCCACAAGGCGGGTACACTTGCTGATTCATGGTAACTCAGCCATACAACTCATAATCATGAAGGCAGTTGAGAGATTTGTTGATATAATTTGATCACATTATATCAGCGAATGAACACATTGCTGTTGTTGGAAGAAAACCTCGTATCTCGAAAAAGGGTAACTTTACAGGAGAAGGAAAAAACCTACTTAACTTTTAATGTAAGTCAATGGAACCAGAATTTCTTCCAAGTCATTTTGGGCCATTTCTTTTGGTCCAATCATCATGAAATTTACACACTATGTAAAGAGCAACAGGCATTTTCAAATTATGTCAAAAACTAAAAAACGTGAAAAATGGAGATACAAGGTTTTCTTCTGACAGCAGCGACTTGCTGGGCCATGGGTAATGTCAGTACCCAGCGCTGAAAAACTGCATGTATTATAAAAAATATTTATACCTATTATAGACCAAAGTAAGTATATAAATGTGTACAGTAAACTGCATAACAGCAGCTGATTGGATGTCAGCTCATAATAATGGTTTATAATATTAATACTAATAATTATGAAATAATAAAAAAACAACAATAATTTATAATATTATTTGTTTTTTCTACCTGTTTCTTCTTAAATTGTTTATTTTTGTAAACATTAAATGAAATAAATCATTATGCTTAGTTTTAACATAGGTTCACTTTAAGGTTTGAGATGACTTCATTTTATGGAGATGCCCACAGTTTGCATAATGGACCCAGGTCAGCCTGGCTGTTCTCCAGCAGCCACGAGGTTTCCAATTACACGCTTGTAGCTATTAGGTACCGGGTTTGTAACACAAGTGAGCTGGAAGCAAGCCTGGCCTAGCTTTTGCATCAAGCTGTTCTCCTGTTCCTGTGTTGCTAAATCTGACTTATGGCTTGACAGAATTTTTACCAGTATTCACAGCGTCCATGTATTTGGGAAGAGTAAAGGATTTTAGTGCCATGATTAGTTTATCAAAACAGATGTTTAGAGGTCTGCTCCTTTTTGACAATAGGAATTTTGGAAAGAGGGAGTGGCATAATGTTTCTTGTTGCCATGTAATAGCTAAACACAATATCCTGCAAAGAGCACAACATTTCTCAAAACAATGGGAAAACATATTTTATAACAATGGGCATTTTACAGCGCTGACTGCCCCACAAGCCATTCTCAGCCTCCAACCCCCTCGCCTCCCCGCCCCATTTCCTATTTGATTTTCTATTTGTTGGGGAGTGCCTGCCAGAGCTGTCTTTTCGCTTATCTGTGGAGATTGGATGCTGAGGGCAATCAGAGCTCTGCCACACTTCACAGAATTCCATTAAAGCTTGTGAATTAAATTACCAAACCGAAGCAATTGCAAATAGGAAACTTTCTGTGTGTGCGGGTGTGCATGCGTGTGTGTGTGAGAATGGGAATATTTGAGTTTGAGTGGGCCATTTATTCTACATTTTCAGATCACATTGAGTTTGGACCTAAATTCTAATCTCTTATAGATAATAATGATTGTATGGCGCAGCTTAGGCCACCCAGAGGTGCTCAACACTGTTGTTTTTCCTTTCAGAACTAACATATTGTTGATTTTGTGTTCCTAAATCCTAATTCTTATTAGTATATTAATTAATTTGCGTTAGTCTGTATGCTGATTGACTAAAACTAGGAGGGAAAATTGATCCTTTTCAAATGGATGGAAATTCTTTTCCTTGACTTGATGCCATCTGTCATCAAGCTGAATCATTTCACCTCTTGTTGATTGTGCTATGTTGTGTTCAAGTTATCTATGCTTCACGTTCTTGTCACCTCATGCTCATGTCACACGGATAACAGTGGCATTTTACTGCAGATACCTTCTTACTGGCATGATACTGTACCTAAACGTCAAACTTAAACCATATTTGCTTGGCCAACCCTACAATTCCATTCCCTTCTTTTTTCTTTTTTCCATATGCCTCTAAGTCTCTGTTGAGAAGATATATGTAAGAATTTTTTTTCAAAATACAAGTGTAGCCGTGTGTCCAGTTGACTCATCATCATCACTAACTGCTTAGTCCAAATAGGGTCATGGAAGCAGTTGGGAGAGCAGAGAATCCCAGATGATCCTGTCCCCCCAACTTCCTCCAGCTCATTCCGGGGGACCCCAAGCCGCTCCCAGGACAACATGGAGATATACTCCCTCCAGCGGGTCTTAGGACAACCCCCGGGGTCTCGTCCCAGTAGGCCATGCCTGGTAAACCCTCACTGGGAGGCGTCCACTGCTGGCAAACTGTAGGATAGAGGCTTTTAAGAATTATGTATGCCAATCGAAGCAGATTCTTTTGATGTTCCTGTGGTTTGTGTCTTCTGCCATTTTCAATTCTGAATTCATATTAATTAACTCATACGTGATATGTGGCTCATGTGATTGGTGCTCTTTCTATAAAGCTGAAAGGGTGACAGATCTCCCAGATTTTATCTTTAAATCTTGTGATTACAAAGTGATGCCAATAAGTGATAAAGTACAAGGACTATGTACTGCTGGTCTAGACATGCTTTGATTAGAAAATGCTTGTCTCTTAATATCTCTTACACCGTTAACTGATTATTAGAAAGTATTTTTGCACTGCTTATCAATAAATATGTAATAATAAACCCTTGCTGAGTCCATTAGTAGAATCAGTAATGGTGAAATGCTTTTGATGTAGTTATCAGCTGTTATCAGCTGTAGATGATAGCTGTAGCAACAGCACTGGCTTAAGCTTGATAATGGACATGCGTTCAACACAAACTCATAAAGATTCTGCAAATATGACACAGGGCAATAATCAGAGAACTGCTCTCTGTCAGCAAGTTCAGATTTTATGAGCTGTTCAGTGGAGAGATTATTGAGATCTTGTCAGCATGTTTTTGTCATTTATGATGCCCTTGCCCTTACTCACGCACCTGCAAATAGCTTCTTATGCATATTATGGATGTTTGACTTTGGGCAATTTAGGCTGTGTGATGTGATCAGTGCTGTTTTATATGATCTTTCTTCATCATCTAAATACATAGAACTACATATTTTGTGTCCTACTTTGGTCCTTTCAGGATATAATCACCAGCTTGTAGCTTGTTTCTCAACTCACAAATCTGAGCACATAGAAAATGGAGCTAAAATGTGACATGGCTGGTCATGCTTGCTATGTAACAGAGCATCTGTAATAACTTATCAAAGGCTCATCATTGTTGTCTTTTTATTGTCAGATAATGAACCAAGGTACAAGCTGAGTCTGTCAAAGGCCACTGACCAGGCCTTACTGCAGATCAGACAATAACTTTCTTACTGAGCAGTGCTGAAGTCACTGTCTGTGGTTCGTGGATAGGTAAGTATGTAAGTATCAGGCTGCAGTGTCCTGTTGAGCCAGTGATTCAGCTTTGTGGCTAAATTGTAGCCACGTAATGTACAGCTGGACCGTGACGTTAGGGTGACTCAGACAAGTCATTCTTTTTAAACATTTTTTTTAACATTTTAACTGGTTTTCCTTTACGAGACTATGAAGATTATGTTAGTAAGTTTGAAGAGGCAGCAGTTCTGTTCCTGATTACAGCGTAATTTGGCTTTTCCTCTCTCTCTCTACTGACTTTCTTGGCGTAAACACTTGGTATTACTATGTACATACTTGAAATACCCCTGGGAACCATACTGTGTATTCCCGAACTTTTTTTTATGAGCTTACGAAACAGAAAGGACGGAACTCATACTGTGCAGAGGACTAGATTTGTAAAAAGCACCCTGCCTGCAGTGGTTCTCACTCCATGAATCATTTTGGACGTGGTCGTGACAGTTTGTAAGCCCCACTAAGCCTTCCCATCAAAAAAAAAACAAATACCTTACATAAATTCCACTGGGTTGACATAGTTTTCTCAAGGATTAGGAGTGAATTCTCAGCTATGGTTGACTGGTCATGATTATGGCAATTCCCTATACGCTGCATGCATTCTCTTGCTTCAAGATGGTTCCGTATGTGAGTCATCTACAACAATGGAGAGCTCGTTTTGACGGGCCATCACGATGGTGTAATCCATCCTCTTTACCCAAGTTCCCCCAGCAGTGGAAGGAAATTGGCTTAGATCCCATCATGTTCTTCACTGGAGCTGTCTGCCTTGCTTCAAATTCGATTTCTGTGCTATCATGACCCCGTGCGACCCAATATAATCAAGCCTGGATTTGTGCAATTCCATCGTCTTCTTTTATTCTCTTCTCTTTGGCGTTATTTCTTTCCGCTCTGCTGCCGACAGGCCCAGTCCATTTTGTTGCTGAGAGGCAGATTCCTATATGTGACAGCAGGATGATGTGCCTCTTATGACTTCTCATGAAAATGCTTGACCCTCTGGGGGACGGTACAAGGCAGTTTTGTAGACACAAATGAAGTAATTGAACTAAATGCTACTGTCAATAAAAATGATCCCTATTAAAATTTGTTTTCCGACCCAGAATAAATAATTGTGTAAGATCTCTCTCGGCTGTTTTGAGTCAAACAAAACAAAGATACTCTGAATCTAATCGTAGGAACAGTGCAAGATTAACAGAGTGTATATTTCATTTGACTTTATGATAACAATACAATGTATGATACAAAAAACACTGACACTGGATATTTCTAGAGGACAGACGAGAACTTTTTTTCGGCTAGTTGGGCGCAGAGTTAAAGAAGCCTCTTGGCAAAGACAGGGATTGTTAAAGTGTCAGAAGGAAGACCCTTGGACTCTTATAAAACAGAATGCCCTTGTTCGATGGGATCTTGATACATTGATTTAATGACTGTTCCTCAAGGTATTTCTTGGTTTGTATGTGTAAAATAAGGAATCACTATGTTTGAGTAGAAGCTGCGTTGCAGAAATCACAACAACCCCCTTCTTCCTCTCATTCTTACCACTCCTACTTATTGTTTTTTCCTCAACAATCATCTTCAATCTACACCCTTCTCTCTCTCTCTTTCTCTCTCTCTCACTCTCTCTCTCTCTCTCTCTCTTTCTCTCTCTCTCTCTCCCACTCTCTCTTTTTTTCTTCCTCTCTCCACTCTAAGCTGTAAAAGAATGAGCTGCCTGACAGATCCTGGGCACAATGATTCAAGACCAAAAGCAATGATCTGTACAGCTCACTCTCTGTTTGCAATAGCATTATCATCAGTGACAGCTGCTGCAGCTTTAGCAGTGGCTTCCAGGCTCAGAAGCTTTGCATCTTCCCTTCTTTGCTGCTTTTACTGCTTATCACACATCGGAGAGGGCCAGACAGGTAGGTGCAGACAATGAAAGAGAGGTAAAGGGAGAGAAAGAGTAGAGAGCTGGACAGTAAGAAGGTGGGGGGGGCAGAGAAAGAACAAAGGAGGGAGTGAAAGAGGAGGGGGAAGAGAAACAGTGTTAGCTGAACATATTAGGGACGTGTGAGGGGAAGGCTGGTAGAGAGTGTGGGCTGGGTTATACGGCACTTAAAAGGCACCAGCTGTGAGCGTTTCAAGCCTGAATAACGGACAGGCAGGCAGAAGCAGAGGGGCAAGAAAGGGAAAGGAGGAAAGGGAGAGAGGGCAAAAGAGGTAGAGAGAGAGAGAGAAGCACTGGACAGGAACATCCAGCAGTGCACCTACTGGTTCAGTACACACTCTTGTGGAGGGCTACTCACAGCAACAAGGTTTATTTTTAGATTTCCCCCGTCCCCTTGATCCCTCTTATTTGGTGGTTGGAAGTTGGAGCCGACAATGCATTGGGCTGTTTTGCTGCTGGCCCTGATAGGAGCCAGTGCTCTGAAACCCGAGTGGGAGCCCGGGACTTACGAGTCTTCGGAAACAGGGGCCGAGCAGTTTGTGAGTGACTACAACACAACTGCAGAGCAAGTCTTCTACTTCAGCACAGAGGCCAGCTGGACGTACAACACCAACCTGACGGACTACAACTCCCAGCAACAGGTATGAGTCTGTCTTGCATCCCAATATTACACTTTCTAAGTGTAATCATAGCTCTAACCTGCAGATGTCAAAGAGCTGCAAGCTTACGCATGTATGACGATAGGCTCTAGGCACAACTGCTTATTGTATGGTACAACTTTTTACAGCAGTGCCACTGTCTTTATAGCCTGTGTGATTGTGAAGTTCCACTCGGTCTTTAAAAACCATCATGATGTAACGGCCACAAAATTACACACATTCATGTCTTCTCCGCAGACGAGTGCTATTTTTATCACTGACACGATATGGTGTCCTTTGATGCATAAAGCAATGCAAAAACGGATATGAACTCTCTATCTGGCAAGGCAAAGCTTTGCTGCAAACAATTCCACTATCATATTTCAGAACGCAAACATGCAACTCCTACAGTTCAGTAGATCCAGATGTCAGAGGGTGAGTGGATCGTAGAACACACAGAGAGGAAAAGTAAAGAAATCCTGTTCAGCGAGGATTGATGCTGAGGTGGAGGCTTATTCAGTGGTTCACTGATTGAGAAGACAATTTGAATATATTCTCATCTCTTTCATATACATATATGTTATTCACTGAATATGTCTGATGTCCACTAAGTCTTACTAGTCAGATTCTGAATGTACAAGAGAAACAGCAACAGTCTAGTGAGAAAATACACACTTAAAGAGGATGCCATAATATGATACATGAAACAAATGCTTGAATCAGTTGTGAATTAGTTTAACTGGTTTCTTGAAAAGAACAAGAATTGAAGTTAAGGATTCGTTCATGAGTTGGATATCACATCCACACGCGCCAGGCGTCTCCTTGCAGCATCTTCCTCCTCCTCCAGACAGCTGTTCCAACAATGTTTGACACCAACATAGCATAGCACATGGACAGCAGCCCAGCAATTTCCCACCCAACAGGTGTGACCTTAGGCCCATTCTTTTAGAGGTTGGCTTGACACGCCTGAGAAAGCTGTGTGGCTCTGCCCAACAGCTGAATTAAACAAAAAAATTATAAAAAGAGAGACACGCGGTGAGCCGAGCCTAGCCCAAGCCTCGCATGGTGTGATGTCTATTGTTCCAGACAGATCAAACAAGGTGATCAAAGCGCCTCCATCCCAGGGCGGCTCTCTCGGAGGGGCTAAGCAGAGGGCCGGAGCTGACAGGGCTCACCCTGGCAAAAGGCAGCTCTGTCAAAGCAACAAAGCCCACCCCACATTCCACAGATAAACGGCTACTCACAACAAGCATAGCAGCAGTCAAAAGTTTGGACGGAGTTGATTCGACATATGTTTTTTATAGTCTTAAAGGCATTTTGATGTAAAGGCTTGAAGATAATGTTTATGTGTGAATTTCTTTCTTTTGATATCTTCACTATTATTCCAATCAGTGGACAGTTTACTGAATACTGTGCTTAAGTAATTTTTTTGAGTATTGGTACATTACTTGGGTATCAATTTTTTTTGAAAATAGATGTACTTTTAACTCTACATTTCTATGAAGGTTCTTATTGTTCGTTACTTTGAAGCATAGTTCTGAAGTCAGTAGGCGAATTATCTAAAATGCAGTAGGCCATATTGTGTTTGTCACAGGGGAAAAATCAGTCACAGTAAATTACTCCTACGCTGCCAGTCAAGTTCAAAGTTCCTCACCGGAGCACCTGTGGCCACATCTAAAGTCCATGTTGTTTTGTTTACCGCACACTTCATCAATGCCTTCAAAAATGCGCCATTCAGCCTGAGAAAGCTTATCAATGAATGTAAACATTTGTTTAATTCTAGGAAACATTTTAAACGAAGTTGTTTGCGCTTGTAGTAGTTGTGGTTTTTATGCGATGGTTGGACAAATGGCTTTTTATGGATTTTAATGATTTTTTATAGGATTTTTGATTTGCCCGCTATCACATTGGTAGCTGTGATGTAGTGCTCACCACTGACTTATACTATCATATTCGCTGCAGAAGATATGAGATGCGACTTGATAAATTAAAAAGAAAATGTACTTTTGAATGAGTATTTTTAAAACCAACTCAAGTAAAAAAATTGACTGAACAATTTTCACTTGTATTGGAGTAATAATTGACCAGGAGTATCTACATGTTTTGCTCCAAATCTGATTGCAATATATAGAAAATAGTAAAAATAAGGAGAACCCTTCTAAACCTCACTGGTACTGTATTTGCGTTTGGCACTCTGACTTTATGGTGGCCATAAATGATAAAAGTAGTGTATGCAAATGCTTTGCACATTGTTATTATTCCTTGTTATAGTGAGTAGGGAGCAGGAAAGGTATAATGGACTCTGCTTTGATAGATCCACCAGGTGCAGATCAGATGGGCCATATGGTAGAAGGCAAGCAAAATACACCCAAATAAACAAAACTGGTGCACACCCGTGCCATATACACTTCAAGGCCAACAAAACAATACTCACACACATACACAGAAGGCAAAGTGGACAGAATTCCATCTGTGGAGTGTGTGCAGTGTGATTGGGGCCAACTAGCACACCAGATCAAACAGCAGAGCCTGCTGGAATCAGTCAAGAGGCCTTTTAATTAACCTCTAAAAATAAAGCTCACACAGAGCGAGAGGCCTCCAATAAATTGCTGACGATGTGGATCCTTCATCAGAAGGCACAATGGGGCGGAAAAACATGCATAAGCTGACAAATTTCATCCAGGCCCATCAGACATTTGCGAAATAGTAATGGGAGAGTATTTCAATAACACAGGATCATCTACGGCCAGCTTGCATCATGGGAATAGTTAGCCGGAAAATTAAATTTGCATAATTTTCTCCTTCAGCCAAGACATGTTTAGCTGTAAAGTGTTCATTTAAGAGAGAGAATGGGAAAAAAACAAATGTGCATAAGGAAGCATAACTTATATCTACTGGGCTTTCAGTGCAACAGGTTCCCCTTCCTCACTACTTTTCACATTTTTAATAGTGATTACCTTCTTGTTTTAAAAATTAACAAGAGGTTTTGCGCCAGCTTGAGATGGCACAGCCAAAGCATAGACCTTTGGACTGCAACATAAGCGCTCTTCTTTTTCACGTATTAGGGAGGCTGGAAAACAAGAATGTGCTCGTCCTTATCTCAACCATTCCTGGGAAACGTGGGGTGAAAAATGAACATTCGTGTTATGGAGCAGGCACTAGCTTTGGGCGTTAGTGTGATAACATGAAGGTGAGAACAAAGCGGACAGTGAGGTGGCAAGAGGTCAGGGTTAATGTTTATGTACTGTCACTCGCTTTCCTCCAGTTAATCAGTGGGAATAAACCAAACTGAGGTGAAAAAGTCAGCAGTCCTTTTGGGTCAGTGAAGATGTCTTGTGAGTGCAGCTGAACGTAGCAGCAGCTACAGGCTTTGCATTTGCCAATTTAGATTTTAGCAGTTGTGGGTGGCCATAGAGAGCACAGCATGACGTGTGAGTCATTCCTCACAGAAAAATCCATTTTGTGTACACTGATATGTTCTCATCTGCCTGTTCAAGTGTTTCAATGTAAGAATGCAAATATCATGGGCTACGAGCAGTTCATATGAGGCTATCCTTGCAGCAACCAGCACAGAATCCTCCTAGGCCAGCACTTATGTCAAAGACAAGGCGCTGGATGAAAAACAGGAACAGAGAAGATGATGTTATACGGCTTTCAGCAAAAGTTCACAGCAGTGTTAGAGAACTCCAGACATTAACAGCTGGAATTCTACGTAGTTTAGTGCTTTCCTGCTCACACCTGATCAAAATCAACATTTAATTACCAGGTTTATTTGATGTGCTAGAACAAAGAACTCAGCATATAGTGCTAGACATCAGCCCTCTGTTTACAACAGGCATGTCAAACTGGGTTCCTTCCAGGCCACAGCTTTTTCCCTCATCTAACACTCAGAGTTCCATTCACGAAGGCCTTAGCAATTACCTGAAGAGTTGAATAAGGTGTGTTTAATGAGGCAGAATGATGAAGTCTGCATTACTGTGGTCCGTAAGGATTGGAATCTGACACGTGGTGTACAGATTAATGTGTAAATCCTACACTGTAAAAAAAAATCCAGTAAAATCCAGCAGCAGAAGAGCCAAACAAAATGCATTCATTAACAATAAAAGTATTTTTTCTCAATGATTTTTAGAAATACTGCCTTTTACTGTAACTAAACAGGTGCACCAGTTTATCTAGTTATTCTGACATACAGTATTTTGCCAAAAGAAAACAGTAAAATCATTCGAATAAATGCAAAGAAAGGCGATTTGTTTTTTGTGAATTTACGTTATATTTCCGTAAATTAACAACAGCAGTGTTGCAGTAGGTTTAAGTACATGTATTAAAGAAAACAGGTACTGACCATTACATTTTGCAGTACTTTGACAGTTTATTTAACAGTGTATCTTCTGTGAAAATGAAAACTTGACTATCTGATGCAGCAATTTTGAGCCTTGGTGTGGGTTTTGTCTCTCTTGGCTGAAGTCATTGGGGGTTGCCTGCACCTGCATTTTTCTGAAAGCTGTTTTGTGACAGTGTAGTACAAATCACTGAAATTGTGTTTCTGCCGTTCTCAAAATATGTCCTCTTCCTCTGCAGCATATAACGTAACTAACTAGGTCCATTGTTTGCACAGGTTCAGGCATCTTTGGAGGAGCAAGCATTTATTGAGGCCTGGGGACAGAAGGCTAAGGACACCTTCAAAGATGCACTCATGGACACCTTTACCAATCAGGAACTGAAGACACTCATCAAAAAGATCAATGTGCTGGGACCTGCCAACCTCCCTACAACAGAAAGAGAAAGGGTTGGTCTGCATGCTTTCATCCAAGCACAGATGAGCACTGATCTGAGTAACAACACAAAATGCATTTTGACATTTGACATGAGGTACATGTTTAATAACCTGTATCATCCACCACACTGGATGCCATAGTGCTATAGTTATTAGATCATTGAAATATTTCATTGTTCTTGAAATAACTATTTATGGACCAGGGATGCATCGCCAGCTATTGACCACTTTTGGTGCTGTGCAGCTAAAACACATGCCTCAAAGTGGCCTACTATTGTTTTTAAACCTATAAAAATTCAACTACAGGAATGAAACCCTGTGTTTTTAATTTTTTTTAAGTATTGAAATTATCTCATCTCATCTAATATTTGGTGCGTAGCTTGACAAAGTGCATGAAGTACTTGGTTACCATGCCAATCTCATTGGTTTCCAGCACAGCTCCTCCAGAACGAGAGAGAACAGAGAGCATCAGTAGTTGATGTATCAGTTATATGTGTGGAAGTAATGCCTTTCCATGTGCCTGTCATTGACACAAACATAGCATAGTTAAAGCACAGCTGGTTATATCACCTATCTATATGGTTCAGACTTGTTGCCATGTTGATGATCTAGTTCAACACCTCACAGTCACCTCAGATAAAATGATTTAAAAAAGGTACATTCTCAGTGGATGTACCTTTCATTCCCATTGTATTGTCACAACCAGCAACACTACGTACTGGTGGTATTTGTTATATAGCATATGTACAGCCATGCAGGGGTTAACAGCCATCCCATAGAGCAAGAATGTTTAATTGACTTCCTTCCAGGCCACAGCGCTGCAGAG
This sequence comes from Colossoma macropomum, assembly GCF_904425465.1. Taxonomy (NCBI): domain Eukaryota; kingdom Metazoa; phylum Chordata; class Actinopteri; order Characiformes; family Serrasalmidae; genus Colossoma; species Colossoma macropomum. Next base: position 12,767,955 of record NW_023494790.1, read on the forward strand.
ACTTACATTTCCCCTTGACTAACACTCTTAATTCAATTCAAGGCCTTGCTAATTAGTTGAATCAAGTGTCTTTTTTTCTTGTTGGGATGTTCGAATACTATTAAATGATTACTAATAGCTGAATGAATCAGGGCTTCCCAACCTATTCTGGTCTGAACAGCCCAGAGCGGCTTTGACAGATCAGAGTTGGAGCTCCGGAATAGAGGGGTGGAGGATAATGATACAACACACAGGATCAGCCTACGTTTTGTCTTGAAATGATGACTGATAGACTTTTGTATGTTTTGCGTTTTAGTACAATACCATCTTGAGTCAGATGGACAACATCTACTCCACTGCGAAACTGTGTCCTAAAGAAGAAGAGTGCTGGTCTTTGGAACCTGGTGAGTAATTTCCACTGCATTTCAGTCACCACAGTTTATTGACTCAACAAGCCACATCTAATTGTGGCCTCTTTGACCTTTTACTCTGGACGTTTTTGTATTTCTGAGATGTAAACAAGGAGTAAAACAAACACACAAGGAGGAGGCAGGATGGCATTGACCCAGCAGGAAAAGAAAGAGCAGGAAAAGGAACATTAGCTTGAAGAGGCCTCTGATGTATATCCGAAATGTACTTCATGCCTAAACTGGAAGAACACGATCAAAACAAGCTAACTTCTTCTTTGATAACAGAGTCTCAGTCCTAGACATAACACAGGCATCCGTCCAACCTTGACCCTTCTTATGAAGAGGCATTGTTCCAGAATTTATATACAGCCCTCCATTTACTCGACAATAATGCATTTTCAAGTGGTCATGCATTTGACTTGAGCAGTCAGGATATCACTGAACAGTAAAATCTAATTTCGTCTCTTTCCCCTTATAGTTTCTTTGAATTAAGTAACGACAATTTCTACTGGCTTCTTTCTTCCTTTTCTTTTGTGATGGTTTTAATATCGCTGTGCCCTAATTTGCACTTCAAAAGGACAAGCATAGATCAAGCATGGAGCACTTGCATAGAGCACTTGCCATACACACAAATACACACATACTGAAAGCAACAACAGGTGAAACTAGGTCTCTCTCTTGCTTATGTTCTTTGCCAAAGCTTTCTTTCACAGCATTTAAGCCAACACTGTCTCTGTATTTCCAGAGTTGAAGGAGATATTGGCTAACTCCCGGAGCTACAAGAGGCTACTGTATGCCTGGGAGGGCTGGCACAATGTCTCTGGAAAGCCACTCAAGGACCTTTACCCTGAGTTTGTGGAGCTCAGCAACAAGGCCTCCACTATGGATGGTGAGTATATTATTCTAGATGGAGAGTCTTATTCAGAGAGTGAGAGAGACTGTATGCATATGTAACACTGAAAACACAGAATTACCACAGGAATCAGAAGAAGAAGCAGAATTTAACATATTTGCATATTGTTGAAGCTGTCTTATATGAGTGCAGACTAAATCATATTATTAACCATATTATTAATTATTAATTCACTAAAGTGACAGTTATGGCTGGCAGCAACAAAAAATGTTGTACTTTTATACCAGAATTATTACTCACTCAAAGCTCACTGAAAGGGACATTCTGTCAAAAACACTATATTTGTGTTTGTTAGTGGAAATATTTTAACCCCTTAAAATCCCAGGCTTATAACATACTAAGGCTTTTAATTCAGTAACTACAGGGACTTCAGTGCAAACTGGTCGCACTATTCTTAGCTTATAGATGTGTGTAATAAAACTTTGGGTCTGCTGGCGGGCCCATGGCCATGTAAGGGGTTAATAGCATTTGAATTAGCCAAACAGTTACTGTTGTGCATCTTATTTTGTGGAAAGAAAAGCATCCTTTAAATTTTTAGCATGTTTTTGTAATTTACGTAAGTGTTGATTTTGAATTAAATACTTCATCTCATGTAATTAATTGCTTAACCGTTATCAATTATCTATTTGCGTAGTTATGTTTAGATAGTATGTTTAGATAAATCATGTTACTAATTGGACTTTTAAAGGTTAATATAAACCTTTATATACATTCACTGTAAAATCACAGTAAATTGCTGGCTACTGAGCTACTTGCATTACTATGATAGATGTTGTGTAAAAGTACAGAAGATTGCTGTATTTTAGTTACAGTGTATTACTGTAAGTGAATTAAGAGTAAAAATGTTTACGTATTCATTATTAAGAGTCCTGTCAAAAAAATATGTCTACTTTCACATCTGTTCCAAATCCACAACTTACAAGAGGACAAAGTGTTTTGTTGATTTCTTCCATGTTTCTTCTTCAGTTTTGAACTGTGCACTGGGTTGATGCCCATGAAGCTTCTGGAGCAAGACGACAAACTTTCTGTTTTCTACTCATTTTTGTATTGTTGCCCCAAGTCACATGAACTGAAGTCTTTTTACCCACTGTTTTAAAAAGACTTGCTGTTCTATGTTTCTGTGGTTGGTAGACAGGAAAAAAAAAGTACTGGTAACCGTAACAGTTGTAATATAGACCAGTGTTAGTTAACCCCTTAAATGGCCAGGGCCCACTGGCGAGCCTAAAGCTTTATTACACCCTTCTCTAACCTAAGAATAGCTCAGCAAATTTACACTGAAGCCTCTGTAGTTACTGAACAATAAGCCTTAGTAAGTACTACGCCAGGAATTTTAAAAGTTAACTAATGTAACAATATCTGACCCAGTGTAATTTGTCTGGCTCCATTTTAACTCTCAGTTGCTGTCCAATCCCATAATGCTGTGCGGTACAGCTTCACAGTAATTTGCTGGGTTATTACAGAAAATATCTTAAGATTATGTTGATTTCTCAAAAAAAAAAAAATGTGTAAATGTGTAAGTAATTGATAGTGTACTGCACTGGTCATTTAGGGAGACTTACTGCATTCTGTACGTAATTGGCTGTAATGTTTTCAGTGTTTTTATGTTTATGTTGACCCCAAGAATAGTAGCCATTGCCTTAGGTTCAATGGACATCCACTTAAACCAGTATTCAATAAAACCACCACTGTCATTTCCAGGTTTTGAAGATACTGGTGCTTACTGGCGTTCCTGGTATGAGTCTCCCACATTTGAGCAGGACTTGGAGATCCTGTTCAAAGAACTGCAGCCTCTTTACCTGAACCTGCATGCCTTCGTCCGGCGCAAGCTCTATGACTTTTACGGTCCCAAGTACATCAACCTTAACGGACCAATACCTGCCCATCTTCTCGGTCAGTTACTACTGTGGACGTTGTGCAACATGTGTAGTTCTAAAACATGCCAGTTTTGTTAATACAGACAGATTCTGATGGAGCTGTTGGATCTGTGCAGGAAACATGTGGTCACAAACCTGGAATAACATCTATGACATGATGATTCCGTTCCCTGATAAGCCAAATGTGGATGTCACTAGCAACATGGTTGCACAAGTAAGCAAAACTAACGGTGGCCATTGTTCTGCAAATGAAATCATGCCTCCTTCTGAAGCCCTTTAGTTGAATTAGGCTTGATTAGATTAAAATGTGAACTTTTTTAATGTGGTTTGTTTCTAGTTTTTATATTGTGTATCTTGTGTTGTGATACAGCCATTTGTAAACCCACGGGCAAATTTTCAGAAATGGACAATAAAGGTATCTAGCTGTCCACATTCTATGCTAGAAATCCTGGAAGTGACTTTCCAGGAACACTGAATACATGTTTATTGCATTTTCACAGGGCTACAATGCCACCCACATGTTCCGTGTGGCTGAGGAGTTCTTCACTTCTCTGGGACTGCTGGAGATGCCCCCCAAGTTCTGGGAGAAGTCCATGCTGGAGAAGCCCGATGGCCGAGAGGTGGTGTGCCATGCCTCTGCCTGGGACTTCTATAACCGCGAGGACTTCAGGTGAGGAATCTGTGGTAAACTTCATACTTTATTACAGTGTGATCCCACTCTTACAGGATGGAGCATTTATAGAATAGTTTTATTTGGGAAAGTACTGTAATTTAAGTAAATGCCAGCAAGGGATGGATTTCTCTAAATCATCTTAGATTGAATCTGAAGCATCTGAGATAAGAATTAAAGCTGATTCTTAAATGGTAGAGCGAACATGATTCTACCAATTAAGATGATGTTAACGCTAACATGGATCTGCAGTGTCTGTAGTTTTTACAAGTTTGACTGAAGTAATTCTGAAGTCAATACCCTTCTGTAATTGACTGGACCTAGAGCTCCCCCAGTAGTAGTAGTCCTGTTCCAATACTGCTAACAGACATGTTCTGTAACACTGAGGTGTCCACCTGGGGTGTGACCTTTCAATCTAAGCAATTTGTGGGAATTTGGAGAGATTATGCAGATGTTTTATCCTGTACTAATCAGTCAAAACGCTTACAACTTGACCTCTCCATGCTCCACCCTTCTTTCTTTCATAGAACTGTTGAAAGGTTGGACAAGTTTTACAGAACACTGGCAAAGCCCAAGGATACAGGGTTTAAAAGATGGTCAGAGTATGGTTTAACCAAACTGTATCAGATGTTGGACAGGGGTAACCTTAAGACATTTGAACAGCTAGAAAATGAATTTGCTCTTCCCAGAACAGACTTTAGATATTTACAATTGAGACATTTTCTAAGTACACACAAAGAATGGGAAAAACTTACAAAACCTACACATATAGAAAATTATTTCATGGAATTACAAATGAAGAATGGAGGGGAAAGAATAATTTGTAAACTGTATCAAATATTCATGTCTATGAACCTAAATAATTCTTTAAAAATGAAGCAGAGATGGGAATCAGAACTAAATGTGGATATAAAACAGAGTACTTGGAACGAAATATGCACCGATGCAAGTCTAGTGACCAATTCAAACATCTGGAGAGAACTCAAATGGAAAGTCATCACCAGATATTTCCGAATGCCAGAAATAGTGTCGAAGATGGGTCTGACACATGACAGTTCATGTTGGAGAAATTGTGGAGCACAAATTGAAAACCATACTCACATATTTTGGCTGTGCCTTATGTTACAGATATTCTGGAACGAAATATTTGATGCTCTTAAGGAAGCGTTTCAGCAGAATATTCCACAAGATCCTAGAGTAGCAATATTGGGAGTAATACCGGATAACTTAGAGGGGAGATCCAAGAAATACCTTCAAGGAATAGTACTAACGGTAGCTCTGAAATGTATTACAATTAAATGGATGAATCCAGACCCTCTCACATATAATTTATGGATCCAAAAGGTGTGGGATGTCTACCAAATGGAACAAATAACATACTTATTAAGAATTCAAAAAGATACATTTACGAAGAGATGGAGCCCTGTAATAGATCTACTAATGCAGTGAGAAATATATATATATGTATATATATATATATATATATATATATATATATATATATATTTATATATATATATATATATATTTTTTCCCCTTAATGATTGTCTAATTAATTATTTGTTTATTTATTTTTTGACAATCATGTTCTGTTCTCACATTATTTTCATTATTTTTGTTATTGACTACTTTTACTTTGAAGTGGATTCCCTTTGTTGCTTATTTGTGTGATAATTAAGATTGAAGAGTGTATAGATATAACTTGTATTCTGATAGGATTTTTTTTTCAAAAAAAAAGAACACTGGCAAAAACACCTTTCAATCTAATGAAAAATATTTGTTATATTTGTTTAGAGTTGTTAAGACCTACATAACGTTGAGTTTGCAAGAGACCTGAAAACTCAAATGTACTTGAGTAGAAGTATTATAATTTGCAAATAGAAAAGTACAAATCTCTCAAAATACGATCTGAGCACATTCCCCGAGTAAAAGTAACTTGTTACTGTCGTCCTCAGCCTTTCACAGTCCTACAAAAAAATTGACATCAAAATTGCACTGACAAAATGTTTCTTTCTAGTTTGAAATGGATTATTGACAGTGTTCTGTCCAAATTTGCAACATTTTCTACAAAAGTATGCAATTATGAGTGGAACATTAATAGGTCACATATGTTACAGAATTTCCCCAAGTAAAACTAATCCAGCTCGAATAGGGCTTATGATAAATGAATATATCCTTTTGTTTTTGCATAACACACAGTCCCTGATCAAAGGAGAAGGGAAAAAAAAGTTAAAAGTCAAAAGGATTGACCCAAAATGACTTGGAAAAAAGTCAACATAACATAAGCCTAGTGTCATATAAAGTCTTTGTCTGTGACAGGATCAAGCAGTGCACTATAGTGACTATGGAGCAGCTCTTCACTGTACATCATGAGATGGGCCATGTGGAGTATTACCTGCAGTACAAAGACCAGCCGGTTAGCTTCAGGCGTGGAGCCAACCCGGGCTTCCATGAAGCCATTGGAGACGTGCTGTCTCTTTCTGTCTCGACGCCCAAACACCTGCACACTATTGGCCTTCTGGAAACACTGGCTGATGATAATGGTAACTAGAAAGGAATAATCCTTGATCAGTTGAACTCAATGATGTGGTTGATTAAAAAGAACTGATGAACAAATGCTTTTGTGTGTTTTAGAGACCGACATCAATTACCTATTAAAGATGGCTTTGGAGAAGATAGCATTCCTTCCTTTTGGATACCTCATTGATCAGTGGCGCTGGGGTGTGTTCAGTGGACGTACACCGCCTGAGCGCTACAATGCAGAGTGGTGGTACCTCAGGTAAGTTATTCTAGGCTGTACCTTTATTCTGATACTATGATAATATCAGAGAAGAATCTACTGAGACCAAGGCTTTTCAATGTTGCTAGCTACATATCGTATCTCACGGTCACTTGACTTAGTGTGTATACATAGCTTGATATATAGCCTCTTTTTACTATAATATTCGTTTATATGGCAAATGCAATGAGGTATATGTTGTCAGAAAATCCCTGAATAACTTCAGCCATGATTCAGTAGCTAGTATTGTACTCTGCAATGTTAAGACAGCTGAAGCCACGAACTTTCTGCTTAGCCTACCAATCAGATTTGATCCTATTTAGCAGGAGTACCTATGTAAATACACATTTGTGAGTGAGTGTGGGGAGGTCATTTAATCTGAAACATATCTTATTCCTGTACTTTATAGGACAAAATACCAAGGCATCTGTCCACCAGTAAGACGGACAGAGGAGTTCTTTGACCCTGGGGCAAAATATCATATCCCAGGAAATACTCCCTACATCAGGTGAGATTATAATCTGATGCCGCTACTATGAGAGTTTCACTCATCTTCAACATCTTTAATGTCTCACAGTATCAAAACCCTGCACTGTTTAAGCCAATGATGAATCTTTCATGACTATTAAAAGATGATCATATTGGACCAGTTTTGGCATTTGGGTACACTTAAGTGCCTGTAATTACTGAATAATAAGCCTTAATATGTAAAGAGCCTGGGATTTTGTGCTAACTAGTTTTTAAATCTCTTGATGTAAATCATAGATCTCTGAATAAATTACGTTCCAAATCATGCCTTAAGATCATCCAATGCAAGTTCTCCATATTCCATGTATGAGACTTTAAAAGAATGGCGACGCAGCCTTTTTGTTTTTATGCACCAGATCTAACATTAAATATTCTTCAGGCTTCTTCCATCTGTGGTTTGGAAAAACAACTAAAAAACCGAACCTCTTCACTTTAGTATTTCATTAGGTATTATTATTACATACTTTCAGTGGAACGATCTTTATACTTACTTTATACTTTTACATTATTGTAATTGTTGTACTTTTTCTGTTTTTTCCATTTTTTAAAATGTATTTAATGTTTTACATCTTTGTCTTTTTTATCACTTTTTTGTTACATTTTTATCATTTGCTTATTTTATTTGTTGACAACCTTTTGTTTGCTTTCTTTCTGATGTTTTTCACATTTCACTGTAAAGTACTTAGAGCATTTTAAATGTATGACATTTATTACATAAATAATAATAATAATATGTTATCTTGTAGGTACTTTGTGAGCTTCATTCTGCAGTTCCAGTTTCATCAGAAACTTTGCCAAGAGGCTGGGCACGTTGGACCCCTGCACAAGTGTGACATCTACAGATCAGCGGAGGCTGGAGCTGTTTTGGAGTACGTACTAAACCAGAAGATTACCTTGAGCTGCTCAGATGCAGTACTGCTGTTATTTTCGCTCCGGCAAAGAAGTCAATATGCACTACCATAAAGTTTGGAGACACCATACTTTAAAAAATGTTTTTACACAAATAAGCAGGTTTGCAGTAACGTAGCATATTTGACACAAAGCAGATATGTTTTGAGGTAAACAGTATCGCACGTGAATACATGTTCCAATATTTGAGTGCTATCTTGGGAATAATGCCAAACCCCACATATTTAGACTCTTGTAGGGATGCACACTGTATGTTGGGTCAAATATTTTCAGAATGAGCTTTTAAAAATAGCTTGTAAAAGAAAAGTGTCAGATCACTCTTCGTACTGTGGAAATAACCGTGAAAATCAAACATTGCTACAAAACGTTCAGAACAAAATACAACTTGTCCCCAAACTTTCAGTACATCTGTAATATGTAACGCTTACTTAACAGGTGAGTATTGAGAAATATTTTAACAAAAAAAGCTGAGCAAGGAGGAGAACTCGTAGTTCAGGTATGCCCTGGTATGTGCACATGCACAGAGAAGCGCTGAAATGACATCTCAGAGAAGTGCAGTTTGGTCGATATTTGAGTAAAAGAAATTATTCGAGTCTGCAGTGTGTGTTTTCAAAGTATGTTTAATCCCTTTTGCCAACAATTATGGTTTCTTTTGTCAGTCGGTTCACTGTTATTCTCCTGCGGACTGTATGAAAAACAGCTGGTAGGCTGTAGTGTGTTCTGACTGAAAAAATGTGGTTAGCTTTGGGAATGTAGCAACAAACATTTTGGTTTCCTCTCTTTGTGTTTCTCTGCTGCACTAGAATAACTTTATTTGATTTTCCCTCTTAACACTCAAAAAATCACACTGAAGAACCTCCTCTCTCTTATGTAGATTATCGCTTCATTGCCTTGTTCATATGATTATATCTTTAGGCAGTTTTGTCCTCATCTAACAACATGGAATACTCCTAGGTGATTGGGCTGCTTTACTGAAAATAGTTGCTACAGTCTCCAGTAACAGCTGTTTTCAGAATGTATACATGCCTAGTGCTAAGACCACCGCTGTACACAGAGGTCGGACAAATGAATATAAATTCTTTCAGTAATAATTTTTTCAGTATTTACCCACTCATTGCCTTCAGTACAGCTTTAGAGAGTTTTGCTTTCAGTGTTTCAAAGAAATGTGCAGGAATATTTTTCCACAGGTTTTGTCATAGAGGTTTGTTGCATTTTTTGTAATCCGGTTCACTGTTATTCTCCTGCAGACTGTATGAAAAACAGCTGGTAGGCTGTAGTGTGACCTGTTGGAGCGAAAAAGCTGTAGTTATTTATGCTTTAGAGTTAATGTGTCCTTCCACCCCTCCATGTCAGCACCAAAGTATATTTCAAATCTGTAAGAATCACTGAATTTCATCCAGTCCTGTAACAAATCTAGCCTGAAATTGTACACACTCATGTTGGTTTGAGCATGATAGTCTACTCTTAGATGCTCATCCCAAGTGAAGTTCTTCAATTAAAATAGCTCATTTTAAAGCTTAGTAGTTTTTAAAGAAAAAGTATCAGATTGGTGGCTGAAGCTTTCAATATAGGTAAAGAAAAAGTGGTACTGGGCCATCTTTGTTTAGAATGCATTCTGATGCTTACTGGCTTCTTGGAAGTGAATGTTTTCTTTGCTTGTGTTTGACAGGAAAGTCTTGCGCGCTGGCTCATCTAGGCCCTGGACGGAAGTGCTTCAAGATGCTTTGGGCACAAACAAAATGGATGCCAGTCCCCTGATGGAATACTTTCAGCCTGTAACCGCATGGTTAGAGGAACAGAACAGGCTGACAGGTGAAACGCTGGGCTGGCCTGACTTTGACTGGATGCCACCTGTTCCAGAGGGGTACCCAGAAGACGTTGGTAAGGAGCAGAAATAATATTAAATACACCATAAGAGTAAGAGTCAGAATCTTCATTCGTCAAGTACAGATGTACATAGAATTTTTCTTGGCCATGGTGTGAACTGAAATAAGAAATTACAGATAACAGATAATATCACTAGTAGAAGTATCTCTAATAGAAATAAATAAATGTCTAGTATGAACAGTTGCATTATAAATAGGATGTGCGTGGAACTGTACATTATAACTACGAATTGTACATGAAAATACTAAAAGTAAATGGCATTATAAAGTTATATTTCTTAATACTAAGTTGACTACATTGCCATGTTTCTTACTCCCAGCTGACAAAATAACCGATGAGACGCAGGCAAAACAGTTCTTGGATCAGTACAACTCCACAGCGGAGATTGTCTGGAACGCTTACACTGAGGCTTCATGGGCCTACAACACTGATATCAATGAAGAGAACAAGCAAATTATGGTGAGGTTCCAAGTTCATTTTTACATCCGCTGCTCTGACTACTGGTTATTCGGTCTCTTAACGTGCAATACTAAGTACTGTGCAAAAGTCAGAGACCACCTTTCATTTATTTAATTTCCAATAAAAGTTAAGTGACCCTCATTAGTCTCACAACGGGGAAATTTCACCTCCACATTCTAACACTTTCTTGGAGCAATGTGCAGCCCTATCCATGGCAACCAGGGAGCAGTTGGGGGTTAGGTGCCTTACTCGAGGGCACTTCAATCACGTACTGTCGCCTCAGGGGATCAAGCCGGCGACCTTCCGGTCACAAGGCTGGTCCCCTAACCTTCAGCCCCCTTAAAGTGGCCATTAAGTAAAAGTTATACATGTTATCAGCATCAAGAAAGCAATAAAGTAGAAAACATATTTTTACCAAATGTTATTAAGTGAAATTATCTGACCATTTTGGCAATCATATTACATTTTAATTACCCCAACACTGGCGCTATCTACACTAACATTAATGCTAGCATTATGCATGGTCTTCAGAGATGGTGCAGCACTCTGTTCTGACTGAAAAAATGTGGTTAGCTTTGGGAATGTAGCAACAAACATTTTGGTTTCCTCTCTTTGTGTTTCTCTGCTGCACTAGAATAACTTTATTTGATTTTCCCTCTTAACACTCAGAAAATCACACTGAAGAACCTCCTCTCTCTATTATGTAGATTATCGCTTCATTGCCTTGTTCATATGATTATATCTTTAGGCAGTTTTGTCCTCGTCTAACAACATGGAATAGTCCTAGGTGATTGGGTTGCATTGAATTTACTGAAAATAGTTGCTACAGTCTCCAGTAACAGCTGTTTTCAGAATGTATACATATTTTGAAATATCTTATTTAACATCAGCACATGCTAATTTGTATTCTCATGGGGCCCTGGCTCATGGCAGCCTACCTTTGCCTAATGCTAAGACCACCGCTGTACACAGAGGTCGGACAAATGAATATAAATTCTTTCAGTAATAATTTTTTCAGTATTTACCCACTCATTGCCTTCAGTACAGCTTCCATTCTTTTAGGGAGTCTTGCTTTCAGTGTTTCAAAGAAATGTGCAGGAATATTTTTCACACCTCCAAGGTTTTGTCACAGAAGTTTGTTGCACTTTCTGTTTCTCACGATCCAAGTAATCCCAAACACATTCAGGACATGGATGTCTGGACTCTGTAGCAGCCAGTCCATTGTTCTGAGAACCAGTGGCTTCTTTGTTTGATTTACAAGCTTTCTTCTTTTTTGTCTGTTTTCTTGTATCTTATTTCTAATCTTCACCATGAAGAATTAATAACTTGCACTTAATAGCTGTTTCAAATGGACATTAAATAAATTAAGGGTGGCTTCTGACTTTTGCACACTGTATGTAAGTTATATGTCTAATATGTATTTTATCTCTAGCTGGAGAAAAACCTGGAGATGGCCAACCACACAAAGACCTATGGACTGGAGGCCCGCAAATACGACACTACTGACTTTCAGGACCCTTCAGTAAAAAGGATTCTTAAGAAACTTAGTGATCTGGAAAGGGCCGTGCTGCCTGATGCTGAACTGAAGGAGGTAGGAGAAAAAACAAGATCAAGACCAAGATTTTTGGAACGTTGACACAAAATGCTAATTACTAATGTAACTGTGGTTGTGTGGGTAGTGGATGACCGCCAGGGGCGATTCTTACCAAGTGAATGTTTCCCTACGTACGCAGCTCAGACCAAGAGGTTTGTATACCCAATGAGAGATGTCACCCTGCATGTGATGTCACGAGGTCTATATCATCCTGTGACTCACTGCAAACGTCCTTAGTTACCTGGATCTTCTGGTGCACTCCAATTGACAAGGAACCCTGGTGGTCATCCACTACTCACATAGCCACAGTTACCTTTATAACTAGCCTTATGTTTTGTATGTGATTCTTACCAAGTGGATTACTTGTGCCCACAACGTAACGAGGAGAACATCAGTCGCAGCCTGTGGTGTGGGACAAGATTGACAGGTCTGATAACTATGTGTAATAAGTGCGTAGACTTATTTTGTTCCATGAGTTTCAACGGAGTGCCGCATATATAGTCCAGCACCATGGGGCGCTCCCAGGGTGGTGGCTGGGACAATAGGGGTGGGCAAAGCCTCTATGCCCTTCTCAATAAGGCCACAGTCAGCATGTGGGTGCCCAGAGATGTGCTGTCGCTCTGAGCCAGAGGGAGATCTCTCCGTCTCCAGTTGCTCCTGTAGGAATGAAAGCGTATCTCTTTGGTTCTTCGGGTAACAGCCCAAGAACTCCTGCCACTTGTGCTTGTATAGGGTGCAGGTAGAAAGAGCTCTCACATTTAGGATCGAATTCTTGAATCCTGGAGAGCACAAAGACAGCTCTGAGTTGGCCCTAAGGGCCACAGCTGGAGAAACTGTGGTCGTGAATGCCACATCTGGCTCCACAGGTTGGGAGAGAAGGTCCTTCTGTACTGGGCGTTCCCATAGAAAGGAGGGACAAAAGCAGAGGACCAAGAGGACCTGATGTTCTTCTTTATGAACTCTGTTAAGGGGAGCTGGAATTAGAGGCAGCAGGGGAAACGCATATAGCAGCATACACCACTTCCACCTGTGATGCCATACTGCAGCCTATCCTGTAGTAGATGCCCCACTGTGTGCTGGCAGCTGACCTATCAAATTTACAGACATGAGGAACTGTAAGGACTGGCATGGTCTGAGAGCTTGCATGGAATACAGACTAACTCATGCATCCAGCTCGGTCAGTGAAGCCACCATCATTTGGGAGTTCAGTGTCATGTCGATAAACTATGTCATCTGTCACAGGGACAGTTTCCTCTTCTCCCAGTTCACAGATAGGCCCAGTGCTTGAGCGTGGTCCAGCAGCCTCCAAGTATCCTTGAGTGCTCGCTCTTTGGAGGAGGCACATGCTGATCATCCAAAGGCTCCTTGAGGGATGTTAGGGCATCTTGCATGCACTTTGAATTGGAACACTGTGCTCTGAAATGCAAACTGGAGAAAATGCACTAAGAGTAGCGGAACTGCTGCCTGTATCCTGTTGACATGATATGCCATCCTGGTAATTGTGCCCTGGAAAAGTTGTGACTAAGTCCGTGTCTCTATATTCCGCACTGGGGCAATGCGGGTCAGGGCACATCCCTTCATCTGGTGACACCACTTTAGAAGCAGCAGAAGTATCCACTACTGGTATTGAAGCTAGGTCATGAGAAGCAGCATCTGCCAGCACCAGTTCTGGCAAGCTTGTTCAATTCTGATGAGAACTCGAGTGAAACCCTGCCACATATCCATCCACAGGGGATGCGCCTACGAAGGAGGGGGTGTGCATATATAGATGTGGAGTCTATAACAGTAGTCCGGAGTGGACAAAATGTTTTTGAGGCTCTGGCACTAAGAATTGTGTTGCCGGGCTGCGCAGTCGGTCTGATAGCAAGAAGAGAAAAGAGGAAGTTTGCAGTGAATCACAGGACGTTATAACCCTGTGGACATCACGTGCAGGGGTCACATTGTGACTCCTTGGGTATACAAACCTCTCGGTCTGAGCTGTGTACACTGGGAAACATCTACTTGTAAGAACCACCCCTGGCAGTCAGGAGATATGAAACATAATTGATATTTTCTCTGATATATGATAGAAATACTATCCTAAACACTATGATATGCTAGAGCTTCTACATCTGTTTTGTGCTTTTTTTTTAGTATAGCTATGAGCACTGCCGTAGGAACTAGGTAAGATGGGTGGGGTGTGTCTCACTCTGTGTCTCACACTGGAAATAGTTGCATTTGTCCCACCCAAAAATTATATCGTGGGTAGAAAAAAAAAATATTTTAAAAGCGCAATGCAGAGGGTAGCATGTTTTTCCAGCAAATCAAACAACCTTACCATTTCATGCTGTGTTGTGTGTTGGGTGGTGCTGGGCCTTCTTTTAGCCGTTGTTAAGGCTTGTGTTGTGAGGTGCCTGTTCAAAAATGAAGAGCTTTTGCCTAAAAATAAAACATGTTATGTTTGAATATCCTCCAATCACAAGCTTCACTGGCCTGAGCGTTCACCTCATTGGAGTGTTTGGATGGTAGTGAGGTTAGCTTTCACCTGTTTTGAACTTGGGCTCAGTAACGAGAGCACAACGAATAGCAACACGGCTAATCATAACTATGAAAACGGCTTGTGTGTAAGTTCTTGTTATGGCAACATACCAGGAGAGTTTGGGTTAGCAAACGTTAACATTAACTATGCTCAAGTTGTCCAAAAACACCCTAAAACATCAGGTAACATTAGCCTCTGGCCACATCTCTAACCACATATTGCCACACAAAATAGTATGTAAAATTGTACCCCACCATCAGAAGTGCTTTCAGTAAAGTTGGTGTAGTACGGAAAGTTCCATAGTGAGTTGTTTGTTAGTCTTGTCTCAGACTTAATACTAGAACTGTCTCAGTGGTTTAATGTAAACTGCTTTGTCAGATTATTTCAGCATAATGTCACAAAAAAGATAAATAAACCACCACAGGACACAATGCTACTGATGTTTTTAAAAGTGTAGCCTTAAGCCTTATTACCGGATTGGTTTTTATGTTTAGATGGAGTAATGCCAGTTACCTCAGGACATCTGTAATGTCTAAAACATTTAATTAGCCATTATTTTGTTTCTAGCATGGTCAGTGTATTGCAAAAATAAATGTAACATATTGTATTAGATTTTCATGAAGTTTTGTGCAGCCACTGCTAACCCTGCTTTCTCTCTTTCCACAGTACAATAACTTGTTGGCCTCTATGGAGACTACATACAGTGTAGCTAAAGTCTGTAAAGATGAAAATACCTGTCTACCTCTTGATCCAGGTAAGTTCACTTCAGTAGGACATAACATTTACTGGCATAAGCTTACAGTCTTATAATTGAATTAAATAATTAACAATGGGTCTTCCGGTAAATGTGACGCGTCAGTGTGAAGAACCATTGTACATTCTTTTCCAGTTTACTTCAAACTCTGATACTGAAACATGACTGTTTTGCAGCTAAATGATGGTTAAAAAAATTTTCATGCACACTTTCCTGATTAACTTTGTAGGGGAAGCCAATTTGAAGCAGTCTTACAGTGTTTATTTTTCAAGCTGTACTGTAGTGTGTTAGTCTCACAGTTTGGTCTGTGTGTTTTTTTTTTTCCTCAGACCTGAATAGGATCATGGCTGAGTCCAGAGATTATGATGAGTTACTGTTTGCCTGGCAAGGCTGGCGCAATGCTTCAGGAAGAGAACTGCGCCAGAGCTATGAGAGATATGTAGAGCTCGCCAACTTGGCTGCCCGCAGTAACGGTAAGAGCCACAGAATGAAAGCTGCCTCTGTGGGAGTGCGACCTACTACTGTAAAGCTCAATAGAAACATGAGAACTGGGCTGGTTTTGAGGACAATATTGGGAAAATTGGGATTTACTGCTCATGAGTCCATTCATCAGGCTAGATAGTAAACTGTGTGTGTGTGTGTGTGCGTGTGTGCTTGTGTGTGTGTGTGTGTGTGTGTGTGTGTGTGTGTGTGTGTGTGTACACAAAAGTCTCTGAAAAATCCAGATCAGCAAACTGGTCGTTCAAGTTCAAACTCCTTTAAAGAAACTGTACAATCAATGTACAACCAATAAATATTTTAATATAAATTTGAATGGATTCTTGACCCCAGAATCATATCAAAACTGAAAATCATATCAAAACTGAAAATAAACGTGTACAGCCAAAGATGTGTGGACCCTCAACCATTACATCCATGTGTGCTTATTGTACAACCCTGTATCCAAAAAAGTATAATATATAAAATAGTACAAAGACAATGTATGAAATGTTGAATGTGAGAAATTTTATTGTTTTTTGAAAAATATTTGCCCATTTTGAATATGATCCCAACAACATGCTTAAAAAAGTTAGAACAGACAACAAAAAGCTGCTAAAATGGTGTAATGCAAAAAAATACACCTGGTGGTTGATTGGCAACAGATCAGCATCATTAATGGGTATAAAAAGAGCATCTCAGAGAGGCTGAGTCTTTCAGAAGTAAAGATGGGGAGGGGTTCACCACTCAGTCAAAGACTGCACAGGCAAATAGTGCAACAAGAATAACGTTTCTCAAAGTGAAAGAGTAAAGAACTTGGGGATTTCATCATCTACATAATATCATTAAAAGATTCAGAGAATCTGGAGAAATCTCTGTGTGCAAGGAACAAAGCCAAAAACCAGCATTGGCTGGCCATGATCTTGAGGTTCTCAGGTGGGACAGCATTAAAAACAGACACGATTCTGTGGAGGAAATCACTGCATGGGCTCAGGAACACTTAACATTCAAAGACTATCAAGCTTGTTATCTGCGCACAGTTGAAATGCCAGCATCTCTGTTGGTCTGGAGGTGCATTAGTGCACATGGCATGGGTGACTTGCACATCTGTAATGGCACCATTAATGCTGCACGATATATACAGGTTTTGGCAACATATTCTGCCATCCAGATGACGTCTTTTTCAAGACAAGCAAGACGCTGCCAAACCTCATACTGCACATATTACAACAGCATGGCTCCGTAGTAAAAGAGACTGGGTGTTACCAGATCTGGCTGATCTGTTGTTGCTCTTAAATGTTTCCACTTCACAATAAAAGCACTTACAGTTGACTGGGGCAGCTCTTGATGTTACCTGGTGACGTTGTCCATGTCATAATATGTAATACTCCTTAGACAGTGTTAGGAAATTGTATTTTGCATTCATATGCTCCTTTTGACTCACTATCAACAGGTCACGCAGACAATGGGGCTTTCTGGCGCTCCTTATATGAAACACCCACCTTTGAGGAGGACCTGGAGGCGTTATGGAAAGATCTACAGCCCCTTTACCTCAATTTGCACACTTATGTCCGCCGCGCTCTCTTCAAAAAGTACGGAGCAAAACACATCAACCTCAAAGGGCCAATTCCAGCTCATTTATTAGGTAAGAATCAGCATTTTCAACGATTTGCCAATGATTACTGCATAATGATGCAGTAATGTTTTTATTTATTACGATTTATATTTAAATTCCACCTTCTGAGAATTATGTTCAGACTTTTCAAAGTGCACACACATGGAGGATTTTAGAACTCCTTTCTTCATGTTGCATCTGCTTTGGTCTTCAGAGGGCCCCTTTAGGCCAGACTTCACTTTTTTGTCATTATTATAATATCATTATTTTTTAAGTGCATCCTGTAAAACTTGCTTGATTGTGTTAAGAGATGAATCATTCATTACATCACTACAAACTGAAAGGTCCATTTGGAAAATAAGTGTAGAATTTGGTGGGCTTATTTTCCCTTGTATTAGAAAAATCATTGTAAAATGCATCTAAAATACTTTGAATTTAGCCTGTAGAAGTAAAATATTATTTCATAGTTTGGATGTGTAGCTTACAGTGCAAATCTGAGTCTGAATACATTTTTTCATGCTTCTTAAGAATGCACATTAATATTCTGCTGCTGTTTGTGGCAACTCCAAAGGAATCTGCAGGATTTAATATGCTTTCAAAAAAACGTCAAGCGTGACTGTGTGTGTGCGTATGTGCAAGCGTGTGTATATATTTACAGCCTTGGCCTGTATCAGTCTGTCGAAGTCTTTTTGAGTGTATTGACACACACACACACACATTACTTCCACATGACTGAAGAAAGAGTTGTTTAGAATTCCAAGCCCAGCGGTTTCCCTCAGTGCCAATACACCAACAGCCACATACATACAGATGTGGGTAGAGTAGCCTAAATCAATATTCAAGTAAAAGTAGTCAAACTTGGGTAAAATAATGACACAAGTAAAAGTACCTTCAAATAAAACAATCTGAGTAAAAGTACAAAGGTTTCAGGTAAAAAATGACTTAAGTACTGAGTAACTTATAGAACTATGAGCACAGAAACTGAAATTTGCAGGCTCTGTTTTTCTCTTTTTTGGATTGTTTTGGTCTAATATAAAATGCTAAAGCTCTAAAGTTGAAATATGACCAAGAACAAAGCAGTACAGATGTTGTCAACAACAAAACAGAATGAAAAACACAAAAAGCAAGTGGCAACAAAACATGAATTGCTAAAATGGAACTGGAGTTGAAGTATTACTGTGTGAAAATACTCTGAGGAGTACAAATCCATGAGTATTTTACTTAAATATATGTACTTGATTAAATGTAACTAGATATTACCCACCTTCAACCTCCAACTTCTTTTTTTCTCGCTCACCTCAGGAAACATGTGGGCCCAGACTTGGTCCAGCATCATGGACCTGGTCATGCCCTACCCTGAAGCCACTCAGATTGATGTCACACAAGCCATGATAACCAATGTAAGTACAGACTCTCTGTCTCAAGAATTAAAGGACCCACATCATGGAAGAATTGAATGTTGTTTGCTCTTTCAAAAAAAATTGCTTAAACATTGCTACATTTCCAAAACATGATGTCACAATTCTGAACACAATTACATTTGACTGTCCATTCAGCCTACAACAGTTTAGTTGTCCATTCATATCAAAGTGTTCTTACTGTAGACAGTCTATTACTTAATTGAGTTATCGGAGTGGAAGATGTGGGCAGAGACAATTAAACGTTGTGCTATTCCTGCCTGTTGAAAAGGAAATGTGTCATCACAGCAGTTTAAAAGGTCTAGACATCTCAAAGCTAACCAAAGTTAAGTTTTCTGACTTTCAGGCCAGAAGAAATAGTTCAATGCTGCTTTTTAATTCTAAGATTCTTAGGATTAATAAAGGGCGACAATGGCCATGTAAAGATGAATTCAGACTGTTTTTGGCGCATATATATATATATATATATATTGTTTCAGAGGGAAAAAATAAAATAAAAGTCTGAAACAAGGCCCTTTAGTAGAAGTTAAATCTTGGAGAGTCAAAATTAGCTTTGCCCAACTGATGTTGACGATCTGTAAAACTCAGTCGTCAATTTTCTTTCTGTTTGGTTCCTATTAGGGCTGGAATGCATTGCGAATGTTCAATGAGTCTGAAAGATTCTTCACGTCTTTGGGACTGATGGCCATGCCTGATGAGTTCTGGCAGAAGTCCATGCTGGAGAAACCCACAGACCGGGAGGTGGTATGTCATGCCTCTGCCTGGGACTTCTACAACCGCAAAGACTTCAGGTATGTATCAGCGTGGAAACAGGAAAATGTTTATGTGTTTATCTGAAGAAATAGAAGAAATAGAGCCACATACATGAAAACTTGTTTTGGATTGAACATACTAAAAAAAACAATCAGGGCTCCTTAAGATACCATAAAATAAAAATGCACAAGGCACTGTCTATCTCTTTTTTTACACTAGTTACAGTTTTGAACTTTTAGGACACTTGCAGTCAGTTGTTCATCCTAACAGAAGGAAATCTGGTGGACAATAAATTAAATACTAAACAATTTTTACAATCCCTGTAGAACAACACTGATCTGAAACTGGTGATTGTGCTGAAAAAAATGTGTAATGTTAGAATTGATTATAATTGATTATACTTATTTTCAATAAAGTCTGAGCTCATTTTTAACCAAAATAAAAGTCTCTAAATATTTTCATAAACTTAGAATAATGCATTGATTTAATCATAAAATAAATAGTTATTCCAGTAACGTCTGTGTAATCATTTTTTTTTAATAATTCTGACTCATAACAAAACAATCAAATTGAAGCCTGGTGAATCGTGTAGTGCACTGGATTGCTTTCTAAAGAACTGTAATTGAATCAAATTGTTTTGAGGTTGGAAATATATACCCCTGATTGCCACTCCTCCATCCTCATTGTGAGAGGAATTTTAATGCATGTTCTCTGTCCATCTAGGATCAAGCAGTGCACGGTGGTAAACATGGATGACCTCATCACAGTGCACCATGAGATGGGCCATGTGCAGTACTTCCTGCAGTACAAGGAGCAGCCCATTTCCTTCCGCGATGGTGCCAACCCAGGATTCCACGAGGCTATTGGAGACGTCCTAGCCCTGTCAGTGTCCACTCCTAAACACCTCCACAGCATCGGCTTGCTGGACAAGGTGGAGGACAACCAAGGTGAGCTTCCAACAGCCTTAGAACCTCAGTGAATGTTTGAGAATATAAGTTTGTTCAGAATGTATGTGTTACTGTACCACATCAGCAGCCTTTAAAGTGTTAGTTTGGCAAAAAAAATAAATAAAATATACGCTTTTTCACTTACTGAAAAAGTTTGCTTCTTTAGTTTTAACCTGAAGCTACAAGCTACAAGGCATATGTAGCTACAAGTAATGGAAGCTCATACCCAAACAATTAGCACTGTGCAAAACAACATGTCAAAGTCATCACACAAGTCTCAAACTGACTTGATTATTCCACTTTATAATCAACACTGTTGTCTTTTAAAGTGGCCAAACATATATGGAACATATATATATATATATATATACATTTGGAGTGAGTACATGTATGTAAAAAAGCACTGATTTGGGATAGAAATGCAAAGCTGATGATTGATTCTGGTGTTAATCTGTCCACAGAGAGCACCATTAACTTCCTAATGAGCATTGCCTTGGATAAAATCGCCTTCCTGCCATTCGGCTACCTGATGGACCAGTGGCGGTGGAAGGTGTTTGATGGCAGGATACCAAGCAGCGAGTACAATAAAGAGTGGTGGAACCTCAGGTGAAAATCACTGATCACATTAGGCAGAAAAACCTATAAACACAACTGCATATGCACAAAAGTTGTCAAAAGTTAGGGACGCCTAACTTTTTACATATATCGCTGCTGTCAGAGGAAAACCTCGTATCTCCATTTTCTACGTTTCTCAGTTTTTGGTATAATTTGAAGATGCCTGTTGTCCTTTACATTGTGTGTAAATTTCATGAAGAATGGACCAAAAGAAATGGCCCAAAATTACTTGGAAAAAAGTCTGGTTCCACTGACTTACATTAAAAGTAAAGGATGTTTGTCCTTCTCCTGTAAAGCTGTCATTTTGGAGATATGAGGTTTTCTTCCAACAACCATATGAGCATGTTTTCTTTGATGGTTTTCAATAAAGCAGCCTTATACATCACGTTTAAATATTAGCTACTTTGAGAAAAAAGCATTTCACCCCCTTGTTGTCAGTATTCATCAGCACTTAAACTTTGCCACCTTTGAGCCAAAAATTTTTCAGTATGTTTTTTTAACATTACTTTGGAAAAGAAAACTGTCACATTCATTATTTAGACAAAATCTGCTCTTTATACCAGGGAAGACACTTTGATGAAGCTAGGTGTTAAAATATACCCAAAGTATTTAATAGCTGTTTTATGTTAACAAACATTTTTTACTTAAATGAAACTTTCCAGTGAGGGAAATTCAAAAAGTGTACACAGAACATTAATGTGTTTAGATTAGCTTCTACAGTGTCACTGGCCTACTACAATATTACAGTTGTAATCGTTTCTTTTAGGCTGAAGTATCAGGGTCTGTGCCCTCCTGTGACACGCACAGAAGAAGACTTTGACCCGGGCGCAAAGTTTCATATCCCAGCCAACGTACCCTATATCAGGTACAGCACTATAAAGGATTCATCATGAAAATGACGTGAATCATAGTGTGTCGTGCTTTGCCTGTTTTGCCTTATTCACCAACAGTGCAATGACAATACTGTTCAAATTACTGTGACTGTCAAAGCAAGAGATATTCTGACACAACTGTGTGGTTTGTTCTCTCACATAGGTACTTTGTCAGCTTTGTGATCCAGTTCCAGTTCCATAAAGCTCTGTGTGAAGCTGCTGGTCACACTGGTCCTTTGCACAACTGTGACATCTATGAGTCCAAAGAGGCAGGAAAACTGCTTGGGTCAGTAAGCCACAGAGCAGCTCTTACATATTGCCATTTTAATTAAATTATTTCCAATAATTAACTGCTTAAACTGCAAGGGCTTATATGGGGGTCCACATTTCAGTTTTACACTCTCATAACTACTTACAGTAGTTTCATGGTACAACCTCAATTCCAAAGAAGTTGGGACGCTGTGTGAAACGTAAATAAATGTAAATAAAAACAGAATGCAATGAATTGCAAATCTCATAGACCCACATTTTATTCACAATAGAGCATAGAACACATATCAGATGTTGAAAGCGAGACATTTTACCATTTCATAACAAACATTAACTGATTTAAAACTTGATGGCAGCAATGCATCTCAAAAAAGTTGGGACAGGGCCATGTCTACCATTGTGTAGCATCCTCTCTTCTTTTAACAATAGTCTGTAAATGTCTGGGAAGTGAAGAGACCAATTGCTGGAGTTTTGGGAGAGGCATGTTGTCCTATTATTGTCTGATGTAGGATTCTAGCTGCTCAACAGTCCTGGGTCCTCTTTGCTGGCTTTTTCGTTTCATGATGCGCCAACAGAACAGTTTTCCATTTTGCCTCAGTCCATTTTAAAGGAGCTTTGGCCCAGAGAAGACGGCGGCGTTTCTGGATCGTGGCTTCTTCTTTGCATGATACAGCTCTAACTTGCATTTGTGGATTGCACAGCAAACTGTGTTCGCAGACAATGATTTCTGGAAGTGTTCCTGAGCCCACGCAGTGATTTCCAGTATAGAATCATGCCTGTTTTTAATGCAGTGCTGTCTGAGGGCCTGAAGATCACGAGCATCCAATATTGACCATCGACCTTGTCCCTTTCATACAGGGATTTCTCCAGATTCTCTGAATCTTTTAATGATATTATGTACTGTAGATGGTGGGATATCTGGTGGGATAAGTTTTTGCAATTATATGTTGAAGAACATTTTTCTGAAATTGTTCCACAATTTTTAGATGCAGTTTTTGCAGATTGGTGAACATCTGCCCATCTTTGCTTCTGAGAGAATCTGCCTCTCTAAACTACTCTTTTTGTACCCAGTCATGTGAGCTAGTTGCAAATTGCTCCTTTAGCTGTTTTTTATTAGTACCACTTACTTTTCCAGCCTTTCGTTGCCTTTGTCCCAACTTTTTTGAGATGCGTTGCTGCCATCAAATTCTAAATGAGTTAATATTTTTCATGAAATGGTAAAATGCCTCAATTTCAACATCTGCTATGTGTTCTATGTTCTATTGTGAATAAAATATGGGTCTATGAGTTTCGCAAATCATTGCATTCTGTTTTTATTTACATTTTACACAGCATCACAACTTTTTTGGAATTGAGGTTGTAGTTATTGAATCATCTATAATAGTTATTAAATGATAAGTCTTAATGGAATACTCCAGTGACATTCAACCGTATCTGCAGCATACAGTCGATTACCACACAAAATCATTCCAGTGTGTTCAGAAAAACAGATTAGAAAACAAACTAATAATAGAATCCAGTGGGCAGCTGCTTTAGCTATTGCTCATTGACTTCTTTTTAAGTGTCAACAGGTTTTCTGTTTTCTAAGTACTGAGAAGTGCTTTAAACTTGGTAGTTGAGATCAAGTTAAAGTTGTTGAAATAATAAATAGTCATCCCTGTATCTGCTAATCTGTGAATAAAAGAAAGTTTTTTGCTTATAGTTGTATGGGGCATAGAAAGGTAGTCACCATTTACTCTGTATATGTGTACAAACGTGAATGAGATTATAATTATCAAATTGAAGTGTATCTTTTCTGTTCAGTAATAATCATATGTGTATTAAACAACGTTATGAACCCCTCTATATCCTCTCTCTCCAGTGATGTGATGCAGCTTGGCTATAGTAAGCCCTGGCCTGAGGCGATGGCTATGATCACTGGCCAGCCCGAAATGTCTGTGCAGCCTCTCATGGAGTACTTCCAGCCCCTCATCACCTGGTTAGAGCAGGAAAACAAAAAGAATGGCGACATCCTTGGATGGCCTGAATACAGCTGGATGCCGTCCACAACTGAGAGTGAGTGTCACAATATATAACTTGATTTTCTATAAACTTGTATGTTAGTTTAATAGTTTGTAGTACTACTCCCTTTACTGTCCACTTTATATACATTTTTACCTTGCATTCACTGGTCACTTCACAAGTTTCCTTAAACTTGCTTTTTGTATTGTAGATACTGTAGTGGTGGTGGAGGACAGCTCAGTAGACTTTTTGGGCTTGAATGTAGACCAAGCTGCAGCTACAGCTGGTCAGTGGGTCCTCCTGGTGCTCGGTATGGTTCTCCTGCTCGCTACCATCTTCTTGGCCTATAAGTACAGAAAATCCAGACACCTACAGAACAAATCCATCTCTCAAATGGAGCTCAAATAGGAGTCTTCATACAGCAATTTGGCTGTAGGTTCAAATGCCCATGTTTTTTTTTTTTCTTTCTGAAAACAAAAGAAAACAATCCACCTCTTTTTGAATGTCATGTATATTTATTAATTATTTTTGGTCAAATTTGTTTGACTATGCAATGAAAGCTGACTTGTAATTTATTTGTAAAGATTTAAACTCAATGTTGGGTGGGTAGGGACTGTTTTCAGTTGTTTGTAAAGTCTTACCTGTGTATGTATTTTTAGATTGATTTTATAGGTAAATACTTTACCTTTATAGAATAAAAAGAAATAATTATTCACCCTTTTTGTCTTGGCTTGTCATTTCTTGTGTAAAAAGTAAGCAAAGAATATTAAGATTAAGACACCCCTTCTAGGTATATTCTAAGGCTGTGTACTTATTTTCATGAAAATCAACAGAACTTAATTGACTAGGGAAGCCCAAACTTTTGCACACAGCTGTACATGTGTGTGTTAATAGTGACACTCTTTTTGTTATACCACTGTAAAACTTTTATTTGAAGCATATAGTGAACCCCATAATTATTAGCACCCATGGTAAAGATGGGTCACGAAAAGGTCATGAAAAAATGTCTGTGGTTGATCAGCTCGATCTCACATAGAAAAAAAAACTGAGAAATCTGTACAACAGAAAACAAAAACTCTGGTCAAAAAAACAACTGTTTGCAATAAACTGCATTCTTTAAATGCAAGAAATATCACTGTAAATTCAGATTGTTGTCAGGTTCTCTTGCTAACTTCAAAAATTCTTAAATATTTAGCATTTTCTCTTCTAATATCTCACAGTACATTGCTTCATTCATGTTTCCATCAATAATGTGCAATGCCACAGCACTGTTTGCAGAAAAGCAGCCCCATATTGTGATGCTCCCACCTCCGTACTTCACTGTACAGTGTTATTGGGATCATCTGTGCAACCTTTCTTTTTTTTACATGTGACAAAGTGGATTTATCGCCTAAGAGTTATATTTTTGTTTTGTCTGATAAGAGAACATGGTTTCAAAAGAGGTTTGTCCTCTGTGGGGTGTAGGAACAGAGATGATTGCGGTGCAGTTCTGTTTAACTGTTGTTCCTGATGCTTACAGGTTGTCCTGCAGCTGTCCTTTTTAAATACTTTCTGGCATTTCTCACATCTTCCTTATCATTAGTCTGAACCTTCCACTCTCATATTATCAAGCCAGTTGTACTAAAACAGGTGTTTCAGAAATTTGCTCTGTGTAGTTTTTTTCTATTCAATGTTTAATAATGTTGTCCCTGAGAACTTTTGGAAGTTCCTTTGAATACAATATATATATGTATATATATATATATATATATATATATATTGTATTCAAAGGAACTTCCAAAAGTTCTCAGGGACAACATTATTAAACATTGAATAGAAAAAATATATGTATATATATATACATATAGCAGCACAGTTTTGAGGTTTCCCTACTCACACACACCCATTAAACCTGTGCTGGACACTGGCCCTCCAGGACCGGAGTTGTGCACCCCTGATATATGCAATGGAGGTGCATCAAATAACCAAAAAGGTCTAAACACTTGTTTCCTCTCACTGTAATTACCACAATGGAGCTCATCATTCAGAGTTTATTTTTTACCAGACTGGCATAATTGTAGTGGGCATGGTCATGATCTGAAACTGGTCAGATTTCACCAAGCACATGGTTAGCAGAAAAATCAGAATACTTTATTTATACATGATGTATTAAGAAAGAGAAACCAGAACTAAGTTTTGCACTTTTTGTTTAAAGACAATTAGTGGACAAATGAAAAACAATCTGCATTGTTAAAACATCATTCATATTTAATTATAAGACAAAGTGGGCTTTAAATGCTGTCCCACTATCGCTGAACTTCTTCGCTAAAGTGGAATACAGAGTGGCATACCTTTTAAAGTCATTGTGGTATAATAATTGATCACATGCCATGTCTACCACAGCACATAACAGTTATCAATGCGTTTTAGCTAGTATATTTCATCAAAAGCCTAATTATATTCGTATATAGGCACCAACAATAGGCTATTAATGGTAACCTACCTTACTGATTCATCTGTGTGGTGTGGCATAGACTAGAGGCCTGTAGGCACTGACACTAAAGAAGTGTAACACATTCTTTTTAGGGCCACAGGATTATATTAATACATGTTGTGTGGGGACATCACAAACTTTAAAACTTAAGGAAAACTTTACTATACATGAAGCAACCTATAAAGATGTTAAAATGCCAGTTTCTTTTATGTACAAAACCCATTTAATATCAGTATCAGGACTGTAAGAAAGAAGACCTCAAACCACATCAGCTATTTATCTTTAAAAACGCAGTCTCACAGTATGAATTACCCTGCCATTCACTGCCAAAGTAATGAAGTGATTCCTGCACTGCATCTAATGGACCACTGTGATTTTATCTGAAACTTCATACAGGTGTAATAAATCATAAGAAATATTTTAGTTTCACAAAACTAGACAGGCAAAACAGCAGGATATATGGTCTTCAAGGTTTTGGCTTAATAGATATCTAAACTTTAAAGAGAGGAAAATTCTTTTTAAATGTACCAAAGTTCCATTTAAAGCAACATCACACTTCAGCTGCAACTAAATAATCTCACTGTGCATTAATATTTACAGACAGGTACAACACTAATATAAAACACCTTGCATGGAAAACAGTATAATCTCCAGTGTATTGACTCTTACTGGTCAAAGTAGTCAAGGAAATGGCATACCATAATATGAAATAAATCTTAATTCAGCAAAGTAATTTACCTCTTAAATCAAAATGTACAATTTAAAAGTCGATTTTTTTAAACACCACCCAACAAGTAGCGATCAGAAGCCAGCAATGGCTCAGCAGATGTGCATCTTCTTCAAACATGAGGTAAGTCCTTATGAAGCTACTTGAGAAAATGCCAAGCATTTTAATCACTATTTGGTCACTGCATAATGCCACGTTATTTCATTGTATTTGTGTCTTCATTACTATTCTAACAGATGAAACCTTCTATGAGTAGGTGTGTCCAAACTTTTGACTTTGGAGTGGGGTTTCATTCTGAAAATAAAGCTAAAACATCAAGTTTTATAGCACCAGCTACATCACAATCAGCATAGTGTGCTGGTCAGCTTTGCTCTGCAATGGACAATGAGATAAAATCCCATCAGAATGCTGGATGCAAGTCATTATGCATATCACTCACAGTGTCGGTTGGAGTGTGAGCACCATTCTGTACTACTTCACACACTTAAAGCAATGGTTCATCAAAAATTAAATTAGCACAATTTCCCCCTAACCTCAATCTAGTCCATCACTCATAACGTTTAACATGGCTGCTGATACTGTTTTTAGCCATGTACTGACTTTGGCATGCACTTTGCATGACACTAATTGTTGGGGTGTAAGTTCCCATTATTTGTCAGCTACAATAGACTTGTACTTCCAGTGCAAAATGAAAGAAACAAACTTTTACACACTAAACATAACATGGTTGATTGACTAAGGGGACAAGTGTGTGAATGTTTCGTTGAACTGCTCCTTTAAAGACTTTGCCACATGGCACAAACAAGCACTAAACTAAATACACTGCATGACATGACTTGATTAGAACTACAGTTTCAGAATGTGGAATCATAATGCGTAAAGCTACACAGGCACTTGCAACACGGAACAATATCCATGCAGAAGGCATTCGTTTTCTTACGAATACTTTCAGTGTGAAGATTGGGAAAATCTCCACAGTCAATTACTCACAAGCAATGAATGTTCCAGAGCACTTCTCAGTAACTGGTCAATACTTTCACTAAAGGAACAGCAGGACATTTGCACATCTGCAACACAGCTGACACAATATTGCACTGGAACGCGAGAAATGCGTTCATCCGTCTCCACTTCCATTCATGTTCTATGAGCGAAGGCTTAGAAAGCCCATATCAAATGTCACTGTCATGGGAGATAAGAAAGGAAATCCTCCAGTCATCATGAGCTGGTGGGTAAGGACATGTTTCCAGTAATGTTCAGTAGTAATATTCTCGCATTTCTGTCCAGTTGGTGACCCAGAGCTTTTTGTTGAGTTCTCGTTCGGGCCGGAAAGCCTGGCTAAACTTGTGCCTTTCTTCTTTGCGTATTTTCACTCCGTGGTACTTAGGCATGACCTTGTAGTAGACAGCCCTCTTAAAGAAGCCACACTGTGTGTGAGAGATAAAGAAAGAGAGAGAAAGAGTGAATAATAAATAATAATGACATATAGTTTCTAGGGAAGATTAATTCAAAGAAAATCATGTGTTATTTCCATGCTTCATTTGTGAGTAATTGGAATCACTGAGTACAACACAGTCTGGAGGAAGCTCATTAGCTGGAAATGGCACCAGTGGGTAAAACAAGCTCAGCTGAACACCAAAGTCAATGTCTGCTCTCTAATGAAAAATATCCAGCCCAATCCCACAAGACAAGGACATGAATAGTGAGAGATGGGCAGAAAGAAGGAAGACTCGCTGTTTTACTTCAGTGGGCATGCAGTTTCGCTGAAAAAGGAACAACTGGAAAGTGATTCGAGAAGAGTGAGTGCAAGTCAAGGCAGCTGTTAAAAAACAGGTGATAGCTAAAAGAGAGAAAGAGAAAAGGAAGAGAAGCGCAGGAGTGAATCCACAATGCTGCATTACCGAGGGGTACCAATAGGGCATGCTGGGAGGCCAGTGTTAGCCCCCCTGCAGACTCAGTAGTCCTCAGTCAGCTTTTCGGTCTCGGACGGCTGTATCTTCATCTCAGCTTTTTGAGCCTTGGCCTCGTACATCTCCCTCCGACTAGCCCGCTTAAAGAAACCACACTGCCAAGTGGGGGGAACGGTAATTGAAGGTTGAGTTAATAAAAAGCAGATTTACAGTTCTCAAGCTTTTGGAAAGTTTCTGTTCTGCCCACAATATGTTTTCTATTGTAGCTACTTTTGCAAGGTTGGCTAAGCAGAATGTTGGAAAAGAACCTGTTTAAAGGTAATGAGAAATTGTAGCACTTAAGTTTAATTTTAGGGGTAGATATCTAACTGACAGGCTAAGTAATTCTAGCATTGCTAGCAAGCTCTGCCTCTGTTTCACATATTACACCAACTAGCTTGACGTGTCATGTGTTATATATTTGTTAAAATATTCCAAAATATATGGTAAGTACAAAAGAGAAAATACTTTCAGCAAATCTCCTAACTTTAGCTATGCTACAGTAGCTTGCATTGTAGCCTACAATGTTAGCTTAGCAGCCCTAACACAGCTGAAGACAATATGATGTTTAATTGATGTTTAAAACCTCAATTAGACTACTTTGATCTATCTTAACATTGAAACTTTTCATGCATACAAAATAAAGATTGACATAACACTATAAATTTAGGTATTTTTACAAAAATAAGAGTTTTGTGGGCAGGAAATGGACAGATCAGTAGGTATAGAAGAGTGATCCTAAATTTTTGGCAGTTGGTCATCACTGTAATTACAAAAGAAAATTGTACTCTGCTATTTTTACCTTGCAGTCCACATGTTTATAAGTCTACTATATAGTTTTACAGTTGCGGATTTGCTGTGATTCACACATCAGTCAGCTTCTGACCACAAGGCTGCTGCTGACCCAATATCTTTTCGGTGATGGACCATTCTCAAACAGAGCAGTGACACTGTCACGGTAGTGACATGGTGGGGTTAAAGGTGCTGGCACGTGTGTATCAGACATTGTGTCTCTCTATCTACTGCTGTTTTCGTGGAACTTTTACACGTCAGTGTCACTGCTAGATTAAGAGTGGTCCACCACCCAAAGAAACCCAGTAAAATGTGGTTGTGTGGTCAGAAATTTCCGATTGATAAAGTATGCAACCGTTGCTAGCACAAATTGTGCTTTATGGGCTTAGAAGGTAACAGTGGTTGGTATACTGTATAATTTACCAGCCACTGTTACCTTCTAAGCCCAGGAAAAGGTGGCTGGTAAATAGTATTAGTTCTCTGCATTGTTTCACAAAGCATTCTAGAGTAAGATCTTTTTTAGAATCATATTCGCCCTCAACAGAAATGGCATCAGATCAGTGACTGTTATACAAAAGCTTATGCATACTTAACCTGGAAAAATATTTCATATAAACATATGGGAGAAAAAGTAACAAAAATATTTGAGAAGAAATGTAACATACTGCTCTAAGCAAATTTTATTTCAATATATGTAAAACAGTTTGAGGGTACAGTGCTGTGAAAAAGCATTTGCCGCTTCCCAATTTCTTCTATTTTTGCACATTTGTCACATTTGAAAGTTTCAGATAATCAAACTACTTTTAATATTAGACAAGTATAACCCAAGTAAACACAAAACGCTGTTTTTAAATGATGATTTCATTCATTGAAGGACATAGCTATCCTGTTCAGCCCTACCTTGAAGAAGTAATTGCCCCCTTAGCCACTAAATCAAACAGTTAGCCAAAATCAATTGACTATTGGGTTTAATTTCACTAGCTACACCCAGGCATAATTACTGCCAGATCTGTTGACTCTAAACATTTCTTAAATAGAACCTGTCTGGCAATGCGAAGCAGGCTAGCACGGTGCCATGTTCTAAAGAGATTCAATCTAACAGTTTGAAAAAGGTTATAAAGCCATTGCTAAGGCTCTGGGACTCCAGTGAACCACAGTGAGAACCATTACCCACAAATGGAGAAAACTTAGAACAGTGGTGAACGTTGGTGAATAGACTATCAAAAGTGCATTGATGACTCATCCAGAAGGTCACAAAAGAAGGCGAACATCTAAAGAACTGCAGGCCTTACTTGCCTCAGTTAAGGTCAATGTATGCGATTCCACAATAAGAAAGACACTGGGCAAAAATGGCATCCATGGGCGAGTTGCAATGTGCAAATCGCTGCTAACCAAAAAGAAAACAAAGGTTTCTCTCGAATTCTGCTCTCTATCAGAACATCCCGAATGAGAATGTCTGTCAGTCAGTTTGTGACCTA
Organism: Colossoma macropomum; assembly: GCF_904425465.1. NCBI lineage: Eukaryota > Metazoa > Chordata > Actinopteri > Characiformes > Serrasalmidae > Colossoma > Colossoma macropomum. Next base: position 12,799,613 of record NW_023494790.1, read on the forward strand.
AAGCTCAAGCGCAGTCGGGTTATTGCAGCAGGACAATGATCTGAAGCACACAAGCAAGTCCATCTCTGAATGGCTCAAAAGAAACAAAATTAAGCTTTTGGAGTGGCCAAGTCAAAGTCCTGACATGCATCCTGTTGAGATGCTGTGGCAAGACTTTGAACGGGCAGTTCATGCTCAAAAACCCTCCAATGTAGCCAAATTAAAACAATTCTTTAAGAATGGGCCAAATTACTCAGCAGCGATGTAACAGACTCATTGCAAATTATCGCAAACATTTGACTGCAGTTGTTACTGCCAAGGGTGGCACAACCAGTTATTAGGTTTAGGGGGCAATTACTTTTTCACATGGCTGAAAATCTTTATCTTCAATGAATGGGATGATCATTTAAAAGCTGCATTTTGTGTTTACCTGTTATCTTATATTAAAATAAGTTGGATGATCTAAAAAATTTAAACGTGACAAGTTAGCAAAATACTTTTTCACAACACTGTAAATCTTATCTTAGCTTTGTAAACTGCTATCTATATGAGGATAACGATATGTGCTTGATGTACCTTCCATAGTATGAGGGTGATGATGCCTAGTAAAAGGATTCCTGCTACACCTGCAACGATGTAGATCCAAAGAGGAGCACTGTATGGCGTTTCCTCTCCGGGCACAGGATCAATGTTGACCATAAACTACAGAGAAAAAGACAATAAAATGCAAAAAATCCAGCAAACCACCACCTTTATTGTCCATGAATGGAACTGCCACCCTGCTAACCTCTCTGAATTCGCTGTCCATTTTGATGGCAGGTTTATCTGTCAACAGCCTCAGTGTGACACGTCCAATAACAGTCACTCGAAAAGCTTCAGCATAGTCCTGAGGAAAAAGGGTTTGCTGATTAGTTGGGTGATGAGAAAGCAATGGTTTGGAAAAAAAACTCTAAATTTACGTGATCACCCAAGACATTTGGTGTCTTAAATATGCTTCTTTAGTTTTGCACTGGGACTACAAAGGTAATGTAGCTAACAATTAGTAGAAGTGTATACCCCACCACTTAGGACAAACATGCAGCCAAAATTCAGACTTAAGATGGCTTCAACTACTATTTTTACATATGCAACATATTTTGTCTTTTTTTTAGATAACAATATGTTATACAGTGCCAGAAACCACATCAGCAAGTCTGTTTGAGACCATTTAACAACTTAAAAAGGGTTCAGGCAAGTCTGTAATGACAGACATGCAGATTGCATGATGCTAATTGGTGTACATATGAAGCATATTGTTCCATTTCTTGTTAGCTCCAGTGTAAAAATAGAGAAGCAAACTTTGGAAACCAAAATTGTACTGACTTGTCAACAACATATGGGTTAGGTTAAAATGTGTGCTAAAGAGAGCTATAATCAGCTAGAATCCTTCCGAGCTCTTGACTTTTACCTCCAGCATGGTGCTGTTCCACACCCTTGCTCTGACGATGATCGTAGCCTCAGTAGACATGTTTTTCAGGGGGCATGAGAAGGTCACGCAGCGAGCTGTTTGCTGTGAGCAGTTCTGCAAGCCAGTAATGACAACCAAACTGTTAGCACTCCAGAGTCAAACTGGCAAGCAATTATTGTACCATTGACTAAACATATGTAGTTAACCACCTTATGTAGCCACCTTAGTGTACTTTTGCATAATTGTTCTGGTATTTTGGTCATTATTTGACAGCTAACAGAATTGTGATATTACGACTTTTGATGGAAAATGTACTTTGTGCCTGCTATTTTCTTTTTTTTTTGCTTATACAAACTTTAATATATTGTATTTTATATATATTTAATATATAATTAACAAAATTGTCAGCTCAAGTACCTTTGCAAAAATTGTTAGACTAGAGTGTACGTGAACTGAAAACACAGTCATTTTGATTGTGGTTTATTCCATTATTTATTACTGACTAAAAATAAATGATTAGCATAAGGTGGCCATATTTTTCTATTAATTTTCTATCCTCTTGGATCCATGCTGAGTGCTAATACTTTGACAGCCAGCAAGGCAGACTTTGGACTTTTTTGTTCAGGGCAAGATGAGTGCTTCTGAAGACTGTTCGCTGTTCAAAATATCTGAAATTACTTGAAATTGAAGGATTTTATCCAGGAAATTGAATTTTATCCATTATAAGTTAATGTATAATTATTTAGAGTGAGTCCAATGCTCTGATTGGCGGTACTGAACAGAAGTAGGTTAGAGCTCACAGCTCTCCAGCTCTCTCTCATTAACCCTGATCAACCCCCCCCCAAACCATGACAATCACAATGTGCTGACAACATGCACTCTGCACGTGTCAGACTCCTCTTTCTTTCTCTCCCTTGCTTCTCCTAGAGAGAGCAAGTTCTGCTGATTGTTATAATATGTTTATCATATCTGTAAGATAAATGGTTCCAAAGTTATGAAGGCTAAAACAGTCCTGCAAACAGCTTTTTAAAATTTGAACTTGAACCAGCTGATACAATATGTATATGAAATATTAATGTAATTAATTACATAATCCATTATGTAATTACATTCATTAGGGTTACTTAAATCAAAACAGTAATAACCCTATAGCAAAACAATAATAACCCTGGATATTTAAAGGTTGAACCAACACTGACATTGCATCACATTGAACTACAGCTTTAACAGCCAAGTGTGTATGAGGATGGGTGATGTACCAGTAGGTGGCTCTCTTTGTGAGGGGTAAGAGGGTTCCTAGTAGCATCCGTGTGCAGCAGGCCAATGTCCGCGTCTCGCTTATTTCGTTTGGGACCTTTCTCTGACAACTAAACACAAAGAAAAGGTGGTTATTTGTTGCAAAAGCCTTGCCAGGAGACATTTTGCCATCCAGAACTCAAAGTTAACTTAAATATTTTTGGACACCTCCAAATATTCCAAATATTATGTTGAAGACAGGATCACTCTGTAGATGGCAAAATCTGAATATACGTTACAAGTTTATTGCTGTGTGGTTGTTTCCCTTTTTTCCATTAAGACTTAGTGGTAGTGGTAAAACATAGTTCATGAATTAATGAGGATATGCCATTACGAGGTCAGATGTGTGTGGGTGGTTGTTTCCATTTAAAACCAATGACTTGCTTTCCAGTTACTGAACAGTGCAGTTTCAGATTATCAGTCAGCTAGTTAGATAAACCCATGGCTGATGGATTCAGGACTGTTGAGACAAATAAGTTTCTGTCTATTATATTAAGTTCAGCAAATAAATGGTAATCATGCATTAAAATTATGGCTGGGCAATATGACAACATTGAGCATTATCGTCAAAAATTACATAATAATATGTCACAACATGCTTTTCTGAGTACACCATGAATGTCATCAGTACTTCACAAAACATCTGAACTGCATGTGTGATGACAAAGAGAGCATAATTGGTTCTATTTTATTGTATTCAGTGCAGTGCAGTAAGTCAACTGTTGGATAGAAAACACTAGATTTATAGTTTTTGATAGTTTTCTTTAAATGTGATGCTACTTTGTCAATTTCAACTTATCAAATGTCAGAAAAAATGTATTTTGCTTTTAAAAACTTAAAGGTATAGTGAGATTTCATTTTTGCCATGCCATGCATCTCTAATTAACTCTAACGTTAACTTCTTTTCACTTAGAAAATCAACACAATGTGACATTTCACCAGGGGTGCCCAAACGCTGACATATAACTGTATCCAAATTACAGTGTGTCATATACAACCAGGGGTGTAATAAGTACAGAGAAACTGTACTGAAGTGAAAGTGTGGCTAGTGTGTCAAAATCACACTCAATTGAAAAAAAAAGTGGAAGTATGGAGCCAAAAAAGTCAAAAGTCAAAAAGTATATCCATTTGAAAATCACGTAAATATAAAAGAATATATAAACTACACATTTTTAAATGAAAAAATATAGTTTTCTTTTTTTTTGTTATATGCAGAGGTGTGTGGTGTATGTGTGGCAACTAATAAGCAATACTAATCCAAACACAAAGTGGAATTAAGCATAGTTTTCAATTGTTTGTTTTTTAATGGAAATGTATGAAAAAGACTGCATTATCACTTGTAAATGAAAAAGTTTATTACACACTTCTGTAACCTAAGAATAGCTCAGCCAGTTTGCACTGAAGTCCCTGTAGTTACTGAATAATAAGCCTTAGTATGTAATAAGCCTGGAATGTTTAAGGGACTAACACAACGAATTTAATACATTAATGTAAGTACAGTACGAATGTCCAGATATGTTAGGGTCACTGTATGTAGCGCTCCTGATTTTCCAGTATAGGAAATAGTGATGAGGGACAATTTATGTTCCCTAAAATGTTACATTAACTGCTCATGACTTTTTACTGTAGGCAATAGTGGTTATGGGGCCATTCTGAACACAGTGTGTGTACTTGTACTTACTATGAGGTTGAGTGGATTGACTATTCCCCCAGCAGGAATGCACCTTGGTTCTGACGTTCCACTGGTCAAGATCTCTGTTAGATATAGCAGCCACTTTTCGTTCATCACCTCATACGGCCACTCAAAATCCATCACCAGAGTGCCCAACTCTCCCAGCGGTTCACCAACCACACTCACCTGCAACCCAACATAGATGCTCATTTTATTTCCTGAGACGCTCCTACAACACATCTGCCAGCATGACTTGGACATGCATCTGGTCAACTGTCAATAACATACTTAACCCTCAGTTAACAATGTACCTTCATCTCTAGAACTCTGTTCTTCTGTGCTTCTTTTTAGACTTGTTTTCTTTTCTTTTTCTTTTTTGACATTTCTACCACATCCTACTACTAACAAACATCACAGCTATGAAAAAACACATAAAATTTCAACAATTAGAAATGTTTGGCCTTCTATCAAATACAGCTATTTAGACTCACCCCTCCTCACTGTTTGTCTTAAATGCATTCACGAAGAGACATATTCTACAAGCTGAATGATGATTGTTGGGGCATTTAAAATATTTAATAATTTTGTTTTGTTTGATTCATAAGAATTAACTTCACTTTTTTATATTTATTCTATAAAAAATAGTCAATAATTTTAGCATAAACCTTGTGTATTTAAGATCATGATAAACATACATCCCAACTTGCCTGGCACTGTATCTTCCATCTACCTTCACCTCTACTGACTGTTGATCTGCCTTTATGGCTAGTGCTTGTTCTTTTGATCTCTCTTCTTCCATTCATAATTAGCAATATTAGCACTTCTTACTGAATTGCTAATGAATTCAGAATGAGTCTGGAATAGACATAGTGCTGTGAAAAAGTATTTGCCCCTCACCCGATTTCTGCTACTTTTGCTTACTTGTCATATTTATTTGTTTAAGATCATCCAGTTAAGTTTAATATAACACAAGCAATGGCATCTCTATGTTAGGGGCCGGCGGGGCCCCACTAGATTTTGCTGTGGAGCAGTGCACGACATGATCAATATATATATATACATTGTTGCACGTTTATTACATATGACAATGGTAAGGCTGTCCGATACATTCCAAATATCTTCCAGTACCTGTTGTGTAAATGCCAGTAGGCTAACTATTTCTCCAGGCAGTCTTCTTTTGATGAGCATGTTGGATGCTGAGAGCAGCCAATAAAAAATAATAAATTTACATACGTCCAGACGTTTACCAGGCATTGCTATGCAGCTAGCCACTGTTCCTCATCAGCTGTGGTAGCCACTCATAATAATAAGTCAAAAAGGTAATAAAAGTTATTTTTGGTACCAGCCATTAGAGCAGAAATTAGAGAGTAAACGTTTGGGACCACACCAGCCCAAGGATTTCAACATCATTCAGTCTGAAAGGACAAAAACTGCTCCTTCAATCCAGAGTGGCTCAAGAGAAAAACATGGCTGACTGCGAGTGTAGCTAAAAAAAACTTTTCTGCTTTCCTTGACTGCCCTTGCTATGCTATCACTTGAACTGATTCATGGATTGGTGGACTTTGAGAGAAAAGTTTTTGACAGGCTCGCCCAGATGAACGATCGTCATGCATCTTTCCTTTTCGAGCAGTGAGCAACACTGGTGAGTCATTTTGCATTATTAGAAGGCGTGGTATTCCTAATGCCCAGAAATCAATGTGTCTCCCTGCTCTGAAATGCTGCTTTGGATATGTAGTTGCAGACCACAATGATTGTACACTGCTAAATGACTTTGGATTTGTAATACGATGCTGTATAACAAGGTTTTGTGAGATCTAATGTCGTTATCATATCACTCATATTCCTCCTAAGTCTCCACTTCCGCCAACTCCTGCACCACGTTACATTAATCTGTGAATTTGTGATTTCATTGATGGGGTGCGTTTGTGTTTGGATCAGGTTTGTGTGCAGTTTCATTGATGAGTCGGCTGCTGCCCCTACAGTTGTGCCCCACCAGGCTTTCTGTGGCAGAGACACCATTGAACACAAGTAAACACCAGAGCAGCTTTTAAATGATCATTCCATTTACTGAAGATAAAGATCTATTCAAGAACTGTCACTCATGTGAAAAAGTAATTATAATGGTTGTGCAACAACTGCAATCAAACGTTTGCGGTAAGTTGCGATAAGTCTTCTACATCACTCTGGAGGAATTTTGGCCCCTTCTTCAATTCTGAAGAATTGTTTATAATTCGGCTACATTGGAGGGTTTTTGAGCATAAACCCATTTGAGGTCTTGCCACAGCATCTCAGATGGATTCAAGTCAGAATTATGACTTGGCCAGTCCAAAAGCTTAATTTTATTTCTTTTGAGCCATTTAGAGATAGACTTGTGGATAGATGGGCTTGTGTGCCTCGGATCATTGCTCTGCTGCATAGCCCACTGTGCTTAAGCTGTAGGTCACAAACTGACAAAGAAACATTCTCCTTCAGGATTTTCTGATAGAGTGCAGAATTCATCGTCCAGGTCCTGCAGAAGCAATGCAGCCCCAGACCATCACACTACCACCATGTTTGACTATTGGTATAATGTTCTTATGGTTGAATGTAGTGTTAGCTTTATGCCAGATGTAACGGGACACGTCTTCCAAACAGTTCCACCTTTGACTCATCAGTCCACAGAATATTATCTCAAAAGTCTTGGAGTCAATTTTTGGCAAATACGAGACGGGCCTGTGCTTTCTTTGTGGTTAGCAGTGGTTTGCACTCTTCCATGGATGCCATTTTTGCCCAGTGTCTTTCTTGTTGCGGAATCGCGTACATCGTACTCTTGGTGAACTCCTGGGAAGGTCCACCACTGTTCCAAGTTTTCTCCATTTGTGGATAATGGCTCTCGCTGTGGTTTGCTGGAGTCCCAGAGCCTGAGCAATGGCTTTATAACCCTTTTCAAACTGTTAGATTTCCATGACTTTGTTTTGCGTCTGTATTGGAATCTCTTTAGTATGTGGTCTCATGTGCTGTTTTTTGAGACCTTCTAGCCTGCTTCACATTGCCAGACTGGTTCTATTTAAGTGATGTTTAGATTTAGCAGGTCTGGCAGTAATCATGCCTTGGTTTGGCCAATGAAACTTAATCTAATAGTCAATTGAATGTGGCTAACTGGTTGATTTAATAGCTAAGGGGGCACTTACTTTTTCATATAGGGCCAGATAGGGCAGAACAGGATGTTTTCTTCAATAAATGAAATCATTTAACAACAGTATTTTGGGTTTATTTGGGTTATACTTGTCTAACATAAAAACCACCTTAAAAAGGTAAAAAAAAATATTAAAAAATACCTTAAAAACAAACTCCACTAGACTGCCCACGTCACTGGTGGTGTTCATGGCAGACTCGCCCACAACTTTACCACTGAAAAAGGTGCTCAACACTGGCTTCTCTCTGTAGGAAAGAGGAGAGTAGATCAATGAAACCTATACAGTAAAAGAATATGGTGTAACACTGTCCAGGTTTTTAATTTTGTAGAAAACCTACATAGAGAATGAGGTGAGGATCTTGTTCTCCACGTTGAGGATGACGGACACAGGGTACAGATCACTCTGTTCACTCAGACTGGACAGAAACAATACATGCACAGAGCAGATGTTTTCAGCATCATTAAATAATAGTCGGTTGGACTATTAGTCTGCACCGTCATTACTTCATCAAGAACAGGACATTATTTCACTACATATATTTCACTACAAAATGTAACTTCTCACTTTAGTTACTTACGTTGATAGCTGGAGCTGCGTCTCAATCTGATCAGTGTAAAGTGTGATAGAAGTTTCAAATATAACGTTGAAAGTGGTCTGTGAATAAAAGAGAGAGGGGTTATTGGTCAATGAAGCATTTCCAATACAGAGATCACAGCAGGATAGCCTTTATATAGCAGTATTTGAAGGATCCAACTTAGGGACCTCATTAGATACCCACCAGATTTTTCTGGAAAAGCGTAAAAACATTTTTACATGAACATCTGTGACTACATCACCCTGCTCATATGTACACATTATGATATTCATCTTTTATATACCTTTGCTTAAACAACGTTTGTACAATCATTGCACTTGTAAGTTTATTAGTAGAAGTATAACCATCACATCAAAACCATCCATGCATCAAAACAGAATAGGATGTAAGGGAAATATATAATAAACCTATAAGCAGACACAAAAAATACAAAAAACAAACAAACAACAAACAAAAAACATATTTTGATACATTTGTCTACAGGTCAACTAGGTCAAATAGTACAGTCCTCCTTGACAACCTAATTTAACATGGTTTAAAACTGCTTTAATGCAGAGAGCATGAGACGAAGGTGCAGAGAATTTTCATCTAAGCAAGATTAGCCTTCTTGCCAACAGGGAAACTAAGGCAATTACATCTTTATTCGATTTGGTCAGTTGTAGCATGGGTGATGAAAGCCCCAATGATGGGTCTGGTTCAATCGATGTGCCGCTTATTTCAATATTACAGTGTTAAACATGTCTTTCCAGAAATCAACAAGCGATGGGCAACACAAAAAACGTGTATGTGATCTGCAGGAGACTGGCTGCACTGCTCACACAATTAGGATACCCATCCTTATAAATTAATGGATAATCTTTCTTTAGTCCAATAAGCTCTATGAATAAGCTTGCATTGAAAGAAACTGTACTCAGCCCAAATAGAAGACGTGTGTACCCTTATAAGAATTCTCTCCTATAATTCTCCAGATATTTCCTCTCACTGCTCCTCTTCCCATGAGGACATCATTTAATGAGGTGGTCTGTAAAGAGCAAATCTGTCTATAAATTGATGTCAAGGCAACTTTCAGAATGGGAAGCAGGGTAAGAAATGTGTCTAGCTGTCTTTTAGTAGAAGGGGTGGGGAAAAAGGGATCAATACTACGAATGTAGCTATGGATCTGTAGGAACCTAAAGAATTACGTCTGAGACTAAATTTAGCTGATAATTGTTTAAACGTGCGAATGTATTGTCAATATAGAGGTCTCTAAATCCTTTATTATCAAGATTAGATCATGTTGAAAAAGCATTATCAACCACATACAAAGGGACAGCTGGGTTAGAGGCCACTGGAGTGGAAAAAGAGCTTGCCTGAAACTCAAAATGGAGTCTAAATTGATTCCAGATCTTCTATGTTGCTTTGACGACATTTTTAGTGAAGGGGGAATAAGGACCTGGAACGCAGGAGTGTACAAGGGAAGACAATGCCAGCTGCCTTCATCTCTAGCGAAATTGGGAGTGGGGATATCTCTCCACTTTGCAGCCAACACTGAATGATTAATAGCTCCTGAAATCTGGTACTGCTAAACCTCCGTCTGGTTTAGGCCTCTGCAAAAGCTGTTTCCGTATCCTAGGAGTGTTTTTGTGCCATACATAAAATAGAACTAGGCCATCAATGTTTTAAAGAATGTAGTGGGAAGAGAGACTGGTACACGCTGAAAAACAGTATGTTATGTAAAGGAAGATTTCTAGCAGCTGTATTAAGTGGCATCAATTTGCTTTTACTAAAATTCAATTTATAACCTGATAAGTGACTGAAAAATGTGAGTGTGGCAAAGGCAGCAGGAATAGAGATGGAGAGGTCAGATGTGTAAAACAGTAAGTCATCTGCATATCTAATTATTGTTCGTATCCATATCTGACTATGTCTTTGACAAGGGGTTGTGTTATCACAAGAGGTTCTATGGCAGGGGTGAACAAAACAGGACTTACAGGGCAGCCCTGGCATGCTGACCACTGTAGGGGGAAAATATGCTGATTGATTGTTATTAGTCCTACAGAGTCTTGAGGAGATTAGTACAGAAGTCTTATCCATGTAATGAATTCTAAACCAAGCAGATTCTCCACAACGATGCAATGGCCTGAGAGCTATTAGTGGCACACAGAATTACATATAACATTAAACAAAAAGCAGAGATTGAAGAATGAGTGTCTACTCTTAAATCCAGTTTGGTCAGGAGAGATAATTGTTGGGAGGACCATTTCAAGACGCATTGCGAGAAGTTTGGAAGAAGCAAGAATTTCATAGTCGACACTCAACAGGCTAATCGGATGTCATGATGCACAGTCTAGAGGGTCTTTTTTTCTTTAAGAATGAGACAAATAGTCGCCTGAGAGCTGAGATAATGTCTGCTTTTAATCCTCCCACACTTCATCAGCTTGCACTTGCAAACAAAGTACAGACAGTCCCCAAAGAAATTCTAAGCAAGTTTTGGAAAGAAAACAGTGCATAATAAAGCTAACCAGGGACCCGGTATTTCATTATGTTTCTATCATATTTTCATTACAGTAAGTCAAAAACAGCCGGCTGCTTTGGGGGCTCGTTGCTCAAATACACGCAGGCTGAGCTTCAGAGACAGAAAGTCTATGCAGAGACAGAGGCCAGCTCTGAGTCCCAAGGCGGCCTAATATTGTTTTTTTTTTTAATTTAGAAAGTCATAAGGTAATGATGACTTTCCTAAATCAACCGGTCTCTTGCTCCATGTGCGTTTCAGTGTTAAAAACTCACGCTGTGTCTGTGAACGTGACACAATCGGTTAGCGCGCCAGATGTCAACAATCTGAATGGGTCACTGCTCAGCTCATTTGCATAAAGTTTTCCAGAACTAGAGAGCAGAGTGCTGATGTGTGTCAGTGGTTTAATGTGGCATTTATATGTATATATATAATCCTCCCTTGCCTCAATACAGCTCTCTGTGATGCTCGGTTTCATGTAAATTAGCCAAAGAAAAAAAAAATCAAATGGAAAAATGGCAAATCATATTGCATGGTCATGTCACACTGCTTAAAATTTCAGCACCCCCAACGTAAAACACCTTCCTGCGTGCGTCCCTGTAGCTAACAAATACCCATTTGGGATTTAGCCACATCCATACTTGACAAATACTGCACAATTTGGCTGTAGAAGCTAGAATTTCAAAACTTGCACAGCAGAGAGTTCGAAGCCGTTTGAGATTCAACCTGGGTTTGAAGCTGCTTCTGACAAAACAGGAATATTTGAAGCATATAAGCAATTCAAGTGATATTCTTTAGACTTTAGTATTGCTGTTTTACAGTGAATCATACAGTAAGTACCATAATTTAAGCGTGCGATATTAATGATTTGTTTAGCATGTTTACTGTCATTTAGCCTGTTAGCCAACTGACCAGTCTAATTCTAGTTCAAAAAATTGTCAGTCCCTCAGTTTAAACAGTACTGGGTTCTTACTACATCAGTACACTCAGTGATTCATGCAAGCAGCATTAAATTCAAAGACTTTTCCATTAACAACACAAGGAAATGGAACAGTACCACTGGAAGCCATGGGGGCAGTGTAGCCATAGTTCATGCGAGACACAAGTCAAAAGAATTCTCTGTCCACATGTCACAAGTGTTTAACACCACAGTCTGCACTGGTGCCTCTTTCGTCTCTTTGGTAGTTGGCACATTATTACAACCTCCTCCACCATCACCATTTGCCCTCCAGCAGCGGCTACTCCTACAGGATGAGCAGCTCTTGAAGGAGCGAGGCCAAACATGGCGACGGCGGACTGCCCTCTAGTGGACGTACTGCTTAACATTCATGCCAATATAAAGGAGGAGTGGAAGTGAGCAGTGATGGTTACATCGTTTGAAACGGATGTGTTCTTTGTCGTACGTAAAGGGAGTATAAATGAGCCTTAAAGAAGACTAACGTCAAGAAAAGTTTGAAGTCAATAAAATGATTAAAGTGATAATTGTAACCTCCCATCAAATAGTTTAACTGTGACAACGTTGTGACAACCTATTGTTTTGGTGCCCATAACGTCATCACAACATTGAAATGTAATTCCTCAGAAAGTTGTGACAACGTTGTCTGACAACATTGTGACAACATAGTGGCATCATTGTCAGTACGTTGTCACAACCTCCTAGAAAGTTCCATTATGTTGTGCATGGAAGTTGCCAACAGGTAGTCATAATACTGTATGGCAACGTTAGGGAATAATGAGGTTCTGACAACGTTATGACAATCTTGTTCAGACAATGTAAACAGCACCACCTTTTGACACCGTTGTAGCAAAACTGTAAGAAAGTAGACAATGTTGAGACAATGTTGTGTGTTTGCTGGGCTGGCAGTGCAAACAACTAAGTGTTGGCACTGAGGCATTTTAGAGCAGGATGACACAATGGTGACACAAATAAATTAGTTCCCAGTACAGCATGAGAGAAGCTAACCTCAGTAAAGAAAGGTTCAAAGTCAATGAGAAAAGTTGAACAGCAAAGCTATGAATGAACTGTGCAAATAGCTAAACATTAAGAGGTGGCTTTGATCAAAATAGCCTAATAGTAATACAAACAACAAGCAATAATGTGGGCAGAAAAAGAAAAATACGCACATATGAGTCAACTGTGAGTCAACTGTGTAGTCATCACTGCGGATTAAAAGTTACAAAATAAGGCACATACATCATTATTCAAAACTTCAACTTTTCCAGTTAGCCAGCCTGCCAGCTAATTAGCCATTTAACCTAATAACAAGCCCAGCTAAACGACCATTTATTCCCCACCCTGCTGTACAACAGACATATTGACGTGTTTTTTTGGGGGGGGGTTGGGGGGGGGCAAATTCGGCTGCAAGAGATGGGTCCTCGAATGTGTGTGTGGAGCCACTGGAGAAGAGTCTGGCAAACCATGTACTGTTGGGGTACGCATTGTCATAGTGATAACAGTGGAGTAAAATAAGATTTACAAAATAAAACCTACTACAATGACAAGACATTATGTCGAGTCTACTAAGCAGAAAAAGCAAACAAGCTTTTGCAGAAACACTTGAAAAAATTAATTAAATGGAATTCTCTAGGTATGTTTTGTATATTGAGATGGGATAAGAAAACTATGATGATGATACTGTTTTAAGATTCCTCTCGACTCGCTAAGCAGAAGCAGCCAAATATTAACATGCGGTTGAACCACTTCTGCCATTGTAGCAGAGAGTGCATGTGCATGTGACATCACCGGTAACAGTGCACGTCTGCAGTTAGACTCTATTGGACCCATCTTGTAAAGTCAGTCTTAGAACCTGAGCTTCACGTTCTCAGAAGGCTGAGCTTCACGCCCAGGCAGGCGTGTAGCTGGCGCTTCACATCTCTGAAGCTAGCCTGTTTCTTTGCTACAGGCATTGTTTAGTCTGCAAATATTGAGGCTTGTACTTATTAAAAAGAGGAGGTGCCTCTCCGGCTCTCTTCAGAATGTTATTGCTGAAAAAATGCATCCTGGTAAAAAATGGTTGTCCATCACGAGGTTGGCTCCGCAGGATGCAATGAGCCCAATCTAGCAGCGGATACTCCTACAGGACAAGCAGTTCCTGAAGCAGCAAGGCCATAAACTCCGTCGATCGCGGGCCCAGAACTCCCTCTGGTAATCCCAGAAGGTGAATGTTGCTCCTCAGCATTCTGCTTTTCAGGTCTTTGTTTGTATCTGCTGTCCAAGTAAGACACCCAGGTTGTCAGTGAGTTACTGTTAGCCTCCAGTGCACTAATGCCAGTGCTACGGTCTGTAGCACCGCGCTCCAGCGCCCATAGATTACTCTGTGAGTGTCAAGCTTATTTTGTATATTCTTAATAGAACATTTAATTTATAAATGATATCTCTGATCTGAGATTCGTAGACAGAGAGTCAATCTTACCAGAAAAATTTTGATTTGAGGGAGCCCACCATGGAGGGTAGCAGCTCCACAAGCATGGTCTTCATGTTATAAAATGTTGTGGGCATAATAGGAAGCATGAAGGGCAGATGGTATTATTTAAAACGGTGTAAATAAAAAACGTAGAACCCTTATAACACTTATAACAGCGACAATATATAACGTTCATATATGAGAGTTATGCGTATGGGTGCTTATATCAAGACTGTCTACACAAGCATTCATCTGATTGTCTGTTGCATGTTATTTTATAATGGTTTCATAATACTTCTCAACATTTTGATGTAAATACATATGTTTAAATGCCTGTAATCAGTTTGTAAGAGACTGTTTTGATAACACTTTTTGATGTGTTTTCAAAGAAGTAAGAAAAACTATGAGTAAGGCTGTGCAAGCTTTTGACTGTATTACTATGAAAGCTTTGGGAAATCATAATCATAAAGTGATTATCATTTTTTATGATTATCAATCATAAAAAATATTTTTTTTCCAGACAGTTGCAGTTACCTTCTTGTTGCTCTTAAATGGGTTCCCAAGTTCACAGATCACAGTTGTGTTGGGTCTGCATACAATGTCTGCGTCCTGTTAAAGAAAATAAAAATAAATAATACATACATTAAAAAAAATAATTTTGGCACTACCAGCCATTTCTGCACAGCAGGTGATGTTTCAAAGACATAGCAGTTGTAAACCCTCTCAAAGGGCGCCATCATGTGGTCTGACCTGTGGGCGCCAGCCGGAGTACTTCAGGGCCGGAGGGATTGTGATGTTGAGCACTGCCTGATGAGCGTCCTCTGCCTCCCTGCCCTGCTCAGGTAGATTGGTCACCTCCACAAGTAGCGTTAACCTCTTAATGTTGCTGTTATACTCTATGGTCTGACTTCCACCATCACTGTGGACAAAGCACGAGAAGTTACTTTTGAATAAAAGAGCGAGTTGGAGTTGGAACTGCAATTTGTTCTCATAGGCATCTAATAGTTTCCACTTTTCAAAATCCTTATTTACCCTCTCAACTAGCTAATTCTTTCAAAATTAGCAGGGCAGCCATTCATCTTAGTCACTCTGAAAAGGTTATTTTATTCTTCCTCAATACTATTACATTCTTCAGATTCTCATAAAAGTGGCAGGGCAGCATTATACAACCAGCAAACTCCTCCCTTTTGTTTTGCAATTGCTTAGCTTGATTTGAACTGTGCTAACTGGCTTGCCAGAATCTTTGCTCAGCCTGAACTACAAGCGAGGTCCAGGAACATGGGCATCTCAGAAGAAAGCTAGCCAACATTTTGATCAGTATTTTCTAAAGTTAGAGAAAAAGTGCTGACTGATTATATTGCGGTCTTTAGATCACAAGAGATCACCCAAGCCACTGCAACTTAGCTTATCATTAAATGATCAATTATTTGCTTGTCCAAGTAGCTGCATTCTACATGGTACAAAATACTTCAAAACTAGGAATTGCACATACTGCGATCAGGTTTTTTGCCATATTGAATGTCTACACTAATATCTTTTCTCGCAACTCACCTAGGGAAGGGTTTTTGGGATTCATTCACAAACACTGCCTTCACCTGTAGATTACTGCTGCATTTGTTATCAGAACCACACTCCTTTCGGAAGTTGATCTAAAATGGCATAGATATCACCACAGTTATTACATGGTCTCATTAAACTATTTGCAACTTTATTATTGTTTTACAACCTCAGTTTTCTCAGTAACTCCTTGCTTGCTGCTAAGCACAGGGAACGCATCCAGGTTTTGCAGGGCCTGCTGGGCCTTGACCTCAGGCTCGTGTAAGGACACATTCAGCAGAAATACCACTGGCTCCAGCTTGTTCTTCACCTGCTCCTGTAAAGGGGAAAAGCACAGAGCATATATGAGTGGAGTATGTGCTTTTAGGTGTGTGCAAGTTGTATGCTGTCTGTTATACACAACAAATAGGTCCTTGCAGGGCAGCCAAGTGATTATTAGGTACACCTACCTTGTATCTGCACTTATTGGCCATTTTATCAGGTACATCTACCATATAGCTGCACTTTGTGAATATTAAATTACTGACAGGAGCCTAATTACTGACTGGAGCCTATCTGTTGCTGCACAATTTAGGAGACACCATTTACCCCATTCATCACTTCACTCTTCAATCAAATGCTGTCTTCACACTGCTTAACTATGGGTGTATCTTGTTTAATTTTATGTCCTCATTTCCTTTCCTTACATCTTTTCCTTGTGTCTTAGCTCCTCCCTCTGGGAACACAAGGAAAGATGCAAGGATAAGAAGTGTAGACAGAAGAATCAATTGAAAACGTGTTTGCCAAATCAACAACATCCAGAAACACCGCCAACTTCTCTGGGCTTAAGTTCATCTAAAATGTCCTCTGGGCTAAAACCCCTTAGCTTGTTATCAGTGCACAGTTCAAAAGCCAGTATATATCATGATGATATAGGGGTTCATTAGTGCACATGGTATGGGTGAGGTGCACATGTGAAGGCACCATTAATGCTGAACGATATATACATGTTTTGGCAACATATGCTGCCATCCAGATGACGTCTGTCAAACCACACCCCGCATGTATTACAACAGCATGGCTCAGTAAAAAAACAGTCCGGTTGCTGAACTGCCTGCATGCCTGTAGTCCAGACCTGTCACCCATTGACAACATTTGGCGCATTATGAAATGAAAAATACAATAAAGGAGACCCCGAACAGCATGAGCAGCTGAAATCATATATCAAACAAGAATGGGAAAATATTCCACTTTCAAAACTACAACAGTTGGTCTCCTCAGTTCCCAAATGCTTACAGAGTTTTGTTAAAATAAGAGATGATGAAACACAGTGGCAAACATGACTCTGCCCCGACTATTTTGGAACGTGTTGCTGGCATCAAATTCAAAATTTCTCAGTTTCAACATTTGATATGTTGTCTTTGTACTATTTACTACAGGGATTAAATGATTTACACATCATTGCATTTTGTTTTTATTTACATTTTGCATCCCAACTTTTTTGGCAATGGGGTTGTATAAACCAATATAATAGCAGTCCAATATACTAGGAATTTTTGATATTTGGGTTAGAAAAGAGACAACGACTATTATTATGACTGAAAAACAAGTGCATTCTTTGTTAAATATTTTTATAATTTATTTTAAGTGACTGATATTCCAGATTCAAAGCAGCTGAACAGCTCTCCTTCAAAATGACGCATCAATGCGCATTTACACCTCTAGTACTATGTACTACACTGTGATGTGTTTCTGCTCTGTCACAGCCCTACACTTTCATGGATTACTACACTGTATCAAAATATAGGCAAGTGTCTCTTACATTCACACTCAGTTTGAGTTCCTGGCAGGTGGGGGAGGAGAAGGCCAAGACACCTGTGTAGGTGTTCAGCTTGGTGTCAACGAACTGGACCCTTGGGTTGCGCTGAGCACGGTCAGCCTCTATGGTGTACTTCACAGCTGAGAAGAGACGAGGACATGGAAACATTTAACTCAACGCTCTGGAGGCATTTAGATTATTAATCATATCTACACTGCAGGCCAAAAGTTTGGAGCCAACACTAACACTAAATTACATAAAGCAGGAAAGACAGTTTAGCGTGTTGTAAATGTAAAACGCCTTGGATCTGCAGCAATAATACAGATAATATATTCTTAATTAGTTTAGCTCCTGGTGATTCTCCTGCTGGGTTCTACTGCAGCTGAGTTTTATATCCACCTGATTCAGATGCTCCCAAATGCTTGATGAACTGAATGAGGTATTCTACAATAGGAGTTTTTAAAGAATGACAAACTTCTCAATTAATGGAGTCCTACAGAATATGTTAGAGCACACTACTGCAAACCAATAGAATATTCTGGAAAAATGTCTTGGGGCTATTGTTGTCATTAACTTAGCACTGGTTTATTGGCAGTTTAAAACAGGTTCAGCAGCTGCCTGTTTAATTAACCACAATGGCTCTGCCAAAACAAGCATGGGTCTACCTGATCCTGGCTGCGGGCGGCATAACTAAAATTTCAATATTGTGTTTATATCATTTTCCAAAGACAAACATAAGGTACATCTAAGCATGCAATGGTGCTTAATGTTGGTTCACGTCTAAATTTCTCACGTCATTTGTTTCATTCATGCGTCCAAAACACTTGTGCTCATATCTACAACTGTCATACATTGCTGAGGTTTCGTAAAAAAACGGCAGTTCTTTATATATTTCTCACAGATGTCTGCCCATACAACAACAAACAGACAGTATCACATATTCTCTTACACATTCTCAAACAGTTATTTTAATATGTACTGCTCGCCCATCCAGCACCAAAGCAGCAGCGTTATTAGCTGCTATAATATATATACAGTATATAACTGCTAATAATGTTAAGGTTTTCACTAAAGCACAGGGAAAGACTGTGCACTAAATACAACTATGTTTGAGTCTATAAACTGTAAAATATTACATTCAGTTTGTTGGCAAACACTCTTCTCAACAGAGGTTTAAAACAGTAAGTGAATGTAGTGTGAGAAGTCATGCAAAAGTGTTTTTAATCAGTTTAACAGTGTCCTCCTGTATGTCCACAGGTGATGTTAAAGAAACCCCAGGCACAGCGGCATCTCAAAGCAGATGTGTGGTTTTTAAATGCAATGCAATTGGATAGTAGGTGCACTTTAGCTGCAGAACACAGCAACTTAGGTTTAAAAACCTCATTGAGACTCATTCAGGCCCTCATGGGACTCATTCAGGCTTAAATTCACGTTAAACTCTAAGCTAATAAGAGTGTAACGTGTTATATCAAGTTTTTGGCAAACTGACTTAACTGTAAAATATTTTTGCTCGCCTCTATACTTTTGGCCTGTAGTGTACATGCGTGTCTGATTATCACTTACAAATGTCGTTCTTGAAGTCACGGTTTCCATTGCTCAGTGTATAGGCATAACACACCTTCACTGTCACACTGCAAATACGTTTCAAGAGTTTCAGTTAAGAGTACCAGAATACAGACTCAAGGCAAACGTTTCATCTACTTTGGTATTCCACTCAAATCTATGAGGAAAGCAGTCTCCTCACCAAGCACCCTTGCACTGGCTGGGGTCAACAATCTTCGGCTCTACCATGAAATTTCTGGATAAATGGATGACCGGACGTGCCCTAAACAAAAATAAGGATAAAAAATTGAGCATAAAATTGAGTATAACATACCACTAGTTTCTCAAAAAGAAATCCATTACAAATGAGACTTCAATGAGATTATTTTAGTTATTACTTCCTAGAAAAAGTCATGTCAATCCTCATTGCTTTACTCGTTAAAACCCAAACAAATCTGTAACAACTGGAAAGTACAAAGAATGATAACCAATAATTAATTCCGTACTTTTTTTTTAAGTATTTACAAAGAAGCAGCCACACTGAACACCTTTTAAAGGTATGTCACTTTACCTGTCTGAGCTGTGAACTTGAACTTGGCTAATATTATCTGAAAACCCACAAACTTCTAATCAAAAAACAGTTGTCTGTACTTAAAAGCTTCATGAATCAAATAATGTATAGCTTACCAAACAGCTGGAATGGTTTAACAACAAATCACATTATTTACACCTACAGCATTTGAGATATTAACAAAAATCAAGTCTGGCCTATTCAGGTTAGATACAGAACAGCAGAACTTATTTCTTCAAAATGGGGCCTTTTCATATTGGATTACATGCTATGATAACCAGATTGCTTGTTTACAGCAATGCAAAGTTGTTATACTACACAATGGTATTTTCTTTTAATCTAACAATCTAAATTAATCAGTTATTATCATTCTTATGATGTCAGTAACTGTAACGTGATTACAATAATTTAAACTGTCATGTTATACACTACTATATTACAGGGAAAAAATATTACATTACTGTATTGCATTACCCCACCACACTGCCCAGCACTAAGAAGCTGCCACTTCACTGCCTGGAGATTCCAGTTCTTGCCACTAGAGGGCCCTGTCACCTCATTATTAAGTGTGTCTGTCTCACTTGTGTTCTGTTCCCGCACTATTTAAGTTTTTGAGGTCTTTGCATTCAAGTGCTTTGTAAAAGGTGCCAATATGTGTTTCAAGTTAATCAGTTGTCTATTCTTAGTACAGGGAAATCAATTTAAACGATTTTCCATGGTACTTGATCACCAAAAGGGAACCAAAAGCGTTTTTTTCTATGGCATTGCTCCAGCAAAACCCTTTTGGCTCCCTTATTTTTAAGATTGAAGCCTGCTCATCAAGCTTTTCAGGTGAATGTGCTGCCAACAATAACTAGTTAGCCTATCTATTTTGGCATCCTCCTAATAGTTTTGTTATCTTGTGCCCCATTGTAGAAATGTACATAATGCAACCAGCGGTTACAGTAAGTTAATGACTGTGGCCTAATTGCTAAAAGTAAGCTGCATTTAGAGAAAATAAAGAATTTCCTACCATCAACCCGTGAATCTGTTCTTTCCTCTGCCTTGGTGAAAGAGGTTAAAGGTCAACAAGTCGCAAACCCAGGTATCAAGACCGTTTCAAAAGCTTCTTTTAATTACGATTTGAAAAGCAATGTCCCATGTGCAGCTTTTTTAGGCCAGGAACTTCTAACTGTGGTATTTCTCATAGCACATCAAGTGTTAGTATCTACTTCCATTTCTGGGTTTCCTTGATCTCCCAGCCTTACATGATCTCGCTGTTTGTGTTTTGTTGATTTCAGCTCTCTGTTAACTGTGCGTTTTTGAATTATGAATTATTAAATCTATACCTGGACCCTAATCTCTGTCAGTGTGACAGTATTTTTTATAAATAACTGAATACCTCAAAAGGGCTATGCGGTCGTCAAGCGAGCCAACCAAGATGTCAGGGTATTTGTTTCCATCCATGTCCATGCCTCCACTGAGAGAATAGCCAAATGTCTGGAACCCACCGGTGCCCACAGACTTCCCTTCAATAACCTAGGAAGAAAAAGTATTATAGTCAATACATTATACACCAGTGGTCTCCAGCCATGTTCTTGGAGACTTGCAGGAAGCAAGATCTCTAGGAGAAGCATTGCTGACCACTGTTCTACACTAAATTCTCCTGAAACAACATCTGCTGATTCAGAATGAGAAACAGCACCTTTCCGCTGAAATAGCTTATTAAACCAATATTCACAGAGAACATAAGATTAGGCTTGACATTACCTGGCTGTAGTCCTTCATTATGCCCTCCTTGCTGCCCATCCACACATAGACCTTTCCAGAATCATGGAAAGGAGCTCCCACTGCAAAATCTGACACAACAGACCAAAATTGTCAACTCTAGTCAAGTCAAAGGTTATTTATATCGTACTTTTTTTCAACAGGATTTGTCACATATAGTGGAGACAGCACTTTAACTTCCATCATGCAGGATTTATCTGTCCTTTAGGTGGCAGCAACACGACAGTTGAACTCAGGTGTTTCATTCAGTCCCATTGACACTGGTGTACAAAATCAAGCACCCAGCCATGCAGAATGCCAGGAGAATGTTGCTTGTCTGACTGCATTGTGCCAACTGTAAAGTTTGGCGGAGGGGGGATTATGGTATTGGGTTGTTTTTCAGGGGTTGGCCTAGGACCCTTAGTTCCAGTGAAGGGAAATCTTTTCAGCAGACCAAGACATTTTGGACAATTGTATGCTTTCAACTTTGTGGGAACAGTTTGGGGAAGGCCGGTTTCTGTCTCAGCATGACTGAGCCTATGGCTGGCTGGGTGAACCTGACTGGCCCGCCCTGAGCCCTGACCTCAACCCCATCGAATATCTTTGGGATCACTTAGAACGGAGATTGTGAGCCTTTAAAAAACAAACAAAATTAATTAATTAAAAAACACAGCACCTTGAAATCCATCCTGATTGACGTCTCCTATAGCTGCCACAGCTAATCCAAATGCTGAATCCTTTACACCCTTCAGGACTATCTTCTTTTCAAATGATCCATTCTCATTCATGAAGACATACACCGCTCCGCCCTGCTCCTTGTAGCGGTCGAAGTAAAATGGTGCTCCAACGATCAGGTCGTTCCAGCTAAGGCAGAAATTCAAAAAGAGATTAAGCAAAAGCAGACTTCCCTTAGTTTTGTTTATTTCCCTTTACCACACAAGCATTGCATTTCACATTTTTTTTTCAGAGAAGAGCAAGCGACCTGTCATAAAAAGGCTTTCAGCCGCCAACCTGTTGACAAGTTGATGAAGGCTTGTGAATCAACGGGTGTCTGTATGAAAGCTGACAAGCATGCAACTGCTGGGGCATAACGTAATTTGAGATAAGTGAGGAGAGATGCTTTGGTCTGCCTCCTCCGAGCTCAACTAACATAAAACAGGTAAGGGATAACAAGGGAAGGTGTGGGAATGGTGGGTGGCAAGAAAATTCAAGCAATGCCAGCAATTCCCTTCAATGCCATATGGCCTATATGTATTTATGCTGCATAAAATAGCAATTCACTAATAATTTGGTTATGTTTTACACCAGTCAGGTTCATGTTCATGAAAATGGTATAAAGAGCAGGTTTTGCCTAAATAGTGATTTGATAGTTCTCTTCTCCAAACTATTGTTATAAGTACATACTGAAAATACAATTACAAAGGCTAAGCCAAACTTTTCATGGGCTGTTTTTACCTGTGAATACATAGTAAATGGTGTTAGGCTGAGTTAGGGAAAGTGACCTACTCATCATTGTTGAGGTCTGTCACTGCTATGCTGCTCCCAAAGTAAGAGCCCACTTGCTCCCCTACAATTGTCTGCTTGACCTCAATGTTGGACTTCCCTTTCGTTGCTAGAGTAACCGATCCTCTGGACTCATCTCTGGGAGCCCCTGTGACCACAGTGTACTCCTTTCTGTCCAGTAACTTCTTATGTTCAGTAACAGAGTATCCTAAAAATCAAAGCAATTTCAGTCAATATCACATAACTATGAGACAATCATGTATTTGATAATGTGACCAGTATTCAGAGGTGGACAGAGTATCCAAACCCACATTCCAGTAAAAGTATTGTTACTTTATTAAAATATTGACTCGTGTAGAAGTAAAAGTAGAACAGCGAAAAAGTTTAAGTAGGTCAAAACCAAAAAAGGTCAAAACTCTCCTGGAGACCTGAGTTTACTACAGAACTGCAGTGGCACTTCTTGGTGCATCCAGTATCTAGTTTTAGGAACTGAATTTTGTCAGATGACATTCTTCTCTTTTTTGGGATCCTTTTGGTCTAAAACAAACCGATAAAGCTTGAAAATTTGCCAGATATTTTTTTTTAAATATATAATCATGAATATAAATAAAAGTTTTGTCATCTGAAAATTCTCAGAGAAGTTCAAATCCATCAAAATTATACATTATACAGGTACATGTATCTGAATAAATGGAACTAGTTTCTACTCACCACTTACTGCATTTAGCTTCCAAATAAAAATGATGTCATACCCATGTAGCTGTTCCGCCTGTCCTTTGGCTCAAAGTCTTTGACGTTGTAATCCCAAGAGTTCTCCGGTTTGGTGTCTCTCCACGTTACATGGACATTGCCTGATAAACAAAGTTACATACTCAATCAGCTCACATTCAAAGTTAACCAGTTATGCTGGTAAGTAGCACGTACATGATATCCAAAAGTTTGTGGACATCTGTTCATCCCATGTTTCATCTGAAATCAAAGGTACTAATATGGGGTTTGTTCTCCTTTTTATTGTAATAACAGCCTTTACGCTTCTGGGAAGGCTTTACATTAGATTTTGGAACAGTGCAGTGAGGATTTGATTTAATTCAGCCACAAGAGCATTAGTTATTAGTTTTGAATCAGCAGCTCACCCCAAATCAGTATTTTGTGATAAAGACACATATATTTATATGTGGGTTATTAATATTGTTGCGCCACTACTTGACTTAAGGTTTGGGCCAACTGGGAGAGCGGAGGAGAGCGTGTAAAGAACTCCCAAAATGCTGTGTGCCTCTCTGAAGGCTTTGTAGGTTAAATTTAACGTGTTGTTGTTTTACAGTTGAGATGTATGAACATTTTGGCTGTAGGAAATCATTTCCTTTTCAGCTTGATGGAGGTGTTTACCATCGTCATGTTACGTTGTGTTCTCACACAGAGCATCCCATTCTTTGGCAAAACTTTAGAGATTTACTCTTTCGAGAGTACACAAGCTGTCATGGACACCTGTGTCCGCAATGGGATGCACCTTCAAGTAAGTGAATTAACTAATTGAACTGGGTACTTTTGGATATATAGTGTATTTTTTAGTAGTGGTCTACTGAGGGATCCCCACACCAACATGTGTTGATTCTGAGGTCAGGAATCAATTAGATTTTCAGTCACAAAATAAGCTGAATGTCTAAAATTTACATGCAGCTTCAGAGAAGAAAAAAGCCTTGTCATTTGAATGCGGGTTGAGTCGGATCAGATACACCAGGACCAGGACAGAGAACCCCTGCTCTATTCTTACAACTGTTTCCATATTTTAATTACTCTGCTTCCATTCATCCATTTTCCTCTGTCCCAGGGTAAGTGCTAATGGTACCTACCCTGCCACAGGTAGCTGCCAGGGCAGCCGATGTAGACGTCACTCTCCGTCATGCCTGCAGAGATGCCCATATTGCACATGCCCTCCAGCTCCATATCAAAGTTGGGGTTGCACACTTCATATGTGTGGGTCTGCCAGTCGTCGTTATGGTCAAATGTCAGGTCATTGCCCCGGACAAAGCACTTGCCCACCATTCTCCGCTGCTCCTCCGTGCCCCCGCGCACTATTTTTACATAGCGGTGACCACAAGCCTGTCAAGCATGAGAGGGAGATCAATCAATGTGAAGGTATAAATGAAACAAAAATATTCTTCAGAAACTAGCAACACTACCATGAGGTGATTTAGCATCAGCCTTTAACACGTAGAAGTCTATTCTAAGTAATTACTGTCATTGTGCTACATTATTTCAGTGTAAATGCAGTATCATATGATTCCTGACACAACATTCCATGACACCCTTCTAGTTAAGGACCAGCGGAAATCGAGAGGTTATTATGTTTCTCCATTTTAACCATTACGAGAGAAACATACCAGCACTCGTCCACCAGGCTGCTCTCTCTGACTGGCTACTGTCACCCCCAGCCACATGCCCTCTATCATCTCAGATGAGTCCGCTATTGGAGAGACAACATAAATAAGCAAAAGAACACAAGGGAAATATTTAGGCTACTGACACAATCAGAGCATTCACAATCAGTTGGTATATGGTCCAATCAGTCCACTCTTTGAAACATCAGCCCATTCAGAAAAGCTAGTGAAATGTTTATATCACTTATTCCCTATTCTTTAGTTTCATAGACTTTAAGAAGTCTTAAAAAATCTAATAACTGGTAATATTGGTATAATTTTATATATAGTCAAAAAATTAACAGAATCCAATAGTTTAGTGACATGATGCACCACTAACATAGATTTATCGTATCAAACCTTTCTAAAACTCTTTAAGTTGTATTATATTATGGAAAGAACAGAAATAAAGGATTGGGAATTAATGATTTAGATAAGGTAGCTTATCTAAGATAAGGTCTGCTTACAAATGGGCAGGGTAGAAAACAGTGTTATAGTGCTTCAGTCCGGTAGACACACCATATCAGAGTTAAGAAACAAACAGAAATATCAAACAAATTCACAAAGAACGCAGAACTGCTCTCCGTTTCCAGCACTTCAACTGCGAAAACATCACTTGCGTTCATCAGAAATGACAATGCTATCATAATAAGAGTTCCATGCAAGTCTACTGTTAAGTTTAAGTTTATTTATTTCAAGTCAGCGCTAAATGTTTATTAGACACTCTACGTATCCACTCCTCTACAATAATAATATCATCATCATCATCATCATCAGTAGTAGCAGTGCTCTGTGGTGACTGAAGACTTGCTAAGCATTCCATATGTTGTTATTTTCAGAAGACCCTGGGCTTCTCAGATATGCCATTGTTTGATATGTAAATGCTAACAGAAATTTGATATCTTTATAAATTTGGGTCATTTCTGATCAAGAAATTTACCTAGCGCCTGCAAAATTTTGTATTTTTTTAATTATAGAGATCTTGAAAACAAGTGCAGTAGTAGTTATCTTTTCAGAAATTGTTAGTCTGGAGTGTCTGTGAGCTGAAATCACAATAATTTTTGGTGGTGATTCGTCTATTGGTTATTATGAGTAAAAATAAACAATTATCATAAGGCTGACATGTATTTTTATTGATTTTCTGTCCTCTTGGATTCATGCTCGGTGCTAAAACTCTGATACACAGCAAGATAGGCTTTATTTTTAACTACAAATTGAGTTGCATATTTAATATCAGATATTTTTAATACTCAAAATCAATGTAACTGAAAGCCCTTTGTTTATAATATGAAGGCTAAAAGCAGAGACGTAATATAACAGTAGCGAGTGGGTTTTGGGTGATTTTGGAGCTGGATTTCTGGCTGATAGATGGTCACAGGTTGGATGAAATCACTCTGGATTGTGAGGGCAGAGTCTGATGAGTGATCTGATGTGTGAATCATGTCCCTGTTTTAAGGAATATGAAGGCCACACAGCAGAGTAATAACATCAGGATTTTAGGTGATTTTCTAAGCCGAATTACTCACTGATGCTGTCACAGCTCGATGACGTCATGCTTGCTAGTTAGGTACAGGTCTGCTGAATGTCCTGATATGTGGATCATGTTTGAATCTTAAACCGTTCTGAAGTTATGAAGGCTAGAAATGACCTACTGTTTTGCCCGCAAATTGCGGGTTTAAATGAGTGCGTAAATGTAGTTAAAATTGATTTTAATTTCTTTATCCCTACATTTTTCTTCTCTTGGAGAAGACCACCTGACTAGTGGCCCCCAGATTACTTGAATTTAAGACCCCTGCTTTAGCTATATGTTGAAATAAAATCTGTTTGCTTCGAATTGGCCCTTTCCACGATGGCTTAACTTGGCAGGACTGTTTAATAAAAATGGATGTATGTTGTTTGGTCAGTTGACTTTAGGTGGTGATTCTGAATATGTTTTAGAGAAGAAGGTGACAGAGAATAACCTCTTCATCATTTGTTTCCAAAAGCTACAATACAAAGTGGGACTAAGATTATGTTATAATAACAACTACTAATAATTTTATGCTATAAATGACTGAATTTTATGTTTTACAAAATATATTCTAAAATCATGTATAATAAAGATTTTCCCCCTTTCTTCTTTTCATTTTTCTATTCTGAAAAAAGCTTAATCTGGTCTCAATCTTGACTTGAACTTGACTAGTACAAAGTCTTGATCTTAAATCAGACTCAATGTGTCCAGGTCTTGGTCTTCACTCAGACTCTCCTCTAGTGGTCTTGACTACAACACTAACAGAAAAGGCACTACTAACATTTCGGCCCCCACGTGTGAGAGTTATTCAGAGACAAAGGCCGCAGCAGAAGCGTTTGCATACCTGCACGTTTATATTAACAGTAACGCAATAGCAGAGACTTTTCATTTTGTTCAGTCATTGACTCTTATCAAATCCCTGCTGAAAAGATATCAAGGCCAGCCAGAGCAGGTGTAAACAGCTTTCAAGCCGCTTGTGATCCAAAAACCAACAGAGTGAACAGTGATCAGATAAGGGCAGGCGACTGTTTATTTAAGAAACAAAAGCTCAGCTTACGCACCACATGAGGTCTAACGCGCTCAGCATTACACCTGGAAGTGCAATGTTTGCAGAAGAAATCGCCCAACATAATTAGACCGATAACATATTTCTTTCAACATAAACAACTGACAAAACCATGGCATTGTTATATCTGTATGCCTGTTATTTCAGGATTCCAGCATTTGTCACTGACTACAGACCACATATGAGTCATATTTATGAGGTAGATCATTAAAATATACTAAGGGCCAGTAACAAATGAGCAATCCCACAGCAAGTACGAAACCTCAAACACTAAGTGAAAAGCACATTCATAGAAGGTGAAATTAAAGACTATGGGCTGTACCAAAACTGAACCTACACTATACCCTCGTTCACCTCAGTGGAATAATCCTAACTTCAAAGAGGAGTAACCTTGATAAGTAACCTGGTCCCAAACCTTCTGCAGAGACTGAACCTGTGGCTATGTCTGGCTGTGATACTAGCCAATCATCGCTCACCTGGGGGGGGCGTGGGGGATGGGGCGAGGGAGGGGAACTAGACTTTTGAACATAATAACCTGTGGTGAGACACTCAGACAGGTGAGGTTTTGCTGTGGCTGTGTTGGAGCTTGTTGGGGCATTTTGCGACCTTTGAGAATAAGAGGAGGGGATTTTGGAAACTATTTTCTTGATCTTGTGGGTTGGGTTATTTGAAACCTAATTTACATATAACCATGAGAAACGACACTGTAAAAAATCATTCGGTGTTTTAACTAACTAGTAGCCTTAAAATTTTGATTTCATTGAACTTTAAATAATAAGTTTGAAATGAATGTAAGACAAAGATTATAATTCTGTTAATTTACTATTAGAGGTTTAATGTACTCAAACTTTTAAGGCAGCCAAGGTATTTTTTTTTACTTTAAGTTTTTTAAAATAATAACACACTGTCAGAATTAAGAAATGAACAGAATTATCAAACAAATCCACAGAGAACACAGAACTAACTCCTCTCCATTTCCAGCACTCGAAAACTTCACTTGCGTTCATGAGAAATGACAGTGCTATCATAATAAGAGTCCCATGCAATTCTACTGTTAAATATGAGTATATTCATTTAACTGAATGACAGTATGTATTTATTCTACTACAATAATAACAATAATAATAATGTTACTAATAATAATACTATTAATAATAATAATAATCATCATTATCATCATCACCAGTGGTGACCGAAGACTTGCTAGGCATTGACTAAAATGTGCTCAAATGAATGCATAACAAGCTGTAACCTTAACCAGTCAACTAAAGATTTGTCATGTGAAAACTTCACAAGAAACACCTAGGAAGGTCACTACTTAAAGACTTCATAAGACATACATAACATGCTCAAGAGTCCCAGAAGAATGTACAAAAAAGACCACCCATTGTTGCTCATGCTGCCTATAACTGTAAACGTATTTACACGTATAAGAAAATGATGTGTGTATTCACGTTCTATGAAGTCCTTAAAGGAATAATTCAGCCTAAAATATAATATTTATTTCAGAGCTGGAGCATTGAAGTCAGTAGTCACCGTAAATGTTCCACAAATACATGCCAAAATCTTATATTATGCCTAAAAGCTATGCAAACTCATTTAAACAAAAACTGCTTATTAAAATGGCATGGACCTTATTTACAGGCTAAAAATGCAACTACTTTATAAAACACAGCTGTAAGAGAGGACAGAGGACACCAAACCATGCTCGCCAATAGAGGAATGGAAAAGGGGGGATGAGAGACAAAAGGCGAGTACAGACCTGAGCTGTGTTTTTTCAAACCTGCTCTGGCACTCAGCTCATTTGGTAGAGACAAAAGATGACACTGGAATTAGGAAAGGATTATACAAAGGCTTCTCTCACTCAGAGATTTACCTGCTGTGGACTGTTAACTTCTTTAAGTTAAACTAAAAGTGATTTACAAAAAAAGCAGAAAAAAATAGATGTAAGTGATCAAAAAGAAAACAATAACAAAACAAAAATATCAAACAATAATATAGATAATTTTAAAATCTGCAAAAAAACGTAACTAAAACATTTTCAAAGAATATTCCTTTTTTTAGCCTCATCTTGATCTTGAATTTAGAAAGGAACAGAAACCTTTTGCCTCGCAACCATAATAGAAAAAAAGGGTAGGTGCTTTAGGTTGTCTCTTCTTTTACTAGGCAAAGGGAATGTGTCAAAATTATGGTCCATGACATTCAACCGTAGGCTATAGATGCAGCATGTAGAGATGGGGTTGAAGAATGCTGGAGTATTCCTTTAGCCTGCTTTATGAATTATATGAAGTCCTCAAAGGATATATTAATATACAATTCAGCGTAAAATAGAACATTTATTTCAGAGCTGGAGCTGCTAGGCTAATTGTGCTAAAAACACTGCAAGTCAGTAGTCACCGTAAATGTCTGGTTCGTTACCACCAATTTCCTACCAATGCACGTGCATGCAAACTGTGGCTTTTGGCAATGATCCACAAACTAGCAGGAGAGAGTTTAGTAGCTACAGGTCCAACTGACACAATTCATGTCATGTGACATGTATATTTAAACATATACAACTGAAGCTCATTTGTGCAGAAAATGTGCTCCTCAAATTCGTAATCAGACATTGTATTGATTTTCACTGTATTGATTTTCCTATTTGAATCACTGAACTCTAAAATACTGTTTGTGTGTGATGATTTATGCATACAGTGCTAACTGGTGGGAGTATAAACTTACATTGAATGTTAGCTACATTGGCCTCGTAGCTCCAGCCCAAAGCTAAACAAGCAAACTTCAGACACCAAACATACTTTGGCTGATCAACAATTGTGGTAAGGGGAAAATTAAGTAAATGTAAACTTTAGTTATTACTGGTAATTTGCACACTTTCCCCTAAACTGGCAATCAGCTTACTTGAAGTGATGAGCTCCACTCTGGTGCAGTCCGTCACATCAGTGGTAATAGGGCAGGAATATACGGCTCCGGTCTCATTTACTTTGAGTCGGGATGAAGCTTTCTCTCTGGGCGCACCAGCCAGGAGCCTGCACACAGACAAACACACTGAATGCATTTTCAGAGGACTATGATTTCATGTGGTGTTTCTGACAAGCAGTATGGCCAAGATTTACACCATCAACAGTACTCTGCCAAGACGTCATCACACTTGTTTTAGCTTCGTAGGTTAAATGATGCTATGATTTATTGTCATAATCTGCTTCAATCTTGTCTTGTTCCAATATGTTTTGACTATGTGCCTCGAGACCTACTAACCCAAAAAACCTTCCAGCTGTAAGAGAGGACAGAAGACACTAAACCATGCTTGCCAACAGAGGAATGGAGGAGGGGGATGAGAGACAAAAGACAGGTACAGACCCGAGCTGGTTTTTTTTTCAAACCTGCTCTGGCACTCAGCTCATTGTTAGAGACAAAAGACGACACTGGAATTAGGAAAGGATTATACAAAGGCTTCTCTCACTCAGAGATTTACCTACTGTGGACTGTTAACTTTGTTTATTAACATATTAAAATTAAACTAAAAGTGATGGTGGAGTTTTCTTTTAAGCTGCTTTACAAATTTGGCAACTGAACATGTATCAAACATGTTAAAGCAACGTCATATGCTAGTAACACTACACTGTATTCATGCTGGATGTGTGGGTGTTACAGATACAGACATCAAATGAAACTAGTCAAAATCAAGTCACCTACAAAAAACAGTAACACATCCCTTGCAATAAACGCAGAGCAGTAATTTGATCTGAAGAACGCAGCAAATTTCGGATTAGAAACTACTGTCATTCAGTTGTGAACTGGGGATCCTTTTTTCTCATCTTCTCATGGAAGCACTTACTTTCTCCATCTGCTGTACTAACCACAAAGTATTTGCCCCCAGTCTGTAGAATTCTGTCCTGTCTCTGGTTGAGTGTGAATGATGTCATGAGAGAGTTTTTTTGTGTGTGCCCTGGAGGAGTACAATCTTTCACCAGGTGTTGGGGCTGCGGGCCAAGCAGCATGGAGGGGTTTGGACTTGCAGACTTGTAAAACTCAAGCTGAAGACTCACTGATAAAGATTAAACATAGCTTGGTCAGCCGGCCAGCAGAGTGACCGAGTTTCTGGATGAACCAGTAAAATCTGTCTAAATGGTTTTAAAAGGTCATTTCTGTGTATCACATTCTATGGCAGAAGCTAGCAGCGGTGCTAGGCTCTGAAAGGTGCTGGAAGATTTTTCAGTGGGCTTTAAATGACGCTTAATTACTGATAATGTGACACTGAATGGGCTTATGAAGCACTTAGTGCTGGTCTGGATATTGCTGGTACACGGTTATGGAAATATGAAAGCATACTGTTGCTGTCAGTACCAAACTCTGTATATCCAAAATAGTAAATTTACAGGAAAAAGAAAAACAAAACATTGCTAATTTTAATGGTAGTAAATGTAAAAATATTTCGCTCTCAAAACATCCTCAATTCCTCAGGAAACATTCTGTTGGAAACATTCCTTTAAGATTCTGGTCCATGTTGACATGACTGCATCAAGTACACTTTCATGCTGTGAACCTCCCAGTATACCACATCCTAAATGTTCTACAGGATTCAGATCCAGTGAGTGGGAAGGCCAGTGAAGAACATTAAACTCATTGTCATGTTGATGAAAGCAGTTTGAGATGACTTTTGCTTTGTGACATGGTGCCTTATGCTGAAAGTAGCCATTAGAAGATGGGTAAATTGTGGCCATAAAGGGATGCACTTGGTTAGGCTGTGGCATTCAAGCAATGACTGACTGGTAATAACAGACCCCAAGTGTGTCAAGAAAACATTCCCCACACCAATACACCACCTCCACCAGCCTGGACTGTTGACACAAGGCAGGTTGGATCCATGGATTTATGCTGTTGGCACCACATTTTTGACTCTACCATCTGTGTGCCTCAGCAGAAACTGAGAATTCTCAGGCCAGACTTTTTAAAGTCTTTAACTGTCCAGTTTAAATGAGCCTGTGCCCACTGCAGCCTCAGTTTTCTGTTCTTGGCTGAGAGAAATGGAATCTCACATGCTTGTCTGCTGTTGTAGCCCATCCGTCTCAAGGTTCAACATGTTGTGCATTCTGAGATGCTTTCCCGCTCATCACAGTTGTACAGAGTGGTTATATGAGTTACCATAGCCTTTCTGTCAACTCAAACCAATCTGGTCATTCTCCATTGACCTCTCTCATCAACAAGGCATTTCAGTCTGCAAAATTGCCACTCACTGGATGTTTTTTCTTTATTGCACCCTTCTGAGTAAACTCTCAAGACTGTAGTGCGTGAAAATCCCAGGAGATCAGCAGAAATACCCAAACCAGCCCATCTGGGACCAACATTCCTGCAAGAGTCAAAATCACTGAGATCACATTTTTTCTCTATTCTGATGGTTGATGTGAACATTATCTGAAGCTGCCATCTTGTACGTGCATGATTTTATGCTCTGCAAGGCTGCCACAGGATTGGCAGATTAGATAACTGCATGAACGGGCAGGTGTACAAGTGTTGCGAATAAAGTGCTCAGTGACTGTTAGTAATATCACCTACACAATGTAAAGGGCTGTGGGTATTTGCAAATCATGTATACAAAAATATACAAGATACAAGGTTTTGTCCTGATAGAGACAGTATTTTTACATTTTGTCTATTTTCCTCTACTTACATTTGCATTAATGCTGAATCATACCAAATTAAAGGAATCAAATTGAAATGTGGGGAATTTTTATAACGCACTGAATTGTTTCCTAAATAGATTTACACCATCATCCACTTCTGTTCAAAAGTTTTCAATAAATTAGTTTTTTTGATGAAGTGCTAGTCCTGTGCAACTTAACAGGTTTCAAATAATTAACAGGAAAGTAGAAAGCTCTAAAAAAGAACTGTAAATGATTCAAAAGTGAGAAAGCTGTATAGCATCAGAATCAGAATCACTGGTCCAACTGCATGTACAAGGTATTGGTTTTGGTAAGGTATGATAATACAAATACTAAACAATTAATACCTATATTACAAAATAATTAAGGTAAAAAGTATACATTTCTATAAGGATACATGTCCATTTCTGATGAGCCCAGAGAAGTCAGTGGTGTTTCTGGTCATTGTTGATATATGGCTTTCACTGGGCATAGTACAATCTTAACTTGCATTTGTAGATGGAGCGATGAACTGTGTTTATTGACAACAATATGTCAAAGTATTCCTAAGCCCATGTGGTGATATCCATCATAGAAGCATGCCAGGCTATAAACAGGTGCAACTGTGCAAGGAAACTGTTCAGAGCTTCCCCTGTTCACAATATGCTTGATGCAACAAATGAACTAACTGAGGTTCTGTAAGCGTGCCAAGAAACATAAACTGACTGAACTATTTCAGTGAGCCTTTTAAAACAAGTAGAAGATGAGTGGGTTGTTGTTTTCTGAAGTCTATCTCCTGTGGTTTTGTACTTTTCAGATCCAGGTTATTGTGACTACAGATTGACAGATGTTCCACCTCTCTTCTACATACGTGGACTCACCACTGTTGAATATGAGGCCTATCAGAGTGATGTCATCCACAAACTTGACAGCTTGACAGATGGGTCATTTGAGGTGCAGTCATTGGTATACAGGGAGAAGATCAGTGGAGAAAGCACAGATCCCTGAGGTATGTCAGCACTGAGGGTGAGAGTATCTGACATGTACTTGCAGATCGATACGTACTGCTGTCTGTCAGTCAGAAAGTCTAAGATCCAATGACAGATGGACACTGGCAGGACTAACTAAGGAGCAAGTTTCTTATCTATTAGTTTCTTATCTTTTGCAGAGTTGAAGTCTACAAACAAGATCTTCACATATATTCCAGGGATGTTGAGATGCGTGTGAATGTTGAGATACTCATGTCGCCCACTGACCTTTTGGCTCTACAGGCAAACTATAGGGGACTAAAGATATTTTGGTGAAGTTTTTGAGGTGCGCCAGAATGAGCTGCTCAGTGGTCTTCATTGGCACAGATGCTAAAGTGACTGGTCTGTACTCATTCGGCCATGTGATTATTTGGTGATGATAATGGAGGTCTTGAAGCAGGCAAAAGACAGTGCACAGTGCCAGAGAGCGTCAGCTGCTTTGCTGACATTATACTTCTTATATACATTGCAAGCTTCTCATGCAGTGAGGAACAGGGAAAGCAGGGGTGCTTTAAGTACAAGAGAGAAGGTGTGATGTAATGGTGAGTACTGGACTGAAGGTCTATTGTCTTTCAAATCTGCCACAGAACTGGTTCAGCTGCTCTGCTAAGCTGGGACTGGCTATGCAGCTAATTGCTTTCTTTTTGCAGTCTGTAATGTGTTGAAGTATTTCCAAACTAAGGATCAGAGAGTTAGTAAACAATGGCTCAAGTTTATCCAAATAAATCATTTTGGTTTTCTGATTCAACGATAAGGTTGTAATAGATTTAATATCTAGAATTACTGCACCTTGTAATTGAAAGGTTGTGATCACTTCTTGGTGTCTAGTTTATAATATATAACCAAATAATTAATATGACAAGTGAGGAAGCCAAACCCTCTGCAAATCAGGGGGCCGGCCTTGTGTCTGGAGAACCGATCTTCATTTCTTGTGCGCAGGTGCACAGACATTACAGGCCAGCCCATTAAACATCGGACAGTCACGTTTATATAGGCTGGACTGATGCCAAGATCAGACACAGTCTATAAATGACAAATGACAGGTGTGACAGACGTGACCACATAGGGACGGACAAAAATAGGCTGAACAGAATGTTCTGGGTACAAACTCATACCACTGACACAATACTGACTATAATATAATAACTAACTTTTGGATTCAAGTGTAAAACATTAGTTGGAAAAGATTAGGCTGAACACTTGTTTGGCGGTGTGAGCATCGTTAAAATATTTCAGCTATTTCAGAGCATTTCCCAGGACTTTCTGCAGGTGTTGGTCATACCATCAGTCATACCTAATACTTAGACCTGCCTTAAGAATGAACTGCTCCCCCCCTTGCAAATCACAGATGTATGGTTAGGGTGCCTGACTCACACTGGCACCACCACTCTACTGCTGACGCAAATGTCTACATTCACCTGGTGGCTGTGTAGAGAGATAATCTGTTATAGTGTCTGAAAGAAAAAGGTGGAGAAGCTCCATAACTGGCTTTTTCAGTGCATTAGGGAGAACTGCAGAAGTACACAGGAAGCTGTTTCCTGAAATGCATCCATATGTCTGAGAGTTGGTGGGAAAGCAAACCTGATTCAAAAAGTACTTTAGAGGGGCCATACCATATTTTTATTAAAATAGTTGTTTCAAATGATTCACTTTTCAATGCATACAGTCTATTTATGGAAATTAAACTGCAAAAACAGCCCATTTTCAATTTATTTCATCATGGCTGTGATGTCACAGTCATGAATAAGTTTACAGACGAAGATTCAAGGTATAGCAGTTTAGCAAGGCCATTCATACTGAAGTAACATCAAGTGCCGAAAAAGTGGGGAAAATGATTAAATGTTGTGCTGTTTCTAACTGTCAGAAAGCAATATGGACAATTGCAACCATTCAGGCATCCATAAGGACTTTTCTACTTATGTCTCTGAGGATTTCATAGACTTAACCACAAGAACCTGGTGAATGCTACTGATTTGAAATTTGCAGCCAGCTTAGTCAGGCTGCATGAACTTGCCTGTTGGCAAGAGTAAAATCATTTTATCAGTTTTAGCATGAAGGACCAGAGCTTCCTGTGTGCAACAGTGTTTTCTGTGACTATATATAATATGCACAAGGTTTCTTTCTTGCTGGCCTTTTTTCTGAGTGGATCTGATATTCTTCTGCAAAATGACAAAACTAATAATAAAAGAATCTCTGAAATTTTGGCTTTAGCTCACATTCTTTGAAAAAATCCAATAGCATTCATAAATCATGTTATTAATCAAAATGAATAGATTGTAAAAACATTTTTAAGAGTCTTAAGCAGTATTCCAATGGGATTAGCTTGGGTAATATAATTTTACCCAGGTATTGTTTATGACCAATTGGCACGGGATAAAAAAAACAGTATAAATTACAAAGACACGAGGGGCTACTCGATTTATGCATTGCCACCACACCAAAAGAATTCTATACTTAACAAGTTTGGCTGCTCACAACTAGATTTCATTTATGCTAACCATCAAACTTTTCATCCATTTTACATAATAATAAGCCATACATTTGAGGTAGGAGGCTTGATTTGGGTCACAAAGATTACAAGTAGATGTTTCTTTGACTATATTATTGTAAAATAATCCAGCTAAGCCAGTAGCATATGAAACACAGACAATTGCTTATCTGCATTTACCAATTACCTGGACTGAGTGGGCAGTAAAGAAAATAGTAGGGACAGTACATAGGAACAGTCCTATGGGATGCAAACTAATAGTCTCCAGCAGTGGCTGAAATGACTGATTTGTGGTTGGGAGAAGGAGAGAGGCTCAGCTCTCATGATCACTCAGTAGCTGCCTTATCTGAGATTCCACAGACTTACACTGTGCCTGAAACGCTGAGAGATATGAGCAGAACTAAGGCTACCCTGGAACTAGTGAGCGCGTGCGTATGTATGTGTGAGACAGAGAGACTCCAGAGGCCTGCCGTCCTTGTCTGTTTGGCTTCTGAGTAGAGCTGTCATCATTTGTAATATTAGTATCTATTTCAGTGTGCATTTATTGACTCAACAACGTTGCTACCAGGTAACAAACCAACAAATGAAACTTTTGCTCTGTCATTTTAGTCTGTTTCAGTTATTCTGAACAGACCGAAAACTGCACAGATCAGCAGCTACTTCTGTCGGTAATTGTTTCTCAAGTTACTAAGGATCTTTAGTTAACATTTATCTTCAAAATGGCTTTAATGTATCACCAGCTAGCAGGTTAGACCAGAAAACACAATGGACTTTGCTCAGAGACATAGAATGCTTTGTGAAAGTGGTAAACAAAACCATTTTAGCCAAGACTAAAACTGAAAAACTGGGCATATCCCCGCAACGAGAGGAGTGGAGGTAAGTGAGCTGAGGAACAGTGGACAAGGTTGACCTCATTCACTGGTGCCATCAGTGCAACTGTTTGTTATGGAAACACTGACTCTCCTACCTGACTGAAAACTAAAGCAACGCATTCAGCTTTGCGTAAAAAGTACATTTCTCTGAATTAGCAGGGGAATGCACAGTGTAGTAAATGTCCATTGCATTGCAAGCTGTTTGGGGAAAATTGTTATGAAGCAGGTTGAAGTCAGGGGTCACTCTGGGTAACACCTGTAGGGGTAAGAGTCCCCTGGCACAGCAAGCACAAACTGTGAGGGAGATTTTGAGCTCTTGGACTATGGAGGGCTGGGGTGGTGGTGTTGGAGGTGCAGTGGTGAAGGCAGAGACATTTCAACTCAAATTAAGAATGACTAGCAGTCATAGTTCTGTCAGTGGAAACATTAGATGGATAGCACAACAATTAATAATTAAACTACAAAGTAATTGAAACTGGCAAAAGCAGTATTCTCATGGACATTGTAAATGCTCGCAGTAGATGTGTACATGCAGTGTCTGAATTACCGAATTACCCTCTGGCTTTTTGGTGGGGGTCTCTTTCAGAAGTGCCAATTATAATTAACAGGCCACACACAAACAGCCAGGGGCGCTATATGGTTGGAGTTAGGATGATTCTAAGGGCCTGTGACTGACAGAGGCCCTAAAGATCTGTGCCGGCACCCCTGTGCACAGCATCAAATTATTATGTGGTATTTTGTGTTGTCAAATGTATTTGAAAACAGTGCTTTCAGCATTTCTAATCATAACATGGATGGGTACCTACAAATATGTTGTTTAGTTTGCTGCATGCACTGAAACTGACATATGTTACTGGCATATCTAGAACCGCATTGATATTTACACCACTGTACATTGCAATGGTGAACAAACACCCGCCTATAAGCAGTGGTGTGGTGATGGATGGGTGGGTACACTGCGCCTTTTTTGGGACTCTATCCCAACATGCGTGCATCCGTCCACACGCTGTGAGTACACATCATTTCCACATATACTCTACAACAAAAAAAACCTAAATCTGCGCTACAAGTCTTGTGTAAAACTGTCAATATAAATTTAACAGAGTATACTATTAACCAATACAATACTATGAAAATAACATTTAGATATTTTAACTGTGTATCAGCTGTGAAAGCTGCTCAGTGTGAAAACTCTTCAAAAATTAAAGGATGAGAGAATAAAATCTTTTAATGGATCTCAAAATTGATTTGTTGAACCAGAACATGACTGTTGGTGTTACTGTCATCTTCACTATTTCATAATTTCAAATAATGTTCTGTGATGTTTGCGTTTCATTCCTACACTACTGTTGCACAGATGTACATATCTTTGGACATATGCAACATCTAAAGCTCAACAATTTGATTGACCACTGAACAACAACAAACAATACCAATATTTACCAACTATTGCTCAGTTGGTGAGAAAACTTTTCCTGGTGGGCAAGAGTAAGGAAACTGAGAGAATGCACTGTAATTCCAAGAACACAATATGATTGGTTGGAAAGCACTTTGCCCATGCTTGTATTTGTGAATAACCTGGGTTAATCTGGTAACAACTGAAAAAAGCTGAGCTGAACCTAGTGTTGTGGCAGGTGTATGGCTCTCCCTATAATGCAGAAGGGTACTAATTTTTGTGGCAGAAAGAACTGCCAATATGAAAATCTATTGAATATGATGTCCAGGGTTCTTTGCTTTACTTTCTTCTTTATTTTGCAGCACTGTTGTATAACAGCAATAGGACACTCAAGGTCACGTGTTATCATGAAAAGCGTCATGGCTGTGATCCACACACACTACCTTAAATTGTTTAAACAACAATACTAAAATTGAAGAAAAGGGGACAATGCCTTCCCAATTGTAGTGCAAAGCACAAGAAAAGCCACGGTACGGAAACTGCATAGACCAGTCTAAAAACAGCTGCTATATGGCCAACAAAATTCGAAAAGTTTGGCATGAGACCATGAGATCTGGCCCCAATGTGTGAGTCTTTGATATCTTAAGCCTATATCATTTATAGAAACAACTAATTGAAATAAAATATGACAAAGCCCAAAATAAAGTGCCATTTGCAAACCTAGATGAATCTAATGACTTTGAAGGGGGTTAAATACTTTTGCAAGGCACTGTATTTTCACACAGCAACCCAGAGTCACCTAAACATTCTGCTCTTCCAGAGTACATCATAACATAGCAGCCAAATCTAACTATCCAATGCTGAGAATTTTTTTAAGCCATTATCTGTCAATGCTACTATGATTCCAATGTCATTGTGCATCCCTAAGAGAAGTGATTTTTAGTCAGTGGAATAACCTTATGTAAGTTTCACAGTATGTTTTATGATAGTATATACATATCTGCTCATTAGAAATGTATTTTCCCAGAAAAATGTATGTACATGTATACGTGTATGTGTTTTATTCTATGTGATCCATGTTTTATGGCTACTACACAAACACGCTTATATAAAACTCATTGAACTAATCACCAAGCACACTGCGCTTTTTAAGCTGTTAATTTCCGTTAAGAAACCTAATCATGGCAGTTGGTTTGCATGTTTATTTGGTTTTTATTTTTATTTATTTATTTTTTTTCCCCCAATTTTCTCCCCAATTTAGTCATAACCAATTCTACCCACTAGTCAGCACTCCTCCAATCACACGATACCACCAGCACTAAGAGGGTGAACGGCTAGCTTAGGCTTCCTCACAGGCTGTGAAGCCACTTTGCTTCCCATTTTGCAATTTGCGTCTCCAACCACACGCGCATTCAAAAGAGTTTCTTCCTTCTCAATGATGCACACAAAAGCTACTTGAGAGCTAAAAACTCCCTCCTGTGGAGAATCTGAATTATTGTGCAGAAAATTAAGTATTTGTACTATTTGTATTTCCCAAAACTTCTTACGTTACCTCTGTTTGTTTACAATTAAAATGACAAACTGTTCATTTATTCTGATTAATACTTGTTAGAAGTATTATTAAAGATTCGCTGTTACAATATTTTAATATGCGCTATAACATGTTACTTTTCTAGCGACAGTCCTGCTAAAACTATTTCGTAACAGTTAGCAAAATTGTCTAAAATTTTTACTTTTCTTTCTTTCTTAGCAAAAGAAAGAAAGAAAAGAAGACTGCTGTTTTTGCTTATTTGCTTATTTTAGAGTGGCAAGTTGTATCAGCACATAAAATGTGGAGTTCCTATGCAAACAGCATACCATTTCTTATCTGAAATTTACCCACCGAAGCACAGAAGAAACGCTTGTTTTGTTTGGTGGATAAAAAATAGTAATACTCAAGCTAACTTAAGTTTTTAATCATCGGATAAACTAGCAGACAAACACACAGGCAAGGAGAGCAATTAGGATGCTACTAACTGAGAATGACCCACCTCCCAACTAATATTTGGTCAGTGGTGATTCTATGGTGGTCCCTACAAATTGCATCTATATAGTAGAGGTGCATCATAAAACTCTTCAAACCTGTCCCAAACTGGCCTCCTATCTATGGCCCAATCACAGGAGACACCACAGACACACACACCAGTCTAAACAGCAACATGCTGATAGAAAGAGTGACACAAGTCACCCAGATAAGCTGGCGTCCTGTGATGTAGGTAAAAAGAACCCTTCCACGCCCTGATTTGGGTTTGGATATGATGGCTAGAACCTGTTCATCTTAAGGAGAGGTTGAAAAGGGGACAACAGTCCTCAGATCAGTGAGATAAAACCTACACAGAGATCCAGCCAAACTGATAGCCGGCATTGCACTCAGCTGACTAGACAGAACATCTCCTTTACCGAAGAACAGCCTTGTCTCACAAACAAAAACACTTGCGAGATGGATAGACACTAGGCTACACTACATCAATGGATACACTCCTCAGTAAAGAAACTACTCAGTTGTTCACTTTTAGACCTGATTACTGCTTCAGTATACTGTAAACAGGTGAACGAATATACTCCAAACATTCAGTTGTGATATTGAATTTGCCATTATAAGCAGGGAAGTCCTTCATGAAATTTGCAGTTAGTAAATGGGACAATTATATACAATTACTACTCTGTAAAGGGGAGCGAGAATTTAATTATGGTGCATATATCCATACAGGTTCCTATGCCAATTCATCAAAATGATGCAGTATTATAAGATGAAAGTGTGCGTTTATGGACCTAGAGTCTAGGGTAGATCTCTGATGTGTATAATATGTTCAAGCAGAGATCGTCAGCCTATAGATCTTTGGTGCACTTGCAGTGATGTCTTTACATCATTCAATGTCAATGTCATACATTGATTACAGTATCAAGTAGAGTAGCCGTGAGGCCATCAGAGAGTGTGTTGTAAACAGTGGCGTAGTCTAATCTGAAGAAGTATATGTGACTAGCTGACCCAGGCAACATTAGCAAGACTAACTAGCAAATATGAATGTAACTTATACACTTAGCTAGCCACATAAATACCCATTACTCCATTAATTTTACATTCACGGTGTAATTTTACTTCAAATATAACCATTTAGTTTAGTATGTTTACTTAAAAGGTAACTCCACCGATTTTGCAAAATATCATAATTATTCAGTGGTTTAGATGTAATCAATAGAGTCAGAACTGTACACCATTTTTGTACTAGGAACCAGACGTCCAAAGCATTTAATGGCTCTATAGCTATATCCCGTTAAGTCATTACACAGAATGGTTATAAATAGGTTGCTTGATACTTGAGAGATTGTTTTGTTATAAAGTTAGTTTTATTATAAACTTTATAGTTTTATTATAAAGTTTTGGCCTAAAACGTATTTTTAATATAAACTATTACTCCAGGATCACTTCCGTGTTCCCTATCAAAACTGCATACTCAACTGAGATCAAGCTAATAATAGAAGATTTTATTCCCATGGCTGATTTTCTAGTAGGTATGCAATATACTCCTGTAAATCATGAACACTATAAGTTGTAAGCCCTACAGCAGCCCTACAAACCAACAGCATCCTTGTGAGGTTGTAAAATTGACAGAGTGGTTACTGCGAAACCACTCAGTCTAAAAGTGGCACATTTCATGCAAGCAAAACACGACTGGTGAGGCACTTTTTTATCACTTATCCAAAAAATCGCCTGCTGCAAGCTGTAGGTTACATGTGACGGCCATAAATGTGAAGTCATGTTGTAACATAAGCCAGTAGTACTTCAGTAGTACTACAGTAGTACTACAAGTATGCAACAGAAACCTGAGAGTAAAGCTTTCAGGTCATTTCACACCAAACTACTACTAGATTTTGTTAGTAGTAGTTAGTTTGTTCATGACACAACTCAATAATAACAATAACATGATTGCTCATTTAAGAGGAAACCTACTGGAAGATCCCTAAATGAAAAATGATTAAGGCTCTTATCTGTTTCTTCGGGTCTTAATCTAAACCTATCAATCCTTAGACATCATTATTGCTGTTATTTCACTATGCTATATTTAAGTGTAATTACATAATTACATGATTTATTACATACACATAGTTAGTTACATTAAAAAATAATCTTGACATTTGTCCAAAAAATGTCAAAAAGGTGGGAAAATCTAAAGGATGGTTTATGCTAAAAGACTATACACACAACAAAAGGTGGTATGAAGTGAACATTTAGCATCTGTACTTTCAGATAATTTTTTTTTAATCAGCTACAAGTTGAGCTACGAGTTCACTAAGCTTGTTTCAATGAGTTACACTGTTAGAAATAAAGGTACTCTGTACCAAAAGATTGGAGAGGGGGTGTGTGGAGTTAATACAACTTAGAAAATATAATTTCAATGGATTATGATGCTGGTGCAATTATGTTCCCTGACTAAAGGTACTGATATGTACCCTTGATGGTACCACCCCAGTGACAAGAGGGGTACAGCCCCAGTGACAGTTCCATACCTTTATTTTTGAGAGTGTACAAGTGAAAAATAATTAATAACAAATTATATCATGCTTTTGTTATTGCTGGCAAAAAAAGATTAAAACATCTTGATTTCAACCATATTAAAATACATTAAATGAAACACTATTTGATCTGAACAATTTTCATATACCTACACACTTCAGCAACGTATATGTCAATAGTGAGCGTAAATGCAATCTCCAATCAGATGAAGAAAAATCAGTAATCTGACTTACATTTTGCATTTCCTTATCTATAATAACAGTATCTGTAGATCCACATGAAAAACACTGCAGTTTTTAGTGTACTTGCACTTGTGTGTGTGTATAAAGGCATAACTGTCAGTGGCATTTCTCTGAGACAAGCATCCCGGCAGTTGGGCACCAGCTGCTATTAGCAAAAGAGCCACAGAGAGGCCTCTACTCTAATACTTCAATCATCATCCATAAAGCCAAAGAGCTATATAGAGCACACCTCCAATTATAGGCAACAGCATGACTGAGTACAGCATTCATCAACCATACCCTAAAACACAATCTTTAAAATAAATGCATCTAAACTGTTTCAACCAAAGCACAAATAAACTTGAAAATTTGAGGCTTGTGCTTTCTTGTGATTTCTCATTATTTGGTGTCTTCTAAAATTGGGTAATCTTTGCCTCCATTCCACTGAGCAAAGGTCAGCAACATGTCACTATCGCAACAGAACCTCTGTTCTGACTGTCTGACCACCTCTCAGATATGACGATAATAGGGCCAATGCTGAGCTGTGCCCATGGGGAAAAAATGTTCTTAACTTTAAGCAAATTATGTAAGTAACAAAGTCATTTTGGACCATTTCTATGGGTCTATTCTTCATGAAATATTCACATAAGGAAAAGGTCAGCTGCCATTTTCAAATGATGTAAAAAAAAACTGCCATAATTTGCTGACAATCAGCTGCTTAATATTTATAATAATATAAATAGTTTGTGAAAGTTTATGTAGTTACTATACATTTGTTGCTACTGATTCCCTGAGGCCCTCTATAATTGGTCAATATCTGTTTTTCATGATACACAGTTGTTTGGTGCTCTAGTACTAAACTATCCTAAAAAATCGTAATGTGTTTTGTCACAAATA
Source organism: Colossoma macropomum (assembly GCF_904425465.1). NCBI lineage: Eukaryota > Metazoa > Chordata > Actinopteri > Characiformes > Serrasalmidae > Colossoma > Colossoma macropomum. The sequence continues at coordinate 12,844,479 of NW_023494790.1, forward strand.
TGATAGCATATTGTGAGATTACCCATCCCTGCTGTGGAGAGAGCCATGCAAAAAGACTGCATGCTTCAAGCTAGCTAGAAAATCTAAGAAAAGTATCTGTATTAAAATATATTCATGCAACTTACTCACTTCAATACACTATAATATATGAATAAATAAAATGGAAAAAGTTTCAACCACTTTAATACACTCATAAGTGGTTTTCACATCACTATACTCCAATAGGGCTGGGTAAAATAGTACCTAGTGGAGCATAGCAGCAATTTTTTATGATATGCCATGTTGACAAAACATTAGCGTTTAGTGCGAAAGGGGACTCTGGGGTCATCTCATTCATATCCTGCTGTATGTGCTGAAAGGCAGCCTTTTTGTATCATGCTGGCTTTGCACTGAAAAACAAGGTACAGAAGGAATACACACTAATCCCAAGGCGGCCATATCCAGTCACGCCTGAGGCCTCTTATCTGCTTCTCATCCAGGAACTTTCAGCTAATCTGCTCGAGAGGAGGAGGAGAAGGCCATTCCCTGTTGAGTTCAGTGAGGACACAGTAATATTCCCCAGCAGCTCATGATGGCCAAAATATCTTAGACCTCAACCTAGGCATTGTTCATAAAGCTTCCAGCACAACTGTGAAAGTTTTATCAAGTTACCAGACCTTGCTTTTCATCCAATTGGCACACACAAGTTTTGTAGAATTATAGGGGGCAAAAATATAGTTTTTATAATAATATTATGTTTTAACAACAAGATGTATTCTATTGTATTCTATTTTATTATAGCATTATGTTACAGTGAAAAAACAATTTACTCCGCTTGGCTGAATACTAAAATTGGGATGAAGTTTAGGATCGATGGTGACCCGGTAAAAGCATCACAGGCTTACTCCGAATAACTTATTCATTAGATCAGACTGGATTTATTGCCACTTTGTGCGGTGAAAAGGGCTTAAGTGTTAAATAAGTAGCTGAAAGTGAAGTGAGTTTGGCCTCAGGACAGATTTCCTGTTCCAGCAAAAAGTCAGAAAGAGTCCCTGAAGTCTTCTAGTTGATTTTCTATGTTAAAGTCGGTGACATAGGAAGCCATTTGAAGTCATCTTAGTGTCAGCGAAATGACTGTAAAAGTGTTGGAACTGGGTGCTTTACTCTAATCTGTGTTTAGGTATCAAATGCAGCTTATGAAGACCCCAGACTCATGTCAACCAGCATGTCACTTGAAATCATTTACCATCATGGAATGCAGGATTTGCTTTGAATAGCATACACCTGAACCTGAATCAACCACTATCACCACAGCTTGAAAAAAAAGCATGTTGGAGAGTTGCCAAGTCTGCAGACTCAAGCAAGACATCCGGTATTTCTACTCTAGACACATTATTACTTGTTTATATCTCTATACATAACATTTTAAGTGTTTTTCTCTTTACACAACTCTTCATTACAGATAGCATAATTCAATAAATCGGTGGGACACATACTGGCGTCTGTTTTTAAGAGCCACTCAGAACAGTGGACCGATGGGAGCTGATGAGAAATATGGGAGGTGAACAGTTAAAAACAGAAGGCGAAGATAATAATTATTTATGCCATGGGGGGAATGTTTTGTTTGAGGGAGTTAAAATGTTTGAGGAATGCGAGTAACTAATAGGTCTAAACTGTAATTAACGGATAAAAGTTGTTTAGCTGCCAAGAAGTACTTTCTTGCACTTCTAACCTTCTTAAGCAAAACTACCGTCTGTTGTGTTGCAGTAAAAGCATTCTTTATATTTGATGTTGTCTATGGCCAATTTCTCATGAGGGATGCACAGACAAGCAGAAGGAGGGGGGAAAGACAGAGATGCTGGTTCATGTACAGAACCACCCCCTTACCCCTCTGCCAAGACATGTCTGATGTCTGAAGTTCGCTTCTGTAGATTCGCACTAGAGCTACCTAGCTAATATAGCAGTATACGGCAAGTGTGATGATTTAGACATGCAGTTTGCGCAATGTTAAATGTTGGCCATAAATTTCCATTACCTGTTAGCTACAGCAGCCTCAAAACTACTACTAAAAGAAGCAGACTTGGGACTGCAAACTATTGCTTTTGTACCACATCCAGTGCTACTATTCATTCACTCCAGAATATGTTATTATTGTAAGTATTTTTTTGACAATATAGTGCTTGAAACAATAGTGCCAATAATGCTAGCTGGAATGGAGACAGTGAAGAAAAGCCCTATCAAATGAAAAAGCTGAGTAACTCGGCTCGTGGCCTTGAGCCACGGTGCCACAGTGTTCAGCCAGCTGGTGGCTGGCTCAGCAACACCATTCTCAAGTTTAATTAAATGCTTGAATGCAGAGGAATCAGGCCATTGATGTGCGCTCACTTCACCAGCAAATTGCTGCTCTTAATAAACTCCATCGGAAGCAAAGGTGACTGTGTGAGATCGAGTCCAGTGTGTGCATATGTGTGTGTGGAGGCTCTAATATGGCACTAATCCTTCAGGGTTCAGGATGTCTGTGAGGCAGCAGGTTCCCAAGCTCTCTCTCCCAGGCCTGTCCCAACCTGTAACCTGGCAGGTCCTCTGAGCAGGCAATGATGAAGCATTCCCCACATTCCTCAGGGTCAAGGGCCTAAAAGAGCCAATGAGAGGCCAGAGAACAGCCTCAGTCCTCTACCAGTCAAAAGAACATACAAAGAACCTGGAGACCCTCCACAGGCAGAAAACAAGACAGGGAAGGTGTATGAAGTTGGGAATAAGGAGGAATGTGTGTGTGGGGAGGAGGGTTAGTTTCCTAGCAGTATCTGGGTTTAAAGAGTAGGGGTGGGCAAAATGATGACATGTTACTGTTAACATGATATATTACACCACAGTACACTTTTCTGAGTGCACTGTAAGTACTGCCAGTATTTCCATAAAACTGTCCAGCTGCATGCTCCAATAGCTGTCCAAGCATGACCAAACTAAGGTTTAAACCAGCCCGCAAAGAATAATCGCTGTTGTAACTGTCAGATCAAAACTGCACAGTAACACAGAGTTGACTGGATTGGATCCATTATGCCATTATTTTATATTTTCATTAGTATATTTTAATTTTTTACCCACTGTTTGATTTTTCCTTCTGTTCCTTATTGTGTTAACTTACAGTTTTTCGTTTTTTAAAAAGTCAGTAGATTAGTTGGATGCCATGCTTCATGCTGACAAATAACTTTCATGGCCATAAACCACGTCCCCCATCTTCACAAAATCTTCAAGAGGAAGTAGCTGAGCTCACTCTTCATGTGAATTCTTTCACACAATATTCATGTTAACATTTACACACATTATTTCATGTGAACTCTTTCACACACTCTTTAAGGGTGAAATCATTCATTCGTAATTGAACAGAAATTGGAAGATTGACATGACTGTTCCAAAATAAGCAATAAAAGAAAAAAAAATCAATATTCAAAAATACCCATGTAGTAGGACACATTATGTACATTTGTTCCATGTCTTTTCATGTTTGAACCTTTACTGCTTCAGTATACAGCAAAAAATAACTGGCTACTGTCTATTACTACAACACTTTTGTAGCAATGGCAACTACAGTATTTATCCTTTGCCATACTTAAGTTACAGCAAAGAACATCTTGCACTTCTATTCACTGCTCCAAAACCAGCTCTCTATGCATACTGGAACTAGATGACAAACAAACTCTGTTATACTGGAGCTTCTCAAATAATGGCTAAATGCTAGCAGGCTGGATCTCATGTCTCTGTGGTGAGGCAGTGGAGACACTGGATTTTGCTATAAAACTGGGTGACAGAAAATAAGATCCCTCTGTTAACACTGGACACACGGCAACTTGAGCTAGTGCATTCCAATCTCCCAGGATATGCAGCAGGAAGAGCAGTGTCTGGACAGTGTCCTCAACCGGCCAAGAGGGCCTATATAGCAACAAAAAACTGCTTTTTCATGTACTCAAACTGAAATTGTTTCACAGGGTAGCACACATCTGCAAACAGGATATTAGTTTGCCAATGAAACCATCATGAAAAAGCCCTCCTTTGTCTTTTTTAATTCTGCACCTTTAAGATCGATAAATGTAAATGACTGCTGTTTTGATTGGCTGTCCTGTATAGTGCTGCATTCAAAAGCAGTCCAGGCTATAATGTACAGACAAAAGTTTTTACTGAAATATTCAGGAGTGTCTGAAAAAAAAACAAGGACAGGCACTCCTTTCAGATGTCTGGATACTCTTAATACTGGAAAGACACTGGAATATTGGATGCTGGTAGTATTTGCTTCCTGACAGTCAGGAACAGCAAATGACTTCACTGTTGACCCTACAACGACAGGCACTCGGCAACACTCCTCATCCCTTGAAACAAATGGCTGGTTTTGCAGCTTCCATACATGGACCGTATGACCTGGTAACACTTTTGAATATTTAATGTTTTTGGTTTATATAGTGAATCAAAGTGCATTACGATGAATGCAAAATCATTCTAATTTCAAAGATCACCTGGTGCACTAGTGATGTTTTATGGCCTATGTCAAATGCTGTATGAGAGGCAGACAGCACTGTTTATCAGTCAACACTTGAGATAATGAATGCAGCCAATTTACTGGTGTGTAAAGCACCTTACAAGGTCCTGCTTCAGGGCCAGTCTGTTAAAATGAAGGTAGCTGGGTTCCCTTCCATCTTACTATTTGCATCTCCCTAGTGATCCCCATGTCCCTAGATGGCTGGGAGCGATGGGCAATTGACGTTACTATGTGGCCCCCATCTACATGTTACAAACAAAATGCAATATAGAGCATCAACCCAAAAATCACTTTGAAGCAGCATGGTTCACTCGCTGCTCATTCTGAAACAGCTGATGTCTTTTTAGCTGAAATCGGCACCGTACAGATTACGTTTAAAGCAACGCCAACAAGAAAACTATGGGTCTCATTAAATACCACTGTCCTTTGAAGGGCCCTCACTGTGTGCAGATGCTGCATGATGATAGCTTCATCTCAGTTGAACAGGAAATACCAAATAAGGGCAGAGCAACAGGGTCCTCGCAGAGTAACCAGGGAACACCCAACCATCGCACAATACAAAGAGGCTTACAGCTTTGAAAATGCTTTGACAGAATCTTTCCACATACCTGCAGGGTCGATATAAAGGTTATGACTTTAGCATCTAGAAGACTTTGTCTGTTTAAATCAATGGTGAGGTTTAAATGTACCATCAGAAAAAAAGTATTTTCCCAATCTACAGCACAATTCACAGGCAAGCAAACTCTCTTCAAACCTCATGTAATTAAATTATGAATGACTTCTCCTTATGCTGTCTCAAACTTTGTAAATGCTGAAATCACAAAAGTGCAATATACTGCAGTTTAAAAACGAATAAAATTAAATGTCAGCAGTAATTTAAACAGGGCAGGAGTCATGGGACTAAAAGGCCAGGTGGTCTGCACGTAAAATTACATTTTACAAGCGTGCTACTCCGAATATTCACACCAATTAATAACATGTCCCCTGGCTCAGGCTTTCTTTGGGATGTGGCCCCATACTATCTCATTTCACCTGCATTCACCCACAGTTACATTTACTGTTTTGTGCCCTGAGGCTATATCTCAGCCTAAGAGCAGCATTCCAGCTTTCTGTCAGCTAATGCTGGTGCCTGCATTCGCATTACATCGTGAACAACTTGTACTGAAAAGCTGACAGAAATACTCACGCACAACTAGCTAAAACACAACATATTGAAAAAGCAACGCACGTCCATCAGTGGGGAGGAGGAGGCTATAGTTTTCCAATGTAAGGCATTGTGGTCATCTGAGGCTCAAGGTGGAAAGTCACATTAGGCTATGTGAACACAGAACAAACTCCCAGCGAGCTAAACAGACATGTGTAAAATCAGCCCCCTACATTAACAGCCCACAGTCGGTTTACCTCAGAAGTGAGCAGCTCTCACACAGAGCAAAGTGAACACACCAAAGAAAAGTGGAAACAGGCTATGCTATCCAGCAAGTGCTGACCGGCGAAAAACTCCAACCTTTTAACAAGACTTTTACACAAAAAACATGACTGCAGTATGGTTTAGTGCTAAATGAGTAGATGTAACTGTCATATTCTCAATTTATTTTCTAATTTTGCGCCACACAACAAAGGGGCAACGTTATTATACCTGCAACGTACGTAACTACAACCTGTTCGTCAACCTTCCGAACCTGCGTCCGACTAAAGGAAGGAAAGAAAGGTACTCACAGGTACTTCTTTGCCTTTTCAGTCTGTTCATGCTGCGCGACGGAAAAACCAAAGAAACTGCCTTTAGTTTTTCCCTCCTTGATGACCGGGAAACGCACGTCAATGTTAAATCCACAGCCCGGCTGAACGGCGTAAATCACGAACAGGCACAAGTGCAGCGCGCTGGGAGCCATGTTTACCCCTGCTCTCTGCTCTCACTCAGTCCCAATGAAAACGGGATATACAGACGAGCTCCCTCAGTCACACGCCATAGGAAAGCTCCCGCATAGTGAGCGCTAGATGCTCGCTTTCTCTCTCTCCACCTCCCGCCTTCTACCTCTCCCCCACCCCCCCTGTCATTCACCACAGCCCCCCCACACTCCCTTCAAGTCATTCACCACAGCCCCCGCTACTGCACCTAGAAATAGACTGAGTGGTAGTCGATGGCTCAGATAAATTTGTGCCTTTGCATTGGCAAATTGATAACGACAAGAAGACTCTCGCCCTGTCACCTGTTGCAGCCGTTCCAAAGGGAAACTTACTACAAATTAGTTATTACAAATCTGCTGCCTGAAAACTTATTTTTCTGAAATCCATTCATGGCGGAGAGGTAGGCTACATGCACTATGTTGGAAGAAAAAATAGTACCTCAGCAAAACTATTTTTTGTCAGATTTACTACTCTTTTATTAACAATACATATAAAAAAATCATATAAATAAAATTATTTTTACATATAAAAATATCCTTATGTTGACTGGGTGGTTTGGATAGTCAGTAAAATGGCTGTATTCACATCGCAGACATTAGGACTCCTGGTTCTTATCACCACCACTGGAAAGAAATCTGAGTCATTAAGTTTCTCTACAATGCACGATTTGACACCAAAACACTCTAATTATTTTGTTTACATCTCAGTGATTGAATTATGTGGAGATTGTGAAAAATCAAAATGATTCCCCTTTAACTTCTTGACCCCTCTGTCTTACGTTTCCCACACTTTAGTTTCTCTATTTCTTTCTACAAGAAATTGAAAAAAAGAAAAAAAAATGTACCAAGAATTTAAGTGTCAACCTTCACGTCCCTCAAGAATGACTTGTTTTATAACTGCCAGCTCTATCACAATCTCCTAAACTGTTTCTGGAAAATGTAATCCTGCCTTATAATCATATAAAACCTCTTACTCATGTTCTCATATCCAAAATCCTGTTTGTGTCCCACACAATCAGTAGTGCACAAGATATTTTTTTCTTACTATCTTTTATCCTTAAACTACTGTCTTACTATTCATTTTTTATTTTGTTTTCAAATATTTGGTAACAACTAAATTGGATAACTACAATGACATTAATATGTACAGGCATGCAGAGTTTTGGGTACCCCTGGTCAAATTTACTATTACTGTAAATAGTTAAATGAGTAGAAGATGAACTGATCTCCAAAAGGCATAAAGGTAAGGACAAACATTCTCTTCAACATTTCTTCTCATTTTAAACAAGATTACTGTATTTCTTTGTACAATTTTACAGTGAAAAAAGGAAAGGAGCACCATGCAAAAGTTTGGGCACCCCAAAAGATTTGAGCACTCAGATCCTAATTAGCTTATTAGGGCTACGGCTTGTTCACAGTCATCATTAGAAAAGGCCAGGTGTGGCAAATTTCAAAGCTTTCTAGATACTCTGACTCCTCAAACCTTATCCCAACAATCAGCAGCCAAGGGCTCCTCTAGGCAGCTGTATAGCACTTTGGAAACTAAAATAATTGATGCCCACAAAGCAGGAGAAGGCTATAAGAAGACAGCAAAGCCATTTCCTCAGTTTGTTATGTAATGAAGAAATAGCAGTTAACAGGAATGGTAGAGGTCCATTTGAATTCTGGAAGACCAAGAAAACTTTCAGAGAGAACTTCTTGTGGAATTGCTAGAAAGGCAAATCAAAACCCTGTTTGATTGCAAAAGACCTTCAGGAAGATTATGCAGACCCTGGAGTGGTGGTGCACTGTTGTACTGTGCAGCAACACCTGCACAAATATGATCTTCATGGAAAATTTCCTGCATCCTCACCATAAACTTCAGCATCAAAAGTCTGCAAAGGAACATTTGAACAAGGCTGATGCATTTTAGAAACAAATTGTGCGAACTGGTGAAGTTAAAATAAAAGTTTTTGGCCATAATGAGCAAAGGTGCAAAAAAGCATGCTTTAGGCTTATGTTGCAGCCAGTGGCACAGGAAACATTTCACTGGTAGAGGGAGGAACAGATTCAATTAAATACCAGCCAATTCTGGAAGCAAACATCACACTGTCTGTAAAAAAAGCTGAAGATGAAAAAGACAACAGGATATTGGGCCTCATTCACCAACCGTTCCTAGGAAAAAAAATTCTTAAAACCCTCTGATGCTTAAAACCCATGAAGATTCTGACATTCACCAGTGTTCTATTATTTAGGATTTGTTCTCACATAAGAACAGAATCTACGCACACTCAAGAACGCAAACGTGTGAACAATTCTGTGGTTTAAGAACACGTAATGAATCTGAAGTAGACATTTGTGAATGAGGCCCATTGGGAATTAAACTTGATTTGTCAAAAGATAATTGGCCTTTTCTTAACTTTGTTCTTGAGAAGCGTCCTAAGAAAAAGTCTAGGTCAGATTTATGACGTGTTCTTAAACTGCAGAAATGCTCACACCTTTGCGCTCTTGAGTGTGATTAGATCCTGCTCTTACCTAAGAACAAATCCCAAATAAGAAAACACTGGCAAATGTCAGAATCTTCATAAAAACTGTAAGTGGGTTTAAAAAGACATTTCTTCTTCAGATCGGTTTGTGAATGAGGCCAAATATTTGTATCTGCAGCACATTTTTACTTTTTGTTGCTTAATACTGGATAATAGTGGATTTTTATGTTTAGTTTAAAACATCTAGGACAAATTTAACTGCTGAGATTTTCTGTCTCCCTAAACCTAATCATTAGAGGGCCCACATTTCTTGGAAAGCTGCTTCGGGACAATATCTGTGGAAAAACTGTCATACAAGTAAAACTGAATCGAAATGGATTAATTTGTTGATAGTGTGTGTATGAGAAATACAATTCAAAAATATTTAAAAGCAATTACGTTTTAGTGCTTTACTTTAGTTCGCACTGTGATGTGAATGGATCTCACAGCAGATCTCTTAATAATAAATATTTTTTTGAGGGAGAACAGAGGCTCCTGACCTCCCCCAGACATTCTGATTGGCACATCGCTGCCCTCACATGACAGTCCAGATATGAGACCCTCCTTACAGCACTGTTTATTCAGGCCATCAAACACTGCCAGCCAGTCATTACAGTGCTAACCTCCTTACTGAGGAGAATGGGGGAGGACAAAGGCACTGAGATGAATCAATTTCCTCACTCCTTTCATGCTGTTAGCATTACTCAGTTATTCAGTTATGTTGGTAAGTGAGCTTTTAGGGGGGTGCATACCATTTTGCTTCATCAAGCTAAATCTTAACAGGTCCTACATACACTAACATTCAAAACTCAATAGTACATCAGACCCTGCCATTCAGAAAACATCACTGTGCTGTTCACACTGGTGTCCAATTCTGTTCCACTGACTACTGCCCACATTCCTGAACTTTGTATGTGCATCATAAACAGACGACTACAGAATGAATAAATAAAATGAATCTGTGTAAATAAGCTAGGTCATCCTATTATTTAGTTAGCTACGCTAGTTACTTGGAGCTTGCTAGTAGCCTAAACTAGCTACAGGCTTTCAGCATCGACAACAACACAAAGTAAATTAAAGTTGTTAGCTCACAATGAAACCTCCAATTTAAGGTGATCTGGCTCCAACCATCAAAAGTGGATAAAATCACACAGCATGGCTGCTGCTTACAGGTTGCGGTTGGGGTTGTGATGCCAATAAAGTTAAAATAGCCCTCTCTTCTGTCTCTTCAGTGTGAAACGTTGAGTGAGGCCTGCTCGATACTGTCCAAGGTTTGAGAAACTGTCCAGAGTGAAATGTGCAAACTAACAACTTTGAATTAAAGTTGTCCAGGATTTTGTTAAAGTTGGCTTCCTATTCGCCAGCTTGTTTAGCAAATTTTCCGTTCCAGTTTAAATGGTGGTGCAGTTACATTCTTACATTCTGTCGCCTGTACAAGCTTTTAGGGTGGAATGGAAGTTCAGAAACTTCAACCTTGGTTAAAAATGGTTAAACATGCCCGTTGTAAGTTGGAGCTTCCTTGGAAAGGGTATAAAAAGTGTCGACATCCCCTTCACAGTCTGGAACAGTATATTTCTGCACATAGGCTGCCATTTTCTTGTTGTTGCTATGTTGTATATTTTAGGGACCTAAATATTACATTACATTATAGTCCAAGATTTTGGAATTGGTCTGTTTTACTGCTGCTCTTTTGCAAATGCAAAATATTTATTTGAAGGAGGAGACAGCAATGTTTGAGGTTCACTGTATGTCAGTTCTTTGCAGTAAAATAACAAAAAGGCAAAGAGAAAGATTTAAGACAAACATCAATAATTTGGAGGCGAACAGACTTATTTTCATTTATAAACACTCGCAGTGATTTCCTGATACGTTTAATCTGCAACGAGAAACTATCAAACACTAAAAAGTCGCGAAGCTGAAGTCAGTTTCGTGTTTGCCAGCTTCTTGTTCATTATTTTCCCATTCCACCTTAAATGGTGCAGCAGTTACATTCTGGCTCCTCAGGCACCATTTAAGGTGGAACAGGAAAATTAGAACAGTAAGCGAGAAGCTGACTACAGCCTCGTAAAAAAATTTATGTTTAGAGACATTTTACAAGAAACTAACTTATTTTACTTTTGAGGAAAAGTTTCCTGCTGGAGATGTGAGAAAAGCAGCTATAGCTGAGCTAAAGCTTAAAGCAGAGCAAAGTAAGTCTGTGTTTTATATTTTTTAGCCTGTACTAACACATTAGCACATACTGAGACGCATTAACAGCCACTGGCTCTTCTCGTTTGGGTTGCCAACCCCTGCCAATGTAAATACAGTTTCCGATTCAAGGGTAGCTTTAAAGAAGCTGTAGTGAAGTGATATGTGTAAACATGGAACGCATTAACCCCCTTGACCACAGGCACACATGGATCTGGACTGGGTTTTTAAAGAGATCAGCATAGTCAATTTGATTGGATATCGTCACAGTACATTTGTATATATATATATATATATATATATTTTTTTTTTTTGTTACATCAGCTAACAGACACCTGCATTGGTTGGCACTGGTGGGAATGAGAGGACTTGATCTGCTTGGATATTGTTTCAGCACACTTTCAGGCCACTAGAAATGAACATATCTCCACATGGCTAAAAAAAGAACATGCATCCACTCTCTTTTCACTGATCCTGAACGGCCCAACCCTCCCACTCTCAATACGTCTAACCTCTACAGAGCTTTGCCCCCTTTTGAAGGAGGAAATACGCCCAAGTCTCTGCTAAAATGATGGCTTTGTAGATAGCAGATCATGGTATGCATTCCATTGCCCAACGAACGTCTGTCCCTGCTTCCGTTCACTGAAATATATAAAGGACCTTCAGTTCATGGGAAAATAGCCAGCAAATAAAGAGCGATCTTTTCTAGAAGATATATTAAGTAATATTTTATCATCCTTCTAATTTTGGAGCCCTGATATATAACTCTAATTACAGCTTTTTGATCTAATCAAGGTTAGAGCATAGAAAGGACTCGAGACAGAAGTTTTTCAAATAAGTAAATGTTTCAGGAAACGCTGTAATTGTGCAGAAGGGCACTGGTGCCTTCACATGACCTTCCTGACAAAATTAAAGCACAGAGAAAACTAATTTTTTAGGAAAATTCTGCTGTACAGTGAAATCTGTTTTTTATTGCAAGTATTAACTTATCACATAAGGATAACATTTCATTATTACGATAATGTATACTCAAAAATGAGTATTCTTTATATCTTTACTCAAATCAAAAACTCATAACCTTTTTGTTTTCATTTGTTTTGTATTGCCTTTACATCGTATGAACATTGGACCTATATAACTGGTCTGAAATGTCTTGTTTCATTGCCATACATTAATGTTACAGTCATATGCAAAAGTTTGGCTGCTCCTGGTCAAATAACATTTTGTTGATGAAGTGAAAAGAAGTACACACCCTCTACAGAGAACACACTTCTGCACAAGGTCAATGCACAATCACTGTTTATTTAGGCTATGAGACCTTTTTATATTCAATTTTTTCCCAACATATTAAATGTCGGTACTCAGCTTTAGTCATGCATAAAAACAAAAAGACTCTGAATGATTCTGTTTGAGCTTTTGAGTAATGTTGTAATTCTGTCTGAATGAAACGGATAATTTGAATTAAAGCAACTTTAATACATGCAAGTTTTTTTGACCTGCTACATTTTGATGTGAGTTGAAAGAGATTTTGTACTGTATCACATAATAATTGACAAGCAGAGAGCTTTGTGGAAGAAAGAAGTGGCATAGTTTACAGAGCATTACTTGCCAAAATTCATTGACCTGAAATGACCTTTAGTTAAGTCTATCTAGAACACTAAGATGTCCAGCTAGTGGACCTGCCTATAAATAAGGTCTCTATAGTCAGTGACACAGTGACTGAAAGAGGCCTTGTTTTGGTGCAAGAGACCAACCCATGGGTACCGACGACAGCCACAAGAAGGAAGATGGTGCCCTAGCCTCACACGCCGACGAAGGCCGCGAGTGACAGTGGGAGGGAGACATCAGCTGCAAGAGAGGGGGGGAGAACAAAGATGCCTCCGGCATCCTTCCTTTACCCACAGGCCATGCTACAGATGGATTCTGGGATTCACTTAGTCTATTGGGAATGGTAAAGAAATGGATTTGACAGAGGACTCCGAGCACAAGTGCAGATTAATGGAACCAATGAATTACAGCTAAACATTTAAGTGGCAACACTGGCGCATTGCAAATTGCAAGCATATTTTTTATGTTTGTTCTCAGTCAAAATTTTGGTAGCCAAAACTTATAGCACTGATTAAAAATCCCCTGGTACAGCAGTATTTTGGAACTCCTGCTCACACTACCATCTCCTCAGACGCATTCTTAGCGCAAATGCCGAAGGCCAAATTCGTATTTTCTGACTTTAAACACAAACACAAAGTCCTGTCCAAAGTCTTAACTCCAAGCTAGTGGTGGTGTATATTCACATTTGTTGGCTTCTCCAACTTAAACAGGAAAACTTTTCACTTCTGTGTTGCACTTTTCCTACTGTAAAGATCTTAAGTTAAAGCCTGTCTCTGAATCCTGTTGAGAAAATTATTCATCTGTCTGCCTGCTGACCTCATTAGCTTTCTTAAGCAAGGGCAGCATATATTCAAACTGTTAACTAGACCTACATTCATTTTGCAATGAAGGGGTAATGTCATGTGTAGCAGGGGTAGTGCCACACCTCCAAAGGTGGTGGTGCAAAATGTATTTAGTAAAAACAAACAACCAAACACTCAAACAAACACTCTTGCCTAAAGCATGCTAAAGGAACAACAGCTAACTGACTTTGCTAGCTCACATCTTCGAAGATCCAGCTTAACCAAGTCAGCAGTAAGAAATTGTCCAGCTAACATTTAATACATTTCACATAGTACGGTAACATAAACTAGTTGATAGCCTACATAATTAACATGTTGGTAAAATGAATCAAGTTATCCATAACCATATACCAGAGGAAGAGGGGGGCAAATCCTGGGTTGATGGTGTTCCTAATTTTGCAGAATCTAGATTTCTTGATGAGGGCATCACTGCAGACATGCTTCTGTGTTTTATTGGTGTCTAATGGATTTTTTTTTGTGGAACTGCTACATCAAACCCTTTATTAATCAATATGGAAAAAACTGTAGTCTTCAAAACAGGTAATGTCTGTCTGCACAGTGTCATATATCTTTAACCCCTCAAGCTGAATCTCAGATTCTTGGGTGCCATTCTAAGCACCAACACCAGAAATGTAGACCATAGTTCACTTTGGTCTACTGTGTCCCCTGTAAGATGAGTAGAAACACCTTCTCTATTAATCTATTAATCTTACTGACAGCAATGAACCGCCAAGTATGTATTACGCATGTATTTGAATGCTATTCAGCCACAAAGCCCCCATGATGTACATTGTACAATGGATGGCTAATGGAGCCTCCTAATTGAGCTGTTGGTAGGAAAGTACTACTGCATTTAGCACAATTAGTGGAGCACTTGCACTGCCTGGAGTTCCTGAGATGCACGCTAACAGTATAAGGCATGCTAACAGTGCTATAACAATAGGCTAACCTTCTATTGGTTCCCCAGACCCTCTGTAAACTAACACCAGTTTCAATGTGCTTGGGGGGACAAAAGCTCCTAACGCTGCCGACTCCACCTCAGAGACCCCCAGTTCAACCACAATTTACACATGGAATGTAATCAGAACTGTGGCTTCAAGCTAGTGCTCCTTCCCTCCCACCCACCTCAGTTAATATTTCTCTTTTTGAGCACTTAACTAGCTCTTTTATGCTCTGTTCATTTACTAACTACAACTTAGCCCTTAAAAGTATGGGAAGTTATTATTGTATTGAATAAGTAATTACACAATGGCATAGTTAGTTACAGAGGTGGTCATGAAAGGAATTTTCTCTTGCACTTCCTATTTTTTTGTTTGCTTTTATGTTAAACAATGACAAACACATTTGTGACAGACACACATTTTTTAAAAATCAAATTCAAATCACAATAAAACATTTTTTGTATCACTTAAAAACACAATTATGGTTTTGATTAAAGGTTTGAAATCTTTGAAAACTTCTGACATGATTTCTTTGTCACAATAAGCCACATTTAAGAAATAATTTCTCTTTACATGTTCTACTTTATCATTTACTACTTCATTTTTCTTTTCTTTTCTACATTCTACCTTACCATTTACGAATCTCAGCAATGTTATAATGTTATAATACTACTTAGCATTAGACATATGGCACGTCCATTACTTGGTGTTTAAAAACCAATAGATAAAAGAGTCAACCTTTACCTAACCCAAGGGCACGTCTGGTCAGGATCAGTTCAACCTTTTGGTTGACAAGACTAAAGATAAATGAGGGATAAGATCCCATATCCAAACTTATTTTAGCTTTCAAACTCCACAGTCTCATCCAATGCATACAAAAACTGGCCTTGCCCTTAAGAAGTGAACTCTTTGGCCTTTGTCTGTTTCTTTCAGGCCACTGAGGGTTATCAGTTTGAAATAAACTCCACCCTGTCAGGTGATGAAAACAAACAGAACAGTATTAATGGACAAAGTGAAGGGTACTTAAGACACAAACCCATAGTAACTAAACTGGGCAGTGAGAAATTTGGGTGAGGAAAACTATTGTGTCCTCAAAAGCAAACAGTGTCTGGACTAGCAGAACAAAAATACACGAAACAGCACACAATCAGTGTAGGTAAGACAGTTAGCTAAATTATTGCCGCCACTGCTGGAGAATTTCATAAAATGTCATGCAGTTGCAATTACGAAACTTTACAGAGGGCTGTTTCATAAGTTAATGCCTCAGAAGGCAGTGACGTGATGAAGGTAGCTGCAACCGAATCGCATTTGAAACACACTTAAAACGTAGCGATACATCATGTCATTGCCAAGATACCACACCTTACTGCTAGTTATTAGCATTTTTTACCGAGCCTTTTAAGAAGGCTATGATACTTCTACGCTGCCTTCAAAAATTTGGACATGACTTCCTGCCTCAAAATACTATATGAGTAGGCAGCATTTATTACGTTCCCGACACAGAACTTCTTCCTACATCTGTCTTCCCGATGAGAGGGAGAAAGAAATGAAAAAAAGACAGAGAGAGAAGAGAGAAAGGTAGATTAACCTAGCTCACGTTAAGTTAGATAGATTTTACAGTTTAAAAGAACATTTATGTTGTAGCATTATTCTCTATTGATGTTCATGGAGAATTATTATTATTACTATTTATTTATTTAATTTATTTATTTATTTATTTTTTAAAAAATGATCCAGCTAGCCTAACATTAATGCTAGCAAACTTAGTGAATCATAATACTGGTAGCGTTACTTCAATAAACATAAGTAAAATAATTGCCAACAATTAAAACAAAGTAACTTTTTGAAAGGTTACTTTTGAAAATGTAATTTTCGGGTTGGGGGATGTCAGTGAACTGTGCTTTTGGGGGTGGGAGGGCTGACACTGCTGCTGAAAAAATCTAGAGGAAACACTGTCTTGGGTTGCAGTTAAAAGACTTTTTACAAGATTATAAAGTGACCTAGTAAAAGAGACCATTAGGCCTATTATGACCCTAAAAATAAAGGTGCAAAAAAAAAAGATTCTTTGGTACAATGAAAAAGAGGAGCTACTTTGGCCCCTTGACAACCTTTCAGTGTAAAGCTTCCATAAAAAACAAAAACACTCTGCCCAAGTAAATATCCATTTAGGAAGCTTTATTTTAAGAGTGCATTGTGCTGATGACGTCCAGCATATTGGACAGGGCTGCAAGGTTTAAAGCATGACCAGTGTTTCCCTCACCTAGACGGCAGCGCCTGCTGTTGTCATGGAGATCATGGTTGCTATGTGCACAGTGCTTTCCAAATGTCGGTCAGTGGAGGAAGACACTAAGCTCTTTTAAAGCCTTGCCAAGTTTCCCAGCTCTGATTATGAGCTTCAATGCACTGTTGCAAGAACAAATTTTTACAGTAGTCTGTCAGCCGGCCATCACCAGCAGGGTCAGTAATAATGAACTGGAAAACAGTTTATACAGAACTTCCTGTCTCTAGACAGAACAGTAGTGTTAGGTGCAGTGTGTCCAGACAGGGGGTCACACAGCTGCATAACAGGAGAACAGGAAAGTGGTTTTTATAAACAACCCCACAAAACACAGAAATTAGATTAAATGTCAGTCTGTCTTTCACTCTGGGACCAATATATCCTCATCCTCTTAGTTTTGACAAAGAGTTAAGAGAAAGCAACACATTTACACACACACACACACACACACACACACACACACACCCTTGTTTATATATAATCTCATGACATGAGGTCATACATATGACAAATATTATATATGCAATGTATATGTATAATAATGTATTTTATATGTATTATATTTAAGTATTTATGTAAGATTAAGATCAACTCAAAAATACTTTTACTCTTTCATTTAAAAAAAAGAACTTTGTGGCTGAATTAAGTAGTGAGAAGCACTTAAATTCTCAGGTTTTCAACGTTTTTGAACTGAAACTGCACAAAAGCAATACACACACTACTGGTATGCGATAAATAATGCCTCAGCCCTTTACAGGGCCTAATATCTGCTGAATCCTGGGCTTGCATTTCTCTACATACATACAGTGCGCCTAGGCAGTATAATCTGCTTAAGTAATGCAACAGACAAGAACTGCATAGGTAGCTATAGCAATAGTGAATTTATCATTTTGCCTATATGAGCAACTTAAATGCCCCTACTCTGACAAAAAATGTAACAGTTAATAGAAAGAATTACCTCCCCTGATGCATATTAGCAGGCAGTAAATTGCATGATAACCGGTTTGTTTACCCATTAAACTACAAGCTTATTATTCAGTTATTAATCTTAAGGTTTATTATCACCACTATAACACTACTAAGCAAATTATTTAGTTAAGGAAGGAATTGCAGAGCTTTAAATGCTGTGACCTAACAAAATTTAGGAGATTACAATTCAAACACTTAGCATCAGAGGAAGAAGAGGACTTGCAACAGAAGCCACAGAGGTGCCTAGAATGGCTCTGAAGGAGCTACACAGTTCAGTGGATGAGACTGGAGTGAAGGTGTACCAGTGTCTGTATGGGAGGGTGGCTGGAAAGAAGCCATTACTGAAGAAAAAACATAAAACACATTTGGAATTTTCCAGAAAGCATTACAGTGACCCAGCTAAAATGGGGGATAAATGTTTTGTGCAAAAATCACTCCCAAACAACGTGCTAAGCTGGTAGAAACTTAAAGCTGTTATTGCAGCAAAGCTGATTTGATGAAGTACTAGCCTGAAGAGGTTAAATACTTATGTCAGCGACATTTTTCATTTTTTTTAAAGATCTCCTGACAATAATGAATTTTGACTTTGAAAATGTACTTTAAAAGCACATTTGTTAACAGCATAAATACTGGCTGGAACAAGTGACCTGTAATCCTGACAAATCTGATGACTTTTAATCCCTTGTGTGGTCAGGACCCACCAGCAGGCCAAAAGTTTTATTATACATTTCTATAACCTACAAATAGCTCAATAAGTTTGCACTGACGTCCCTGTAGTTACTGAATAATAAGCCTTAGTATGTAATAAGCCTGGGATTTTAAGGGGTTAAAGGGGTTGAATACTTTTACAAGGCACTGTATATGAATAAGTTGTCTTAAGTCCCGAGGCATTTCCATTGCACTGTAGTTCAAAGTGGTGAGTTTGCAGCTGTGGCCATATGGCTTAGGGCCTGTCTACAAATCCCCTAACTCACAGTATGTGCTGCATATGTTTAACATATCAGGCATTTGACAATAGTGTGCCGAAATATGATACGCTTTTGGTAACCCATGTAAGGAAATCACTTCACATTGCTTTAACATTGTTCCCACGCTTTTTTAATCCCTAAACCTACTCTCCATGAAGAGATTTGTTAAGAATGGAAGATATGAAGGACTGTTAATATGCACCTTACGACAGAACACAAATTAATATTAATATAAATGAATATAGGGGCGTCAGACGTAATTATTTTCAAATAAAATAGACTGAAATAAGCTACAAGTTACAAAGCTAAAGTAGTTGTTTTCATTGACCAATTAGCATCATGCATGTCTAAACCTTTAAAATTAAGCAAAAAATAAAACACACATACGTATAATAGTAAAACAGGCAGCAGTATTTTGGACATAAAGCAGTTTTGGTTGGAATCTAACTGTCTAAAAGCCAATGCTTATTTACTTCATTTAATGTTTTTTACACATTACCTCTTTAACCAGTAGCAGGGCTTGTATTATAGAAGTAGTTCTAAACGGCACAAATGCAACTACATTTACTTGTTGCAGTGCAATATGCACAGGAAACAACATGTAGAAGATCAACAGCAAGGGAAACAAACAATGCAGGGCAGGGAACAAAGGCTAATAACGGACTGTAAATACACTGAACTCAAGACAAGAAACACCTGGACGGAAAGATTAAGGGGCAGAGTTACAAACGAAACACAGGTGTACATAATAAGGGGGCAGAGCTAGGGAGAAACGGGAGCTAGGGAGATGAGCAAGAGATTATCTGAGCAATAGATAGAAAGAGGAAAAACCTGACCGGGTAACATGTGACAATGCATGTATACGCATATTGTTAGTTAATATATGGTATACATATAATACATAGTTAATATTATTTACTATTCACAAAAATGGTTTATTTCATGAAATTCAACCGTGCTGTCGAAACCATAAACAGTACTAGTAAAAAGCATTAAATTCTAAGCAATTCCTTAATTAATGATATGATTGGCCTCTTTTGTCAGTAGCAGAAATGGCTCCAGAAAAAGGTTTTTGTTTGTTTGTCATTGACAATATGAGACAAATCCAACTTTTTAGTGAAGTAAAATAATGTGTTTGTTGGTTTTTGCCAGTTAAAGTGATTTGTTACTTTTTTTAATGCCAGAGACCACCGTTGATTTAATTCATTTCCAGTCAAATTTTCATTGTCATGAAAAAATTAGAAAGCATGTATTTAACAGAAAATCACACAGAAACGTCAACAATTAAATATAATATCAGATTTTTCAATATTTCGTTTGTACAACCACACTACAGCTTGCTTTCTTTTCGGGAGACTTGCTTTCAGTTTTTGAAAGCAATTTGCAGTGATATTTTTCCACATCTACAAAGTTCAGTCCTAGAAACTGGTTGCATTTTCTGTTTCTCACAATCCAAGTAATGCTAAACACATTTAGTGATGTGGAGGCCTCTGGTGTGGTCTGAGAACAGTCCATTGCTCTGAGAACACCAGCAGCTTTTTTGTTTGATTTACAAATGTATCTCCTGAAAAATAATGACTGTGTTGACAAAATTAAATAAATTAAGGATGGTCTTGACTACTGCACAGTACCCTATATCAGGAGCTACATTGTAATTTTTTTCTTATATGAAGCTTTGGCATTATATCAAAGAACTGCCCAGCTATCCTGTGTCCCACATTCAGGCATACAGTGTATCATTTGAACAGCTTGACATCATTATATTCTCTGTAGCAGAGGCCTTTTACATTTGTCACTGGCCTTGTTGGCTGCTGTGACAGTAAGGGTGATGTATGGTCATGGTGATAACAGAGTAAATGTAATTTAGCTGTAAGATCAGTGAATGATGATGCTATTATAAATTGGAGGAGATAGCCGGGTCTCTGGGCGGACAGAGGATAATATCAACAGCTTTGGGTAGGAGTCTGCCTTTTATGCTGGTCTAGGACGAGCTTCTGTGTTACAGACATCATTTCTGCACATAATCAAAATAAGAATCTTTTATTCCCCAATTACAAGATTCACAAGGAATTTTTATTGCTGCTCAATATAAATTCCACTGAGACAAATAGCATAAACGTTGTGCAGTGGATAATAAGGCAATATGTAAGCTTACATTATAATTATATAAGTGGCATATAGTTATAAAATAATAAACACTTTTGCTGATATTTTTTCAGACCATTTAAAAATGCCAGCTTCCATTTACATGATGTGAATAGACCAATACAAATGGACCAATAGAAATGTTCCAAAATTGCTTGAAATAAAATCTTCCTACATTAACTTACATTCAAATTAAAAATTGTTTTCTTTCTGTAAAGTTACCATTTTGGAGATATGAAACTTTGTCACCACAGCAACGGTTCACAATGTGGGTGTTACATATTATGCACATTTACATTGTACATATAAGCAGTGGCAAACTGTGACTATTACAGCAGGCCAGAAATGTCAAAATTCAGAAACGAGAGCTGCGTCCCAATTCAGGGGCTGCGTACTTCAGAGGCTGCATTTTAAGGCTCAGCGGCGCGACTAGGCTGTCCTATTTTGAAGGCTTCTTCATATGCGGCCGACAAATTTGTCCTTCTTTTCCATGGCAATGAAGTATCCAACGGACGGATCCTTCGCCAGCCAACATATCCCGAGGTTCATTGCGTGCCGGCAAGGATTTGAGAACGTGGCAGCATCAGCCGAGGAGAACATTTTTAAATTAATGTATTGGGTTTAAACTGATTTGAATAGCTAACGATACAGATGTTAAAAAAGCCAATGTGGTCTGAAGCGTATGCTAACGTTTGTTTTGTTTTAGGGAGCAAGGAGCAGACAGAAGCATCTCCAGCTCTAATAAATGAAAAAAATAAAAAACATAAAATCAAAGTTTCTGGCTCCGTCTTTAAAGAACTTTAAAATAACTTGACAAGAGTGGCGTGTCGTGACACACCGGTAAGGGCGGGAACAGCGGCGCTGTGACACAAACAGAAAATCCACCATAGAGCTAACCGTCTCATTTCTGTTCAGCCTTCGCGGGTCTATGCAGCCTTTATACAGCGTCCTTCGAAGGATGCAGCCCCTGAATTGGGACACAGTGGAGGTTAAAAAACACCTTTATGACAATGCTAATTTATATGGGTATTTAAGCTAACAGAAATTCACATCAACATTTCTTGGCCGTTCTAAATTAATTGTGGACATCTGAAGCCAATCTGGTATATTTGAAGCTTGTAACAGACATATTAACATATATTTTACCTTGTAGACGTTTCACAGTGACTCCATCAGAGCCCTGACATAGAGCTGTTTATTGCCTGAAGAAAATCGCCTGAAGAAGGCTTCATTTTATTAAACATTGCTGTGTGTGGTTGACACATCTGGGTCTCTAGTTCGTTTTTACTATGCACTGATTCACTACATACGGAGCTACTGAGTGAATCTGATGGCGAGCGCATGTGCATTTCCAGTGCTCCTGAGAGCGCTGTAGCCTGAGATTGCAGCAGCCTGAGTGTGCCGTGTCTCCGAGGTTGCAGATGGGTACTAAAGAAGTTGGGGGGGGGCTGTTTTCCCTCTGATGTAAACGCAGACTTTTTTTTATTGCTTTATTTATTGAACAATGTATAATGTTCATACAAGGGATTGACAATTTAATAACAACTGAGGGCACATGAGCTATGAAAAAGGACACTATGTCAATTTAAAAGTGTTAAAATGTTCAAGAGTAATGATTGCTAAAGGGTTTTTGGAATGAATTAAGGAGTGAATATACATTTCAAGGTCCTTTTTAAAAACAAAAAATATAGGACTTCTTTTCGAAAATTTACATTTGTGTATATAAATCAGTTTCTGAGTAAGGCTAAAGTCACAAACATAAACACAGACGTGAGGCTATCACTCAGTCAGTGATGTATCTAGGACTTCCGAAGGCCTAGAATGATCTTTTTTTTTCGCTTCTCTGTCTGGCAATCCGATGGACGAGTCTAGGTTTGGTGGTTGCCAGGAGAACGGTACTTGTCTGATTGCATTGTGCCAAGTGTAAAGTTTGGTGGAGGGGGATTATGGTGCGGGGTTGTTTTTCAGGAGTTGGACTCGGCCCCTTAGTTCCAGTGAAAGGAACTCTTAATGCTTCAGCAGACCAAGAGATTTTGGACAATTTCATGCTCCCAACTTTGTGGGAACAGTTTGGGGATGCCCCCTTCCTGTTCCAGCATGACTGCGCACCAGTGCACAAAGCAAGGTCCATAAAGACATGGATGAGCGAGTTTGGTGTGGAAGAACTTGACTGTCCTGACCTCAACCCGACAGAACACCTTTGTGATGAATTAGAGTGGAGACCGCGAGCCAGGCCTTCTCATCCAACATCAGTGTCTGACCTCACAAACGCGCTTCTGGAAGAATGGTCAAAAATTCCCATAAACACACTCCTAAACCTTGTGGAAAGCCTTCCCAGATGAGTTGAAGCTGTTATAGCTACAAAGGGTGGGCCAACATCATATTAAACCCTGTGGATTAAGAATGGGATGTCACTCAAGTTCATATGCGTGTGAAGGCAGACAAGCGAATACTTTTGGCAATATAGTGTATGTGATGATTATATTAAGCAAAAATGAACTAAAAATTACAGACATGTATTTTTTTAATTCACAGAAATCATTAGGCTTTCTCTGAAGGCCTAAAAGACCTTGAGAGGGGGTACCCAATTCTAGTCTTGGAGATTTAACACCCTTGGGAGATCCAGCATACTTGGCTCTTTATGGTTGGAGCTAACTTCTGCAGGCCTTGAGGGCTTCTAATACATCCATTAGAAAAAGCTCAAAACCAGCCTCAGACCAGCAACATCTCCCAGCATAACAGAGTATCATTTTGAAGTTTTCTTCTCAGGTTTATTCAACAGGAACCTCACTCCTCTGTGTTCTCTATTTAGCATCAGCCATTACACATGAGCGTATGGCTGTCCCTCACAGCGGTAAGAAATGCTAAAGGAGTCTGCTTTACTTCCTCTCCCTTTGATTTATAAAACTCATTCTTAGTCTCAGGAGACTGCTAGCACAGTACTTGTTCATGACCTGCCCCGAGTGACCTTTAAATAAACATATGCAGTAGACCCAGAGCAGGGAATTTGTTAGTCACACATGGGAGACCTGCTTTCAAGTGGCCTAGCTGATCTTTGTTCTGAAGCCTTGCAGTTGTTAAGGCTACGGTGGACATAACAGAGGTTTTACAGATTTATATCTACATGTTTTTCTCCAGTGCACCGCTAATATGAATGAATACAACAGTGGTGGCACATTATTCACAAAAAAGTGAAATCATGCAGATGGTTTGACGTAACTGGATGTAGCATTACAGCCAAATCTATTTTTGAGTGTGTTAGACAGAAAGAGGGAGAAAGTTCAGCAGCAGAATCGGCCTTTGTCTCCATGGACAAGAAGAACTACGCTCTGCAGACCTGCACGTTTTCTACTCAATTGAACTCCTCTTTCAGATCATTAAACGACCATTCATTAGTGCAGGGGGTGCACACATAACAAAACAACAACAAAAGCAGCTTGACAACAAAAGCAGACAGAAGGAGGCCAGCCTGGGAGTCCAATCTGTTCCTTTACTCACACACTCCCCAAGTAATGACAGACATGTAATGACAAACATGTAAAAGATGTAAAGGATGTTTTTTTTTCTCTATTCTTGTAAGAACCGTGACTTCCGGGGTATTTTGAAAACAGTGTAAAATCATAAGTGATGTAATTGATGTCTGTCTGATACTGAAGAACACTGACAACCACATTTGCTATTCAAAGGTGACAATCAATAATAGGTGGTGTGGGGATACAAATGTAGACTAAAGATTGAATAACCGTAAATGTTCCTAAGGTAAGGTATTTGTACAACTGTTCTGCTTGCTGCAAAGTAGCCCACTTTTTATGGACCTAATTCAGGAGTTAGACACTCATGCCAAATCCCTATCAACGTATACAGGCCTCTTATGCTGATTCGCTCCTGCTTTTTCCTCAACAATTTTTAGGCCCCTCCTGGACTTGTCAAGTTTGGACATGTCCCTGCAGTATGACCTCTGCTCACTTCCCCAACTTCTGAACTGTACAGTCATTGGTAGGAATAATTTTTCCATGTTTGTACCATAATTCAGTTTTCTAGTATGTTTCTAACCTTAAATGTTTCTTAGCTTTTTAACATGAGCTGCAAATTTTCGCAATGTTTTGTCTGGATGTGCTCAAAGCAGCACTATGTAACATTTGGGGATGTGGAGACCTTCTACTTCTTTCAGTTTAAAAAAAAAAAAAAAACGTACATAGTGCTGCTTTAAATCATTTACGGTATGGTGTAGCATTTACAGTGCATTGGGTTTGTGTTATCATAGGATCCAATTCAAATAAAAGTATTCTTTGATTCTTCTACCCCATTGATAATGGGATATCCTGGCCATTGCAATTCAAACTCTGAACTGCTAAACAAATAAACAAAAACAAAAAACATACAATTCAAAGTGATCGGCCACGTGGTGATCTGTGCATTTACCCTGAAGTACCTTATTGTATCCAGGAAAAAGGTCTAAATTAGTGTTACCTTTTCGGTCATTGTGTTCAGAATAATTGTAGGGTTTTTTTATGCTCAAAGAGTGTTTTACGCTTCAGTGCCTTCATTACAGGTTTCATGTGAGTACTTCTTTATTCCAATGGATAAAATATCTAAAGAACAAGCCGACACATGAGCTCACCTGCTCCACTGTTTGTTTTAACGTAAGCCAAAACAAGCAGAGACAGACTGTGGTGTGGTTTCCTTGGCAAACTAAGCATATGCAGTTTCCACAGTCATGTAGAGAGAAAGTGTCTAAAATAGTGCACAAGGTCAGACAAGCCATTGGAAATGCTGATGTGGACAGAATAGGAATAGAAACACAATGTTCTGATCACCTCACATTTACATTGTACTGACATATCGCAATGATATATCCATGTCTTTTCAAAGTTGTGCTTGAAGATAAGATATTGAGACTTTAAGATAATGTATGTTACAACTTTCACTTCATTAGTATCCTTTTTTCTGTATCTGATTACCACTGCTACTGTAATGCTAATTTCAGCTTCCTCTGAGATTCAGTCTCTAATGGAATTAATGGTATTATACCTTCACTTTCCCACATTTTGTTAATACATATGTTATTACCGTACATCTCCAGCTTAAACCACTGACCTTTGGGGGTTGTAACATCCATGTAACATATTTTGACTCTGTATATTGAGTTTTTTTTAAATTAGCCATTGAGTAAATACCAGGGGTGTGGACTCGAGTCATATGACTTGGACTCAAGTCTGACTCGAGTCACAAATTAGATGACTCGACTCAAGAAAATCGAGAAAGACTTGGGACTCGACTTTGACTTCAACACCAGTGACTCGGACTCTGACTCAGACTTGAACGTCATGACTTGGAAAGACTCGAGACTCAAAGTGGAAGTAACGTGGAGACTTTGCAGATGAAACTCTCTACACAGTCAATTATTTTTCTTGTGAATTAATTCGTTTCCTACCATAAACAGAATAAACAGCAAGTACTCTTTGGTTTTATGTGGAAGTATTTACCAGAGGTGGGAACAAGTCACTAAGTTGCAAGTAACAAGAAAGTCTCAAGTCTTGACACTCAAGTCCCGAGTCAAGTCCCAAGTCAAGATAGTCGGGTCCTGATTTCAGTTTGTACTGCACTTAAAAATATGGTACAAAATGTAACCACTGTAAACAAACATTACAGTATGAGTGCTGTAAATATATTAATTAGTGTCTGCTGCTAGAGGTTAACTGTACAGAGTAGTATTTTATAGTGCAACATTACTAAAGTATAGTGTAATATAAGTTTGGTTGCAAAACTGAATAGAATAAAAAAAATGTTCCACCAACCAAGAGTTCAGTTCCTGTGTTTGCTCCTTGTTTAGCAACATAAGTGCCACTGAGGGAGGCACCAGTTAATAAGCAGAGCTTGAACACAAAGACGGGAGTTAATAAAAAGAAGACTCAAAGCTCGTCCTTGAGGCACTCCCTACACAGCTGTTTCGGTTGTCCGCTAAGCCATCCACACTTCAGAATGAGAGGCTCTCTCTCACTAAATGAATGCATTCCTGTGGATCACAGTCCCTGTTGCTTAGAGAACCCATCCAATTTTATATCATTCCTCACACTCCAATGTCAGCTGCAACACTGGAGGTCCCAGAGTCTTGCATAGCCAGAATAACAGGGGATGAAATATACAGAGAGAGAAATGGGATCAATTATATAACTATATAACTGTAACAATGTGTCACAGTTATAGTTATACGACTAACAACTATAATAAATCTCATTTCATTCTATAATTTTAGTTCAATAATAAATGTATCATTTAATAATAAATGTGCAGTTAAAAATGTGAAATGGGTTTGTCTTATAATAAAATATTTAAGAATTACTTTAAGTACTTTATGGGGAAAAAAATCAGCTGGACTAAAATTTGGATTAAAATTGAAATGTGAAATTTTATTTATGTGTGTTTATTATATTATGTGAGATATCTACTGTGAAGAAGATCTGAAGATTTGTCTGTGGGAAAAAAAAATAGTTAAAAGTCTTAAAATGTAAAATAAAGGATGGGTTTTAAAAATACATATCCTCAGAGGTGCACCTGCTGTGCACTGGGATCCCTGTATGTCTGCAGAAAGGCAAGGTTTAGCACTATTTTACTGCTGAAGGGTTTGACAGGATAGAGCATAAAATACAAGAAAATGGTTCACTATTAAGAGTCACCTCATTAAATCTTCTTTAGTGTTCCCAGATTTTCAGTGCTAAAGTGTGTGTGTGTGTGTGTGTGTGTGTGTGATAGAGAGAGACAGAGAAAGTGTGTCTAGCACCCAGAGCTGGGTTTCGTTGGTAACATCTGGCCACAGCTGGCAATCATTTGCTTGCTGAGGCCTTTGACAGCTGTGGTCCACTGGGAGAGCATTAACCAGGACTGACCTGCGGCTTTTCCCCTTCACTCTCCCATTTCCCTACACACACAGTTCATAACCCTGCACAGCAGAGGGGGCAATCCCTTTAAAACAAATTAAGTTGTTAATATGATTTCTGATTATTCCAAAAATAATGTACAGAATGTTTGGCCATTCTATACATTAGCATACTGAAAAAAAGCATATTTCAGCACACATTTTGTTTTAAATGTGTTGATATTTTAGAATTGTGGAAATTTCGGACACATTTGAATCAAGCAAATTTGGTCAGTTTTTTTTTGGTCAGAATTTTCTCCCCCCATTTAATTGTTGTCCTTTCCTAACTGCTAGTTAGGTATCCCTATCACAAGATGCTATCATGCTGGATTGGGAAAGGCTAGGACGTGCTTCCTCTGAGACACATGAAGCAGGCCACTGTATCTTTTTAAACTTCCGCTAATGCAGCGCTTGTGCCACTCCAACTCATCCCAAATGTACTGGATTATGCTCACTTTAAATCACTCCAGAGGAAGCTGTTTTACTGCTCTCCAACCCAGCACTGCAGAGATTTATACCCCTATAGTCTTTGGGCTTGGTGACCTTAAGCTAAAGTGCTGCTGCTCCAGAGCGTCACATTCTATTGGCAATGCTTTTCTATGCAGATCATACAAGCTGTGTGTGTGTGCAGTTGAACCCCTGTTTTCGCAAGTCAAGTCAAACTTTAGTTATATAGCGCTTTTTACAACAGGCGTTGTCGCAAAGCAGCTTTACAGAAAAAGAAAATCTGGGTTCGAACCCCCATGAGCAAACCAGTGGCGACAGTGGCAAGGAAAAACTCCGTAAGAGCAAGAATAAGGAAGAAACTTTGAGAAGAACCAAGACTTAAAAGGGGAACCCATCCTCCTCTGGTTGACACTGGATAGCAAACAATAACAAAAGAGCAATTTGAACAGTGAATAAGGTTTTAACATTAGTGTAAAACATTGAAATACAGAATAAAGGGAGAAACCACCGAAGCAATGCCTATGATTAAATAGTTTAAGTCTGTGCAGCAGCAGTATCAATCAAAGTATCATCAAGATAGCAATAGGTGTACTTTAAAGTGGCTGAATTCAGTAATTAGCAGGGGAGTCTGGACACTATGTACTAAAGTTTAATACAATTTTCAGTCGTAACACATTGAAATGCATTTATTCTCAACTGAGCAGCCAAATTTACTTTGAGAACGAAAAATCTCTCTGACTAAAATGTCTGTATTAAAAACTGCTGTGTAGTGCACCATGACCTCCAACACTTCACAACTCACCGGAGTGTTTTCGTGAAGGAAACTGAAGTGGTGCTGAAAACATGAGGAGCCAAGCAGTGTTTATGTTGTAAATGTAATTCAATTCCAAAGTTTTTTAATATTCTTCTCTTTTATTATTGTGTGTGCTTGCCTGCATGGGTGTTTGAGTGTTTGTGTGTGTCTTGGGGGGAGCTCACATAGTTTGCAGTATTACACCTGCACAAGTATACGAAGACATTTGCTGACATTACTTCATCATCAGCCATCAGCCATCCCTTATTGATTACTGCATAAAAATGTGCCTAATAATGGGGAGATAACTACTTTTAACTTTGTATCTATGCAATCTGTAACTGTCTGACTCAGTTGTCCACTAGATTTTTGACAGACTTCAGTCCTCCTAGGTTCTCCATGGTGTATATATAATTAATTAATTAATTAACTAAACTCACAGCAGCAAGGGGACATTCCCTTTACAACAAATCAAGTTAGAAAGATGATATATGAAGTGTGGATTCTAAAGTTTCAATCGAAACCACATTTGTGGTAGAAGTAGCAGACATTAAATGAAAAGGTACTACTGTTCAAGCATTCACTTGAGGAAAGAAAAGCCATGTCAAACATTTTTGACACTGTTGATATAAAACATGATGATGTAGCATATGGAATCTTACCTTTATATGATCAGAGTGGCTTTGTTTAATCTACCTCGTAGACTCGCTCTACTTGATTCCTAATTCCGCTATTTGTGGAATTATCGGAATGTATCTGTGGAATCTTGAGTCTTGGTTTGTCTCAGTGTTACTTCCTCATGCACTCAGCTTGATCATCAAAGGTCTGAACCCACACCTCTGTTGGAGAAATAAATACAGATACAACAGAATTGAACTGAACTGAATCATTTCAATCTTCAAAGTGAACTCATATCTGAAAGAGTGATCTGAAAAAAGTGGTGGAAGGAGAAATAACTGAAAATACCTCATGAACATTTTCACAGCAAATTACCTATCAAATTAGATAAGTTTAATGAGGCTATCTGGAAGTTCATTGCTTCATAACTTTGAATCTATGAATGATTACAACATAAAGCTACATCTGAAAATTCATCAACACTTGTGTTCTTACTAAAATGTAAATTAGGCCAATTAAATGTATTTTTTCTGTAACACTGCTTGCCTGCTAGAAGTCATAGTTGTGGGCGTTTTCAGGTGGATTTGGAAGATTTCTGGGGAAATGATGCACTTAGTGGAAAAGGGCTTCCCATTTATAATCTTCACAACTAAAGACCAGGCCCAAACATGACTGAATGGTAGAACAGTATATTTATCCTGTAATTGCAGGCTTCCCCTGGGACCTACAGTGCTTTAGCCAAAATGAAAAAAGATTAGAGGTTATGCTCTTTAGGACATCAAACACAGGAAGCAGAAACTCTGCTTACAAAGGGAGCTGGTCGGAGCTCGAAATCAACCTCCACAGAGTCCTATAAAGGTGAGAAATGCTCAGTGTTTTAACACATCTAGGTGACACGTCACAAATGTGTGCTCAGAGAGGCCCAGCAGGCCATGCTGGAGAACAATGAATCTTTCAGTCCCCACATCCGGTCCTTCACCCACTCGCTTCAAACAGATAACATTCCATGACTACCAGTAATACTAGACTTGTGATAAATTGAGATCTCTCGCTCTTTGCCTGTCTAACTTTTATTGATTTCGCTAAATTTCTGCATATTTCAATTGTTAAAATGTAAACAAAGTCATACAGACTGGTTTGATGTGATACGGAATAATATAGAATAACGGCCTTTTGCCTTAAAACATCCTTCAGTACCTTTCTGCCTTGAATTGATAAAAAAAAATAAAACATACATTTTAAGCAATAAGCCTCGCAAAACTATATTTGTTTATATCTTAACTATTTAATTAATGAAGGAATTCTGAATAATTAAAGGACTTTCCCTTCAACTACCCCCCCCCCATTCTCGCTCTCTCTCCCTTCTTTGAAAAGTAAATTATTAACATTATTGCAAAAGCATGGTTTACATAGAATATATAACAAATAATAATATGAGAAATTTAACTTTTTAGACTAAAATTGTGCAAATGAGAACTGTTACGCTTGATCATTTAGCATAACAAAAAATCAAGAAATTTAAAAGGTGTAAAATACTAACACGATCAATCAATCAATGAAATTTGAATGTTTAAGACATTGTCAGTCAGTTTGACAGAGTAGTGAGACTACTGGGACACACTGTCCAATTCTTATAATTAGTTGATTATAATTGATAAGTTATAATTGAATGCAGCTACTTTGAGGGGCACCCATTGTTGACACACGCTTTCAGTTGCACACACAGAGTTTGTATAATCTCTATACACAGCATTACCAACAGAATGACATGGTCTGGAGCAGCGACGCATGAGCCTAAGGTCACAGCAGTCATTTGCTACAATTGTGTAGCAATTACACCACCTGCTGGATCTCATCTGTCATTACATGTAAACCTCACTCCTAATGTGTCTGTAAATAAATAATAATCTTCAGTTTCTGTACAACCCAGAAAAATTGCAGTGGGATTTGAAAAGGGGGAATTCAATCTTCTGCTACTGAATCAAATACGGATTTCGTTCTACACATCTAGTACACAAGTTTCAGATTCCAATACACAGTTACAGGTGCAATGTAAACCCCAGTGTTGAAAAACATTGGTTGGACTGAGTGAAGAAATCTTAAAATGTATTCAACAGATAGTAAAAAAATATATTGAGAAAATAAGTGAGATAAGTGATGCTGAATGCTTTATCTGTCTACAGGTTATCAAAGCTAAGAAGCACTTATAATTTTAATGTTCTTCTCTCTTTGATTTTATACAGTAGAGACAGAAACAAGGCTAAATCAGTCATGCTGCCATTTTTCTGAATGGAAAGTTTTATTTATCTGTAAGCAAAATGATTTAATTGTTGAAAGGGTGTTGTTTTTTTCTTAAATATACAGATACCAAAACTGTACTGTTACTGTGGCTCAAAAACCGTGAAACATATTGAACTGTGGACCCACTGTACCGTTGCATCCCTACTAAAGACCATGCAGCCCACACTTTTCCACACTTGGGTGACTTTGATCAACATGCAGACCTATAGGGCATCAGACCTTGAGGGTGCTTGGGTTAAACATGTTTTTGGGACATACTCATGCATTGTGCAGTCTGTGCATGTGCAGCATATTGTGCAGCGTATGATGTATTGTTGGTACTCTAATTTGCTTGTGTACAGAACTTAACTTAGAAGTTAAATTAATTAATGCATTTTCAATCCCGTCTGAATAACTTCCTCTCCGCCATGTTGGTCAGCTGTAAACAAAACCATCTACTCTGATTGGTCCTTGCTTGTATCTCTTGGAGTTTTGGGTAATAGGCTGCGATAAAGGTTCACAGAACGAGTACTCCAAGCTTCAGCCCTTGCCTCGCCCATAGACGCCCTGATTCTTGAAGCACTTAAGCTGCACAATCACTCTACATTTTCTTCTCAAAACTTCAAACATGGGCTTAAGATGTGGCCATGGGTGCTGTTTAAGGGTAGGACTGTGTCTGTGTGTGTCTGTGTGTGTGTGTGTGTGTGTGTGAGTGATGGTAGAAATGCATGTTTTATTTTATGCTATTTTATTGTATTTTATTTTATTTACTACATGTAAGTGTTTGTCAGATACTGTGCACTGTGAGCTCCTGTAACCAAAACCAATTTCCTTGTATGTGTAAGCATACCTGGCCAATAAAGCTTGATTCTGATTCTGATTCTCTGATGAGAAACATTTATCTTTATGATCTTTATCTGTTGTGGTAGTACAGAAGCTACAGAAGCCAAGCTCAACTGTTCACAACAAATGCAGCATACACTTTGAACTTGATTAGTTAACTGATTTTTCCCCTGGGACAAACACAATATGGCCTACCGCGTTTTAGATAATTCATCCACTGACTTCAGAACTATGATTCAAAGTAATGAATAACGAGAACCTTCATAGAAGTGTAGTCGAGTCAAAAAGCAAAATCATAAATTTCAGATCATAAGTCAGCTATTCGCCAGCTTCGCGATCGACTTTCCTGTTCCACCTTAAATGGAGCAGCAGTTACATTCCAGCGCTATTTAAGGTGGAACAGGAAATTTAGCTAGCTGGCTACTGAAACATTAGCATACTATTATCGATTTTTTTTATGTTTGTTATGAAGAAAAAGACCAAAATACATTGAAACGACATTAAACTAAGATAATACAATGGTTATCGCAATTTTAACAGAAAAAAACTCTCACATTTATGGGTTTTTTTGGGCGCTTGTGCAGCCATCTTGCTTGTGTTTGGATTGTGTCTCTGAAAAACCTCCATTTGGAGGGCCATGTATGCCTAACACTTCGCCCTACCCCTCTATCTCAGCAAAAATCAGGACACCCTACCCCTAGACGTGAACTCTCAAAAGGAGGGCAAAGAGTAGTGGCGAGGGTTGAAATGGGATTGGGCCTAACAGGTCTGGGAGTCTGGGCTGACTCTTGGCCAATGACCGTGAGAGTTGATATGCTTGGAGTCGATTCTTTCATAATATATATGTGTGTGTGTGTGTGTGTGTGTGTGTGTGTGATTATTACTGTAATCGTACTGAAGGATCCGGGGCTATTGAAAAAACGTTCAGGAATTTATCCCGATAGACCTAGTCACACCCGTGTCACGTGACCGGTAAATTCAATACGCGATTTCCAAAAGGTAACCACCTGATCACTTGTCAGTTCAGTGAAGAACTCCTGATAAATGCTGCAGTTTCAGTTTTAGCCACGGGGAGGCAGTGTTGCATTAGAAACATATTGAAAGGCAAACCAACTTTTTTCGCAATGAGAAAACCGCGTAGGCTGCACTGCAAAAACGTGCTTTGACGGTTTGAGTTGATATAAAATATCGTTTTTGTTCATCTAAACTATTTTTGGGATGAATTGACACACGATTTTTACAGTGTAATTAAGTGATATTTAAACGCCAATCTAAAACACTTTCTTTTTCTCAATTCCCTAATGGCCTAATGAGTGGATGTCCCAAAAGTTCGCCAGAGGAAGGAACAGCTGTACAAACGGAGCCTTACAAATATTAATTAATAATTAATTTATCCCCTCCCAACAAGACTAACAGTATTTGTCACTTGATAGACAGAAGCACTGTGGGAATCACCGAAGGTTATCCATCTCCAAAAGTGCTTCGATGGAATTTGAGTACATGATGAATCTACGCACCCAGTTACGTGGTTATGTGACAGATTTTTGCCTTGCAGGATGATATTATAGTCAGTGTGAACTCAAGGAGTGCAGTGTGTCTTTTCCAGAGGCGGGGAGAAAAGCCTAAAACCACTGTCCAAAAGTATTCTTACTTAAATTAAATGACTGAAGTAGCTAGAGTGAAAATGTGTCAGGTCAAAAAACTCCTCAAGTACTAAGTTCTCCGTAGAATCGCGATGGAACTAAGGAAGTGGTATTCTCCACTTTCTGGGATCAATTTGGTCTAAAATAAAATGCTAAACTTCATAAATGAGAGGTGTGAGCAACAGCAAAGCAATCCAGAATTAAATTAAACCCAAAAATGGAATTAGGAACAAATGGCCACATATACTCACATGACCACAGGTTATGGGTCAAAAAAGCAGGCCTGGGCCTTTTCAGTGGCAAAGGTTAAGAGGTCTGTGGTACCACGCCTTGGGATAATGAGCACATAGTGGAATGCCCCAGTGGGCATTGGGGTTGGGGTTGATGGCCTTCCTGCGTCTCTTTCACCACAACGTCTCAAGACAGCTAGCTCTGAATTAGCATAGAGAAAGACACAGCGTTAGTTCTTCTCACAGGCATTCAAGCTTATTGAAGCATAAACTCCTGACTCAAACTGGGCAGAATAAAACATGTAGAGGGTTTATGCATTTATATGACGTCAAATGTGGAACTACACATATTCGACAGTGTTACTGTACACTGCCAAGAATGATTTAGACATTTATTTTTTCTCTCTTGTCAAGCCAAATGTGCATCATCAGTGTTGTTCAGCTTTTATAATTTGTACTGGACTCAGCGAACTTAGCATCCCTCACTTTTTAAATTAAAAGCAGGTTCCTCGCTTATTAAAGTTAATTAAATAGTCAAACAGTGTAGTGGGACTAGGAAAAGCTCATTTAGACGTTTATTAGATTCACACAACAAATATCCCACTAAAATCGAAACTTTCATAAAAATATATCTAGCAAAGCTTACGTTTAGGAGAGAGCCGCCCCCTCGTGGACGGAAAGTGGACTGCACCGAACTTTTGAGCCAATAGGATCACAGCTCGCGCTCTGCCTCCCTATAACTCAGTTTCCACAAAGCAGCTTTTCGCCACAGTCGGAGTAAGTTCAGCTGAGAGAAGTGGGCAAGAGAAGCCCTCCAAGGATTTGCCCTCTTTGCCACATCCACATCTGCATTTCCCCTCTTAAACTGCAGATACATCGCAGGACTAGGACATAAGAGTGGACACCTTTCTTTCTCCTTTTTTTTTTCTTCTTCCCCGCCACCGACGATGAGTGGACCGGCTTATGAGAGGAAGATACCCGGGATTTCTGCAGATCTTTCGGGCTCTATGAGTTGCCACCCGTCGTCTAAAGACTCTCCCACACTGCCCGAGTCTTCAGCCACGGACATGGGCTACTACAGCGACTACTACTCTGGGCAGCCCTACCAGACTCAGCCTATGGGCGCCTACCCCCAGTTCAACATGTCCGGCATGGGTCCAGCGGGGCCTTACCCCAGCAAGGCAGAGTACCCCTACAGCCCGTCCTACAGGCAGTACGGACACTACGGCAGGGAGCTGCAGAGCCCTCCCCAGAATACAGGTGGGACATTTTACACTGTAGCTCAGGGTGAATAAGGAATACACGGGAATGAGGAAGGGCAGCTGCGGTAGTGATACTGTTTTTTTTTTCAACGTGCACAGGAAAAGTGGGTCAGTTTTAGTTTTAGTAAGGAAACGTAAAGTAAAGTTTAGATGTTGATTTTATTTAAATTCCAATGCGAAGTGAACAAGAACAAAAATATAGTATTGTGTTAACAGCAGTGGGGAATCTGAGTAGACCTGACAAAAGCGGATCGTACATCGCGTAGAATCTGTGCGCGCGGATGAGCAACAAATTAAACTTGGCCCACAGCAGAGTTTTTCTTTTTCTTTCTTTCTTTCTTTCTTTCTTTCTTTCTAAATATGTTTAGCTATATTTAAGCTCATTCTACAGTAGCGATTTCACCTCATTTTTTCTGTCCCGCTTTTCCCTAATTTTATTTTAAAGACGTTTATGTCGTCATCAGAGTGTGTCGTGTATATTTCTGCTACATAGGGCGAAGAAATAAATTCATTTCGGTTTAATGTGAAGGAGTCTCGCGCTTCCAACAATCGCGAGATGATTTTGTTACAACAGTTAGCCTGCGCGGCTCAGTGTTAAACGGCTATGATTGATAGATAACCAAATGTGTATCATATTAATATATAAAACAGAATTTTCCCTCAAGGAACAATAAAAAATTATCTCTATGTCTGCGGTCTTAAGTAGTAAATTTAAATGCTTTTAATAGGGAAGTATTGTACTGTAAACATTAAACGGAACTGGTCATTTGTGGTCGTTTAAAACAAACTCAGAACACGAATGAAATTCGAATATAAACGAAATAATAATAGTAATAATAATAATAATAATAATAATTATAGTGATAATAATAATAATAATATGGAAAATCAACAACCAGCAATAGGCTTACTCGTGCTAATTGTTACATAATAAGTTTAATATTACAGCACCTGTGAAACAGTATAATAGGCTGCTTATACTTATACTTGCTCTAGTATCAGACTAACAAGTACAAATATTTTAACTGCAATTCTGTTAAAACGTTGTATCAAATTAAATTAAATGGTTTAACTTACCATATTAGACAAGTTTAAAAAAAAAAAACAGTCCAACATTTTACAAAATTCCTTTTCTGGCTTAACTTGAACTAGTCAACTGCACTCAGTCTAACCATGTTATACTAGTGGTGGAAGGATAAACATGTTAATTTAAAATTTAATATTTTTTGCTATATATACTGCTATTTGTTTTTTAATACAGCAAGATATATCCACAAGTTTGTTTATGTAAGTATTTATTTATTTATTTATTGATCCTTTCTATCAGCAGTAAAAGAAGAAGTGGAGACTGAAGTCCGGATGGTCAATGGCAAACCAAAGAAGATCCGCAAGCCCCGCACCATCTACTCCAGTTTCCAACTGGCAGCACTGCAGCGGCGCTTCCAGAAAGCCCAGTACCTGGCCCTGCCTGAAAGAGCGGAGCTTGCAGCACAGCTTGGCCTCACACAGACACAGGTACAACCCAGAACACACACAACCCAACACAGCCCTCCTGACGCTGTACGTCCAGCATAGCGAACGTGACCTGAAGGTCTATATCGTGAAACCAGTTGATGAAATAGTTACAGATGTGCTGTGCACATCATTGAATCTTTCATAGTACATTTTCAGGTGTTTTAATACCCGTAATGATATAAATTAATGCCTTTTTTAAAGACGTATTTTTCAAGCACTGTAGAATATTATGTAGGCTTTTTGTGTTCTCTTACCTTTTCCTCTTTAGTCAGGTCAACT
The DNA here is from genome assembly GCF_904425465.1 of Colossoma macropomum. Taxonomy (NCBI): domain Eukaryota; kingdom Metazoa; phylum Chordata; class Actinopteri; order Characiformes; family Serrasalmidae; genus Colossoma; species Colossoma macropomum. Next base: position 12,882,161 of record NW_023494790.1, read on the forward strand.
CAGATTCCACAGTGTTGTTGAGATATCATCATCGTTTCCGTGATGTTTTTGCTAACTTACTATTAGTTTTGATGAAAAATAAACAAGTTAACTGACTTTACAAAGTCAAAGCAGCTATTTTTTGCCAGCGTAGGCAAATGACCACCTAACTCCAAATATCAGGAATACTGTCTATAATTTATCACACACAAAACACAGATAACTCAATATATGTGCTTCTTTCTTTCAAAAGGTGAAAATATGGTTCCAGAACCGGCGGTCCAAGTTCAAGAAGCTGTACAAGAATGGTGAGATCCCGCTGGAACACAGCCCAAATGCCAGCGACTCCATGGCCTGCAATTCACCACCCTCCCCGGCCGTATGGGACAGTAATGCGCACTCAGGACAGGTTGGCCGGGGCCAGGGCCCTCAGCCCCCTCTTAGCTCCACACCGCCCTCCTACCTGGAAGACTACAGCAGTCCCTGGTACCAGCAAGGATCGCATTTACAGCACCCAGGCACTGTGCAGAGCCTAGGGGCCGTCTACTGACCTGGACAAGGGACTGAAGAGCAAAAAAAAAAACAGACTGGACTTTCATACAAGCAAGCAGACTGTTTGTAGTGGCTTCGTGCTAAGTAGGGCCTTAAAGGGAAATAAGCTGAAAAGAGGCATTTGAAGTCACAATCGTCGATCCCCTTGACTTTCGCTGGCCTCTTTGAGTTGAGTTCAACGGCGACAGACTTCATTTGTCAGGCTGAGAAGAAAACGACGACTATTGTACCACAGCAATATTTCAACTGCTCGACTATTCAGATTAATATGAGCACATAGGCATGTAGGTTAACCTGTTATTTAAAGGACATTATGGCGTGGTGTTAAATTATTTTGAGTTATTGCTCCCATTTTATTCATATTTGTTCTTCCTTGCTAGACGGATTTTGGAGTATTTGTTTGTTTACGATGCAACAAAAGATAGAAATGAACCCAAAAAAAAAAAGGAAAAAAGGGTCACCTACGATGTGGGTGGCTGTCGTGCGCTTCACAGACTCAGGACATAATAAGTTATATTGATTTGTACAATCTATTGAAAGATGTAGTTGTATATATGTGTTCAAATGCAACAACAGAACCACTAAAAACATATTGTTTTGGAGACATAGAACACTGTGTGGTGGTGCCTGGAACTGTTTTTATATTTCTGTAAGTAGTGCTTCTGTTGTAATGCTGTTAAAGTTGAATAAATGCAAATTGAATTCATGTATTAAAAAAAGTTGGTATTATGCCGGTTGAACCAATTCCAAAAAAAAAGTTTTTTGTGCTGTTTTAGAGGAATATTACACCGGCTTAAGTTATAGTACATAATAGATTGCTCAGCCCCCTGTAGGATCACCTGTGCTGAAATCAATGTGCCTAAATTCCAAGATGTTTATGCCACTGTATGCACTGATGTTAGTTTGTTGCTCAACGAGCTGGTCCAGAAAAGGGTTAAATCCCAGTAGGCGTGAGGTTAGACCTGCGTGCAAAGAGGCAGGAGGAGGCGACAGGCAAGCAGACATGTTGGAGTCACTGCATTTTATTAGTATTCTGTTGCCAGATAACAAGAAAGCCCATGGAGAGGAGCAGGAGGAGGAGGGGATGACTACTGAAGGCAGCCTTTAGCCTTAGGCATCGTCGTGCAACGCACACACACACACACACATGCGCACACACACTCAACCCCAAACAAAAGCACGAGATGAAAGGAGAAAGAACTGAGCAGGTATGCAAATAAGAGATCAGCAGTGTTCAGGAGTTTAACCTGTTCTTGGTGACCGGGAAATCTAGGTTCATTTAAAACCTTTTATATTTATTTAAACAGACATCTAGTGAGAACCCAATAGTTTTACTGGATATGTAGGTCTACATCTGGTAAACCCACAAATCTGTTTTTTACAGTGTGGTGAGTCTTGTGAAAAATTGAAAACTTACGACAACAAGAAGTCTGAACTATGTTCTATGGGCTAAATAAGATGAGCTGAACTGAAGATGCTTTAAGGAATGGAGGAGCATGTTAAAGGTCCTGAAGTTCACAAGCATCAGATACTGAAGAGTTTATTCCCCGTAACTCTTAGTGAAAACACATGTTTATGTTTTTTCCAAGCAGATTGGCCAGAGTGAGGCTAGTTTTGTCCAAAACAGCTCTTATAAAGTAGGTGTGAAAAATAATATAATCCAGCAGGAGCCTATTTATAAACACACAGACTCTGTGGGTATGAAAATGATAGTGGATTTGTATTACAATACATTGCAAAGTCAGCATGTAATATATTAAGTAGGTCGTTTTTAGTCAATGCACGAATATCCATAACATTTTCCCTCTTCTTTGTTTTGATACTGTCCGTCAGCAACAGATGCATGAAAGCATGAGCAAGATGACATTTTATTTTCTGTGATTTTACTTATTGTGTGAAGTTCATATGAAAATGCTCACAGAAATGTCTCTTTAACTGCTCATTGTTCAGGTTTTCACGCTCTGAGTTTTGGTGGATTAAGGTGCTAAATAGGAATACAGGCTCACATTGCACAGTGGTGACGTTTTCTTATGAACTTTTTCCTATGTTGTCAGTTTAGACTTAAATGTTCAGATATCATCACAGGTTTTTGTTCTGCTTCGGTTAAAACTGGAGTTTAATGAGCTCGACATTTTAAATCAACCAGATCACTTTTTAAGTTAAAACAACAAATCACTTTTTATAAGCACATTAACAGACATGGGAGAATAAGAATCAGCCTACTGTGCTTACCATGTCCCATCATTACTCTTAATGAGCTTGTAAATATACAGTATAGACAACATGTTATTGTACCGTAATAAGCATGTAGTAGTTTATTTTGGCTATATGCAAATAATGGATAAACTGAAGGGAACCTTGACAAAGGTCCTGTATTTGTTCATGTAATGATGTCATAACACAACCCCACGTCTTTTGAATAACTTTTTAATTTTTTTAATTACATTAGGAAAGGCAGATAGATATGAGCTAATGGATCGAAAGAGACCTGCAACTTCAAACGACCTAATAAACAGATTCCTTTCTTGTGTGTGTGTGTATGTGTGTGTGTGTGTGTGTGTGTGTGTGTGTGTGTGTGTGTGCTAGTGTTTTGGTAAAACCATAATTTGGACGGCAGAGAAAGATTTGCAATGTAAAAATATGTTCAGACTTTCAGAGTTCACATTGTTCATTGAAACTACTGTTTATTGAAATTTTAGAGATTTAATGAACTCAACACATGAACACAATCAGATTATCTTCTTTTTGAGTTCACACAACAGTCCTTTACAATGTTGTAGGAGGTCTTATAATAGAGTAATGATAACACCATATGGACCTCGTAAGGGCACCATGCACATGTTTAAGGGCATCAGTGGAAGATTAAATTTTCACTGTTTAGAATCATTCAATATAAAAATATTGATCAAAAAACTCATCTCACACACCTATTCAGTGTTAAAATACTTTGATGCTGCAGGCATATTATGATGTTTGGTGATTTGTATTAAGCCACAGTCTAACAAATCGGGTATATCCCAACAAAACCAAAGAACTATGGGTTTTGTTGACAAGACAGGCATTCTTTGACTAAATGTATGCAACTATTTGGCTGCTGTGCTAAAATAAGGTTGAATTTATTTAAGCCTAGTGGGAATGCTGCATCCCATGTGAAGCTGTTTTCCTTGTGGTGAGCACTGGGGAGAATAGGAGCTTCTGCATGGAATCATGTAATATGAAGTTACTCTCTCATGACGTCACGGAAAACGTGCATTTCTGAAGATCTGTTGGCAAAATAAATGGGAACAAAGGGAAAAAGGTCGGCCCATGTCTAGGCATGGCCTATCACAGTTCCCACAGATGTTCCAAACACTGCTTTCGTCAGGGTCACCGCGGCCTGGGGAAACCAAGCTGATCACAGCTTGTGTGTGCGAAAACATTTGTGTGGTTTCACGTAAGTGATAATGTCAGATCTTGGAAGCGAAAATGTTGGAACGAAATCTACTGATGTAAGGTCGGAGAGAGATGGATGTTGTTGGGGATCTAAGCAGGGGGTTAAGAGAAGACACAAGCTGTCAGAGATCTTCGATCAATGGTGTGCTTGATGGAGATAGTTGAGATGGTTGCCTGGTCAACTGTGAGTCATTTCAGGGCATTCCATAGCTGAGAAATTAGTCATGAAGACATGAAGAGATTGAATTACAACACTACCTACAGAAGAGAGGGAAGAGTCACATTCACACATAAAAACCTGTCAGGCCACTTAGTTCCCTTTATAGGATGATTATTCTGTCATCTACACACAAAGCCTGTTTCTTAAGTGAAAATGGTCCATCTTGGCCAGGCATTTCCCTCTTACAATCTTGTTCCATTCGGAAAGTTTATAATATCCACAGCAGAAATATTCATCAAGACTTTTTCAATTCTGCCTTCCCAGTGGCCCATTGGCCATATGTGTCATATCACTTTTCTCATTGGTTTGTACATCGTGTGTGGCCTTAACGTGCTGGTACTGGTCCAGGCTCTGCTGTCTTGGGACACATTGCTCATTCAGCCAAACACGTAGAGTGGCAAAGCCTCAGAACAAGGTCATCTCAGAGCTTAGGTCACCACCCTCAACGTGCAATACCCTGAGTACTATGGCAAGGTTTGAACTGTTGAACTCAGAATGTGATACTACATTTTGATGGGCCCTAAAAAAAGACAGTGGGGTTCACTCTTTGCCCCTTTCGCTGAGAAACGTAATCCAAGAAAATGATGTCGAGGGGTCTCTAGGGTGGCAAATGAAGGTTGAGCTGGCGGTCAGCGGTGGGTGGGACACGCATATGTTGCCATGAAAAGACAGGGGGCAGCTGCCTGACCAAGCTTGCCAGGCGGAAACCTCTACCTCAGAGCGGGCATCACTCAGCAGTCTCATCCTGCTCGAAATGTAAATAAGATCAAATGAGACAGGCATCTTTGACAGCTGTGAACCAGTGAACGCTGCTTCACCCCAGGAGCCAGGGTGCAGTTCAGGGTGGCAGCAGAGAAATAGTCTAGGGAGGTTGGAGCCATCCCGATTCGTGGTCCATACCCCAATAAGCCAAGCATAAATTGAAGATGCTGTTAGCTGTACTTATAAGGCCAAGTCTCTTCCTACCATGCCACAGTGTTCCCTTGTGGAAGCATAAATCACGAAGGGGCCTGGAAGGGAGATGAGATGCATTCTAGGATTTGATCTCTAGCAGCGCAGCCACAGATAAGCATTGTGGTAGTGAAACGCACCCCCCACTTACGCCACATTGTGCACTCTCTTAAGAAATGAAAAGCGAACACACAATTACGGTTGTTGTCAGATCACTCAGAATAATAATTATAATCACTGCTGAGAGGATTGTCTCTCCACTATGATTTATTGTAATGAGACATCTTATTTTGCAAGTGTTGATATACTGCAATTGGCATCTTTAATACAATAAGCTTGCACTCTCACAGTATGGAGAATCTATTAAGGTGTTTTTTTTCTATCTATCAGCCCACTCCCACTCTTTGTGCTCCCCCCATCCACCACAACATCACCCTTCAGAGCTCTCCCAAATCTGCCTCGTCAGTAATTGCCCCGTTTGAAAGGTCTATCCAACCATTATTCTAATCTTGAGATGTAAAATTGCCTATAATTTGCCTTGTGATGCCTTGCCACTTCATTGAGTTACACTTGTCCTCTCTTCCCATGGCCCACAACTTAACAGGCCCCATAATTTCGACAAATCAAGCACAGGGATGCGGGATATATAAAGAGGTACTGGAAGATCTAAAAATCAAACACAAGTGGAGTTTTATCAACCAAAAGCAGATTGGATTTCTTGGTTTTGTTGGTTCGGTGACTTTGGGATAATTTCAGTCACTGAGGTAAGTGACTGGGTGTCTATGCTAATGCTTCTAAAATTTTTAGTCACTTTAAACCGAATAGAAGGATGTGGATTTGCTGTTTTTGCGAGCCTATAACTGCTCGAAATGGAAAATGCTGAAGCATTAAATATCAAAGCCGCAGCACAAGCTCACTACTGGTGTAACTGTACCTCTTATTTAAAACAAATCTTTCAAACACAATAATTAGACAGCCCTTTTCAGTCAATGTGACTTAACACGTCTGTTATGAAGGGGGAATTTGTAAAATAATGACAAAATATCTTAACAGTAATTAGTAGCCGCATTGTGTGTCACATTAATTCCCAGAGAGTTTCCTTGAAATAAAAATTCTCTGAACAGTTTGGCTGATAGTCCTCAGTGAAAAGTGCATGTGAATAATGACCATATAAGAAGCTTGTGCTATGGCGTATTATCACTCAGTGGTGGGCACAATGACAGAAGGCCTTTGTAATGTGCCTGTTTAGACAAGGGGAATGGACTCTGCTGAGTGAGCCAGGTCAAAGGCAGGTCAAGTGGACCCCACAACTCTGCAGGTGGCTCTTATTACCAAGTTTTAATAGGTCTGGAATTAAGCATGAACTCATTTTATGAGAAAATGTAGAAAAAAATATTTTTGTGTTCTTATAACTATTTGCTTTTAAGTCAACTTAGATGCACCAATGTGTACATAATAAATGTGTTAATTAATATTCATTATTAGTATTAGAAGTATTAATTTAATGTTGGAATTTCAGTGAACTCAAAATATCAATGCAAACTGTTTAGTAAAAAAAAAAATAAACAACAGACATTTTTAACAGTAGGCTGGTAATAAAGTAATAATATCATCACATAGACCACAGTGGGAGTCTGGGACCCTCTGAGAACAAGTTCTTGTGTCAGCAGAGAAAGCTTAAACCATCATAATGAAAAAATAAATATATATATAAATAATTTTGACCAGAATATCTGTATAAAAAGTGTTATTCAAAGTTTTCTCGGTTCTATAAACTTCCAAGAAACTTAATATTGGAGCTTTAATAAACTCAAAAATATAAGGCAACCAAGTTTGTTCATTTTTAAGTTAAAACAACAAATATACTGCACAGTGCATCCATTTGAGACTCATTTTCATCCTTGATTTGTTCACTCTTGTGTTCAGCACACTCTTTTCTCCTCTTCTGAAGCTCAGCAAAAATGTGCAATCCATCATGGTTGCCGAAATTTGCAAAGCTCTGAGTTTACATCAGTTCCAGAGACGAGCGAGTTTAAAGTTCTACAAACATCTCGTTCGCTCCATTTACACGCTTTAAACACTAAAACGTGTGAATCAGTACAAGTTCCTATTAATCAGGCTTCGTGGCTGATGCTGCACACATTTATCATCTCATTACAAGCAGAGTTTCCTGAATCCGCTAAACAAGAACGCGCAGTTCTAATCTGGCAGCGAGGTCTGGCCAGTTAGTGTTAAACAGAGAGCAGGAACAAAGACAGGCGCGAGGGTGTTTTACTCCCAGCTCGACTGAAAGAGAATCCCTCTAAGAGTTCTCAGTGGACTTTTCGTTTCTCAGTAAATTTGGAGTATAATGGAACTTCAACTGCACGAGACTCTGAGGATTCAAAATCCTTATAGTAAGGACATTCCTGCAGAAACACTATATAGAACTATATATAGGTCTTAGGCACCTAAACACAGTGTTTAAAACAGTTTTTTATTCACTACACATCATCAAAATAGATGCACCAAATAGTAAAAATTAACAAGATTTTTTTACCTGAAAAAAAAAGGAGTAGATATCTTGTGAGCTAGTTTGGAGAAGAGAGTCTGGTTCCACATTTCTCCTGGACGCCTCCAGCCATCACACAGATTTGTACAATTTCATCACCAGCACACTTGCCAAACCATAAATAAACAATACAAAATAATACTGGGCTTCCTCCAAGAGAGCATCAGAAATTCTTAAATGAACGCATTAACTTTGAAACTCTAATTTTGTTGGGTGCCTAAACCTTTTGCACAGTATACTGTTAGAAATTAAGGTTCTGCGCATGTGCATTTTTCGTTAAAAGGAACAAACGTTGTAAATGTTCCCTCAGAGGTGCAACAGTGGTTTCAAGGCCCAATTGTGTACCTTAAATACGTTTTTCCCAGGTGAAAAAGTATGTATTTGTATCTTTTCTCATACTCACATGCTCCAAGTTGGCCTGTACATTTTACTCATGAAGCATTTTGAGGAACTTGCCTGTCAAAATGAGTCCAGTCCCCGTGAGTAAATTTCATTCACCCCAGTCACGCGCGTTATACTAAATCACATCCTATTTAAACGATTTAACTGATCATTTAAGTTCGATTAAATATACAGATATTCAATAAAAAAATTGGATTTGGAAACTTTTTGCCATTAAAGGTTAATAAACAAATGAAAAACACACAGTCAGAGAATCAGTCTCAGCTTTGAATTCAGTGACTCTCTGCAGAGGGAAATAAACAGATCTGGACTGCTTTACATGCTTCAGCTGGAGTAGGAATCAAGACAGGACTCTTTCAATAATTACTCCTCACGTCATACTAATATTGAGCTACTCTAATGCAAATACAACAAACAAACAAACAAACAAACAAAGCTCCTAACGTCTCACTGAGGGCTGCTTTATCTTGTGAGGAAAAAAATAATTAGATCCGATCAAAAACGGATAATTTGAAGGATTTTAAAAATAGAAACATATAGAACATGCAAGAAAACTGAGTGAAACGGCGAAAATAGGAGAAAAATAGAAGTGATTCAAACTATACACTGAAAAAATGGTGCTTTGAATTGACAATAATAAAATGTATGAAGTATGTATTATATGTACAAAATTATTGCCAAAACAACCATTTTCTCAGTGTACAAGCTGTGTCGAGTTTATCTTTCCTGCAGATTTCTTTTCTGCCCTGTTTATATGTTTATATATTCGATATAATTATATGTACTTGTAAACATTTTAAAACATTTTTAAAAATGTTTTACGTGTTTTATATTTAACAAAATGGTGACAATGTATTTACATATCATTTGCTAAAATATAATTTCATTAAATATTACTGATCACATAATAAAATGTCAGTTTAACATCTGTGCAGGAATCATTTCGTTAGATCATATGAAGAGGCAGGCAATGGCTGGCATTCTTTCATCAGTCCTTTTATTCAAAGTAAATCTTAAAAGAGTCTGAATCAAAATAAAAAAGCACCGATGACTTATAGTATCGACAAAATTAAAAACATAACAATAATAATAATCAAACAACCTTAATGAAGGAATCACGTCACAGCCCGCTCATGCACACACAGACATATTTACAGGGGGGTAAAGGTCAGAGTCCTCCAGTCCGTCTCTGTCTTTCACTATAAAGGCTCTGGGTGCTGGGGGTTATTGTACCACCCTGCGTAAGGGTTCATATAAGCACCCCCCGCGCGGCCCGGAGCGTCCCATAGAGGCGCGAGCCCGGGGCATGGCGGAGAGGTCGAGCACGGGCCGTGCGGGTCTCCCTCAGGTCCGTTCGCTCCGTGCTTCATGATCTTCTTGTATTTGGAGCGCTTGTTTTGGAACCAAATTTTAACCTGCAAAGAGAAAAAAAAGGTGAGGAAATGGTTAAAATGAGCTGGAGCAGAGTAAGACCACAAAAAGGGAAGGAAAAAAGCAAAATAAATAAATAAATGAAATAAAAAACAAACGAAAATATTACAGGTTCAAAATAAATAAATAAATAAATAAATAAATAAACTACATTCGTTTAAATAAGACTAATGGCCTATAAACGATCAAACAAACAAGGAAACAAATCAGCTAATTACTTAATGACTAATAGCTAATTAATTTCAATAAGACTACTTCCGTACAGTCGTGTGCAAAAGTTTGAAAATAATTCAGAATTTAGTTTTAAAAAATGAAACTTTTGCACAGCCGTATTTTACTTCAATCTTTTCCCCAAAATATTACATTCAGGAAATGAACAGTAATTGTGCATTTAAATGTGTGCTGTCTGTAGAGGATGTGTACTTATTTTCACTTATAAACATAAACAACAAAACATAATTGTAATTTAGTTGTGACATGCAATTTGACCGTGGGTGATCGAACTTTTGCATACAACTGTACTTAGAGCGTAGAATAGCTATAAATGAACCTTAGTGGAGCATCGCAGTACATGCAGTATAACAGCACAGGAACTGTTGCTCACAACTGTTTAGGTGCTGAACCAACAAAGCAAAATTAAATGAAACCCAACATATGTATATATGCATGTGTATATCTATCTATCAATCTATATCTATATCTATATATATATATATATATATATATATATATATATATATACTGGTTTTGAAGGACTGAAGTTTTCCTTTTCACACAAATATACTACATCACAAGAAATAATATTATTTAATATTAATATTATTATTATTATCATTTGAAAAAAAATTAAATATAAACCTACTAAAACTCTTCTTGAGTACCTGGAACTAGGAAAAAAGGAACTAATTACTACCCAATTATGGATAGAAATAAAAGTTTCATCAGAAAATGCCAGCTAAAAGATTAATAATCAAGCAATTGCAGCTTATGAAAAGAGAGAACGCAATTGGAGCCATTGTCCATTTGAGGCCAGTGCTAATGAAATCCTAAATATAAAGCAGCCTTGCTGGAGATGGGCTCAGTGCCACTCCTGTGTTTGATTACACGCATGCCCTCTTATTGTTGTGCCCTGCAGCTTTATGAGGGACGTTATGCATGTGTCTCACAATAACCCTGAACCTAAAATCACTGTTGGTGAAATAACTCCCAGAGAGCTTTCTGGGCGAATAACATAGTAAACATGTACACCAGGTTCACGCATGATTGCTTTTTTTCCATTGTTTCACAGCCAGAGAATCATTTTTGTATGAATTTAATACGCAGTAGCAAAAGAAATCGAATATGCCACCAAGGGGGCCATGTAATCAAATTTAAGATTTAGCTTCACTCCTTGTTTTGATACATTTAAGACACTTAGATGACATCAGTGAAAATGTTACACCTATTCATTGCTGCAGGTTCAAGTACTTATAGTGACTCAGTCTAATAAACTAACATAAAGACACGTTTATAATCTGTACGTGTGTTTGCTGGCAGTCAAGTAGGTTCTTTCTGACCTCTTGGAATTCTTCATTTGAAATCAACACCTTGGAGGGTGAAAGACTGGAGTATGGAGTCCAGACATCACACTCTGAGAGTGAGCCACCAATCCCCTAACAGTTTCCATAATCTCAGATGAGCAAATTCTATGTAACGGCTTTTTCAAACTGTTATTGGTTTGGCCGTCAACAGCCTTAATAAACACATGTTGAAAAAGGGATTTTCTTTCTATTCCTAAAGACTAGTTTGCCAAACAGCTTTTATGGTGAAGTGATTGAATCCAGACTTGAGTTATGTATGTGTGTTGGGTGGTGGTGGGGGGCTTAATGGAGCCAAACCATGTGCTGTGTGGCATTTGTTTATATGCTTACAATCATTTTTATAGATCATACGGAAAATGGCTGGCAAAAAATGACTGTTACGCTTTGGCTTAGGTCTTCATTTTGAAGCGGCTTATCCGTTATGCTGCACTGGTGATCGGTAGGGGCTATCTGAAGGTAAGGCCATGTGTGACAAACCCTAAGTGTCTGCCTTCTTGAGCAGATCATAGGCACGCTTTGATGCAGTCTGGTGAAGACTGAGGTCTAATCAAGAAAACAAGCCAGCTGTGGAACAGATTTAGCCAAAAAAGGAACAACCTGTCACACCCAGGGTGGCAAGTGTCTGGGTGTTTGACACAGCAAAGATGGAGAAGAAGGAGAAAAGATAGATAGAAGAACAATAGAAGAGTTTAAATGTGTCAAAAGGTAATGAATGTGTGTGTGAGTGCGTGCTCGCACCTTTTGCTATTCTTCTGTAGCTTCTATTCTTATTGTATTCTTATTATTCTTATCCTATTGCTTATTGCACACGAGGTGAGGCGAAGCCACGTGTGCCTAAATTTGCTTTAATGTATTGCATTAGTTTGTGAGGTTGTACGAAGCTTGTGTCGAACTTGTAAAAAACATCTAGTGAATGTTCTGAAAAAGGAAGGGCATCAATATTGCGCAATAAAGCAAAAATACGTTCTAGAAGAGATGGCTGGACAGGGGAACGAAATGCACCCTAGAAATGGACTGCAGGCCCATTTATCTTATGTCACTACCATGAAAGACTTGTTAAAGCCACTGGTAAGTACTTGGATATGGGCTCTTAAGTACAAGGCTTAACCAATCAAGAGAAAAGTCTTCTGGATAACCACTTGAGCACTGAGAAAATAGTAGCTCACACTCTAAAGATTCTTACCCTAATGAGCCATGCAGAAGACAATAGGCAACAAGAAGATAATTACAGAAAAACACTACCCAACGTTGCCAAAATGCTCTTTAGCTTTTAAGTTTAGTTCAGGGTCATGAATCATTTAGTCAAATGACTTATTGCAAATTTGCTTCAAATAATCTTAACTGATTAGCAATCTGGACTATTCACATTAAATACCTCACCATAAAATGTACCTTCAAATTCCCAACAAATTTCCAACGTGGTCATGTCAAAAATAAACTTATCAGGCCCCGTGAGCGATGACAAGAGCAAAGACACCAGCTTGGGAATCACACACAGAAGGAAAAACCAAACGAAGAAGGAAATATTACTTGAGGTTATCTAAACTGCCTTATATCAAATGGCACACAGCTCTCATTATCATTATTATCTCTCAAACGCTTTCAGTTTCTCATATGCCTATATTTCAAGCAATAGAATAAAGACTAAAGGCCTAAAGTAGCACAGCATGATAGAGGAAAATCTAGCTACTCTTGAAAAAGTAAAAATACTCCATGAAGTGTAACTAATGGCTGACATGTTTTGCCTTCTCATAACTGTCCCACTTAAATCAACATAGACTCCTCTGTTATTCAGATAACATCACAATCTGGGTTTACATACTTGCTTGAATTGCTATTGTATCAATACAGTGAAAGTAACCAGATTATTGCCTCACTGTTGATTGCTGATACTACTGTACTCATAGACCGATGCATTTTTTCTAGCTGTTCATACATACATACATATATACATACATACATACATACATACATAACTCTTTCTCTTTCACCAAGTGATCAGGATTAATTTGAGTGTTGCTCAGATGACAAAATACTGTTTTTGCTCTTGTTAACTTACTTATGGGAAATTCAATAAACTCCATGTTTATAGCCACTAGACTAAAGACTATACCAAAGCTGAAGCATAATGTCTTGGAAAAGTCAGGCCCTGTTTTCTAAACAACATACACCACACTGCACACTATCACTGTCCACATAATTCAGATTTGCCCTTGTGTCAATTACCATGTCCACAAACTCAAGGCAACTATTCATTTTGTAATAACATTAAAACATTTTTGTTTACAGTATGTTCATGTAACGAAATCATCATCATCACTTTTATTATACAGCACCTTTTCCACACTCAGGACGCTTTACAATCAAAATATGGGGTTTCGCTCTTCTTAACACTAAGAACTAAACCAAACCGCTAAACCACTAAACCTAAGGACTAGATCAAATGCAGCAGAGCTAGGAAGAAAAATTTGGCCCATCTTAAATTGCCATTCTACACATTCACTTTCAGTGAAGTCAAAAACGGCAACCAGTTTACTGGCTTTCAAATAAAATCATCATTATGGTCATTACAATATTGAGTATCACAGATACTTTTGACATTTTTCTTTTTAAAGTTTGAATAGCCAAATATTATTAAGATGTCCCAGCATGTTAATTCACTGTTGGAGTTTGAATGAACTCAATATTCTGAGGCCACTTTTATTGGAGTGTAATGTTAGTGTACTTGTTGTGGTTTGGGAAGTAAATGGCAGAAGTAGGAAGCTCATCTGTTTATTTACAAAATGCCATGGATTTATACTTATTTGAGTAGTTTCAAATGATGGACCTTTTCCTTATACTCAAGTACATTTATAAAGAAAGTAACCTACTTTTTACTCACTTCAGTTTTACAATTCATTCATATGGACAGCCTAATTTCTGTTACTCACACCTCTCATTTTCGAGCTTCAGCTGTTTATTCCAAACAAAAAGCATCCTTTAAAGTTAAGAATATCACCTTCAAAAAACGTCAGCTCCCATGCTGATAGGTGTACAGATGTAATAAGATGCTCTGCCCCAGTTCTGAACTTTAGTACTCCAGAAGTTTTAGTTTGACCTGCATTTGATTACTCAAGCTGCTTTGTTAGGTTACTTTTACTTCTACTTGAGTCAAGTAATACTTTTATTTAAGTGTAGGCTTAGCCTGCATAAAACCCCTCTGGTAAAGGGCAGTGTTTGTCGTACCTGTGTCTGTGTGAGTCCAAGCTGTGCGGCCAGGTCAGCTCTCTCGGGCAGGGCCAAGTACTGGGTCTGCTGGAAGCGCTGCTGCAGCGCCGCCAGCTGCCCGCTCGAGTAGATAGTACGGGGCTTGCGGAGCTTCTTGCCTTTCCCTCCGAGACGCAGCTCGCCAGACTCAGCCCCCACGGCCTGCTCGCGGCCTTATGGGAGACAGGACAGCAGTTAGACAGAGATATTCCCTTAAATATACGGCCTACAAATGGGTTATGCGCTTTTAAGCACACCCCAAGCCTGATTTACGAGCTAGTGAAAAGGATCACAGTAAAAAGCATGCTGATTTATGTCACTCAGGATACGGCTCAGAATAAAACTAACAGAAGGCCAGTTTCTCAGTGAAAGCTTATTCAGCAGGTCATATAAATTTTAGAGAAAATCTGCAGACATACACTTAAACCATGGGTCTAAAGATATGTTTACATGAGGCCTAACGGGTATAAACGCTCATTTTAATATATCTACTGAATTATCTTAAATAAATAATACAATAGTAGTGTAGTGCTTCTCTCGCATTTAAAAAAGAGAACAGTTTAAAAGGGTTAGGCTTCTGGACGCTTTGATGTCCAGATAAACCTAGAACGTCACGCTCATCTAACTGAATGATGGATAACTGGAAACATTTTTGTGCCCTAATGCATAATGCAGGTCAGTCTGTTTGGAGCGGAGTTTCAAATCAACAAAAAAATATATATATTTTCTAAATATGAATGTGATTCATCCAGCTTCATCTTGTATTATGAAGCGGGAATAAAACTCTCAGAGTATTATTAATGCCCGCAGCCGAAGGTAGGACATACAATCTAATCTGTTGTCATGAAAAGTTCATTACTGGAATACACTGTATTGTATACCTTCTATATCTGTCATATACACAACAGCGGCTACACGACAGAATTAATACTGATTAAAGTTAATAAATCCCTGCAGGCCCACTGCGCTGTGTGCCATCGCAAAAGAGGCTCTAGATGCGGACTGTTTCATTAGCGTTAATAGGCACAGCATTAATCAGGACGGACTGTTATAATTTAATTAAAGGCAACATGGAGCATTTTAGCTGAGCTATGAATACAAACCCCCACCAGTGTGTCTATCCACACACTGCATTAAGCTACTGAAGGGGTCCAAACACCAAAAACACACGCTCAGCATTAGCTCGAATTTCCTTGTTTGATCGATAAAATCACAACAGCAGACTCGGTGACGCGAGCATCAATCATTATTATTTATTATATTTTTATGTATTTATTTAAAATAAAAGGTTTAAATCGGCATTTTCTACTAAGGTGCGTTTTCTCGCATACAAGTTTAACTTTTACAATTTATTAATAAGTAAAAAGTGAGTACATGCGCTCGCTCTCCTTTTACTGGGCTTTTCTATATTTTAGAAATAGTAATTTTTGTTATTTAAATGTCTTAAATGGTGTGTTTTAATTTTAGTATAATTATATTTAAATATAGTATATTTTATATATATATATATATATTATATATATATATATATTATATATATATATATATAACAATTTGTGTACTGTCAATTGTCAACAGACAATACCGATGACAGACAGTAACAGATGAATGAATGAATGAAGGAGTGAAGTGAGGGTATAGGACTCCGAGCTGTACTCACCCGGGTGCTCTGCTCTGCTCTGCTGCCCCAGCGCTGTACTGTAGTTGCCCTGCTGGTAGGGCATGTAGGCAGGCGGGGCAGGAGCGCCGGTCTGCCCGGGGTAAGAGAAGCCCAGGGGCCGTGTGTAGTGGGCCACCGCGCACGGGTACGGCGCCTCGTGCTGGGGGGGTCCGGACACAGGGTAGCCGGCGGGGGGCAATCCGGAGCCTGGCGGAGGAGAGAAAGGCAGGAAAGCGGGCGGCCGGGGGGCAGCGGCCAGAGGGTCAGACACGAAGCCCACAGACATCATTAAAGGAGAAGTCCATGAAGGCGGCGGGAGGACGAGGGCTCAGAGCGAATCCATCCCAAAAACAGAGCGGCACGAGCAGCGAGGAATCGCGATTAGCGAAAAAAATATATAGCTCACAAAACAACGAAAAAAATATGCAAAAATCCCAAATCTGTTTTCGGTTGCCGTTTAAAACGAGCGGAAAAGAGTAAAACTTTTCTTAAATCGAGAGAAAATCATCTAGAAGAACACACACACATACGCACACACAGATGCACATACACACACGTTCACACACACAGGAGCGCGAGCTCTGATTGGTCCCCCAGTCCGCTGTGTCACACGTCCCAGAGGGCAAAACTCATTAAGCTCATTAGCAGGTTTGTGGAGAGGAGAGTAAAGCTCTGAATCCCTCCAGCATCACTGTGGACTACAGTGGACTTTACAACCATCACAGCGTAAGAAGCTTTTTTAAAAAGATGGAATTTATCATAACGCATTATGAAGGCACGTGACGACTTATGAAGGCATTACACGAAGATAAAACAAAAGACGGTTAAAAATACAGATCTCAATGAACTACAAAAACATAAACTACAGTTAAAACTCCTACACAGGTGAATTTAAATAAAGGTAAACGAAAAAAAATCGAACGACAAAAATGCATATTTCTAATATGTTTTTCGAATAAATACTGTAGTAAAATTAAAATTCCGTCAGTAAGAAAATTCGACTTGTAAACTTGCAGTTAAAACGTTTTTCACGTCGATAAAACAACGTACATCCCGTAAATATCCATCAATAATAATAAAAAACAGCGCCTTTTCCCCAGAATTTAAGGGATTATTGATTCAATAATAAGTAAAACAGAAATAGCAGGATGAAAAATTCAATAACAGAAATTCCAGCATCTGTAAATGCAACACGTTAATGTAATATGTTATATCAATATACATTCCAGAATCTAAGCAGAATACATTTCAATATATTTTCAGTTTGTTCTGCATGTATTTCTTGTGAAAGAACCATCTCACTGTGGTGAACTATTCATTTTACTGCAGTTCATCTAGAATTATTTACTTCTTCTTTTCAATGCTATATTTCACTTAGGCTCCTTTAAGCTTGACAGATTTTCTTCTGGCATCTAAACTGAACCCAAACTGCAAAGTGCCACGTTTAAAGTCAAATGTGCTGAATCAACATTTGCAGCTGAAACTGTAAACGCGTCTAGCGTTAAAAGTTAATAACGCCCAATTGATTAATAGTCTCTATCTGTGTCCACATGTCTCCCCCTCTTCTAAAGTCCTCCTGGGATAATGTAGCATGAATAAAGAGTACAAAAAGCAATATTTGGATCTTGTGTTTTAGCCAGAGGCCAAACTGAGTTTAACAGATAATGGTTAAGGCTCAACAGACTCTAGAATAAATGTCAAATTCTTTTGTAAGCAGTGCTGCTTTCACCCTGACAGCAAAACAGCAGCTTTGCTAAATCTATTCACCATCTGGCTGAGGAAAGAAAGTGCTTTCTGGAGAATGATGGAAGTGGTTGTCTACAGGTCTATAGAAAATTAAAAAAAGAAAATGAAAGTGATAGTAGCAGGGGTGCCTAAACTTTTTCTTTTGAAAGGTGCCAAAATGGCAAAAAACATGTAAATAAAAAGATAGAATGCAATTCAGTTATGCAGTGTAAAATATGTCCTCCCCTTTTGGCTGAGAGGAAGAGTTAGGATAACTTTCTAGTGGGCCAAACCAAACGTCCTCACGTCCCCATACTTGGGGCAGACCTGGTATAGAGTGTGGTCCCATATTTCTGATCAGTGTGCTGTGTAAAAATCATTTGTTGTGAAGTCAGGAACCTGGTGGCCTTCAATTGTTGAATTCATAGAAACTGCAATAATACACTGAAGAGAATATTGTAATCTGAACACTGGGGAACCAATTTGACAAAAGAGCAATGGTTATGAGAACACAATGAATAAATAATTCATTTTTATGGATTATTCATAAATGTAATCAAGCATAAACTATATCACTCACATGGCCACTGCAGAGCTACAGTTAAGTGATCGGACTATGTAGAGAAAAACGTAGAGTAAATCCAGGCACGTTTAGACTTACTGTCTTAATAAAAAGCTGTATATTGACAAGAACATGTCCAGCAAAAGGGCGGTGACTATGCTGCACCAAAGACATAAGCCCATATTTTCAGGCTTGACAGGTCTTTAACTGCATGGCTTTCATCTTCTGCCAACTCTCAAACCTTCCTCAATGACCCTGAACCCAATACAGTCTGACATACTTCAGACATATATAGGCAGAGTCATCAGATGTTGAAACAGGTTAGAATTCATCTTCGAAATTGATGCAGTTCTAGTGCAACTGATTCCAAGTAGTGTTTTCATGATCATGCAATTCAATAAAATTTAATGAAGCATTAACATCAACCATCCCACGTTCGACTGAATGATGAGTGTTTCTTCATGGTCCATAAAGTAATATTAATAAGTTCACATTTGTTTAAAAAGAAGCCTAAATGAGAAACAAAAGTCTGCAAAGAAATTTCAACTGCTACATTTTCATTGTTGGTACGTTTTCAGGTCCAAAAGAAACCAGCAATAAATCATACAGCTGTGGAAAGTTCACACTTTGCGTCCTGTTTTGTTACACTATAGCACCGCCATTGCATTACCTCCCTTTTTTATAAGCCCCACGCAAACTAAGGCTGTCATTACAGCACAGCGGACTCCATATGTTGTTGAAAATACGTGTCGTCGGTGTGCCACTTGCTCATTTTGGTCATGTCTCTCCATATGATAGCGCTCCTCAGGCCTGCGCGGCTCCGCCACAATAGGCCCAAGGCCCAAGCTTTGACAGGACATGGTCTTTGAGCTCAATAGGCCTCAACAAAACCACAGATTACCACTGTAGCGAAATCATACTTTCACAAATGACAGCAAAAGATACTAAATGCCAGATGTCTTGCGAGTAGTTGCCTGCTTGGGGACGGCTTGAATTTCCCTTCTCAAATGGAGGAAAGGAAAATAGAGAGCCTTCAGACCCACGGATCCCAGCTAGTACAAAAAATGTAACAAAGCAGCAACAAAACAGAGTACAAATTTTTTGGTTAACATGTTTTAAACATTTTCAAACCACAAAATAGTCAAAATATTCTAAAATGAATGAACTGAAGGACATTCCATGTCCTTATACACAGATATAGATGCCTCATAAGACCTAGAAATGAATACACCTCAAAATATCAAAGTGAAGTTTCACCTGCATGCCACGTTCTAAAAGGTGACAGTTGCCAGGGTGGATTCTTTTGAATAGCTATCATAACAAAATGGGGTGCAGGTTGAGGTGTGTGGCAGGAGAGAGAGGGTGAAAAGGAAAGGTAGACTCTCTTTAAGGTTGTAATTATGCCTGTGTTACGGGGAAGAACAAAGCAGAGCCCTGCAGTCATAGGGCTGGGATGTGTCCTCATGGTGCCTTAATACACGCAAGGGAGAACGTTAATAACAATACTGCTGATCGTGGCCCAGACTGGCTGGCGTCTGCTTCCCTATGAGTAGGAGCGAGTGTGCGTTTGTGTGTGTGTGTGTGTGTGTGTGTGAAACAAGAAAAGATTGACAGCGTGTGTGTGAGAGCATGCGTATGGGTGAGATGTATCTGCATGAAGGACGGCCGTGTCCATTGCTGGTCACTGATGCGGCATGACAGGACCCCATTTTATCCAAATGAGCTGGGTGCTCTGTCTATGTGTCCCAGCCAAGCCTTTCCACCAGTTTGTGCGTCACAGTTTCCTAGTGCCAGGGTTATGTCGCAACCCCTGCGTGCTGCAGATTTTCCCCATTGTGTCCCAGTACACCTCCACTAACTAAAAAACAAGGTACAGAGTAGAGTTTGTGGAAATTTAAAAGTAAACTGTGCATACTAAAATATAATGGTCTGAAATTTTCAGAATAAAAAATTAAAACGTAGCGAATTATTTTGGGCCAGTTTGGTGGACATGGATCAAGCCCTTGAATTAATGCCAATGAATCCAATAAATCACCATAAAAAATCTCATCTAATTTAGTTCTGAGAAAAACAGCCCATTGACAACAGAATTTTAAAATAATAACAAGATTATTCTAACCTGCATTGAATGACAAAACAATTTTAAAAGATTATTTTTTGTCTGAATGATTCAC
The DNA here is from genome assembly GCF_904425465.1 of Colossoma macropomum. NCBI lineage: Eukaryota > Metazoa > Chordata > Actinopteri > Characiformes > Serrasalmidae > Colossoma > Colossoma macropomum. The sequence continues at coordinate 12,902,626 of NW_023494790.1, forward strand.
ACATTACCCTCACGGTGATTAATGACATCTTTCTGACTCTTTCTTACTTGTGCCACATCTTCACATTGCAGTCTACAAGCAAGGATCTTGCAAACCACCAGGTTTACAACAGGATTTGCGATTTTTCACTCATGTTTTGGCCTGGGGAAAGAACGCAGGCTGAGGGAAGATGGCTAGGTGCACTCATTATGATAAGCAGCACTAATCTGGCCCCCAGGCCAGTGCTATCTGCAGTTTGCCTTCCAGTTCCATTCTTCCTCGCGCACCAAAGATGGCCTGAGCTCCACAACACTATAAAGGTTCGTCCCCATTGCCACTAATGTCAGTCACACTGGGTACTCGCTATGGAATAACTTTGATGCAAATAAATAGTGAGGAAATATATCTAAAAGCTAGATTTAAGCATTAAACAACACTGCATTGCCAAAACATTACTGAGGCATAAGAGGTTAAACAATCAATTAACCAAACAAATATTATACTGGCAAACTGTTTACATTACGCAGGATGGTCAATACTGGTTACAGAACCGTTAAAACTTTATAAGGGAGTAAACTTTTTTTCTTTAATGAACTACAAGATATATATTATCATAACGTACTTATTAATGTATTGACGAATATCTATTCAAGTAGTGATATTTTGTGTGACTGACAGAGGCAAGTGTATTTTAAATTAAACACAGGTATGTCATGTATCGATAAGCCTACTTCAGAGCACAATTTAATTTAATAAAATTAAATAAATAAAAAAATATATATTTTTTATTTTTCTTGAATAAAACAAATAAGAGAAAAGTTATTTTGGGTCATTTGTTTTGGTCCATTCCTCATGAAATTTACACACAATGTAAAGGACAACAGACATTTTCAAATTATGTCAAAAACTGAAAAACAACAAAAATGGAGATACGAGGTTTTCTTCCGACAATGTGTGTATATATATATATATATATATATATATATATATATATATATGTGTGTGTGTGTGTGCTTTTAAATTCATTTATATATTTAAATTTATTAAAATTAACATAAGGAATGCTTTATATTCATACATTGCTTTCACTAACTCATGCTCAAAAATGAATAAATAAAAAAAAAAAATTTACCTTAAAAAAAAAGAAGAAAGAAAAAAAGATTAGCTCTAGTCTAAAATGAGTCAAATGGACACCTGTGTAAGGAAGCACAAGGACAGCAACCTTGGAGAAAATCGCAGGGAAAGGTTTCCCAGACCACATGCTCAGGGGGAGCGTCAGCTTCTCTTTGTGTGTGTGTATGTGTGTGTGTATGTGTGTGTGTGTGTGTGTGTGTGTGTGTCTGGATTTTGGCTCCAGCTTTGCATTCATCCCCCAAGTTAATTGCTGCCAGACAGAAATGTGAAAGAAAGCTTCGGGAAGCTCTCTGCAGGAATAACTAACACCACTCTTTCATTCACTGGCAGAGTGGAAACCTGGTCACGGAAAACGACAAGATATAGTTCTTCTAATGTTTAGTAGAATTTCCCTGCACGTCATGCTTGATTATGTCCTCGAACAACAAAAGTGAGAGAGCGTGGAACAGGTGCGGTGGCTCCCTCACTGGTCCAGCTGGGCCAGACCTGACATTTTTGTGCTGAGACTCTACTACTGGACAACAGCAGTGAACAGTTGCTGGTGACGTCAAATTCAACTCTAAATCCAACTGCTAGAAGCTTTTGTTTCCAATTAAGAACGTTTTTGTGAGTTAACAGGCACATATTAAATGGAGCACCATTGTTTTACTTTAAAGGCATTTTTGGGATGTTTTTTTAGTCAAAGGTAATATAACATTTTCTCTGCTCTCAACACTCTCAGTTACTAAGCCAAATTATACACAAAAAGTAAGCATCAATTTATGTATTAAAAATGCTAATGGAGTCTAAATTTATGTAAGACTCACTGTAACACATAACGCCCCCAGTTTATCGTTTGTTTTTCAGATGTTAAAAATACAGTTATAGGACAGTGTATTGAAATTCATGAAAAAAGCTGAAAAATGCTTTTATAATAATCTGAAGCAAATAATATGAAGCAGAACGTTTAATAAAATGTCTAAACGTCTAAATGTCAAGATTCCCTGCTAATGGACATCATCCAATACACTGAACTTTAAAAAAGCTCATATCAAACCCTCAAATCGTGTCTTTTGCGTAAATGTATACATTTGGATGTGACAAAATAAGTGACAGTATAAAATGCAGAGAAGATGCAGGCTTTTCAGGCAAAATTAGGTGTCTCTAAACAAATTTGGTCTTCATGCTCTGTCTGACATCTGGATTGCAGACAAAAGGACCCAGATATGCTTAACGTGTTTGCACCACTCAGTTGTTTTGCCGTTCACATCTAGTGCACAAGACATGCTTCATGGTGAGACAATGTTGGACCATAAAGTAAGAGATTTTCCACCATAAATCTGTGCTCTGCACCACAACACCAAAAGATCTGGCTTAGATCAGGCAGGGGTCTGGGAAGTGTTGCTGTAGCTGGTGGCAGAGATGCCATAGTTCAGTTAAGGTCACTGGAGCCTGGCATGGTGTGGCAAATGTCTGGGAATGGTGAATATAAAAGTAGTAACCACCAAGGGCCCTGACAATGCAATATGGCATTGATACTAATGAATAGAAATGGCTTGTGTAATGATTCTTCATGTATTTGATTCACTTCAGTCCAATTTTATATTTTTTTCTGTTCTACTTTGACTGCAATGCAGTAGAAAACCTCCAAGAACTATTTCTTGAGAATTAGGTGGGGTGCACAACTCCTGTCCTGGAGGGTCAGTGTCCTGCACAGTTTGATGATTTACCTGCTCAAACACACCTGATTACACTCATCCAGCTTTAGTAGGTGTGTGTGAGTACGGAAACTACCAAACCGTGCTGGACACCAGCCGTCCAGGACTGAAGTTGTGCACCCCTGACATAGAGGAACATGTATTATTTCAAGCTGTATTTGTTTTGGAGGCTCATGGCTCTGCACATTACTCCAACATGTCTGATTCAACACGTCATCTGTTTATTAATGATTTGACTTGGAGGCGCTGGGCAGGAAAACGCAAAAAACTGGACAGTGGAAAAGTATCCCAGGACCGGGACTGAGAATTACTAAATCACTGGTTCGTAAAGCACAAGACATGCAAGAACTGAACAACGATATAATAAACAATTTAATAAACATCAATGTTACAGGTGCATTCATCCACTCCTCTAACTCAGAGAGAGAGAGAGAGAGAGAGAGAGAGAGAGAGAGAGAGAGAAAGAGGTGTGGAAAAAAGGCAAAAAGAGAGTGCAGCATGATAGAGAGAGGGGAGAGAGAGGGAAAGAGAGAGAAACAGAGAGAGAGAGCAGTGTGGAAAGAATGCAAGAAAGAGAGAAATGTACTCCACTGCAACACAGTAACCATGTTACCTTATAAATGTAGGTAAACTGGCTGTTTTAACATGTCAGTGAACTTGTAATAGTAAGTCAACAGATCTCAGTGTGTGTTACACTCATGTGTAAACTCATTATTTGAAGTAGAAATTTAATTCAGCCAGGTTACTTAACGTCTTCAGCTAAAACTCCAAATTAGTTTTTACATAAAAATCACTCATTTGAAAACCAGCCCAACACAAACTTAATGCTTTAACTGAAAATGTGTTTACCTGATGTTTTATCAGCTCTTCAGTCTACAGAGCTAACAGTGTTCTTCAGGACACTAAATGACCGAGACGGAATGTTTTGTATTAGTGTCATCTTATATATTTTAAATGTAGTTTCTTGTTTGTTTTACTGTATGATTGTTCGGCGTCTAAAGTATCTAGAACTGTAAATGAAATGTTCCTCTGTTAGCGGGACATTAGAGATGAGATGTGTAGATGTGGAGAGCTTTGATAGTGGCATTAATGAGGAAGCATCTCCATCTTTAACACAGCGTTTTCTTCTTTTGTCTGTTTTATTAATGATTTTTTTTATAAGATACAATCACCATTGCTGGATGCTATGTGTTACATGGATGTGTAACTCCTCACATTAAATATAAAAGTCGCAAATGCACATTTTAAAGGTTCATTTAAAAAAATTCTGGTTGACGATACACCAAAACAATCCTACAAGGAACTGCTGGGCTGAGCCCCGGATCTTTACATGCAGCCAACGCCCCTGGTGTTGCCTGAGGACCAGAAGATCACGGCCAGCCAGTATTGTTTTTCAGCCTTGTCCCCTGAATACAGAGATTTCTCCAGATTCTCTGAATCTTTTAATGATTTTATGCACCACAGATGATGAAATCCCCAAGTCCTTTGTTATTTCACTTTGAGAAGCATTTTTCTTGAATTGTTGCACTACTGTTCTGAAAGACTCTCTGAGATGCTCTTTTTGTACCTAGTCATGTTACTGACCTGTTGCCAATGAACGTAAGTAGGTGTGAGATGTTCCAGGTGTTTTTCTTAGCATTACACAATTTTACCAGTCTTTTGTTGAGTCTGTCCCAACTTTTTTGAAACATGTTGCTGGTATTGAATTCAAAATGGGCATATGTTTTTCAATAAACAATACAATTTCTCCATTTTCAACATTTGCTATGCTGTCTTTGTACTACTTTCAATAAAATATAGGGTTTAAATGATTTGCACATCATTGTCCCAACTTTTTTGGAAACAAGGTTGTTCATAGTGACTTTATATTACTATTTCAACCTGACTGGTTCATTTTGATTATGGTCCATATTTAAACACAATGTATGTGTACCATTCCATGAACATAAAATTAAACAATACACTAAAAACTGATTGATGCATGTAATAAGAAAGTATATATCGAATTGTCCAGAGGATACAAAAGAAATAAAACCAAGAGGAAATCTGCAAGCAATTTATGTCAGGTAAGAGAAGGAGTTATGATACTGGATTCACAGCGCTGCAAGAAAAAGCTAATTCTCACCACTTAAGAGGCTTTTGTCTATATGGAACCTGCTTACTGCCCTTACTGCAGAATAATGGTGTCTGATTATAAAGACAGCAGATAGAGGAGATACACCAGAATACTTCCCTCAGGGGACTGGGACTAAGCACATGCACACCCAATCAACACACAATGCCACAAGGCCTGAGGTTGCCAGGTATAGACAGTGAATTTCTAAAGACCGGTTTACCAGGTCCAGGGATTATCCTTCTGGAGTTACCTAACCCCCACAGTAACGTGACCCCCCCCCCCACCCCCCGCACTACCCCATCATATTGTACTGTGAAGACCCAGAGCATCAAGAGAGCTTGTCGTTAAACGGCTAATCTTTGTCCATCTGTACAGTCAACCTCAGAAGACAAGACATCTGCCTGAATGAGAAGAGCGAGGCCAACTGGCAAAGCATAAACAATAATCTTGAGAGAAATTCAGCAGCAGCACCCTAAGACCATTTTGATATTCAAACAGATATCGTGTGCATATGACTGACTGCAGTCATGAAATTAATAGATCCATTTTGCCCTCTTTTCCCCTCATAGATAATATATGGAGAAACCACCTGCCCCAAGGTCAAATCCATCTCTTTACAACACTTCACTGGGAACAAACCAACAGGATCAAGTTCAGCTTCTGACAAGAAGTCCTGGCTCTGTCAAGTGTTAAGTTCCATCGAGACCTACAATGGCTCACAGTAGTCGGTGGGGCACACAGGCCATCCTTGATACCTAAAAAACAATATAGGGTCTGCGTATAGTAGCACAGGTGATCATGCCAGGTTGTCACAAATGGGTTTTTCACAACTAATTCTGTAATAGCAGGAAACTAATTGAATACAGAACTAATTATACATTGGTTAACATGCATATGAAGATTTGTTCCCGTACTAAAAAAGCCTAAAATGACAACAAGTGTGGCGGTAAAGTTAATAGTAGAAAACTACTAAACAACAGTTTACTCCTGTAAATGTTATTACAGTGAAGAAATAACTGTAAAAAAATTGGCCTCACAGTTGCTAGTAGAAACCTCTTAAATAATAGACATATCTGTGAATGTAACTACAGTGAAGAACCTTCATTTAATTGTACTCAGTTTTTTATTCCACCTTAGTCATGGCCAATTCTCTCCTGTTGGTTTGGACTCCTTAGATCATATGATGCTGCTAACAAATGCTCTCCTGTACTCCAGGCCATGGACAGCATCAGGGATGCTGTTGTTTTACTGTTATTGACTGTTTTTTCACTACATATACTGACAATAAATTCAGCATTTATTGCTGTGAATTATTAGTCATTAGCTGTTATATAACTGAATGACGGTGTATATTGACACAAAAACACAAAAAAAGCAAAAAAAGGGATTTATTAATAAGTTGTAACAGCATGTCACTGCCAACTTTATCGAATGAAAGCACAGCAACATCAACTATGACAAGACTTTTTTTTTACAGTGAAGTATGATACTTAAATGCACTTTAAAATATTGAAATTGTCTGTGATTGTCAGCGCATGATGAATGTCCTCACACCTTGAGAGCAAATATGAACATGAAACCAAGTTTTCTTTTTCAGACAAACAGTTAAACAGAGTAATGAAAATAAATTGCAATGTTAAAGGTGCCCTGTGACCCCAGCCTTTGTGGTAGAGTCCCTCAGGCACTGAGTCTGTCATACCTGAGCGCTAGTCAGCGGTGCCTCCGCAGAAGAAAAGAGAGATGGAGAGAGGTGGTGCTTCTCCGTTCAGCTGCATAAGCCCTAAGCGTCAGATTGTCTGCCGTCAGAGGGACCGCCAATGACTTCAAAGACTCTGCATTTTTTCTGCTGTCATATCTGGACTTCTTGAGATGCTTAAGACGTCACATAAGATGGAAAGGAAGCATAAGTTGAAAAAAAACCTTTTTACAGCAAATACATTTAACATATAAGATAGATATTTGAACATTTTTTGTTAAAGGAAGTCTACAAAAGAATTTGATCTTTGGACATGTTTGAGCAAAAGGCAGCATATTATTAGGGACATATTATGCAGAATTGCACTGCAACTTTAAATTGATTAACTGATTGAGAAAACTATGCTATATATCAGAACACAAGGAGATTGCAAATCTTGGTCAAACGTAGCACCGCCCAAAGGTGATAGATCACAGTTGCTTGGAGCCACTTGAAGACTGATGGAAATAGACAAGCAACCTTTAGAAAAGATCAAAGCATCACAGGTTATGCATGTCTGGCTGTCTAACTCTTTCATCTTAACGTAGTTCTAAGAGTCATGAACCCAACCTGTTGATCCTGGTGACCCTTTGGTACATGCCTGAAGAAGCACCTGCCCAGTCCCACATATAGGTATGCCATGACCATCAATCTCATCACATATTGAAGGCATGATATAATTGACAGAGATTAATTTGTTGGGATATATCAGTGAAGCTGTTTTAAGAAAGCATATCATGTAAATTACACACAGCTACTTTACCTTCAAAACAGAAAGGTAATATGTTGGGTATTTTAAGGGACACAAAGTCTTGGTTATTTTAAACTGTGAGGATGTACACAGACTAGCTGGAACCCTCCAAAGATGGAGGGTTATTTGCATTCTTGGTCAATTAAGCCATTTCCCCTACAATCTATCTCCCTGCAGCACCTAGATCAATTGGGCTGCAGCTGCAGAGGCCATGCAAGTCAGGCAGATGGAGAAGATTGGGGTTAAATTTTGTCTGGCCCCAAGGAGAAAGACTGGAGAGATTGTCTCCATACCTGTGGCTGTGGCTGATCAAGGAACAAGAGGGTGCAAGGCTGACTGGCTGTCCATGGCCAAGGGTAAAGAGAATGAGATTTACAATACATGCTAGTGTCCTTGAGTGCTCAATTCTATTTCATTTGTGAAAACACACAAAAGTGTAAGAACAAGTAAGAGAATTTAGCAAACTAGTATCTCGACTTTATGATGCAGTGCAGCACTGATCATCATCTGAAGAAAAGTGAAGAGCAAAGTGGTTTTTAGTTACTACTCATCTTGTCTTGACTATTTTCCTTCATACTTTCTCAATTTACTTGCTTTTCCCCCAGCAGCACTAGGCTGTAGACATTTAGCCACACAGCCACTACGGCCATCTGGTGGAACTTTAGCCCAAAGGCACTCTGGCTTTCCACTTCAAACCCAATTAGCCAAATCACATTTCAAAAGTGCTCGAGTTTACCTGCCAATGGTTAAATTCTTCAGGTGTCAAAGAGCTGGATTAAACCCGGGGCAGGCAGAGCCGGTGTACAGAATGGGATGGGATTAGAGCTAACAAAGGACTAAACATATCCCTTGACACCTGTGCAGGTACTGTGGCCACTGGAGTGCCCACTAATGGGAGAAGGCTTTGGTCCAATTTGCAGGTGCTCAGAACCTAATCTCTCAGCTTGCAGTACAGCCTGGGTATCTGTTTTCAACTCAGCCTATTCTCTAGACTTAGTCCTTGCCTGACAAGTTGAGGCCTTCCAACCAGCCTTGCAGCATAACCCTGATAATCAATCATTTACATCAGTAATTAGGGCCAGTGTCAAAACAGAAATTGAACACAAGGTAGGAGACTTGGAGTGTGCAATGGGGTTGACGTCAGACTCTGCAAGGGTTAGGTAATGGGGTCTGTGCAGGCAACAGTGAGAGTGAAGGCATGGGATGAGATCTGAGGTCTTCTACTCTTGTGTGCTATACTGTGGTCCAGTACCCTGAGGTTCAGACATTCCACACCACGATTATGCAAGGAACATCGTTTGTTACATCTGCTCCCTAAGGTCACCCACAGGATGAATGCAAGCTCTGGCAAAGTTCAGTACATGTATCCCTTGTATGTCTTTCTCTCACTTCTAGACACATATCAGTTAACTGTAAGATAGTACGTCTTTGTCTGCTACTTCCCCTTAGGTACTTTGCATTGCTGAGCATCTTTTCCTAACCATTAGCCATAACCTGCTTCACTATAACCTAAGAGGAGGCCTGTTAAACAACACCTGAATTATTCTGAGTAAACAACAATGCACAGCAAAAGCTTTCATCACTTGTGTGAAAACAAGCAAGGTCTGCACTGAAACTAAGGCAACAACTAGAAGAAGTTGCTTCGCTTTACTTTGATGAAGTACCAACCTTACAGCCCAAGGCAGTGTTGTAGTTTTAAAGACAAAATTCCTCTGCTTTGACAGGGGCTGGACAATGAATTAGTGCATTATCCATGGGAAGAGTCAGTCTAAGGGTGGAGCAGCAGATCAAAGGAGGTTGATCTTATTGCCGCACTTCAGGTAGAGTTGAGACATGCAGCGCAGAGGGCACGTTTTGACCTGGGAAGACACCCAACTCTCATCGCCAGCAAGACGGCATGGTGCAATATGGGAAAACTCACTACTGAGTCAAGTTTCAGTTTGACTGTAATAAGCTCAAATACATTGAAATAGTATTGGGGGCCAAGACCATTCATTTGGGTAATGGGAAAGGGCCAAGATCAAAAACAGTGTGTGATGAAACAAGGAAGTCTGAAATGATTTTTAGATACTGGAATGCTTTAAGCAGAACTAACAAATCTCTGTTGTCAGAAGAGAACCTTGTATCTCCATTTTTGTCATTTTTCAGTTTTTATCATAATTTAAAAATGCCTGTTGCTCTTTACATTGTGTGTAAATTTCATGATGAATGGACCAAAAGAAATCACCCAAAATTCTGGTTCCACTGATTTACATTAAAAGTATTTTTTCCTTCTCCGGTGAAGTTACCATTTTGGAGATACAAGGTTTTGTTCCGACAACAGCAAAATACTACCTACGGATGTCTTCTAGTCATCCTTGCTGTTTGAATGAGCTCTGTAGTAAAGGGAATTATCATATTAATCATATCATATTTTTGCCTTTTATTTTAATACTCACCAATGAGTAATAAATAACACAGAGAAAGTCTGTATTGTCATAAATACTTGACCTACGTTAACGATTATCCTGTAGTTACCATACTTTTATACTATAGTATGGTGTTATTGCTAGCTATTCATAAAGAAGTGGTTGGAAGCTGTATAACAACATCTAAGTATAACTGGCATACAATTGTTCAGATTCACCTCAACATATTGCATTCCTTGTGATTGGTCACTTTCATTCAGGGCTAGAGCTCTATAAATGCTACAGGCAGGCTCATTCAAAACTCTTTAACTACTTTATCTCCTCATAAAAAGTACATCATTGCATCAAGGCACTCCTTAAAGACTCCAAATGATAATGTGCTGTCACCATTTGTGCCTTTTTGGGGTCTGAGATTTGCTATAAGACACTAGTTTGCCTCTGACTTGTTGATGAATTGATCTTGAAGAGTTATAAGAAATAACTAACAACACAAGGTGTTCAACCTTTCTATGGGTAAAGTGTCTATGATACAGTGAAATATCTGAAAAGACAAGTAAAACTAGGAAATATGATTAAAACAGGCCACACTGTTGCCTGATAATCAACATCTTTGCATTCCCATGTGTCACATAGGATATTTCTTACTATAATAGGTTGATACAACAAATACGAATTGGAAGGTAATCCCTAACAACAAAGCACCACTTTCAGAAAATCCGCTGAATACAGAGGTGTTTCTTTTGAGAACTTTCACTTTATAGGTTAAACAAAACAGATTTAAGAGACACAGAGACTCTGAGGTGCTGAACTAGATTACTTTCCTGTGGGAACAGCTAACCATGGATTCATTCTTGCTTCTCTCAACAGTTGTGCTGTATTTACCGTGCAACTGCTGAGTCTTAATTCCATAATCGTCCAGTTTCACCACTGCATGGGCACAGCGGGCTGTCCCTTAAAGAGGCAGTGAATAGAGAAGAGCAAACTGGGATATGTTTGGATCATTCCAACACCTGTTTTTCCCACAAGCTCATATGATAAGTTGCTCAGTGATGTCAACCTGAGACATTTACAAGGTAAATGGGCTTGTGGGACTTGTTGTCCTTTTCTCTTGAGCCAACACAATTATTTGCGGTAGATCAAGAAATCATTATAGAACACAAAGTTCACGACAAAGTCTCTTGGGTTAGCGGTTGAATACTGAAGGAGAAGTCAATTTTCCACTGATTCAGACATTAGGCATGTCACCAAAGCATATGTTCAGGCCTTTTTGTATTTCCTTGTGAAAAAAACAAAAACAAAAACAAAAACAAACAAAAAATCAATTCTGTAGAATCAATAAAACAGCCCACTGCCAAGGTGTAAACCTTAGGAGAGGTAGGGAAAATTGTCAGCCTCTGTGGGTTTTGATTAGCCTTAATGACCGACCAATTGGGAAGTTGTGTTTAGATCACAGAAGGATGTGGTGGAGTCAATACGAAAGCAAGAGAGATGCTGAACCACAAACAAGCCTAATGAGACATGTATGCTTACCAGATAACAAGGTCTTTTCTAAATAACCAGAGGAACAACACAGAGACGGGGCCCTCAGGTGTTTCGTCAGGAGACAAATCACAACCACAAAAATGTCCACAACTTCCTTATTGGAAAATTGTTTGGAACACATCGGGCTGAGCCACTTTGACTGAACTTCAATTTACTAATATATTTAGTAAACCAAGCCAACTCCAAGTGTACTCAGTCAATACCAGTAGTAAATTAATAAAGGATACTAAGGATATATTTCCAGTAACTGAGTTTCTGAGCTCTCTGATGTATGTTTGCATTGTCATTAAATTTGTCATAGACCAATTCGATCAACCTACAACACAGAGGCAAGCTGACCAGCACTAAGGGGAGTAAAGCAACACGGAAGGATGACAGCTGGGCACAACCTGTGATAATTGATCCAATCTAACCTCACACCTGTTTGATGCTCTCCACTCCCACATGCACGCTGTTAGCCCCTCGACATATGCCAACACCAAATCTCTAGTGGACCAATTTAGTGGTTAACAGAAAGAAATAAACACAGATGCTCCCGAGAACAAAGATGACTTGCAGCAGCCTTACTGAGAGACTCTTAATATGATTTACTGATTCACCACTACAGCAGGATGGTTTAAAGGGGCAGGTATGTAGAAGGTGTTATCAAATAATTTCCATTCTATTACTATTAAAGTCTATATACATTATATCAAAATCTATTAAAGTAAATTCAATTAAAATCTGGCAACCAATGTGAGAAGGAATCAGGCTAAATGCACTGAGCCACAGTAGGAAAAAACATATCAGTAACAGCACAAGTTTGTTTACATATTAATGTACAATAAATGTCCAGTGAGACATCTATGTTTATATTTAATGGGTGAAAATATTGCATGTTAAAACATCCTTGGTTTTTGCTCTATATAAAAGATTTTGATCATCTTCAAACAATATTTCTGAACCTGAATGAAATTTCTGTGCAATAAATCAATAGAATGCTTTTGGTATTTGAAAAAAGTCTTCCTATGAAATATGGAACTGTTGTAGTAACATATACACTAACAATATAATAACTCTTACATTAAGAGCAGTGCATACACTTATGTTTTTGCAAATATAAAATAACTAAACTTTTTCAGTCAGATTTTTGTATTTATTGCTCTTTTTGTATTGTACCAGTCTGTATTTACCAGTTTTCCTACAAATGTTGAAAATGATTTAAATATAATTTTTTTTCTACTACTCCAAATTTCTATTAGCATTAAATGAAATCAAAACAATGTTATTAACATTTAATATGAACAGTGAAAGGTGTTTATGGATTATTATTATTAATAATAATAAAAATACTACTACTAATAATAATAAACTTTATGTACATGCACCTTACATACATGAAACGCAGCTCAAAGTGCTTTATTATTATTATTATTATTATTATTATTATTATTATTATCAAATGACCCTTATTAGTCCCACAACAGGGAAATTTCACCGCCGCATTTGACCCATCCATGCAGTGAAACACCTCATACACACTAATGAGCACACACACACTAAGGGGCAGTGAGCACACTTGCCCAGAGTGGTGGGCAGCCCTATCCGCAGCGCCCAGGGAGCAGTAGGTGCCTTGCTCAAGGGCACTTCAGTCATGTACCATCAGCTCAGGGGATCAAATCGGTGACCTTCCGGTCACAAGGCTGATTCCCTAACCTCCAGCCCACGACTGTTCAAAACATAAAAACATAAGGAGAAGACAGAAATTTCAATAATAAAAACATTAAGTAGAAAGGGGTGGGAATAAAAAACTATTCTAAAAATGAAATTCAAAAAATGTAAATCAAAAAATCACATCAAATGTGAAAAAAAAATAAATAAAAAAATAAATACAATAAAATAAAATAAACCTAGAAAGCACAATAGTACAAATAAAACAATATAAAATGAGAGAAAAGCTAAGGTAAAAAATATTTACAGGTTCTAAGCTGCTTTTTAAAACTGCTAACTGAGGATACTTGTCATATGTCTTGTGGGAGGGACTTCCACAGTTTAGGAGCAAATACACTAAATGCTGCCTCACCACTTCTTTTGAGTTTTGTTGTAGGAACAGAGTAACGCTGTGTTTGATGATCTTAGATCATCATTGTGAAACATACTCAGTCAAACAATCTGACAAGTAAGCAGGTGCTAGCACATTAATGGCCTTAAAACAAACAAAAGAACTTTAAAAGGTATTCTGTATTAAATGCAAGGCCAATACAGTGTTAACACAGGAGTAATATGTTCATTCTTTCATGTTCAGGTGAGAATTCTTGCTGCTGCTTTCTGTACAAGCTGTAATTTATGTACATTATTTTTAGGTAAGCCAGTGAACAATGCATTACAGTAATCCAAAAAGCATAAGTCAACTTTTTAGCATCATGTGGTGCAAGAAATAGCCAGACTTTGGCAATGTCTCTAAGATGAAAGAATGCTGTTTTAATCACATTATTAATATGAGGTTTAAAACTGAGGTCAGAGTCAAGACTAACACCCAGATCTCACACTTCAGATTTAAAGTATGTTGCCAAACTTCCTAGTTTGCTCACAATCTCCACTTTGTGTGCAGCAGATCCGGTTAAAAGAATTTCAGTTTCATCTTTATTCATTTTTAAGAGATTACTGTCCATCCAATTTATTATACTTGATAAACAATTAACTAGCCAATCAACAGCCCTTACTTCATTAGGGGCAATAGAGATGTAAAGCTGTCTATTGTCAGCGTAGCTATGGAAGTTGACTCCATGTTCACTGATGATATGGTCAAGTAGCAGCATATATAACAAAAATGTAAGTCTTTTTCCCTGCTGTCACAAATAATCTCAACCAAATCAGTGTCTTGAGTTTTTTGGTAGCCTAAACAGTGTATAAGTCATTATCGACTGGAATCGCAGTGGCCACTCCTAACATTGCCTTATATGTTACCAGCAATCAGAGATGTGTCCCTGATGTGACCAGAGTCAGCGGTGACATGCTTCCTGTGCGTTTGTCTCTTTCCGCCTCACTAGCCTGACTGGAGTGAGATCTGTACGATAAAGTTCTGGCCTCCCTTTCGACATTGGTGATCTCGGGCACGTTAACACAGCCTCATTACTCATAATCTGCTCCCTTGGGATGCACTTGAAAAACAACGCTGGGCAACTGCAAATCAGTCAAAGAGAAACATCTTTGTGCATGGCTCACAAAGAAGGGGGAAGAAAACTCTTATCTGATTGACTTTGCTTTGGCATACCCTTTGACTGGACGGAGAGGGAGTGGAGGGCGCTGTTAAACGATGTCTCAACGTCTTGAACTTAGCAGAATGAAAAATAGACGTCTGGCACAAAAGTATTTCCTTCCCTGCCCCGCACATCGTGCCGCAGATAACCGTTCTCCCTGGTGATGAACACTAGATAATCCTTCAGTGATTACTAATCACTCTCTCCTTCAAAAACACACACGGACACTCACTTTCGGCACAGACAGTTCAAAGCGTGTCCTCTGACTTACCAGTTTATAAGGGACAACCAACTTGTACCTACACTCAGTGGCCATTTCATCAAGTATACCTACCATATTGATGCACTCTGTAGGTTCCAACTGCTGATTGTAGCCCACCTGTTACTGTACAATTCATCAGCAACCCTCCCTACCCTATCCATCAAAAGAGCACCAGATATTATTTGGGGTGAACTTTCTCAATACTGCAGTGGCATTGATTTGCTGGTACCCATCATGTGTTGCTCTAATTTACATGTATCAGGCGCAGCAGCATAACTTTACTAGCAGAGGTGGGTAGCAATTGGTTGCATTTTCTCATTTAGACATATTCAATTTTGATGGATTTACTTAAGTATAACTGTAAAGAAATAAACCTTTACATTTGCACTGTAAAAAAAAAAATTGGTTTGTCAGTTCAACCTAAATTTAGTTCAACCTCAAATTACTTTATGTGAAACTAGTTCAATAAATAAATAAACACTAAATAAACACAATGTCACTCAAAGTATATTTTTGGTTAAGTAAAACTAGTTTCACTGCTTGTTACTACATTAAGTCATTTCTTTAGGATGAATTGACAAACGATTATGGAATACTCTTTAGTTTTTCAGATTTATTTACTGATTGCTTTTTGCACTGTGTTTCATTACATTGGTAACTGCATTTGAACTGCTTTGCTGCTGGTCACACCTCTGATGAGGTTAATCATTTCATTTTGAAATGCATCAAGAAGATGATTCTGGATAAAAGACTCGCTGTGATCTCACCATAACTTCAGTCTTGCAAATGCTTGCTCTTATAGATGGTCATCTTGCACATCTTCTATTCATATCTTGCATAATTTGGAATATGTACATATCAGTATTCTATCCCCTGTGTATCCTTCATCTCATCTATCTACCTCAGATTCACAAATTGCATACATGGTAATGTGTAAAACTGTACATATCATAGCTTTAATTTCATAACATATTATTGTGCAAAACTGTACAGTGGAAATTGTGTTGTTAATTAATCTGTATATTCTGTATATGTGTGTATATTTAGTGTCTAATGTGTATGTATATATATATATATATATATATATATATATATATATATATATATATACATATATATATATAATGTGTATATATATATATATTTTTTTTTTGTATTTACGTTCTACAAGGAGGCTACCCACCTAAGATTTTCACTCACCTTCGCACCAGTGTAAATGCAATGTGACAATAAATGTGATTTGATTTGATTTGATTATAAAGAATTACAGTGTGAATCTCTCTCTTTTGGATGATATGATACAAAAAAATAATATTGTTCAGCGCCAATATGCTTCTATCTGAGAATTTTTACTCCAGTAATTCTCTCCGCATGCTAATTCCATCTGTTCCTCAATAATTCTCTCTGTACTACATTAATTAACAAAAAAAAAAAAAGAAAAACAACTTTACAACTCAGGCTGTATGTGTAATCAATCAAGCGTGTAATTTTCTATAATTGTAATGTAAGACTCATTGAAACATGCTGAACATGATGTCTGCCAAGTTGTTAAAGATACTCGCTCATACTCAGCATGTGACAGAGGCTACGTTTGATGAAGCTGATTTTCCTCGTTTAAGTGTGTTTTCCTTGACCTCGCCTGATCTGTAGCTCATGCTGCTGCTTACTTGATACTGTATATGTGGTGTTAAGCACAGCTATTGGGTCTGAAATCATGTATCCCTGCATATAAACAATAACCTGTTATTGCTTTCACACAACTAGAAGTGTGGGAGAGTGAGCACCGGAACAAACTGTTGCATCTTTAGCTGCAGGCTTGCTTTCAGTCCCTCTCTGGGGTACACATCAGCTGTTGTGTGTATTGATCTACAATGGCCAACCAGATCTGCTTTTAGCAGTTTTCCTTTTATATTCAAATTGGATGTAGACTTGTAAATCGATGCAGCCATATTTCTTCTTTCTCTTTACCAGGCTAATAAAGATGTTTCTCTATAATTGAATAGGGAACGCAGCATTTAAGTAGCTTTTTGTCCTGGTACTTTTTGTACTCAAGCTGTTATTTGAAATGGTTTATAGACACCTTGGGGTACAGTTAGAGGCTATATCTTTGTCTGTACACAATTTGTGTCTTCAACCGCAGCAATGCAGCTGCACCTCATAATCCTTAGGCATGATAGAGAGTAGCCGACAAATTATGCATAGCAACAAATGGGCTACAATAAGTAACTGTATACCTGCTAGGTGTACCCATAGGGTAGGGGTACTTGATAAAATGGCCAATGAGTAAAGGTACAAGGGAAGTGTACCTAATAAACTGGCTTCTCACTGTCTTCAGCACAAAATCAGACATGAAAACACAGTTGACTGAAGATTTAAGCAGACCCTGACAGTCATTATCTGTTTGCAGATGTAGCTGAACACAAATAACAGCAGGTAAGAAAATTAGAGCAAGGTATAACCCCTGAGGACAGCAATTTAGGCTCAGGAATTTTGCTGTAGTTTGTCAGAGATGATGGGTTGGACTGCCAGTAGCCGCACTGATCCTGTTCTTTCCTCCAGCGAGTTACTCTGCATCTGATCAGCACTTCAAACGCATCCATCTTGTAGAGACAAACGCTCTAGGCAAGCACTTAGGAGAAAAAGTCAATCCGCAAGCTGGCTGGCAGAATCAAAGTCTTCAAGTGAATGTAAATATTCACATTAAATGCAAATCTGTGGGAGTGCATTTGACTCCCTGAAACTAAGGAAAGACAGTCAGTTTTTTGGTTGCATTATAGGGCAAAATAGAGGTACAAGACATAATAATATTAAAAGTACTAAGAGCAATATTCAAGTCTGTGAAGGAAAGCTTGAGTAATGTCACAGATTCGTTGTTCAAAGTGTTATACCCAAGTCCGTGAAGGAAAACTCCAAAGCCAGAACACATCACAGCCAACACAAGGCAAGATTAACACAAAGCAGAAAGGGAAAGGAGAATGCTATGCCATAGGCTGAGCTAGTGGAACATTGTCCACCTAGAGCAGGTAAAGCTTGTAAAGCCTAATGGGCCTGACTTGACCAAAAACAAAGAGACTCACTCTGGGTGTTATAGACAAAACTGAACGAAGGTAGCAAGGGTGGGGTTAGCATACTTTTCAAGGAGCCAATTAAAACACTGTCAATAAAGCTTTGCATCATAACACCATTATTTTATATAAAAAATGTCAGATGATGACTATACCAAAAATTCCAGTTGCACCAAGAGGCTCTTTTGACTCTCCTAGAGTACTCCAAGGTGCTTCAAGGTGCTCTCAACATAGAAACCTAGCCTGCAACATAGCCCATAGCTTAGCCTTAGGCGAGTGACTGTGACTGTGGGCCCTGCTATTGTCATGCGTCACTGAGCCTGAAACCCCAGGGGGTAACATGGCTTGTTGGGACAACCTCTATTGTATTTCTAGGGCTGGTGAGATTTGAAAAACTGATTTCTACACCCCTTCCTCCTGTAACCCCCTCAACCTCCTTGTTACCTTAGTGCCGAAGGAACGGTATGTCTATTGTGTCTGGTCAACAATGACAACAAAAAACAACAATACTGGGACTTGCCCACCTGAGTATCCACCCCTTGGAGACAATGCTGCCACCAAGCCACCACACTCAGCCTGCCAGTCATACTGACCCAACCCTTGGCTCCCTGTAGATTCAGGAATGCCTAACTTTCTTTTCTGGCACCGCTCTCAGGAGGATTAACCATAAAACAAGAGCAACACAAAGACGAATTCCATCCCACATAACAGCTGACTCTAATGAGTGGGTAACTTTGACTGACATGCTTTGAACATGCCAAGAGATATGAAGAATGCACTGGCTGATAGATAATCATGACAATTTTTATTTTATGATTCAATGCGTTTTTTGCAAGTGTTCATGCTGCATGGGTAGACAATTAAAAGACAAGACTGGCCTTTTGGCTTCCAGCCAGACATGATGAGCATGTTTCAAGATCGTAGCACAGGATCATAGAGCATGGTCTGCTGTGGTTTCCTCAATGCAGTGCGCTCAAGAAACGCAAACATGTGAGCACAAGTTCAATGAGACAAGTAGAGCCATCTGATAGAAAATCAGTTGGATACAGTGCAAAAACTCAGATCAACATTCTGTAATGCTGCTAAAGGTAATATAAATAGATTGTCTGGGATCATCATAGGCAAATATTTTTAAACTGCAATTTTCAAAAACTCATTCAGGACATGAAGTTAAGGTGACAGTTCACATGACGTTCATGCTCAATTTTGGGTCAAATTTTAAAATATTTTACTGAGTACTTTAATCCATTGTTCTAATATGGGGGGATTGGGGGGAGGTCTGACCCCTCTGATTAAGACTTGGACCCTGCCAAAAGGTAAAATCAGCAGTTGGTGGGGGGGAGTGAAAGGTAAAATATTGGGTGGTTGAAACATCTATATATCCTTCTTACATGTAATTGTAAATATTACAATATAATTCTCATATTCATGCCTGAAAGAATCTTGTAATACGATTTCAGACACCCCTAAAGTGGACCACACCATTCCTAAACCTGAGTTTTGCATCTCATCTGCCTCAGTCTATGCGCTAGTTCTGTTGTTGCACAGGCCAGTGGAGATACTGTAGGTTAATGTAAGTAGCCAGCTATCTTGCTTGTTTAATACACTTTTACTTTCTTACATTTAAAGTTTCTGAATTAGATTGTGTCAGGTGTCTATGGATGAATGCTAATGTTAGCTAGCTAGTTCCTAACTTTTGCCTACAGTTACATACAGTTTAGCTAACTAACATTAGCTAGCTAAAGCTAACATTTGCCTTACCTAACATTACCTAGCTAACAAATGTTAGCTAGCTCATAGCCCGATATAAAATTCATTACCAACGTAAAAGGTCATATATTATCTAATGCTAGCTAACACTGGTGCTCAGTCATGAGCAGTGAAACAATGTAGGATTTGTAGGGATATGATTTGACATCAATATAGAGTTTATTATTTCATTTTAATAGTCTTTTATTCTTTTGCGTGGCTGTGGTGGTGTACTTAGTCTTTTGCCTTTGTGGTATTAGCTTTTATTATAAGCACCCTCTTTGTTTTCGCTCCGGAATTCAGGGGTTTTACCTGGGTGGGTAGTTGAACTATATTAAAATCCATGTGTGCTGAAGTCTGAGTACTTGTATTAGTTCAAATGTATGACTACTGTTTTAAACTCAGATTAGATTTCATTCACAGAGTCAACATGAGCAGGGGGAGAGGAGATACGGCACTTTGCTAAATTAAAAGTTTAAACTTGCAGGAATTATGGCATAAAGCCGATAATATAGCCTGCATTTTCTGTGTTTGTCATGCAGGCTTAATACTGAACATGATAGTATGGATGATGGTGAGTTTTACATTTATGTGCTGTTGTATTAAGGAAGCAGAGAGAGGTCAGCAGGCAGGACAAGGTCAGGAAGACAGTGAGCAGGCAGGACCTGCTAGCAAAGAGGTGAGGTATGAAGGAGACTGCACCTAAAGGTGTATACCAGAGGTCACTAATAGGCGGACCGCGGTCCGAGCCCGGACCCAGACGCTGTCCTATGTGGACCTGATGCACACAAGGGTGGGACAAGGCGAAACACAGCAGTTAGAGAAGAAAGTGAGCCAGATTATTTTACATGTTGTGCTGTAAAAAAAGAAAAAACTGACAATAAATGTTGTTGAAATATGACTGAATTGTACTTATACCTACTGGGTTACTTCAGTAAACAGTATATGGCACTGAATCATGATGTAAGTTAGACATTATGATGTTCCGGACCTTTGCTTGAAGAAACGTTCTTTAACTGGACCCTATTGAATTGTAATTAAATAACCCCGGTGTATACCATCATGCCACATACTGTTCTCAGCTAATATGCTATGAGTGTTGGCTACTGATAGTAAAGAAAGCTCAAAAGTCTAAGCTACAGTGACTATCTTTCTCATTAATTCAGAAGTGAGAAACATATGGTTCCTATGGAGAAGATCCTGTAGAATATGGATTTAATTTTCAAGGCAAGAAAACCACTGACAAATTTAGATTATTGGGTGACCTATGTCTTTCATGTTAGTGAGGCACAGGCCTAGATGCTGTATGGTAGTCACACATCTGCCTGCCTTTTTTGCATGTTAATAGCATCTTTAGTTCTGGTACAGCATTTTGGGGGTTTTTGTTTGATCGGAAATGATGGACTGCTGTTGTGTGTCTGCGAGATGCTGACTTGCTGGCAATTTTGCTCTAGAATACTTGGGTGACCCCTGACTGCAAAAGTTGCTGTGTGGTATTTGCCCCAGGAGCTGGTGTAATGGATTTATCATCATCTACAGACTGCAGATATTACATTAAACAAGCAAGATATTGAAAGGATTGTAAAACCTCAGTTCACTGAAGCACGTGCCTGTGCTGTGCTGCGCTCCCTTTACACCCTAGAGAAAAAGTTGACCCCCCAGTTGTCACTGTACAATTCACACTCTGCTTTAATCAGTAGAGGAAGTCTAAGATTTGTAACTACTTCTTTACTATAACTACACAGCGCAATGTGCGCAACACATTTCAAGTGTCATTTTTCAGTAAAATAAGATTGTGTTACTAGGGAGCTAATATAAGACCAACCTCATTCGGATAAACACAGGACTGAAGGACATCTTTCCTTTAAATGCAAGTGAATGATAAATTTGTTATTGGGCAGCTGCAACAAATATTATGGTCCCAGTACATGTGGTGATGGAGTAGTTTTCTTGGATGAGGACCACATGGCAAACATCATAGGGGGGTGTCTGGGTTCTATCATACTGACTGACAGCTAGGTGTGGGCACACCCTCAGGCAACGAAATAACAAAACGTCCAAGCCACCCACCCAACCCTCCCCAAAGCTCACCATCTTGAAGCACCTATATTACGCTGTCAGGAAAAGGGCTAATGAATAAAATAGGTTCCGGGATCATAAGCTATTTTTGGATTTTGAAGTGTGAGAGTGTGTGCATGGGTGAGTAGATGACACAGATATGCTGGCATATTTTGACGTTTCTTTGATTTAGACTCAGTGACCTTGGTCAGTGCTCCCACTCAGGCAGGAAACACAGCATGCCTGAAATCCAATTCATTTTATACATTGTTGTTACATTAAATCCAAAAGAAGGGAAAAAAGATCACTGTTTAGAATTCTTGTTTTTATTAAAACAACACTAGTTTCCACTAAGAAAATGCCACACACCACTGCGGCCAAGACAGCCACAACCAGATGTTAGCTTTTTTTCCAGAAGCTTTGGCAGCAGTTAACATTAAGAAGTAAGAAGCAGCAAGCCATCAAAGACTTCTGGTGCTGCTAAGTGTACATCTACAAATATCATAATCCTATTAAAACAGTTGAATAGGTTTTTTCACTGGAGAGCAGTTTTCATGGATTGTTAAAGTAATACATAATTGCTGTAAATATTTTATTAAACAGCACAAATGTACTACACCATCGACCATCTTCTTTCCAACGTTGTGCCATAATACTTTAACACTGTTTTCATGCATTTACATTTCAGCGTGGTGGGCCATTTGCCCAATTTGCCCTAAATGCATACCAATTTGATGTGCAGTAAATATTTATAAGACTCAAACATGCTTTCTTAAAATTGGTTTCATCAAATCCTCATAAAAGCACCAGACCATGAAATTCAAATAAACTGAAGGAAAAATAATTAATGATACAAGCTTGGCAAACGCAATAAATACTGCATCTGGAACTGTTGTTTTACAACACTTATTATGAAAATTTAAGGTGGTAAATTTAATCTGTCCAGTGTTTGGTTTGAGGTATAATGAGTATATTTGCAAAGCAAAACAGCATCATACACAAAAACGCAGTAGGTTATAACACACATGGGTGGTAAAATACAGAGAAGTTACACTTAAGTGAAAGTATGGGTACTGTGTTAAAGTCTTCCTCAATTAAAAGTGGTACGGAGCCACTTTTGGTGATGTATGATGAGGTAGTACTGAGGTTATACACAAATATGATTTGGCGTTGATATTTTTTGACACTGATATGAATTTAATTCAAAATAAAATTAATGGGAACTTGACTGATTGGCAAAAGAAAAATTTAGGAATAGAGAAAAATGTCACTAAGACTTTGAATGAAATGTAAGAAGCAAATGTTTTTTCTTGGAAATGTAACTGGGTAAAAAATTCAATGTTAATAATCCAAAACAATACAATGAGTAAAATTACTTAAGTATTTTCTACCTTCGCTAACAATATAAAAATTTGGGCCCACCTTATATGGGGGCAAGTTTGAAAAAACCCACGTAACAAAAGACATAGTTTATGCAACTGCATAACAAAAACAGAGCACAAAATCCAAAGTGATCCTTTGCGAAGAGGCGCAGGTTCTCCGGTGTGCCACAGAGCGCAGAGGATCTCTGAACATGAGATTAAATGACTGTAACACCTTAAATGATTATTTAAACTAAACAGAGCAGAGTAGGCTTTCAGTGCAGCCCATTAATCTCAAATGTACCTCCTACAGCTATCAGCAAACAGAATGGCCTCCAAAATGGCCTCCATGCTGCTTTATTTCACCTTGTCTCTGCCCACAAACAGGCTTAAATCGAACCAATTGCCTAGTGTGTCTCACACCAGGTCTTAATCAAACCACTTAACACGTGTGTCTCAAGCACTTGCTCATTTTATCATATGCTCTAGTTATAGGTATTTGAAAACTGTTTTGTCCCTTTACTACAATATGACAATGCTGGTAAACAGAACAGAAGTCAAATGTACCAAGAAACCATTCATTCAACATTTTGGGCTAGAAAAACAAAACAGGACGTTGAGGTACACAACGATAAAATGGCTTTTTGTTCCTAGCGATGTAACGTTATCAATGGCCCATGTAAAATGTTTGTATGGATCATTTTATGCTGAATACAGAGAGGAAGTGGAACTAACACTGTGGAGGTGACAGAGCAAACCTGTTTCACAACGCATGTGGTAGCAATTGAAAGGAGAAAGGTCCGCCTGACCAGCTGCAATTTGGACGCAACCCCGTGTTCGCCTTTCTTTTAATAGCTCGATTGCCCTGTTTAGACTAAAAATAAACAGTTCAATTTAGAGTTGTTGGGGACTGCCATTTCATGAGCATGAACTCTCACCCTGGCCAGAGGCCTTGGAGGTGTCCATGTGGACAAAGCTGTTGGGGGGGCGGTCAACTAAACATCTCTCCCATACCAACAGTACATAACGTTACTTTAAAAATTTATTTTTCACCACTTCTAAAAGACAGAAGTGGAGACTCTAAGTCAGCAATTGTCCCTTTATGCTCACGGTGGTCTTCAAAACTCTTCAGTTGTAGCCATTTCAAGATCACAATCTCAGGCAGAGTGAAGATGAATCTCAAAAAAAAAAAATCCTAGAATTCAATCCCCATTCACACACTTTCTAAAATCCCCTTTTCTGCAAAATTACTCTCTTGTTTAAATGGAATCTGCAGCCAGATTTGACTTGAATCTGTTCCAGAGGTCTGGCCAGCAGTCTGGCACAGATGTTCAAATAAGCCCAAGAACAACAAGGAGAGCCTTTCACACCTGGCAACTCTTGAGACAAAAGCTGGAACTGCAGAACCTGCAAGGTTGTCCCAGCTCGACCTTTCACCTCTTAGTGATGTCAATGTATTCCTTGGCCAATAGGAGCACTCAGCCCTGCCCTTGACTTTGCTGAGCCCAGACACAAAGACAAATGATTCTATTAGATTAAATGCTTTTTAATGGCATGTACAGAAAGCCAGTGTGGACCTTGCTGGAAGCCATATGTAGAGTTTCTCTGATAATCATTGCAAATGAGACCTAATTTGTAACCAATCTGTGAATGGAAGCGCTCTGCTTCACAGGGGCCTATGCAGAATCTATTGTTTGTTTCTCTAGATGCACTATATTTAATGATGACAAGGTACTTTGGTGGATGGGGAATGTTTAGCATTATTGTAAATTTAATCTGCAGGAGTGGAAAACATCCAAAATATCACTTAGTAAAAGATCAAAAACGCGATATGAAAAAAAGCCATTTAATGAATTAAATGGTGATTCAACTAGGATATTTATGTGAAGACATTTCTCTGAGTTAATGAAGTGACATCACAAACAATGTCACAGGGAACTTACCAAAATGACCAAAATTAATGACATGTGATTGATCTCTTGCAGCACAATGTCCACAACCAGTTTTTTACACCAGTCACAACGTACATGTCAACAAATGACAAATGAAGCACTCTGTTAAGAAGCTGATATTCAGTACAAAAGAACACATCTATAGAGGCCTCCAGTGATTCACACTGTCGGACAAAAGAGGCTTTAGAGAAATCGGAGAGGTCAAGTGACGCTCTTACACTAGGCTGTGGGTCACATAGACAGACGCTGTCCTCCAGTGGCAGGTCTTCATCAAGGTGAGAGGTTGACTGGGTTTGGCCCCAACAAAATCAACCTGTGATCACTCAGGCATAGCTCCATTACTGGGGGAATGGAGAAGAGGGATCCAGGCCCCTGGCAATGAAGTGACCTCGTCACTCAGCTCGGCCATTGTTTATTGACAGGACTCTCTGAATCAACAAGGCAACCCTCATGGCACTTAATAAGGAAAGGTTTGTTCTTCCTGACAGAGACTCAATTGAAGATAATTGTCTCTTTCAGATAACTAAGGGCCTGTGTGATCTCCCATGCATTGAAATGTAAGGCATGATTCATTCTTTGATTCTTTTTATCATTTTTTGTTGATGAGGAATCCACTTCATGTGAGAACCAATACTGTGCTTCCCCCAAGGTTTAGTCAA
The DNA here is from genome assembly GCF_904425465.1 of Colossoma macropomum. Lineage (NCBI taxonomy): Eukaryota > Metazoa > Chordata > Actinopteri > Characiformes > Serrasalmidae > Colossoma > Colossoma macropomum. The sequence goes on from NW_023494790.1 coordinate 12,928,333, forward strand.
TGTTCTGGTTTGATGTTTCCATGTTACATTAACCAAGGTATATAAGGTCACTTTGCTGTAAAGAATTTTAGTTTCAACATACACATGTCCAAAAGTATCCAGATTGTTTTTCTAATTAGTGAATACAGGTACTTTACAGTGAAACCCCTCAACAGCAATGTTACAACATGTAGTGTAAAGTCTTTCCAAAAGAGTAGAGGCTGTTACTGCAGCCAAGGTGGGACAAACTCCCTATTATTACCTATTATCGTCATTACTAAACTATAATATATATATATATATATATATATATATATATATATATATATATATATATATTTATATATATATAAATATATATAATTTTCTGTCCTTGCATTTCCTCTACCAATACACACATACACACAATTTACACACATACACAAACACACACCTGCAGCTGGCCCGATAATAAACTCCCCATGGCAGTCCGTTAACAGGCCAGCTGTACGCTAACAACAGAACCATGTGTGAAATTAGCATGTTACAAACTCTATTATGGGGCGATCACAGGTACTATACCATTGACCCATAATACACACTCCCACACAGCTGAAAAAAATCTTCAGCCTACATACACAATTAGGTATTACAGCTATAAATGGGCTGTTTCATGGGGACCACAAGAGAATTTCCTCAAAAGTAGACAGTCATCGTAAAGTTACAGTAAAGAAAATGTGGGCATGTCATTGTTTCCACAGTAGCTAGCTAGGTTCTAAAGCTTGTGTGCTTGTGTGTATAAAAAGCAATAGTTCACCATCCTCAACTGCCTGAAATGTTTTATTCTCTTTGTATAGTTTTGACTTTGTTTTTGTAAGCACAGATATAGCTACAAGAAATACTCTCTCACAGACACAGGCTTGCATCCTAAGTACGTATCCTAGACGGTCCCGTCCTCTCCGTCATGTGGTGACAATGTGTGCTCTCTGGTGGAAGTCTGTAAAAAGAGGAAGCGGGCTGTAGCCTCGAGCAGCTCAGCCTGGAGAGGAATGTTTATCGTGTCCAGCTCCTTTGATCTCGCCCAGTTAATCACTTCCTGCACACTGTACGTGAACTGCTGCACTGCCACAGAGGGGAGGCAGGGGGATGCCATTTGATGCGGTTTCTCCTGCCCTACCTTCTACAAGTCATTAGATGGAAGCTGTGATAAGGCAGACGGGTCCTGTGGGCCTGGACCAAGTGGTGGCCAGTTCTCTGTGGACCAAGTTCTAAAGTCCCTAACCGGTGTCTGACATTGCCTTGCATCTCTGCATGACCGCCAAGGATCTTGCTGTGAGGAAGCAGACAGATATTGTGCAACCCTGGGTCACAGTCTACAAGTCAACTAACACAGTGCCTCACAAGCCTGCATGGTGAGTGAGGAAATGTCTGCCTTCGCTTGAATTTATCACCGGCTCTATGCGCTTCATGAAGATGGACTAAAGACAAGACTCCAGGATCAATTTTAGCATGCTGGGACGAGTCTGAGCTTCTCTGCCAACAGCTTCTCCTGCAGGGGTTGGTTCGCACCGTTAACTTGGTCTCTAAGACTCTTTAATGAGGCAATCATGCTGGTCATAAAACACATTCACTAGCACTGAAACTTGCGACTCACAAGGTCAGGAGATGCCACCAGTCTCTTACTCATTTTGACCTGTTCGAATGTGTTAACAGGGAAACCCATATTGCTCCCATATTTTCTTGGTCAACACAATCCCCTTAGGCATCGAACACCTCCCTTGACAAACCAGTGGTATATGAGAGATCCTCCTAAGGCTGGAATTAAAGGCAGGCCCTTTTTTACACCTGCCAAAGGAAAAGACAAGCCCGAGAAATGAAACTGGAATGCTTCTTAGAAGCCGTCAATTGTTTAAGGGTTAAATATTTTGGAGACATATCAATGGGGTACATATCAATGGTCTTGAGATGGCTTCAAAACACCACAATATTACCTAAATCAGAAGTCCTAATATGCAACATCACATGATACGCCGTTGCTTTTTGACTCAGTGCCATGAAAAACAGTGAACGCCCATAAGTGACGTGATTATGGTACCGTGCCTCCTTCAGGGCAGTTGGCATGGGGTGTCGCTGCTCTTGTATTTTACTAATGCCGGTGGGTGTAGCTGATGAAAGCTACAGAAAAGCTTTTGTTTCTCTGTGAGTGACACAATCTATATGAGGAGGATTTTCAATGTATTCTTCCGTCCCCCTTATACTAAGGGTCATGAACCAATAAAAAATGCTCGAAACTATTTTGGCGGTATGTTTTACTTTTTTCTCGCATGATATAACAAATTAGATGACTAAGGACTAACACATGCCTCATTTACTTACAAGTTGCATACTAGATCCAGGCAAAATATCAAAATAAAATAACTTCCTGAGTGTTCTATATATTCATAGTCTAGTTTAAGTGTGGAAAAGGAAATAAGATAGCCCTCTGTTTTGAAAGGCAAGTCCTCGTAGATATCTTGATGACAGAGACTGTGTCTTTTTAATGGAAGCAAGAATCAAAAGCAACTATGGGGAACCTGGCAGTTACAGAAGGTGCTCAGGTGAGAGCAGGCCCGGGTTAACTGCAGGTGAGCACGGGCAACATTGTTATGGTCCAGCATGTCAAGACACCCATGAAGAACAGGTTAACGTCTCTCACATCACTCATTCAGCAATGCCCTCCAGCCTGTTCCTTTTTTTCGTCAGACTAGACCTGGCACACACCCCCAGCAAATGGCCTGCCAAAAAAGCATTTTCTAAGCACAGGCACCAGACCAGCCCTAGGACTCTACAGTAGATTCACAGGCATGGGACAAAATGTTCAAAGTAAATTCCAATTTGCTGGTAGCTCATTTTTTTACACTGAGTAATCTTGTAATGTTAAGATAGCATGTTGCTTGTTTACCGCCTGGTTGGCCATATGTCTTCTTATAATATTAAAATACAAAGCAAACCTACAGGGTGCCAACTATTGTCAAAAAAGGCTTTTTCCTAGCTCAAGGTTTATAAGCTTGCTATGATGTAACTGTAAAGTAATAGAACAATGAGATGTACAGTTCAAAATGATCATTTGCAAAAAGCAGTGGTCATGCCTCTAGATTTACTGCAGCTGATCATCTGTGTGTTCATTCATTGTGAATGACTGTAGGAAACATCTAAACCGAAAGGTACTAATCACAACATCCTGCTAATATTACCACGGTAAAGGGAAAGCATGCAGAGAGGCTCCTTCAGCACAGTGAGTGTACAAGCCTGTTGTGCTGGGTTGCGTGACTGTGGAGCATGTGTGTAAAAGTTCCTGTCATGCCCCAGGCTAGAGGCACACCGTGAGCAGCTCCTCACTTTTAATCCGTGAAAGTCTAAAAAAGATTCCTATAAAACAACAAACAGTTCAGCTTCGATGTGAAATGCCAATGCTAATCTACTCAACCACAAACAGAAGTGTGTTAGCATGCCCACAGAAATGAAGGCTCACACAAACAAAGTTGACGCTGAATGGGAAGCGTGCAAAGGATCAAGACTTGGTAAAATATTTAGATGCAGAGCAGCCAAAAGTACTGGAAAACTGCAGAGAGACAATAACTACTGTTAAGTGTGGAATATGATTTCTGGAGGTCTAATCGGAGCTGGTGGTAAAACAGAATTGTTTAACAGCTGTTTATGCATGAGTGAGCCAGAACAGACATAGGTTCCTGGCAGTAGTGGTGACAGATCACACAATGCTGACTCATACAATTCAATTACAGACCCTGATTCGAAATTCTCCAGATACATGGAACTGTATTAGAGCATGGAAACAACAGAGCCTGGTCGTTCCAGCATCTGCTGACAAGTGGCCAAACACAATACAAATACTGGGACTAAAAAAAAAAACGTGTTTTATCAGAGACACGTTTCAGTTCCCAGTTCTCCAACTTATACATGCATGCATACAGGTTTAAAAACCGTCTCTCTTTCCCTCTTTCTCATGCACTCTCTCCTCCCCTGTTCCCACTCCTCTTTTGCTCTTTCAAGATTCTCCTAGGAGTTAGAGCAGGTATACAGCTGCTGTTGAGACAAAGAGGAGTTGCCTTGTGAATGTTAGGGGCGTGTGCATGTGTGTGCATCAAGCAGGAAGGGTGGGAAGCGCGGAGAGCCTGCTGTTTCCCATCCCGGGTGGAGCATGTTTGGGGTAGGGAGGTATAGAGGGGGTCAGGGGGCTGGGCTTGACCCCTGCTGGGCCACTGAGACCTCCCTCACCTGTTCTGCTCGTGTCTGAACAGGCAAGGGCCAGGGCCCATTGTGCTCCATGCTGCTGCTTCTCACCAGGGGCCAATCTCCCAGAGCCCAAAGCCTCTGCTCCTGCTCTCCACAGGCCAACCGACTCACGCCCAAAACAATATGCAGGGTAAAAAACTCACATCTGCTGGCCTTGACTGGGTGCCAGACGAACTAAAAGCCCACCGTGGAGCTGAGAAACTCTGATCAGGCTGGGAGAGAAGACAGAGAGCCAGAGAATCAGTCTCTCTATCTCATTCACTTAGTCCAAAACACTCAGGCAAGTCTTTCCAAAGCACGTAACTCTGCAGGATTGCATAACCATAATGACTATTATAAGAAGACAATCAATTTTGCAACTTCAACATGCGTGACATTATACAGTAAGTACGAGTTAGGCTGACAGGAAACCCACTTGTTTTTTGCTGCATGTATCTCCCACAAACCTTAGCATCTTAGGCAGCCAGAGGGCTGTCTCTTTTGGGTGGGCGATCATTTTTGCATAAAAACCTACAGAATTTGCAGCTCCAAGCCAAATGTTGGAAGGCTTAAATGTGAAAACAGAATCAGGCAACAGAAGATTAGACTGACAGGCTACTCAGTCCATCAGTTACTCTGGGGGAAAAGTTTCTGTTCACTGCATTAATCCTTTGACTGACAGAAATAATTACTAATTATTATTTACAATAACATTATTGACAATCATGTCACCAATATACTGAACACATGTATATACACTCCCTGAAAACTACTTGTATTAATTTGCTAGTAAGAGACAGTCTCATTCTAAACACACCCAAACATCATCCATTGACCTGTGATCTATTCAAGTCGAGTGCTCAGGTGTTTTGGCATTCCATTTAGTGTAGGATTGGCCATTGTTTTACACTGTTGTGTGTGCATGACAGCAAAGCTGTTCTTTGGTAATACAAAAAAGAGAAAAGCTTTTGTTTGTGGAAACTGGCCTCAGGTGCAAGAGACCTCTGACCCTTACAGCTTGCAGGTGGAACAAAGGGCCCTTGAGGAGGAAATGTATTCTCTGGAGCAAGCTGGTTCCCAGAGCTGTGGGAATTGGCCCTAAACTCAGAGATGTGGCCCAACAAATGGGACCAGTCAAAACAGTTTGAGACAGGCATTAAAAACAACATTGGCATTAGTCAATAATTTCTATGGTGATTATTGCTATGGTAATTTGTTGTGATTTCTGTACTAAAGCCATACATGAGTTAACCCAATTCACATAGTATTTGCATTCTGCATTTAAAACGTATTATTTTACTTTGAGAGAAGATGGGAATTGAATGACATGTCCTGCCACGAGGCATTTGTTTTTCAACAGCTCTCGAAGAAGTGCTGATAACTTATCAACACCAGCGAATCTCAGTTTGGTGGACTGTTGATTGATCATTTATCTCTTGTAGATGATTTGTCCTGAGAAGCATCATCCCTCATCCCAGTCAGTGAGTCTAAAACTGGATGTGGGTCAGTGACAGGAAGGTCTTCTTGTTCAGGGAAAGGGACAATGCTTCTTCTTAGTGCAGCAAACAATAGAACCAGTGAGGCATAAACTGGAAGACCAGCAGTGGTGTTGGGTGCCATAGCTGCCTTTCTGGCCTAGCAGTGAAATGAAATACAAAAACTAAAAATTATACTATTTAAAAAAACATAGAAGGAGCACATCAAACTGATGTACCTTTCAACTAAAAAAGGAAGAAATTAGTGTTTGTTAACAGTCACGTTCCATGTAAATATGTTCTAACAAAGATGTTCAGGAACTTGGGTATACATATTACACATTTATACGGGCTGCTGCTTAACTACCTGTGCACCTTGAAGCTGTTGGACAGATACTGACTCAACACTACCACCAAGTGGTTCCCTTGATTATTATAAACTCTACCCGCTGGAGTGGATGAGTAGTGGTTAAACTGGCAAGATGACCTCACTGGAAGGGAAACACATAGGAACGGGACAGGATTTTCCATTGCACTGTGCCATGGGTATGCACGGACCCTCTCTGTACATCATAAGCTAATGGAATAGAGCATTTGGTTGTATTACAAAAGCCTCAAAGCCTCAGGGAAATCCTATTAATATTTCAACTCTTTGTGCTGAACAATGCCTTTACTTTAGAATGCTACATCACTCTGTCATGATTGCTGACCACTCACTAAGACTTATCAATCAGCTCCCAAAACACAAATCTTTAAGAAAATATCGCCCTCAAGTGGAAAACCTAGAAAAATCTGGAACTTGCTGTGCAAAAGTGAGTTCCACTGTTCGGATTCAAGGCCCTGTACCATTTGGAGTTGGGGAACTCAGGAAAGATTCATCAGCACGTGTGTTAGTTGTTGCCTTCCCCATTGCGGTGATATTGTTAGAAATCTAGAGAACTACATCTAGAGACCTACTGTACTGGGAAATGGCAACAAAAACATTTGGAAGAAATTAAAAAATACATGAATTGTTCAAAAACTATATAAAGTATATGTATATATAATCAATTAAAGATTTACTTTTCTGTACTTTTCAGAAAGTAACCCAGATAGATGGCACAGACGTTTGGACTATGTTGCAGAGGTACAGACAAAAGTTTCTAGTAGACAGTTGGGAGAAACCACCACAATGGACCCCTACTTGCAACATCTATTTACATGAGGAGATCTTCATATCTTGCTCACTTTAATTGTATGACTAAGTCAGCTAGCTGTAAGAAATACAGCAGCTCACAATGCAGACTAATTTAGGGCACACAGACTAATTTAGGACATGTCTGTTTAAAAAGTGCTTTGGAGGATCATTCAGCTTATTCTAACAGTGGCGATCTCATTAGAACACTCATGTGTACGTCTCGCAAGGCTCCGAAGGTGTAATTATGTGTTGGAGAAACAGGAGCCGTAACGGGAGTGGTACCTCACTAGTGTGGCGGGAGTTCCTGACACCTAGAGGTGACTAAATTATTCAAGCAGATTCATGGCTTACACTCCAAAGCTCCTGCTATTGTCAGGCTTACTCAAGAGGTGTGTTTACATACACATCCACAAATGCAAACACGTACATAAGGTCGCATTACATACTTGGAGAATTGATATAACTAAGCAAATGACCACAAAACCCAAATGGGAATTGTACACAAAAACGCAAACACATTAACATAAACTTTGTCACATGTGCAAACAGGCTCACAAAGTGCTGGGATTAACGGTGTTGGCTTTCTTTCCATTGAGCAAGAGCATGCTACCACAGGAAACTTGATCCCGCTCAATAATTCACAGTCACACTGGACCCCTACACTGCTCTCGATTAGCTCTGCTCAGACCTCTGACCTGATGCCTCTACATTTCATTGTTTCTCCATCTACACTGAGTTACTCTAGTAAGCTACTTTAGTTAAAAAGGAAGGGCAAACCATACTTGGAAATGAAGCATGCCAGGGCTTCTGGAGGTTCATTCAGGTTCACTTAGAGCTGAAATTAAATCACAAAACCCCTTGGCCATCTCCCAGACATAAAATCTGTTCTAGATGAGACCCAAACTTGCCTTCTCTTGAGACAAAAGGTAGAAGTTATTAAACAGATAACAACAGGATTGGAGGATGTTAAGAGCTGAAGTGTCATGAAGTGGTCTGGAGGGCTTGACTATAGTCTCTGTTCCTGTGTTCACTTTGTCTCCATTTCCTTAATTAAGGCAGGAGGCTACCGAAAGCTACAGGAGAGCATAAATCCTTTGCGTTCCTGGCAGAGCAGCAAGCTGCCCATCAATAATGCACAGCAGCACCTTGTGCGTGACTAATCTGCACACATCACATGCATTCTCGCATCACAGAGAAGACCCGGTCCTGCCCATCGTGTCTCATGATTACAGGACAGCAGTGGACCGCTATAGGCAGTTTAGCAAAGTTTGGCATGCTGAGGCCAATGGCCTAACTCAAGGGCAGTTCTTTTCACACCTGGTTAAGAGGTCTGGAGCTCCTCATGACAGTAAACAGTTGTCCACTAATGGAGGAGAACAGAAAGATCAGCTGTTTTGCAACGACTTTCTCTGGGTAGATATTTAATGGTATAGCACTGATAGCCTTTCATGGTTACTGAGGCCAAGGTTGAAGTGTTTTATCTTATACCTGTATTAACAACCCGGAATAAATTAGTGGAAATCTAAACTGTGCTGGGTATAAATGGAGCTGAAACATAATCTTGTAGGACACACCACTGATTCCATACACTAATGACATGGTTAATTCCTCATAACCCTTTTCTTTTTTTCAGCTGGTGAGCCAAGTGGAACAGCAGGCTGTTTGCGTGAGAAGAGCTTGGTGTCGGGATGCCCATCTATGCCCTGGTTTGGCAAACAGGAAACATAAGACACCAGGTTGACAGCGATGCTGCTGAGAGCCATTGCTGAGTCCCTATAAAGTGGCACTTTCATTACAGCTGATCTCAATACAACAGGAGTGGAAGAAGTACAATACATCTGTATTTAAGTAAAAGTAGATGTACTCTTGGTAAAATACTACTTGGCGCAGGTATTCTATCTATATTTCTACTTACATTAATGCACAGAGCTACTTGCCTGTGAATATACTTAGGTATCAAAAGTAAAAGTACTTTGAGTACTCTGGGTTCTATTTGGGAGAACAAGTTTTTCATGTTTGGAGTCATACAGATCTCCTTGATCTAAAATGATCAACATAATATTATACAAGAAATAGACAAAAAACTAACAATTTTCACACATACAAATAGTCCAATCCCCACTTTCTCACACATTAAACAGAACATTATTTCTGTCATTTAATTTTCCAATAAAACTTTACAAGTTTCAGTTTCTGAGACACAGATTAAGCCAGATTAGCTTAGACTAAAAGTAATTTCCAATGGTGAGTCACCATTTGCATTACAATTTAGTCCAAATCCAGACTAAATCCATCTTCTAACACAAATGAAATGGTACTCCACTGTATGGGATGGCAGAACCCAGTGACTGTATCAGCAATTACCATGACGGGAGAGTCATCTGCTGGCTCACATCTGGAAGAACCTGCTCTATCACAACACTATCACAGAAACACTGACCTGAGGCCTCCCGCTCAGCTTATCTTAATTGTCATATTGTCAACTCTACTCAATTAGGGCTTACCTTAATAGAGTCATCCATTACATTCATGAACATGAGGAAAAACAGAGGTTAATGTAAATTAATGACACCTTACAGCAAAGCAATTACAACATAATTATAGCTTTTGTGAGGTAAATGACACAATTGGTAAATGTGGCCTATAACCTAAAGCTATGGATTGCTCCACCCCCCGCCCTGAATTATTTTGTACGCCCACTGTGACTGCTGCCATTTCCTGTTTTTTTTGCTATCATAGTGATAAGGACTGGATCTATCTGTGTAGAAGGGGATAATCTGAACAGCTGAGAAAAGGTGGAGGAATGTGTAAACTGTCCATCTCTCCCTCCACCTGTATAGAGCAACATTTTTATGTTCTTTGTCATGACAGCCGCCAGCAATCATTCCCATTATGTGTCATGCAATGTCAATTTAGGAATGCAAGAATCCATCTTGCTGCTTTATCTTTCTTATGCCTATGGAAACCAAAGATGTTTTCTAAAGAGAGTCATTTAAATCTGGATGGTAATTGTACACTTTAGGACCATGTTTTGTATGTTAGACAGTTACTGCAAATGTTTTATGGTTGCAAACTAAATCACAAATTTTTAACTTTTGCCTGATCTAATTTTGCCTGAACTAATTTACATCTACTAACACTATGAAAGACTCATAGAAATAGATGTAAGTATGACCATAATTATAATTAGTTAATTAGGTGCAATGACTATATAATGAAACACATTCCAAGAAAACCCATGACATTGCTGAATTTGAAACACTGATTCAGTTAATGAAAAGAATTACCAGAATAAATATTCCAAAACCTGCCTTACATTATGCATGTAAACTACTGGAACTTCAATTCAGCTGAATATTTGGGATTTTAAATGCCATAAAATACCAGTTTTGCCCTTCAAGATGTCTGAGTCTTAACCCACCTTAATTCAGGTCACGGCCACGATATGCACTTGTGCCAATTTCGTTATTTATCCCTTCAGAGTACAGCTCACTCACATGGGCTCTTTTATCACCACCCACAAACTCAGGAGAAAAACAAGACAGCCAGCAGAAAGCCACCATCAGTGGCTGCCCACACACACACACACACACACACACACACACACACACAAAAAAGAGGAAAGAACAGTATGAAGGTGTTGTTGGCTGACGCCACTGTAAGCCCATGTGGCTCAGGTGAGGCAGACTTGTCGTAGGCCTGCTGTCTGCTCTCCACTCGTCACACTCATGAGAAACTCCCAGTATGCCTTCAGGCCTTTCTTTCGACGGTAACAGGTATGCCTGTTGACACATGCCAAATCCTTCTTCTTTTCTTTCTTGTGTTTTTTTCCCTTCTCTCCTCAAAGTTCTTGTGAACGTCGTGTAACGCCCTGTCTAAACCGCAGACATCAGAAAAACCGCCCGAGCAAAGCTGAGACTTGTTTGATTGCGCTGCCTCTCAACTCGGGCTCATACGCACTCCCTCTCTATCGCAAGAACGCACATACACCTCAACTTACTTACATCAACAATGCCACACGTCCTTCAGCCAAGGCTCCCTGAGGCCTGATCCAGCCTGGGCCACCGCCATGCCCAAAGAGAGGGACATGCTGATGGATGGAAGAGCTTGTAGATTCGCAGAGCAGGTGACGGATGCAGAGACCATTTGATCTTTTACGAGTGCCGAGGGAGCAGGAAGAGGGAGAAAGCCAAGGTGACAACACTCATGTCAAAGGTTAGACATTCTCCATCATCACGTCAAGTGGCCGAAAAGTCAAGATGTTGTGCCAAAACGGTTGTACGATGTACTGCAAGCACTGTACAAGATAAGACAAATGACACTGTTCCAACGTAATATAGCTGCTTAATAATTTATATTTCAAATTCAGTAAATTCAACTCATTTACAGAGTACTGGGGTAATAATAATGAATCATTTGCTGACATTTGGAAAGCATGGAGGGTTTCCTTCTTTTACACGTATTATCACAAGCTCTGCCTCTTATGACCAGGAATCTAACGTAGCTGTGGTCCATGTTCCACAACATAAATAACTGACCCTGAAAATGGTCAGATATGGCACTATACCTCCAGAAAATATGAATGCGCCCTCCATTTGAAACAAAGTTATTTGTTATGCCACTATGGCGACAGCATGCATGTGTATCATGTCCAGTCATGGGATGGGGTTGAAAATGCTAGCGTTGCAAAAGACGGACAAAAAGAAAACAACATGAGTCAGTGCGCCAACACAGGCTTCTTCACTGATGATAGGCCAGTGGATCACTACCTTTTTTCCAGGAAGAGGGTGGTAACACATTCATCAACACAAACACAGGTTTTTCTTAGATGCTACTGGGTGACCTACAAAGTGATATTAATAGCAATTTCAGTCCACGCAGGTTGAAACTTTCAACCATGCTCTTATTGTATGTAATATCAGTTTCAGTACTGCACGAGAAACACCGAAAATATACTAAAAATAAATAAATAAATGACTTCAACTGTGATAGTTGTGTCCACCATAATCATGATGGCAGGCCTTGGTACTGCCAGGGTTAAAGGACCTCTGCCTTAGAGGCACCAGTCAGTCCAGTCCAGGCAGCATTGCATCACACACTGTACTTGTAAACAAGGCTGTCTTGTATTTCCTGTTGCTTTGCACGCCACCCTCTTGGCAGCCACAGACTGGCCTGGCTGCAGTGACACAGCTGAGGTGGAGAAGTGATGGAGAAGGGGAGGGCAGGCAGCTGGCCAGCAGAGGGGAGGTGGCTCAGACACCACCCTGACTTCTAGGCACCCCCACAAAACCACAAACTCCGGCCCCTCACAATAAAAAAAAACAGTGTTCCTCCCAATAAAAAAGAAAGAAAGAAAAAAAAGACAAGGCCAGATCCTAAACTGAATCTATCAAAAAGGTTTCAACATGCAAGGAATTGCTGAAAGACCCCACCAGTGATAATGGGTATATGCCTGTTCTAAAAGCGTGAGCATCTCTGATTACAGAGAATAGAGAAACATGGTTTAAATTGCACCTGACTTTAGATAAGATACACAGAGACATACAGGTAGACAGAAACTTTACCAAACCCAAAGGAAACTGCAAAGACTTAAAACACTTAAATGCCAGACCTTGAACTATCCCTTAAGCACAGCAGCAAACAAACGTAACAACAGCAAATTTGAGTTTTTTGTCTATTACTCTAGCTCTGTTAAAGAAAAGTAGCATCCAAAACTATGACTGTCTATTTCTAAACTTGTGCTCTGTTGATGTCCCCACAAAATCCCAGCACATCCCTCAATCCTTCCAGCTATACCTCCCTTTTTTCCCCTCCATCCCTCCTTCCTCGGGGTCTGGGGATGCACAGTCTGTAATTGTGGAGAGGCCACAGCACACAGCCGGGGATATAAATACCCATTTCTCCTGCTCCTGTCAAAATAAAGGTCCTTATGAAAAAAGAAACAAGAGTTCTCTTTTGTGGTCTTGGCTTGCCAGTGCTGGGGTCTATTTCAGGTTATTCTCAGCACCCTGCACCTACAGCATTCTGAAAGATGAATCTCTAAATATGATGTGCTCAGTAGCTGAAGACATGTGCTCAAACACACTAACGCACTAGGCAGACTAGAGATTAAGAATCAATATAAGTGTAAGGCAAACTGGGCCTCCACAACTTGGGTGGTCTTTTTCTGAAAATAAATACTTTACAATGTTTTATGTGGTTTTATAAAACTGGCCTTGTTGACAAACGTTTCTCTTAAAAAGCCATACAAGGTTTTTACAACACCATCAAAGAATTTGCAACACCACGGCTACACTAGTGTATGGAAACATAGGTATATCACCTTATCAATCGGTCTGAATGCAGAGCCAAAATACAGTTTTAATATGCACATAATTGCAGACACTAGTAAATAAGTAAACACTGACAAGGAGAATGTTAACCCTTTTGGGTCCTTCATGGCATATACACCTTGAAATATGCCTTCTTTCGTATAATTATTTCTCACTCATAGCTCATTGAAACCAGTGGAAATTGTATATTCAATGAATATTACAATTTGTGAGCAAAGAGTGTAATTTTGTAGCTGCCTGAGCAACATTTGAGCACAAACTTGAAAATGTACCAAATAATTCTGCCACCTATAAGGAACTTCATCACACTGTACGTCATTTTTTTAAGCTCCGTTTGAGCGTGCTCTATAAATGCACCAGTTGGCTGATGAATGTGTCAGTCTCTGCTTAGGCTGCTCATAACCCTACTCCAAAGTATTCCTCCAAAATTACTTTGAATTTTATGCAGTTAATTATCTACCCTATCCATTGAAAACATAGTTGATAAGCTGGGCTTGAAAGCTTGTCAGATGTAGCAGCAGTACCCAGTGGGGTTAGGGGATAACAAAGAGTGAGTTTGGATACCAGATTTTGATAATAATTTTAAGATAATTGTGTCAGAGATGTAAAATACTGTGTTTACAACAGGTTATTAGAGTGATTTTGCAGTTCGGAGGCTTAATCAGAGAATTATTTGTGTATTTTGTGTATACGCAGTGCAGATCTTGCAGCTGTCCACTACGTCTTGTTTAGTTACACACACAACTAGCCTATTTAACGAGTGCTGAAAGTGTTAGTATGATGGCGCTACAGTATTTAATTTGGCTGGGCAGGACATTGGCTTTTGTGTGGTATTACCTGTTGGTCATGACATTGAAAATATGCAGAGGGCAGCACAATTGTGTTTTGCCTAGAACAGCACAATGGCATGTGCCAGCCCTGGTTGTTGTTTTGTGGAAAGAAAACCCAATCCTTTTTATTTTGCCATGTTTTGTCATGTTAATTGAATGTAAATGTATTTTATTTCATTTGCATAACTATGTGATTATGAAATTACATTTTATTTGAATAGCAAAACAACAGTAACTTTAGACTTCTACGTCTGCACGCTTTGACATACGTAATCAGCTCTATTTTAGTAATGACTTTTGTATTATTTTCTGCACATGAACACACGTGAAACACAGAGCATAATGGAAATCCTATGGTTTTATGCTCCACCTGTATTTTGCTGAGAGCTGTTAGGTGTTGAACTGCACACAACACACACCTGTTGATGGGCTTCTTCCTTTGATCCATGTTTTTTGCGTGTAGAATGTCACCACGCCTGTGGTTTCCCTACAGCTGACACACCTGTCTTATGTGCCTAATGTGTCTGTCTCATGTCTGTACGCACACACACACACACACACGAACATATAAAAAAACATAGCCTACCTGATGTATTGACTGCCAACACAGAAACATGTGTCTGACCAATGTCTAGTCTTGCCATTTTTTTACCGCCATATAATCATTGGAGATTACACTGTTTACAAATATAACTGTCCTCTATATATATATATATATATATATATATATATATATATATATATATATATACACAATGCATATTTAAATATTACAACCCACAGTGGGACACTGTGCCTCTGAAACAGATAAAAACAGATTGCAATGATGTACAAAGACAACACAACATAACAAATGTTAAAAGTGAGAAATTGTATAGTTTTTTGAAAAATATATGCCCATTTTGAATTTGACTTCAGCAATACATTTCAAAAAAGTTGGGACAGGTCAACAAAAGACTGGTAAATTTGTGTAATGCTGAAAAGCACCTGGTGGAACCTCACAATTAATTAGGCAACAGGTCATCAACATGATTGGGTATAAAAAGAGCATCCCAGGGAGGCTGAGTCTTTCAGAAGTTGGGGAGGGGTACACCACTCTGTGAAAATAGTGTAACAATTCAAGAACAACGTTTCTCTACATAAAATAGCAGAGAACTTGGGGATTTCATCATATATGGTACATAAAATCATGAAAAGATTCAGAGACTCTGGAGAAATCTCTGTATGCAAGGGACAAGGCCGAATAACAATATTGGACAGCTGTGGTCTTCTGGCCCTCCAGTGACACTGCCTTGATTCTGTATTGCAAATCACTGCATGGACGCAGGAACACTCACGAAAACCCACTGTCTGTGAAAACAGTTCGTCGCTGCATCCAGAAATGCAAGTTAAACTCTACCATGCATTGAAGAAACCATATATAAACAGGAACCAGAAACGGTGCCGCATTCTCTGGGCCCGAGCTCATTTAAAATAGACAGAGGTGAAGTGGAAAAGTGTCCTATGGTCTGACGACATTACAACAGCGTGGTGTAGTAGTACAATAGTTAGGATGCTAAACTGGCCTGCCTGCACTCCAGTCCTGTCACCCATTGAAAACATCTGATGCTTTATGAAACAAAAAACAAAACAAAGGAGACTCCAAACTGTTGAGCAATGGGAAAACATGTCACTTTCAAAACTATAGCAATTTGTCTCCTCAATTCCTAAACGCTTACAGAATGTTGTTAAAAGAAGAGGTGCTTCAACACAGTGGTAAACGTGCCCCTGTCAATAACTTTTTTGAAACATCTTGCTAACATCAGATTCTAAATGGGCACATATTTTTCAAAAAATAATGTAATTTCTCAGTTTCAACATTTGATATTTTGTCTACAATTTTCAGTTGAATATAGGGTTTAAAAGGTTTAAATGAATTGCATTCTGTTTTTAATTACATTTTGCACAGCGTCTCAACTTTTTTAGAAACGGCATTGTATAAATGATGATGTTTTAGATGTTAAAATGATGTTTTAGAATATTACTCAATATTTCAAGTACAGTAAAGGCTGGCAGCTTCTCTGTATAAGGGTTTGATTCTGACATTCTGTATATAATTTTATTATAACTTCATTCGTAATGTTGTACAGCTTTGTTAGTATTGTAAAACCAAATACAGCTTTCATAATTCATGTTTTTTTCCAGTTTCCTACTATTATTTGAAAGAGTTAGTTATGAATAAATGAACTAGAATCATTTTATCAATTCTAAGTATTTGCAACCGAATTGGTTTTATTTTACTGAAAACACTGAATGCAAACTTTGGAATGGCAGTGTATAAAGGTGGGTAAAACGATCAATATAACACAGTGTTGCAATATTTTGTTTGGAAAAAAAAACATTGGGTCTTATTCGTCAACCTTTCTTAAGAAGAAATTTCTTCTTAAAACCCACTTATGCACAAAGATTCTGACATTCACCAATGTTTTCTTATTTGGGATTTGTTCTTAGGAACAAATCTTTGTTCTTAAGAACAGAATCTGCACAAAGTTGTGAATAATTCTGCGGTTTAAGAACAAGTCATGAATCTGACGTAGGACAAGAACACATGTAAGAAAACACTTAGGAAGACACTGGAGAATAAGACCCATTGATATAAAAAGGCCAAGTATCATAGTCAATCATTTACTTATGTTAGATAACCCCACACACATAGAAGATTAGTTTGCCTGTCTAGAATCACTCTTACTGTTTCACCCATAAGAGATCTTGGACAAGACTTTTAAAGCTACATTAAACTACATCTGTAGGCTTCCTACAATTCTGTTTTGTTTCAAAACAAAAGTTTGATGTGAGATTAACAAAGTGTACACAATAGAATCGTATCATGGATCAATTATTGTGATAATATGGTATTGTGGGGCCTCTAGTTATTATCACCCCTTGTGTATATACACATAAGATAAGCATACAAGCCATAAAACATACACAACATCAACAATCTATGCATGCAAGGACATACACAGCTATACATGCACAAACATACAGTACTTCAGAAGATCCCTGCCAAGATCCTGTCTAGTCTGTTGAAGAGTGGGAAAAGGATTGGGATGGGAGACTAAAAAGCAGGAGGAGGTGGAGGAGAGGAGGGTTATGCGTGGAATGCTTCAAACCCAGGGCTGGTGTTGCGACTCGTCCCAGACTCTGTGCCGTCACCACTGGGGTCTGTGGCCAGACCTCCCTGTGCCAGACCCACTGGCTCCAGAGCCCGCCCAGGCCAGTTTAGCTGCAGCACAGGACCCATAATTACATCGCACTACACCCCCCCTCGCTCACTGTTAAGACTACAGCAGGGGCCTGAAGAGGAGTAACAATTTGTAGTGAAATATAGTAAAAAGTAATAAAATAATTCAACAAAGTTTTAGATTCAAGCTAAACATCTTGTTGGTAAAAGGAAGAAGAGCTTCTGTGCAGTTTAAAGCTGCACTACAGAATTTTATTTTCATTACAAAATTTCTTTTTTTTTTTTTACTGAAAGAAGTAGCTACTAAACTATGCAAAAGATACGCTCTGCTGCGAGCCATCCATTAAAATTAAAATATTCATTCAATAGTCAGAGCTGTCGGGTCAGATTTGCCAGGAGTTTTTCAGAGTGCATCATATGTTTTTACGGATTGACGTCACAATCTTAAGCTCAAAAGAATCTTTGGCTGGATGGCCTGAACACCCTATAAGCTGGGGTGTAGCTCACAGTGCAGATATGAATAGCAGTGTAGTGACAGTATAGTGGATAACATCATCACTCAGCACAGAAGACTGAAGGATCAATTCCCTGTCCAGACAAGAATGCCACCACTATACATATAACAGTCATTGGTCTAGACTCCTAATGCTACATTCACTTTCCATTGTAAGCCGCTTACTGAACAACTGAAAAAAGGCAACCCCAGTTGTTCATATTAATCTGCTTGGGAGTGCGGAGTAGAACAGTAATTACAAAAATATTTTACTGCAAGTTACTTTCAACTACATATGTACACCAGAGAGGTCCCCAGTCCCTAAATTTACATAATGCTGCTTTAATGTGTAAAGAAAATGAACTGTATCTAAAATTAATAAAAAGAGGTGATTAAATGTTAAATAAAAAAGTTGAGATATCAAAAGAACAGTTATTAAATAGACCAGTAATTATGAACATCGATACAGCTATTCCATTAGAGAGAAATACATTCTTTGGTTACCCATGTCTAAATATTAGGTTCACTTACCCCAAATGGATACCCCTTACAAGACCCCTGAACCTGAATACAGCAATCACTGAGATCAAAGGACTAAATTGCCCATTTCAGAGAGTCAAAATACAGCTACTTTCTACTTAATGAATGGGTGGCTCATTGCTTTTTAGTGAAAGAGATACCAGGTAAATCTCACATTCACTAAGAGCCATAATTGAAGTGGAATAAGCAGTACACTTTCTGATCATACAGAGACTTCAAAGCACTAAGGAATATGCACAGAAAAGCCTCTCATTGAAAGCTCAAAGTGTCTTCTCTTGTCTTGCTGGTGTCTTCTAACAGACAAACTGATTAAGCATAGGCTACCACAACTGCATTTCAGAAACATCGCTGTGTAAAAGAGACTAAGGCAATGCAATCGGCCAATAGCCAGTTTTCTTGCCCCCCAAGTTAGTAACTATGCCATCGAGTAAGCCTCATGATGTGGGGTTTTACAGCAGAAAACGGAGTGCAGATAACACATTGTTAAATACGCTGAAAGGGTTACACTCTACTGTTGCTGTCTCCACAGCTTAATGAAGGCCCAGGCTGTTTATCTGGGGTCAGTGGGTAGAGCCAGAGGCATCGTAAATCTAACAGAGACTTCTCGAGGAATACCTCACCCTCTGAAAGAGAAACAGGAAAATTATACACTGGATAGACTGCCTTTCCTCTTTTTCCTCCTTTTACTACTGCAGTAATTTCCTCTTAAGCAAAGCTTCCTAAAATAACCTTAACCTAATAATCCCAACCAAAATACATACAAGAGTTCCTGGAGGTCCTCCTGGGTGGTTTTTCTCTGTTTCATTTGCACAGGAGACAATGTTTGCTGACTTACCATAGATCCCTGTGAGAACACCCTGATGAGTGAGGTGGCAGTTACTGGACTCTACGGATGCTTAGAAACTTAGAGAGTTTTTTTTCCCAGCATTGTAAGATGTTAGAAAGCACATAGAACATCCTGTACAATTTAATAGTATCTGTTTCAACCATGTAAGTACAACAGGTGTTACATGACTAAAGGGGGCGAACTACTTTAAAGGGGGGAGGAAAACTTGTAGCATGCTAATTATGCAAGCCTTGTCCTGTGTATTATCCAGACACAATTTTTAGTTTGAAATTGTTCTTTTAATGATCTGGTTTGCATTTTCAATACCAGAATTCAAACCACTGTAACAATACAGCTCCAGTTATACCATCTTTTTGTTTTTGGGACTAGATTTAGAAAACGACTGCAGTATTTGTGAACAACCCAGATATATATTGAAATGAACAGAAATACCTTTTTTTCAGTTTCAATGCAAAGGAATGGTGGGTAATCAAGAGTATCAATAGTGTACAAACTATAACCCAGAGATCACGTGAAATTAGTCATGTGGGGCCCTATGTACATTTTCCAACTATATGACATTTAGTATGCTCTCAGAGACAGTTTGCTTTTGACATTGGCTGTGTGCCAGTTGGCATAGTCCCCCAAATTCGTATAGCAGCTTCTCTGGAATCAGCTCTCTTTCTGGAGGTATGTCTGTCATTCTTTTCTGGCAAATCACAGCCAAAGGATGTGTTAAAAATAAATAAATAAATAAATAATAAGCGTAAACATGCAGATTCATCCCATTTGGAAATCAGTAGCCATAAGCAAAGGCACTGGATCTCTTTTATCAAGTCAATCAAGTAAACCCAGCAATATCCATTCAAATCAGGAAAAGTATACATTAACAATCACTACAGGGCTTGTTTAAGGGACAAACTCTTTGGGCAGTCATATAGACAGAACGCTCTGCTTACGATGATCAGAGTGAAATTTGACTGGAACTGATGGGAGCCATCGATTGAAAAAGATAACTTTAGACAATGCTCTGAACTTTAAATGTAAAATTTAAAGCACAGTTTCTGTTTGTCACTGCATTCACAAATGCAAACTAACTCTGCTCTATGTAAAGCGGAAGCCATATGTCAACAATGTTCATAAACAGCACCAAATTCTCTGGGCTCAACCTTATCTGAAATGGACTGATGCACAGCGTCATGGTCTTATGAGGCAACTTTTCAGACTGTTGCTTTCAGAGATGTTTAAGGAAATACTGGATGTTGAAGAAGTTAAAATAAGACCATCTGGACTGTTACCCGCATAAAGTTTAAAAGCCAGGTTCTGACATGGTATGGGGGTGTATCAAGTGTCTATGACATAAATAACTTGCACACCTGTGAAGGCAACATTAACGCTGAAAGATCTGTACACATTTTGAAGCAACATATGCTGCCTTATAGACAACTTATTTTGTAGGGGCATCCATGCTTATTTTAACATGACAATGCCAAGCCACTTTCTGCATGTGTTAATATCATGGCTTCGTAATCAGAGAGTGCAGGTGTTAGACTGGCCTGATTTAACTCTAGACTTGTCTTTCAGTGAAAATGTGTGAAGCAATATGAGGCACAATTTTTTCCGTGCACAGAATTTTTTAATGTAGCCATAAAATTTGGCCAAATAATCACTATTTTAATACATTTTGGCCACAAAGTCACAATTATCAATGGCAATAACAAAAGCATGGTGTAGTTGAAAGTGGGGAAATTCTATGCTGAACTTTCAATCAATACCACATTTGTGTTTGTAAGTAGAAGATGGGATTTTTATTTTATTTTAATTTGATAAAAAATCATTTTTGTGCATACAGCCTTGTTTGATGGAAGGATAAAACATTCTTGTTAACCATCTTCTACATTTTTACCATGTTACTGTTGTTTCTTTAAAAAAAATACATTTAGGAAATAAGTAAGAAATGTAGAACCTGTTGATACTGAAAGTAAATCAAATGTAAATGTAATTAATAATGTAATTACATTTAATTGGTTTGTAAAAGTAACAATAATAGCTCTAGACTACTAATGGTTCGACTCTGTAGTTCTCTGTGGTCAACATGAGATGCTACACTGGAAAGTGGTCATCTGTCTATGAATGAAACATAGGCTTATTGTTACACACTCCTCATTACTTATAACACTACCTAGCGCAGTTACAATTTAAAATTTAAGTTTAACTGATTTAAACAAGTAATGATTTTCTAAATGCTCAAATGCTGAAACCTACTCTAAGTGAAACAAGTTATTAATTAGAAAAAAAAATAAATAAAAAACTTTATGTTAATGTTTAAATACCATTATGGACACAGTATCAAGTTCTGCTTCTAACATTAACAAGAAAAAACATCTAAGCAGTATATTCAGCTGATAAAGTCAGTTCAAAGGGGTCACCAAAATCTTAGACTCCATCAAAGACTGTAAATGGGTAGCTTTGAGCTGTAGCTGCAAAACCACAAAAAGTGAATGATGTCTATTGAAACAGAAATGCCCATGATCTCATTTGAACCAAAGTTTCCGACACTACAGTCTCCCTTGCTGAGTTCTGAATACACTACCAACGCAATCCCCATATTTCTCCCTATGATCTCCCCTTATGCATATCTATCAGCAGTAGTGATTAAAGACTGTTTATACAGGCATGGAAAGGAAAATACCAGCCACCAAATCTCAGAAAAGGTATGTAGACAAAATTTGTGGCATTAAAAAGAAGAAAGACACTGATTTATGTTTTATGGTTATTTGTCGAGATGGGCTTATTGGCTTTGTTGTTAAGGCATGTTTGCTTTCATAACTGCAGGAAACTGCAGAAGACAGAACTTCAATCTGCTTGGCTTAGAAAGTATATCAGCTTCAAAGTTAGACAGAGTGATTAAAGACACTATGTGATGATAGGTAGATGGATGTGAACAGAAATCATATGCGATGATTTATTAAACTTTAATTTAGGCTATTAGGAAACATAAGGGGGTAGAAAACAAATACAATACTTAGAAAATCAGATAAGCAACCACACAGTGTAGTAGGTGGGAATTATAAACTGTTAACAGGAAACAAAACTGGAAAAGACAAAAGTTTTCCTAGAAATAAAAAAACAAAACAAAATCACTTTCAACTTTCAGAGTGAACACTTATTTTAAAACGTAGTTAACCAAGTAATAACACGTCATGTTCTGGTTAAATTTTAGTAAATACTACAGAGGGATTTGTTAGTTTTATCATTTTAATAACTCTAATATCCATGTAATATCAGAAGAATGTTATTAACCACTCTTTTATCTTGTTCTAATCACCAATCTACTGGAAAGAAATGGAAAAAAAATTGCAATCCAACAATCCAAAATAAAAAAATAATTTCATTTCTAATCCCTAATTCAACGAAAATTAACCAGAGCCAATCAACAGTGTCACTAATGGTTATCCACCTTTACAATCAACTCAACTTTTTACTCAGTTTTGTTCCTGGTGGGTAAGGCTTTGAGTAAAATACTGTTTGTTTTGTCCCTGTAGTATTTCTAATCCCTGGTTATTTCAATCAAAGCTACACAGAAACAGTAAAGACACACAATCAAATTACATGCACACACATATCGATGTTGTCGGAACAAAACCTTGTATCTCCATTTTTGTCGTTTTTCAGTTTTTGACGTAATCTTGTTATAATGTTGTCCTTTACACTATGTGTAAATTTCATGAGAAATGGACCGGAAGAAATGGCCCAAAATTACTTGGAAAAAAGTCTGGTTCCACTGACTTACATGAAAAGTAAAGTATGTTTTTTCCTTCTCCTGTAAAGTTACCATTTTGGAGATACAAGGATTTGTTCCAACAATGGCGATATAAAGGAATTTGAGTATACTGAGTGAACAGGTCATACGTTGGCATATACAGTGTTATATGTATGGCGCATGCACGCACACACACACACACGTGCGTGCACACACACATTCGTGGGTGGCACTGGAGAAGCAGGAGGCTCTGTAAATAGATCAGGAGCAACCCTTCTATTTCTCCAACCCAGATTTCCTTTTCTGAGGTCAGTGTAGGGAATGGAAGTGCTGTGCTGCAAGCCTCCAGTCGCCACGGCAGACCGCAGCGGCTTCTCTCACAACACTTCAAGGAGCCGGCAGCAGTGACCATATGGCCCACCTCGCTACAGCGTTCTTCTTCAAATATTGCTCCAGCACCACAGACTCTAAACTATGCTGCCACAGCTAAGGCAAATCTACTCTCTACACATAGGATATCATCATTTTTATGAGTGAGATTTTAAAGAGATAAGTGTTTTACACTTGGCGTTCAATTGTGGACACAAAAACACCCAACTACACTTTATTGTCCACACGTTCAGCTGTAGTTTCAAGTATGTGAGATATAAAAGCAAACAGAATTAATTTACATGCCACAAGAACTTACATGAAACAATACTTTCAGTTTATAGAGTAAAAAATAAAAAATACAGTGGCAAAGTGTTAGCTATGAAAAAAAACCTCTGTTTCAAAGTTCTTTTGTTAGTTTTAAATCTGCACTGTTCCATTTTGTTATTGACATTTTTCAGCCTTTCTAAGAGCTTTGCATTTCCTTTTCCTGTGGTTTTCTCTAGCAAGAGCAGCCAAACCCAAATGTAGATGCAGCGCTGCGAGCCAAGAAGCCAAGTGTGCCGGACAGACAAAGACACAGGAGACAAATCCAGCCCATTTATTCATATTTATTTATATTTCTCTGTGGTTTTGCACTTGGTGTCCCAGACTTGCAGACCCCAGGGAGTATATTCCCATCAGAGACAAGGATGAAGGCAGATGACAACGGTTTTATGATTGACGGCATCGTTATGAGAGCTCACTGCACTAATGTCAATTCCAGTCTTGTGTACAGTAAAAATAATATTACAGTATTGTAAATAAGAAATGGAGGGATAGTAGGTTGTTATTAAATTTAATACTGACATGTTAAAGCTATGACTATAACATCTTAGCTACTTCACTCAAAGCATATGATATCCTCCACTTTAATGCACAGATCACTGTCACCCATGTAAACCACTCCAATTGTAATGACATCACTGTCAGCTAAGCGTATGGAATCAATTTAACAATGCTCCCCTCTCTTCCTGTGTGCACTGGTCCAATTTGTGCACATCTGGGCCCACCTCCAGCTCGAAAACAAGCCAACTCCTCCATGTCATGGTGGGTGGAGTGGGGGGCAGGAATGGCTGAGATTAAATACCAAAAACTGAGAAACCACAAAAGCCTGAAGCAAGAAAAAAATGATCAAGCCTGAAAAACATATGAAGTCTACAGGGCAACAGGTCTAATGGGATGAAAATCCCTGGGATTGTGTTTTACCTATAAAAGACAAGGCCAAGTTTGAGTAGGGGAATCATTTTATAGCACAGCATTTAGGAAAAAGAGCTTATAGAGAGTAAAGATAAGAATTTTGACAATCACGCAATGGAAAAGCTGATCAGGGATGCAATACATAAACGCAAGTTTATACAATGTCAGGATGTGGGCTTGGATATGAAAAGAGCATGATCTAACAAAACAAAAAAGATAAAGATTTTTTGCTTATCCACAAACTAACACTTTGAACAAGCAAACCTATGAACAAGAAAATACTTCACACTTCATTTGCTGTTTATTGTTACTTCCGGTAAATTGACATTAAGATCTTAGTGATCTGAAATCTGTCAAATCTGTCTTGAAAAGGTAGTTTTTTGTGTAGTTTTCCTAGAATCAGCACATTTTTGTCTTGCAAACTCACACAAAACTCGCAGACACACACACAAAACGCTGCACAGGTTAAGCCCAAGTGAAGTTCTTGCCGTCGGGTAGACAGACTCTTTCGCTCGTGCGCACACACAGCTCATTCTTTGGCCTGCTCCCACATGCAGCAGGGAGTGTTGGCTAGCCCCCCTCTGGTCGAGTCTGCTGCCAAGCCCAGGCCCAGCACTCAAGGGCCAGCGCTTTGCCGCACGGAGCCTCAGCTCTCTCGCTCGACCTTGTTGCTAAATACACTGCGGCTTCAAGGAACAGCACTCTCAGCAGCTGGCAGGAGTGCCGTGGAAAATTTAGACACAACAAGAGAGAAGCGAGCCAGGGAGGTGTGGTGGTGGTGGGGATGGAGTGCAGTTCATATGCTCATTCACATTTGTGGCAGCTTGTGTACTTCTTAATGCGTTTAACACGTTGAGAGGAAACGACCACAGAATCAGACAGATTTCATATTTGAAAGGATCAGCAAAGCTGACTTTAAGGGGTAATTAGTTCAATTGTGGAGCTGGTAAAACTCATCACTCTTCTTGGCTCTTTTCCCAATTACATATAATCAGTTCCATTTAAAATATCAACGAAACAATCACAGAGTGCCAACAGAAAACTAAACTCACCCAGCTTTGAGGATTCATTGACACAATACATTAGATAATACTACCACGGCTATTAGAGCTCTTCTGAGTCGTGTAATTATCCCATAGAATAACACAACGCTGACCTGGCAAGAAAAGTTTGTGAGTGGCACACGTGGATGCTGAACACTCTGACATTTCACCTGATTCTCCACTGCATAATAACAGGCTGTCCAACTAATGATGTGCCTAATGTGTTTATTTAACCTGTAATCACTCCCCTTTCACTTGTTGGTAATGATAGAGCACTTAGACAATGCTATGGCACCATACAGAATCAGGAACTCATAGGCTGCCATTAAGTTTGGAATATGGAATGCAGACTACATGATAGAATATTGATTCTGAGCTATTAATATATCTGTAAACCATTGATATCCCTAACTGAGTCTCTTTGATTTGTTTGGATTAGCACCTTCTTGTATACAATGTGCAACTGAATATGCTCCACAAAATGTCTATGATCACCAAACGCAGGACTACTCTCTGTTCCAAGAACAAAA
Organism: Colossoma macropomum; assembly: GCF_904425465.1. Taxonomy (NCBI): domain Eukaryota; kingdom Metazoa; phylum Chordata; class Actinopteri; order Characiformes; family Serrasalmidae; genus Colossoma; species Colossoma macropomum. The sequence continues at coordinate 12,954,403 of NW_023494790.1, forward strand.
CACAAAAGAAGTGCTGAGGCTTACATTTAACGTAGCCCACAAGACACATGTTAAGAATCCTCAGCTAGAAATTTTAAAAAGCAGCTTAAAGCATACATATATGCAGATGCTTCCAGACAGGCATTCTGCATAATAATTAACATCCCACCACGCTCTGTGTCATATATAAAAATGCTGAGCAGGCCCAGTTGACCTCAAATTTGAGGTCACATTATTACAAAAGCAAATGCACATTTGAGAGTTTTGTGGTACAAAAACCATAGGCACTGCTCTACTGAGATGTGGAAAAAAGTGATGTGGCCAAATGTGTCCTTTCCCATATTCTTGACAAGTGGGTGAGTGTATGTGTGGTGTGCACCAAGACAATGATACAGTCCTGAATGGATGAGAAATGCCACGTCCACATGGCACAAGGGGTCAATGAACGGTCTGATGAGTATGAAAATGATGTGAATCATATGCTACAGCAGTTGCAGTCAGCAGCTGTCAACATCAAACACCTTTTTTGATTTTGGCCTGACATGGGACACAGTGCTCTCCACTACCATCATCAAAATTACAAGCTGAGGGAATACCTTTTGGAAGAATGGCGTTCCAGACACAGTCTATGCTAAGGCACACTGGTGGCTTGCGGTGGTCCAACACCTCGTTAGTTGCTTTGTTTTTTATCACCTGTCCGTATCTTTTAACTTTAGCTTTTTCTAGTTTTTATATTTGCTGTAGTCTCAGACATTATTTTATGAGCTTATGATTTTTTATTTTACATTTTAAAATATTTTTAGAGCTGAATTCCTTGTTTATCTCTTTTGTTATTATAATTCTATCTATTGTTTATTTTTATTGTTACTTTTATCATTATTAGAATGATTTGTTTTTGGATTCTTTATTATCTTTGTTTTTCTTGTTACTTGTTGTTACTTGTTGTTTTCCATCCTTGTCCTGGTTTTCTCTATTTACTGTTCTCTCTTATGCTGGTTTTTATTTGCTTCTCTCTTTGTAAAGCCCTTTTAAATGTGTGAAAGGTGCTATATAAATAAAATGCATTATTAATTTAATGAATTCTATTAATAAATGTACTATTAATATAATATTTTAGTTACCAATTACTAATTATTAGTCATTTGTAAGAGATTTGACTGAACTATTTGTATGTGTATCTGTGTAATTTTGCCAAATTCCCACAGGTAGCTCAGACTGAATGGTCATAAACTGGATGTATATGTCAGCATTACAAGGCAGGCACCACACCCAATAACAATAACAACAGGGCCACATCTTTTACCTGGTTTTACATAATACTATTATACTACTGTGAGGTAAATTCTAATAAGACAACTATTACAATAGGAGCTCAAAGTTCAGCAAATTACAGAAGCTAATAATGGATTAATTACTTTTAGAGCTGTAAACCTATGGACACTGTAGACCAGTACTGGATTATACTCACAGATCTCTTCGGTAATCGGTTAAATTGCAGGAGCTCCCCATGTAAAACTAACCTGCCTGAATAGGGTTTAATATGTAAGTTATGTAGTTCTCATAGTGAGGAATAGAAGCCTGAGCCACCCAAGTTTTTTTTGGAGTTTAAAGAATTAAGAGAAGCTCTTTTGTCATTTATGCAATTATGAAATGTCTTAGAGACTTGCAAAGAGTATTTGTAAAGAGTAACAGAACTAACCTGAGAATGTGAGGTGCTTGTGTGGTGCTCCACTGATCTGATCCATGAGATCACTTCATATGGCTAAAACACAATGACGTGTACCTCCAGGGACAGGCTAATTACAGGTGCAGAAAACAGAGTCTGAGATTCTGTGGTCAGTCAGCCAGTGATTCAGTCAGATAAGGAGTTATACTGCTCTTTTGGTTTCCAAACAAGACATGCACAAACTTAACGTCACCAGTCCACGACACGCTCATATCTAAAGCCTGCGGCCTAACCCTTGGCAGCTCCACGATGCAGTGATGGCAATCAAAATCTCATTAAGGCTGCTTTGGAGATCATCCAGCAGAAAGTCCTAAATCATGCGCTGTCAAATCAGACTGTGCTTACGACTAAACCACAGCTAATCAAACAGGTACTTTTGCAACTCGTAAAGTATGACACTCTTTTTGGAGGTATATGCCTATGAGGAGTAAGTTAAGGACAGAAGAAAAGATTGATGTCTGCAAGTTTTTTAAAGTAATTGTTTGGGGGGAAAAAAATCACATTTACGGTTTTCCTCTTACCCCAAATGAGATCAGTAAGTCAATCAGCCAGACATTTTGGTGGCCCAAGATTGCTTCTTAAGTTTTGCACTGCACTGAATCTACAAGGATAATGTAGCTAACAACTAATAGCTGCATATAACTACACAGTTAGAAATGAAGGTTCTGCACGGGTACATTTGTTGTTCATTAAGGTACAAACAATGTAAATGTTCCATCAAAGGTACAACAGTGGTTTTAAGGTCTAATTGTGTACCTTAAATACATTTTTCCCAGGTGAAAAGTACATATCTGTACCATTTCATAACCTAATGTTTTAAATAGAACAGTAAAATAAAAAGCCTGGAGACGAGACGGGGTGTGTGGAGTCAATACGACCTAGAAAATTTCAACGGATTATGGTACAATTATGTTCCCTGACTAAAGGTACTGAGGTGTACCCCTGAGGGTACCACCCCAGTGACAAGAGGGGTACTGCCCCAGTGACAGTTTAGCACATTTTTTCTGAGAGTGTACCAGTAATGCATAGTGAAAACTGCATGTCCAAATCATCATACACTTGCTAAACCACATCAAATTGTTAAGTAATCTCAAAAGACATGCTTCTGTGGGTTCTGACACTAGCTATGACTCCATTTGTTTTTTTTACAAAAAATGTTTTAACAAGTTTTTAAAAGTTCAAAAAGTAGACTATGGAAATGGTTGGTAACATTTCATGAATGTTGACAAAAACATTTCTGTTCTAATACTTTGTAATACTTTTTTGAATAAAAACATTTCAAAATGTTTTTTTTTTCATTTTTAACTTAAATTGTTTGTCAATGTTGTGAAAACCTACATTGGAGACTGTTTTAGAAAAAAAACAATGCATTAATAAATAAATTTACAGTAAAATTTACAGTGCTCAAACAGCTTTTTATAGCAGAGAAATGTGATTTGATGGAACAGTTCCAAAGGGGAAAAGACAATAATAAAAATTTAAATAGGGACGCACCGCTACATATTTTTAGTACTTGCCGATATAGAGTCCGGTATCATAATGAATTACATACTTAGAATGAAGTAGTTGTTAATGTGAGTGTAATGCACCTTAACAGTTAAATCATTAAAATGTAGCTGATTTTAAATAACATGCATTAGCCAGCTATGTTACACCAGTTACCTTGGCTCGAGTAGCGTTACAGTGGAGATAAGCAGGTTTTGTTCCATGTCAGAAAAGCACGTCTGTACAGCTGTCAGTAAAGCACATTTTATAGTTTAGTCACCTGCTCCACATCTGTCTCTTTTAACAACAGTCTCTGTAGCACAGTGACAGCAGGAATCACATCTGAGGCTAATGCAAACGAGGAACTCACTTTTTACGTCTGAAATCTTTTGTCTGGCTTTTTGAGCTCTAGTTGAATGTCCTCTAACACAGACATGCACTTTGTGATTTTAGAAATCTTGTTCTTTGGTGACTCACACTATGTTTGACTAGTCAGTTGCATACAGACAAAGCCTGCGATTTACATGCTTACATAGCACGAAAACACTTGGTCCGTGACCCTACAGACAGTTCTGTCTATGAACAATTTCAAAGAAAGCTGTTTCATTCAAAACAACACACTGCACATCGAGCATACATGCAAAAAAAACTGAGCTGCACTGCTAACACTGCGCACCTGTAGCTAAAACCAGGCGGTGATATACACAGTAAGACAATACAGTCTGTCTACAGCCTATTTTGAAAAGACAATTTTAAAAAAAATTAACGTTTATACAGCACAATTCTACTCGGTTAAACCGAGTAAAGTTGGCATATAAAGACTTTGGTAGCAAATGTTGACTTTTTCCATTTTGCTAGCCGTGTCCCCACCTGTATTGGGGAATTGGCTGTGATTGTGTTTGTGTGTATTTAAAAACTTGCCAAGACAGAGTGCTTAAAGTTACCAGCGGCTTTGTGTTTGATCTCCAAGGAGTCAGCAACACTTCTCTGTTGCTCACTGCCAGCTTGAGTCGTTGGTTTATTAACATAGCCGTGTACATTAACTAGGCTTATGTCACATGGTATCAGTGAGTGTTGGAGTATCAGTGAATTTTTATATGTATGAGTATGAGTAAATGAGCATGGTATCGGCCCGATAACCAATACCAGTATCGGTATCAATGCATCACTACGAAAAATTATAAAATAAACAAAATCCTTATCAATAGGTGATGAAGAAGTCAGGATAACCATATGTACATAATGTTTGAGATGTGACACCAGCTTTTATGCAGAAAAATATGTCATACGTCAAGTATTTTTAACGCTAAAACTCTGTTTGATGGAAACAAGTGGTTGGGCAGCAAATATCTTCCACTTTTATAGGTAAGAGTATCTCATACATATGTCAGAAACCACATAAGCAAGTCTATTTGAGTTGTGGTTTAAGGAAAGTATATGATGATTCAGGCATGCAGGTGGCATGATTTTTTTAAACATTAGTCTCCATTAATTTTATCTCCAGAAAATTGTGTAAATGGTCTAAGCTGAGCTAAGCATGTACATGTGCATATGTGTTTAGTGGGTGCAGACTGTACACAAATCCCCTCACCTGGGATGCAGTGTTGCATGAGCGACATGGCTATGGTGCTGTTTGATCTCTATAGGAGGGTTTGAGGAATGGCTCCTCTCTAATCTTCTCTGTCTAAATGAAGGGCAGTTCTTCAGACAGAAGCTCTGCGGGGACATAAACACTGGAGGAGACTCGCCAGTGGCACCACTGTATACTGACAGAGGGAGCATGAGGAAGTGTGCCCCACCTTGGACGCACTCTTACACAAACAGCATTATAAATGTACACACTATTTCAAATGGACCAACTAAACAAAACAGTGGGTAGAAGGTGCATGCATACAGCGCTTTCTTTTTTTAATTTCTAGTCATGACGGCCATTAAGTACAATTTGTTAATTTTTCAGGGAACATTTCTGATTAGATATTAGAGATTAGATATTAGACAATCCACTTGCACAACCGTGCAAGACCTGGTGGACTATCAAAACTGTTACCATCTGACAAGCAGTGCTTAAAGCTTTCATTTCGAGAGACAGAAGAAAATTAAGCTCCACTCTTGCTTCAGAAAACAAAAACAAACAGGTTTTTCTGTTCCACTTTGCACTGTGAGAAGACAGACGAATCAAAGCAGCTGGCGTTCTCAGAACAATTGACTGTTCACTCCAGATCCCAGATCTTAACATCATTGAATATGTTTGGCATTACATGGATCGTGAGAAGTAGAAAATACAACCAACTTCTAAGACTGAACTTTTGGAGGTGTGGAAGATTTCTTTGAAAAAATACTAAAACGATTGGAAGAATAGAAAAAAATTGAATAAAGGCAAAGAGTGGACACACTAAATTTAGCTGTTGAGGCTTCTGTAAAATTTTCTGTCAAACGTTTTGTGCTTTTAACTTGTACTTGGACATTTTAACTGGAAATTAATAAATGAAGGGTGGTTTTGACTTTTACACTGTGTACTCGTATGGCCATATTCATACACAATATACACCTGAGCTTGCAGAGCTTACGAAGACAAAGTAACAAAAACACCACCTACATACACACACCTACACACACACAAGGACACATACACACCAGGTTGTACTGTACTTATTAAAATGTTTTTGTTTGTGTCATGGTGTCTTTATTTACTTCAACGTAGGTGCTTGTGGGTGGGTGAACTGTCTGGGTCTGGCATGCACTGTCTCCCTTTTTGTTGCTGTATTTGAAGTGTCTCAACATTCCAAAGAGGTTTCTAGAAGAACTTTGAAGTGTCATGCAGCAACTTGGGTGAAGCACATAGCTTTAAGCTGACTGGAACGCCATAAAGCTGAGCTGATGTGTTATGAGTTGCCGGGGAAAAAAACAGAACATATGAAGCCTCAGGACATAGAGAGGAATTAGAACGAAACAGGAGGGAGGAGTAGGTTCAAGCATTTTGAGTGTTTGTTAGAGAATCATGTGTATGTTTGTGTGTGTGTGTGTTGCGCTTCCTGTCTCCGTTTCTGCCGGCCCACATAGACAGCAAGAGAATTTGGGCGGACTGCAGGCCACATGACATTTCGGTGCTCTCGCAGAGTGATGTGTTCACTCCCGCCCTTCCCTCTACCCTCCCTCCCTCCCTCTCCTGCCCTTCAAAGCTTCGACATGTCATCTCCCACCACAAAAACAGAGGTGGGAAGACTCACTGGCGCTACTGCTGCCTCAGGGTGTCTGGCACTAAAGCTGCCTGCAAATACAGCAGGCAGGGGAGGAGCATGAAAAAATAAGAAAAAAATACAGTGTGTATTAAACAAGGCTCATAAAAACCTACTGCACCAAACTGTGCAGTGTGTGTGTAAGCGTGAAAGTGGTGGGTGATAATCAAGGTAAAAAACATTAAAAAGTAGAAACAGCACAATAAAAATTCTGAAGTTCTAAAAAGAGTTTTTACGGCACCACAACTTTAGTAAAAGTATCACTGGAACTCATAGTTATGGCAAAAGAACCACCTGAACTCATGTCAAAGTCATAAATCTGTGATTTACATCATGTTAAACACATCTTGGCAAAGTGAGTCTATTAATGGAGGTCAGACCTCCAAAACAAGCGTCTGTTCTCATTATCATGATCAACATAAGTCACAAAACATTTGTACTGCCAACTGTACTACATTTACAGATCCACCTAAAGACGCAAGTAAGTCTGTGGCTTTTGCACTTTCTTGCACTATTTAAACTGAAGTCTGTTTCCCACCGCATAACAGAAACATGAATGTAGGCAGAGTTTGTGTGGTCACATGATTTCTCACGCAAATCTAGTGTTAACAGTAAACACAAATAACAGTAGCAACAATGGAGGAGCTTCAAGTTATCATGTACCTTTTACTCTGCATTTGGTTTCATGTGAACAGTCACAGACAGCTTTTTAAAAAAAAATATAATAAGCTGACTCATGTGACACTATGTGACGATTCTATGACAATTACGTTTGACCAATCAATGGTTTGCACCTTTACTAACGTTCCAGCTTAGTATGCTGCCTACCCCAGAGATAAGGGTTAAAAAAATTACTCTGGTATTCAGGTTCGGTACGGCTCCCTTGGCAGAGTAAATGGCGACAAAATAGGTGATTTGTAACCGGACTGTACCGTACCAAAGCAGAAAAATTCTCCAAATACATCACTATCAAATGCTCCTTGTCTTCACTTTAATTTGATGTTGTAGTTTTCAAAACCTATAACAATTAAGCAGCAAGTATTGCACCATTCTTTAGGGAACCAAAAGTGTTGCATGGCATCGCTTCAGATAACTGGTTTTAGCATCTTTGTTTTTATAAGCGCATGCTTCATCTTTGGTTTACTCTGAGAAACCTGAAGAGAAAAGCTGTCTTGGCTAATGAAAAAGTCCATGGCCAGTGACTACGAGGAATGAAAACTGATGGTGTTGTGACTTTGATGCATTGACGTGGGTTGTGAAGTCTGTCTGAACGTGCATGTGCATGATTATTAGGGCTTCATTACACTAGCCCATGTCTGAGTTCACCTTTTGAGGCAATGTCTACAACTTGCATTTGTTTGAAGTGACATCAGTTCATCATTCAAGATGCCAGCAGAACCTATATCCATATAATGCTACATAATATAGTAATATATAAATATATACACATAAGTAATATATGCCAAACATTTCACATGTAAACTAATTCATATGCTTCACAATTCACAAATTATTTTCAATAAGACAAAAAATGAAAATGAGATGGTGAATTGCTATTCACGCAATAAAAATAAGAGTAGAAACAAATAAAAAGGAGCAAAATAGCACAAGAAAGACAAAGAGAAAGGCCTGACTGCAAATGTCTGGACCTTTTTTGGATCTCTTGAGAAGACCACAGAAAGTGCCATGGGTCTCAGAACTTGAAAAACAACTTGGGGAACACGAGAGCCAGATCTACAGGGTCAAGTGTGCCACAGGGCACTCAGCATGATAATTTATAGTTCAATGTGAGTCTAGATGTTACGCCCTCTATTGTGATGAATCAAGACTTCATTTCAATTCTGTGCCATGCTAAATCACCAAGATCTTATATAACACAGAGGTGAGGCAATTTTGACACAGCTACCTAAAGCAGTCGAGTGAGACAATCGACTACCACAAGAATGAAATATAAAATGTTCAGTAACACTTTATTTGGATTGACTGTCCTAACCCCACCGCTAGTGAGTGAGGTGCAACAATTTAATTAATTAATCATTGGATCATCTGTAAATCATGTATAGACATATGTCCCCAAATGAAATGGGACACACTGTTCTCCTTTGGGGTTAAAGTACTCCTGCAGAGAAGCAAGCCGCATGCTTGTTTCTTCATATATACAAAAACCTTAGTGAAATCATTCATATTCTGTTAAAAAGTATCAAAATGTGTGTAATATCTTAGCTCATTAAACTGGCAGTTAAGTAAGAATGTGAGAGCAGCCCAAGGGATGATAGATAGGTGAGCATGAAGAAGAAAACTGAGTATGAAGGTTGACAACATATATGACTACCACAAGATAAGCCTTGCGCCGCCACTAATTGTACATCCAACCAGCCAAGTTCATTTTGGCCAAATGTAAGCTGCATGCCCTTCAGTGCTAAGGTTCATTCAACAAGCAAGCACAATTTATTGTAAATAAGCTGGAAGGGCTGAGCACTCAGTGATCAGAACCTGTCTGTGTATGAAAAGGCAATAGGTTTCACACAAGCTGATAAGATCCTGGTGCTATGCTTATTTTGCTCTAGGAAGATGCCCCTGAAATTTGGACAGATATCAGCTTAACTGACAACATTAAAAAACAACATAATATTTATTTTTGTCAGTATTATAGTATTATTCTATAGTAAATAGAACGATACTAAATAATTATCAGTGCTTTATTTGCCAACACTTAATGTACTTAGTGCTAAACTATGTTCTCCATATGCAGATATATTGCTGCAATAACTGTGCCATAAACTAATAAACTATTTAATTCCAAATAAATGTGCCACACTCTGACAGACAACAACAAGCCAAGGGCTCAAAAATTTAAGCTCATAAGTAGGACAAGACTGCCCTCAAGTGGTGGAAGCAGAAACTTTCTGTGGTGACATTCAAGAGTCAGTTGAAAGCATAAAAAAAGGTCACAGGGCTTTCTTACCTTTTTGTTAGAACACATTTTAATCCATATTCAAACTATCCTATCTCTTAACTAATTTAAAGGAATGTGGCAAATTTATCCAGGACATAGATGACACTTTAGAATACTCAATGACAATTGATCAGCTACTGCTTACTGTAACTGTTCACGCAGTTAAGGGAGTTAAGTAGAGTTTGCAAGTAGATCACTACAAGAAGAATGAAAGATTAAACTGACAGTTTGCTACAATCATTTAAAGACTTAAGGCGCTTAGAGGCAAGGCTAGAATTCCACAGGCACAATGCATAAATAATTAATGAAGGACATGAACAAAGGAGAAAAGACAGAGAGTGAGGAAGGGAGAGAGCCACCTCGCCCTGCCAGAATGCACCTGAGGTAAGAGGCTTTAGTTAAAGCTGCACTGGGGCCATTCAGGTGGACTGTGGAATGGCTGCCCTGGGGTGGCAGGCGGGAGGGCCTGGGGCACTATGGGCGGGGCGCTAATAAGGTTTTTTGGAGGGTTGGGAACTGTGTGAACCAGCGAGTCAGACTGGATTTGTCCTCGAGCATGGGCTTAGCAAGCAGCCTTCACACGCAATGGCAGCATTTGAGATGAGTCTTACGTTCTGGAAAAAATGTAAAAATCAAAATAATTAGACGGCACCATTAAGACTTTTTGAAATGTTTTTTGTATTGGGTTTTAATGACATGGTGACATATGGGTACACGTCTGATCTCAAGACAAATCGATTCAATTATTTTGGTACGATTCAGATTTATTTTTGAATTTTTGTTTGTTTTTTACATTTAAAAATAGCTTGTGAATTTTATTCTGACCAAAAAATGAACACATGCAAAAGTGAATATTATTTTAATCAATTGTAATCTGAAGTAACATTAAAACATTAGATCAAGTCATCACAATGCATTAATGTATTTTTGCGGCTCAAATACAAACCACATTATTCAGAACACCTTAGTGGCACAAAGTGTTCACACTTGCTGAACCCCACTTTCCCCATCAGATAAATCTGTAATGAGGTGATGTCGCGTTAGTGAGAAGATTTAGCAACCTGTGGCTGAATTTGCTTTCGTAAAGATAACAGAGATGACCGCTAGATAAGTACATGAAAGACTTGAGGGCTGGATCTCTTCCCTGGGAGGACGGCAGGGATCTCATCTCTATGCCCCACATTTTCAGTTGTACATTTAGTACACACACACATACACACGCACACACACACACATGCTGGCAGTTAGCCCATCTGACAGAGGAGAAGCTGTCAACGATGGATTAGAGCAGGAAAGATTTAACATTCAGAGTCATATAACACAGAGACAGCAGTGAATAAGCTTAGGACCAGCCTCCAGGGCCTACTGCCTTTTATACAGCATGGAAGGATACTGTAAACATGTCCATCCTGTCTTTGTTCCATTAACACCCGCTTTACATACACACGCTACCTCTTACGAGAACGCATACTGTCCATACAATTACAACCTGTCTCTCTCACTCCATACCCGCATTACAGTGCCAACTGCCTCACGTTCTTAAATGAAATTAAAGCCCACCTTATGTCAGTTAAGACGAAAGGTTCTTTCCACTTTTTCATTCTCATGTTTCAGACTTTTCAAAACCTAAATTTTTCTAGGATTAGCGTTTTGGTGAAAGGATTCACAGACATGAAAGTCCTCCATAATAACAATACATTTAATTTATATATACAATATAACCTTAAAACAACTTCACAAAATACTTTATAGGAAGCTTAAAAACAAACAAAATGCAGAGAAAATGAAACACAATAAAAATATTAAGCTGCATTTGACTCGTCCAACAAACTTTCATGTCTTTTGTTGGGTTTTATGAACACATCATATATCTCATTGCTGTTTAAAGAGTCACAGACCTTTTATGGATGCTAACTTGAACGTCATGTGCACATGACATGACACCCCCCCACCCCCTCCAGTGTCTCTTGCTAATTGGCTGTTTGCTCATTTTCTAATAACATTTTCCATACATGTCCATGCTTTTCAGAACATTACAGGGCTTTTTTAATGTGCTGAAACCAAAAAATACGTGTTGCAAGTGAAATACAATTATTTGTATTGCCCCATGCTCCATGTAACAATTTTCTACAACCCCATTTCCAAAAAAGTTGGGATGCTGTGCAAAATGTAAATGAAAACGAAGTGCAATGAGGTGCAAATCATTTAAACCCTTTATTTAATTGAAAATAGTATAAACGCAACATACCAAATGTTAAAACTGAGAAATTCTATTGTTTTTTGAAAAATATATGCCCATTTTGAATTTGATGGCAGCAACACATTCCAAAAAAGTTGGGACGGGGGCATGTTTACCACTGTGTATCTTCACCTCTTCTTTTATCAGCACTCTGTAAGCGTTTGGGAACTGAGGAGACCAATTGCTGTAGTTTTGAAAGTGAAATGTTTTTCTATTCTTTTTTGATATAGGATTTCAGCTGCTCAACAGTTCGGGGTCTCCTTTGTCATATTTTTAATTTCATAATGTGCCAAATAATATCAGTGAGTGACAGGTCTGGACTGCAGGCAGGCCAGTTTAGCACCTGGACTCTTTTAATATGGAGCAATGCTGTTGTAATACATGCAGAATTTAGTTTTACATTGTCTTGCTGAAATAATCAAGGCCTTCCTTGAAAAAGAAGTCGTCTGGATGGCAGCATATGCTGCCAAAACATGTATATATATCGTTCAGCATTAATGGTGCCTTCACAGATGTGCATGTCACCCATGCCATGTGCACTAATGCACCCCTATACCATCATGAATACTGGCTTTTGAACTGTGCACTGATAACAAGCTGAGTGGCCTTTAGGCCAGAGGACACAGTGTCCATGATTTCCAAAAAGAATTTCAAATTTTGATTTGTTGGACCACAGGACACTTTTCCACTTCACCTCAGTCCATTTTAAAGGAGTTCAGACCCAGAGAAGGCAGCGGTGTTTCTGGATCGTGTTTTTATATGGTTTCTTCTTTGCATTTTGGGCTTTTAACTTGCATTTGCGGTTGCAGCGACAAACTGTTTTCACAGACAGTGGTTTTCAGAAGTGTTCCTGAGCCCATGCCGTGATTTCCACTGCAGAATCATGTCTGTTTTTAATGCGGTGCCACCTAAGGGTCCAAAGATCACGGCCAGCAAATATTTTTTGGTTTTTGGCCTTGTCCCTTGCATACAGAAATTTCTCCAGATTCTCTGAATCTTTTAATGATATTATGTACCGTAGATGATGAAAAGCTTCATCATCTATGGTAAAAAAAAGTTCTTTGCTAATTTATGTTGAGAAACGTTATTCTTGAATTGTTGCACTATTTGCCTTTCACAGTCTTTCACAGAGTGGTGAACCTTTCCTCATCTTTACTTCTGAAAGACTCAGCCTCTATGGGATGCTTTTTTATACCCAATCATGTTACTGACCTGATGCCAATTAACCACCAGGTGTTTTTTTTCTTTTAGCATTACACAACTTTACCAGCCTTTTGTTGTCCCCATCCCCGTTTTTTGGAACATGTTGTTAGTATCAAATTCAAAATGGGCACCTATTTTTCAAAAAAACTATAAAATAAAATTAAAAAAAGTATTTTGTCTTTGTACTATTTTCAATTAAATATAACGTTTAAATAATTTGCACATCATTGCATTTTGTTTTTATTTACATTTTGCACAGCGTTCCAACTTTTTTGGTCAATCAAAGAGAAAACCCTAAAAACAGCTAATGAAAGATTCAAGTGGCAATTCTGCAATAATCTGACATACTACTGCAGATCCCACTTACTATATCCTACTGTTACATAACTAGCATCATGAAGACCAGAAAGTGACAGTATATCTTGAAAATGTTCCTAACAATGGCCTGTGCTTGTCAGTGAAACTGGAAGAAACCCACTAAAGAAACCCACCCAAGCACAGGATGTTCTGTTCCTCTCAATGCTGAGATCGTAATAGTGGTCTCTGCATCAAACCGCAAGCTAACAAAAAAACAGAAATACCATCATGCTTTTAATAGCTTTCACAGAAGAAGTCTGCTTATCAGAGAGCAAAGCCTTACCAAATGCCTCAACACCTGAGCAGGGGGATAAGTCGAACTATAACTACAAAAGACAGAAATGATTAGCAAAGGCAATCATAAAGGCATTTTGCTGACACCCAGGTGGTGTCAATGGGTCAGCATGGATGCAATCAACTCGTATGGAGAACACATCGTACTCAGTCACGACTCCTCACTCCTAGCTCTCACCAATGTGATGATTTTCAGAGAACTCCAGGGAACAAATTCTCTCTTAGATTTGATAGTAAAGAGCCTTTGGCTTCTACATCTCAGAGAACCAGACCGAACCAGACAATTTGTCTAATATAATTTCTTCATAGACAATTACATATTCAGCAAAATGCTTAAGAACATTTGACATAATTAAAATGTATCCAAATTATTGTATGTTAAGTCCAAACCAAAACCACCATACTGCTAGTTATAACATGATTTCTGTATTGCAGTTTCAGCAAGTACCTAAACCAAAACACAAAACTATTACGCTACTGGATACACTATATTTCTATATTCCAGTTTAAGTAAGTCCCCAAACCAGAGGATAAAACTACCACGCTGCTGGATATGGCATGGTAATATGGTGTTAGCATTGTGGGGGCCCTTTGAATGAGTCTGTTTTTACATGCAAATGTAGAGCCTCTGATTCCTTTTGATTCAGCACTCAACATTAGACCTCAGTGGGCTTGTGAACGCACAAGTGCCGTTCAGGTGAAATTACCGAAAATTGGTTTCTTGCTTTGTTAAGCACCTGTGGTGAGATCAAAGAACACACTGCGTATATGTCATCTAGATTTCAATGGGCAGTGATTTTGCAGTGCCTGTTAGGTTAGTCACTCACTTCCAAGAAACTTTGCAGGATTTAATTGTGAATAAGAAAAATAATATACCCCAATGCTCAAATGTGTTTCATGAATAAAGACATGATATTTCATTTTCAGTAATATTTTAAATGAATTAATTAAATTAATAACTTTGGTGAATTTCAGTTGCACAGTAGGGAGAATTGTTTACAGAGGATATTAACCAATGTGCTTGTTTTGAAATATTCACCACCATTGAAGCAAGATAAATTATGGCATGCAAACCAACCCATGCATATATAATGACTCCTAATCAAATATGTCTGATCAATATATGTGTACAATAATCTAAAAGCAGTCAAATTAAGACTCGGCATGACAGTAAAACATTCCCTAAGCCTTCAATGTGTCTGAACTATAGCCTGCATCAATCCTATGATGAGGGCTCATCAGAGGCACACCACTGAGCTGAGAACCTTACAAGGTAGAATACCCCCACCACTCCAAGCCTCTGAAAGACTACTCTCAAGATATTCTGTCCCTTCCATTTGTGATAACCCACACCAATCTGGGATGGCATCCACAAGTTAAAGTAATTTACAAAAGGAAAAGATTATTCCTGATACATCACATAATTTGGAAGGAGTGCTACAAACTTGACCCTATGAAGTCAAAGACATTGAGAGATCAACGTCTTGACCATTGGTGCTTAATGACATATAAGTGTTTCACAGGGAGTTCTCCCATGACAGCAGGTGACCTATAGTAACAAGTATTATTGGTTGCTTAAACCTTATCCATTTATATGGACAAACAGGAACAGAACAGAAAGATCAAAGGGTTATAAATAAGAGACGATAGTCAAATGGACGCCTCAGAAAGTCAATATTTGGTCAGCGACTACAAACGGATACCCTCAATACTTTCATTCGGTCTTCAGTCCAGATTAAAGCAAACGACAATCTTAGAAAGCTCCTTTCAAGATGCAATAATGCAATCCCACAATAAAGTATACTAAATAAGCATCTATGTCAATGCTACATACAAGGCTTAAAACCTTCAGTAATGGCTTTGTGCATATATTTGCATATATTTCCATCACTGAAATTTACATCAGTGATGTTATGACATTCAGTTGGTGAAAAACAGAAGCTGACATAAACTCTGCCAATCAGACGTAGTCACAGATCACCTAATACAAGTGGTAGTCAGTTTCATTAAAATGACTCATCTTATGACAGGGGAGAAGGTGGTGATGCGGGCCATTTTGGTATTGTACAGCTGGGAGGGGACTGGCAGTCGTATGTGTATAAATGCACCCAGCAGTACGTGAAGGACCAGACAAAGACTGCAGACTTCACAATATCTTACACCCAAGACCATTCGACCAGCATACGGCATACTATCGGCTGATTTTTTAAAAAATCCCACTATTCTGAAACTGCAGTCTAATTCTACCAGAAAAAAAAAAAACATTTATTGCTAACACTATTTTTAAAAACCTTCTCAGTAATGGAGTTTCGGAAACTGCTGGCTATAATTACCACCATGATTGCACTTGCATGTAGTACTTATGGATTATCTTTTAATCTTGACAAGGAACACTGGATTTCCAAGAACTGGGAGGTATGTGTATATTTATATTAATGAATATCTTTGTGTGTTAAATTCATTCATTTTTGTCTGTGGCGTCTATATGAATGGAATGAATAAATAAAAGGGCAACAGCCATGTTCATTATAAAATATTTAAGTCATTTCAAAGTATTTGTCACAACAAGGAAATGAGCTAAAAATAATAAACAAGAAGAAAAAAAATACACAAAGCTCAGCTTTACATCTTCATTGTTAAAAAGCAGCTTAAATAATGAAAAATAATTTAGGACCAGCAAGAGCTAAAGAGAACATTTAAAAATGTTATTGTGGCTTTAATAATAACCAAAATTTGACACTGTCACCATCTGATGTTCAGATACTTTCATTTTGTTAAAATATATATCTATTTGTGTATATTGTTACAAGGATGAATCTTTTGCGGAAAGACTGGCCAGTGAAGTGGCAAGTCTAATCAAGCGGTCCAAAGGGCATCAGTTTTACGGACTCATGGGAAAGCGCTCAGGTAAGATTGAATTCCTTCAATAACAACACCTGAGGAGTAACGTTGAAGCTTATGTCTCAGGGTGCCCTACACTGCTTTTATTTTATATGGTTCTGACTATAAAAACAATGATGGTAATAGATGGATTTGTAATAATAAGGAACAATGCAACGTGCTTTTCCCCTTTACATCCCTAGACATCCCAAAACCTATGCGAATGGATCGAAGAAGTGAGTAGTGAACAGTAAATTGAGTAGTAAATTATTATTCAATTATAAAAAAGCAATATTTTCCCACTACATTATACCATGTTTCATCAACATTATACCAATAAAGAATTTGATTTCAATACAACAAAGACGATTCAAGTCAAAATACTTAGTAATTGCTGGTTGTTTTTTTACTCGGCTTACAGGAAATAAAGGGGAGATGTTTGTCGGACTCATGGGCAGACGATCTTTAAGAGGAGGTAAGCTTTTGTTTTAAATTTTATATTTTTCGTTTATAGTTGTCTAGAACCCTTGCAAATATGTACTCATGTTTTTTTGTTGCCAACTGCTAAAGTAACTTACAAAATATTTTTTTTATTTCCCTTACAAAAATGTATTTACCTTATAGTATGTCAACACAGCCATATTAAAAAAATGAAATATTTTCAATTCTTAAATTGCAGATATCTTCACTAGAATAATCCCAGCCGAGACAAGTACAGCTATTGGTGCAGCAATGGAATCGGACAAGCAATCAGGTGGAGCATTTCAAACAATTATTTCCCACCCCACCCCCCCCAATACCTGATGAAAGAAAGAAAAGATGAAAAAAGTCCTTATTTTTGTTTTCTTTTTGTGGCAGATTTGCAAGAAGAATGGGACAAACTTCAATATTACTGATGACGGTCAAGATACTGTTTGTGAACATTTTCAGATTTAGGGAAAAGGAAGTCAAGTTTCACAATATTCACCTTTGCCAATTTTGACCAATAAAGCCTCGTTATCAGTATCTTTTCAGACTGTAAACAAGCACAATGTTCTGAAATGAAATGAATTAGTTATTAAATTTGCATGAGCAATTAAATTGTGACTTAATACAAGAGATTTATCAAAAATGACCACTGTACTTCTTTTTTTTATTTCAGATCAATTTCAAAATGATCAAAAAGCTCTGGAAAAAAATATTAGAAAGGACATTTACAGCCAAAATATTACTCACAGTAACGCTCAGTTTCTCAAATTGATACATTCATAGCATTAACCTAACCTTTACTTGGGAGTCAGACTCGTCTTGAATGGCCACAGCACTAGCATGTTTTATATCTTCTGTGATTTTACATGTGATTCAATTCATCAGCTAAGCCCTTATTTAGTTAACCTGGTTGTCAAAGGAAACTTTGCAGTGCTGTGGTCCTCCACACTGGAAAAAAAAAAACCTTGTCAAGTGAAAACATCTAGTGAATGTATCAAGTAGTTCTCATTATGCATCCTATTTCTAAACATTTTTACTCCTTTTTGCTTATTTTAATAAAATAAGGCAGCTTTTTTTTTAATCAAGCAAAATTATCTGTCACCCAAATTAAGACACAAACTGGATAAAATTATTTAAACCATATAAAATAAAATCTAAAAATAAATTTAAACTCATATGGAACTATAAATAATACATATACTGGCAAGATTTAAGATGTTTTCACTTGGCAAGACATTTTTTGCAGCACAGGACTTAAGTAACAACCACTGCTTTAAAAGACACAAGACACATTTTTAAAAGCGTTTTTTAAAAATATTTATGTTGGGGCAAAGAACTCTGACTACTGAAATGTGTGTTCGATTAAGAAACGTGTTTTCAAAAAAGATGATCAGCAAATAAATACAGCTACATAAAAGAACAGTGAAGAAATAGAAGCACGAAGGCCACGTAGAGACCAAAGTAACACTGAAGGCTGAAAATTAATTAGGAAAAAAAAGTCATTGAGTGTGTAAAAGGTTGAAATGAGGGGAAAAGAAATCCAATTTAACAAATGACATTTAGGTTCCTTTGGGGGGAGTCCATTTCAGAGAACCAGGGTCGATGGTCTTGTTGGTGCCTCTTTTGGTCTCTTTGGCTTTCCACTCATCAATCAGGTCCTATAAGATGGCATGTTTTAAGAAAAAAAAATGTTATTATTGTAAATTAAAAAAAAATAAAACCCCACAATATTCATTCATAACAGGCAAAACAAGGAGGAAAAAAAATGAAAATGCAGACATGCTGGCAACGCAGCAGGAGTATCACACTATACCTGTCTCTTTAAGACCAGGTGCTTCCCCTTCCAGTATTTGAGCATCTGCAGTGACTGCAGTGTGCTGACGATATCCACAGGGTTCACAGCAGTCTCTTGACTGATTTCTGAAAAAAAGAACAAATGATTAAAATTACAGCACCCAGAACCATTCACAGAGCAATTACGTGTCATCAGGTGTTCTTGAACTGTTCCTTACCATTAGTGGGCTTGACAGAAGCCTTCTCTCCTCCCTTGTTAAATCTGTATCTTGCATTATGAGTCCATGCACTATCATTCTGAATTCTTGTTGGCCTCTACCTTTCTAGCCAGCACGTTTCTCTTGCTGATTGAGACGGTGAACTTACCTGACTTACCAAAATGTGTGCCAGAGACGCATCTTAAACTATCTCGCTGGTCGGAGCTTTTATTCATGTTGACCTCTTAGTAGCACCCACCTTTGATAGAAATCTCTTTGCCCTGGAAGTTGTACATATAGCGCAGAAGGACTTCCTTCCAGTAGCTGCGGTAGCTGATGAGTCCCAGGTCAGAGAGAGGTCTTTCAGGAGATCCCACCTTCTCCTCCACTTTGGACAGCAGATAGCCTACAGGAAACAGAAACGGGATTAAAAAAAATAGAATTGAGAATTGAGAGACAACTGTCTAATGTTTCACCATATTATCAGAAGATTTCTAGTTCTAATCCCACGGTCGGGAGTCTAAGACAGCATAACTAGCCCTGCTCTCTGGGTGGCCTTGACTCATTTTCCCTCCATTGTTTTAATAAAACAGCAGGTAGCTTGAAAATATGACTGGCTTCATGTGTCTCAGAGTATGTGTTAGCCTTCACCCTTCCAGGTTAGTAGTATCAAGGAATAAGAGGAGACCTGGATAGCATGTGTGAATGAGAAACTGGCAACAACTAAACTGAGTTTATTTAAAAGTCAGGTGAACACTCACTGAAATCAATCAGCATCTTGCCATAGCCCTGTCTCATATACTGTGGCATGGTCAGAATGCATGAGACATTGTAGTTCAGGAAGGAGTTTTTCTCCTAAAAGGATTAGAAAACAAGTGTTTCAGTCCAGATTGCAAACACCTCTTCCACAATTAATTTTCCTCCATAAAACATTCACATAATAATTACACAAGTATGCATGACATGGACTGGCTAACAACCTTACCTTTGAAAAGTATCCCACTAAGTGACAGCCGGTGTTGTCAGCTTCAGTCATTACGTAGAATAGGAAGGGTTCAACGTCATAGTACAATGTCTTATGGTCCAGAAACAGCTTGGCCAACAAACATAAGTTCTGGCAGTAGATCTAGCAAGAGGAAGGCAAAGGCGACTTTTGTTAAGCAGGACGAGTTAAGGAATACGGACACTTACTGGCAGTAAGACCAGCTGCTACTCAGACATTTGCTTTATTAAGAGTAAGCTCTTACTTTGTTCTTTTTCCCATCCACCTCAAACACAGAGATGGCTCCTTTCCTGTAAACTTCATCTCCAGGTGGGTGTTTCCACACACATTTGGCCTGCATGGTTCACACACAGATTAAAGGGACGAAGGAGGTTACCCAACGCACAACAAGCATTGCATATTAAATTCTGAATTGTATTTGCCAAAGCCTTTTGTCAAGAATAGCTTATTAACACAAGTATGCACCTTCACAAAGAGTCTTTACGCATATGTAGAACACTTCAAACAAGAGTAACATGCTGCGACCTCTAAATTATTGTTCAGCTGTGGTCTTGGAGGGCCAGTTTCCAGCACAGTTTGGTGATTCACCTTCTCAAATACATGTGATTCACCTTCTCAAATACATGTGATTCAACATATCTGTTAATTGCCAGGTTTAGTGGGAGTGTTTTGAGCAGAGAAATCACCAAACTGTGCCCTTCAGAACAAAACAGCTCTTAGAAAGGTGTGAACTCTGTACCATGTGCCTACGCAGAATGGTCTGACTCTTCATGTACTTCAGGCAGAACTCGCAGACATACAAGCGGCCAAGCCTAGCGTACTCTTCCGGGTATGGAGAGTGGTACCAGGTGTCCAGCTCATAGCGGCCAAACACAATGGTCTTTATCATGTTACTGCCCTCAGTGATCTGGCCCTGCATGCGTAGCTTTTCCTGAACAAAGCAATCACACAGAAAAACGACTCAATGAAAAAGAAAAAAAATATATATATATTAAGTTCAAAATCATGCATTCACAAATAAGCAAAAGTGACAATAGAATTCCACATAGTTTTTATGCATAATATAGTATATAGAATAAAATGTACACTAACCACAAAAAGTATTTTCCATTATATTTTGTGTATGTAATAAATGTGTAACATACCACATCTCACAACCATCACTATCACAACCATCTCTATATAATGAGGTTGTCAACTTAAAGATTTAATCATCACATTCTGGTTGTTCATCATATTATAACTTCATTCTCAAATGCTATGCAGCTCAGAGTTCAGTACAAGAACCACACATTCGATTTACAAATCTGCAATACACATATTACAGATACCTGTATGTTTTTACATAACTGAAACAACTCATTCAAAACTTAAATGTTTCCAAACTTCTGAATGGTATTTACATCCAAGAGGAGGTCTGAGTATGATTAAAAGCGAAAGAAACTAAACAAAGGAAAAGGGAAAAACAGCAGCAAATGTGTAATACTTCGGTTTCAATAAAACTGTTGTGTTGTCAAACAAACACTGTTCTGCTTATTTTGCAGATTACTGCTGTTAGCACAAGGTCCAAACAAAACCAAGAGAAGATAAACAAAAGGAGCTGTCATCTGTTCTTACCAGATCCTCTGACGCCCTTGCCTGGGCTTTTCTAAACAGCTCAAGATCATATTCACTTGTGATATTTTCCAAGAGTGGCTCTCTAGAAGTTCCATGAGTCTGTCTGTGCTCCTAAAATGGGAACACAAAGAAACTCAATATACAGAAAGTGATTTCTCCAAAATCTGACATTTTGGTAGCAGCAGTTTAGTAATTTTGGCAACACCTATAATAACTTGTGCAAGTACATCACATAAAACAAAGAGTCTTTGCACTTGTGTTCCTGTGTTGCACCATGGTGCTGGAGGAATGTTGTTACGTTTCACTGTGTACTCGCATATAGCTGAAATGACAATAAAGCCTTGAACTTGATTCATACCATGTACTTTTCTTTCTGCTCCTTAGTTAGTCCAGCATCCCTCCTCTTCCTCATCTCCTGAACCTTCTCCTTATACCTCACCTGTCTTGCAGTAGGAGCCTACATGAATGAGACATCCATACAAATGTGAGACCCCATTTGCATAACAAACCAAGATTAAGAATTACTTTTGTCTCAAGTCTCATCACATCAAGGGTATTCTTAAATCGAGGCTATGACATGTTTAATCTTTTATGCAATTTTACTCAACAAAAATAAAATAATCACATTTTAGATTATTGGGATACTAATGATACTACAAAAAAAAAAAATAAGGTCAAGAAATCAAGCACCTGATGACGTGTAGCATGCCTGTTGTCCTCATTCTGACTCTGATTTCGTTCCTCTTCTTGCTTATCACGCTCAGTGGCTTTCACCTTCATATAAAATAAAGAACGCTTGTTAATGCTAACAAGACCAGATCCAGATTCAGGATAAGAGCTCAAGACACCACAAACTATTAGTCAAACCTTGCACTCATCTGCTGACAGATTGTGATAGAGGGGACAACCAGATATGGAGAAATGTCTTTCATGTTTTCCAGTTAAATGGCCTGTAAAACAGAAGAAAAGATTGTCTAATCAAGACACTGACTTTAAAAGCTCTGTGAAAACATCTTTGCACTGAGTGTGCAGCACAAGCAACTGCAGTGCAAATCTTTTACCAACACAATTCATCTTAGGAAACACTGCAGTGCATCATGAAATCTCCAACATCATCATGATTTGATCTGATTACTGTTAGTGAGGATTATTTTTAAGAATACACTGAATGTCACTGAGGGCACTATTTACTCACTAGTGAAATACAGACTATTAAACAAAAAAAGAACGCTTCTTTTAGATGTTTACACTTTTATTGAGAGAACTTTATTTTAGCCAAAATATTTGTGTATACCAAATATATTCGAAAATCGGAGTAGACAAATCACTTTCAGGTTGATGTCACATTTTAACACCACTAACTAGCATACTCTTATTTTGTATGGCAGTAGGGAAAGTGATGTTTTACTTACCCAGAGAATTGCAACCAGGTGTGGGGCACTTCATGTTAAAGTTGTAGCTCTCATGGAAGCGGCGCCGTTTTGGTCGGTGAGAGGGATCGCTGCCTGAGTCTTTTTGGTCCTTTGCTGCGCCCTCATCGTGGGATGCATTAGGACTGGAGATGTCAATGTCTGATTCAGATGAGGGGGCATTCCCTGTAGGTGTCCTGGGTGGAGACTCATCTCTTTCTGCTACTTGCTTAACATCTGGTGGGGCATCTGTGAGGAGCAGTTACATTTGAGAACTTAGAAAGAAATTATATACATGCACTTTAAGACTTATGCACTTAAACCAAAATACCCATTAAACATTTTAAGCATCGCTTACGTGTTTGCAACTTTTAACTGAAATCAGTCATAGAAAATACAATATTCAACACACAGGACTGACTCCCATTTTCATTAAGCCAGCTCTGGTGAAACAGTTCATAAATTTCAAAGCACTGAATGTTCTTTAATCACTAAATTACACCCACACTGCAACACAGAATTTATTACAACACTTCTACAAACATCTATATTACGATATTAACTTAGTACACTACCTTTAAACAACAACTGAGAGCATGTATTTCTTTACACAAATATTGTTTTTAACGTTATGTAGAATTCTATGTTTTTATTATCCACCTTACCCCTGCACCCCATTATGCTTTGAGTGACTTTTCTACAGAACGTCCGGCATAGGGTAAACAGACAATACACTAAATGTTTAGAACATCCTAACAAGATAGAAATGCAGGAAAAAATAAAAATAATCAATGAACTTTGGGATGCTCGAATGCTTGTGTGTTGATGTTTGTAGAGTAATCAATCTGTAAAAAGAACCTGAACTGTGAGAGAAATGCTTTAGTCAGCCTACACCAATTACTCATGCTGATAAAGTAATTTCATTTAAACTTTGGGTGTTTACACAGTCAGGTACAGACCGAGAACCACAAAGCAGTGCCATTACACAACAACGTCTAATGTAGAAATCTGATCGGTGTTTCGATAATTCTTCTTATATTTTCGCTACAGTGGTTAGCAATGTTAGCATCAAGCTGGCGGAGTTAGCTCCGTGCTATTTAGGATTTTTAAGTCAGCTCTTAAATATGGACATTTGTTTAGCTTGTAGCAGGCATGTAACTTGCGCAACGTTCTTTACTTTGTAGGTCTCAGTTTTTAGGTAACACTTCATTTAAAGGCTTGAACTTGAAGTCTGTCTTTTATTATTGTAGTGTTAGCCTGTTAGCTGGTTAGCACTCTGCTACCTGTCCAGCCTACTAGTGAGGGCAGAACATATCCAGTTATAAAGGGAATATAATGTGAAAAAGTTAAATCAAGTTTGTTTGGAATAATCGGTGATGTTTACCTGGCAATTTGTCATCTGGGTGCATTTACTGGATACAGATTTTAATGCTACATTCATGTCTGCTAAAGCTCTGTGTTTTTAATGCTCCTAACATTGCTGTTCTTGCAATAACAATACACTTATGTTAACTAACCTGATATTTCAGCCATTATCCCAAAACTCAGCGTACACGTAAAAATTAAGGTGATGTTAAGTGCTTTAATATTTATTCTTTTTTCCTGTTTAAAAGATTCCTTTATCAATTACCTTTTTTACTTTATATAAAAAGGAAAACCTGTCAATTTTGTGTCAATCGCTCTTATTTATAATGTTTTAGTGTTTTACACATTCATTGTGAAGCACTTTGAGCTTCCTTTCTTCTTACTTTTTTACTTTTATTAAACAGACAAAACAAAACAAAAAGCCCACTGTTCACACTCTCTATTTTGTGTAATGGGGTGGACATGTTATGCCTGATGTCAAGGATGGTGTAAACCACAAATTAATTTTTGCATTTTTTGAATAAAAGCAAATTTTAACAGCTTTCGTCTTGGGTTTTTGAATTTAATGATGTTGCTTACTTTTCATAATGTAACATAATGTGCCTGCACATTATTTTTATGGCTAAATGAGCATAAATAAGCATAAGCATTATGGGGTGAAAATATATATTCTTCTTACTAAATATTTTATAATAACATTGAAGTTACACATGTACTATGCAGTACTGTTAACGCAGAATACATTACATCATAGCACAGATTTAATCTTAATACAACCTAAATTTATTTTTGAAATGGAACTTCAACGACACTCCATACAGCCATATAAACATGCCCGTATTCCTAAAGAATATTTAAAGAAATATAACTTTCTCACTTACAATAAAATAATTCATAAACTATGCCAATGATAAATTTTATATTCCTATATTTCAGCTGGAAAGACACTTTGCTTGCTGACTTCTGTCTCTAATACAAGGCACTGAATGTTACAGCTCACTCTTCAAGTGATGAGCTTTATTTACGTGCATCTTCATTTACAGCACTTATAGATGCGTTTTTATGAATAAAATACGCTTTATGAAGTTTTATTATTTTGTCATATATTATTGTTTGCCCCTTCAGTGTAGTTCTAGACTTCTTTCCCGCCCTTGTGTTTTACCCTGAGAGCTTTGGCTGAGGCGGAGCGACGTTCGGGTCAGTCTGGCGCTGCTGCGCACGGTGGGGTCGCTGTGGGAGCCACTGTCCGTTTTTTCCGGCTCTGCCGAGTCGTCGGAGTCTGCGGTGCCGTCCGAGCTGCTCCCAGCTGTCCTCTGCAAATATACAATTAGACGCGATAACTACACAAATCCAAACCAAGATTTCTGTATGAAGATACTCCGTGAACGTAACACACGGAAATGATAAAAACTGTCCTTTGACCGAGAGAATCCAGCCCGCCGCGTTCTCACCGCCGCTAAGCACTACGATGCACAACCTAGCAAACCTAGCCAGCTATCTAGCTACATTTTTCCAGGCGCATTCCAACTAACGTTAAATTTAGCTACAGCTTTATGCAGACGTTTTTCATAGATAGAGAGCACGACTCTTAACTGAATAACAGTAAACCTAGCTAGCGTTAGCTAACGAAGGACATGTTTGTGCAGCACGCTTGTATTTTTCCACCTAACGTTAGGCTAACTAGCTATGTTTTGTTTGGGGCTAACCAACCCAAGCTAACGGTAGGTTGTTTTCAGTCAGTCGTGCCCGGGCAGATTTGTGTACAACATAATACTGTTTATGTAAGGCATTTCCCCAAAACCACAAACCTGACCATCTAGCTAGCTAGTTTTCCCCGTAACCGACTTTATGCAACACGCTGCACCTTTCGCAACACCTTGTGGGGTTATTTTCTCTCTTTCTGGCGCTTGCTAGCCGTTAGCTTTTAGCTTATCTCCGAGACAGAGCTATGCTGATTCGGGCAGGGCGGGATAGTTTGTAACAAATGACATCTCTTTGTGCTGAACATCAGCACCAAGTAAGGTTAAGCACTGGACCGAAGCTGGATGCTGGCTGGTCATTCAGCTGCTCAAAAAAAGGGTCAGTGGTACTGCTGCCTGGTTACCGGTTGCTATGAGACGGCTCGTTAGCTCTGTTTGTCAGTTACCATTATTCTTACCTTTCTACGAGGCATAATGTTACAAGTTTCACTCAATTCCCGGCCGTCTTCAGTGGTAAATAAAGTATCCCTCCGTAATTTAGTATTATAGCTAGATTTTAACCGGTTTCTAAAAGGCATAGGAAGAGAAACACTAGCTCGTAGCTTCAACAGAGAGAGCAAAGCCCCCTAAAACAACCGAGGAACACTCGTAGGCGCGCGCCACATTTCTTCCGATTGCAAACGAGCTAGGAAATGACGTTCCGGGGAGTGGAAACCGGCTGTGTTCTAAATGGCGCTCTAGTTGAGTACACTAGCATACTATTAAGAGTGGGTAGGGTACATTGTCGGTAACGGTGGCAGTAAATCTCTGATTTCAGCTCCACTTAGTACAGTTAAAAGTGCTGCAGTTGGACAAGGTTAGTGAGTTGGTTGATTTGTTGGCCATTAGCTAACTACTATAAACGTTATTACTAGTCATAAAGTTTGCATAAACGACGAGGGTTAGCACCATTTTTCAAGCGCACCGACGTATTTCTGCACTCTAAAAGCTCATAGAAACGACTGAAGTTTGCTAGTTGAAGTTGCAGGTTTTAAACAAAGGCCTGCTCATTGGCCATTTGAGCAACATATAAAATTTGTGGGAAAACTCCGGACTGTTTGCACTGTTGCCTAGTAGACGTTTGCTGTCCACCAAGTAAGCAAAATGAATTCTGCTGTATTACATGCTAGCGTACAAATGATTTCAAACGCATTTCATGTTGATTTCAAACATTCTGCGCACTAGTTTGTGATCTAATTAGAACGTACGCATATTGGAGCGCGGCCACTGACGCCAATAATCAAACCGATAGATGGCGCTGTGTATTCAGCGCTGCTGTTCGCTCTCAACCGATGGTTGGCTACAAGAATTTACAAAATTAAACAATAAACATATATTAACCTTTTCAACTCCTTGAGACCACCGGTGGTTCCAAAACGCACTTATTCATATTAGTCATATTCTTCATAACTTTCATATTTCATAAGCTACATTCAAAAGGTGGGTGTCATATGAGAGCTGTAACTGTCTTCTTTCCAGTCAAATAGATGGGTAAGGTAATTTTAAACCCTTATAATTAAAGAAGCTGAACTCCACAAATCTGGGCTATAAACTATAAACAGATGGTGTCTCTTCAGTGATCTGCTCTATAAAAATTATTTTTATAAAATAATACAAAGAGCGTCTAAGATTTTTGGCTTTAAGCAGTGAATTGTAAGCATATAACAATATGTGTATGATCAGAAACACATTTTCTGTTAACTTGAGGGGAGCTTTTAAAATAAATAAATAAAATAAAAATTTACATTTATTTCATGCAGTTACTGAATAATTTGCCTTATGATTTGGTCATGTAAATTCAGATGGAAAAACAAAATATACCCTGGTGAGTAAGAGGTATATAGTAAAAACAAGGTACACTGATGTTCACAGTGCTCAATACCATCTGCTCTTTTACCTGCCGTATTATGATGATGGCTCAGAAAAATTCCCAGGAACTTTAGCTTTATGGCTACAGATTTTCTCTTTCATTCCAAAGTTGAATATTTCTGAACAGGAATGATTTATGTGTGATACAAAGTAATGAATGTTGTGGTAATTCAGCCTCACTATGAAATATCTTAATGAGTAGACATGTAGTCTCATATGATATAAATTTACTGTAAAAATAAACCATATTTGTTCCTGAGTTTAGCACGTACTGGATGATGATGCATCACATAGTTAGGGGAACTAAATTGGAAAAGCAGCCCAGTTTGTTTTTATAGCACAAAAATAAACTTCTTATTAGGGGTCATCTTGCCTCACTACTGGGGCAGTATGGCCCCCTACCTAGTGAAGTGTTTTTGGCACCTGAGACAATTAGATTTAAAAGGCCTTTTATCGGGTAAGTAAGCATTTATTTAAGTATTTATAAATGAATAGTATCAGAATAAATACAAAAGACATTAATACAGTAAGTGGTGATTTTAAGTATGTCAGTGTTCACATTACCTTTTCCAAACCTCTCCTTGTGGCAGCCTAGCATTACTTGTAATATCATCCAACACCTGGTTTGGCTAATCAGTACTTCATTATGTTAAATCAAGTGTGCTGGTGATGGAATTAAACAAATACAAGTGAAGACTGAGAACAAAAAAGCGCAAATGATTCATGCATATTAATCGAACAGATTAGGTGTGGTTTTACCTACATCTAGCTCAAATACAATCTCATCTAATTTGTGTCAAACACCTGAGCAATGCTATTGATCGCTCAAACGCTAATGCTAGCTAGCCAATCAAACTCCAGTGGACTAACTAAAGTTTTATGTTGATCGGATAATTCTGGGGCAGTATGCTAATGGGGCCTCTTGCTCCTTGTCTTTGGGGGGCTTCTTGCCTCGAAGAACTAAGTTTAGGTCCCCTCATTTGATCAGGAGAGAAATGAAGTGGGGGATAGTTCATGTTACACTGCAGGGCTTCTTCCTAAGTTACTCTATAAAAATCATAACACAAGTAACAGTATTAATGTACTCCAAATGTATGTATTTTGTGGTTCTGACCAACATGAACAGCCTGTATTTTGTGGTTCTGAGCAACATGAAGTGTGAACAGTTCCCACCCTAACAGGCTTCTGGTAGATTCCCCACCCCCTCCCATTAGAGCAGATGGGGTGGCTTGGTGGGAGAAGGAAAATGCTGTGTTTTTCCCGAGTGTTCCACTGACAGCCTTTAAATGGGAGTGCAGGGGTTGAGGAGTGAAGAAGGCATGTTCCTCCCCTAGCAGCTGATACCATCCGTCCTAAAAATAGCCCCCACACACCACGCTTAGTCTCTAGCAATCACTGCTTTTTAAAAGCCCTGAGATTTCTACTGGATCACATATTAAAAAGACAAAACACCTTTTACTACAAAGGCCGCACTTTGAAGAATCAAGATGCCAAAGATCGTCAGACCTGATGACTGGTGAGTGTTAACATAGCTTCTTGTTTGAAAGTGAACATGCTGCATGCTAACAATGTGCTTTCCTGTGTGCTTTTGCCTTAAGAACTGTAAGAACTGTAACTGTATGATAATATTAAGATATCATGATACACCTGAACCGAAGGCTTAAAGTCTAGTTAGGCTTCAGTTGTGTTGCTAGGTAGGCTTTAATAGTATTGCAAGTATAGATGGTTTTCACTTGCTTTTCTTTCATGTCCATAGTCAACCAGCCAAAACAGTATGGTTTGACCGCAAAAAGTACATTACTATAAACTTCCTGATTCAGAATCCAAAGGATGTTCAAGTTGACATTCAGGACACCAAAATCATCTTATGGTGAGAATCTGTTTTTATATACCAAATAATTGTACATTGAAGCTTACTGTTTAAACAGTTCACTAAAACCCATAATGCAAGTTAAGCTTCTGATTTATTTTTTTGTTTGTTTACTTCTTTGTGTTTCAGCTGTAAAGATGTAGATGATAACAACATCTACAACGAGATTGAATTTTACGCCAGAGTGTACAAAAATGTAAGTTCTCTCACCTCTGCTTTGAGTCAGATTTGTAAAATATTTAATATAAATAATGCTTTGTGAGTACATTGATGTTCTTGCACACCCCTTCACAGCAAAATAACCAATGTTCAATTAAAAGCTGTAGTGTTTATAGTGTCCAAAAGTTTGTAAATACCTGCTTACTCAACATTTCTTTCCAAAATGATGGGTATTAATGGGAAGTTTCCTTCCTCTTTGAGGCAGTAACAGCTTCTTCTTTTCTGGGAAGACGTTAAATGTTAGCACATTGTTGTGAGGACTTGATTGCATTCAATCACAAGTACATTGTTGAGGTCAGGTACCGATGTTGGATGATTACTCCTGGATCACAAACTCATATTAAAGTTATAGGATTGTGCTCCATCACTCCAGAACATGGCTCCACTGTTCCACAGCCCAGTGCTGGGAAACTTTACATCCCCCTAGCCGATGCTTGGCAGCGACTTGATAGAATTTCATATTCATTTTGATAATGTTGCTTCGGAAATCAGTTGATTGCCACCACAGTTATAGAAATCACACAGGAGCAATGTAGCGGTCAGTCATACATGAGCTGCTTGGGTCCTTTAATGTTGATCAGGTTCACAAAAAGTCCTGTGTATGTGTTTTGCCTCTGTTTGCATTTATTACGATCAGAGGTGAGTGGAAACCCAGATAACCAAAGTCTTGATAATTTGATGTCAGATTGACTCAAGTGGAATTAAAAGTTAGAAAAAATCTATTTGAATAAATAAAGTATCAGACCCCAAAAAATGTTTCCCTTAGAACAGCAGTAGAGCTTCTTAGTACATCCAATATCTATCAGCACAGGAACTGAAGTTTGCTAAGCTCACCACTTTTCCTTTTGGGATCCTTTTGGTCTATAAGTGAGAGGTGTGAGAAACAGCAAAGCCAGGTGATAAACCAACAAACGGAATTCAATTAATCACAGGAAAGAGAATTAGTAGCTCAGTGTGAATGGTTAAAGTGGAACCCATTAAAACATAGATTCATTTATTTCACAAATGTATTTGAGTAGAAGTAAAAGTATGAGAAATATTAGAAGTATTAGATGTACAGATTGATCAAAATTGTACGTTTGACTGAGTAAATGTAATTAACTACTACCCACTTCTGCAAAACAGTGTTCTACTATATGGCTATGTGAAGCAATTTTCTGTGTTCCTGTCTTTTAGGACTCCAGGGAGAAGGTAGGCGATCGCACCATTAATGTCTTGATAAGGAAAGTGAAGGACAATGTAGCATGGCCTCGGCTCACCAAAGACACAGCCAAGGTAATTTGTTTCTAACAATTTCCTATGGAGATTTCTGACCAATATCAGTGTGAAATATTAATCAATTGATCGTAATTCAGGCGAAGCACAGCAAGGTGGAAGCAGTTGAGTCAGGTTCATTTAGGTTACATTTAAGGAACCTCTTCATATTAGCAATTGTTTGAAAACATCATAAACTCCAAAATAAACACTTGGAATGAAGGGAAATTACTAGCACATCCTACAATTTAACTAAATTATCACAAAAGAATCGTCTAGTTTAGGTATTATTTAGTGTTCAAGAAAGTTGTTGAGCATTCTGATGTGTTCTCTAACCCCACAGCCAGCCTGGTTATCAGTAGACTTTGACAACTGGAGAGACTGGGAGCATGAAGAAGAAGACGGCATGGCAGAGTATGAACAGTACATGGACGTGAGTATATTTTCCAGTCACTGATTCTGTAACACAAACTACATTTTCTGTATTCATACATTCTTAAAAACAAAAGTGTCAGAAGTGTTTTTGAAACAATGCTATAGAAGTACCATTCTGTAAATTAGAGGCGTGAGTGTGGAGAACCTCTTTAAAGTTTAAAGAGGCTCCCCATAATGTAAAGGTTCATTATCTATGGAAAGTGGTCATCCCTATTTTCCCAGGGTACTTTATTTGTTTTCATTTCTAGGAAACAAAAAAAAAGGAAACACTTTCACATCACGCTGTATACTTGATGGTGTATAGGCTGTCCAAAAGTATCTAACACTGGAAGAGTAGATGGAGACCCACACTCAACAAAGGACTAAGCAAAAGTTATAGCTGCTTGAACAATTTTCATTCTATATTAAGGCAGGCGAGTTTCAGCTCATGCCATTCTCAACACCAACAGCAATTTCTGGAAAACAACCCTATGTTTCCACGGCCCTATATTCCTTCATTGAAAACTTATAGGAAACAATTCTAGGTTCCCAGCGGCCCTATGGTTCAAGCCAATATAAATATAGACTTGAGAAGTTGCCCAGAAGTCAGTACATTTGGAATCAAATCATTTGACGCAACACACACTTCATTCTTTATTTAAAATTTCAAAACTATAATATACAATTTGTCAAGTTCAAAATGTAGTAAACTACTCTGTTACTGCTGGCTTGCTAGTTAGCTAGCAACAACAAAAAAGGGCAGATAAAGCAATCATTCAGAAAGTTAATGTATGCTATACTCTAAAATAAAAAAGGCTTGTTATGAAGTTTGCTTGGCTAGAAAATTAGCTCACTGAGGCAAGCAAGGGCCCCATTAAATTTAAAAAGTACCTGCTACATTTTTTTAGTCAGAACAGAGTGCTGCACAGGGTCAGCAACATGTACATAATGCTAGTAATATCAATATAGATAGCTCCAGTGTCGGCGTAATAACACATAGAAAGTAATCTATTACTAGTTACTAACTGCTTCTCTCAAAATGTATTGGGATAATGTTATTACTACTTTCTAGAAAAAGATATTTCATTACTTATTACATTACTCTGTACCAAATTATCTCACTATTTGGGCAGATAAGACTTTTATTTTAAGCATATTTCTTAAAACAAGCAAACTGTCTGTCAATATAGTGAGATAACATCACTAAATAAAATTACTTAAGTAAAAAATTGAAATAAGTCAAATCTTATAATATCCTTACAACGATGAGAAACATCAGATACATTGACTAAATTTATGATGACTTCTGTTGCCCACATATCATTTTTTGCAGTGTAGAGCCTTAACTAATTTAACAAGGACGCCAAGTGTCATTGATGTGAAGCACCTGCATGTAGTAGCCCAGAAGTCCTAGAAAGCATGCATCCACAATGCTCAATAGACACAGCCGTTTCAGCTAACACAAGGTTGTTTTCACTGTTATTACAGTGCCAGTGGCTCCCCCTTGTGGAAAGTCTTGTTAAATGTGAGTGAGTGAGTGAGTGTGAGAGAGACAGTGACTGTATGGCAGTGTTGACTCCAGGACCATAACCATGACTGTATAGGTTTCCTAGGTTATAATATGCAAAGCAAAGGAAATGTACAGCAATGGCAACACAGGACCCTGGGGACATAGTTATGCTTCACATTGAAAGGTTCTTTAGGGAGCCAAAATAAGTCCTTCTGTGACAAGTTACAAACCTACCATAGCCTTTCAGGTCCTCATTAGAGTCTGAGAGCTGTCCTTTAATTTTTAAAAGTATAGCTAATCTTCAGAGTTAGAAACTAGAGTTATCATCACACATACACTGCTGTTCAATTATTTGGAATCACTTGTCATATTAATAAGTGGTATTCGCTAATAACTTGTACAGTAGACCAGGGGTGCCCAAACTTTCTTGGGTGGCCAAAATGAAATGTTTTTAGTTTACCGACAGCTAAATAGTCAAAATAAAATACAAATAAAGTCAGGTAGAAGTTTTTTGAAAAATAGATTTTACAACATTACACTGTAGTTTTTAATAATAATTTCAAAATACAGTTTTCAGAAGAAAAAAACTTTTTAGTGGTCCAAGTTAAACGTCAGCAAATCAAATTGGCCAACTTTGACCTGCAGACCGCTCTTAGTGCAGCCCCGGTGTGGACTGAATTATTATTTGAAACCATATTGTAAACTTATTCACAATTTAAAAGTATTTGAGGAACAAAGAAGTCATGCCACAGTGAAAAATGTTATTAAATAATAAACCATAATTATCTATTTACAGTTATTTCTTGTCACAAAATTACTATGAAAAGCTGTTGATCAGTGAGATTTTTTGAATATGAGGCATTCTGAATATTATTTTTATTGTAAATTAATTCTTGATGCTGTACAGCTTTAATTATTATGGAATGATGCAACAGCTCTGGTTATCATCATTTTATCATATCATCATTTTTTCCCTACCAGTAGTTGGAAACCTATAGAATTTTTTTCCACTATACTAGAATAATTTTATACATTAATTCCAAACTTTACATCACATGCCTCTGTTTTTCATGACACAGTGGCACATTTGATGTAAATCAAATGCAAATATGATCAGTTAAATCATTATGATTTGGGTAAATTGTTTCCTTACAATTCCTCACATTGCGTTTTGTCTGTTGAAATATAGATGCTTTCTGATATGAAAAAGAAAGGAGAGCCACCCTCTATGGATGATCTAGATGATCTTGTAAGTATAAAACAAAAACATGGAAAATCATTTTTTTGTTTGTGACTCTAAATCCACTATATGTGACATGTTTAATATTCTTATCTTTTCAGAGTGACTGAACGAATACATTTTGCCAGGGTAAATCTTCACTGTAGGAGAAATTTAAATATGTAATGTTTAAATTGTTTGTTTGAATTGTTAATGTTTGAACTGTTAATGTTTTCATCTAGCTTAAAAATTATTTTTTTCCTCCTCAAAGGTCATTTTGCTGTAGAAAAAGGCAGGTTAACAAATGCATATAGTTGTTTCTTTTTCTACTCTTTACATATCTGATCACTTGTTTAGTATATTTTCTACCATAATGCTTTGTAAGGATGTTGAGACATTTGTTTGTGTAAAACACTGATATCAAATAGTTAAGTGTACATAGGCTACCTAAATAAATATGCTGCTCTTTGTAAAGTAACATATTTTAAGATGAACTGTGTTTTACTGTAAAACAAATGTAATGCTGAAAAACTGAACATACCTTTGTTGTAATAAAAAAAACACCCTGTCCTGACATCTGTCAGTGTCCCATCTTTGCAGAGCTCAGCATCCTGCAGCGTCATGCATGGCCTGCTGTTGCTCAACTGCCCTTTTGTATCTTAGATTGCGCGTCCAACTACGTCAATCCACAGCGATGACCCCCCACCCTCACTACAACAAGGCCAGCTGATGTTAATGTGTGTCTATGAGGGTGCGTGAAGGGCACAAACCTACACTACCTTATTACAATCAGTGCAGTTGAGCGGAAGCAGGTCACGCAGTCATTAACTTAACCCCCCCAACCAATCCCACTTCTTTGTCTAGCTACCTGTATCACTACACAAAGAGATTGATATTTTTATCAACCAAATCTCTGTCTCTGTTGAATCAGTGATCAGGCCTGTCACAATTATTACATAATCACCTAATTGCAGTTATTTGACATGTTATTTAAGTTATTTAAGCTAACCACAATATTTTCCACACTTGCTAGATTTCACAATTATTTTAAGCTCCAACAAGCAAACAAATGTAAATAAAGCAGTAAATGCATTCATTAAGACACATCATAGGTCTTATGAAAACTGTATCTTTGCTTGACTCTACACATGATTATGTGTAACTGTTGACAACAATATAGCGTATAATTTTGACCGAGCAGCGAGTGTTAGCCACAATGTAAACATTGCCAGGAAGCAAGATAGCTAATCAGCCACTCTGACCACTTTAGGCTTGTACTTTCATAGTTGCTTACAATGATGAACAAGAGAAGAAAAAAATCATGACAGGGCTACCAGTCAGAATTTGATGTTTCTGTATACATATAAAAGAACGAAACCCCTCTGACTCACTGGACTCACCCCTCAGACCCATTGGACTGGTGATGAATTACTACACATGCTTCCCTCTGTAAAACTACTCGCATCTCTGAAAAACCAATTACACATTATATATGGTTTGCATAAACGTTTCCTTGCTGGATCTCAGCAACTGCAGCAAGTTATCTGTTCTTTTCAAGGAGACACATCAAAATATAATCAAACGCTGATGCAGCAGATGGAGATTAGTTTGAAAAACACCAGACTACACCTTTAATGAAGAACAGAGAGGAAATAGACCTGTAGAGGGAGTACAGTGTTGATAAAGAAACCATAAGAGGTGTACATGTCCATGGAAAAACAACACATGACTTGGGGGCTGACTGTCATATAATCACATGGCCTCGAAAACATCCCTTGGGTCTCATTTACACTTACTCTAACTATATAATAGGGAGGAACAGCACAGAAATAAATGAGGAATTGTATGCTATACTACAATGGTTTAATTATTAATACAACTAACTAAGACATTCATTGGCATATCTGTTGACTTAACACATACTCAATAATCGTTTAGTATGTTTAAAAGAAAAAAAAGTGGTTCACGTTTGGCACGTAACCTTCATGTAGAAGTGAAAAACACTGATAAGCTTTGTTTGCACTGTCTGTGAGGTAATGGGACGCTCAGCACTGGGACAGGTCCTCCAGGCTACCAGTACCACAAACAAAATGTGCTGCTCTTTGGTCCACTAAGCCCCGTCCCCAAAACAGCCCCCACTCTGCCACACACTCTCTCCTTTATGGGGAAGCTACAGCAGAGCACAGTGAAGAGGGGTAAAGGGAATGAAGAGAACAACAAGTTGGTTAATATTTAATTGCGGTACTTCGTATAAGAATGCACCAGGAGAAGGATTTACAAGTATATTCATAGAAGTGAGAGTAGAAGGGTTTTTCAAGCATGGATTTTAAGCAGAGAGGTGTCATAGTGAAAGACTAAGCATTGACTATAGTGGTATTTCTGCATTTGACCCAATTTCCCAAGACTTAAGTCTTTCCAAAGATCTAAAAGCAGTAAAATAGCTAAGGATCTAATAGCACTGATCTGAAAGGGCAAAAACAGCAGACTGTTCTTCTATTCTTCAGACTATTATTCAGTCATTGAGATATTAACAAAGTTTTGTGAGTGGTTATGATGTGTCGCATTGCAGAGAAGCTTACAGTGGTGGTGATAAGAACCAAGGGTCGAGATGTTTACAGCACAATTAAAGCCATTCTATGTGAACCTACATGTGTCTTCTCAATTTTTATGTGTAATGTTGATGATGGTAAAACAGAGATGAATGTGAAAACAGGTTTCTCTGGGGACTATTTTGCCTTACAACACGCTGCGTGTACCTCTCTGCCATAAATGAGTTTTCAAAAATACATTATAGGGTAAAACCTATTGTAAAACAAAGTCTCAGGCATCTGACAACGAAACCATTTGTGCAATTTGTGTAGCTTTCTGTGACGTAGCATTTGGAAGTATTGAACACTTTGTACGTCTGGTTCCTATCACCACCACTGTAAACAAACTTCTGTAGAACAGAGCATTTCGCATCAAAAACACTGAATGTCTTTGTTTACGTTTTAACAATTTAATTATGCAGAAGTTCTGAATGGTCGGTGGAATTGCACACATTTTCAGAAGAGCACTGACCACTTACTATGTAACACCAATGCCACTCTTAATAACCCTATGAAACAGAGCAATCTCTCACATTCAGTTCAAATTTGCTTCATCAAGGAACGCAACAGATCACGTTGCTGGACAGTGTGGGATTGGTGTGCACCTCTGTTTCGTATATTCTGTATTTATGTTTTACCTCTCTATTTTATAAAACATTTAAACATACAATAATCTCCATCATTATATGTGAAAAAATGACACTCAGTTGACACAGTGTACTAGTTTCCTTTACTAATTTACAGTACAAATTTAATGGCTGATAAACCAGTCCATTGTTACAGTATACAGACATACACATGCATTTCGCCTGTCGGAACAAAACCTTATATCTCCAAAATGGTAACTTTACAGGAGAAAGAAGAAACCTACTTTACTTTTAATGTAAGTCAATAGAACCGGAAGTCATTTTGGGCTGTTTCCTTCAGTCCATTTATCATGAAATTTATACACAATGTAAGCATGTATTTATACACAATGTAAGGCCAACAGGCATTTTCAAATCATGTCAAAAACTGAAAAACGACAAAAATGGAGATACAAGGTTTTCTTCTGACAGCAGCAATTTGCAGGCATAAATGACCTACAAATCTGCAATGCCACATCACTAGACACAATTTGTACTGGGCTGAATGAAAATCAACTAATCCTGAAAAGTATTAAAACCAGTTGCACTAAAAATCAGTTTCTATCCAACAGTGTAAAAATAATGAATTTATATAAGGAAATAAAAAAACAAAGAAAATTGCTAAATTCTAATTGCTAGCATCTTGAACCCTTAAAAAAACATGTGAAGACAATAAAAGCTCTAGTAACCCTGAGTATTTCCATTATCTGTAGCTCTGGATCTAAACCAACGAATGAAGCTGTAACTGATGCACTTTCATGGTCTCAGAAACAATTAGTAACTCAGCATTGTACAATTCTGAATGGGCAGAGCAAGGAACACCGTCTTCTCTGTGGTACAGAGTGCAGGAGCTGATAGAAGGACCTTTGGACATGTTTTCTGAATGGCAGAGTCATGTTTTTGTGAATGGGCCACTCTCATTCAGAACCACAGAGAGATAAGATATGGATGGAGGTACCTTAATTGGAGTTTATACCAATGGCAAGATGAAATCATGGGTTAAAGTAATCTTAAAGAGACATAATATATATATGTGGGCTCTGAGGTATATTCAAAAAAATGTGGAAGTGTAATGCATGAAGACCTAAATAAACTGAACATTAAGTCTTTGTTGACAGAATCCAAATACAGAATACTAACTTAAAAAACAGCAGCTGTGATACAAAGATAGATACACTCTTTAAAAAGATGCTTTTTCAAGCGTTCTTTAATGAAAAAGATGGTTCTATGTTGAACCATGAACACTGAAGGAACCCCCTGCATGATTAAAGGGCTTTTCACTGTGAAATGTTTTTCTAGATTGATGAAGGATTTGCTGTAGATGGTTCTATATTGAACCTTTTTAAAAAGGGTTCCATTAGAACCAAATAGGTTCTTCTATTGTAGCAAGCTTGACATCGTAACAATAGCAGAACCCTCTTTGGTGCTATATAGAACCACCTATAGCATATTCTTCATCAATCTGAAGAACACTTTCACTATGCAAAGACTCACGCAAAGTGTTCTTTCAGTGTTGATGGTTCTATATAGAACCACTTTCGTGACTAAAGAACCATTGAAAAAACATTGTTTTTTTGTAGGTCAGGTTTTTGGATTGAGCAGTTGTCATTTATCATTTTGTCATACCGTTGGAATGTTAATCTATGAGGTCTTTTCATCTTTCTTTCCCAATAAAAGCAAGGATATCCCTCCAGGAACAAGTGTAGTGGGAACTAGAAGAGCAATGGTACTCTTAGCAAATGAAAGAAGGTAGAAAATTGCTTGGTTATTTGAGGAGAAAGTCAGAGAGTCCAGGAGCTGCAGGAGAACCAGTGATACACCAATACAGCCAATCCTGAAGGGGGCACTTCTGCTGTACTTGCTTTCAAAGCCATGTGGCAAATGCAGTCCCAATCCCAGACCAAACAGGGTGCCCATGTTGCGCAGCAGGCTAGCGAAGGGTGATGTGTCCATATGGACCCAGGTGGGATTGTTGCACCATTTCCGAGCTTTTTCTAGAGTCCACAGAAGATCCACACCCAGAACCTTCAAGAGAACATAGAAGCCCACAGCAAAAACAAGGAGGAACAGGGTGACGTCGAAGTATCTATGTAGGTTTGCACGGTAGATCCACTGCTGTCTGGAGAACACCTCAGCTACAATTATACCTGACGGCAGGAAACCAAGAGTTAGCATGAAGTTCAACAGCTATACAATGATTATATTTCATAGGACACAAAAGCCATGAATGAGATCCACCTACCTGAGATAACTCCACTTATAACCTGGTGTGGGAAGTGGGCGGCAACATAAACACGGGACATGCAGACCAACAGTTCCACCAGCCCCAACAACATCCAAAGCAATATCTGTAATAACCTGTCAGATATGTGTAACAGATGCAGTCTTTATGATGACCATTCGTGTGCAGTACTGTTGCAATGCTAAGGTTGTACTGCTTTAGTATCTGCATGCTTTTTCTGCAACTCACCAATAGAGCCAAACGGGACATTTTCTCTCAGCAGCAATGGATAGTGCAGCAGTTACCATCACATAACCTACCCCAGCAGAGCCCATTGCATGACCAGAAGGACTCCCTTAAGAAAAGAAAGTAATCAGAGGTTCTTAGAAATTAGAGACAGTTAGCATCTATTCTTCACCAGTTAGACAAAAGCATTTGTAGAGTGGGTGAATACATCATTGATGAGTCAGATCTTCTGTATAGGGAAAACCGAATACAGTCACAATGATGATATACAGTTGAGACAACTGAGATAAACAATGTGACTTCAAATGCCTCATACTGCTGTCTATCAAGATAAGATCAGGCATAAAAGAATAAGTAAGGAGGGGCAAAGGCCAGAGTGACTGATATAACCTCACACTGGTTATAAATCAGGTCAAGAATTAATCCTCATCAATGCATCATCAGT
The DNA here is from genome assembly GCF_904425465.1 of Colossoma macropomum. Classification (NCBI taxonomy): domain Eukaryota; kingdom Metazoa; phylum Chordata; class Actinopteri; order Characiformes; family Serrasalmidae; genus Colossoma; species Colossoma macropomum. Next base: position 12,994,831 of record NW_023494790.1, read on the forward strand.
AGCTTAATTTCAAAGGTGGCCATTGATAAAGGACATTAAGATAGCCCAGGGACAAGTCCACTTCCAGCAGGATTAGTACATGCGTGAACATTTTAGTTGCATAATGATTTGGAGGGGAACTTGACTGACCATGCAGTGTGAACCACCCATGACCCAAATTAAGCCTAAGCCAGGACTAAAATGGATTTTCAATACAGAATCACCACTGACATTGCAATTTAGTCCACAACTAGACTTAATTTATGAATGGGAAATCAGCTGATAAGCTATACCTAGTGTAGTACAACTGTTGCAGAGCATTGCTGAAGCACTATACCTGGTCCAGTCTCACATGTGATTGGAACTTGTCTAAGAGCTGGGGCTGCATCAGTGCCATAAAACTTGGTCTCGTGAACCCACCAGTAAGGCCTTTCTCCAAAAAGAACCCTGAAAACAAAAAAGTCTTTCAGTAAGTATTTAAAACATTTTAACCAAACTCCATAAGAATGGCTTTCAGCTATTCATTGAGTTCATGGAAAAGCATATTATTTCTGCAAACTGCACATGCAAGCCAAAAATGTGTCTGTAGATCCATATGCATCAAAGCAGTTGATAAAGGAATAAAGTAAATCCAAGTTACAGAGCATTTTACCATTTTAGGACCAGGTTAAACCAGTCCCCAATCACAGCCACCCAGATTAGCTTGACGGCAACGTCCCTTTTCAGATGGAACCAGATGGGGAAGAAGATGAAGAAAGTGGTATGGAGGTCTGCCACAGAAGACACCACCTGAAACCAACTCTCATAGGCACTGTACTCTGTCTGCAAGTGGACAGCAAGACTCACTCCCCAACTGTGGAGCAGATCCATGTCTATCACAAGAGCTGCAGGGCAGTTGCCCAGCAATGGGTCACTGATGCAGGGCTAGGAAGACGATGGGCCAGCACACTGGAGGCACTTTGGCAGCTTGTTTGGCTTTACCTGTTGGATCTTGTAGTCCCCCCCCCAGCTGGACTTTATTCAAGGCTGGATGACTTTATTTGCATGGACTCTCGGGGTATCCAGGACTCTTCAGGGTCCATGACCTTTTACACATTGTGACACTGCAGGGGCCAGTGCTGATAACCAAACAGAGGGCTCTATGATTGGTTGTGAGCTTAAACACACAAAGTGATGATGTCATTAATGCAGCCATCATAAAGTGGCCCAATTCACTAAATTACGCATCCTGAGAACATTTTGTTACTGATGTCTCTCAGCTTTCAAACTGTCAGTATGACAGATAATGACATATTAGTCTGGGTTGTTGACATGTTCTGATTTTCCACAGGAGTTGTTTTCTTTGGTCTCAAAACTGCTTTATTGTTAAAATGCCCCAGTATAAATTGTACATACTTTTTCATGCTGTTTGCAAACTGTACTGCCCTGGTGACTCCATCACAGACTGTTGACAGGTACTTCAACTTTGACTGAAATGAGCCCCCTTCCTTTCTTCCCTCAAGCTAACCAGAATACGAATCAATAGTAACTGATTGACAGAGAACTGCAACAATTCTATCGCAAAACACATGGAAAACACATTGTGTTTATATGCAGAATTCTTTTTGGAGAATTGAACATGTGCAAAATCTACATTAAACGCACCAAATACCACTGCTTTCAATAGCAAATAATGTAGCTATGAAAATAATTCATTTAATTTATTGTGTTTCTTGATTGCGGTTTGAGGAGTGAATGCAAAGCTGCAGAAAGGTAAAGAGTTTTTGCCACTTCTGCCTTGCACTAAAAAATGAAGCCTGGCTAAACATCCCAGATTAGAGTTTAGGCAACATGAAGAGCACCAGGTGGTGGTAAAGTGTGAAAACTCATAAAGTGGCGAGTAGGTATTATTTTATCTAAGAGTGAAGAGTTTCAGAAACTGCAGTCTTATTCATGAGATTCAGTTACATAACTGCTTATGTACACAAAATTTAATTGCTAACAATTTATTTACAAAAACATAAGGGAATAAATGAAGGAATAGTGTTGATAACACCAACTTAAAACAGTAGCACCACTGGCAGAAATGCAAATGCAAAATGCTAAATGTTTGTGCAAAACAATGGAAAACTGCATAAAATAAATGTCACTATATAAACAATTCCGCATATTTATAGGGAAAGCTAGCAGAATTCAAATGCAAATTGAAAATTCCAAAAATATAAAAAAATGCCAGTTTATGGACACACAGCAAAATTTTCCATGTTAATTTACATAGAATGTTCATCTTAATTTGTGTCCAGGTTTGTTGCAAGAAGTGTTGCAAGTGATTTTAATGGTCATTCATTTTATTCATTATTTTGTGATGATCCATATTACCAAGATTAAGAGATTTATCCTCACTGTCTGCTTTTTCCATTTTCTGATTGGTACCCTTATGTAACTTTTGAACTATTTATCAGTAACATCCATTCCGATTTATAGATTCCTCAAAGGATAACTGTAGACAAAAACTGATCAAAGACACAAACTGATGAATGACAATTCATGCTGTAACAAAAACTATAAATGAATCAAATACGACCCATGAAAATTGCTATAAATGCAATCGTCTGATTCTGAAAACCTGAAAGCCAAAGTATAATGTTAAAATTACAAATCTATAGGAAAAAAGTGTGCAGTCCGTTAAAATGACAACTAATTTAAGATCAAAACCCTCGATTTTGATTCTGAAGTGAGTTTGAACCCTGCCATAACTTCTTTCTGTTCCCTCGACTTGTTTGTGTTCTATCTCCTTTGCACAAACACTGCTGTTAACTACGTCTAACTTTTTTTCTGCCCCCCTTTGCGTTTTATTACACATGTGCAAGGTCCAAAGATCAGTGTTGTCCATGCGTTTGGGTGGTGGGCCCTCTGGTATATAAACCAGGGCAGGTAAGCTCCAGACTATCAGTTGTGTCTCATTAATCAAGACAGCTTGCTTTAAAGAGAAAACCTTCAGAATGAATGCAGTCATGGATGCTATGCATGGCTACGGGGTGAGCGCCACCCAGTATCTGCAGACTCACTACAGCGACGCCCAGGGCTGGTTCCTCTTCGTCTCCTTTGCCGCAGACCTGCGCAACACCTTCTTTGTCTTCTTCCCCATTTGGTTCCATCTGAGGGAGTCCGTGGGCATCAAGCTTATCTGGGTGGCTGTGGTGGGAGACTGGCTTAACTTGGTCTTCAAATGGTACGTCATGTTTGACAAATTATTCATGTAAACAACAGATTGATTTTTTTTATTATTGTGTTAATTATTAAGTAGCATATTATGTAATATGTAATGCATATATATATATATTCTTTTATATCTTTATATCTATTACACATTTCCCCTATTTTTATTCATTTATGAACTACAGGATTCTTTTTGGAGAGCGCCCATACTGGTGGGTCCATGAGACACCCTACTACAGCAACACCTCCAAGCCACAGATTGAGCAGTTTCCCATGACCTGTGAGACAGGACCAGGTGCGCCCAAAACACCCTAACACACTTATCACCACTACTTATCAATACACACTTTATCTGCACTCTTATCCCATACAGAACGCTCTTTGCCAATTGTTTTTTTTTTGCACTGAACTGCAATGCAAAAACAAATTTTCATAGCTTTTTGTTTTTTAAATACAGGAGTTACAGTGTAAACAATGAAGTTAAAGTTTCTAATTGTGCTGTTAATTCATCAGTCCACACATGGGAAACCTGCAAAAATAACTTGTTTTGAATTCACTATGGCCTTGACCTCCAATTCAGCCTCTCATTCACCGTGAACTCATAAAGAGTGTTGTTTCTGCACTTTGTAGCAAAGTGACTGGGGGAATAACAAGAAAAATATGGGTCTTTTAATAAATGAACTGCAACTGAATGTGTGTTTTGCTGATGCAGGTAGTCCATCTGGACACGCCATGGGAGCTGCTGGAGTCTACTATGCAATGGTCACCTCTATCCTCGCCATCATGCTGAGCAACAAGAAGACCATGTCCACCACAGCCCTGTAAGATGACCCTTAATTAATTTTAGTCATGGCAGGCATGGTCTTCGCATAACAATCCTTTAATTAGATCAACTCTGAAGAGTTTGCCCAAGATGCTTATGCTGTTTTCTTCCATCTGTTTGGGTTAGGTACTTGCGAGGTAGCCTCTGGGCGCTTTTTTGGACCGTCCAGATTTGCGTCTGTCTTTCCAGGGTCTTTATTGGTGCCCACTTCCCTCATCAAGTGATTGCTGGTGTTATTTCAGGTCAGTTATAGCACTATATATAACTACACAAGAAGAACACAGCATGTAGAAAAAGGGTTAAAATAGGGTAAAACTAAAGCTGTACCGACTCTACAATTAATCATGGAATTGCGACACCATTCACATAATTTTGCATCAATTGAACCATTTCCCATCTGTGTAATTCAACGTAGTTGAAGTACCTACTAGTCTTTTAAGGTTTCTTCTATAGTCCCATTACTTCAAAATGTGTCTTCAGCAATAATCATTGTGATGTATCGAACTGTGACAGATGCATCACAATAAGTAGTGTATCATGACCTAATTGGGAATACACAGCCCTAGCAAAAACTTCATTTATCATCTTTTTTTACAGGCATGATTGTGGCCGAAGTCTTCAACAGACAGCAGTGGATGTACCGGGCCAACCTGCAGAAGTACTTCAACATCACACTGTTCCTGCTCTCTTTTGCTGTGGGCTTCTATTTGCTCCTAAAAGCCGTGGGTGTGGACCTGCTGTGGACCCTGGAAAAGGCCCAGAAATGGTGCGTCAACCCAGCTTGGGTCCACATGGACACCACGCCCTTCGCTAGCCTGCTGCGCAACATGGGCACCCTCTTTGGTCTGGGTCTTGGGCTTCACTCACCACTTTACACTGAGAGCAAGAAAAGCGGCACTGCCCCCTTCAGGATCAGCTGCATCGTAAGCTCTCTTCTTCTGCTGCACCTCTTCGATTCCATCAAGCCCCCTACCCACACAGCCGCCCTCTTCTACTTGCTTTCCTTCTGCAAGAGTGCAACTGTTCCTCTGGTCACAGTCAGTATAATCCCCTACTGCGTGTCCGGAGCCCTGACTTTACCGAGCAAGAAGCAGCTCTAAAGTCTGAGTGGACTTAAGAAGGACAAACGATGAGGCTTCCATAGGGTTTTCTATCTTGTCCTGGGGCAGTGTCATTGTCCTGCACATGTTGTTTTGTCTGCCCTACTTCTGGTCAGGGCTTCTTAATTAAGTGACAAGTTGGATCATGTGTGCTTGAGTAGGGAAAACAAAAACAAACAGGGCAAAACAAAACATTCCAGGCCCAGGGTTGAGAACCACTGAGCTAACACAAACTATTAGCAGTATTTGAAGGTGCTTCATTCTTCATAGTCCATCTCTTTATCAATAGTAGCAAGCTCAACGTCAAACACCAACATGTAGCCTACCTTTGCAAGTATTCTGCACATTTGCATTGCAATACAAGAGACTTCATTTCTATCCTAATAGAAGAAAGCCTTACTTAAGCACTGTTAAGACGTTGTTTATTGCTCAGGACGATGATGTTGTTTTTAGATTATTGTTCTATTTAATCTCATAACTTATGTCTTAGTGCCCTTAGGGTGTGCTGAGGAAAGGCTTGGCATTGAGCCCAAGCACATAAATGCTTTTAGAGGAGGTTCATTTTTAAGAACTGATAGAGATGTAAACAGTATTTTCCTTCAAAGAGAAAATACTTCCCTCATCTCCAAATTCCTTATGTTTGTCTGTGTATGTATAGCTGTGATTGTTGCAAGTGCATTCTGTCAAATTCTATTTTTGAATTTTTTTTCATTTTTAATAAAACATTTAAAACAAAACTATCACTTCACGCTGCTCTCTTCTTCCATGTCTTTCTTCAAGTAATATCCAGTTGAGAACCTCACTGATTACACTATGCTCTTTCACCAAATTTAACATGTGAGCAGATCACACATCATACACAAATGTGTGAGTGTGGCTATCAAGGGGGCACAACTGTGCAACTAGTACAGTTATGTACTGTGAATATGAGCAAAATTATTCAGATTTTGCCTGAAAAACTTTCACAATATGCTTTTCTGAGCCTACTAAAAACATAAATACTTAAAAACACTTAACAATTGCATATTTCATAATAAAATAAGATTTGGTGCATAGGAGAATGTGAAACATGAAATAAAAAACATTACGTTCATAGTTTTGACAGTATTTTTATTAATTTTATTTATTTATTATGTCTTGCTGTCGGTTCAATATTGTCAAGCCCAGGAAAAACAAATATTGTGATGCATATTGTGTATTGTGAAAATATCTCGAAGTATCATGATGTAATTTTACAATATCGCCCAGCCCTAAGAGATAGCTACTATTATAGCTTTGTGTTACCATTAAAGTGATGATAAAATCACCAGATTACTGTTCCAATTAAAGTTATTTCTGTCTGCAACACATTACACTGTGCATAACTTAAAAAAATAATTTATCTATAATTTATTTATTTTTAACTAAGGTTTGTTACTCATTTTGACGCTGAATACAGAATTAGATTTGCAGTTACTTACACAGTTACAGAATGGCTGTGACTGGGTACATGGGTAGTGACTAGTATGACATTTGCGTTTCTTTGCATTCACTAACAGTATGAAGAGTTTAAAAAAAACAAACATTCAACAATCTATTCAATTAAATTATCATTATCTTAAATTAGTACTATTTTCCATTTGAACTGACTTGTGGTATTATGCATTCCTTTGCTTGGGCCTATGGCTTTATTTGCTTACTGTATTATTCACCAGTATGTGAGAGTCTGAACTAACTGAAGGTGAAACCCTCTCACTCCTCTCCTGCGCTGCGTCGGCGACTGTGCTCCCGTAGTAAAGCCTCGGCCTCCGCTCTCTGAGCCAGGCTGTTGGCCTTGCCTTGAAAACGCCCATTCTTTCCTGCACCTTTTCCCTGCAGTAGCTCCATCACACTGCAGGTGAATACATAGACACAACTGCATCAATGCTCAAAAATCATCTTGCAATGCTCTATAACAGGGCCAGAGTTCCTCCTACTCAAACACACCTGATTCAACCTGGCAGTTGGCAATTACTAGGTTTAGCTACCATGTTAAGAGCAGGAAAATCACTCAATTGTGCTAGACACTGGCCCCTCAATGGATTACAGTTTGCTCCCCCTCTCTACGATGTTCATATGATGCACGTGGCTGAATTGCTGCAGTGATATCGCTTCTATTGTTTTGTTGCACTATAAATGGAAATATTCTAGCTTGTTGCTTGTTGATTGAACAGTAGATGAGTCCCAAAGCCAGGGTAGACTGCATTATCTCATTTTGTAGAATCCTTTGAATGTTGTACAATAACAAAACTATTCCGTTTGCTAGCATATAGTGTTTTCATAGAGAATACAAAGATGAAGCTAGACAATAAATACATCATGATATATGAGGAACGAGTGACATTCATACTGATGAGCCATGGTATGTCTTTACAGCCTACTAAGGCCTGTCTTGATTGTGCTTAAGCAATCACTGACGAGGAGCAACTCAACTGCAATTAGGTCACCCCAACTTGGCTGTAGCCATGACTTTGTGTGATGGCATAACAGCAAAATTAATCAATTAGGAGAAAGGTTAATCTATAAGACTAGTTGCAGCCCTAGTGTTGCACCAAGACTTTGACAGTTATTTGTCTTACCGTGGCCCCAGTTCAGTTACAACATTTTCAGGGCCTGCAAGCAGGAAAAGCCCTGGTCCTTTCTCTTCTCCCACCGTTAGAAAAACCACTGTGTCCTGTGGAGAAAGACCATTGAAAAGTCACACCATTACAGTTAATGAACTGAATATTCATGTTGGGAAGAAAATAAGTACACAGTATATTGTAAAGCTTATGCCAACAATTCTATTTGAGGTGAAAATACATAACAACAACAAAAATAAACAACCCACTTGACATCCAATCTCATTGGCAATGATGTTCATGAACTCGTTGTCACCGTCTTTGCTATGAAGACAGAGAGACAAAATATTATTTTGCTTTTCAGCATAAAAAAACTCTTTAAATGTATTAAGTTTGTTCAATATCTTGTAACCTTAATTTGTAAATGTACAGATGGGTACACACTTGTGCAAGCTGAAGAAGTTGTCTTTGTCTGGTTGGTTCTTGAAGTTCTGTGCTATGAGAACAGCCATGTCTCGCAGGAGAGTGAGATTACTCTGCAGAGAAAACACATTAACCTTTTAACGCAAACAGACCAAAGTGACAGATATACACATCAAAGACCTAGATTGGCGACAGAGGATGCACTGCTGAATACAAGGGTAAGTAGTATCACATACTCACCTTTAACAACAAAGAAATTACTTCTGGGCAGATAATACTGGTAACAACAGGATTTTGTAAGAATTCTGATTGTTATTTCATAGTTATTTAACCAAGGTACTAGGAAAAAAACCAAAATGTTTTCAGTGATTTTGTGAACTAGTGTACCTCTACACATTTATTAGTTAATATTTCACACAAAAGATGCTGGATTTTCATTGATATTGACAAACCTGTATGCTACTAAAGTTGAGCCGATGCATGTTGGCTATTAAATTTTATTTTTAAATGGATCTTCCCATTTCATCACAATTAACAGAACTGTGTGCGGTTAATTTTTAATTTTTGTCATTTTAAGCTCTAAGATAACAGTGCATTCACATTAACTCCACCAACTTTTGAAAGCTGGAAAACAGGAAAACTTCAACCTGAACTAATATGTTCTTGGTTACCTTTTCTGATCCTGTTCCCTGGCCTGATAGTTATCAAAAGAACTGCTTCTATTGCTGACTAGAGGCAAATTATCCACCCGGAAACATAGGCAACATTTATGTTTACAAACATACTGACTTCATCTATAAAGAAACAGTTACGCCTTAAGCTTAAACTTGTACGTGTACAGTATACATACAGCTAACATTGCATAAAATGTTGATGCTCATTTGTAAAGCAGTACGGCCAAACATGTTTTATTTAGCTGAGCTGAAGAGGAAGCCATCGCCTATGGAAATGAGTGCGGCATCATTTCTAAGAGGAAATTTTAGTGATTTTAACATGAAATGCTAGTGTACTCAGAGTAAAATACAATAATTATTTAATTCATTGAGATTAACAACTATGCAAATGCAACTTATGTCTAAATTGTGTACAGTTTCCGAGATATATATATTTATTTGAATGCTGCTTACTATACCAAGGTCAAAAGATCAGTGTGCAAATTTGACAGACATCTTCTTTTGAGACACCACTTCTAATATACATAGAGACCATTCTAAGAACGTTGCCCATCATTTGTGTTCTGCTGGCTCCATAAGGCACATTGTGCTTGGAAACCAATGATTTGCTATTTGCTAATGAATTGCTATTGTATGTTACACTGCTGTTAGCTTAACACTAAAGTATGTTCACTTTTCTGCACTAGATTTAAAACTAATTTCAGCAGCTCTACTAACAATGAATTTTGAAGTTTGTAAGGCATATATTTAATATATTCTTTACTTTGTATGTGGCAGTGCTTTGGTACATCTTTAACATTAAGTTACTTAAGTTTCTCTGGATATTACATAGGGGGCCTGTTAGCTATGTACCATGATGGTCCAGGCATTATGGTCCTACAACTGTAAGCAACAGCAATAATATTCTCAAACTGACCCGATGCATGTTTAACCATTCAAAAGTAGCTAAAATATATAGCTTTCTCTATAAACATTATCTTTAGCTTAATTAATATCAATTTAATCAATATTTAGTGTAAATTTAGTGTAAACATTTTTTACCCATTTCAGGGTAAAAAAACTTCTACACTAAAACATACATTTAATTTCATACATGTTTTACATTTAAAAATCATTTTCCAACTCTTATTTTCTGGACATCGGCAAAAACTAGACATTCAATACATTTATTTAATTGTATTTAGACTGTTTTAACATTTTTTAACCTATTTTCTCTCATAGAGGCATGCTGATAAATACAAATAGAATATCTCTTCTGTTCCCGGTCAAACTAACCCTTTCAATTCAGTCATAGGTCCAGCAGAAAAGGTTTCATGCTCCAAAAATTATTAAAAATATTTTTCCTGTATTTTTAAATTTTGAAACAGGTCAATTTGACCTGAAACATAACAGGAGGGTTAAACAAAATCATATTTTACTTATGATATGTTGTATGGTTTCTGAGATTTTATGTCATACACATCGAAGTTGTGATCGCAAACATATAGTGTGCACAAACATAAGCTATTTTTAATTCCTGCTGTGCCAGGATGCACCTACTGTATAAAACCTATATAAACCTATTTAAAATAAGATAATACACCATTTTTTCCTGAATTACACCAGCACTAGCAAATGCAAGGTCTGAGTTCTGTAATTTAGTTTAACATATCAACCAAATACAGTTATTTTTGTAAAACTGTAATTTAATTAAAAATAGTTTTTGATCATACGCAGGCATCTACAGTAACCTACCTTCTGAAGACGCTTGACCGTTTTCTGCAGTTTATCCACAGCATCAGCATGCTCATCTGGCCCAGTCCTGAAAGACAACAGAGATCAGAATTACTGTGTTTAACAAGCACTAAAATCACAAATAATTATCGAAATTCCTCCTTCTGTTGACAGACTCACTTTAGCAGGGCTGTCAGAGACTTCTCTGTGTTGTAGCTCTTCTCTGCGTATTTCAGTACTCTGTTTCCAGCTATGAAAATTAAATTGGTTTTATTCTTCTTCCCCTTCTCCGTCCCCAGAATCTTAATCACCTTTTGATTACATAAAGCAAAAACAGCCTTATACAATAAACTGAGCATAATTAGAATCCTTCTTAACAATACCACTCTTTTTAAAAACACACCGTATTGAAATATGTATAATTACATTACAGACTATTTGACCGTTACTGAATGGCATTCTGCCCCGTAGCTTTAAATTATGCAATATTATACAGTTTCATCATCACAGTAAACAGTATTATACAGATGCCACATTACAGTTCACAGTATTCTGACCTGGAGATGACTGAGATTGGACACATGGGTACCACAGCACATGTTGGCATCAATGCCCTCAATGTCAATTATCCTGATGGGTCCGGCATGGTCATCTGGGAGACCTCTACTTCTAACCTGTGTATAGGCACAGACACATAACTTTAGTTTGTTTGTTTCATTTATTTTGTTCATTCTTTATAATTTCAAGTACATATTTTGTGTTTGCAGCAAGAAAGCATATTACACTTTATTTGGATGATCTGCTATAGATGCTTTCTTACCCTGTCATTAAGTTATAGTTCACTGAATATCACGATATATTTTCCATTAGAGTCACTCTAACTCTAGACTTAACCTCGAATCAAACCTAAACCTTAACCTAACTAAACAACGATACTGCCCATATCTGTTTTTAATCTATATAAGTAAACTGGATTTAACACACAACACCAGAATTCCCATAGAGCTCCACTTGCACAACCCCCATATTTCACAAAGCAGTATTTCTCAGTTAACCAAACAATTTCAGACAAAAGTTAAAATTGTGAAAAAGGTGAAACTGTGCCTTATAAATATCATGATGCACAGTTCAGTGTTGTCCCTACACCTGAATTAAGTTATTAGCAAATGATTTTTCTTGAGCTGAATTAGATGTGTTTAGGACAGAGATAGTGGACTACAGGACTGTTGCTAAGAGATACTGCTCTAAACATATCTAGGTTTCGGAAGACAACACACACACACACACACACACACACACACACACACCTTTTCCACAGCAGGGTCATCTAGGGAGAGGAGCTGCACATTAACTGGGACATGTGCACGGATATTTTCATTGACTGCAGCCTCCAAGGCCTCCATCTCTCCCGCCTTCACAGTGACTGTGTCCAGCTCAATACTGCTGCGCTGCCGCCCCAACTCCCTGTAACACAACAAAAACTTTAAAACATACAGTGGGTGCATAATACGTTGCTTAATGCAAGGATCAAATACCCATTCTAACATCTGAGATATGCTCATTTGTGAAGGCATTACCCAAAAGTGTCAGTTAGCAAAGTGAGGAGAAAATGGAAAGCTAAAGTTAGCCAGCTTCTTGCTCGAATTTTAAATTGGAAAGGATTTTTTTTTTTTACAAGAAGCTGGCGAACAGGAAACCAACAACCAACTCCAGTCTTGTGGAGAAAACACGTGTCTTAGCAGCTATTTCATCCCATGGGATTCACCGCTATTCAGTTGTAGAGTCCATCTCTATTCGGTTATGAATTCCACAGTTTGCTGGGAGTGATTGGGCAACATCTCACACTCATTTCTGCCAGATGTAAGGGCCACACTTTGTATAGAACCAAAAGATTAAACTGTAAATGAACTAGTAATGCTTAGTTCATTTAATACTGATATGTAGCTTTATAGTTCACATTTTTGTTTAGTTTTATATAGATATTGCACTTATTTTTCATTTATTTGACATCTACTAAGAAAATAACTTGTGCCAGTTATTCCTTCAACAAGCACTGTTGTCTTTCAAACTTTTAGAAAAAATGTGAATTACCAAACATAACTAAAAGTTATATTCAGTTATATAGAAAAATGTATCATATTGTGATGCAAAAATGACAATATGTGTTGAAAAGTTTGCATATCATGACACCCTTAACTACAACTCATAATTGAGCAACCTAATTTCCATTCTTTCCATCTTACATGCACGGACAACATAGTGGATAATCCTACTGCACATAACTTTACATTCACCTGCTAATGTGGTTATGGATACATATATGCTAGGCACATAAACGTTTACAATCACATCTGATTTAGCTGTTTCATGGCAATCTAAAATTAATAAATTATCTATCATTTAAGCTTCTGCCTGTCTTATGTTCACTGTGCTTTATAAATATACTATGGTGTGAACTTGTAAAACCACTTATTATAGTTGTTAATTAGCCATTAACAAAAACTTGTTTTTTTATGTATTACATTTTAAAGATAACCTTACCATGAGGTTGTTTTGTATCCAAACATTGTATCTGCCAAGGCAGTTATCAGATGTTGTCCTGATCAAAAAAAAAGGAGCAGAAAACAAGGTCACCACCCCTTTTAACACTGACCACTGATGTACTTACTGTAGTGGTTAAAAGCAAAAGTATTTTATGTGTAGTAAAATAATGTCTATTCCGTGTTCACCTGAATGCTGCTGCATGTGGTCAAACCTCCGTTCCCAGTCCAACTTCAACTGGACCTCCTGTCCTTCCTTCAGAGGAGAGCTGACAAAGTGCACTGCTTCTGGTCCTTGCCTTGTGACTCGCAGAACCGGAATATTTTCAATTGTCCCATGGTCATCAGACTGTGTAACAGTTCACAACATGAGTGAATCTGCCTGTTTATTTGTTTATACAGGCTTGAGTGTAAATGTCATTTGACATGAAACTTCAGTTAACTATAAAGAGCCCATTGATGGAGACTTCACAAATTTTGTGTGGCCGCAAAAACTATTATAATTGCATTCCCCTTTGCAAAAGAGTTCATGTGCTGAGTTTAACATCCATTGCAGAAAGACTGTACTAGTTCAGCTTCACCCAATTAATACTAACGTTAGCTATCAGCACAGCTGTTAGCCTAGTTTCTTGGATCAAGTCCCAAAGGGGGATAAACTTACCTGCCCCCCTCCTTCAGGGAAAAGAATAGTATCTTTTAATATCACATTGAAACCCTTCACTTTTTCTTTCTTCCCGTTGCTCTCCAACTTTAGCTCAGCTGCAGAACAGGACACAACAGAGGTGGCGAACTAGAAAGAAACAGAAACAAAAACACTCAGAGATCTGTTAGCCAGCCTGGCTAACTAACTCCAACACTTCCAGTGCTTTCAGTGCACACAAGTACAACTAAAAGAGTAGCTACTGTCAGCTAAGCAGGCCATTTAAAATGTATGTGAAGAGACGGACAGACTAGCCCGCATATATAGGTCCAGTTAACTAACTAAAGTTAGGTACCATAAACTGACAGTACTCAGTTAGCTAACGTTAATATCTTAAGGAAGCAACTGCACTGTTTATTTAGCCAAGCATAACTAGAAATTTAGACGTGCTGAGCTTTTTAGTACTATGTATATATTGTCAGTAGGGTATGTTCACATACTTCTTTCATATAACTATCTCTCTGACACTGGAAAGCCATGACTGTCCTGCGCTCGGAGATGAATCCACCACGAGAGATTTCAGGACGGAGATGTGGTATTGCATTATGGCATGGCCAGCCACTTTTCAAAATAAAAGTCCTACTATATATTCTGTTGCTTCACATGTTGACGCGCCTCCATATTGACAAAAAGTTACATACATTTGATGATAGTAGTGTTTTAATCTAAAACACTGCTCCTAACTGCTAAGCAGTACTCAGAGAAAATAAGGTATCAAGTCGTCCCAATTCAAATCCCAAAAGTCTGATCATCTGGGCCGCAGAAAATGTACGTGTTGAGTTTTCATATATAATGATGCAATGTTGATCATGGTAAAATAGTGGTAAACCAAAAAAAAATAATAAATAAATACATAAAATCCTTTGGGTACTATATTGCCATACAAATGTCTTGCATACCTGTCTGGCATAAATTTTAGGCCAAAAGCATTTCTCAGAACCAGAACTGCCATAAACTTATGTCTAATGAACCAGGCGTCATATTTGAAACCATTTCATGTAATAGATTTCTGTGAGGTAACTTTTAGAGATATTAAACAATTTTACATATGATTCCTTAACAAAATAAACCCATGCCATGTTTAAAATAGTCCCCTGAACACTATACCCTACCTTGAAAATATTGATCACTGTATAGAACACTATTATAGAGAACAGAATTTTTGATGGTATAAACCATTTTGGCCACTCACGTTATATAGGTTTGCTCATTACTTACAAACAACGCAGTGCATTATGGGTATGGTTAAAAAATTCTTGAACACACTATAGAAGAAATCAGGTATGTTCCTCTAGAATTGTGTATTTCACATGAAACCACTTCAAATAACTTTATGTCTCAATAATTGAGCAAAAATGTAAAAAAATTGATGGAATTCCCCTTTAACTTAAGATTTTATTTTTATGAGCAGTACTGCATGTACATGCTGAATATTCACTTCAGTACTGTCTGAATCATATAACCATTATGAGATATTGTGTTTTGCAGGCCCTTCTAAAAACAAATTCCTCAAACTGAAAAAGCCATGCATTCACAAAATGCTAATTCTGAAGACTGTGACTCATTGGACAGCACTAAATGCATCCAATTTCATGCCTGTCATGCATAGAGTGGTGAGTAGTTTTACAAAAGGTCTGTAAAAAACCTAATTGTAGACTACTGTACCGAGGCATTTAATTTCTCAGTAAGAGATTCGTGAAAAAAATCACTAGTGTTAATATCAGCTAAAGCCTGATCATTTCACACACACCCCTTGCTCTTCAGGGACAGGTCTTTTACCTATATGGAGAGAGGGAAATGTACTGGACGTTTCTTGAGATAAACTGAAAGCAAAAAAAGCTGGAGGTGGCACAAGTGATGTCGTGGACTTCTCTGTTTTCGTCTCTGAGATTTTGGCAGTGTCATTGTTGCGACAGGGCTGCCCTACACGCAGTGTCCTCTTTGTTTCTTATGTTCTGTGGTGTAGGGGTGGGTGATATGGCAGAAATATAATATCACGACACCAGAAGATTTTTTCACTACCTATGATATGAATCGAAATGTTAAACTTTTCTTAGGTTTGATAAGAAGCTGCCAAATAGCCTCAGAGGTGCCACATTCAAAAAATATACAGTGATTTTCATTCAGCATTTCATGTACAGCTCTGCACAAAATTGGACTAACTGCTTTGGACTAATACACTCTCTCAAATGAAACATGCAGTAAAGATTTTCCAACTTCACAGTGACCACAAACACATTCTGGGGGTTGGGAGGCATGTATAGGTCATTTATGATCTTTTTTTTTTTACCAGTATGAGGGAGCAGCAAAATAACTGTTAGGGTTAGACTTAGTACACGAAGGGCTGAAGCAGCCCAAATCTGATTTACTTGCACATCTGATTGGAATCTTATTTTTATGATTTTACAAAGCCTGATCTATTACCAAAGCAAAGAACATACAAACAAACAAATAAAACTGTAATGCCTGCGGTCTGATTCTTACAAATCCCATCAAAACCCAAATTCATTCGCAAGTGGCTTGAAATGAGATAAGATTCAAACGTTTCTTAGCATCATTAGATACGCTACACATCCGTGACATCATAATACGTAACTAGACTTCGTTGCCCACGCCTACGTCATCACTTAAAGCAACCACTGTATCGATGCCATAAACTAAAGCAAACACGTCCGAGTTTATCGCTGGGTAAAAAGCGGGCACCAGACGTTAAAAATCTTCGAAAAACAAAAATCACATTTATCTGAAGTGTGAACGTAGCCTTAGACCACCCCACCCCCTCCCCCACCCCACCGCCTCCACCAACCACTAGCTGACGCTTCGGCCCGCCTCCTCCAGATCAACAAATCTTATGTTCGTGGATCAGAAAGGGATGAACGTGCAATGTAATTCGGGAATTCTCCCTCTTCAGTTGCCTTTTCGGTCATGTTGACTTGAAAAGATCACCTGCTACTGCACTTCAAGGCAACTAGAGCCTAACAGGATATCTCAAAGTTAAAGAAAAAAAGATTCAGCCTTACATGTTACCGCTACACTAGAGGCAGAAGATTCATGGCAGGTAGGTAAGTACCCGCCTACCAGCATTTGTGGGCTGTTTTTGCACGTTTAACCCGATTACATCCACGTTAGCCTGCACAGTTTAAGGAAAACGCAGGAATGTGAGCCACATAATAAGCTTGCTCGCTTCGTTACTTACACTTGCCTCACTCTCTTCTTCAGAAACAATCTGTTGATCATTACAACTTTTTCTCACCCGATAATGTTGCTAATGTGTGTTAATATGTGAAACATTTAAATATCAGAGCATGTTTTGAAGCGTTTCGCTAAGCTAGCACAGTTATCTCTGCGTTGAAACGTATTTGTGGCCGTTCCTCATTCAGTGATAGCAGAACCGTGAACGTGTGCGACTCAGAACAGCGTTTGCCAAATCCTGCTCTTGATGCCCTCCTGCACCGCACATTTGTGTTTCCCTTCTGTATCACAAACCACAAGCGGTTTATGGCTGCATTCGGAGTCTTAGGAGACAGTAGCTGTTTTGCCGTGTGAACGTAGCAAACGACTGAAAAAGGCTGAAGTAAAGCTGCAGCACTGTTCTTACCTGGACGTCCTTTCAGTTATACTGTTTTTTGTTTGTTTTGAAAATGTAAGGATTATCTTGTTTCCCACTAAACCAACCACTTCTGTTTTTAAAAGAGGAAATAAAATGGACATGGCTTTAAAAGTACCTCAGCTTGAAGGAAAATATTAACATTGTTTAATAAACAGTTAAGCTACGCTACTGATAAATATAGCTATCTATCTAGCTAGCTTAAGTTGCAAGCTGAGGGGAAACATTAGTTTTGCTCTTCAGCTCTAATGACTTACACCTATGTTTAGTCTATTTCCCCCCCACACACATATTTTTGGTTGAGCTATAAACACGCATTTGACTAATGTATTCATAGGTTGAGGTTCAGTGAGTGGTGGGAAGCTTGGTGCCTGTGATCTTTGACTCATTAGAAACGTCTCAGGTGTATTTTACTGCTGGAAGCACTCTCATTAACAACCTCTTACTGTTTTAGTCAGGCAACAGAATGATGAGCAGCTGGGCTCTCATCTCACAAACTTAAACCAGGCCCTGAAGTGCGCTGTATTGTATTTAGAACTGCAGTGCCTGTTTAGCCATGTACAAGCTTTATAGTTTATAGTCCTGCATACTGTCCAGCCAGCACAGTGTGTGCTCCATGTAGTTAAGTGGAGAAGGACACATCATTTTTGGTGCATTAGTGTACAACTAACAAAAGTGAAAAGCAGCCTGTTGTAATTTCTTTCAGCATGTCCAGTTTTTCTGGACTGTAGTATTTATTTATCATTGTGTTGCTATACGTTTCGAATGCTGTACACCTTGCAGTATATTGAAATGCATTGAAGAAGTAAGGAAGTAAGTAATGTGACATGGTTTAAGTCAACGGAATTAGATCACTGTGGACAGGAAACCAAGAATCACTATGGAATTATTTTTAATGGTATGATGAATTCTGCTCAAGGACTAACAAGTTTAAAAACGTACATTTTGACTCCATTGTTTTGACCAAAATAATTTAGCTTTGTTGGATGACGTGAACATCATCAAAAAACCCACAGAAACCCTCATTTCGAACCGACATTGGTCAGGATGCTTAGAGCACAAAACTATGATTTGGTTAGGGGGCTCATTTGCATATGGCAGCTTTCTGTGGTATTTGTATTGTAAAGGCTTTATCTTGTGCAGCTGTACTGCTAATGCAATTTTAGTTCTAACTGTACGGCCCACAGTTAGGGATCCACTTCTTGCGTTTCAAGTGGCCACGTGTTTCAGTTCTTCTCTCTCATGCAGCGCTTCCTCCTGGGTGGTCCGTCTTGTGCTGTCCTGTTGTTTCTGACTGTTTAAACATGTAAGGTTCTCTCGGCTGTCTGTGGAAAATGTGAGACACGCCTGTGTAAAGCACGTGGTCCTAATATGGCTTAGTATTTGCTGTTGTGCAAGGTTTCCTGTTGATACTTTTGCCTCCACTGTGTCTTAGATACTTCAGAAGTTCGCAGTTGACCTTTTTTTTTTCCATCTTCAGTGCTCTAGCCTGTGCCAACAAAGCTTGATCAGCAGATCATCTCCGTTGTGTAAATGCATCACTGTCTTTGTGTAATCCTGGCTTTATTATTTGCATTGTTCGCAATATATAGTAGTGCCCTTACCACCACATCTAGTCAACAAATGCTCATCATGAGTCATTGTATATGAAGAATCATCAGTTACCCTGCGAGAGTGGTGAGTCACATGATCTTTAAAGAGATAACATTGATTTAAATTCAATTAAGCCAGAATGTCTTTATCTTTGAGGACTGGTAATGAAATATCCGTAGAAACAATTAGATCAGCGCCTTGCTGCCTTTGGAAATGAGGCCTAATTTAAAAAAATGTTTTGAATTAGTTGTGTATCATTTACATTTTGGCTAAAAATGAAATAATCTATATTCTAAAGCTGGATAAATGACAAACCATTCCTTTTTTCAAAGGCTAATATTTTGTCATGTTATGAATTAAGATTGTGCCTTAACAGTTCTGTGCATTGAGGTTTTTGTGAGAAACCTTCATCTCCAAAATAGGAGCTTTATAAGAGAAGGAAAAAAGATAGTATATATGCTGTTTAGCAATTAGATGAGGAAGTTGAGGGTGTGGACCAGTACTCTGAGACAGGAGTATCATATAACTTAGGCAAAATATCTGTCTTGTTCTCTGCTTCATTTGCCATATAGTAAAAAAAAGTTCATCTACTGCTATCGTGAGGTTATAAACAAAATTTGAGGGTCAACTGGTCGTCAGCCTCACCAAACTGGTCTCACTTTTGTGATAGCTCACTGCTGCTAAAATGGTCAGTGAAATGTGAAAGGTGAAACTTGCAGAGCAGATAAATGAATTGACGTTTTTGTGTTTGTGAGATAGAGGCGGTAAAAGAAAATGCGGTGCTTTATTGACAGGGCAATCAGTTTTTTAACAATGTTACTACATGCCATGTATTCAAACTAAGGACTGAACAAACATGAAAATCGTCACCGATAAAGTCATTCAGAGTGGACTGATGTGAAACAAAAAGCCTGGGAAGGATTTTTACTTTCTGGACCTGAATTTTACACCTCTGGCAATAATTTACTCTTTTGCTCATAGTTTATATTGAGTTGTTTAATGCGAATTGTCCTCATTCAGTTCTCTGTTGTCAGATATGCTGGGATGTAGCTTTCGAGTTTCTGTATAATGGTTCATACATATATATATATATATATATATATATATATATATAATTATGTAAACATGCTATACTCATACTAGATAAATAGGCCAGGGGTCGGCAACACGCAGCTTACAGCTCTTTTACTGTTGTGGCTCCACAGCAGAATTTGATATTTAGGTAAAAATAACATAATCCTCCTTTGCAGTAAAATAAAGCTCTGCTGATCGTTCAACACAATTTAAACAATAAATGGTCTTAAACACTGGAGTTAATGCAGTTTCTGCTAATTCACCCTTTAACCCTGAAGATTGGCTTGCAGGCTGCTGGTCACCATACCAATGCAGACAACCATCTCACCTAGCTAGTAGCTAACGAAAATCCAAAGAGAAAGATTTAAGACGAGCATCGATCATTTGGAGACGAACGGACGTATCTGCATTTATA
This sequence comes from Colossoma macropomum, assembly GCF_904425465.1. Classification (NCBI taxonomy): domain Eukaryota; kingdom Metazoa; phylum Chordata; class Actinopteri; order Characiformes; family Serrasalmidae; genus Colossoma; species Colossoma macropomum. The sequence continues at coordinate 13,015,249 of NW_023494790.1, forward strand.
AGCACTCCAGCTGGTTTCCTGATACGTTTAATATTCAGTGAGAAACTGTCAAACACTAAAAAGTCGCGAAGCTGTAGTCAGCTTCTCGTTTGCCAGCTTCTCATTCGAATTGTCCCGTTCCACCTTAAATGGTGCAGCAGTTACATTCTGGCGCCTCAGGCACCATTTAAGGTGGAATGGGAAAATGTGGTCAAGAAGCTGGCAAATGAGGAGCTGACTTCAGCCTTGTAAAAAATTGAATGCTGGGAGACATTTTACAAGAAACGGTTCTACTTTTGAGGAAAGGTTTCCTGCCAGAGATGTGAGAAAAGCAGCTATAGCTGAGCTAAAGCTTAAGGCAGAGCAAAGTAAGTCTGCATTTCCGTTTATATTATATTTTTAGTCGGTACCCAGTGCATTAGTACACACAGAGACATATTTACAGCCAAGGTGGTAAAATGGACTTAAAATGTTGTGGCTCCCAAGGTGCTTTGATTTTTTTTGTTAAAAGGGCAAAATGGTTCTTCTTAACATTTGTGTTGTCGACAACTGAACTAGGCGATACTGTAAAATGTATATCTCAATATTTTTCAGCCTCTTGGCGATATGTGATATACCACTTGGCATTCCTTCAATCTTTTTGAAATGGCTTAATAGATGGATTTTTCAGCTGGAAGTGCCACAATTCGCCAGCCTTACATTAAATTTCCTTAGAAACAATTAGATCAGGGCCTTGCTGCCTTTGGAAATGAATGAGGCCTAATAAAAATGTTTTGCATTAGTTGTGTGCCGTCTACATTTTGAGTAAAAACCAAGTAATCTGTATTCAAAAGCTGGATATATGAGTGTTTAGCCATTTATATGAAGGAAGAAATGATCCAATGCAATATACAGCCTGTGTGGTTTCCATTGTGCTGCTTGAAATTTGAGGCTTACTTATTGAGGTTTATTTGCTAAAGATAGGAGACAATGCTTCACTCCAAGACATCTGTTATCCCTCCAGATCCCGACTGAGCCTTGAAACCATAGTCCAGGATCAGGGCTTGAGCAATGGAAAACTCCTTCCATGGGGAATTGAGCAAGGTGTTGAACTTTTGTTGCATGGTCATTGTGTTTATTTTCTTTGGTTTGTACATGTGCTTGGTTGAAATCATCTGTGATGGGCTGTGTTTAGTTTGTGTTTGTGATCTTGCAGTTGCTGCTCAACAGTTTTGAGCATAGCATCTTAAAGCATTTGTACAGCTTTTGTAGTTTTCTTCGAAGATTAGCTTTGGAACTGAATGTGAGAACATTGTTGAGAATGAACAGATACCGCAGTCTAAACACATCCAAATAGAGGTGTCAGCACACTATTGTGTGCCGCTGTAAGATCTGTAGGAAACAACTTGCAGTTGTGACAAGATGCCACAAGGTACACTGCAGGCTTTGTTTGCTTATGCACATCTGTCACTCATCAGTTCTTTTCTTTCTCCAAAAGCCTGATGTCTGTCTTGCTCACCAGACCTAAAGACAAACTTATTCTCCAAAATAAATTCTACATCAACTTTCCTGTTAACAAAACCTAGCTAGGTATATAACTTCATGTAGTTAAGTGAGCTATTCGTTGAAAGAAATATTCTTTTGATCACAAAGTTTTTGACCATACAACCTGCCATGGTCACTTCTCAGCGGGTCCAGCACTGTACAGTGTTATGCAAAAGTTTACATATTACATATTTTGTTGATTTCCTACAAAATATATATGCGTCCTCTTCAGAGAGCACACTTCTACACATTTGTAATGCACAGTTACAGTTTATTCAACATATTGAGGGAGGGGGACACATAATGTGGCCTGTGCCGAAGGTGCATTTTAGATTTTATCTTTTAGAATTATTTTCTAATATGTTAAACTAAGCAATTAAGCAGAAATTGTGTGCTAAATTTACAGAAAAATGCCATATTTAAGTTTGTTTCCCTGTAGAGTTTGTTAGCTTATTTTCACTTTTGAAAAACCTTTTGCATTTGACTGTATGTAGCTTATGTAAAACATGCACTGTGTACCAAACAACAAAATTGTTTTTGTTTTCCTGAAGGTAAACCACATCTATTCTTTTTTTCGAATGTGGACGCAAATATTTTGAACACAGCACCGGTACATATTGCCGTTGCGTTACACAGAGGTTTTGTATATTGAGGAAGAACCACATTTTGGGCGGCTGGGTCCAGTGCTTTGAGTCACCCGGGCTTGTCTTGTTTGTTGCTGGTGCACTTGAGTTTAGCTGAGCTATGGTAATTAGATTCAGGCTTATGGAATGTGTGTGTTAAGGAATTCTTGGAGGACAGAGAGTGATTCAGTCTATGAATGGGAGCGTTGTGGCCTGTCCTCTGCCTGACAGTGATGGTCCTATCAAACTTATCTTGACCTGGTGCAGCTTCTTTTTGCAACAAGCTCAATATCCCACTCTTGATGAGAAAAAGCAAATGAAATGTTAGTCACACAGTAGTATTAATAAGGCTCTGTGATCAGAAGCTGTTGTTTTCATTTAGCATCTTAAATACTGTTATTCACTATCATCTGTTATTTTTTGTGGTTAAGGCAAACGAAAATGCCTTTCATTAGGCATGGAGCCTAGCTTCTTGCTTTTATTTGCTCTTGGTCCATTTGCCTTGCATTTGGCTGTTTTTAAATAGGGTCAGCAATGTGAGCTGGTGGCCCGGTGGGGAATGAAGTCATCTTGGAGCAGAGGGAAGAGGAAGAAATAGGACAGTTAATTATGTGACTTAGAGACAGTTCTATAAACACTTTTTAATCCTTCCTCTCTCAACTCTTGGACTATCGTGGTAGCCTAATTGCGTTTGAACCTGACAACATTAAGGTGGCCACTGTCCAGCCTGGGGCTATAAGGAGAGCTCGGGCCATGGGGTTAGGCATTAGCTGAGATATTCTCAGTATGTAAGCAGCTGTTGATGGTCTCTGAACATCCTCTTGGTGGCAATAAGTAGAAATCATGCCATAGCATTCCCAAAATAAACTAATCAGCTCCAGCAATGTACTCGGCTGATTAATGACAACACTTTTAATCAAAAAAGATTGTCAGAAGTAGGAGCAATATTGAATTAGCAATGTTCACAGCTTTGTTCACAGAGTACTTGGTTAACTGCTCTACTTGCCAGTATTCGAACACTGAATTTGCTGTTCGGGTAGGGTTGCACCTATACTAATACCGTATTGGTCTTGATGCCAGTACTGTCACTTAAACACAGGTATTGGTTTGGGGATACTCGTTGGCTGAGCTAGTGTGTCCACTAGTCCTGCCTACGGCGTGCCTCCATTGGTCAGCTGCATGATGCAGCGGCATGGTCTTGCTTTCGTGTACATCTACATATTGTTCGGTTCTGTTCTTACCTATTTTTCACAATGAAATTATTTTAGTTAGTGAATATGCCTCTAATTACTAATTGTATAATAGGAAATACAAATTTATTTACAAATAAATAACCAAAAATAGGCTAATCTTAAGAATCATATATATATTTGCGCTATTCATTCAAGCTTTGTATGTTTTGGTATATCAGTACTCAGTATTAGATTCTGTATTTTTGGGCTTATGCAGATGTTTTAGGATGTTTCATTTAGAAACATGGGGCTTGACTTAATACCTAGCCACAATGCTTTTATAAAATATGTATCTGTATAAAGCCTGCACTGCTCACTACATCAGCAGAGGACCTTTGGCTCTGCAGCATCAAGGGTCAAACGGTCATCTGTGTATGCAAATAAACCACATTTTCATCTGTCCATTAGTTGACCCTGGGCCCTAACACTTACAGTCATGACCGAAATTGTTGGCACCCCTGACATTTTTCCAGAAAATGAAGTATTTGTCCCAGAAAATTATTGCAATTACACGTTTTGTTATACACATGTTTATTTCCTTTGTTTGTATTGGAACAACACAAAAAAACAGGGAAAAAAGCCAAAAATTATATAATTTTACACAAAACTCCAAAAATGGGCTGGACAAAATTATTGGCACCCTCAACTCAATATTTGGTTGCACATTTTTTGGAAAAAATAACTGAAATCAATCACTTCCTATAACCATCAACAAGCTTCTTACACCTCTCAACTGGAATTTTGGACCACTGTTCTTTTGCAAACTGCTCCAGGTCTCTCATATTTGAAGGGTGCCTTATCCCAACAGCAATTTTAAGATCTCTCCACAGGTGTTCAATGGGATTTAGATCCGGACTCATTGCTGGCCACTTCAGAACTCTCCAGCGCTTTGTCTCCATTTCTGGGTGCTTTTTGAAGTATGTTTGGGGTCATTGTCCTGCTGGAAGACCCATGACCTAGGATGCAAACCCAGCGACCCAAAATCCTTTGGTAATCTTCAGATTTCATGATGCCTTACATACGGTCAAGGCACCCAGTGCCAGAGGCAGCAAAACAACCCCAAAACATCTTTGAACCTCTACCATATTTGACTGTAGATACTGTGTTCTTTTCTTGTAGGCCTCATTCCATTTTCGGTAAACAGTAGACTGATGTGCTTTACCAAAATGCTCTATCTTGGTCTCATCTGTCCACAATACGTTTTCCCAGAAGGATTTTGGCTTACTCACGTACATTTTGGCTAAACACGTACAAACTGCAGTCTAGCTTTTTATGTATCTGTGTCAGCAGTGGGGTCCTCCTGGGTCTCCTGCCATAGCATTTCATTTCATTCAAATGTTGACGGATAGTTCGCACTGACACTGATGCACCCTGAACCTGCGGGACAGCTTGAATTTCTTTGGAACTTGATTGGGGCTGCTTATCCACCATCGGGACTATCCTGCGTTGCAACCTTTCATCAATTTTTCTCTTCCGTCCACGTCCAGGGAGATTAGCTACAGTGCCATGGGTTGTAAACTTCTTGATTATGTTGCACACTGTGGACAAAGGAACATCAAGATCTCTGGAGATGGACTTGTAACCTTGAGATTGTTGATATTTTTCTCAAGTCCTCAGACAGTTCTCTTCTCCTCTTTCTGTTCTCCATGCTTAGTGTGGCCCACACAGACACACAATGCAAAGATTGAGTCAACTTCTCTCCTTTTTATCTGGTTTCAGGTGTGATTTTTATATTGCCCATACCTGTTACTTGCCACAGGTGAGTTTGAACGAGCATCACATGCTTGAAACAAAGTTATTTACCCACAATTTTGAAAAGGTGCTAATAATTTTGCCCGGCCCATTTTTGGAGTTTTGCATGAAATTATATCATTTTTGGCTTCCCTGTCTTTTTGTGTTGTTCCAATACACACAAAGGAAATAAACGTGTATAACAAACATGTGTAATTGCAATAATTTTCTGGGACAAATACTTCATTTTCTGGAAAAATTTCAGGGGTGCCAACAATTTTGGCCATGACTGTATGCCTGCATGCTGGTTGTAGACTTCAGCTCTGCTTTTAACACCATCATTCCTGACCTTTTACTAAATAAACTGTGGTAGCTGAATGTCCCCCTATCTGTCTATTACTGGATTCACAACTTCTTATCCATCAGGAAACAGTATGTTAGGATGGGTGGCCACATTTCCGACCCTCTGTGCTTCAGGACTGCTGCTCCACAGGGCTGTGTGCTCACTTGCCTGCTCTACAATCTACACCGATGAGTGTATTTCTAACAGTGACTCTGTTAAGACAACGATGAGTGCACATACTGGGAGGAAGTAACACAGCTGTTGTCATGGTGTGGAGCTAACAACCTGGAGTTAAACACACAAAAAAAACTGTGCCGGTGACCATTGATTTCTGCAGTTATGGAAAAGGCCTAGAAGCACTTTTTAACTTCATTTAACTTTTTCCACTTTGCTGTAGTTATTGCACAGATGCTCTTTAACTTGTTGCAATGCATAATTTTATTAAAATTCTTATGTTATATTAGCTGCTCAGTTATTTTAGAGAAAGGGAAAAAGTGGGTTGGTGTATCTCTGTGTTCAGTGTGTGTGTGTGTGTGTGTGTGTGGTGTGTGTGTGTTGTGTTTTTTTTTGTTTTGTTTTTTTTGTTTGTTTGTTTGTTTGTTTGTTTGTTTTTGTTTGTTTTTGGCCAAGAAAATCAGAATACCCACTTTTTGGCTTGAGACTTGAGTGCTGAACTTGCCCAACTTCCGGTTTTGGTTTTGATGTCATATACACATCACGTGTGTGTTTGCTTCCTTTTCATTGATCTAAAACCCATATTAAACTTTTTAAGCCAATGTTGATGATTAAATAGGCTATATTAACTTTAAAAGAGCTCTTTCTGCTTGAATACTGCACTCTTTCCAGGTGTGATTTTGATATAAAAGTCCTAGAATATATCAATAATAATATCGCTTAAACTAAAAAGCAGTGGAATGATTAACAAACGATACATTGTGCAACCCTGGTCAGAAGTAATTTAATAGCTTGATGCTGTGCTTTTAAATGAAAAAAAAATCCTGGAACATAGGCCGGATTAGGATCACGTCTGATTGACAAACTGTGCTCTGTGGTTTATGCTCTTTTCCTGGTCTTCAAGAATCACTTCTGTGTAATGGCTTGAATCAACAAAGCTGCCTTGAAATTGAATGTGCTGCATCATTGAACTTCAAACTAAAGAGCTCTCAGGCAAGTTCAGTAACTTCCTCATTCTGCACCAATTAATCAGGTCTGTATTTTTGCCACAGGCAAACTTAAGTTGAGTTTCAACTACCTAGTACATGCTTTTTATATTCTGCTGTGAATGAGTAGTGAAACTCTGCCTCTGTGCTCTCTGAGTTCATGGAAGAATGGCTTCAAGAATTAAACTTGATTGTCCCGTTTCGTAGGTGGTCCGTTGAATTATACAAATCCGTTCTTTGGGGCATTTTTAGCTGCTGATATTTGTGTTTCAGCTCTTGGCTTACTAGGTAGATAATGCAGGGTGGGTGAAATCTAATACAGGTGAGAGTTGATGTTTTGTGGTCCAAGTTTCAGCACCTTTGTTTGTTGTGTAAAATTTAGGTGATTGTGTAACTGAATACCACTTTAGAGTCTACAGGAATTCTCTAAGAATAGGGCAGGGTGAAAAATGAACCCGATGTGTTCAGTATGACCTACTACTACTTTTTGCCTGTTTGTTTTCCTAAAAGCATGTTTTGTTAAGTCTTTAATGTCAAATAGACTTGCTTGTGGTTTCTGACACTGCATAAGATACTGCATCTATAAAAGAAAACAAAAGTTTTGTTTATTTTTTAAAGTTTAAATTTGGTTTAAGTATTACTAAATATGCGAAATTTCAGTATTTGTTTTATACTATTTATTTATTTATTTTTTTTTTAAATTTGTAGTAGTTTTTAAAAAAAGTTTGCACTATGCTACTCTGTAAATTTAGATGGTGATTTGACATTTTTATGGATGGAAAATATTGCTCTTGGTTATCTAAAAGATAAATGTGTGTTTTGCTTTGTTTAAGTCAAAGTTGAATAAAACTAGGTTCACCGTGTGACCTGCTACTAAGAACGGTTACTAGTTTGGATTTGGAATGGTCTCTTACTCAGAATGGTTGCTCAAATTGCTGTGTTACAGGGCATTTTTCTCATCCTAGCAACCACTTGAGTGAGTCAGTATTAAGTTGTTAGTTTCATATATGGTTACTCATTAGATATATGTATTCTTTCCCTTTTCCTTGATGTTGCTAGGCAACTAACTAACAGAGCCTAACAGTTGCGCAAGACTTGTGGCGGTTTATGGAGGCCAGTCACTGCTCAGTGGAAGATTAAATGAGTGAGTTAGAGGGCTCAGGCGGGGCTTTGTGTGGCCGGAGGGAGTTAGTCAGTAGAAGGGAGGAGCCGAGCCGAGCCAAGAGAGGCTGAGAACTTCAGGAGCAAGTGGTGTTTGGTGTTTTGGGGCCAGCACGGACAGAGCAGATCTACCAACACTAATAGTGGGACTGTGGTAAGCTTAAACAGAAACACAGCTTTGAATAGGAAACAGTAGGTGTTGAGAGACATAACCAGATAGATGGTGTGAGCACGAAATGAGGTTTTAAGAGGTTTTATAGCTGGCAGTGATGTATGAGGTGCACCGTTATGTAAGAGAGTTTACAGTACTTCATGACCGTGGTCACCACTTAACCTTGTGTTGCTATGTTTAGCTCATGCTACGTTGAAGACATGTGGCGGTATGTGGGTACTGTATATAGTGGCTGTAGATTAAGTTAAGCTTTATGCTTGTAGTACTCAGGAAAGAACAAGTCGTAAAGGAGAGATAAAACAGTAAAACTGGTTTTGAATGTAGCTGTTTACGTACAGTGAATCACATGAGGTGAAGTTGGTTTCAGAAACATTGATTTGGACATTGTTCAGTTATTATTTTAGAGTTGGAACACAAACTCTTAAAGGAGAATTCCACCAAAAGTTCTGAATAATTTAATCACTGAGATCATGTCATTCATGGGGGTTTGATATAAAAGGGGGCATTGTAGAGTTACCGACTCAGTTCTTTACAATGGTGGTGATTGGAACCAGGGGTCAAAATGTGTACAACACAAGTATTTTTTTTTATTTTTATTATCCAAAACAATCGGTGGACCTACATGAGTTTTTATATGTAACGTTGATAGTGGTAAATCACTTTTTGTGCTATTTTGTGTTATAACACCCTGCATATATTTTTTGGTTGTGGTTGTTGTGTTGTTGTTGTTGTTGTTGTTGTTGTTGTTGTTGTTGTTATCTATTACATCAAAACCTTATATTAAAACTGTTGTAAAACAATGTCTTGGGCATTTGGGCAGTGTATTCATAAGCATTTCATGTAAAAACTGTTTGTGAACCTGTGAAATCTGGTTCCTGTCACTACTGCTGTGAACAATTCTGACTGGGTATGTTTCTCTAGAACCGAGCATTTCACATCAAATCACTTATTACTGACTTATTTGCATCTTAATTTAATTAGGCAGAAATTTTGAAAAATCCCCTTTGATCTGGTGGGGCTTTAACCCATCAGTCTAAAGCCTTGAGATCCAACCACAGATTTTGAATGCATTACTTGTTCTGATGTGCATTATTTAAAAGGTTGATTAGCCTCTTGACATTGAGTAGATCGCATGTTCCCAAACCCTAGAACTCATCTTCTGCTGCAAGGATATTTTCAGTAATTGGCACAAGTGTTAAGCCATTTCTGTTGTTTTGTGGAGTGACAGTCAGTATAGTTCACTATAACTAGCATAATGACGTTAACATATATCTACACTGAAAACGGTGCTTTGACTTGTTTTTTTTTTCTAACAGAGTTTTAAAACCCCAGATGCTGCAGACACGATCTCCACCATCCCCTCTTATTACCTTCATGTGTTAATGTTGATGAAAACTCATCAGATAAATATTCCAGTGATGGTGGTGAATAATGAGGAGACAGAGCTGAAGTGTGTCTGTTTATTAGGAGGAAAAACGTTGAAGTGTTTGGAAAATGAAACTGAAACTGTGGAGTGACAGTGCTCTGAAAAACAGCATGAAGTGCTGCCACAATATTCTTAACTTTCAGTTATCATGCTTGAATATGTTTGACCTTTTTTGTTACATCGGTAATGGTCGCTAGCTGCCTGGCTAACTAGCTTGATTGATCACGTGTTTACGTTTCAGCTGTGTGCATATGGTCAGTTGTTAGTTAGCAGACATGACGGTTGATGGTCGATTTCGATCGAGTAATTTAAGATTTCTTAACTTGATAAGATGCTATAAGATACAATAAAATTCCTAAATGAAGACAAGATTTGCTTCTGTAATATGAATTTGTGAAAGATGTTATCTTGACCTGTCAGATCTTAAGTTAAGACAAAAAGATAGAAAGTTTCTGTAATACGGCCCCAGGCCTCCTTGGATCTCTTTTGGAAGCTAGTTGGAGTTAGGCTTGCTGTTTGACATCAAACAGTTGCCACACTCTCACTTTTGTGTTATCTGTGTACAGTAGAGGCCTCTGTTTGCATGTCAGCCATACAAGCCTACAAAAGGTTTTGTTGCCTAACTTTTGCATGTTTGAGTAAGAAATTAACCACACTTTATGTAACTCATTCCAAATGCGTTACCCACAACTGAGACACTTTCAGTTTTTTCACTTGAAGGGTTGACTTTGGGCGGGGCGCAGTAACTGTGGTGCATCTGTGTGCTTAAAACTATTGTGGTGTGTTTCATTGTTCTTGTGCTGATGAAAGTATATCAGAAAGCTGGACTTGTTTTCATCTTGATTTGCTAAAACTGCGTCTGTGAAACTTACACAGCTGATTGTGCCTCAGAGGAAGCCCCACCATAACATAAACCATAAGTGAAACATCCCTTCCTTTTGCCTGGAGCAGATTTGTAAGCAGACTTGCCCCACCCAGGCTAACAAGCTCACGTTCTTTGAATTCTTCAAGTGAAGGCAATACATGTGTTTCAGTTAACCAATAAGAAGGGCTGTGGATATCGGTTAGAGTAAGATGCGTCTCCTCATGGGCTTTGGCAACAGGCCTGCATGAATTTCAAATAGCCCAGCCATGATCATTAAATTTTAACTGTCTTGCTTCCTAGCTCTCGGTACTTCGTGGGTTTAAGTGATTTATAGACGGTTCAAGGTCAAATAAACTAACATTGCTCACTGCTGTCCTCTAAACGTAAATGTGTGTTCTGGTTTCTTTTATGCACATATATTTCCCTCAACCAGTGAAAAAGCATCACATTTACATTTTGTTTGTTGCTGCATGATCATATAATTGTGAATGCTAACATCCCTAACATCTCGAACAACTCAAATAATTGCAATCATTGTGACAGACCTAATCCTAATAAAGCAGGAAATTTCCTGTTTGTGCATTTAAAGAAAGTTTGAGGTGGGTTAGCCTTCATATGAGTGTTTCTCCAGTTGTCTACTCTATATATACAGTAGACATGAGCCAGTTGACAAGAGCCATCCATTAGCAGTTCCCAATACCATCAAGTCAGATGATTTAAATGACAGAAAATGTGCTGCTTTAAGGTATATTTTAATACAGGCCAGCCTAAAAGCTTTACAAAAGTAAGATTACAGTGACAGTAACGTTCAGGCTAACTTAACCTAGAAAGCACTGGCCCTCAGTGATTGGCCATTTAAATGGGTAGATGGTAGATATACTGGCAGTGTGTATTCTTTCTTTAACAAGAAGCAATTTGTAGGCAATTTATTAAACATATAGCAAGAACTACCAAACCAGACTAAAATAAATAAATATTTCTGGTCAGAAACATTTACTTGTTTATTTTCCCCCATTTCATTTCATTTTTCATTTTTTAATACATTTCCTGAAGCTGAACATTGTAGTCAACTACAAGCTATAGCTTAACTTAAGAGGTTAAATTGTGAATTCAAACACTTTTATTTCACTTAAGGTTCTCAGTGTTTGAGAACGTCCCTGTTTTGACTTGTTACGTGCTTCTGCTCTGGGAAAACTTTCACACATCTGTGGTTATGTTTAGTCATATTTGTTAGGTTAAATAATCCATCAGAGGGTAATGATGAAAGTATTTTCTGATCAAGTTTTATATGATATTTCTTTTTTAGGTTTCGCACAATCATACACTTCATTATCCTAATCATAATTTAATAATGCTATTTTTTATTTGTAGGAAGATGATTTTCTTTCCTTTTTTAAATCCATTTTTATCCCCCTGTCATTTTCCCTTTCCCATAAACTGCTCTGTTACCTTTCAAGCTAAAACCTCTTGCTGTGGTGCTGTCTTTCTACCACTTGCGGTCGTGTTCTTTGAGCAAATGTGCAAAATACTGAACTGCTTTTTACTCTTATCTTAAACATATTTCAACACTTATTGCAACACACACACTGTTTTTCTCTGTTCCTCTTTAACACATTTTTTCCCCATCATTCCATATTGCCATAGAGATCCTTTGCTTTTTGTTTGCACTTATCTAACCCTGCTATCTTTCGTTCATCCATCCATCATCTCATAGTAGATTCCAAGGTAATTGTTACATTCAGGTCAAAATTCTTTCGATCTAAACACAATAATGGTCCAACTCCTCAAATTCTCAAGCTCATCAACTCCCATGTTCTTAGTTTCCATGCTCTTGTAATAGGCTTTGGCGAGCCAACTTAGTTTGTCCACAAACTCTACTTTGTACTTTGAATCTGCTGTCAGTTATTTTTCATTTGAAGTGCTTTGACTGATCTTCTCGATCTGCTTTTTATCCCAGACAGCGCAGAACGTTAAGAGATGACATCTTATTTGGATTAATACCTGTGAAGCCTTGAGCTTGTCTTCTACAGTCATCATTTTCGGCTGCTGTTCTTCTGAAAAATGACTGCAACTGGAGGATATTCTTGTGTACTGTAGTGGTCTGCACTCTTCTGCCCCCTCCTCTCCCTTGCCTCTGATTCTCCACTCCATCTCTACAAGCTGAGGGACGGGCATGAAGAAGGCAGCTCAGTGGTCTGAGGAAGAGGTTGGTCTGTGGCTCGCTGAAGAGGGCATGCAGGAATATGCTGGACCCCTGCGAAACATGGACGGCCGAGCCTTGTTGCAGCTCTCTCAGGTATTTTAATCTACCTCTGCATCTGCAAGGAATGCACAGGCAATAAAATATTGGATTTTCTGAAGTTTGCTTCTCTAGTTTTGTGCTGGAGTTGCTTCTCTAGTTTTGTGCTGGAGTTTTTGTGCCAAAAGTTTTAAATGAAATGACATTTCTATATAATGAATTTAAAAGAAAAAAAAAATGTTGCAACTGCTTCCTTTAAACAAATTTGAATATGCTAATGTGAAAATATTGTATACCGTTAGGAATAAAAGTGATAAACATGCCCTTCCTTATTTCCAGGCTGACTTCCAGAAGCCTCCTCTATCCCGAATCACATCAGATGGCGGGAAGCACCTCCTGGAGAAGATCAAGGCGCTCAACATTGAGCACCATATCGAAGTGCATAAAAATGGCTTTGCCAACGGTCATGTGGTCGTATCTCACAATGGTGATGCCAGTGCCTCCAGCAAGAACAAACGGAATGGTTTGGTCAATGGCTATAATAAGGAACTGGTGCGTATTCCCATACCTGAGCCAACTGGCCCACAGTTCCCCACCGAATGGGGCAAAACCGGTGTAGCCTTTTTATACGCCATCTGCTGCTTCGTCATCACCACCATTGTGATCTCTATAGTGCACGAGCGTGTGCCTCCTAAGGAGGCGACCCCTCCCTTACCTGACAAGTTTTTTGACTTCTTCGACCGAGTGGAGTGGGCTTTCTCCGTATGTGAGATAAACGGGATGATTCTGGTGATCTTGTGGATCATACAGTGGAGTCTCATGAAACACAAGTAAGTGTTTTGGCCAACAGCACACGCTTTTAAATTCCTTGTTATTTGTTTTTCTGATGACATCATTCTGTCTCTTGTTGCGTTGACAGGTCAATTGTTGGCAGGCGGTTCCTGTTCATTGTGGGGACCCTGTATCTGTACCGGTGTATCACCATGTACATTACTACTCTGCCTGTTCCAGGGATGCACTTTAAGTGTTCACCCAAGGTAGGAGTTCATGCATACATTCAAAACCAAATCCAATGGCTACATTCACATTACAGGATTGTGGTGTGTCACAAGTTGGATATTTCTTGTGTGAACACAGAAACCAAGTTGGAGCCACTTTCATATTGCTGGCTTAGAATTTTAAGGTTCTGTTATGTTCAGTTTCGCGATATTGAGGATCAAAAAGTTCACTTTTAAAATGCTAAAACAGGTTTTAAAAAGTTCAATCACTTTTCTTGTCATAACAAAGTCTCTGTCTTACCTTGTAACCACTTAACATTAAAGTCGTAGGATAAGTTTAAAATTATAAGGTTCTATCTGCAAACAACCCCGATCTGGCATAGAAACTTAACTAACTGTTCAAGATTCAAACTCTGTTGTCATAAATGCTTATAATACATGAAATGTAGACAGGGCCATAGCTAGAACTTTTAGAATGGTGTGGACAGATTTTTTGGGGTGGCTCACTGCTAGGGAAACAAAAATAAAAACAAAAACAAAGAAAATAGTACATAGCTGAATCTGTCCATCATTTCCACATGAATAAAATATTACATCAGTGCAGCTTTTGCTATCAGTAAACTGAAAGATAGAACTGTGTTGATGTAACATATTTACTTTATTAAGTTATGCATTTGAATCAAGTAAATGAAATGCATCACTTGGGCATGTATCTTTGCACAAAATTAACTTTTTTAGAAAAACACTTTGCATAGAGAGGCCATAGAAGTTATTAATTCAGTGATTGAGCCTTGAACTCTGTAGAAATGCTTAGCAACTTAGCACATTAGCAGTCACCTTTTGCTACTATGATTTCTTACTAAATTGTCTAAGAAGTCTATCAAGAGCTTTTGGCTGAGCTTGGGCACATGAGCAAAACCTGAATTCTGATTGGTTATCCCACATCAGCTGCACTGAGTGAACTGCAAATAGAACATTTTAATTCCAATTTAGCAGGCAATTTTCAAGAAATTATTATTTTTTTTTCTTTTTGTAAAATACATACTGTCATCTCTAAATGATTAATTACATGACACATGTAATGTCACATAAAACCTTATAATTCTGAGTCCAAGATATATGCTTCTAGTTTGTAATCCATATCTTGATATGTGGTAATGCAACCACAATGAGGTTGACTATTAAAGTATTTCTTGCGTAACACTTCACTGTGATATCAATATGGTCATCTTCCAGTTTTGTCAGCAAATCAAGGGTATCTTGATGCTAAAATGTGCATGCTGGTCCTTTCAGGGCCCAGGTGTGTTGATGTTAATGACATACGGGTTACGTACATGAATGTTAACTGTGAAGGCAGAAAGACTGGATCTAAGCCAAAAATTGAATGGAATTGGGCAATAAGAGCTGTCATGTGAACGCTAGCATTTATTGCACATTCACTTTGCAAATACAGCTTCATATAGGCTGTGCCCATAAAACATACGTTAGTGTACGGTTTTCTGCTGTTGCACTTCTTTTGCACAAACCTCTGTAGAGCTTCAGAGGTAGAGAACACCTTTTGCTTGTGGTCTGAGAAGTTGTTTATCAGTTCTGAAGTCATGGTTTCTTATTTCTTATTTAGTTTTAGGAACATGGTGTGTGTGTGTGTGTGGGTGTATATATATAGTTTCTTATTTAGTTTTAGGACATTGTTTTACGTGTGTGTGTGTGTGTGTGTGTATATATATATATATATATATATATATATATATATATATATATATATATATATATATATATATATATATATAATATATATATATGTTTAAAATCTTTCAACAGTTTACTAAAATAAATGAAATTAGATTTAAAGTGTTCATTCTCTTTGTAATTATTAGACTACATGTAGTATTTTATCTTGCCGCTCACACGTGGAAATAGAATTTACTTTTTTTTTCATTTTTTGCCTTGTTTAAGTTCTTTACCCACCTTTTTAGTTTTTACTTGCTTGTTTTTAAAATATACTTACTCACTGAGATTACGCAGAAAGACCTGTTTCTGTTTATACGCCTCTCTGTCTGTCTTCACCTCCTCCCCCAAAAAGCTACTACATTAGTTTGCTAGTTAAGGGAGCCTCAACAGGAACAGTTTAGAGAATGCTGTGCTGACATCAGCTGATCTAACAGATGATAGCATTTGCATAAATAATACAACTTTGCTGATAAATAAGAATGAGACACATAGCAGCGTTCAGCAGTAATAAAACTGAAAATAGAAATCAAACATCATTGTGATAAAATTAAGACAAAAGAGCATTCAAAATAAATCAGGGATCTAATCATGTTTGGATGACCAAAAGAAGTTCCAGCTCGATGTTTAGGTCTTAAATGCAAAATCAACATTATACAAGATATGATGACAATAGTAGATAATTCACTCAGAAGACACGTCCTTTAAGTTTCTTTCGAATACTCTGCAGTCTTCAGATTCATCTGCTCAGGTAGGCTCAGGAAGCACAACCCATGTTCCAAAATTGTATGCAATGACGTTTCCACCAGAGAGGTCTCTAAATACCCCTAAACATAGTCTAGCTGTAATGAGGCTGCAATGATAAAGAAAGTTGTGGGTGGAGCGCTCGTTACGTTTGACTGTGAATGTAGTCAAGCTAGTGCTCAGCTACTTCGAGATCAGGGCTGCTAGATTTGAACACATTCTGATCACAAACACAGTTAGACTTGTCTTTTAAATATGTATACAAGCAACATCCATATGCAGGATGTATTTTGATGCCAAACGTGAACAGAACTGCAATTTCCCCCAAGCTCAGTTCAGTCTATCATAATGCGATATAAAAAAATACAAGACCAGAGCCTCGCCTAGGTCAGTCTAGCATTCCAAACAAACAAGAAGGGCACTACATGCCTGTAAATATTTTACAAGATGTCACTTTGAGACACTCCAAAGATGTGACCAAAAGTCTTATGGTCTAATGATACTACGGTGGAATTTATTTGCTTGAATACTGTGTAATAGTGGCATGTGTGATAAATCAGATACATCACTTCAGCCAGGTAACACCACCCACACTGTAAAATCTGGTGTTGGAAGCATCATGTTATGGAGATGCTTTTTAGCTGTAGGGACTGACTGTCTGGTGGGATGATGAATGGTGCAAATTGCAAAGAAGGCCTGGATTCAAACCAGCTCTCTTTTGCCAGAACACTCAAACTGGGGAGGAAGTCCGTCTTTCAGCAGGACAACAACCCAAAAGACACTGCCAGGGCAACACTAGAGTAGCTTAAAATGAAGAAAACTGATGTCTTTGTGTGGCCTGGTCAGTTTTAATCTTAGCCTCTTCAAACATTTGTACTGAGACTTCAAAGCTGCAGTCCTCCATCACTTCCAGTTAACCTCTGAGCAAATTTGCAGAGTGAAATGGGCCAAAGTTACTTCATCATACTAGCTTTAATAGCTGTGAGTGGTGGCTCAACCAGCTACTATTCAAGGGGAATGCATTGATGTATTGGTGACGTTTCTATTTTTTTTCCTATTCATAATTTTTATCAGTCTGAATGGAGTTAACGATTCACAGTCAAACAAAATCCTTGGCTGTGGTAATTATTTATGTTAAAAAAAAGGTCCTAGGCCTGAGTACCTTTTCAAGGTACTGTACATATTTGCATTTGTGGTGCAATATTGTACTGCTCTTTGCAAAGAGGAATTTGCAGTGTTTGAAAAACCCTGCTAAATAAAGCCTGCTAAAAGAAGAAGAGTGAGTAATAAAGGAGAGAAGCAAGGTGATTATTTGTAGTGTGACTGCGTTGCCATGGTGCAGTCCCATGGGGAACTCTCGCCCTGACGTGTCTCTGTGTGTGAGTCATCAGGGTGGGTGTGAAACTGAGGGCATACACCCACTACACAAGGCAGGAAATCCTCCCTGCAGGGCCTGCTGGAAACCATTCATCAGCTAGGCTCAGCCAGACGGCCTTTTCACTTGTTAGATCATGCTTTCCTGTTGGATGCAGCACAGAGGAAGAGAAAGAACGTAAACTTTCTCACAAACATGGGAAAGAACTTTCAGCTTAACATTGGCTTGCTCTGTATTACATCTTTAATTATACAATGGGACAAATTTGTCCAGTTGTAGTGATTGCATATGCTAACAAAATGTTCTGTTGTTACAATGTCAAGCTTATAACATTAGAAGAACCATTTGGTGCTATATAGAACCCTTTTTTAACAATGTTCTATATACACTGATCAGGCATAACATTATGACCACCTCCTTGTTTCTACGCTCATTGTCCATTTTATCAGCTCCACTTACTATAAAGGTGCACTTTGTAGTTCTACAATTACAGACTGTGGTCCATCTATAGGCCCTTTTACACACTAACACACCACCATGTCAGTGTTGCTGCAGTGCTGAGAATAATCCACCACCCAAATAGTACCTGCTCTGTGAGGGTCCATGGGGGTCCTGACCACCGAAGAACAGGGTAAAAGGGTGCTAACAAAGTATGCAGAGAAACAGAAGGACTACAGTCTGTAATTGTAGAACTATAAAGTGCACCTATATAGTAAGTGGAGCTGATAAAATGGACAATGAGTGTAGAAATAAGGAGGTGGTCATAATGTTATGCCTGATTGGTGTATAACCATATACAGCACATTCTCCATCAGTCTGAAGGACTATTTCAAAATGCAGAGAACCCTTTAAGCATGCAAATGGTTCTTTAAATGTTCATGGTTCTGTATTGTCCTTACTAAAGAAGCTTTGAATAACCATCCTTTTTTAAGAGTGTATCATTAGAATAGATGCCAAATAACAAATATAGTAAAAACATAGAGACTCCACTGTAAGCAAGTTTAAGAAGTTTTGGTTCCATATGTCTCCTGGATGCCCCCAGCCATCGCATGGGTTTGTTAAATTCAACCACCAGCACACCTAATTTAACATAATGAATTGCCCAAACCAGGTCTTGGATTATAACCAAAACTAAATACTGGGCTGTCATAGTTGGAAAAGGTTAAACAAACGCACTGAATGTTTTTCTATTTGCCTTTCTTTTTCTCTCAGTAATGATTTCTTGATAGCTACATGTGCTTTCAGACGATATTTTAAGTTGTCTTATCACCGTGGAAGGATCGACAGAAACACTTGGGATTTTTTCACATCTGAAGTCAAAATGGGGCTTGTTTGGTGGTCTGCCAAGTCTTGCATGGTCATTGTGAGTCCTATTTTCTCCATATCATTGAACAATTGTTTGAGCTCCAGTTTTGGAAACTTCCACTTATTTTCCTTCGACTTTCCTCTTCCATATGCAAATAGATTATCTAAAAATATCTCCTTTAGCCATTTTAGATGCACATGAAAAAAATAATTGCAAAGCAGTTTAAGGTGTGTTTGAGAAGTTGCTTGTGTGAGTGTTAGTTCCTCTTTCAAGGGTAACAGTGTCAGTGACACCTTCAGGAGCAGCTTTTGCTGGGAGGACACAGCTGGAAGGATGGAACAGTTGAAGTGTTAGTAGGGTGCACAAGAGACTCAAACACATGGCTAACACAAATGTCCAATCTATTGCAGTTGTATGGTGACTGGGAGTCCCAGATGCGGCGGGTGATGAAGATGATCGCTGGTGGCGGCTTAACCATTACTGGCTCTCACAACATGTGTGGAGACTACCTATACAGCGGTCACACTGTCATGCTGACCCTCACCTATCTCTTCATGAGAGAATGTAAGAAAACAATACACAGTTCTCCCCTGATTTGAAATCTCTGACACTCAGTTTGAACAGCACAGCCACCTTGTGGTGCTTTTTATCTGTTACACCCTAGAATGAATATCGTTTGCAGACTTCACACAGCTGTGCACTTTAAACAATGAAAGAACTAAATGCAGTCGAACCACAGCTGACCACAGTTACAGGAATAAAAAGAACGCTCGGCACCACGTGTCGAAATCTAAATGAAGGAGTTGAGTCACCCTTTTGTTGCCCTTATGTTGATTTTAAAAGGACTAGGGCAGCAGTATTTATAGACCTAATCAAACTTTGCATTTTCGTTGTGCTCCACAGACTCACCTCGACGGTTCTGGTGGTACCATTGGGGCTGCGGGGCACTATGTGTCGTGGGTGTTTTCTGCATCCTCCTCGCTCATGACCACTACACTATAGATGTAGTCGTAGCCTACTTCATCACTACACGCCTTTTCTGGTGGTACCACACCATGGCCAACCAGCCAGTAAGTAACCACCTTACACAGTAGCCTGCAAGTACCTAGACTTTTTAGTGCCTGTAACATTTGCTCATCATGCCTGCAGAATTTTGTCAAAAATTAATGATTGACATTCTTCTAAAGTATTTTATTTTTGTATAAGTAACAAATCTTCAGTTTTTGTTTTAAATAAATAGAAATGATGAAACCAAAAATTACCTGGTTTTGCTATAGGAAGTTAGGGCACCACTGTACGTCTGGTTTTGCTGAGAGTCTTGAGGCTAAAACTTTAGCATTAGCTGGAAAATGGTTGCTAAGTTAGTCTAGTTGTTTATGGTATCCTTAGCTGATAGTTATTAGCGTGAAGTGCAGGTAACATTAGGTTAGCCAGAATAGATAGCCTGTAGTTTTTGTGTTGTATAGAAATTGTATTTTCATTTCTCTTCACCAGACAAAAATGATCAATGTGACTAATAAACATTTGAAATGTAGGCTTGTGAGTATGCTAAGGTTTGAAGTTAGCCTCACCTGGCAAGACTTGTAGACCTTAATATGGTGTAAATGCCCTAAATGATTGAAATTCTAATTTTGTTGTAAAGAGACACTGAGTATTTTGTTCATTATTTATATATATATATATATATTTTTTTTTTTACAAATCCTGCTATTTGTAGTTTGCCATTTTTATCATTGAAGTGCATTCTGGTTTAGTGCCACATCACTCCTGATTTAGCTTCATTTGTCCATCCTTTTCTTCTTATCACCAGGAACGCTGCAAAGTTTAACAGCCATTTCTTTATTGTCTTTCAGCTGAAAATTACATACAAAAGCAGCACAAAATGGCACAGTATTTTAGTTTTTGCCTAAAAAATGGCAATCCAAAACTCCAAGCTAATGGATTTTTATAATAAATGAAATATTTTATTAATTTAGAATATATACATTATATTAGGTCTAGAAGTCTTACCAAGCGGGGTCCCTTTTTCCTAATAATAAATGTCAGAAGGGTTATTTGGATCAGTGCCATAGTAGAACCACCTTTTGCCTTAGTCACCTTTGCCTCAGAAAGCCTGTTGACTCCAGATAAAGTTATAAAAGAAACCCTACTGTATATGTGTTTTAAGCCAAAAGTTTTTCTGGGCTTTTAATTAATTTAAGTACAGTATGATCACTGCAGCGAGGTATGTGAATCGACCATATGCTGCTGTCCTTTAAAGAAGCATCTGTTGACAGGTTCTTTAGGGAAGGTGGTTATTCTGTGACTCACTATGCAATGTTAGATAAAACAAATGGATTATAGGGTGTTAAAGACATTATGAGTTAATGATGAGGCCCTTTAGATGCCAGTCAGGGGCGAAATTATTATGCAGACTACTGTCCTAATCTTTATGCTCAAACTATTGCTGTTGGATAAGTGGACCTGACTTCTTTCCCCTCTTTTGTACAGGACCTGAAGGGGGCATCTCAGAGCAATTTCCTGTCCCGTGTGTGGTGGTACAGGTTTTTCCAGTACCTGGAGCGGAACGTCCAAAATGTCGTCCCCCGGAGCTACCACGTTCCCTTTTCGTGGAGATCGCTGCAGTTGGGTCATGTGAAGTACAGCAGGATTGACTCAGATTGACTGCGGTTTCCAACCGGGGAGTAGGACTTGAAACACTTGCCTTAAGAGCCAGGACTCAATCACATGATGATAGCCTAACAAACTCTCATTCTTAAGCCAATCCCTTTAGTACTGAGCTACAAGGCACTGTGACTGTCAAAAACTCATCCAAAGCATTTCATTCCTCACACACTGCCCACATTCCATCTGCATTTTAGACCCAATCTACTGCCGGCTATGTAGTATGTAGTATACAGGGCTAGAATGGCTAATGTCTTTATCACCTAGATTAAGATGGGGCATGCCAAAACAGATCACTTTGTCAGAAATATTAAACAAATGACTGCATTCCCCATTGTCTTCTGGGTAGATGTTTAAACTTGGTCCTTTAGTTGAGCCTGCATTTAATTAAAGTAGATGGGCTTGTAGTGGTCAGTTTCTGTGAACATTTCCTTGTGCTTACAGGAGACTGAGCCAGTAAACTGACTAACTTGAGAAAGACTCTAGACATTTCCCCCAAGCATTGGACGAAGAGTCGTCTTTTCAAAGTATGTTTAACCCCTAATATAGAAATGTCCCTTTAACTGAAATCCTGCCATCCTGAAAGGCCCCACGAAGGACTTCAGGTGGAGGGCAGTTGTGTGTTTGGAGAGAATTATCCTTTTGTAGTTGTCCATAGATTTGCAAAACAAGTTTCTATGAAAATAAATTATTTTTCAAACAGATCTGTTACATTTTTTTAAACAGAGAGCAAATGAAGACAAGAATACTGTTTTGGTGATAAAGTTCCTCAGTGCCTTTTTTGCCATGAATGATTTGTGTGGTCAGTTGTTATATGGTTATGTATTTACGTTGTAATTACGGTCTCAGTTGTGCATTGCTGTTGACGTAAACTCTTTAAAGGAGCACTCTAGCCTTTTCTCTCTATCCTAATCCCAACCTAATCTCTCTCTCTGCTGCATCTAAAGAGTATTGTCAGTTACCATGAACAGTAATTTCACCTTAATTAAAGAAACAGCAGAAAACCTGTAGATTCATCATCTCCCCATTAGCTTCTATTATAAATATGTTTCAAGTCAGTGAGTTTTCAATTCTTTTGCTAAGTACAAAGAATCACCTGATGGTTTGTGTCTGTGGTAATTGGCCGTATGAAATAGATGTGGCAGATAGATTAGGTTAAAAAATGCTTTATTTCAAGTGTAGCAGGGCAGTCATATCTGTTCTCTACAAAAGCACTACATGCGTGAAGTATGGGATTATTCCAGGAGATTTCATATGTTAAAGTATCTGGTACCACTTACTTTAAAGCATTGATGTTAAAGGGATTTACCCCAAAAATGCTTGAAGAGAAAATTAGGCTAGTAAATAACTATTGCTGGTAGAATTGATTGTAAGTACAAGGGCCTTGTAGTTTAAATACACAGATTTTTTTATTTACTTTTTATGTCTATTAACTGTGGTTGTAGTTATAATTGCTTTTGTGTAATTTTCCACTTTCATTGTTTCTTATAAACTAGAAAACATTTCATTGTAAAATTTTACACTGTTGTTGTATTTACTGTCGTTCTTGCCAGCAATAATTATCTAGCAGTGGATTTTTCTTCCCATGTTTCTGTTCCAGTATATCAAACTTGGTGGACATTAAAACGAAGTATTACTGAGGCAGTGATGGCCACAAAGCTAACTCAAATGTCTGTAATCATTTGTTGTTTGTTTAATTTGTACTGAGTTTATTTATTACTGAGTTTCATTGTAAGTATTCCATGCAGTGGAACACAAAAAACAATTTTGTGTCCGGTTCATTTTTTGTGTTGTGCTGTTTTTGTCTAGGCCTGTGTCTTTGGGTCTGCCTTAACTCCGGGTCGTTGGGCAGGAGAGTTTTTCAGTGTCTGTGTGCAGTGATTGTTTGGAGAGGTTTTGTTCTACTGTGTTGTCCTGTATGCTTAACAAGCAAGATTAGGACTCACAAGTCAATAGCATTTGAGTTGTTCTGTAATCTATCCAATGAAAAAAAAGCTGCTAAACTTTAATAGTTTGTCCTTCTTTTTTGACAATTAAATGACAACCATTAGCACAGAATTATGTTTGAAGTGTTTTTTCTGATTTTCATTTTACTGTTTATATTTAATTTATTTACCAATTTTTTGTCTGATCATACTTGAATGAAACATTTGAGCACCCTCAGTCAAATGCCATGAAATATATATATTCATAGTATTGTTTGTGTGTGTGTGTGTGTGTGTGTGTGTGTGTGTGTGTGTGTGTGTGTGTATATATGTATGTATGTGTGTATATATGTATATATATATATAATGACATATGACTCTATAAAATGTCACTTTTTATGTGAGTTATTCTGAAGTTTTACTTTTTTCTTACAGTGGCGCAGTAGCAAAAAGGGCCTGGGTTCGATTCCTGGCCGGGCGACCAGGGTCCTTTCTGTCTGTGTGGAGTTTGCATGTTCCCACTATGTCTGTGTAGGTTTACTCCCACAGTCCAAACACATGCAGTCAGGCCAATTGGACATGCTAAATTGGCCATAGTTGTGAGTGAATGTATATGTCTGTCTTTGTGCCCTGCAATGGACTGGCGACCTGTCCAGTGTGTATCCTGCCTTCTGCCCAATGGCTGATTCTGGTTTCACGAAGATGAGTGAAAGATAAAAGTCAGATGTATTTTACCAATTAAACAAGTTCAGCCAGCTCTCCAATTACTTATACTGGCCAAAAAATAGGGTGTTTGGACATAAACTATGCAATGATTCCTAAATAGTATTAAACATATGCTCCACAATTGCGTTTGCCTCTAATTCATCTTTTTATTTTCAATGCAATGAAGTATACTGCAGAAAAACAATATTTTTGACTTCATTGTTCTAGTTTATATATAGAACAGAAAGCAGTGTGTAGTGTATTTTTTTGTGTGAGTTATTTCTGTTTTGTGGTCCCTTCGAATAAATGTTTTTAACACATCACTGTTGAACGGATTTGACCTTTGGGAAGTTATATGTTATCTTAATAGTTACGCAACTAATCTCCCCATTGACAAGGAAAGGTGTTTAGTGGTGTATGTTATAAAAGAACTGATCATTGCTTGTAAAACAATGCAAGACCAAGCAATCTTTGTCCTTGGAAGTGTTTCTTTCTGCTGAGTCCAGATCCATTTGTGTTCCTGAACAGGAGATATTGATTTTGTCACAGAGCTTGGCCACTAAATGTAAGTAGCGCTGCATATGTTTTTTTTTGTTTTGTTTTGTTTTTTGTTTTTTTTAATAGATGGTGTAAGTTTCTTACTTCCATTCTGTTTCAGTTCAATCTCACAGTACAAATATAGATATGTAGATGTTTAGATCTTTTTATTTAAGTCTTTTATTTATGTCACATGAAATAATTACATTTGTAATTTGCAGCACTGCATCACTGGTTTGCCTAATGTTTTAGTATCAAGAAAAGAGGTGTGCTAAATTCTGATAAAATCAAATTTTAGGTTCTAGCTATGTCATAATTCTAGTCCTTGAGTAGCTTTTCTGTGTTTCTGTGCAGAAGCATGGCTCGTAAGGCTGTTTGCTGTGGTCTCAGTAGCCTGGAGCTTCTGTTCATGGTTCTGTTCCTGCTGATGACTGGAATCACAGTGGGACTCATCACAGTCTTAGCCATCAACCTCAATTCGCACACACGTAATGACTCATGCTCTTAACGTGTAGCCTTTGTTTCGTGCCAGCCAAATTGACTGAACTGGCACATTTAAAATATTGTTACTCTATTATGAAGTATAGATCTGGCAAAAGGCTCAGAAATAAGTTGAGCGATTAAAAAAACTCACATCACACATCTTTATACAACATGTTTATCTTCCTTTATCTTAACTTATTATTTATGAACAACTAAACAATTAGCATGTAGTTTTTAGACTAGCACAGCTTGTTACCATTATTTTACCATTTTATTACCATCCTTTTACTGTTGCAATTACTAATTTAGTAAATAGTAAAAACATGAAAATTAGCGTGCATTTTTTTGTGTAAGTATAACTTGTTGCCATATTATTGCCATATCTTGACCCATTACCCATATTTAAACTGCTCCTAGATTATCTTTATCATATATACATATCAGAATGTGTCAAACATAGCTGTAACTAGGGGTGGTCAATATAGTATCATTGCAATATATATCATTATTGCAATAAATTATGTCATATCATGAGAACATCTTTAGTCCTGTTTGACTTAGTGCAGCGCAATATGTGAAATGTTGAATTAAAACTATTGTACTCATAGGATTTGGTAGTACTTTTTAAATGGGCACTACTGCTTTTTTTTTTCTCTGTTCTCACTAATCAAACCATGTATGTCATGTATATGGTATTGGTCCAATGCATTGACATTAATCTTGCCACTGTTGTATCTCCAAAATTATAGCAATACAGAAGAAAATATTTTTAATGTATGTTAATTAATTATGTTAATTAATGTTTGTTAATGTAAGTTAATATGAAAAGATTTTATACTGAGAAATGTTGGACCATTTCTGTTGTCTCATCCATCATAACATTTTCACACATCATAAAACAGTCATTTTCAAATTATGTAAAAATTGAGAAACTGTTAGAGATAAAAGGTTGAAAATGTGTAACATTTATTTCCATTTCATTTGACCTTCCATTGGCCTTGGGATTCCATATGTGTACCTTCAATGACATGTAAACAGAGGAGCCAGAAGAACCCACTCCCTCAGTAAAGCCTCCAGAGAACCCCTATCTGATTGGAGTAGGCCGAGCAGACTGCACTGGACCAGTGGGAGACGTACCCCTGGTGAGAAGGCGTTTGCAATTATAAAACAGTTGCATTTCCTGAAGATTCTTCATTTCCTAATTTATTATCTGTGACAGTAAATTAAATCTTTCTTTTGATTTTGCTACTGTACAAAAAAAGTTTGCTACCCTAATTGGGTAATGCTGACCCACCTGATCCACCAATTATTGCCCTCGAATAGTTGAATGAGGAGGTAAAATCGGGTTAGAGGTGAAACCTGCAGGACGGTAGATCTCCAGGAGGAGGGTTGGTGACCACTACTTTACAAACTGGTCCTGTGATGTAACAGGCCATCAAAGTTCATAGGGCTCTCTGATTTTTGCTTTGAAAAAGATGGGCTATGCCAACCTGGAGCAGATAGCAGGAGGGATCCACACTCGTTTGTTCAGTAGGGCCTTCATTGTGGACGACAGCAGCAGGAGGGTGGTGTTTGTGAGTGCAGAAATAGGCATGGTCTCCCAAAGACTGAGACTAGAGGTGAGTAAAACTCTACTATTACTGTGTTAGAAATGAAGTTTTGAAAACTTACACTGCTGTGGTTGTTGTAGGTGCTGAAGGAGCTTGAGCTGAAATATGGAGATCTGTACAGGCAAGACAACGTGGTTCTGAGTGGAACACACACACATTCTGGTCTGGCGGGATATTTCCAGTACACTCTGTTTATGATCACCAGTAAAGGGTATATCAAGCCATCTATCCAAGCCATCGTCAATGGAATTGTGAAGGTGCATATCAACTTTGTTCTTGTCTCTAAGATGTTTTATTACAAGTTTTATTACAACAACGTTTTATAGTACTATGGTACTGAACATTTCTATTAATGAATAAAATCTCAGACTTGTGGTTGCTAAGGGAATAGTGAGGGTATGACCTGTCTGAATAGGCAGGAGATTGTAAGTCTGAGTAATAAAGTGCAAGTTGTTATGCTTTTTTCTGTAATCTATGGGTTCAATCATTGGCATCATTTAATCCCAATCAAAGCTTGGAGTGGGCCTACCCCCTCTTCCATGATTTACTTTGTCTCTTAACTCTACACAAGGTCACTTAAAATCATCAGGCACTGTATTCATAAACATTTCATGTAATAGCTTTCCGTGGGGGAGCTTTTAGAGCCATCAAACTCTTCAGATGTCTGGTTTCTATCTCAGCCACTGTCAAGTGGACATAGATTCAGTAAGTTTCTCTAGAACAGAGCATTTTACATCAAATCGCTACATCTTGCATCTTACATTTAGATTTATTTTCTTTAACTTTTAATAAAACTAATGTAATTAAACCTTCTAATCTACCTAAAAAGGTGCATAGTATTACGGCACTGAACATTTCTATTCATGAATAAATCCCAAACTTCTGGCAGTTAAGGAATAGTGAGGATATATCAGCATAGCAGTGATAGATTTTCTAAAAGAGGAGCACCAAGAACCAGAGTTGCTGGCTTCTTGAGGGGGCTGGCAAGACCCAAACCTACTAGGCCTTTTGTAATGGAAGCATAGATGTTTTGGTGACTAGTAGACTCCTTAATCCTCAAGCCATGAGTAAGAGGATCCTGCCTGTGTTGATGGTGGTGGAAGAAGCTCTGGTGTAGGAATCACTCTGGCCTCTCCACCCTCTATACTGCTCTAAAAGAAAGTTTGTGAAAGTGATTTTCCTTCCAGTGGGCTCAATGCCCAATACTGTCAGGGCCTCAAGTGATGACAGGAAATGCATGTCTCAGCTGGGTCTTTCTGGGGCACAGTGGCTCCTGCAGCTCCCTTCCTGCTGAAAGCATGTCCTCCTTCATTCCAATTTGCAATTTTGAGAAAATTTGAATTTTTCTGAACATTACAATTTAGAATGTTGAGGACATAGAAATGTTCAGAATAATTCAAATTTTCTCAACATTCCAATTTTGAATGTTGAGAAGATTGGAATTTTCTGAATATTCGAAACTGGACTGTTGAGAAAATTTGAATTCCCAAATTGGAATGTTCAGAAAAATTCATTTTCTCAAGATTCCATGTTAGAATGTTCAGAAAATTCCAATCTCATTGCATTGAGACAGCCTGACTTCTAGTATCTCCCCATGGGATGCAACTATTCCCAACAGGACATGGACCATGCTGAAGCTGCTTATTTCCCATGGGTGCTGTACCAGGTCAAGTCGGTCAAGAACTTGGATCACAATCTACTCCAGATTTGAACACAGCTGCTTTTCTTCTTTGAGAGTTGGACTGAAAATGATCAAAAGAACTGATGAGTGCTCTTCTTGCACTTCCTGTCCAAAACAGTTGCTCAACTGCTTCAAAACAGCTGTTGCTAATGCATTCACAACCTCCCAAAAAAAGTTAGCGAGGCCCACCATTGACTATGGTGGGTTCCCGAGAATATTCATGCCATAACAAAATCTGCAAAATACTCAAAACAAAGAGCGTTAATTAAAATTAAAATGAGTGGTTTAAATATTCCAATAAGGAGCAACCTGTACAGGGGAGGTTTCCTTTGTGCTCTCACTTCAAAAGTACTTTCACTTGAAGCTCCCCAGTAGATTTCTTATATTCTGTGACAGTTACCTGCTGAACTTGAACTGTTAGGTGAATGTCCAACACCTAAGCTTGTCAGCCTTGGGCACAAATGGCTCAGCCTTCTAATATAATACAATATGTGAAGGCAACAATACATAGAAAAATCAGATCTAGATCAACTTTCAAAATTGCCAAGATGGTCATGAATAATAGTGTAATTTTTCTCATTCCCTTTGTTTCTGCTTAATAACCGTTTCTGTCTTAATCTCTTTCATCAGAGCATTGATTTGGCACATAGGAATATGAGGCCTGGCAGAATCTTCATGAATAAAGGAGAGCTTCTAGATAACACCCGCAACAGGAGTCCACATTCATACATGAACAACCCTGAAGAGGAAAGGAAAAGGTACAGCCTATATACATTGATGATTTTTATTGTTCATTTTGGATTTTACATTGTTTGCTCTTTCTAAACGAATTGCCCTTTGGAGATAATATTGCTGCTGCTATTACTTCTGTTTGTGTTATGAAATGTTAATTAGGTTTGGTCTGATACAAACTGAACTCCCCTTCAGGTATAAATATGACACAGATAAGCAGGTCGTCACCCTGAAGTTCACAGATTTGGATGGGGATGGGATGGGAATGCTCAGGTATTCTTAATTTAATTTTATTATTTGATTCAACTTGATGTCTTTTGATTACATTATGACGTCTCCATTTTTAGGCCTGAATGAATTTGTTTACATGTAACATTTTGTGGTTTACTATAGTTAAAATGTGCTTTGCAACTTCTCTTTTCAGCTCGTTTGCTGTTCATTCAGTCAGTATGCATGAGACGAATCAAATGGTGAGCTCAGACAACCTTGGTTACGCTGCCTATCTGTTTGAGCAAGACAAAAACACAGGCTCTTTATCTGGCAAGGTATAATGTCTTGTTGTTTAATCTTTTATTGTTTAGAAAGTTTTACTTTTCCTTTTCAGTGATTTGGTGATGAGTTCTTTTTATGTGTAGTCATTTCGGAAAGCTTTTATTGAAGATTGAGCAATATGGCCATATGTTAAACTATGTTAGAATATGTTTTTCTGAGCATCGTGAGTATCGTCACCAACTCCTTCCTTCCCTCAACGTTCCTTCTTAAGTAGTTCATTTTGTTAACTTTGTAGTTTTACATTAGATTTGTAGTTTTCATAGCCTTTTTAAAATGTGGAACTACTGTTTTAGTATATTTTGACCAATTTATTGATCCTAAGTCTCAAAACAAAACATTGTGATGCATTTTATATATAATAAAAGACATTTTTAATGATTGTGATGTTATATTTTCACCCAGTCTTATTGTCTTTTCATGCTCAGGGTCCATTTGTAGCCGCAATGGCCTCTGCCAACAGTGGAGACGTGTCACCCAACACTCGAGGTCCATACTGTATAAACACAGGAGAGAGGTGTGACTACCTCAACAGTTCCTGTCCCATTGGTGGGGTGAGTTACTGCAATATACGGATAGAGGGTATCTTGGGTCCTAAGGCCCTCCCAAGCCCCTCCCCGTGGACATATGTCTCCTCTCTTTTCTCTCTGGATGAAATGATGGGGCCAAATCCAATCTTGACACTTGTTTACTGAATGCCTTTGGTCTTATTTATTCTGAAATTTGACCTGGATCACTGCATTCCTAGGATTTAATGAATCAAATTTTTTTGGATCAGTTGATGTGATTTTTTTGCCATTGGACGACAGTGATCTGTGCATGTATATTAAGCTGTACCTGGAGAGTTGATGTACATAGGTTTATGCATCGTCATCCTCCACATGCTAATCTTTTAAAGTTAAGGTTTAGCTTTACAGTAAAAGGACAATGTTCTCTGCATTGCATCTCTACTTCCACACAGTCAACAACAAAGTAGTAGAAAAGTCTACTAGTCTTTATTTTCTCTTTTTATAAAGCCTCAGTCTTTCTGCATGTTTTTACAGAATGAAATGTGCCTTGCTTTCGGACCGGGTAAAGACATGTTTGAAAGTACCAGGATTATTGGAGAGAATATCTACAGAAAGACAAAGGTATGGGAGTAGATCTCTGACCACATAACAATTTAATACATTATGAAACGACAAAATTGTCTGTGTTTTAATTTGATCAGGTTATTTTGCTACAATTCAGAATTGTTTCGAAAAGCAGCATATGTATTAATTCTCACTTGTATTTCAATTGACAGGAAAATATACTAACATATATTTTGATATAAGCTTTATGTTCTCAGCACATTTTCTTTTCGAGACATGTCATATTTCAATAAGAGGAAACCCAACCAGTATTTCAAACTTCACAGATTAGCGCATACTTTATGAAACATTTTTTTTAATTAGTTACATTCTCGCATTCTAAAACAGATACATTTAAATATGCACTTACACATCAATGCATCAAGATGCACTGATGCATTTTTATACCCCTACAACAGAATTTCTGTAGTATTTAGCTTTGTCCTCCACGCTCCTTAACACAGTGTACTGACATGCAGGAGCTGTATAGCAGTGCTGAGCAGGAGCTGCATGGCAGTGTCTACGCTGCTCATCAGTGGGTTAACATGACAGACGTCACTGTCCAGCTTAACTCCACCCACAGCGTGAGTAACCATTGCAGACACAAATGTTCACACCAAGTCCTGGACATCGTAGAAACAGGCATTGAAACCTTTTCTGTAATTTCTATTGTCCACACTTTACACTATATCATAACATGTTGTATCACATATCCACAGTCTACCTGCAGACACATTTCCACATAGAGTGTATGTGTTTGGTTCTTGACTGCAGACATTTCATTAATTTCCATCAGTGACACACCTGCTTTAATTTAATAAACGACTGACTAGATAAACAAGGTATTGCATGGTAACCATAAAAACTGGGCTCCCTAGAAATTGTTAAGTCATGAAATCTTGTGTTATTTATTCAACGTTAGTGTTTTGTATTTAATGCTAACGTTAGTGTTTTTGAACAAGTAAATGCTTACTCTCCAGACAAAAGGCTTTATGTATCATTTTCTCAGATGCCTAGGACATTTACACAGTACTGTAATTACAACCCCATTTCCAAAAAAGTTGGGATGCTGTGCAAAATGTAAATAAAACCAGAATGCAATGATGTGCAAACCATTTAAACCTTATACTCAGTAAAAATGAGTATACAGTATATACCTTACAGTATTAGCTTTACGTTAAAGCTAGTTTTTACTTTAGTATGCATTGATAACCAGTTGTTGCTACCAGGCCAAGACATGCAAACCTGCACTTGGCCACAGTTTTGCTGCGGGAACAACAGATGGAGGCGGAGCACTGAACTTCACGCAAGGCAAGTGTGAAAGCTAAGGCTACACGATTTGTTCAGGTTGTGTTGGTGTAGTGAAACAATGGCTAAAATTCACAAGAAACAGCTTATACTGCTCTACATGCTGCTGCCCGGGCTGGCCACCATTCTTTATAACTGAAAGTGTCTTTTTGAGAGTGAGCTTAATGCTCCCTAATTCATTAAGAAGCCTGTGCATACAGTCCAGTACTTAAACAGCCAACATCACTGGACTGATTTAAATACATATTTTTGTAAGTTCGTCTTGCTCTGACAGTGTTTCTTTAATACAGCATCAGTTGAAGGAGATCCATTCTGGGATGGTATTAGGGATGCCCTGGTTGGTGTTCCTTCCCAAGAAACTCAGGACTGCCATGTCCCCAAACCCATTCTCTTCAACACTGGTGAGGTAAGAACAGATCTATACGGATTATTTCACATCAAGTCACCCTGAGTCTGTCCCGGTCATGTCATGGATTTCCATAAATGAATTCAGGTAGGCCTGTTCCCAGTGATGGATAAGTTGCCGTGGTAACAGCCTCCAGTGACACTAAAAACTCATTTACCACTAAAATAATAATAATAATAATAATAATAATAATAATAATAATAACAATAATACTGTTGTTAATTTATTGATATATTTCAGACAAACCATAAAAAACCACAGTGTCAGGTTTCAGGCTAAAAATTACTTTGGTCTTGGGAAAAAACACAAGAAAGCTCTTGTTTATCACACAAAATTGCTCGTTTCATGAAATGGCTTCATTAGCTTCAAAAGAAGCTTAGTGGCCATTCTAGACAGTAAAGTCGAGTGTAAGTAAAGTGTGAAGAAAGGAATAACATTTGCAATTTCTATGATCTTTGCTAGATTAATTGCAGTTTTGTGGCCAAATCAAAGATGGTAGTTTACTATAACATCATTCACTGAACTCTGCTTTATTTTGTTATTTCATTCAACAAAGATTAAGACTCAACTCACATGGCATCACTGTGTTTTTTCCACTCCCTCCCACCCCCCACCCCCATAAACCTGGTTCAGCTGTGTACTGTGATTATTTTCCACACAGTTACCCAAATAAGGGGACTTCTACTTACCTTCCTGTAAATTTGCAGAATTGTATTCCCATAAAGGTCTTTAGTTCTGGGTTCTTAAAGAGTTGAATAATAATGTATTCCTACATTTTATTCTAACCAAGGAATTGCTGCTAAGTTACATCATGAGTTCAAAATGCCTTTACAACTAAAAATCCACTTCATAGGCCTTTCAAATGCTCTTAGGCCCAGACCACTCTTAGTACCCTCCTCCCATGTCTAATTATTTGCTGTTACTACTGTTATGTGTTTGTGTGTTGGATCTTTAGATGAACTGGCCATTTCCATGGCACCCAGCCATAGTGGATGTTCAGATTATTACCATCGGCTCACTGGCAATAGTAGCAGTTCCAGGAGAAGTAACGTGAGTTCACAGTAAAACAAGTTTTAGACTTAAATACCAATATAAAGTTGGGACGCTGTGCAAAATGTAAATAAAAATAGAATGCAATGATACGCAAAGCATGTAAACCCTATATTTAATTTAAAATTGTACAAAGACAACACATCAAATGTTGGGACGGGGGCATGTTTACCATTGTCTTGCATTACTTCTTCTTTTAACAACACTCTGTAAATGTTTGGGAACTGAGGAGACCAATTGCTGTAGTTTTGAAAGTGAAATGTTTTGCCCATACTTGCTTGACATAGGATTTCAGCTGCTCAACAGTTCAGGGCCTCCTTTGTTGTATTTCATAATGCGCAAAATGTTTTTCAATCGGTGACAGGTCAGGACTGCAGGCAGGCCAGCTTAGCACCTGGACTCTTTTAATACAGAGCAAGGCTGTTATAATACATGCAGAATGTGGTTTGTCATTGTCTTGCTGAAATAAACAAGGCCTTCCCTGAAAAAGATGTTGTCTGCATGGCAGCATATGTTGCATAAAACTTGTCTATATCATTCAGCATTAATGGTGCCTTTACAGATGTACAAGTCACCCATGCAAGGTGCACAAATGCTCCCATACCATCATGGTTACTGGCTTTTGAACTGCGCACTGATAACAAGCCGGGTGGTCTTCAGCCCAGAGGACACAGTGTCTATGATTTCCAAAAAGAATTTCAAATGAAATGAAACACATGACACTTTTCCACCTCGCCTCAGTCCATCTTAAATGAGCTTGGGCCCAGAGAAGGCAACGGTGTTTCTGGATCCTGTCTATATATGGTTTCTTCTTTGTGTTTTAGAGTTTTAACTTGTGGATGCAGCGACAAACTGTTTTCACAGACAGTGGTTTTTAGAAGTGTTCCTGAGCCCATGTATTGTTTTCCACTACAGAATCATGTCTGTTTTTTATGCAGTGCCACCTGAGGGCCCGAAGATCACGGCCAGCCAGTATTTGTTTTGGCTTTGTCCCTTACACACAGAGATTTCTCTGGATTCTCTGAAGCTTATAATGATATTATGTACTGTTGATGATGAAATCCTCAAGTTCTTTACTATTTCACTTTGAGAAACGTTATTCTTGAATTGTTGCACTATCTGCTCGTGCAGTCTTTCACAGAGTGGTGAACCCCTTCCCACCTTTACTTCTGAAAGACTCGCCTCTCTGAGATGCTCTTTTTTTACCCAATCATGTTACTGACCTGTTGAAAATTAACCACCAGGTATGTTTTTTGGATTACACAACTTTTGCTACCCCATCCCAACTTTTTGAAACATATTGCTGGCATCAAATTCTAAAATGGGAGATATATTTTTCAAAAAACAATAAAAAAAAACTTTTTCAGTTTTAACATTTGTTGAAATGATTTGCACTTCATTGCATTCTGTTTGTATTTACATTTTGCACTGCGTCCCAACTTTTTTAGAAACAAGGTTATAAATAACAACTAGAAAAATACAACCTCAATTAAGTTTTCATCAGATACAAGGCTTTGAGTCTGCGGCTTCTTCATGTTTTTTGTAGCACTATGTCAGGAAGAAGGATAAGAGAGGCTGTCAAACAGGTGAGAACTGTACATGCCTCCAGCACTCACACTTAAGAGACACTGTATATGGAAAATACAGGGTCTGATTTCTGATTGGTTGAAAGATGGAATAAATCAACTAGTCAAAAAAAATGCTGTGCCCTCAGGCTCAATTGTACCATTCCTGATATTGATATCAAGGACAATATAGGTTGGTAAAGTAACCTAAACCCATGCTCAAGTGAAAGTAGTACTTCAATGAAATAATGACTGAAGCAGAAGTAGAAATAGCCTAGCGAAAAACAATTTGGGTTAAAAATATTGTCAAAAACAACTTGTCAAGTACTGAGTTCCCTCTACAACTGCAGTGGAATTTCTTAGCATATCCAGCATCTCTCATCACAGAAACTGAAGTTTATATGGGCCCCTTTTTGGGATCTTTTTAAACTGAAATGTTAAAGCTCACCAAGTGAGAGATCTGAGCAAAGCAGTCCAGGTTCTGAACATGAACAGAATTCAGAAATCAAACACAAAAACAGAATGAGCAGCTCTGCGTGAATGGCTAAAGTGTAACTGAATAAAGGTCCCTTTTTCACAAATACACTTGAGTAAAAGTAAGAATATTAAAAATTACTCATCAAAATTTTGCTTAAATCCATGTAACTGAGTACATGTAACTAGATACTGACCACTGCTTGTTCTAAGAGACATTTAAGGCAAACCAAACAAAAACTTTAACATTATCATAGGGGTGTTTTTTTTCTCTCTTCAGATCAAATTTTGACATTTGTGGCGAAACTGAAGGCCCAGCTTCAATAGTTACAGTGTGCCACTGGCAATCCGATATCAATATTCAAAAAACAACATTTGTATATTAGGAGAGCCATACTGCTCAGAGTGTAGTAACAATATGGGGTGACAACTGATAGCTGACACAAGCTTTGTGGTAGCACACTCACTCTGAACATGTGGAAAGACAGGCAATGATGTTTTATGTTCATTTAGGAGCTGGAAACTCAAAACGCTTTCACCAACACTGAAGTTGTCGTTGCTGGGCTTTGCAATGTCTACACGCACTACATTACTACCTATGAAGAATACCAGGTACACAAGCATGGAGTCATTTACTGTAGTTTCATTCTTGCTTCATTATACATGATGAAAGATTTAAAGTCATAGATATGTGCGGACTGCGTATTGTTCACTCATAGGTGCAGCGATATGAAGCTGCTTCGACCATCTATGGGCCTCATACTCTCTCAGCCTACATCCAGCACTTTAGAGGCCTGGCCAGAGCCATTGCACAGGTGATGACCCCTATCTAATCTCCTGAATGCCTGTTGTTTAGAGGTCAGAAAGCTAGTTCACAGCAACAGCAATAGTGTGTTTAGTGCTTTATCAAATGTAATGTATTTGCTAAATATCTAACAGGGTAATGTCGGGGAGCTGCCGAAAGGTCCTGAGCCTCCATTCTTCAGTAAGCTCTTCTCTCTACTGCCAGATCCACCAGTGGATAGAAAGCCAGAAAACACTACCTTCGGCCAAGTTTTACAGCAAGTTGATCCACTTTATAAAGTGGTAAGTAAGACAGGTTTCTCTGGTTTAGAGCAGACAGTTTGGGGAAATTATGTAGTTGAATGCAACTTACGGAAGAGCATTGTTATAAAGTGAACCCATCAGCGAATTAATCTGAGCAACTGGGGTTTTCTTCGTGTTTAGCTAGCACCTTACAATGGTAGGGTGAATGTATCACTAGGAGTGTAGCCCAAGGGCTGTTATTGGTATAACAGTTACTTCAGGACAAGAAATTGAACCCTTGATCTTCTGTGTGCTGGATGATGGTGTTATCCACTATGCTGTCACTACACTATCATTCATTCCAGCACCCTGTGCTATGCCCCCTAGCACTTAGGTATTCAGCCCATCAAGTCAGTCCTTCTCTTGTGTCTCTTCTAGTTCATGAAGATGTATGACAGAGTCCTCCTGACCTCACAGATTTGATTTTTAAATGAATTTTTAGGCTTTGCAGGGTGACTCGCAGCACTATAAGAATGAAATGTTTAGCGTGTTTCTCTGCTGACTCAGCAATGCTACTTCTTTTGCTTTTAACAAAAGAAAGATGTAAGTATTTCAACAAACCAAATTATGGAGCTACTGTTGCTAATGAAAATGATCTGTTAAGCTGTGGTCTGTTATATTTGTGCAGGGAGGGGTTGCATCCGTCACTTTTGTTGCTGGAAACCCCAGAAACTCTGGAGACATGGTGAGCTATATGATAGTTAAAGGGGAATTCTACTGTTTCCACGTAATTTGTTTAAAATCCATTAATGGCAGAGAAGTACATACAGGGCACTGTAAGTCAAAATAATACCCAAAGAAAACATTTTTAATGATCATTTTTGTCAAATTTATCATTATAAACATATTACATTTAAAATCTACAAGAGACATGTAGGTTCACTGGTTATTTTAGAGAGCAAAAAAAGGCTTTATTTTTGTTCTAGACATCATGACTCCTGGTTCCTATCACCAACACTGTAACGAAAACTGAGTCAATAAGTTTCTCTATAATGCACCATTCCACATCAAAAATATTCCAAATGACTTAGTTTACATTTCAGCAACTGAATTATCTGGAAATTTTGAAAAATCAGTGAAATTCTTCTTTAATTCTTTGCACTTTGGGTATTTAAACTGTGCCTCGTGTACAAATTTCTAATCTTTGCTGTTTCTGATGCAGAGGGACAAGACCTTCATTACAGTAGAGAAGTTTCACAACACCACCAGCACATGGGACATCGTTCATACTGATGCATCGTGGGAGACCAGGTGGGACATCAATACACACATTCATCTTCACATCCATTTGATAATGTTTTTTTAAAGACCTGTCTATGCAAATTTATGAGATAGCAGCGCAGTGACTCGGTGTAAAGGGCTTTCATAGCTAGATACTGAGTGCTTATGGGGCAGTCTTTGACACTGAGTTATCTCTGGAGGTGCATTCATTGATAAGGCAGAGGCTGAGTCAGGGCCTTATCATGACTTATCATTTTACCACAGTTAAACATAGAATCTCGAGATCACAACAATCTGGCGAAATTTATGTCATATTCACAAAAGGCCAAGAGTAACTCATCTGTGATATCCTGTCTGTAAGGCTGTCTACCCGGCCATATTTAATGGTATTCTTCCAACAAACTGAACTGAGGTTAAGCATATGACTTTGGTATATCGACATAAGCAAGTCTTAAATAAACAGCACAGTATTCTCACCTTACCAAAAATAAAGTCCCCACTTCCTCTCAGTTGACATTGCCTCTGTAAAGCTGAGTCAAGTTTAAGTGGTAAGAGCACTAGAGCAAAGTGCCCAAACGTTGGTCCACAATGATTGTGGCCAAAGGGCCATAAAGGTAAAACAGTATACAAACAAAGAAGGTAAGTAGACTTCAATTTTTTATGTATTTTATAACATTATACTTTATTTTGTTGTTAAAATACTTCAAAATACAGAATACAATGAGTTATTTCTGAGTTGAAAAATATTTTTATAGTTTGTTCTCTCTTTGGGTGAGGAGGCGGAATTGGGGTTGGTCCTGGTGTACCAAATCAAACATCCGCACTGGCCAACTTTAGCCAGTAGACCCCACTTTGGGCAGCCTTGCCATAGTGAAATACACTCAAAATCCACTTCATTAGAAACCCTTGTATCTCCACCTTGCTGGTGTACAGTTAGAGACCATCAGACAAAGTTTAATGCATGGTTTATGTAAATCATCCTTTCATCCTTTATCAGTGGTCAGTTTTAATATAAGCATGTGTCTTAAATGGTTAGTCTTAAAAGAGCTTCCGCTCTCGGTTGGATATTTTTGGGTGGTGGACCTGTCTTAAATTAGCATTGGCACTGACATGTAAAAACTCCAGTAACGCCACTGTCCCTAAAACACCATCACATACGAAACCACACCATTACTTTGTAAGTGTCACTGCTAAACGTACTATTCCCTCTTACATTCCACCACCCAATTAATAACAGCTGATCATCAGTAGCCCTGTGGTCAGAAACCCTATGCAGTCAAACTGTTACGTCAGGCAAGGGCACAAATAGTCCTCAGAGGGGGTTTGAGCCCAGACACTTTGTCCTCAGACTGTACAAATGCCCTTTTGGTTCGAGTGTATAATAACTGTATTTTAAAAAATATTATGCCATTTTTCGAGATACGTTTCATCAAGTCTTGTCCCAGTAATAGATCTTGTGGGTCAGGTTCTACAAGATCCAGTACCCTGAGGATGCCCCCTCTGTTGCAGTACTTACTGCCTGTGGTTCTCCTCAGTAGCCTCAATTATTACTAATAAAACACTGATAATCTCTTTAAGAAAGCACATGTTACATAATGTGGGATTCAAATCCACATATAGATAGAAACGTTAGTACCTTTGGTTAGCTTTGGTTGTATCTAAAACATGATTATCTGTCTTGATAAGAGTGATTACAATATGTGTTAAGTTAAGCTCAATTTCATACCCTTTTTTTTCCTCTCGAGACCCTGCCTCCCAAAACATCTGTATAAGGTAGATGGACTTGAAGTGTCCAGTGAGTGGTGTTTAAAAAAAGTGACTAATCAGTGTACTTAACTATGACTTAGAGTTATGTGTGTTTGTGTGTGTCCAGATTTCACTGGATGAAAGGGTCTGGTGGGCAGAGCAATGCCACAGTGGACTGGCACATCCCTCTCTCAGCACAGCCGGGCACTTACAGGATCCGCCACTTTGGCCACTTCAAACAGCGCAATATCATCACCTCTGTGATCACCTCATACGAGGGAACTTCAGAGGTGTTCAGAGTGACAAAATCACTCTATTCCATCTAATGATCTATTCATTTTAACTATTCCTTTCACACTCCATTACTTTCTTAATGCTTTATTCCCTCTAACACACTGTTCCCTTTAAGACTCTTCACACTGTAACACTCTGGGTCAGGTGAAAGTGCAACATGGGCCTTGATGTGACTACAGTATGAGCCCACAATGTCTCTGAATTTATCATCTGATTTACAAAGAGTGCAGATAATCATGCAAATTGTGTGTAGATGTGCCCACTAACTGGGGCATGAGGCATAGGGTTTAAAAAGAGCAGTGAAATAGAGGAACTGTCAGCAAGCTGGAGACAGAAAAGAAGATGAAAGATGATGATACAGCGCTGGTAATAAGTTGTTTCTCACCACAACTTATGTATGTAAACCTGATGTTTTAACACATTTGAATGGTTCAGAAAACGGACTTCCTACTGTTTCATTGGGTGACTTTTCATGATGACTCATTTCATGAAGCAGATGGTGGAAGATGTATCCTAAAATCCTAATTTGACTTGTTATTTTTAACAAAGGTGACAAATAAACATGATGTACTAGTTTTTTTTATTATTCATTTGTTTAGTGGCTGCATAAAGTACAAGTTCACCAACTGTTGTGAAGTTCCACTTTTGCTTTTTATTATGTTATCATTTGACTCCTGACCTTAAAAGTCTCAAGTTATTATTGTAATTTTACAAACCCCAATTCCAAAAAAGTTGGAGCAACATGTGACCTGCAAATCTTAACGTAAAGCACTCGCTATTCTTTTTGTGCTGTATTAAATTGAAAACAGTACAAAAACACAATATTAAATGTTTTACCCTATGAACTTTATTGTGTTTTGAACATACCTAAAAAGATGTCCCGAGAGGGCAGCATCTGATACCCCACAATATGTATCTTTCAGTGTTAATGATGCCTTTAGAGATGTGCAAGTTACCATGCCATGGGCACTAGCATACCCTCATACCATGAAAGACCCTGGCTTTTGAACTTTATGCTGGTAACAATTTGGATGGTCCTTTTCCTCTTTGGCCCAGAGAACACAACACACATGATTTTCATATCTTTCATATCTGAAAGACTGACTCATCAGGCCACAATACATGTTTCCACTGTGCATCAGTCCATTTCAGATGAGAATTTGGCAGCATTTCTGAATGTTATTAACATATGGCTTCCACTGTGCATAGTATAGACTTAACTTGTGTTTGTGGATGCAAATATGAGCAGTGGATATAGACAAAGTTTTGTCAAAGTATTCCCAAGAGCATGTGGTGATGTCCATCACAGAAGTATGCTGGTTTCTAATGCAGTACTGTCTGAGGGATTAACAGCATTCAGTTGTGGCTTTCAGCCTTGCCATTTAAGCATAGAGATTTCTCTGGCTTCCTGGATAATATTATGCATCATAAAATCCTGCAAACACTTGTGGAGAAAACTTTTTCTTACAAAGGTTGATTCTTCACCAATTCGATTTTTTTTGACAAAGTGTCGAGCCTCCACCCTTCCCTACTCATAAAGTACTAAGCCTTTCCTGGATGCTCCATTTTTGCCCAAGCATGCCGCATCATCTGTTTAAGAGCATTTCACCACATTCCTAGTCTTATATGTTTATTTACAAAAAACAATGAACTTTATAAGGTAAAATATTAAATATTTTGAAATTGTTTTCTTTTAAACACAACTTGTTCTGGATTTGAAGTTTGTATAACGATAAATTTAATGGAAAAAAGTTTCCAAACAAGGTAAAATGTTAAATAAACAGTTCTCCACAAACCAGTAAGCATCGCTACTGTCTAACTGTCAGGACCAAGGCCAGTATCAGCTTTTGCCTCATCCAGTGCTACACACAGTTTCATGCGTATTTACAGAGTTCTCTGGGGACAGTGAAACTAAATCTGGTTAAATCGCATGTTGCTGCTGTTGGAACAAGCCGTCGTATCTCTGTTTTTGCCGTTTTTCCGTTTTTGACATAATTTGAGAATACCTGTTGTCCTTTACGTTGTGTTCAAATTTCATGATGAATGGACCAAAAGAAACGGCCAAAAATGACTCGGAAAAAAGTCTGGTTACATTGACTTACATTAGAAATAAAGTATGTTTTTCCTTCTCCTGAAAAGTTACCATTTTGGAGATACAAGGTTTTGTTCTGACAAAAGCGATATGCATTATTACTGTAGTAAAACTGTACATCTCTCTTGAGCTGCTCTTCTAAGTAATAAGCATCTAGTACCTGTTAAACTATTTCACATAAGAACATTGTTGCTCAATGTTTGGATTATATGGCAATCATTTTCATAACCTTTCATGATCATAATTTTTCAGTTACTGCATCTCCAATCTAATGTTTTCACAGTTGCGTAACTAATGCACCCCTTGGCAAGGAAACATGGTGTTTTACATTCTAATGGTATTGAATAGTGGCTGTAAAACATTGCTTGTCGATGCTACCTTTGTCCCAGGTCAGGATAAGTGCTTTGCTCTATCAGGATCAGGTGCATTTGTGCCTCAACTCAGAGCTATTGATTTGGTCACGGAGTGTGCTCGCTAAATGTAAGTCGTCAACACCTGTGCAATTTTTGAATTGTTGATAGATTTGGTCGATTGAATGCTTTAACCCTTTTGTTTTCATATATACCAATATTTAAATGTAGAAATGCAAGTATAGATTTAGTTAAATAGTCACATTTACATTCGATTTACATTCTGTATTGACAGATTCAAGTCTGCTCATTTTTTGAGCTTGTTTCAATATTCAAAAATGGCAAATAAGTCATAAAAAACCCTTTAATCATTAAAAAGGCGTAAAGAATAACTTTTACTTAAAATGCATATCATAATAAAATATCTCCTACTTTGCTTACAAACATGTAGATAGATTGTACTTTGATTGAATCTTTAATGCCTCCACTTGTTTCAATGAGCTACGAGTGAGAAATATTAAATTACACCATGTTTTTTTGACCTCTAAGGCTCACGTCGATAATTTAACAGTGTTTAGATCAGAAATCAATTTGACATTTTGGTGATTTAATGTTCACACTAGGGGTGGGCAATATCACGATATTTAATAGATAGCATGAAAAACTGTCACAGTTTGCTTTTCTGAACATATGGATATTGTCAGTATGTAGAAAACACTAACTGCAATTATTATTATTATTATTATATTTTTATTATATTATATATATATATTTTTGCACTATAGGTTCTATTTTGTCTGTTTCAATTTATTAAACTTCAGA
The DNA here is from genome assembly GCF_904425465.1 of Colossoma macropomum. Taxonomy (NCBI): domain Eukaryota; kingdom Metazoa; phylum Chordata; class Actinopteri; order Characiformes; family Serrasalmidae; genus Colossoma; species Colossoma macropomum. The sequence goes on from NW_023494790.1 coordinate 13,058,267, forward strand.
AAAATAAAATATTGTAATGCACCTCATGTATCGTGAAATGTCTATCGTGATAAAGTATTATGATATTTTTGTGCTTTATCGCCGACCCCTACTTTCACTTTGCTGTTTACTGCATATAATTTAAGCAACCATTGATGAATAAAATGTATATTTTAACACTCATCAGTCTCATATAACTTACGTGCCATATTCAGTATTTATGTACTTTACAGTTACTGTACATTCACTGAGCATAGTTTAATGTGGTAGACAAGAGTCAAATGATAATACGGAAGAGTGATTCCTTTGTTGGAATTTTATTTTCTCTGTGTATTTGTTCTATATGTGGTTAACCCCTTGTTGTTAAAGTCTCTGTGTCACTTCCTGAGTAGCTTTTCTGTGTTTATGTGCAGAAGCATGGCTCGTAAGGCCGTTTGTTGTGGTCTCGGTAGCCTGGAGCTGCTGCTTATGGTTCTGTTCCTGCTAATGACTGGAATATCAGTGGGACTCATCACAGTCTTAGCCGTCAACCTCAACTCTCAAACACGTAATGACTCATGCTTTTAGCCTATAACTCGTCATGGATGTACAGTAGTCTACCATTCAAATACAATGCTTAAAATACAATTCTGGGTCAATAAGTTTCTCTAGCATTTCACATCAAACCACTCTGAATGAGTTTGTTTACTTAATAATTAATTTACCTTAATGATTTAATTAGGCAGAAATTTTGTACAATCAGGGGATTCTCATTTAATATCCAATAGCATTCACTATTTCATAAGCGTCAATGCTGACAACTTCAGAATTGATATAGCTATTTATACAACAGTTCGTTCCGGCCACACAAGCTGATTGGTTGAGAAGTGTTCTAACCGTGCTGTTATTTCGCCATAACATCACGGGTTTTTCACAAACACTGTATCATTCCGCTGAGACGCCGTTGCTAAGCAACAACTTTGACTGCTGTAGGAGACGCTCAAGCCATTTGAACGTTTTTACTTCTTACTTTGCCACAAACAGAAAATGAATACTTTTGAGATCACATTTGACCGACAGCTGATTTCGTCAGACTCGGAAGATGAGACCACACTAAATTCCCAAACTGTCAGTTGGTCTGTGTGGAGCTGGAGAACGAACTGTTGGCTGTGCAGTGAGTGAGCGGAGTTCATTACTCTGACGTAGCAACAAGCTGCTCCTTAAGGAACTATAATTTGGCAGAAGGAACTGCGAACATTAAAACATATTAGTTAAATGTTCACAGCCCAATTTATTTATTTATTACTGTATTTATTTAACTGTTGTATAAAAGCAATAGAACACTCAAGGTCATGTGTTATTGCTATAACATCACGGCTGTGATGATCTACGTCACTCACCTTCGGCTTGTGCCTGCGACCAAATCACAGCCGTGATGTTATTTCATGATAACACACTCCCTCTCATGTTCTATTGCTTAAATAAACAGTTAATAGCGGTAAATTATATATAATAACTTCTTGTTGCTCCCAATGTATTAAATAAAACATCAGAAAATACTTTTTAGTGTCTATAATATTTAAAATCGACACTTAAAATTATACACACAATAACCAAACTTTCTGATTTCAAATGGAAGTAAATAGGGATGCATCAATACCTTTTTCACCATGAGTACATATTTTTAGTACTCACCAGAAAATTTGCCAAAGCAGAATGTTTAAAGTGGCCAGCAACTTTGTATTGACCTCCATGGGGCCAGTAACACTTCTCTTGGTGAGCAGACCCTCATGCCCTGCCAGCTCATTAGGCAGAGTACACTAAGCTTACATCACATATCAGGTATCAGATTGTATTGGATGTTCATATTGGTGTATCAGTCTGTATCAGTATCGATGCATCCCTAGTGAATGTGTAATAGAGCAGATAAGATCTGTAATTTGAGAAGAGTTGAGAAAAAGAAAAAACAATTGTTATGTGCTTAATGGTTAGAGTCTAGTATAAATAAGTGTTTATGATATTTCATATTTGTGTGTCAAACACACAGAGGAGCCAGAGGAAACTGTTCCTTCAGCAAAGCCTCCAGAGAACCCCTTTCTGATTGGCGTGGGACGAGCAGATTGCACAGGACCAGTGGGAGATATACCCCTGGTGAGTGGTCGACATGGCTCACAGATCGGGACTGAAATTGCTGGGTGGATTTTGATATTTTCTCTCTATCATCTATCCATTTTGTGTGTTACTGTAACTAAGGGTAGTATAGTTGATGCAAAAGTTTGAAAACCCTGGTTAAATATCATGTTTTGTGTTGATTTTCCAAATGAAAATAAGTGTTTTAGTTTCACTTAGAAAATCAATAAAATGTCATTTGACCAGAGGCGCCAAACTTTTTCATTCGACTGTATGTTTCTGGAGATATTCTCCCACTGACCTATCCATGCTCCACTTATAAATGCATTCTGTAGTAGCTGCTGCTGCAAGGTGGCCTCCATGCTAACATTAGCTTGATTGCACAAAAAAACCTACAGCTAAGGCAGCATAACAGTATGACCATCCATACAAAATAAATATCTTTAGAAATTAATTATGCACTCTCTGTGTTCAAACAAAAACCTATCAGTGGTTGCTGTGAAACAATGCATTTGCGGTGGGAGCACAGATGGACCGATTTGTATGAACTGCAACTCTGCAGTATAAGACTAAAAGCTTTTATTATGGGTGAGGCTGTCTGAAACCATATCAGAACGCAGCAATTACATTTGCGATTAACGTTGTTTACTTTGATGTAACATGGCCTTCTGAAAGGCTATTAAACATGGCTGAATTATCTGGTGTATGTTTTGTAAAAGATGGGCTATGCCAACTCGGATCAGACAGCAGGAGGGATCCACACTCGTTTGTTCAGCAGGGCTTTCATTGTGGATGATGGCAGCAAGAGGGTGGTCTTCGTGAGTGCAGAAATAGGCATGGTCTCCCAAAGGCTGAGACTTGAGGTAACTAGATTTTCCTGAACACTTTCTGCAGGCTTGTAAATGCAAGTTGACAACAGTGTGTAAGGGGAAAATGCGAAGTATTCACAATTTCAAAAATGTAATACATATTTAGTATTTAGAGAAAAGTTTAGTATATTTTTGCAACCACAATACATAGTTATTTTTTTCAGAACAGTTGGAGTCATGTGAAAATATTTGACTGTATATGTCTTCCATATCACTGCTGTCAGAACAAATATATATATATATATATATATATATATATATATATATATATATATATATATACAGGTGCATCTCAATAAATTAGAATATCATCGAAAAGTTAATTTATTTCCTAGGTTTCCTAAGCCTTTAAATGGTCCCTCAGTCTGGTTCAGTAGGCTACACAATCATCCAAGCATATACATGGAAAGTTGAGTGGAAGGAAGTGTGGTAGAAAATAGTGCACAAGCAACAGGGATAACCGCAGCCTTGAAAGCATTGTTAAGAAAAGGCGATTCAAGAATTTGGGGGAGATCCACAAGGAGTAGACTGCTGCTGGAGTCAGTGCTTCAAGAACCACCACACACAGACGTATCCAGGACATGGGCTACAACTATATATAACAACAATTACAGCATGGTGTAGTATAATTAGATTTTTTATTATAATTTTTAATCAATAATTGGATTCTTATTATTATTAGTAGTAGAAGTAGTAGTAGTACGAGGAGGAGTATTAGTAATTATTCACCAAAATGAAAAATGTGCCTGAAATCGATACTGAAATTCAGGACATATTCAGCCAAAAACTGAAAAAAAAAAACGACAATATATAAAAACATAAATGTTACATAAAATTATTATACTAAAATTATTACAGTATGTAGGCTTCAGTATATGCCATGAAATCCACCATTTTAGATAACAACGCAAGACGCAGGTTGTGGTTGCAAGGCGAGCACTTTGTTGTTATTCCAATTTGTTGTTGCAAGTGAAGCAAAGTGCAATCCTTTCTTCACCTTACGAACACTGTACTTAAAACTTTTCCCCACATTGTTTTTACTGTGCTCTGAAAGGAGCTACAAAAAGACCACACATACCTCACACTGCTGTGGTTGTTGTAGGTGCTGAAGGAGCTTGAGCTGAAATATGGAGATCTCTACAGGCAAGACAACGTGATTCTGAGTGGAACGCACACACATTCTGGCCTGGCAGGATATTTCCAGTACACTCTGTTCATGATCACCAGTAAAGGCTATATCAAGTCATCTATCCAGCCCATTGTCAATGGAATTGTGAAGGTACTTCTTGCTGATTTGTTTCAGTCATTGCTATTTCTGCACAGACTGTTTAGAGTATTTCAAATCAAGAAAACTGCCATCAGTATCATTGTTAATATTAACACAGCAGATTACTCTGTACTGATTACTTAACTTCTCTGAAATAAAATGTCCACAATCTTCTTAACCAGAGTATTGATGTGGCACATAATAATATGAGGCCTGGGAGAATCTTTCTGAACAAAGGAGAAATTGTGGGCAGCAACCTCAACAGAAGCCCACATTCATACATGAACAACCCTAAAGAGGAGAGGGAAAGGTAAAACAGGCGTTATGTTTTATATCAAATCCTAAATATACATGTGTAAAGCATGTGATGCATATTTAAGTTATATGTACTATCATGTCTTGCATAAATATAACTGACTGTTTTATGTAGTGACATATGTCTGTTATATTTGTATAAATTCTCATCAGCATTAAAGTGAAATTATGAATATTGAATTGGTAAGGACTTATCTGTTCCAGATACAAATCCAATACAGATGAGCAGATTGTGACCCTGAAGTTTACAGATTTGGATGGGGATGGAATGGGGATTTTCAGGTATATATTTACACCAGCAGCTTTAAACAAGTGTTTGATACAAACTGACTTTTGAAACATGATGAGAAATTGCATATTATGACAGTATTAGAACCTTTTAGCAACCAGGGGCCATATTACATAAACTTCTTAAGTCTGAAATCTTATCTGCTTAGTCACCATGACAACTTGAAGCTGTTACAGAACAACAGTTCTTACGTTCATGATATTATCCATGAACTCCAGATAAGAACAGTATTACAGAAACATCCTAACTAGACAAAATTCCCTAAATTCTGTCCTAACAACCCCAACCAACAACCCCACAGCTGTCTTCTGTTTTAACCGTCTGTTTATATTGTTTTGTGGAGTGACAGGCAGCACAGTTCACTATAACTAGCATAATGACGTCACATTTATCTACACTAAAAACAGTGCTTTTTTTTCTAACAGCGTTTTAAAACCCCAGACGCTGCAGACACGATCTCCACCGTCCCTCTTATTACCTTCATGTGTTAATATTGATAAAAAACTCGTCAGATTAAATATCACAGTGATGGTGGTGAATAATGAGGAGACAGAGCTGAAGTGTGTCTGTTTATCAGGAGGAATAAGGTTAGCGCGCTCGGCTGAAGTGTTTGGGAGATTAAACTGAAACTGGAGAGCGACGACGCTCTGAAAAACAGCACAACGCACTCTCACAATATTCTTAACTTTCACTTTATCACGTTTTAGTTTTGTTTAATCTTTTACATATCAGTAACGGTAGCTAGCTAGCTGCCTGGCTGACTAGCTTGATTGTTTTGATTAGCTACGCGTTTAAGTTTCAGCTGTGCGCGTGTGTGGTCGGTTGCTAGGTAACAGACATGACAATTGATTGTCGACTTCGATCGAGTAAGTTAAGATTTCTTAACTTGAGATAAGACGCTGTAAGATTCCTAAATCAAGATAAGGTTTGTTTCTGTAATACGAATTTGTGAAAAATCTTATCTGGACCTGTCAGATCTTAAGTTAAGACAAAGAGATAGGAAGTTTCTGTAAAACGGCCTCAGTTATACATTTTTGCAACTGATTATGTATATCTGATATATTATATCTCATTGCCTTTCAAATGGCAATGCGAAGCACACTTAAAGTAGGCCATCCCCTAAATAGTTGAACATTAATCAGACTTGCATTCTGCACTTTGATAATTTGCTGATAACTCAGCAAGTGTGCATTGTTTTCCATGTAATTGCTAAATAATAATCCTTAGGCTATAATATAAATGTTATAGAGTTTAACTGGTTAAAACACACACACACACACACACACACACACACACACACACACACACTCTCACACACACACACATATACATATATATATATATATATATATTGTTACACTTTCCTATGTATTATTTTTATGCCCAACTACTAAAATGTCATATAAGCAACTTCTATACCAATAATAATAATAATGTCAAACCATTAGTCTTATTTGCTAAACAGCTAGCTAACAGTATAGTGGAGCTCGTTGTGATGCTATCTTTAACTAGCTAACGTTAGCAGGCTAACAGCTCAACACACCACAGAACAGGTTAGATCTGTTTATGGAAAACGGTGCGTCCGCTCCCTCAGACTTGTCCACTAAGCATGCGTCAAGGGAGTGTCAAGCTGCATTCATTTCTACAAGGTTCCTAAGCAGTACTGTTATGTTCCCTACACACTTGAACACTGCATGTCGGTTAAGGGAACTGGAGTTGATAAATACCTTCATTTGGAACATCCTGGAGCATCAAAATCAAATACGCTTCTTCAAGAGACCTCCAATGACCGATGGGTGATTTTTCCTGCAGCTTCCTGCGAAGTGATAAACCATTGTTCACTACTCCCTGTGCAGTTTCCTTTCAACAGAACTCCCTTAAAACGTCTGAATACCCTGCACAGTACACTTTGCAGGGACCTACAAGGGTGATTGGAATGCATCGTCAGAAGGAATCAAACCTGCGTGGTGGTTTATGGAGCTGTTAGCCTGCATAGATAAACTAGTGCTAGCGACTCATAGCTAATTTAAGTTTATTAGATGTGAAACAGACATGTAGCATAGTTGCAACTGTTCGATTTTTTCTAATTTAATTTAAATAATTGCTGCACAATCCAAGCATCACAAACATTGATTACATTAGTGTGCTTTACATAACATTAGTGTAGCTAATGTTTAGTCCATGATTATTTGTGTCATACAAAAATAATAGTGCCCAAGCAATCTTTTTTAATGGAAGTGGTGAGGAAGTCAATGAAAAAATCTAAAATTGACGATATGATTGAACACAAATAATTAAGAAAGTGACCATTTTTTTGTTGATCTGTTCTCAGCTGGTTTGCTGTTCATCCAGTCAGTATGAATTATACCAATCGCATGGTGAGCTCAGACAACCTTGGCTACGCTTCCTATCTGTTTGAGCAAGAGAAAAACATTGGCTCGTTACCTGGTGAGGTGAGATGTCTTATTCTTTCTAAGAATCTCTTCAATCAGAGTTTAGGAATCTTACATCTTACTCTGAGGTAAAGATGGCTAATAAAGGAAAACCCTTATTTAAGAGAACATGTCCAAAATTTTGACTGGTTCTGTATGTAGGATTACCGAAAATGCAGAGAGAGATTTCCACAGTGCATTATATTCTTCCTTCACCTGGTAGGGTCCATTTGTAGCAGCATTTGCCACCAGCAACAGTGGAGATGTATCTCCCAACACTCGTGGCCCATACTGTGTTAACACAGGAGACAAATGTGACTACCTCAACAGCTCCTGTCCCATTGGTGGGGTGAGTTACTTTTACATATACTGGGCTGGGTTGTGGGTTCACTGGCTATGTGTATGTTTGCACTTTAATTTGTGAATAAAGTCTTTACGAAGTCTTTAGTTAGCACAGGTTATTGTGAAGCTTATATTTTACATAATTCATTTGCACCATCAGTCTGTAAGCTATTTCTTAGCTAGTAACAACTAGAGCCCTGGCCAAAATGGCACCCTGCAGTCCTCCTCCCATACAGATGATATAGAAGATAAGAAATCTCTAGGGCTCTAGGTTTATAATTGTGTGTTTGGGACAACATGGAGGCTCTGCATTTGCTCTACCCTGTGAAATTATGTTATCAGTCATTATTTTAAATGAGCTGGTTTGTTTTTCTACAGTGGCAGATTACAAGCATGATGGAGCTCAATGGCAAGTTAAATGAGTAATTAAATGCATTTTAACTCATATCTGAATATCTTCTCCTAAACCATGTTGGTTAGACGGCCGTAAACAAACCCCTCCACTCTGATTGGGCAAGAGGCCGCTGCTCAGTCCGCATTGTTGCTGTCCTTGCCAAAGGCCGTAATAAGAGCGACCCTTTGAACACCAAAATGAGAAAATATTCTCTCTGCCATGAATGGATAAAAAATGATACGCCACCTATGTACAGCTAAGGCCACCGAAAAAGTCAAGAGCATTGGGATATGGAAAAAATCTACATAAACACACAACCGTATACATATTTGTGCAAGTGATGTGATGGATTGTGTGTTTTCAACTTAATACAAATTGATTTGATTTTGATTACCCCAGAAAAGATGCATGAGTAGAATACAAACATAATCGGATAATAGGATTTTCTGTTCTAATATGCTTTAGTCTCATTTCTCTTCCTGTGATTACAGACTAAAATGTGTGTTGCTTTTGGGCCGGGGGATGACATGTTTGAAAGCACCAGAATTATAGGAGAGAATATCTACAGAAAGGCGAAGGTATGTTATATATAGTTGTTGTCATTTATTTCTTTAGCTTTATCCTCCACACTCCCTAACACAGTGTACTGATGTGCAGGAGCTGTATGGCAGTGCTGAGAAGGAGCTGCATGGCAGTGTCCACGCTGCTCATCAGTGGGTCAACATGACAGACGTCACTGTCCAGCTTAACTCCACCCACAGTGTGAGTAACTCCTGCAGAATTACTTAATCTAGCAAAGCTTCACTTTATTTTTGGTCCATGGTTACCATCCTTAGAACTGAGAAACATTTCTCATCTTATTTTGTTGTTGTTTTAAAGGGCAGTTTTTTGTTCATTTTCTAAGAAAAAAATAAGTACACATCCTTTACAGAGAATACACTTCTGCACATTTTATTGTACAGTTACTGTTTATTTTCTGCATTTAACATATTTAAGAAAAAAAGTGCAAATGTTATGGCGCATTTTACACTTTGTGTTTTATTTTTTTCCGGTATGTTAAACTCGGCAAATAAATAGACACATAAAATTGCAGAAAAAAATGGCATATTTAAGTTTGTTTCATGTATGAGCAATGGCTGTTGTAAATGTAGAGGATGTGTTAACTTACTTGCACTTAGAAAATCAATAAAATGTTTTACTTATGACAATATTGTGATTAATATATCATTGCATAGATGTTTAAAGGATCCAGACATTTAAATTGAGTTTATTTATTTCTCTGAAGATTTCAGTCGAAACTTGTTCTGTACATTTCAGCCTGGACTGTTATATGAATAGGATGCAATATAGAGAGGGCATTGGCATATTCACAGTATTTACATAGATCGTCATAAAAGGCACAGGAATAAAAACAGCATTGGTAATAAAAATAAATATGGACTATGGCTCTTTACTGTGGTGTACACCGGTATACGTTTATGTAGTAATGCTAATTTGCTAACTGAATTTGTGCTGCTACCAGGTTAAGACATGTAAACCTGCACTTGGCCACAGCTTTGCTGCAGGAACAATAGACGGAGGAGGAGATCTTAACTTCACACAAGGCAAGTTATTCTCTCTTTTCTGAGTCTGTTCACATGGGGCCAGTTTGTAGTTGCCATTGTTAGATAATATTGGAATGTCAAGGTAGTAAATTGCCTCGCCCATTTAGTGAGGAAAGTGAATGCGCTGCTTTGTGCTAGCTAGAACTGAAATTGAAATCTAGAACAGCCATACAGAGTTTTTGATGTGGTCTCAGTAAAGTTTGTTTGTGGTTATTTATTTATTTATTTATTTTGTCTAATTGGTTTGTTGTGAAAGTAAAATGGTCCGATTCGCGTTTTGCTTCATGGTCAAACAACCTCAAAGCTTATTGTACATGTACAGCTACAGCTTTCCAGTACTTAGCAGGTAAAATCAAACTCCTCATGATGAACGTGAGCCATACTACCAATAATTCAGTGTTACCCAGGCAGGGAGTTGGTGTGGGCTGTGGTGTGAACAAGAAGTGGTTTGATTTTTCATCAATGCTAAAGAGTCCCCTTTAAAGTTTGCTTACACTGCAAACACAAAAAAGCACTGAGGTCACTTGCAGCTGGTTCCTTTTCAGGTTCACTTTAACAGATCTGAGTTTGGTTCATTTGAAAAGAACTACATGTGGAAACATTTCTCAAGACAGAGGATTCACAAATACTGGAAAATGCTAATAAAAGCTAATAGTGGTAATACTGCTTTTTCTACAGAAGCCTGTGCTAAAACGTCTTCTAAAGTAGTCTGTGTACATGCAGAACTGCAGTGGAGTCTCATTAAAAGTTTTACATTTGCAGCTCATTACAGTGTTTTTCATAACATCCTTTGGACTTGTAGGAGAGTTTTTAATTGCCGACACTTGGGGCCTATTTTATACCGCCATCTGTTTTGTGCTGAAGATGAGTGACTGAAAGAGAAGCTTTACATAAAACTGCATTTCTGTGAAGAAGCAATGAGAGAGCACTTTTCAAAAAAGCCCACACAAACAAATTCTAAAAACAATTACAATCAGAAGCCCTCAGAAGGCCTCAAACCTTCACTATTCTGTTGCTTTTGATTCCTCAATTAGTTGTTTCAGTGCTTATTTTTGCCAACAGGTAATGAGCAATGCTGTCCAATCTCTACTGTATGATTAAGTCAACAACTCATAATTTACAGGGGCAGTTGAAGGAGATCCGTTTTGGGATGGTATTAGGGACACTCTCTTCGGAACTCCCTCCACAGAGATTCAAGACTGTCAGAACCCCAAACCGATTCTCTTCAGTACTGGTGAGGTAAGAACAGTTTATACACTAGATTTTTTTGTCAGACGTCCCTTAGTACTCTCTCTCAGTACTCTAATGTTTAGCTGTGAACTGAAGTTGTGTATGGGGTTTCTAGATGAATTGGCCTTTCCCGTGGCACCCAGCCATAGTGGACGTTCAGATTATCACCATCGGTTCGGTGGCCATAGTGGCAGTCCCAGGAGAGGCGACGTAAGTGTTTGAAGCAAGACAGATTAACTTTAAAATTATAGTTTGACTAAAAATAAATTGTTAGTAGTTGGTCAGCTAAGACAGGTTTGGTGTCCAAAGTCTGCACTGGAGCTACAAGGCTAATCTAACTAATAATTAATAGACTGCTAGCTCACTAGTTAGCATTGAGGAATTAAAACGTGCCTCAGAAATTACATGTTTGCCTCAAATCACATGAATTGTTGAGTAATCTCATATATTTGCTTCAGAAAAGGTATTATATGCTGTTATCTATGAATATGAACAACAGTATGGACAGAAATCACATTTCAAGGTGGCTTCTGCTGCTATTTTTAGCTATGCAATATACTTTTGTCCTTTTTTATACAACCCCATTTCCAAAAAAGTTGGGATGCTGTGCAAAATGTAAATAAAAACAAAATGCAATGATGTGCAAATCATTTAAACCCTATATTTAATTAAAATAGTATAAAGACAACATATCAAATATTGAAACTGAGAAATTTCATTGTTTTTTGAAAAATATATGTCCATTTTGCATTTGATGCCAGCAGCATGTTCCAAAAAAGTTGTGACGGGGGCAACAAAAGACTGGTAAAATTGTGTAATAATAAAAAAAAAAAAACCTGGTGGTTAATTGGCAACATGTCAGTAACATGATTGGGTATAAAAGGAGCATCTCAGAGAGGCTGAGTCTTTCAGAAGTAAAGATGAGGAGGGGTTCACCACTCTGTGAAAGACTGCACGATCCAAAAGTTCAACAATTCAAGAATAACGTTTCTCAACATAAAATATCAAAGAACTTTTGCTTTTCATCATCTACGGTAAATTATATCATTAAAAGATTCAGAGAGTCTGGAGAAATCTCTGTATGCAAGGGATAAGGCCAAAAACCAGTATTTGCTGGCCGTAATCTTTGGGCCCTCAGACGGCACTCCATTAAAAACAGACAGAATTCTGTAGTGGAAATCACTTCATTGGCTCAGAAACACTTCTGAAAACCACTGTCTGTGAGAACAGTTCGTCACTGCATCTACAAATGCAAGTTAAAACTCTAAAGCGCAAAGAAGAAACCATATATAAACAAGATCCAGAAATGCTGCCACCTTCTCTGGGCCTGAGCTCTTTTAAAATGAACTGAGGGGAAGTGGAAAAGTGTCCTGTGGTCTGATGAATCAACATTTGAAATTCTCTTCAGAAATCATGGACACTGTCCTCTGGGCTAAAGGCCACTCAGCTTGTTATCAGTGCACAGTTCAAAAGCCAGTATTCATGATGGTACAGGGGTGCATTAGTGCACATGGCATGGGTGATGTGCACATCTGTGAAGGCACCATTAATGCTGAACGATATATACATGTTTTGGCAGCATATGCTGCCATCTAGACAACGTATTTTTCAGGGAAGGCCTTGATTATTTCAGCAAGGCAATGTCAAACCACATTCTGCATGTATCACAACAGCATGGCTCCGTATTAAAGGAGTCTGGGTGCTAAACTGACCTGCCTGCAGTCCAGACCTGTCACCACTGATAACATTTGGCGCATTATGAAATTAAAAATGTGACAAAGGAGACCCTGAAATGTTGAGCAGCTGAAATCCTGTATATCAAAGAAGAATGAGAAAACATTTCACTTTCAAAATTACAGCAGTGTCTCCTCAGTTCCCAAATGCTTACAGAGTGTTGGTAAAAGAAGAGGTGATGAAACACAGTGGTAAACATGCCCCCCAACTTTTTTGGAATGTGTTGTTGGCATCAAATTCAAAATTGGCATATATTTTTCAAAAAACAATAAAAAAAAAAAAATTCTCAGTTTCAATATTTGATATGTTGTCTGTTTGATATGTAGTATGTTGTATATGTAGTATTTTCTTTTAAAAATATGGTTTACATGATTTGCATATCATTGCATTCTATTTTTTTTAACATTCTGCACAGCGTCCCAACTTTTTTGGAAATGGGGTTGTAGATAGCAGTAGGTCATAATGTCATATAGGTGACACTATGTCATACTTCAGACACCAGACATATATTGTTTAACTACATTATTAGTGAAAAACAATCACTTTGGCCCTGCAGTAGCTATTAACCAATAAAAAATGCAACTGCATGATTTTATGTGAATTGTAAGGCATGAGGTTTCACATTTTGCATGTTTTTCTAGCACTATGTCTGGGAGAAGGATCAGAGAGGCTGTCAAACAGGTGAGAACATACACATATACCGAGGACCTAGCTCAAGGGAGGAATAAAAGCTTCTGTTTATTCCAATGACATCAGCTCATTTACAGTTTCTCCACTCATATGAATCTGTCTAGATGGTTCAAATGGTTTGTTTGTTTTGTTTGCAGTAGCAGAGAAACAGTGCAGAAGACTAACAATGTTAATGCTTTGTGAATGTTGTGAGTGGTGATGAGGGTGATGATGTTTTATATTGACTAATTTAGGAGCTGGAGATGCATAATACATTCACCAACACAGAAGTTGTCGTTACTGGTCTCTGCAACGTCTACACACATTACATTACTACCTTTGAGGAGTACCAGGTAAATAACCATAAAATCTAGCTTTATTTTTATTCTTGCTTATTCACAGTTGTCCTAGGAGTTGGTTAACCAGGGGGATGGCAATCATGCATGCATTATTTTGTGTTTTCTTGGAACTAGTATTACCATTTCTATATAGAAAATTAGATGTCTAGTTATTATTGTTATTTTGCTATACTATTTTAATGCAGTTATGTAATTAGTTACTTAAAAAGTGATTTACATTTTGTATTGCCAGGTTTGTGTCTGCTCCTCTGACTTTTTCCCTTTGTTTTAATGTCAAACAGTGACAAAACATGGCAAACAGCACTCCAAATTCAGACCATGCTTATGAACACAAACGTGCCAGAGATAACTGACTTTTAAGGGCTACTTGGCCATAAAGACTGATTCTTGCTTGGGATTTCCAGTGCAATATCAGCTCATATTCAGCATCTAGTGGACACTATTTTTCATTCACAGGTGCAGCGATATGAAGGTGCTTCCACTATCTATGGGCCTCACACTCTGTCAGCCTACATCCAGCACTTCAGAGGCCTGGCCAAAGCCATCGTAGAGGCAAGAACATCTCCCTTATATCTAACCTTGTGGCTACCAGTTTAAACCCGTTTTGCATGTTTGTTTAAATACAGCCAGTGAAATACGTACTTGCACTCCGTACTATTTGTGATAAAATTCACTTCTCCATCACAGGGTAAAGTGGGGGAGTTGCCGAAAGGTCCTGAGCCTCCTTTTTTCAGTAATGTCTTCTCTCTACTGGCAGAGCCACCGGTGGATAAAGTGCCAGAAAACACCACCTTCGGCCAAGTTTTAGAGCAGGTCGATTCACTGTATAAAGTGGTGAGTCACACAGGTCTTAATCTGGTTCATAAAATGGATAGTTTACTTTTAGTTTAGTAGCTGCTGTAAAATGTACACCATGAGATGCCATGAATTATCATGATTTTATTATAATTAAGAAGTCTTAGTGAAGAATTGTGGTAAACTCACAGTAATGCACAGCCTTCAGTGGCTTATTGTTTATGAAAAAGAAGACAAAATACACAAATATTCAATAAATAATTGCTTATGCTTTATTTAACAGACGAAAGTATGGATGGTTTGCTGTGCCCACAATCTTTTATACAATCTTTTATACATTTATACTGTTATATTTGTTGTATGGTTTGTTGTCTGCAGGGAGAGGTTGTGTCCGTGACTTTTGTTGCTGGTAATCCCAGAAACTCTGGGGACATGGTGAGTTATTTGATAGTGTGCATTCTAAAATACTTGATGAAACTGCTGAACGTGGCTTAATGTTCCAATGCAGCGACTAAAGAGCACCAAATTGTGCTCCCATCTTTCCAGTCCTGAAGACGGTCTCATACTAAAAAAAACAAAACTCTAGTTCAAAAACAAAGCAATACTTTTTACATTAGGCTTTCTCCTTTTCATTGCAACTCATTATAAGGAAAACGTTTCATGTAGATCTATGAGATAAAACAGTAAAACTTAGGAATACCCAATTCCTCTCACATATTATCATCAATGAAACCCCTAAAACATATTTTGAAGTTTTTTCCAAGAAAATATCCTCTAATGCCTTAAAAGTTGCGTAGATGTAACTCTACACCTTTGCTTTCATTCAGTATGTGTGGATCTATGATTATGCAAATAGAAGTTTGCCATCAGGGTTGTCTGTCAGAAAACAGGGGCCATATAACAGAAAATTCTTATCTTGTTGTCTTAAGATCTGACAGGTCAAGGTCTAAGATTGTTCACAAATTCGTATTACAGAAGCAAATCTTATCTTGATTTAATAATCTCATCTTATCTTACAGCATCTTTTCTTATCTCAAGTTAAGAAATCTTAACTTATTCGACTGAAGTCGACAGTCAACTGTCGTGTCTGTTACCTAACAACCGACCATCCGCGCACAGCTGAAACGCAAACACGTAATCAAGTTAGTTAGCTAGCTAGTCAGACAGCTAACATTAGCTGCCGTTACTGGTGTAAAGAAAGTCTAATCAAACTAAAGCGTGACAAACTGAAAGCTAATAATATTGTGAGAGCGCGTTGGGCTGTTTTTCAGAGCATCGTCGCTCCACAGTTTCAGTTTCATTTCCCAAACACTTCAGCCGATGCGCTAACGTTTTTCCTCCTAATAAACAGACACACGTTCAGCTCTGTCTCCTCATTATTCACCATCACTGTGATATTTTATCTGGCAAGTTTTCATCAACAATAACACACTAAGGTAATAAGAGGGGACAGTGGAGCTCGATGGAGGTCTGTAGCATCTGTGGCTTTTCAACGCTGTTAGAAAAAAACAAGCGCCGTTTTCAGTGTAGATAAATGTAGTGTCATTAAGCTAGTTATAGTGAACTGCACTGCCTATCACTGCATAAAACAATAGAAACAGACGGTTAAAACAGAAGTTAAGATGCTCTGGGGTTGTCTTAAAGTTAAGAAAATATTTAGGATATTTTGGCAACTTGGGATGTTTCTGTAATACTGTTTTCTTATCTGGTAATAAGATAAGATTATAGACTTAAGAACTGTTGTTCTGTAATGGCTTCTGTCCTAACTTAACTGAAGTTACCATGAAAACAAAGCAGATCTCAGACTGCCTAACTCAATATTTACAGATTTTCTATAATACGGCCCCTGCTTACTCCATGTTCCATATGTACTTGAATTAGCTAATCTTATCTTGCTAACGCTATACTAGCAGCTTATGAGGACGATGTTTATTATGACAGTTTTTTTGAGTACAACCCCAAAGTTGTGATTTTTTTTGTCATAATTATCGTAATCAATCAATCAATCATCAGTATAAAGTGTCCTGTCAGCATTTGACATGAATCATCATGTACCTTGTAAGGCTAATGTTGTCTAACATTATCTGGCACATTGCAGATTTGTTAGGAGGCTGAAGTCAGTTTTTTATTTGTTAGCTTCTTGTTCAAATTTCCCGTTCCACCTTAAATGGTGCCGCAGTTACATTCCGGTGCCTCTGGCCCTCTTATTTGAATTTTACCGTAGCTACTGCACTATTTAATGTGGAATGGAAAACATTCAAACAAGAAGCTTGCAAAGAAGCTTTGTAGATGTTTTGTACACAGTCAATGGATAAAACACCAAAAAAATAAACTTACCAGTTGGCTCCTACTAGCTGTGTCTCCAGGATAAATGGATTGAATAGCGTTTTGCTTCAATATAAGTTTATTGGCAAACCTCATTTGTTTTTGAGTAAAGTTTACAAAACAGCTGGAAAATGATTTTCATTTTATAGTGCTAATGATATGTAAAGCCTTACCTCACCAAAGGATGGGATTGGTTCCTTAGGTTTAAGACTTACGAAACCCTAGCTGTCTGAATTCACCTTGTTGGGACTGTCATTAACATTTAATTACGTTATATCACTGTCATTACATTAAGCCATGCTAAGCTGTGTTTTGCATTAAGCATTTTAGCTCATTAACGCTGCACTTTTGGTGTTTAAAATGTTGAATACAGTGCAGCTCCTTAATCTATGCTGGTTCTAATAACAGAGAGGCAAGACCTTCATCACAGTGGAAAAGTTTCACAACAGCACTGACACATGGGAGGTCATTCATACAGATGCATCGTGGGAGACAAGGTAGTGGATCATTAATGCATCTATTCCATATGTCCATGTACACCAGTACCCTGATCAGACACTGTTTTTTAAAGTCCTCTTTCTATTTACAGCATATCTTTGGCTCTGTTTTCTCCAGCAGCTACAGAATACTTGTATGCCACTCCTTGACACTGAATTATCTGCTTAAGAGTATTCATTGATAAGGCAAAAGCTGAGTCAGAGCCTTATCAAGAGCTTTCATTTCACCTCTGATCAAACACAGGGTACTCTAGTTTATTTCATGTCCTAATGTTCATAAAGTGATTTTTCAACGTATCTAAAGACCCCTACTTAAAGATTTTATGACAGAACTGTTGACATAAAAGTCTGTCATATATAGATATTCATAAATGTCTAAATGAGCGCAATAAACAAGTTATGTGTGTGTTAGAAATGTCTAATGAATTTTTTAAAGGGGAATTCCACCAATTTTTGAACTGATTTTGAACATTTCATGTTACCATACATTTCTTTGGAAGGTCTATTGGGCCTCTGCTTAGTTTGCATCAGAGGTCATTTCAAAACAGTCAGATAGAAACAGATTTATTTCAGCTTTAATTCACTATTTCAGATTCCGGGGCAAGAGTTTACGTACACTAAGACGACTACCTTACTGGCCTCAATAGTAGCACGGTGGCATTGTCACATAAAAAAAAAAATGCAAAATTAAACATTTACTTTTCTGTCAGTGAACTTGAGCACATGAGTTGAAATTCTGGATCTGTAGAGGAATTACTTTAAGTGATCTTCAAAAAAAATAAATAAGAAGATTAGTTATAATTAATCTAGCTGGCATAACCACCCATTACAGACAGTGTGACTCATGCTGCATTTGGGTGCTCAATGAAAAGTTCTGCACACCAGATGGCTGCTTAACTACTAAATACAACTCCATTTGAGCCCTTGATTGAAGACACATCCACAACACGGAATAAGCAAATGTGGAGGCCATCCAACTTACTGTTCTTACTGTTGTTGTATTAAAAAACACAATGTTTGTGCTTTTTTAATTATGTTGGACTGAGAGCTGAAATGCATCAGGTACACATTCATTTCACATTCATTGGCAAGTTTAATGCATTTTCCACCAGGGGGAAAGTGAAAGGTCACTTTATACATTACATTTAGTAAAGAATTCTTTTCCAGTTGTAAATATGACTTTGTCGGCTGGTAGTCAGAAAACTGGTATTCCACAGTTTCCAACACCACTTGAACTTAGCATTAGATTTACACTATGAGTGTGAACCATGCATCTTGATATAGACCTTTGGTTAATATATTGAGCTTATGTTAGAGTTTAACTATAATGCCTTATTTATTTCACTCACTATTACAACATGTGGACATTGTTACATTGTTACAGTACAATTTTTCATATTGAGTCCCTGACTTTTTGTGTTATTTTAGTGACGAGTTTAAAGGTCTAGAGTGATGGCAGTTCAACCATGACCAAGCACTCAGCACTGTGCATGTTTGTTGGTTTGTTTGTGTGTGCAGATTTCACTGGATTAAAGGGTCTGGTGGGCAGAGCAACGCCACAGTGGAGTGGCACATCCCTCTCTCAGCAGAGTCCGGCACTTACAGGATCCGACACTTCGGCCACTATAAACAGCGCGTGATTATTACCCCTGTAATCACCGCATATGAGGGAGCTTCAGATGTATTCCAAGTTACGAAAACACTCTATTCCCACTAATGTGCCTTCCCCTTTAACTGTCTGTTCCTTCTAACACTCTTTGACATTCTGCCTATTCATTTTAACATTAAACTCTGTTCCCTCTGAATAATCGGTGCCTTTTGAACTTAGCTACTGCAAGCCTTTGCCATCATGAAAGAGTACTGAAACCAGCTAAACTGTGACCAATTTTCAGGCCAGAAATGTAGGTCTAACACAGGCTACACAGACATGTCCACAGACACGCATACACACATATATATATAGTATGTAATTTGGGTCCAGAATGATGATTCTAAAACTGAGACTTCACTGAGAAAGCTGTACAACAGTCTTCAGAATGCCTACTTCAACAGTAATGATCAAATCTCAAACCAGAAATTTTTACAATATTTTCTTTAATAAGCACAGGTAAAGTATGTTTTCCTGAGTTTGCAAAACACAGCCATTCCAGCTGGAAACTCTGCGATATACTGCTGCTCGTCTCACGCTGAATGGACTCACATGATGCTCGTTGTCATGGTAACGTCTACACTAAGTGGTACTCTAGTGTATTTTGGATAGGATTACTTGTAGTGTGCACAGAGAACTTGTAGACAGGAGAATTACCGTTCTGTAATGTCTTCCCGGTTTCTCAAATGCTAGAGGGCGCTCCCGAACAAGACCAAAATGAATGGGTTAAGATGGAGCATTTCAGTAAAATCATAGTTTATAAATACATTTACATTTACATCATTTAGCAGACGCTCTTATCCAGAGCGACTTACAAAAAGTGCTTTGTCTATCCAGAGAAAGAATCTTTGCTAGCTACCAATAGGTTAGAGAGAAAGACAGTCCTAAACTTAGATACTGCTAGAATCAGAAGGTCATTGACACCTAGAGAAAAAGGAACAGAGTTAAACACAGAGCAGTGCAATACAATACAATACATAAGTGCTGTACAATACATTACAATCAATACTTAATTCAGTGCTCAATCAATCAATCAATCAATCAATACTTAATTTAGTGCTCATTTAGGTGCTGAATAAACAGGTGTGTCTTCAATCTGCGTTTGAAGACAGCGAGAGACTCTGCTGTACGGACAGCCAGTGGGAGTTCGTTCCACCACCTGGGTGCCAGCACAGAGAACAGTCTAGATGTTTGCCTTCCGCGCGCTTTGAAGGATGGCGGGTCAAGCCGAGCTGTACTCGAAGCTCGAAGGGGCTTCGAGTACAGCTCGAGTACAGGGGCCTGTAAATACTTACATGGAACAGCAAAACATTTTTAACACCACTGTTATATTTTTAAGCACTTTTGCCCTCGAGTTAAAGGAGTTTAAAACAGTGTCTCAATTATGTCCATGACGTCAGTGAGCACGAACAGCCAATAGACCACTGTAGTCGTGCGTCATTCTGTAGTCCTCGTTATGCCCATATTAGGAACTCCGGGTCTAAGCCCCATTTCTCTATGGCCAGAATGAATAGGTTTTCGAAAAATGCACCCTGTGTTAAATAAAATGTTCAGATATGTTTTGTCCTGTGAACATTTTTCTCCCGAATACCACTGGATCCTCTGAATTACGAGGTCATTAAAGAGCTATAATATTGATATTGCTACATGTGAGCTAAAACTACTGCGCATCAATTTGATGTCACAAAGCTACAAAAAACTAAGGCAGGCTGTGGCTGTGCTCTGACGAGCTGTGCCACCTTAACGAAATCTTCTACAGTAGCGCATAATTACAGGTATACCCGTAAATAAAACCTCTAGCTATGACATTTTGACTCCTTATCAAAAATACTACCCGTGTTAAAACTACGAGGCTGAATTTAGCTTTTTTTTCGCAGCTTCTTGTCTGAATGATCCCGTTCCACCTTAAATGGTGCAGCAGCTGAGACTAGCTATCACAAACATTAGCAAACGAGACAAAATACTGACCTGTCGGCTCCGTGAAACAGCAAAAATAAGTTAATGTTACTATGTTAAGCGGAAATAGAGAGAAACCTCCTCATATCATGCCTTTCAACCCTCCATGAAGCTGAAGTCAGCTTCTTTTTCGCCAGCTACTTATTCGACTTTTCCCGTTCCACCTTAAATGGCGCAGCATTTCAGAACGTGACTGCTGCGCTATTTAAGGTGGAACGGGAAAAGTCGAAGAAAAAGCTGGCAAATTTCCTGAGAAAATATCCTCAGAAAAAAATGTTACCAGCATTAAAATAAAAATTAGGATATTCTGAGAGCCTAAATCAGTTTATCAGGGGGTGATAATGTGCTTAGGGTTACAGGGTTAAGGAGGCTGTCAGTCTAATGACGTGAATTCAGTGCGCAGTAGCTTTAGCTCACATGTAGCAATATTCATATTTCTCTCTTTAACGACCTCGTAACTCGGAGGGTCCAGCGTTATTCGAGAGAAGAATGTTCACAGGACAAAACGTATCGGGTTCTGAACATTTTTATTTACCACTGGATGCGATAGATGGGATTTTTCGAAAACCCTATTCATTCTGCCCATAGAGAAATGGAGCTTAGACCCGGAGTTCCTAATATGGGCATAACAGCATGGCCCCGACTACAAAATGACAACACGACTACAGTGGTCTATGAGCTACTCCGCTCGCCAACCAGTCAGCACTAATGCAGTAATGCTAGCGTTGTAAACCCAAAACCCTTTTGCTGTAGAAAAAACACAACATACAAGTACGTTTTCTTTGCTTTTTAGTGAAATACATCCTTCTACTTCCTAAACCTAAAGGAAAGTTCTGGGGAAATTGTTAGAAACTACTTTAACTTTTCGTTTTTAGCCGTTTAGCTCCATTCACTCCTATTCATCGAGGACTCGCTCGCGGGCGCCCTCTGCTGTTTTGCAGTCACGTTTTTGATGTAGCGGGGGAACTAAGAAGTGGCCAGGCTCCTCATAAACTGGCTCTGGTGTGCACGTAAACAGATTTTCCATCGGACTGTTGAGTAGAGTGTGCATATAAACACCTCAGTCTTGCATATAATCGGAATGCATTCAATCGGATCAGCAAAAATCTTTGCATGTAAACACTGAACCACTGAGAGATCTGGAGCGGCAAGGAGGAACAAATGTAGAAAAACAAGTCCACTTAATAGTTTGTGGTCTATGGTACCCTTGAGGACATCTCGAACAGTCCCGCGCGCAGCGACGAGACATGGGGAAACCCGGAAGAAGTGGACTGGAGTCCTGGATTGCACAGGATCTGATGAATTACTGAGTACGTCTGAGCACAGGCCGATACAGTTCAATCCAGTATTCCAGTCCACATCTTCCGGTTTTCGTGCGTGCCGTCGCTGCGTGTGAAGCCATCGCTGCAGATGGGAGCTGTAGTTCTGTGTAGGCTCGCTCGTTAAAATCTGTTCTGAACTTTGTGCTGGCTGCCTTTTAGATTTAGAAGCTTGACTGTTCGTTATATTCGCGTGTATTGTGTAGATAGTCTTTGTATCGAAAGTCTCGTTTCACTGGTTAGGTTGTATTACTTCCATTTTTTCCTTAATCCTGTGCTGTTTTTGCTTCATTCATCCAGATTTTTACACTAAGTATAATAAACTTGAAATTTGATCATCATGCGGTGAAATAAAGTGCTACCTAAAGATTAATACTTAAAGCTTTTAATAACAAAATTACTGAAACATGCTTGAGTTTATTACTGGCTACCTAAGCTAACCCATTAGCTTACTGGAAGATTAGCTTACATTAGCTAAATTAGCTAACAGGCATTCTCAATGGAACCCATGAGCAGGTTTAATGAAAAGGTATTGTGCTTGCTATTCTAAAATGACAAAAAAGTAAAAGGACACAGTAGCTACAAATAGTTTGCTAGAAAGCTAATGGTTTCTTCTTGTTGAAGGCTCAGTTGTGAAAAGCAGAGATTTAATGATATAATGCGTTAAAAAAACCCAGCGATATTAGATAATTATACCGTATTTTCATATCGTTTCATCCTTGGCATGTATAATGAATGCTGTGATCACAGTTTATGTATGTAAATGAATTTTTAAATGTTCCATCAGCAAAGACTGTTTCTCTTTTTTATAGAGGTTGTAAGTTTTATGACTTTATATGGCTGTAATTGGTGATTTGTTCATTCTTTTCATCAGCATAATAAAAAACAATAAAAGAGAAACAGCTTCAGAATTGAACTTAATTTATTGATGCTAGATGACAGATTCAAATTATCCCATCACTCCCTCTCATTTCACAGCACAATGATGTTTGGAATTGAAATATCACCCTCTTATGATTTTCCCTCAGGTTTTATGCCAATCACTGAGACAGATGATTTGCAACATCTTAAAACAACGTCATACAAATAACGTTGGAATTCTGGTACAAAAATAAGTTCTAAGTGCTACACACACTTTAATACTGTCACTGCTTAGGCATCTCCATGTCTGACAAAACCGTGTTATGAGAAACGTCTCACAGTCATCGTTCATCAAAGGATGAGGTGGGATGTTTAAAGCTTGTAGTAGGTAGCAAGCCTGGAACTATCATTTATAAATGCAGTAATAAAAGGAAAAGACTTATAAACTAAATGTCTAAAAAGTGTCACGTTTGTTAAAAAAGAAAAGGAAAAAAAACACGATGAACAGTAAATGTGACAGCTTATGTCCACACATTTTCCTTACATGAAACATTCCTGATATTGTCTTTGTTAAAGTAAATACTGAAACAAAACTAGCACGAACTTTAAATATCAAAGAAGTATGAAAGCTATCTATGGCGATACAGAGTATTCATGGTCTATAGGATAGAGTCTGGTTTCTGTGTAGGACATCCCTAAAAGTTCATTTAAAGGCAGCGTTAATAAAAACATAAAACGCGAGGTTGTCCAAACAGAAGTAAACTGAGTAGGGTGTATCTCTGGCAAGAGAAATGAATCTTACATCTTCTTCACTACCAAGGTAATCATATCCAATCATTTAAAAATATATTGGCAGTTTTTTCAACCTTGTTTCAGTTGCCGTAGAGTCTTCATCATTATGTAATGGACATGGAGGACTTACACTCGCTGGCTAAAAGGTAAGTGGACCTCACAGTGTGGCCAGTGAGTGGAAGTAAATGTAGGTGTTTTTCTAAAGTGGATATTGAGTGTACTTTTTTATAACAGATGTGTTTGAAAC
This sequence comes from Colossoma macropomum, assembly GCF_904425465.1. Classification (NCBI taxonomy): domain Eukaryota; kingdom Metazoa; phylum Chordata; class Actinopteri; order Characiformes; family Serrasalmidae; genus Colossoma; species Colossoma macropomum. The sequence goes on from NW_023494790.1 coordinate 13,082,299, forward strand.
TTTGCTGTTAACAGCCCTCAGATTGTCCATTCCTGAGATAAGTTAAAACCATGTACTATGATATTGGAAAGTGAGCTAAATCATGCTGGCAATCTGCTGGACGGTAATATTAGCAATGGTCTCTGCTCCTCTAAAGCAATGTGTCTTCAGGCTGAGGTGTCATGAGACACTTCCGCATGGGGCAGAAATGGGCACGTGCAGGTTTGACTGTGGCTGACTGAGATTTTGTTGCTGGCTTTAAAACACTCCGTAGCCATCTCCACGGGTTGCCACGGCGAACGCTGGATAACCCTCATAGGTGGTGTACGCCGCCAGGTCCTGACCCAGAGACACAGTCTGTTTGAGCTGGGAAGCAGCAACTGTGGCAGCAGTGTTGGCTATTGCATAACCTGGAGCAACATGGGAGAGACATTAGAGGGAGAACGTTAAATGCTGGTACTGGCATCTTAAACAGTGGTTAAACTATTAACTGCCTCCTGAGTTTATAAAATAATTATTGTCTAATGTTAAATAATTATTGTTTTGTGTTGAGAAGACTTACGTATCTAAAAATGCAGGTAAAAACAACAGCTCAATGCCAAAACTTATTTGTACCTGTTTTACGTATTTGGGATGCTGTGTAAGCAATGATTTGCAAATCTCATAGACCCATATTTTATACACAATAGAACATAGAACACATATCAGATGTTGAAAGTGAAACATTTTACCATTTCATGAAAAGTATTAACTCATTTAGAACTTGATGGCAGCAACGCATTTCAAAAAAGTTGGGACAGGGCCATGTCTATTATTGTGTAGCATCCCCTCTTAGCATTGTCTTGCTGAAATATGCAAGGCCTTCCCAGAAAGAGACATTATCTGGATGGGAGCATATGTTGTTCTAAAACCTCTATATACAGTTCAGCATTGATAGTGCCTTTGCAGACTGTAAGCTGCCCATGCCATAGGCATTAATGCAACCCCATACCATCAGAGGTGCAGGCTTTTGAACTGTGCGCTGATAACAAGCTGGATGGTCCCTCTCCTCTTGAGTCTGCAGGACACGGCATCCGTGGTTTGCAAAAAGAATTTCCAATTTTAATGCATCTGACCACAGAACAGTTTTCCATTTTGCCTCAGTCCATTTTTAATGAGCATTGGCCCAGAGAAGACGGCAGCGTCTCTGGATCGTGGCTTCTTCTTTGCATGATACAGCTCTAACTTGCTTTTGTGGATTGCACAGCAAAGTGTGTTCACAGACAATGATTTCTGGAAGTGTTGCTGAGCCCATGCAGTGATTTCCAGTATAGAATCATGCCTGTTTTTAATGCAGTGCTGTCTGAGGGCCCAAAGCTCACAAGCATCCAACACTGACCGTCGACCTTGTCCCTTTCATAGAGGGATTTCTCCAGTACTCTGAATCTTTTGATGATATAATGTACTGTAGATGGTGGGATATCCAAAATCTTATAATCAATTTTACATTGAGGAACATTTTTCTGAAATTGTTCCACAATTTTTAAATGCAGTTTTTCAAAGATGGGGAACCTCTGTCCATCTTTGCTTCTGAGAGACTCCGCCTCTCTAAAATGCTTTTTTTATACCCAGTCATGAGTTAGTTGCAAATTGCTCCTCCAGCTGTTTTTTAATAGTACCACTTATTTTTCCAGCCTTTTGTTGCCCGTCCCCATTTTTTTGAGATCTGCCATTAAGTTCTAAATGAGTTAATATTTTTTCATGAAATGATAAAATGTCTCACTTTCAACATCTGATATGTGTTCTGAGTTCTATTGTGGGTAAAATGGGTCTGCGAGATTTGCAAATCATTGCATTCTGTTTTTATTTACATTTATCTACATTTTACACAGCATCCCAACTTTTCTGCCCAATTGAATAGCTTTTTAAATAGAATTTTCTCAGGTGTTTAAAACTTTTGCACAGTACTATATTTATATCCTCAGCCAAGCTATTCATGATGTTTCCTGCAGGGAACTGCATATTTTAAAGCTGCTACACATATAGCCACAAATGCCTGCTGCATGGTCAAGCAAACAGACATTTTCCTGATGCCTCTAATGTTGCCAATTCTACATTATGTCTACAACCTGAGTATCTCAGCAGTATGGTATATTTATTCCTTAATTTTTTTCCGGCCTCTTTTTAAGTTATGTTATTAGGTTATGCAGCTCTTTCCCATCTTCTTATCAGTTCAGGCAGAACGACTCTGCACTGGATAACTTTTTCAAGCTGAGAACATAAGCAGTCATAATAATTCATAATAAGTGTCTTACAGACCTTACATACCTGGAAATGCTGCAGCAGCAGCAGTGGCAGCAGCAGCAGCAGCGGCGGCGGCAGCAGCAGATGCATCAGTGCCCTCTGTCTGCAGGCCCAGAGTCTGCAGTGCATGCTCTGCAGCATGGATTTTAGCTTCATCCACTGCTGCACACAGCTTAGCTGGGGTGAATGGGTGTCTATGGAGGTGCAAATAAGCAACATTAGGACTGTGATATACATTTTACTGTTCACTCTATTAGACATATATAACTCTTTGGTCCACCTTGTAGCTGTAGTTTAAGATGATAGCTCATCTGTTTCTGGCCACTACACACTGCTGATTGGATATTTTTGGTTGATGTACTCTTTTTCAGTCAAGTGGTGACGCTGAGTTGTTTAAAAACTCTACAACACTACTGTGTATGATCCACTCTGTGCAGCACACGCACACACACAAACCTTCCACCACATCAGTGTCACTGCAGTGCTGAGAATGATCTATCAGCAAAATAATAAGTGCTCTGTGGTGGTCCTGTGGGGGTCCTGACCATTAACGAACAGGGTAAAGGGGGGACTAACAAAGTATACAGAGATATACATGGACTATAGTCAGCAGCAGTAGAACCAGAAGTGCATATATGGTAAGGAGACTTGATAAAAAGGACACTGAGCAAGGAATGTAGATAAAAGGCAGATCTATCTGTAGATGTGGCACTTCATTATAATATTTAAATGTCTTATAATTTTTTATTTGTTATAATTAAAAGGTGGCCAATGAGAGTATCATTATATATTTTAGACAGTGTCTAAAATATATAATATACAAAATATAAATATATAAAATACACGCATCTCCAAAATGGTAACTTTCTAGGAGAAGGAAAGACATTCTTAACTTTTCATTTTTTCCCTCAGTAATTAATACATATTGAAAAAGAAACATGACAACATATTGAAAAAAAACAAAAATTATTACTTCTGCAAAAGTTGATTGATTTTTTTCAGTGTGTTAAACTCTAAAAAAGGTAATACAAATTGTGCAATAATATGTGAAGAAAATACTATATTTATGCTCTGTAGAGGACGTGAACTTATTTTCACTTGACCGGGGGTATTCAAACTTTTAAATACGACTACACAACATATATATTAATGTGGTTTTATTTATTTACAGTTTTATATTTTGCAATCTGTCCTGTGATACATTTGTACAAAAGGTGCTACATAAATAAAGGTGAGCTCACATGTTGGGGTACTGGGTGGCCAGAGCAGGGATAGTGATTTTGTAAAGGAACAGCTGCCTCTGATCTGGTCCGATGGCAGAGTGAAGCTGGTACACTGGTTGTCCCCAATTATTCTTCTGACAGATATCCTCCAAGATCTGCAAAACGCAAAGCATTGCTCCTTTACGCTGATCATGTGAACAGTAGGAAAAATTGTTGAAGTGTGTGTGTCAGGAATGTACTGAAAACAGAAACAGGCCCTGTGTGTTCATAAGAGTACCTGTGGAGCGTGCTTGATTCCCTGGGGCTTTAGGGTCACAGGGTTCATAGGTGTGAGCTCCATGCCAGGGAGCAAATCGTAGAGCTTGTCCTCAGGGCGTTTGTCTGTCTTTAGCTGGTAGGTTGGACAGCCACGGCCCACGCCTGCATAGGCGAGGTACCCTCTGCCGCCCAAACCACGCACGCCCGCCGCCCCTACAGGCACATTCATGTAAATTTCTAGGAATGCAAGAAGGCATTAAATCAAATCAAATCACCAGAAATCACCTGGGTTTCAATCAAGATTCAGAGAAAATCTTTCCAAGCCAGCACAGTACAGGCTCCCTTTTGATTTTCTGTTAAAGTAGCTCTGATTTCTTGTGTCATTACATTTATGGATTTCAAAACAATGGTACCCCAATTTCCAATGAGATTTGATCGACATTACATGGCTGTATTATGCAGGCATGGAGAACATATTCAAAATGCTGCACCAAATGCCAGAAATAGATACAGTCTTACTTACAGTCTTGATAAGTAGCTATCATAAAGACATTTAGCATATTTTAGTGTTATGCAAAATGTTATAGCCTTTTCGACAGGCTAAGTGAGCAGGACATACCCACCAATATTTGTTGTCTGTTTAAAAGTTGATTAAAAAACACAAAACTAGCATTGTTCAAAAAGGCAATGTATTCATGACAGAAATCAAATGTCCCCAATTTTTGGCTTCTTTAATTTTGTACTGGAGCTCTGAGGCTAATGTAGCTATTGAGTAATAGTAGCTTTTAACCCAACAACTAGATTCATTAAAATTGCATGCCTTAATCATCACATAAGTTACTTGCCTCAAACAGCATTGATTCTCTATTTATTACTATAAGTCACCTAAAACAGAATTGCCAGTTTTTTAACAGCATGTCAGAAACTACAGAATCAAGCTATTTGAGACCACTTAACAACTCAGTGTGGTTTGAGGCAAGTGCTATGATGTAATTCATGAATCCTACAACAGAAATGTGTCATTTTGCTGCCTAACAGTGTCCAGTCTGGGAGCAGCACCACCTGGCATAGACGGATGTACAACCACCCAGCCAGTCTGGGGATTTGAACCCGTAGCCTTTCAGTTGCTGGCTAACATCTTCTACTTCTAGACTACAGGCCTATGATAATGTAGACATGTAGTTTCTAAAATGCTAAGTGTGGGGTCCAAGTTCCTATTACTTGTTAGCTACATTATCCTTAAAACTCCAGTGCACAATTAACCCCTTAAAATCCCAGGCTTATCACATACTAAGGCTTATTATACAGTTACTACAGGCACTTCAATGCAAACTGGCTGAGCTATTCTTAGGTTATGGAAGTGTGTAGTAAAACTGGTAAGTCCTGGCCATTTAAGGAGTTAAAGAAGCAAATTTTGTTGCCTATTGATTTGAGATTAACTTGTGTTCAGAAAAGATTGATTAGCCTGTGATTTAGGTACAACACTCACCTCTGACAGAAGGCGAGCGCACCAGCCCCCGTGCCCCTACATGACCTTTGGCTGTGGGGAAGCGGAACTGGCTCGGGAGAGCTGCATACGCGTGTGGGGCGTAAAACACAGGGGCACCCAGGTAGGCAGCCGAGGGGTCATACATCTGGCCCAGAGTGTAGGTATAGTCACCCTGCAGCAGGGCAGTACCACGTCCTCCTGTGCCACGAGTGTAACGGACATAACTGTCCTTATCTACAGGCTTGGCTAGCGTCACCTCTATCGGAGAGCCATCAACAACCTGAAGACGCAAAGTGTTTATTGATCATTAGTTTACTATGTACACTTCTATTCAGAAGTTTGGAATCACTTGTCACATAAATAATTGTTTTTATTTTTTTATGTAGGGTAAATAATACCCTACACTCTTGTATAATGTAGACTGAAATATAAACTAGACACTACAAAGTATTTTCAAGTTATTACTGGATTCATTATTTTTTCCCTTTTGATATAAGATTCAGCATTTTATCAAGATAATGGCTCAATCTATCTCTAATTTTATTATAACTTTATTCTTAATGCTATTCAGCCTTGCCCGTTATTACAGAGTCATCTACAGCTCTGTTTATCACTTTGTATACATTTAATATTTTCTATTTTTACAGCTTCCAATAATGTCTTAATTTAAACTTGTACTTGAATCTGAGTAATGACTTAATTTCAGACTCATTTTGGAAATGTAACCAAACTGGGTGTATATTATTGAATACATATACGGTATTGTAACAGATTTAAACTAAGGAAACAGTGTATATGTGTACCTTTCCATTCAGGGCCTTCATCGCTGTAATGGCATCCTCTCTCTGAGAGAAGTGAACGAAGGCGTAGTCCCTGATCTTCTTCACTCTCTCCACTGCACCTGTGAGATCACATACATTTTTAATTCTGCCGCTAAGCCTCCATAATGTCTTTAAGTAAGTTTCCATGTTCAAATGCCCTGTGATGGACTGGAGACCTGTCCAGGGTGTTTCCTGCCTTCCGCTCAATGAGGGCTGGGATAAGCTTCATCACCCCTGCGACCCAGGAGGATGAGCAGCTTAGAAAATGTGTATGTGTGTGTGTGTGTGTGTGTGTGTGTACAAACATAGATGGACCCACATTCAACATTCAAAAGCAGTCCAATCCTCAGGGATGAATTTAATTCTTTTAATTCTTTCAGACTTCTGGATCTTTTAGAAGGTTGCAATCAAACATTTACTTCCCAAAAGTCAGGAACAGCACTATGCTAACCATTTTCTCCACATATTTCACTCCAATAACTATGTTACAGACAGCAACAACACTCATCACTTCAACATGAAACAGACTAAACTGCCATAGGCCAAACTGGAGGAATGAGAACGAAAATGTGTTCATGGTTGTGATATCACAACCACAATGAATTCAAAACTGACTGTTTTTGCAGGTAAATTTCCACATGTGAACGTAGTGCATATTTTAAACATTTTAAATGACAATTTTAAATGTCTACTTAGTGGATAAATTGAGTATTTTACAAAAAAAAGTAAGGAAAATTCAGTTTTCATCGATATGGGTCATTTAAGTCTCATTAGTTTCTAAAAAGTTAACTTGACCTGTGAACTGAGGATGTATTGCTTTGCAGCATACTCAATTACTATTGGACACAGGCCAACAAATCAAATGACTATTAGATAATTCTGCGAACATGTCGTTTCAATTAGAACAGACCGCTTGAAATTTTATTGTAGAAATTTAATTTAGAAAATCCTGGCTCATTGGTGACATCCAAACAGTATCAATTTATACTGTAAATAAACTGCCTGTTTATTTTTCACATTACTTAAACCTGAACTCATTCATGCAGACTGACTGAACCTTTAAATGTTATTTAATCTTTATATGTTGTATACTCTTCCAGTAGCACTTTATGATATTGTTGAACGTAACTGTTATGTGTTTGTTCTGTGCCAGTTATTATTTGACTTACCAGGTTTAATGGCATTAAACTCCTTCTCTATGGTCTCCTCTGTTGTGGCAAGCATTAGATTTCTCACATAGAGGATTTTCACAGTGGCCATGGTGTCCTCATCCACTTCCACTTCTGGCTCTGCCCAGTCCACAGCGATGGCATGACCCCAAAGCTGGATTCGGCCTGCAGAATCACAATCATTTGTCATGCCAGCACTAAGAAGGACAAAATACTACAGTACATTCAAGCATTACCATATATCTGCATATACATCTGCATCTTCGGTCTTTTGTTAATGTCAGCGCTCAACTGATAGAAGCTTTGCTTTCTTTGTCTAAGTCAGTTTTTACCTGGCAGTAGCTTCCGCCTGGCCATGGCAGCGGCACGGTGGCTCTCGTACTCCACGAAGGCAAAGCCTCTGTTTTTGCTCTTGTCTGCAGCACTGGGGTAAACTATCACTTCCACCACTCCGTCCGTCACTTTTTTCATCTCAGCCAAGATTTCCTCCTTCTTCTTGGTTTTGGGGATGCCCCCCACGAAGAGGCGACAGTTGTCCACACTTGCACACACACCCAAGAGACGGCCATTTCTAAAGAAAGATCACAGAGGTGTCATCTCAGTTGCAGAGTGCTTTAGTCATACACACTCACGGGCCACTTTGTTAGAAACCTCTATTTTGTAGCCCACCATGCTGATGTACAGTTAGAGACTGTAATCCATGTGCTGATGTACAAGCTAACACTTCACATAACCATGCTATAAACATATGCCGTGACATGCCATTTGATGTCATGCTAGCTTATATCAAATGCTAATTTTTGCAAAGTGTACTCTAGTTAACTGTCATAAAAGAATATATTACCGGTAATGGTAACATGACATTGTTATATTACTGGACATAAAATGTCAACTAATGACAGCATAAGAAATCTGCCATTACATGTTTATGACATGGTTATGTCATTGTTATATAGCAGAGTTCAAGTGTTGCCATGCACAATTGTTGTTCGCCATCCTTTAGTCCAAAATAGCCTGTAGTTTCAGACCACACAGCTGCTCTTGGCTGGTGGTTTTTGGGTGGTGGACCACTCCCAGCCTAGTAGAACAACCCTAGCAACACTGTGCTTGATACACCCATACCAGTGCCACACACATCAATACCACTAATTGTGTATGATGGGCTACAGATGGGCTACAGTCTGTATTTGTACACCTGTATATAGGGCTGATAATGTAGATGGAGCTCATAAAGTGGCTAGTGATAGGACTTATAAGGGTAGACTAACATATTACCTGATTTCATAATTATTGAGTTGCTTCATGGCATTCTTGGCTTCTTGTTTTGTGCTGAAGGTGACAAAAGCATAACCTCGATTGTTGCCATTGAAATCCATCATCATCCGTACTTCATATATTTTGCCAAACTGTGGAGAGACCAAAAAAAAGACTTAAAAAAAAATTAGAAGACACCAAAAGATCTTTCCTCTTTTTACATGAGAAACTTTTGTTTATTTAACTCATAGTAGTCTAGAATTATTTTTGCTTTACAACAATTGTATTATGTAAATATAATTACATAACTACATAATTCATTACATAGTTACTACATTAACATATATAACTCTTTAAATTCTGACAACAGACATTCTGCGTCTGTACATCTGACTTTTTCAGTTTGCTTCAATGTAAATGATGACAAAAACTGTGGGAAAAATGTAAAGGATGTTTTTTCTTCCTTTCTACGAAACAACACTGCAACACAGCAATAACTTTTCATAAAATTCAAATCATAATAAAATGTCTTCCCTTCTACTCATAAACACGAATGTGGTACTTACTTAAAGGTTAGGATCTGCACTTTCAATAAACAGAATTCTTCTGTTTCAATAAGGAATAATTAACATAAAATTACAGCTTTTTCAGCACTTACAGTTCATGTTAAGAAATCTATTGCAGGGTCTACAGTGCTTGTTTTCAAATTTGTTCTTACTTTTTCACAGAGAGGCACCAGCTCATCCTCAAAGAGGTCTCGAGGCAGCTTGCCCACAAAAATTTCACTGCCTCTCTCTGGAGGTGGCCCTTCCCAACCTGGAGGCGGACCCCCATATCTCCTCTGGCCATTCTCCTGAAGAACAAGACAAAGGGTATGACAAACTTCTGAGAATCAGCAGGTTAAGATCAGTTAATGACCACAGTGTTATACCCTCACTCGCCACTTCATTAAGTCCATCTAGTTATATAAGTTTACAATTACAGACTAGACCATTTGTTGTCATGTACAACCACTTTTTACCCGATGCTTCACTGAATCAGTTCTTGACCACAAAGCTGCTTTTGTGCAGGTATTATTTGGCTGGTAGACCATTCTCAGCACAGCAATGACAGTGACATGGTGGCATGGTAGCATACATAGTATGAGTGTATCAGGCTCAGTGGTGTTGGTTTTCACACACATCAGTATCCCTGCTTAGCTGGCAGTGGTCCATCACCCAAAAACATCCAGCCAAGAGCAGCTTCTGTGGTCAGAAACTGGTCACTGACTAAAGGATAGAAGATAGCTAACACAAACTGTCCTTCAACAGTCTCTAAACGTATACCAGAAAAGTATGTGTTTCTAATAAAGTGGCCAGTAAGCGTAAATGGCGGATGAACTACTCACACTAAGTGATTTTTTTTCATTGCAAGGATGGAGTGATAGAGGATGCTTTAGCTCAGTGCATTCAGTACTGGGCCTGCACTGCACTTAGTTGCTGCATTGAAAATACTAATCCATGCCCAAGTGATCAACAGAAGCACTGAGAGAAATAATAATTCATGACAGCCGTTGGATTTTATGCATAAGAAGTAAAAAGACAAGCTATGACCGACTGCTAAATCCACCTCTAGCCCTAATCTAATGTTTCATAAGAATAGCTTATGCAAATTCCTTTGAACATGCAACGCTAGCAGTCTGTGCAGTGCAGGACGGCCCTGATACCGGAGCTGAACGCTGCTGTGCCGCATGCTTTTAAATGCGCTGGGCTGGGACAGACATAGAGAGTAATGTTCATCTCTCACCACAGGGTGGTACTGTAGTACAACATCCTGACATTGCACTCTTGAAATAAAGGTGCCAAAAAGGGTTCACTGGAGTGATGCAAAGGAAGAGCCACTTTTTGGACATTTGTAAAGCTACATGACACCTTCATAAGACATTCATGACAACTGACATAAACCTACATAAACATGTAAAAAGGCTCATTTTGGGGTATAAAGGCAATCTTGATATTCTGAAAGTGTAGCCTTAAAGTGTATAACAACAAACACTTTGAAATCAGCCTTACATATACATTTTACATAGGTTTACGTCAGTTGTCATGAAAGGCTTATGTAGCCTTATTAATGCCGGCTTTAGCAAAGTGTTACAAAGATCTTAATGTTCATATATGTGGTCAATTATCTAGAGATATTCTTTCTTGAATTGCCTCTATTTCTGTCCCAAACTCCCTCTTTGAACTTTTGCCTAAACCTGGGCATGCTGGTAATACAGTCTGTTGTTGGTGGCGGCTCCTACCTGGTGTAATTGATATCCTGTGCGCTGGATGAGAGCGCGCAGAGCAGCCTCTTTCTGCGTGCCAGTCAGTCCATCCCCACATTTTTGATTGGTTTCCATTGTGAGTGATTATCAGCAATAAATCAGCAGAATTAGGGGTGCTCACTGAAATTAAATCAAAGTTCAAACACAACGTGAATGACAAGACAAGGCTTGCTGATTCATGCTGAACAGCCATGACGGCTTTTTATGTCGCCTTGTCAGGTTGCAAACAGAACATCACAGAGAATTGTCCATTTGGGTCACATTTTAAGCACACATCAAATCGATTACCTTACAAACTTCAAACCCCAGGGTGAACCATCATGTGACATTCGTATAACTGCGTGTTTAACTTTATGTTTTACCAGACAAAATTCACATTCAGTCATTGCTGGGCAGAAAATCCACTTTCATTTATGTTGCTAACCCTCTCCCTGTTTGAGATTCATAAAGAAAACTCTTCACACAAATTGCTTCTCTCTCTCTGGTGGCTAAAGTTAACAATATGAGTGCAGAGAGAGACATTTCTCTCAGCTCTAGGTCAAGGACCACTGTGTAATTATTAACTGTGGTGATCCAGAGCAGTAGGCGACTACATTTGCTTGAATTTGCGGAATAGTTCTCCATATTTGTCCTCTTAATCCTCTTAAAAATATTGCTTAGACTTGACTTGATTCAAATGTGAACATTGGTTTTACATGAATAAGTGATGTCAACACAATTACTGTGATTATATTCATTCATGTGGAATCAATGTGTACATTTTCAAGTTAATTCAAAGCAACATTTTTCAGCGTATAAGAGGAAGTGAATTCATCCCCATCAGTTACAAAATCTTTGAAATTGCTGACAACAGTGCTCACTCAGCAGATCAGAGCAAGCCTCATCTGTCTACACCACAGACGATGATGAGGCTGTTGTGTAACAAGCCTGATTCAATCACAGGTAGCCCAAAGAAAATGGACTACCAGAAGCCCCAAGCCCTTCAAAATAATCAATGGAGTGGCTGTCTTTGTCTCTTTCAAGCTCTACTTGATCAAAGGGGACACATGAAAACAAAGCCACGCTCCTGCAGAATAGGGGTCAAAGGCGACGAGACTGCGATTCGTCTTCAAAGGCACTTAAGCGCTGGTCTTCAATCACGACTGAGGTGATGATCTCACGCCTATTGTCTTCTGCTGTAAGTGTGTCCCAATATGGGTGCACCGGTCTAAAAAGCTCCTCTGTGCTGCCCTACACTGGGAAACTGTCGAAGTACAATCTCCTGCCTTGGTGATCTTAACACTGCTGGAGCCAAGTTGCCGCAAGAAAGTTGACCTTTCAGCAGGTCCAGCATCTGTATGTCCATTCCACATCACCATTGCAGTCTGTCAAGCAACAAGACAGCTGGCTGCTTTCGGCTTCTGCAATACTAGGAAAAAATCAGCTATTTTGTCCAGGCCCCATGTTGAAAATGAAAGGTTTTTAACTTTGATGACTCACATTAAAGCGAACCATTAGCGCAGGATCTCTCCCAGTCAGCAAATGCGGACAGTTTTTCAGTGCCCCAGAAGAGGAGACATTAAAAAAAAATCCTTACTGTTGCAATGATCACATTCTGTTGACTGAAAGAAATGTAAGTAAACATTTGAGATAATAGAGAAGGCCAGTTTTGCAGCGGAGCATTAGGCCACCCATTACTGAGACCACTAATACAGTAGGAGAAAGCTCCATTAGTTAGCTCTCCACACCAGCCTGGTTACCGTTTGCATAAACAAGATAACTGGACGGGGGCTTATCTCGCTCGGATCGGTACCTGCTTTTTGGGGCTTTGTTGACCAAAGCTTAAATACACACAGAACTGAAGGCCACTGCGTTGGCCTGTACTGCCTGAAAAGGCTTTGCTGAAGTAGGTAGTCATTGTAAGATAAAGAAACTGACATTTTTCAGTCGTGTGGCTTGTTTATTGCCTCCAATTATTGAATTTCGAGAAAAAGTTAAATGCAAACCTCATGGCATGGCATAACACTCTAATGTTTACAGCACTGTGGTTGGGTAGTGTGCCATATGCTTCTATCATATCCCATCATCACTGTATTTCATCATAGTTTTTTGCTACAGCAGTCGAATAATAGCTGCTGCCAATCGTTATGTCTTTAAATACATATGGCAGCTACACACATATGATGACTACGCGCATTTCCAAAGTCACCAGGCAACAATTCACTATGAGGAGCAGCTCCATTGCCCTTTATCAGCTGAAACTAGGCAAATAGGCAGCGTACTGTGTGCTCGGCAGCATCAGCCCTCATAAAGTGGAGACAGGAAGAAAGAAGTTGTATTTTGCCTGCAAAGTTTTCATTCCCTATCCATTACCGTCAGTTCAGTTGAATCATGCTAACATGCAAATGCCTTACGTTTACCCTACCTTGACAATAACTTCAGAATCGAACTGGTTTTGCAGACTGGTTTCAGATCACTGGTAAAGAGGAAAAGGAAAAGAAAAAATAACACACAAGCAGAGCCACGAAACTGAGCCAGCTTGTTGAACATCTTCCCAAGCTGCCTCAGTTAGTGGCACCCAACCTGTGAGGGAAAATACAAGAGAGCTTACCTGAGCAATTTCAGAGATCACCTCCCGGAAGACTCAAACCTTCATTCTGGCAAACTGGGCAACGTGTCACTGGGGTGATTCTGTAATCACATCATATCAAACTCCAAAGGTTCACTGTCCTGGAGCTGCTTTACAAGCTGGGCGGGTTAAACGTTAACCAGCCCTATCTCCCTGCCTCTCTCTCTCTTTCTCGCTCTCTCTCTCTCTCTCTCTCTCTTTCTCTCTGTCCAGGCAAAGCCCTTTGACCAGGAACACCAAGATCTATCTTAGTGCCTCCAGGTAGCAGTCACTGGGGCCTGTAGTCTTCTGAGAAATGCCCCAAATGTATTATGGATCTAGCTGCACGTTTATGGACATGATATTATGTGTTACTTGGCAACACTTTAAAAAGGGCCTTGCTTTGGTCTTGATGAGGTCTCTTGCAGGCTTATAATTAGAATGATGCCTCTGATGCAATTCAACCTTCTCTTCTTCCTGGGAGCAATTAAGCAAGAGATTAGCGACATGTCACTTTGTTTATGTGAAAAAATTAATATCCCGCTATACTGATAATTGCGATATCAGGCAAAATTCCATATCGTCAGAGCCCTGTTTTAGTGTCATCATTAAATCATCTTTCAGTCTCTTCATACAGATAGAAATTAGTTCACTGCACTTTGAGAGTTTCCCAATGCAGGGAATTTCAAGAGCTTACATGATTTTCTCTTTCATCCTCTGATGTGATTCTGGTTATTGACCAGGTAAACACACTACTGCTGATGCCATGTTGTGTTTGCTGTCTCACTGGCTTGTTTGTTTGAGGTAGATATGGGCAGAGGGGAGCCAGGTTCTCTGCTCTTGGGCTTAGGAGCCCTGTTATGTGTGTTTAGACACATGAAGTGGTTCCCAATCCTGGTTCTAGAGTAATTCTGGTTCATTTGGCTGGTCAATTCTGGAACAGTATAAAGACATTAGAATGGTAGCAGTTGGTATTAATTTGAGATTTTCTCTGCTCTAACACACTCACTTCAACTCAGGAAGACCTTTTTAATTAGTTGGATTATTAGTTAGTAATCGGACGAGGTTTGTCAGAGCAAGGAAAACACCGAAATGTGCAGAGCAGGGGTACTCCAGGACCAAGATTGGGAATCTCTGAGCTAAGCCCATGGAATGGAAGCTGTCGTTCCCTGTTTCATGAGTGGCCCACTGAAAATCTCTGACCCAGTTTATTTGATAAATGGATGGCAGTCCGCCATTCCGAAGCTCATTCCTTACCCCAACCGTGGACAGATCAAAGAAAAGAGTCTATTGAAAGAGTCTAAATGGAGGCCAAGAGAACAGTGCTGGGCCATAATGATTGTGTACAGTATCTAATGGAATGTCAGTGAAGATCTGTGCCTGGTTTTTCAGGGTAATGGACCTTTGGATTCTAGCGCCCCTATGTGGTGGAGCAGTTCACTTGGAAACTGGGGAAGAGATGGAGTTACAAAGAGCATTGGATTTGATGATATTACACTCAGACTGAGAAAGAGTTGGTCCATCAGGGATTCATTCAGTGACTCCCATAGCTTGGAGCCTTTTAAATGCAATTGTGATAGTGAGGAGACAGCTTGAGAATCTCTCGCATCATAAGGTGACTCAAAAACAGCATCACTGAAAGCTGCATATGTGTGCTGGGTTTAAGAGGTATATCAGTAACTGATTCTGAAAGAACTTATTTTATATCCGCAATATTGATTTTAGTCCAGTCAGGGAGAGCAGGGGACGAGAATTTCTGAAGCACTCACTCACACACTCACACACCAGGCGGCTTTAAATAATCCCATCTGACTGAAGTCTCACGGAGTGTGTGTTTTTGTCTGTGCGTTGCGTTACGTAACTATTTCTGAATTAATCAGGCGGTCCTCATGGACTGTAGATTATATCTGGCTGAGAGAGTGTCCACTGTGTACCACAGCACATCTCTGAAGCTCTTGCTTCTGTTCTTCTGGATGACCTCCTCTAGTGCAAACTCATTAGGTTAGTTTTTTTTCCAGACAGTTTTTGCTTAATGCAAGATTACGTATTCATGAATAAAAGCGTTTGAGGAAAGAATGAGTGGCCTATGACCTGTTGCCCTGTACATAACACTGGTAAATCTATAGGCTCCCCAATGCCATTGCATATTTACACTGTGACCAACCCAAAAGAAGCAGTCAACCAATTTTTGGATAATTGCTTATACTGAAAAAGATGGTAAGGATGCATCATGTCGCTGTTGTCGGATCAAAACCTTGTGTCTCCAAAATGATAACTTTACAGGAGAAAGAAAAAACATACTTTACTTTTAATTATAAGACAAATGAATCAAATATTTAGCCATAAACCATCATGTTTCCACCAGTCACATATACACAGCCTGCCAAACGTTTGGGGACAAAATTCTTTTAATGACCATGAAACAGCTTTTTGTTTTCTAATACCAAAGAGGACATTTTGCAAAACTCACTTTTATGTTAATCACGATTTGCAGGTTTTATTGTCCAAACTACTGTTACGAGCACAAATATGGTTTAAATACTTCAAAAGTTTCAGTGCCAATATCATAATACAGGGGTAGCAAAACAATTTGGTATTATTTTTTGCGAAGAAATATCTGAACAGCTTTGTAATTAATGTGTTAAGTTATTACAAACTGAGAAAGAAAACATTTTGAAAAACTAGGTGCCTCCGATATGCTGACAAAAAGTGTATGTTGATGGAATTTTAAAAACTTAGGAAAACTTTCATTTGAAAAGAATGTCTATTTCTTACAGTGGTGTGAAATATATCCTTGCAGGAGGAAGCCCACAGCTATTTTAGCAGCTACCACAGTGTCACCTTCCTGTTGCAGGTGGTGTCTGACTGGCCCTCACAGTTGTGGAGATCCAGAACCAAGCATGAGAACCTAAGGTGGCATTTGCACCTTTGAGGAATGCGCCTTACAAAAGACACTGATAAGCCATAGCCCTGGATTTATATTGCATGTAATTCAATGAATGGCAATGACCTTCACTATTACCCTGTTTCATATCTGAGAGGAAATTCAGTGTTGTCTTTTATCTGATTCAGACTAAAGTTTATCTGAACTGACCTGGGCCTAAGACAGCATAACTTGACCGTTAGGTGAAGTGTCAGTGGTTGAGAAATGGACTCTGATTAGATGAAAGTCTTGACCTATTGGTGCATAACTGGAACATAGACTTGCATGACCTGCTAAGTGATACACTATATTCTTATTGTGGCGTTCAGATTCTGGTAATGACATCCAAAGACCAACTTGATTATAAAGATACTGTTTCAGAATCACTGGGAATCAAGTGTTTGTCAGGTGCACCTTCTTTTCCAGTAAAAATGACTGTGTCCTTATAAGTCCTTTCACTACAATGCAGGAGTCAACTCCTGGGTTGTAATTTGGGCTGCTTAATGCACAGTGAAAATGTCATGCAAATACTTGCATGTTGTGAGTTGCCTGCATATTCTGAGGTGAGTTCCATAATATAGAAGCAACTACATTAAAGGTGCCATAGAATGGAAAACTGTATTTACATTGGCCTAGTTAAATAAGGAGAGCTTGGTACATAGAAGTGACATACCGTACTCAAACAATGTTGTTACCTCCTTCAAATACAAATCCTGCATTTGCAAAAGAGGGCAGTAAAACAGACCAGTTCCAAAATCCTAGACTGTTATGTAACAGTCTCAGCTCATTAATATTTACACACGACAACGAAGCAACAACAAGAAAATGAGGGACTATGTGCAGACATGTACCATTCCAGCCACTTTTTACGCCCTTTACAAAGAACCAGCAACTTTCTTTCTGAAGGCCCAACCAACCAGTGTGCTTCTGTCTTCTGACTGAGATTTGTCCTTCTGCTGGTAAAAGTAGGCTCTGAGTTGAAACTTACATTAGCTTAGACTCTGTTAGTCACAAGCCTTGGCAAACCTTGTGCTTAATTGCCAGGCTTTTGTTTCTAGCAATATCTGAGCTCAGGACTAGCTTTCTCTCTAACCTATTTGTAACTAGCGAAGATACTTTCTCTGAGTACACAACAAAGCACAACAAAGCACTGCTCTGGATATGAGCGTCTGCTAAATGCTCTAAATGTAAAAGGTCAACAGGCTTGGGTGATGTTCACTCAAACGAGGCTGAAGTTGGCTTCCTATTCACCAGCTTCTTAATCGAATGTTTCATTCCACCTGAAATGCTACAGCTTGTACAGGCGCCAGATGTAAAGTGTGGCACCATTTAAGGTGGAATTCGTGAAACAAGCTGGCGAATAGGAAGCCACATCTTGCAAAAGATCCCTGACAACTTTAAATCAGAGTTGTTAGCTAGTTTGCTCTGCACATTTCACTGCAAACAGATTCTCAAACCTTGGACAATATCGAGCAGTTTCAACTTTATTAGCATCACAACCCCAACTGCAACCTGTAAGTAGCAGCCATGCTGTGTCCACTTTTTGACAGTTGAAGCTGGCTCACCTTAAATTTAAAGTTTCACAGTGAGCTAACAACTTTAATTGTTTTGGACCCGGATTTCTTTCTTTAATCCTGTTTTTTCTGTAAAGCTGCTTTGTGACAACACCTGTTGTAAAAAGCGCTATATAACTAAAATTTGCTTGCTTTGCTTGCTTGCCTAATGTACTTTGTGTTGTTGTCAATATCAAAAGCAAGTCGCTAATATAGGTAATGTTTGCTGCTAGCAAGTTCCAATTTAATTTGCATAGCTAACTAAATAGTATGACAACCTAGCTTATTTACATAGAGGTTCCTTTTATTTTAGTGCCTGTGACTATTTCGACATATTGCTTCCGTGTGAGCCATCATTGTGCCTCACTGTTACAAAGTAACACAGCTTCTATGTAGACATCAGAGAATAATTTAAGATACTGAATAAATGCATTCTATGGCACCTCTAATAACACACAAAGGCTATGTTCACATTACAAGCCTCATTGCTCAAATCAGATTTTTTGCTCAAATCCGATCTCTCTGACACGATGGTTCACACTCGTTTAGGTAAGTGATTCAAATCTGTCATTAATATGAATGAACCAGCATCCTGAAACGATCCTCATGCGCACATCCTACTCAGTAATGTCACGTGAATGAATCACGTGCATCATCAGCAAACAAACTAACGAGTAGAACGAGGCTTTGCTGCGGAGCTAATTAACTCTGATCAGTTCTCAGCTGTTCATTATTAGAGAGAGATGAAGGCGAAAAAGGTGAGATGTGTTGCTTTTTCCATGATGTACAGGCTTTAATTTCTGTTTGGCGCTGCTGTCATGGTAACGCTGAATGATGGCGCACGAGCAGTGGAAAAAAAGCACATGAATTCCAATCTGAGCGTCACATTAAGGTTGCATGGCCATGAATCAGATATGTATCCAATCTAGGACCACATATGAAAGTGGCTCAGGCTGGATTTGAAAAGATCAGATTTCCACACAGCCCTGAAAACATCAGATCTGCCTATAGAGTATGATTTGTATTGCGGGGTTGTAAGAAGACCGGAATTGACTGTCCTCAGGTTACGAGCAGGCGTATATGGATGAAGTAATTGTTTCGGGTATGGTAGGACGAGACCATGAAGTGCTTTATATGTTTTTAGGAGTACTTCAACAATCAGATGTGAATGGGCAATATATGAAGCCTACTGAGAATGGGAGTGATGTGTTCAGATTCCTTAATAGCTGCTGCATTTTAAACATGCTGTACTCATTACAGTAATCTTAACAAATAAAGAAAATTTGTTACTGTGCTTTTAAGATTGATATATGTAATCTACGTCAATGACCATTGCTCTGGTTGGCTGCCCTGTATTGTGCTTCATTCAAAAAGCAATCCGAGCTGAAACACTCCAAATGACTTTAGGGTAAATGGATGGGGCTAAACTGCTGTAGGCTGAAAATAGGTGGATATATGTAAATGTATTGGTTTTAGTGACACCACAAAAACCAATGAATTTCAAAATGAGCTGCTTTTTACAGCTTAGTTTTCACATTTGGATCGGGGGGGAGATGGTTTTGAAACTTTAAAAAATGTTTAAACAATAAATACCACTACAAGGGTCAATCCTGATGCAACTGTTCTATAGCAGAAGAAATTATATGAGGTCTTAAACACTTGCATCAAAAATTCTGTAACACTTTATTTGAAGTGGTCCTTTATAGATGAGTAATAAACTCTTAACAGATTATCAGTAACACATCAACAACATATAAGTGAAGCAGCAGTAGTGAAGCATCTGAATACATTGATGTAAATATCTTTTAGATGTACTGTTGAAACATTACTTACATTAAGTAGATTTATTGTTAATATGTTATTCCATTATGCGAAACCCAACCTTACCCAAAACCTAAACCCTAACTCTGGCCCTAATCCTAACCCTAACCTTAACCTCAACTCAGAACCTAATCCTAATCCTCATATGTTTCTGACCATACTGAGAGTCTGTTGAGTGTTTGTTTCATCTAAAAGAGCCACTCAAAATAAAGCGTCACCAAAAATTCTGACAGCTTTATGTTCCAACCTAAAGGAATTTTTCATCTTGTTACTTTTATCATAATGCCAAATGCAAGATTCATTTTGGACTATGTTGGGATTTCTGGGGAGTCACTCTGTCCATTCTGCCATCTCAGGCTACAAAAGAAACTCCAATGACCTTCCTTCCCAGGTTTCTGTTGCTGCAGTTTCAGGCAGCCAAGAATATTAATGTGTCAGAAAGGAGAACGCTAGGCTTTCATGCTGTGTTTATTGATTGGATGAGGCTCGATGATAAGGCAGCTTTTCCTCTCTCTCTCTGACTGACTGTCTCTGTATCTGTGCACTGCCCCATCCCCTCCCTATTCAGCACAACCACTGCTGCCACTGAATTGGACGTAAACATGTTTTTCTGAGCTTTACTTTATAAGCCAGGGACAAGAGCAAAATCCGATAAAAGTAATTTCATATTTCTGGGGAAATGGCATGAAAAATAATTCAAATAAAAAGACCGCAGCATCACTGGAAAGCACATTTGTATGAAAGATTTGTCCAGTAATTATTAACGTAATGTTTGGGTTCGACCACAGACAAGACTTTGGATCCTTTATTATGCTAATTCAACTGTGATTGCATTTGAAAGAGTCAGAGAAGAATAATATTTACATGCATTCAGTTGACAGTGAATAATTTAGGCTGTAACTCTTTACAGCAGGATTTTATGGGAACTCTTTTGTTTGACACAATGTTAGCCTAGACGTGACCGGCTGTGAAGGCACACAGCTGTCCATAACACACCTACTAAACACCAACTAAAAATTACATGCACATAAAATTACTTTATGGCATTTTGTCAAACAAAAATTCAAATGCACGTTCCTTCAAAGGGGCTGGACAGTACATTTGGAAACTAACAATGTTTAAGTAGCTTGTGGTCTTGCATAGCAGATGCCCTCCAACCAGGGGTTCGATTCCCAGGCAAGCATGTCACACTAAACCAATAAGAGCCCTTTGGCGAGACTCGTAATGCTACGTTTGTAATATGACTGAACTCAAAGTCACTCTAGATACAAGCATCTGCCAGATGTATAAGAATCATTCTATGGAAATGTCCATTTTTGTGTCCCTAGCATTTACAGATATATTACACTTGTTAGGGTTACAATTTATTTATATTTTTAAATAAAACAATAAGTTATTTTAACAATTACAACTTCTTGAACCTCAATTTAGTAATGTTGGTTTTTAAATCAATTATGTTGAATTCCAAGCACCACAGAAGAGCTCGTCCCCACAGTCATGTGTAAAGGGTGAGGTCATATTTTGAGGTAAAAAACATGTTTTTTCTGCAATTTTAACTGCAATAATTTATACATGACTATGAAATATATGATTTAAATGACATGAAGAAAACAAATGCCAGACAAATATTATAAAATATATAATGAAAGTTCCCAAAAGTCGTGTCTCTGGTGTTACTGCGTAACAAAAAATCTCTTATTTTGAAATAAAAATCACACTGATGACATCACCTGACTTCCTTTTACCTACTTTCTATAAATGTATGAAGAAAAGCAAATGGTGAGTCCACTGTGTCTTTTCAGTTATCAGAAATGTTTCTCATTTAGCTCATGATTTCACATGAACCTTTTAGTTGAAGTCACTGGTGTGACCTACTTTATTCTTAGGTAATTGTGAAAAAATACAATACAAATGGATTAAATTACATATTTTAGTGGATATTTCATGATTGACAACATGTGGTTTGATGCTCTGTAGCAGTCATTTTGTAAAATGCATATTTCATTAAAAATGTCTCCGGTGTTAACTTTCTTATGTGTAACACAAATGATGACCAGTAACACCAGTGACCCCTATGGACAGATACAAAAGTGTATGTTTCTGTAGAATGACCCATATATGTAAAGGTAGAACATAAAACCATTCTATCTGAAGAATTTAGGAAAATTTGGTTTTCAGGACATGAGCGCTTTGTCTGAAAAGGTTATTATTACATTATTATGTTATATTATTATGTTATTATTATAAGGCAAAATGACTGAGGTCTGTTATTGGACAGGCAAAATATTTCCTCAAAGGCTCCAATCCAAAAAAATGGAGCAAATCTTTTCACTGTGGTCTGACATCAAATGAAGATTAAAAGAACAATAAATAACAATCAGCAGACGATCGCTTTCACTTGGCTGCACCCTGCAATTTGTCATGTGATTCAGTGAGCATGTGCACTTTGAGGGCATGTTACGCGAAATCCAAGACAAAGTCAATTCTTCCTCACTCTCTCTCTCTCTCTGTTTGAGAAATTAGACAGTTATGCAAAATCTCCTGGCCGTCTGCCCTGGAGGACAGTTCCCCCCTCCTCAGCCTCTCTTTTCTCTTCCAAAGTAACAGGCGGCGGCTTATCCTTTCTGACAGTTTCTTACTGCCGTGTTGAAAATAGTACGATACAAGTGCCTTGACCTTTTCATCTGTGGGCTCCAAGAAAGGGAAAAGAAAGAGAGGGACTTAGACAGACAGAGAGATAGCAGGCGATAGAGAGAGAGGCAAGAGATATGGTTGGAGAGAGAGAGAGAGGAGGACTAATCTATACAAAAATCATTCACCGAAGAAAGGTCTGATAGGTTGGTTTACATTGTGTTGCAGAAAGTGCTTGAGGAGTTTAGGTTACCGGGCCCATCTGGCGCGATGCCCTTATGCAGTCTGTTTGCCATGTCAGGCAGGAATTTGTGCGGAAAAGCTGTTCCAGTCAAGTAGCCGTAACGTCACATGGGTTTACTTGAAGCAGACGGTGGAGGGCGGCAGTATCTATTTTTGTGGATCCTGTACAAAAAACAAAAAAGGTTTTTCATTACAAATCATATTATCAGCATAACAATTTGACTGAAAAGCAGCATCTTTGAATGTTTACATGAATTTTTAAATTTCTGACCGTGTGTGACGCCATAAGTTTGTGCAAAAGCCTCAGTAGATCAAATCCACCTGCGAGTTGTCTGAACATGTGATCCAATGGAGGGAAAATGACCTTTTGTACCAAGGCCATAACTTGGTCAGCCTGATTTTTAATGTAGCCGTATGAAGAAGAAAATCGAACTGGCTCTGATTAATTTCATCATTTTGAGCTCAATGTGAAAGACAACAATACCATACCTGTGCTTGTTTTCAAAACTTGAAACATTTTCAAAACTTGAAACATTTTTTTTGCCCATAAAATTTGGAAAAGTCCTTTTTACAAAACCCACATATGACAAAGAATATGATGAAATGACAGGAAGCTCAGCTATGGTAAAGAAATGATACTGATCTGCATGTCTATTTTTAACGCTGCACAATGTTTTATTCATCACATGACCTTTCCCCCTTCACTCACCTGCCAGATCCATCACTACTCAGTGTTCCGGAACCTCATCATTACTCTTGGAGCAGAGTAAACACACTGTGTCATCCTGATAGCAACGTACACTGAGAGACTGCTATGAAACAAAAGAGAATTAACTGCTGTAAAACAATAAATGAATTATTCAACTCAAAGCAAGTAAAAGGTAGTGATTCTGGCGATGGTGAGATTACGAATCTCTTCATAGTAACAAACTAGTTATTAAGTTTGCAGATGATACTACTGTCCTGGGCTTGATCCACAACAACAATAACTCCACAAATCGTCAGCTGGTCTGTAACCTGACTGCATATGGGGAAGACAATGACCTGGCTGATTCTGGACTTCAGGAGGAAAGTCCCCCACTCCATCCTATTTTCATCAAGGGTACGGAAGTGGAGCATACCAACTCCTGGATCTACACATTTCAAACTGCCTGAACTGGTACACAATAAACACAGCCATCATCAAAAGTGTAACACCATCTATATTTCTTTTGTCACCTGAAAAAGTCAGTGAGGAAACAGTCTCTGACAATATTCTACTGTCGTTACCAGACGTATAACAGTATGGTTTGGAAATGCTGCCCAGAAGATAAAAGAAAAAATTACCGGCACAGCTCTTTCCTTCATTCAGTCTCTAGCCACCCATCGCTACCACAGGAGGGCACGTGCCATCATCAGAGACTCTCATCTTCTGGGCAGCATTTGTTCACCTGGAAGGATACCAAATACAGCCTTTAGAGTCAACGACCCGAAAGTCTTGTTACTCGCAGAAGCTGCTTCACCAACAATTTTTACCCCAATGCACTAAGATTGGTGGCAAAGGACACACAGGCAGTGATAGCATATTCCATCACCCACTCTCACACACACATACTCACTTCCTTTACTCTCGAACTCTAAACATACCATGCTTGTGATTTTTGGCTGTCAGTTGCACTGCACTTTCACACACACACACACAGTTTCTAAACCGCTTATCCTTCTGGGTGACAAGGGGGTCCTGGAGCCTATCCCAGTGGTCATTGGGCGGAAGGCAGAAAACACCCTGGACAGCCAGTCCATCGCAGAGCAGACAGACAGACATACACTGATCAGGGATAACATTATGACCTCCTTGTTTCTACGCTCATTGTCCATTTTATTAGCTCTACTTACTATATAGGTGCACTTTGTAGTTCTACACTTACAGACTCTAGTCCATCTGTTTCTCTGCATACTTTGTTAGCCCCCTCTTACCCTGTTCTTCAGTGGTCAGGTCCCCCATGGACCCTCACAGAGCAGGTACTATTTGGGTGGTGGATCATTCTCAGCACTGCAGTAACACTGACGTGGTGGTGGTGTGTTACTGTGTGTTGCGTGGGTCTGAGTGGATCAGACACAACAGTGCTGCTGGAGTTTTTAAACACCTCAGTGAATAGTCCACCAATGAAAAATATCCAGCCAACAGCGTAGGAGTATCTAATCTACAAGGTGGACTGACAAGGTAGGAGTATCTAATAGAGTGGACAGTGAGTGGACACAGTGTTGTTGACCTCTAAAGAACAGGGTAAAAGGGGGCTAACAAAGTATGCAGAGAAACAGATGGACTACAGTCTGTAATTGTAGAACTACAATGTGCACCTTTATAGTAAGTGGAGCTGATAAAATAGACAATGAGTGTAGAAACAAGGAGGTGGTCATAATGTTATGCCTGATTGGTGTATACATCCAAACACACATTCACACCTAGGGGCAATTTAGTGTGTGTGTGTGTGTGTGTGTGTGTGTGTGTGTGTGTGTGTGTGTGTGTATATAAATGATCTCTTGCTTCATTGGAGAATATATATGAGATAAAACACAGTCCAAATTCTCTCAGTTATCCATCGTTATGAGAAAGACCAGGGAAAACAGCAGTGCTGTATGACAAAAAGGTTGTTGAGCTGCACAAATCAGGAAATGGCTACAAGAAAAAAGCTAAACAGCTGAGAATTCCCCTTTTTTATTATCAGAGCAATAATTAAGAAGCTTAAAACAACTGGAAATATTAAGAATCTGCTGAGAAGAGGACGTATGTCTATACAGACCCCACGCACAGTGAGGAGGATGATTGGAGTGAACAAAGTATCTCAGGATCACAGATGGGGAATTACAGATATTAGTTAGATCTTGGGATCACAACATCTCCCAAACTACAATCAAACACCACCTATATAACCACAAGTTATTTGAAAAGGAGGGGGCTGCCAGAAGAAAGCCTCTGCTGTCAAGGACCAACAAATTCAAGCGCCTACAGTTTGAAAACACTACTGGAACTTTGAGTGGGACCATGTTCTATGGTCAGACGAGAGAGAGGTTAGAGGTTTTTAGAGGCAACAAATAGAGGTTTTTGGCAACAAACCTGTGAAAACCTGTGAGATGAGCTGAAGAGGAGAGTCCACAGTGCGAACCTTGCAATCTGAAGGATCTGGAGAGGTTCTGCGTGGAGGCATGGTCTCATATCTTGTGTCATGTGTTCTCTAGTCTCATTAAGCATTATAGGAGAAGACTCAGAGCTGTTATCCTTGCAAAGGGAGCCTACACAAAGTATTAAATGAAGGAGTACCAATAATTGTGGCAGACAGAGACTTGAGAAAAATATTTATTTCTAAATTTCTAAAAAGGTTAGATTTTTGTTAATATTTTGAATGGAAGATCAAAAGGATAAGCAATAAAGAATGTTTTTACAGCCTGTTGTTTATCCATCATGTAGTTCAGATATCATCTTATTAATAGCGTTTTTTTTGAATTGCTGTGCAAAATATGGACTGTGCCCATGTTTGAAATTTCTGATATCAAGAAATTGTGGATTACAAGCTAGCATGGCGTGTCATATGCTAAGTCAGCATTTGATAAGTCTGCTGTTGTGATCAACATGTGACCACATTTGAAAAGAATAAAAAATCTGTAGTCCAACAAATGTAGTTTTTAGGTAATTAATTAATTCATTTATTATGTTTTTTTTTTCTAGTGTTGTTCCCAATTTCTGTGTGATCAATTTCATCTGCTAGCTAGGTCTCCCTCTTATCACAGAATGATACCAGGCTGGAAAGGGACGTCTGCTGAGTGAAGTGACGTCAGCCACTGCATCTTTTCAAACTGATCTTAACGTAACATTACTGGACAGGAGAACATTGGAACCATGGTATGTCTGGTCACAATACTGATGACTGGCGCTGCCTATAAAAAATGTGTCCCGCCGTTCATGATGTAATGTACACTGCCAGCAGCTTCCTATATCTGGGACTGAACTGGAAGAACTCCTGGGAGAAGTAGTCAGGCATGTGGGAAATACTAAATGTGGGGCACGGAAACGAGACAGGCGTTGAAAATGCAAGCTTGATCCCCTGGTAATTACAGCAAGTGCAGAAGTAATGTGTGACACTAGGGAGAGAACAAAGTGAGAAAGAGAGAGAGAACGAGAGAGAGTATCCCTAAAAATAAACATCTTCTCATCACCTGAGTGTCTTTGAAAGCCTGTAAATAATGAGACAATGGAGACATCAGCGTTCAAATACTAGGGATGCACTGATGCACAATTTACTGTGCCAGTAACGATAACCAATAATAACCAATAATGTTTGCACTTCAAAACAAGTTCACACTGCAATCCATATATGAAGTGCAGTGAGGCTGATCCTATCCATAACTACAGGTTGAGTAGCCTCTTATTCAATATTTGTGGCACCTTTCTCTAATACCTCCTTTCAGCACAGCAGGCAATGTGGTGGTAAAGCTACATGAAAGCCTGCTAAATACTTTTTTGATTGTTTTTGAAGCTACACCATGTAAGCCTTTGGGGATGTGAAGTCCTCTCTGGTGGAAATGTCTAATTGCATGCAAGTGTGATAAACAATGTTTTACTGTCAACATTATTGATAACGTCAATTAGCTGTTGCAGACCTAGATTGCACATACAGGGAATTTGTCTGAGTAGCTCTGTATAAACAGTAGACAACAGAAATTTCACACTTGCTCACCTGTGAAAAACTAGAGTGTACAAAGTATTTGTGTATAATGCAGAGAACAGCAGCTGAGTAGGAGACAGTAATATTGAATAAAATAATATAAGAAAGTACAAAATTAGTGTGTCAAATAACACAAGTGATGTGCATTAATTGTTCATGAGTCTAATGGCACAAGGAAGGAAATTCTTCCAGAGCCTACCTGAAGGAGTCTGTGTGCGATGGGTCAGAAATAATTTTCTCTGCATGCCTCTAGTTCGGGAGGTGTGCAGTTTAAGCTGGGTACATTAATAACAAAGTTCTCAGACCTAATGATGCACTGCAGTTTGTAAATGTGATGTTTGGTGGCTGCGCTGCACCATATTGCGACTGAGGTGTTGACAGACTATGTGGCCACTGTGTAGAACTGAATCAGCTCTTAAATGTCTTCAACTGGCACAGGAAGTATCTTCTGCTGGACTTTCTTAGCAATTGAGTTAATTTGATACCCCACTTCAGGTCCCTGATGACTATAGTTCCTAGGAACAGCCATCACAGTCTTGACTGGCAGGGATGTGGGGCTCCTTCTGAAATCCAGTGTCCTCTCCACTGTTTTGAGTCGGTTCAGCTTTAAGTTGTTCTGATTTCACCAGGAGGACCAGCTGTTCAATCGACCGTCTATAAGCAGACTCATCCCCATCTCACTGTAGTGTCACCTGCAAATTTCAGGATTTTGACAGAGGGGTCAATGGAGATGCGGTCATTAGTAAACAGTGAAAAGTGCAGTCCTTGGCGAGGAGCAAGTACTGAATTTATTTTACAGAAATTTGTTCTTTTGACTACACATGCTTCAGTGTCTGAAATAACCTACAAATAGGGTGCTAACTTATCTATTGTAATTACCGACTGTAATTTTCCCATTCATCAACTTACAATATATTGGCCATAAATTGTGAACCCCTTATAAATACTGCATAATATCCTTAAACACAAGAATTTCTAAAAGGGTTATATAATATTTCTTCTCTGTCTCTTACTTTCTGCCTCTGGCCCATTCTTTTTCTCTGTCTGCACTGTATGCCAACAACCATGTAAGCAAATGACTCACTATTCATACATTCATATTATTGTCTCATAGCTCTAGAGCTTTCCACAAAAATAACCACCCCCCCCAACACACACACATACAGCTCATCCTTTCAACAGCATCGGACGAGCTAATGACCACCCTCTTTCCTCCATGTTCATCTAGATAGCTTTTGCTGGGCAAGCGCATGAGATAAACATTTATCGATTTTGCAACATCCTGTCTTCGCATTAGAGACACTCTACGGTTTCGACGGGAGAAATTGTATGCATTACAGGAAGGCCGGTGACTAATGTCTGCCAGAGCTCCAGTGAAAGCTGAGCCCCCCCCCCGGAGAGCGCCGGATGGTGTGCGTGCACACGCACACACACTTTCATTAGATGTGAGAGACAAGCCACACTCAATTTTTGTGAATTGCAGCATGTCTCCATATGAATCAAAGCAGGCCGGACTGAATTGGAGTTAAGGTGATCTGCCTAATCGGATGCAGTCATCTGATGAGATAAGGTCACATCTCCAATAGAGCTTGGTGATAATCTGGTATCAACATTTTATTTATCCTACTTTTTTTTTTAAACACAATCTCATATGGAAAAGAAATACATGTAAACTGTATTTATCAAATACAGTTGAAAATGTAGGAAAATGGCCAAAAAATGTTTTTCGCTTAATGTACTTTAGTGTTTGGAATACATTTTTGAATGAAAAACAATGTCTTTGACTTACATGCTCATGCATTGCACGACCCCACCGCCTCAGTCCTCAAATCCCATTGCAATGCTGCTGAGGTCGAATCCGTGCCGCTAGGCATGAGGTGAGGCCCAGGAGGCATTGCAGGTATTCAACTGCGGGGCTCATGCTGTCCTCATCCTACCTCTCATCGGCGCCTGGCACTGTTCTGGTAGCAAGTAGCATGCATCAGTTTCAGCATAGGTTCATTTAGGCTCACTGACACCTTAATGGCACAAATTTTGAGCATAAATACTCAAATCTGAGCAAGTAAACCTGTGTATTTGTGTGTGGACCTGTTAATATAAGGTACTTTTCCTCCATGTTCACTTGAAGCTACTTTTGGCCTAGTAAGAAGGCGTAATGTCTACACACTTCTGACTCCTTGAAAGCTCACTGACACAAGTTTAGAGAATAAAGACTCAAATCCAGAGCGGATAAACCTGTTTTTTTGTGTGAAGCTGTTAGCTTAAACTACTTTTAATTTATAGCCTTGTAACACCGGAGAATGTAAGCTTAGAGAAAAGGCTAAACCACCAGCAATTCTCACTCACTGACACTGCGCTGAGGCAAGTTCAGAGGATAAAGACCCAAATCTGAGGGAACAAAACAGAGTAACTGGTCCTGAAGTGACAGAAAGACAAAATACGTTTGTGCTCGCCCTCATTTCAGTCTGTTCGGTCTGTAACAGACAGAAAGGGTGTGCAGGGTTAATGTGGGAATGGGCAGGGCAGATGCAATTTGCACAGTCATGCATGTTCATAGATCTTCCCATTCTTAATGAGTGTTGAGGTTTAGTGACGCTCATCTGTTTATAGCAATAATAATATAACAATAATACATAAAAATTTTACAATTCATTGTTATAGTAACAAATTTAACTGCAGTTAGTTTAACTGCAGCTGCATAGGCTACTCTGATTTGAAAAGTATGTAGCGAGTGGTTTAACTCATACAGGCTACAGTCAATGAGGCTATAAGATGTCTGTCTGTTACTGAGGCATTTGTAAATGCAGCACCAGCAGCTCCAGCAGCTCACACCAGAATGCCCGAAATAGTAATTAAAGGTTTGCTTTTTCTACCCAATTTTTGTTTTTCTTCTTAATTATTGTGTATTGAGGTATTTTTCTAAAGTATTTATTGAAATAATTTTCTCCATATTGCACAGCTCCAGCAGTAGCAGCACTTATTCATCACTCATTTACTGGTTGCTGGCTGTACAAAAACAGTTATTAATGGTATTTCCATTTCCTCATAGTTTTGTCTCATTTTTAACAATGTATTTTGCTGAAATATTTGTTGAAATAATCTTTTGAAATAATTCTTTTATCACACACCTCTAATCTCTATTGCTAACATCATACATCACACAGAAATGGCGTGATGACAAAGTCAACAGGTAACAGACGTCCTGGGTGTTATGCCCCCAAGCCTTGGGCTTCACGTTGCTCTGTATTTGGGCAGTCTGATGGAACAAGGAGGGGGGAAGGTTTTTCCATATTCCAGACCAGTGGCTTTGTAAAGATTAACCGTAGTTACTGTTGGATGGCCATCAGGCATTCATATGAGCCCTCAGTATTCACAGTATGAAATATATTTATGTTCAATTAGTAAAAAATTGCAGTTTATTGAGAAACATAATAACCTAATCGTTGCGGGCTACCAGAAAATACACAGCACGGCAAAATGATATGATAATCAGACCGGCACTTTTTCTCGTCTGCCTGAAAAATTACAATCGTGTGTTGTGACAGACATTGGCGATGAGGTTATAATAACGAGCTGCTACATCATCTTGGGTTGAGCTGCGTGATTCAGACACTTTAAAATATCCCATCTACGGAACTGTCAGAATGTAGTGGCTGTTCCATAACACACAGAATGAGATGGGATTTGCTTCAATGACTTTCCTGTGTATAAAACAATTATCTATGGGTCATGAAGGTTTTTAAGGTTACCCAAGAGGTGTTTATGTCTCTCTTTGGAATGTTCTTGTGTGTAAGCTTGGCAGGCTCTGAGAAGAGCCTTCCATTGATTGCTTTAGATAGGAAGTATCCATGCTAGCATTTCCCAGTCCTGGTCTTGCAGTCAGTCAACCCTGCACAGTTTAGCGTTTTCCAGGCTCTGTCACCAATTTTAACCATATTAAAGGTCTGAAAACATTATCAATGAGCCGATGAGTTGAATGAGGAGGAGTGAAAACACTAAACTGTGCAAGGCTGGACTAATCCAGTAGAAGCACTGTGAAGCACTCGTCTATACCATCAGTCTCAGCATGGTCTTCAAGTGCTGGGTCGAGTTACATGGAACTACGTCACCAATCATAATCATATGGTAATGTAGGCTATTTCAGGAGGGCAGCCTGGGCTCAGAAAGACAGCTTTTGGAGTAGTTTTTCTCCCCTGGACAGTTTATTCAGCCTTCCCCTGTGCGGCTGATTGCTGACTTGCTTGCTTGTGAGTGACCCACGTCCCTCTTGTGGGAGAGAGAGAGGGAAAGAGAGAGAGAGAGGGGGGTTTGACTAGCCGGCTTCTGAATGAAACACGAGCATTAGCTAGTCTAAAGGAGGGATGAGCACTATCAGTGTCCACTAACTAAACCCGACCACATTTTCGACGAAAATTATACAACAAGCCAAAGAATCGCTAGTTACCGTGCAGAAATTCGCGTCCCCTTTTCTTCGTGGGAGAGCGAGGGTCTAAAGTTCTCTCCAAAAAAAATGAGCGCTTTGGAAGAAGACCTCGCCAAGATTCTCCTGCTGAAGGAGGAGAGGATCCGAGAGATGGAGATGAGGCTTGCCGAAAAGGAGGACGAGATAGCCGAGCTGAAGAGAAAGCTGCACAAGTGCCAGTCGGTGCTGCCCAGCGCTTCCATGATGGGACCCAGGACGAGGAGGGCTCAGGGCATTTCAGCGGAGCCTCAGCCCTTCACCTCCTTCCACCAGCTGACCAGCGAGGCGCTTCGGAAACACGCCAAGTCTGTCAGGCAAGTCCAAGCTGCTCCACATTCTTCTGTACCTGAGCGCGTGTGTAATTTCTGCTCCTGAGTTTATATTTTGATGTTTTGTAGCCTAGCAAGCCTTAGCCTGGCGCTTGGCCTGAGGTGAAGTGCACTACACACCGTATAACTAGCGTAACTCTAACGGTTATCTCCTCAATTTCAACTACAAATTGGTGATGAAATTTTGGTTTCAGTCAGAAACTGGAACATTCTAGTTGAATCCAGCTGAAATCAACATAAACCGTTTAGTAAACATTTCGTCCCTCTGCGCTGGAAGTTGCTTCACTCGACCAATTACAGTGGAGCAATGACAGGTGCTAGTGTAGAACTACTTAGACCGGACCGGTCATTTTCAAAGTAAAGCAGGGATTTGGTCTTAAATTAGACCATGTATGACAGACAAACGTGTATTTTTTTTAAAGATAGACATTTTATCTGTGGGTTGAGAACGACAGGCGAATGCCTAGCACGTATTTTCAATTAATGTGTCTGAAAGCAGCATGTAACTCTAACCTGCATTAAACTGCCGGCTACTTGACACCGCCGTGAAGGGATGGGCAATATGACAGTATTTGTTATGGTATCGTGATAAATTACGTCACAATACACTTTTTGAGCATATCGTGCTTGAAGAACGTTGACCAAATGCACGTTTCATTAAAAAGAGAGCGTAATTGGTCCGTTTTGGATTTAGTGCAGCACAACGTGTGAAACGTTGACGTAAGGTTAACGTCATATTAAAAGTTTTTTGATAGTATTTTAAATGTGGCACTGCTGGGGCATTCTGTCTGTTCCAGCTTATGAAATTTCGGAAAACTAACTGTTGTGTTGTTGTGAACATGTCTTCAAGTATTGTGATATTGTATATTTGCCTTCCCATCAATTATTGTTTACATATTGTCAGTCCATCTAGAAGATAAATAAGTTGAATAATTAGATTAATGATCCCATTTACAGTGTCCTTTTCTACTTTTCTGATACCAAAGGTATTGAGTAGTAACAAGTGCCTTAAGTCAACTGATTGCAGTCCACCATTGATTCAACTGATACAAGTTTTTACTTAAATAAAAAGGAAATGCTCGAAAGGAACAAATGCGCACAGATTACAGATGGATGCTCTTTTAGATCTGAAAGCAGTCTTTGTCCACTGCTGCCCTTTTCTGCTACCCCGCTCGCGCACGCACACACACACACACACACACACCCTTTTCCTGGATCCTAACCTTGCTGAATATTTGATGTCAGCTGATAAATATTTAATGTCGGAGGAACTTGCTACCGTATTTAGGGTGCAATCAGACGTGAAAATGTTGAGCCTTTACAGTAGCATTATAATGAACTTGGGCTTTCAGTTAATAAATGCCTTTATTAACTCATCTTGGAGCTTCTTCCATCCTGTCTTATGTATGTAGTTTAATTGTCTATCAAAGACAGGACTATTAAAGAGTTTGTTGGTCCTGTTTTCTGTTATCTGTCGGTGTTCATGTCAGATGATATGAGAGAATTTTGGTATTTCTCCCACTAGATGTCACCAAAATACTGTAATCCAAGATGTTGCGGAGTCAGTTGTGAAGGCTGTACAAAAACCACAGTGTACTTCACAAACAAACACAACAAACAGACTTCCATTTGATACTACACTGACATTTAGTACAGAGCCATGGAGGGGTGTATGGGATCCCTAGTGCTCTCACAGTGGCCACTATGTTCCTTAAAGGTTTTAAATGATCAAGCTTTTCGACGTGGTTGGTTTTAGCAGAGTTTGTGCTCGTTTGGGTCTTGTTCTAGCTATGGTTTCATTTCCCCCCAAAATGTAATGTACTGAAAATATACTGTACTCTTGCTGTTGGGACAAAACCTTGTATCTCCATTTTTGTCCCATTTTGTCTGGTATCTCCAGTTTTCATTTTTTGACTTCATTTGAAAAGGTCAGTTGCCCTTTATGATGTGTCAAAATGTCATGATGAACGCACCAACAGAAATGGTCCAAAATTACTTGGAATTTTTAAAAATGTATTTATTCCCATTAAAAGTTAAGAACATTTTTCCTTGTCCTGTAAAGTTAACTTTTTGGAGATATGAAGTTTTGTTTCAGTAGCAGTGATATATTACATGGTCTGTTTAAAACATTTTTCAATATGTTCTCTGTCTGCAGCATCTGATTCACAACACACTTATAATAAAAGCCAAAGGGCAGGTGCTGAGGCAGGTTTCTGTTGGCTTCTGATTTAATTGTGTTTTGCATGAACAACAGCTGTAGTAACTGAATGTATGATACAGATGAAGCAGATAGAGACTAGGAGACTAGGTTGAAGGTAGCTGGAGAATTCCTTTAAGTTTTGGACTATATTGCCAACATATTGCAATATAATGACATGTTGCAATAGAGATCTTGGCTTTTATCTCATTGTACATTCACTCTGGGTCTCTCTTGCCCAGAAATTGCTTATATGCCTACTTAAGTGGCATTGGTTTAGGGAAAACTGTCAGTATAAGCAGTCCCATTTTACAAGTAAACAGATCCTAGTCAGTGAAGAAAAGAGGTTGTGTTTGAATACACAACCCTGCGCTTTTGACAGACTCTGCCTCCCACTCTTGGCCCTGCATGTTCCAATTTAGATCTCCCTATATAATCAACAAGCTCCTTGAAAAGCACTTGAGCATGGAAAGTGTGTTATCTTGCTTGGACAGATAAAAGGCTCTTGGGCTGCCCATGGCCTGCGCCCCCGCGTGGCTCACACACCGCCGGCCCTCCCTGCATTAGCATCACATCTCTCACACACTCGGCTCGTCGAGACACTTTGATGTGCGCGTGTGTCTTGTAAGTCTTCAGCGAGGATAGCAGAGCCGCTTAATTGGGCCTGTTCTCCATGATGAATGATACAGATTCAAATTTGCCTCTAGTGGAGCTGTGATGGAAATGAGATAAAGGAGACTGTCTAGATACTGAAAATGAAAAAAATGGATTAAGAAGATAAAAAATGGTTTCTTAAGGCCTAGATAAATCAATATAATACATTCATATTTAGTATTAGATTTAATTGTTTTCAATGCAATCCCTATCATCTGCAGTTACTCGTCATAGTCTTGTGTGACCTCAAGAGGGAGCCTGTGGACCTTTTTTCAGAGTCTGTGTGGCAATTTGAAGTCGTCCACTAAATGTTGCCACTTTTTACAGCACTATGCATTTAAGGAGTTTGGCCAAAAAAAAATATTTCCCCAAACTGACCCTTACACACAAGGTGTTTGATCAGCCAAGACATGTTTGCTTCTGTTTTGCACTGCAGCTATGAGGCTAATGCTCCAAATGAACCATATCGCTGTTGTCGGAAGAAAACCTCTCCAAAATGGTAACTTTACAGGAGAAGGAAAAAAATACTTTGCTTTTAATGTAAGTCAATGGAACCAGACTTTTTTCCAAGTCATTTTGGGCTGTTTCTTATGGTCCATTATTCATGAAATTTACACACAATGTAAAGAACAACATGCATTTTCAAATTATGTCAAGAACTGAAAAAAAATTTGGTTTTCTTACGACAGCAGCGATATGCTATACATTTATGATATACATCAGTTAGCATATGTACACAAGATGCTCATCAAACACATGCCTCAAACCACATTGAGAAGTTTCAAGTAGATTTGCTAATTTGTTTTTATTTTTTTTTATATGTCATATAGTCAGAGACCACATGAGCAATCCTATTAGTAAATTCTTAACAGCTCAGTGTGGTTTATAGCTACATTAGCTTTGTAGCTTCAGCACACAGAGAAACTACTTTATTAAGTGTATCTCTGCTGTATGTTCTAGAAGTCTTTTTTATCGGCTATATGTTGGAGGAGGTAACTGAACTGTAGGTCATGCCAACTTCAGTTTGTGACATTTTAAGCAACCCTAACCAGAAAATGATGTGTCCAACCGCATTGATGTACCACAGTGTAGGCTGTAGTCATAGTTATTTGAAATACATTTGTTAGGGTTAAAGGTGAGGTTTTGTAGTCCATAGCATCCTTGATCCATGTTAGAGACCATTTGGCCTGCCATGTGCTGAAAGGCACTTTTGTGTTCTTGGTCTTATTTGGTCCTTATTAGACAAAGTATAACCACATTAATCTTATGCCACCTGTCTAGTAATGTTATGGCAAATTATGCATAATGCAGGACTTTAGTACCCCTGTATTTAGAGGGGTGGAGTAAAGAACATCGGTGGGATATTAAATGTGGGGTTTGTGTCAATCAGGTGTCAATCAGGTGTTAAAAACGCTACCATTCCATGGCCGCTTTAGTATTTGTAAAAAGTTTGAGGTGCGCTTATTGATGTTTATTGAACACTGAAGGCCTCTCTTTGGCAGTACAACCCCTGTGAAAGGCTGTGGGCAGATATTTAAGTCCAAATGCAAGTGAGTGCAATGATTCTGCTCATCTATGATGAGAACTAAAAGCAGCATCATTTGTTATACCAGATGTAGCTTTGAATAATTGAAGAGCCGCTAATGCCATAGATTCTCTAACATACTGTAGCATCAGTCAGATAATAATCTGCACTATATTCCTGACAGACTCTAACTTATAGTGGATATTTAATTACATTTGGCTGGAATGTTATACCTCTAATACATTGTAGTAACAGAATGTACTTATAATACAATTCAGCCAGCTTGCTAAAGGGCAACGCCAATGATTTTTCAAAATTTCTGCATGATTCAATGGTTGAGTTGTAAATAAAGTAATCTAGATTGGTTTGATTTGAAATGGTGCACTGTATAGAAACTTACTGACTGAATATCTTTACACTGGTGGTAATCAGAACCTGGGGTTATCATATCTACTAAATATAGCCATTGTATTTAATATCCACAATGACTAGTGAACTTATTCATGCCTTGTGAGTTTTTTATGGAATGTAGATACTGATAAAATAGGGGTATACAGATATTGTGTTTATACTATGTTGCCTCATAACACCATGCATGTACCTCTCTGCCATGATTGGATTCAAACTATCATAAAGCAACATCATCATGCAGCAAATTTGTAACCATTGCATTTGATAGCTGCGTGAAGTAGATTTTAGAGTTGTTTTACCTCCACTGTGAACAGTTCTTTCTCTAGAATGTTTTTTCTAGAATGGAGTATTTCACATAAAACCAATCTGATTGACTTTGTTTACATCTTAATGAATTCATTTTGCAAAAAATTCTAAAAAACTTGAAATTCACCTTTAACTATTGGAAATGATTTTCCTGGAAGAGATTTATCCAAAGCCTTTCTTATCTGATGTTTATTCCTCCACTACTTTCATCCCCCCATTTTGTTCTTTCACTCTCCCTCCAGACGTTATTACTGAATTTATTACTGACGTACACTGAAGTACATTACTAAAGCCCCCCAGAACCTGTAATATATTACTAAATCCCCCCAGAACCTGTAATATATGTAATATATAATATATGTAATATATGAGATGTATTAGACAAAGGTCTAATGTACAATATATTTTTTCTTTGAATATATATGTACATTAAGATGAACATTTATTCCCATAACACGTAACGATGGGATTTTCCTCGTGTCAGCTGTTGCGAAGGGAATTTTAACAGGTGTTCCTGACGGTTTACGTTTTTTTCCGCCTGTTTTCCGCAAAGCCCCGCCCTCCTGCTCCAGGATTGGCATGCTAGAACGGCGTTTTGCGCGTAAGCATGAACTCCTGGCCAATCCGAACGCAAGCAGGGCGGGGCTTGTCAGAAGCCAGGCGGGAAAAAAAAGAATAAACCCACCGCGCTTGAGATTTCCAACTTGTTACTCCGCTGCAGAGGCGAAGTGCCTCGGCATGTTCGTGCCAGCGGTGCCGCTCTGTGAGAAACTTGGCTCTTCCACCGCGATGCGCGAGCAGTTGTGGAGCACTCGGGGCCTTTTTTGCTTTTTGTTTGTTCTCGCGCGTTCCTCATCCTGTCGCCTTGAAGCGGGTCACGCTTTATAAGAGCTGTTCTAGCGCCGTTTCTGTGATAACGAAAACGTAAAGTTCAGCGTAAAGTGGGAGCTATGGGCACTTTACGTGACCTCCAGTACGCGCTGCAGGAGAAAATCGAGGAGCTGAGGCAGAGAGACGCGCTCATCGATGAGTTGGAGCTGGAACTGGACCAGAAGGACGAGCTCATCCAGAAGCTCCAGAATGAGCTGGACAAATACCGCTCTGTGATCCGGCCGGCAACTCAACAGGTCCACAAGCCAACCAGCGCGCTCCAGGAGCAGCAGAGGACCAAAAGGCAGGCCATTTCAGCCGAGCCAACAGCCCTGGACATCCAGGACCTCAGTCACGTTACGCTGCCGTTCTACCCAAAGAGCCCAGAGTAGGTCTCTTCAGTGTTCTGGTCGTGTGTGTATTTTCTACGTTGGCGTTTAGGCTTGTTTTGTGTTCATGCTGCTAACTGCATAGTAAGACCTTATATATACAATTTATTCACCTCTCCCTAAAAATAGTTGCTCACACCTTAGTGGTTCAATAAACTGACATTAAACTTAAGCCCTGTAGAGCCCATGTATGAATACACACTTTAGTCTCTCA
Source organism: Colossoma macropomum (assembly GCF_904425465.1). Classification (NCBI taxonomy): domain Eukaryota; kingdom Metazoa; phylum Chordata; class Actinopteri; order Characiformes; family Serrasalmidae; genus Colossoma; species Colossoma macropomum. The sequence continues at coordinate 13,120,898 of NW_023494790.1, forward strand.
AACATAATTTACATGCTAGTTTGGTAGTAGAGAATAGTAAGTCTTAACGTTAATAGCTGTGTAATAAAGGGTTAAACTGGAGTTTTAAGAGAGCGGCGTTGCACAAGAGTTAGAGTGAAACATTCCTTTGCGTATCACTGACCCAGTAGCTGGTCTCTGGGACATTATTTGGACAATAATGACATGTATGGTCCACAGCTCTGTAAGGGGCAGCCACTTGAGTACAGATACCGCCAAGCATAATTTTCCAACTTGTTGCTTCTGCCTATCCATGCTGAGAGCTACAAGCAACACAATTGTACCAGAGAGCCAAATGCAGCTTATAATTGATCTAATGTCATTGATTCTATATGATGCTGTAGAATCACTTAGGTGATAATCAGTATATTATACAAATTATACCTTAAAGTAGGTGCAGTGCAGCCAATCAGTGGATGTCAAAATGCTTTTAATGGAAAAAATACCTGACATATAAAAATGAGGCAAAAATCGAACAGTACAGGCAGTTGGAAGGAAGCCGTTTTACCCTTTAGCGTTTAAGCTATTATCCCAAGCCTTTCTCATCTCCTGTCCGTTCATTCCTCGGCCTTCTTCATATCCTCATCCTTCTCTCTCTTGCTCTTTTTCCCCTTTGTGCATGTGAGCCTTTTTCCAGCTCCCTGCGTCTGCTTGACCTAGACATTTATTTCCATCAAAGACTGGATGTTGGCCAAAGGCATTATGCTTTTTGCCTCCGTGTTCTTTTGCATTTCATTCATTCAGTTAATCGTGAACACAGACAGTAGTCTGGAAAGCAGATGTTAATGTGGGCTAATTTGACTTGGATCCCACTTGACATGAGGTCGCCTTGTTGCAGCGTAAACCACACAGTTAGGGGAATGGTCTCTTGATTGTAATTAGTGACGGACATACAAAAAGCAAATCTTGTAATTAAGTGAAAGCAAAGATACCCCTTGTAAAATAATATTTGAGGAAATCCCTTTCTGTTAGAGTACAAAAGTACTTGCTGTTAAATGTACTTCAGTTTCAAAAGTAAAAGTAACTTCTATTACAGTTAATATGTGATATTATTTTGATGCACAATTTCTATGAAGACTTTTGTGGCAGCAGACGTTTAAAATAAGTGAACTTTTCTGATTATTAAAACAGACAGAATCAGAAACATCAGTGGTACAGAACCCTGACATGCACCAGTCTGACATCTTCTTGACACTAAAGCTAAAGCTGTAGCTGTACAGCTATAACTAGGATTCTAGCTTCTGTATTAGTGCCACCAATCAACCAGTTTACTCTTTGCTAAGCCGTGCTGCCTTGGTCATTGTCACTACGTCTGACAAGCTGTTGAATGTGCCATATCAGCAACAAAGTTTTCGGTGGTAAAGGACTATTTAGCCCATTGTATTTGGATCAACACATCCAAAATTTCCAAAAGGAGTAGAAAAAAGGTCTCCAGTGTGCATCTAAGGCTTCCTACAGTACAGCATAATCTTTCGGAAGCCTTATAGCGCTCACAGGATTGAGGCTTAAACATATAGATACCAGTCAAATAAGGGAGTTGTGATCTATAGAGTTGGCCTGGAATTAAAAGAGCAGCACTGTTCATGTTGAATCTGTGTCCTACACCTCTCATCTTTTGTCTTCAGGTTTGGGAATGGATGAAAATTTACCCCCCCCACCAACTCTTGGAATATTGGCAGTCTGATTTAGAAATTCCCCAAGCAACAGTATGGGATATTGTTAAATCCTGAAAGCTTGACAGAGGTACCCCAGCCTTGTTATAGTTGCTACACCATGACTTGACAATTAGAATTTAGAGGAGGAGTTTAGTGAAAGGTGCGCTTCGGTCGGTTTGCTTTAATTTGAAAGTGCATTATGTTCTTTTGGATATGTTAGGAAAAACAGTTTACTGATTCTTCAAAGCATTGAATATTGGTACATTAACACAAAAAGTAGCAGTTAAAAGATTTAGGACATTTTACTTTGAAATGTAGTGGAGCAAAAAAACAGTTTTTAAAAAATGTAAGTGCTTTAATAAATTACATGTACTTAAAAAGTGCTTAAGTGCAGTAATAAAGTACATGGACTTACTGTCCACTCCTGATTAGAATAAGGAGGTAAATATGCAGAAATAGATATCATGATAATACATAATCTGCCTTCTTTGGTCCAAAGAATGATGTATTTTTCTCTGTGTGATATGCCCATTAAAAGATTCCTGTAGTTAATGTAATTTAATTCTGAAGTGATACAAAATAAAGGCTTAAATGCGCTTTGAGGAAGAATGTGTGTGCATGTGTGGCTTTGAACAGATAACACAGAAAAGCCATTGTGCTCCTAATCCCCTAATATATTATATCAGTGTTATAACAGAGTTGTTGCGTGCCCAACGATTATCTATCTTTGAAACTATTTTTAAAACCATGTGGGCTGGAAAAAATGAGAATTTGTTCTTCGGCTAGTGTCACAGCATCAGGTTGCTATGCCTGAAGCAACATTGTGAACCGTTGCAGAGACAATTGTTTTGCAGCTTATCAAGGTTCCTCAGGGAATGGTCTCAGATGCAGGATGCACACAAGAACCCTGTATTTGCTCTGTTACATTTTGGCATTGACAGATCCACTATTAAATGTTCTTTGACTGACCTTCTTCTCTACAGCGTGACATTGAAATACCAAAAAAAAGCATGTGCAGCGGCTTAAATTAAAACTGAAGCCAATCAAGAAAAAAAAATTCTAGATGGTGTGGCCTAGACGTACCACTCTTCCATTACAAACAGAGAAAATAAAAACTTATATTACATAGAATCCAGTTCAAAATGATCCTATGCTGAAGCAGAAATGGGTCCTACAGCATGACTTGCGTTGAGTCATCAAAAACGATCATCTCTGGACTTTGGGTGAGGGTATTGTTCTGTCTCTCTCTGTCCGAGGCCCCTGTAAAGGGTTTCTTTTTTTTCGGAATGTATCCATCCCTGAGAGCATACTTTCTCCTTTTAAGGCAGTTGTTCAGAGTTGGGCTACCAGACCTTGCAGACGTAAATCTTTTTTAAACAAAAGAGTGAAGGGGAGGCTAAGAAATACACTATAAACTACAGCCTGCAAAGAGACTGGATGGCCAAGCAGAGGAAGATGATTGCAACATGTACTGTGAGTGTCCTGACCTACAGTAGATGCCAGATTGTCTGAGGGTTATTCAGCCTGGGTTAACAAAGCCAGACTCCATCTGGCTAAATATCACATCAGCATTCCTCCAAGTAGGCTGCCAGGATGCTCTAATGATGTCCCCTCATATCAAAGGCTCTGATTCAATTTGAGGATCCTGACTAGAGGTGGCATTTCATTTGCTTTCACTATGGTCACCCCCTTCAAAGCGGCTTTGGGTGGCTTTGGATGGGGCTGGTCTTGAAACGCAAGCCACCACCTGTGGTTTCCAGCTCAAAAGAGAAACTTTGGTGCTCTGCTGTGTCGGCTCCTCTAATGTCACTAATGAACAACAGGAGGAAACTGAATCTTTGGCCTCCACAAAAGCCTAATGAAGTGCCAGTATACCTTTTACTAGTGCTTGTCTTGGTGCTTATTGAGAACTAATGCACGGTTGTGTTTGCTTGAAGTGTTTGATCCTGATTGAAGAGCGGCTGAAGTACCGATTTTGATCAAACGGCTGACCTTGTTTTGGTGTATTAGTTAGAGATTCTTTAGTTACAGTCCTTTAATGTTGAATATTGTTCAGTACCAATACTTGTATTTTAATATATGATACAGTCCCCCAAGTACACTTCAAGTATATTGAAGTATATTAAAACCGTTCCAGGTTAGAAATGCGCAGCCAACAGTTGCTCCATTTTTAGGATGAGCATAGTGTGACACTCTGAACAAATGTTTGTTGTTTACTTTCTTAAAACTACTGTTTAATGTGTATGCTGTATGTGTTATATATTAAATTATTGATTGATTGACTAGTCTGTTTATATTGGCTACCAGCTACTTTTTACCACAGTAAAATCACTTAATGTTGTCATAGTGGGCTATGCTATGAATCTTGCATGAAACAAAAACTTGTCATAAAAACACGTCTTTTCACAAAGTACTGTAAATATCGCTTAAAAGAAATGGGAAAATACTGCAAGGAAATTTAAATGTAAAAAAGCTGCCTTTTGCTGTTAATTAACAGTATTGTGAAAGTGATGTGAATTGTAAATTTATGTTTCTGTGTTACTTAAAAAGCTCATATGGGGTCCAGGTGTAATTGCATTTACAGAAGTAGACTTCTGTGTAACAGTTTTCTACTGGCAACGTCTTTTTTACAGGATTTTATTAAACAGTGCAGTGTGAATATGCTGCAATTTCACATTGCTCTAGCACGAAGTAGCCAGCTCCTTTTGTCATGGCTTTAAACGTAGCCTGTGCTGCTCACTCATGCTGTAGATTGTGGATGAAGTCTGTTTATGGCTTCTCAGTGGTGTTAATCAAAGAATCAGAATTGGATCTGGTGTAATATAGCTAGTATCAGATCCATTAAAATATGCCAGGGTAGTCTCTGGTACTGATCCTTTTGACCGGATCAGGATATTCCTAGCATTAGTCCGCAAATTCATTTGCTTACTTTCATCTCTTTCTTGTTTGGCACAGTGGTAGCGCTGTCACCTCACAGCAAGAAGGGCCTGGGTTCGTTTCCCCCGGCCGGGTGACCTGGGGTCCTTTCTGTGTTCTTCCTGTGTCTGTGTGGGTTTCCTCCAGGTACTCCGGTTTCCTCCCACAGTCCCAAAGACAGGCAGTCAGGCTAATTGGATATGCTAAATTGCCCCTAGGTGTGTGTGTGTGGATGTGTATGTGTGTCTGTCTGTCTGTCTGCCCTGCAGTGGACTGGTGACCTGTCCAGGGTGCATCCTGCCTTCCGCCCAATGACCACTGGGATAGGTTCCAGCACCCCCCGCAACCCAGAAGAATAATTGTTTTAGAAAATGTGTGTATGTGTCTCTTTCTCTTTAAAATGATAATTTGGTAAAAACAAATGAAATTCACACAGTTTTCCCCTTACTTAATGTAGATAGTCAGTTGAGACATGTTTAGTGTCCAAAGTTGGCCTCTTTGCACTGAAGCTGTGAGGCTAATGTAGCTAACAAGTAATAGTAGCTTAGACCTCACCAATTTATCATGCAAAGTTCATGCTAAGAACATGTTAGACCACAAGCTTTAAGCTTGCTGGCTCTGTACAATAGGAGGAGTGCCTTCTTGCACTGTATAACATACTGCTATCTTCAAAGAACAGACCAAAAATATAGACAATACTACTCTTTCATCTCTGTGAAATACTTTTGACTACTGTTGTGTTAAGAGGCAAATAGTACAAAAAAAGATTTTTGCAGACCCCTCACTTTAAACGTTTGGCTGTAATCCAAGCGCCAAGTAGGTATCTCAGAATCTCAGAACAGAGGAGCCAAACTAGACAAATGAGGAAAAAAGTTGGGCACTTGCCTGGACGCAGAGTAGCTCCATAAATCACCAGTGAACACTCATTTAGGTCAGACTAGTTTAGTATGTGAGCTGGGGTTCAGAGCGTAATCTCAGCAAGACAGCGGTGATAAATGATTTACGGATGTGTGATTTGCCATTCAAAATATGGCGTGATGTGCATGATCTATGGTGGTTAATCTTTATGACTGATCTATGACAGACAGTCACACAAGGAATAGAGCATTTGAGTTAAAGTAAGTTTTCCCATTCTGTATACTGTGGGTTACACCAGATATGAGATTGTAATACCACCCATAGTGCTAATAGTGCCATTGTTTGTTACATTTGCAGTGGCTCTTTTAGTCTGATTAAATGAACCTGAGCTTTTGTCACACAATACCCTCTAATACTTTCAAAGGAAGCTCTCAAAGACTAATCTTCTCAGTGCTTTATCTTCCTTTTTTGGTTCCCATTATTGTCATTCATTGCCTACTGGAGTCTGTGTGAAAATAGTAGGTTGTCTGAATATGATCTCTTTATTGAGTATAGAAAGTGGTGGGTGACTCAGTACATCTCCTGTTAATTCCAAGCATATTGAGTTGTTCAGGTCAACTTTCCATTTTGTGGTAACATAATTGGATAGCAAAGATATAAGTATGATACTTGCAGTGAATCGCATGTTCATAATCACATCTTAATTAAGAGTGTATCTCCATATTATTACCCATTGTGGCTCTTATTGCAGCTGCAGGCAAAGATGAAGTCATTAACGAGCAACTCATTAGAACTTTAATACAGCTCAGCTATGCTGGATAACATACACCATGACTGCTCTTATTTACCAGCCTTGATGGCGTTCAGTTCAGTCTGAGGGCAGTAGTGAAAAAAAGAAATCATGCTGTTGATCATGCTGTTGTTCTAACAGATTCTGTGAAAGGGAGCAAAGCACTGACACTTTGTGTCCTCAGCCTCAGCAGGCTAACACTTTTCGAGTTCATATTCACTATTCCTTAGTGCCCTGGATGAGTGAGGAAGCGAGAGGGTTCCTAATGCACTGCATACAGAAATCATTTATCCTAGCTTTGGCAGATACACAGTTTGTTGATAAATAGGCTGAAATGACTGTCTTATAAAAACTAAGGTTTCCTAAATGTCTTGCTTTAACATATGGTTTAAGAAAAGCATTCAGTTGGGATAGAACTTCTACATCATGTGCAAGTTCTTTTAAAAGCTTTCTTCAAATGTGCACATCTCATTTAAATTGGTTCTTTACAGGACTTTCCATTGAATGTGATGCTCTTATTGCTGCAGAATGAAACTATGAGCTGTGTGGAAGTTTTTCAAGGTTTCAGCAGGTAGCAACAGAATTGTAGTGTCCACTAGGCGTGCACTGAGACAATTTCTTCTCTCCTGACACCGATTCTGGAGATGAACTCAGGGTATCAGCAGACAAGCGCTGATCTGATACCAATGCTCTGTTAAGGCACTCATGTTTCATAGTAGCAAAGTACATTAACATAAATGAGTTCGACTAAAAAACTACCGAAAGTGGATCAGTCACGTTTGACCAGTTTCTGATTCGTTTAGTAAGGTTATTATTGGTGCAGCTACTGATCCAGTGTATTGGGTTTTAAATGTATCAGTCCAGTGATCTGTATAGGAATATGTGGCAGCTAGCATCACTTTGAGTTTTAACACTCACTGTACTTACGTAGTGTAACCGTCTCATTGTTGGGCCTTTTGTCGCAGGGTTGCGAATTTGATCCCTGGCGATGTCTGGTGATGGTGATCTGTGGTAAGGAGTCCACGACAGCATAACTGACCTTGCTTTCTCTGGGTTCGCATGATGGGCCTTCTCATCATCACCCAGACCGATTGCAAGTCAACACAAACATCCGTTAGTTGAAGTTAGTGTTCTCATCCGTTAACAGGTGTTTAAAAAGAAGCAGTAACCGGCTTCGTGTGACTTTGAGAAAGCACGTGCTTGACTTCTCCTTCTAAGCTGGGTAGCATTGTGTGATGGGACTGGTCAAGAAAAATGTTCAAGAAATTTAGATAAAAATCCCTTGCCCCCCCAAAAACATTCTACATTTACATATTTAAATGGACTCAAGGTTATTAAACTTCTTTGTTGACTGAAATTTAAATATTATGTTCTGTTCAGTTGAATGTGAGACAACAACCTAGTAGTTGTTTTTATCAGAAGATATACACTTTTCTTCTTATAGTAATTTTTTTTTGTTTATTTAATCACCAACAAGCATTTTTACCAAGTTTTTTCTTTTAAAACTCTTCAAACACCTCCCTGCAGAGACATGAAGATTGACACAATGGTTTACAGTTAACAAACACTGCAAATGTGTCTCAAACTGCACTGATTCCATTATCACTTTGTCAGTCACAAAAGAAAAGCTAACAACAGTTAATTTGTAGCATTAAAGTGGATCCACTATTTTGTATAAATCTGTGAAGCAGTAAAGAATTATTTGCTGTGCATTTTGTTTTGTATTGTAATTAGTTTATTGTTCTGTGGTTGATCATTTGCAGTTTTTCTCCATCGCTAAAACACATATAACAACACGAGGGTTGACTTAACCTTCACTGTCACTTTCTTAGCAAAGCAGAAATGTCCTTTTGCAAGTATGTTAACTTTTTCTCACTGATTTCAGTCATTTTATAGAGTTGGCTTTGGTCTTTCTTCCACCTTGCCATCAATGATGACATGGTTTATAATTGTTCTGAATTTCACTGGTAAATTCACTGTAAATTGTCTGAATTTCACTGTAAAACTGGTTTGAATGTGAGGCCTGCTGTTTGAGCTCCCTTTACTTTATTGCAGTCTGTCCCTTTACTGATATTCTCAGGCTGAAGACTTGGCATTATTTTGGACAATGCTGCCCTCCAGCACTTGCACCTGTGTTTCAGAAGTATAGAAAAACAGAAAAAGGGAGTATATGTATATGGGTTTCTAAATATTTTGGGTGGAATCTTTTTTATGCTTTGTTTTTTTGCTGGGCTTATACTGTACATTGCTCTGGAATATGTATATCAGGTAAAGAATAGGTTTCACATTGTGATATTCCTACACTTTGGCAGGTTTCCAAAACTTTACAGTAACGTTTTAGCTGATAGAACAATAAGCAAACAGCACTGATGAAGGCTGAAACCTGTGAAACTGAAATCTGTATTTTATGTTTGGTCGGTGTTTAGTGGCTGATTGAATTGATTAACTCTCCGAATATTCAGTTTTTTAATGGAATAGTTTGATTTTGTGTCATGTGTTTAGTGTTTTTTGGAGGTTTGACCATTTTGCAAAGAAAATGCATTATTTTGGCCAGCATGCCTGTTTAGTATCTTGTGTTAACTGTTGTTAAATGGATGAAAGTGTTTAAGCAACTGAGAAAAACTTTAAACACTGTTTTGTGGGAAAACTTTTTTCAAAAGCTTATAACAAAAGAAAAACATCATAAAACAGAATGGTGTAGTACTAGATATTTTTGTTTCTAGCACTCCACAGGAACAAATGGAGTGATAGAAACAAAAATATCTAGTACTTAATCTAGCAAAAATAAATAAAAAAAAAAATGGACACGAATAAAGGTAGATGATAGTCTACCAGGTCTGCATCATTTTCTCAAGTTCTTGTCCACAACACACCTAATGTCAATGGACTATCCCAAAAAGTGACCCCTCTTTGTAGAACAGAGTGACTTTAGCCAGGTGGGAATCAGTTGTGATCAACTTATTTGCATGTCGCTGTTGTCGGAAAAATGATAACTTTACAGGAGAAGGAAAAAACATACTTTACTTTTAATGTAAGTCAAAGGAACCAGACTTTTTACCAAGTAATTTTGGGTCATTTCTTTTAGCCCATTCATCATGAAATTTACAAACATTATAAAGGGCAACAGGCATTTTCAAACTATGTCAAGAACTGAAAAAACGACAAAAATGGAGATACAAGGTTTTCTTCCGACAACAGTGTTATGTTCAATCTTCAGTTTGTTTCCATAACCATTGTCATGTTTTGAACTTTGATTGTTGTCCAGTGTAGTGTTTGTGACAGGCATGCCATTTATTTCCATGTTAGGTTTCGGCGTTAAGAGTAACAGTTGTGTAAAAGTGTATGTCAGCATTTGCAATCTGAGCTCCAGAAACACTCAGTTTCGCCAAAAGCTGAGACTGAGTGAGAAGTGAATGATAGAATTTTGGAAATTGTATTCAGTAAGTGCATATTTTATTCAAAGAGGGGAAAAAATATTCATAGTTTGGTCCAAAAAGACAGTTGTTGTGCTAGTGGCATGAAGTTTAAAAATAAAAGCACACAGTACTGAAAACTTGTTAGCAATCTTAAACTGCAATCTTAAATTGTCTCAGTCACAACAAGGTGTTAATTATTGGTTACAGTTATCAGTCCGGAAATTCCATACCAGTGCATCCCTAATCCATGCACCCTTTCGATCTATGCGGGGCTTCACCCATTTTTGTATTCTGCTTGAGGTTCGCTCAAGCAGATGTTCTATTTGCAGGCCCCAGAGAACATCATAATATCTTATCGTTGAAGGAAAGTGGTTTGATTTCTCTCAGGCAGACGGAGAGTCTCTCGCTTGCATTATTGGCATAATAAGATAATTAAAGTCAACTAGAGCATGGACAGAAAATAGTGGCTTCTAAAAGGCGCCTCTGAATACTGCTTCGCCGCAGTAATGCCAAGGCCTCCTGATGCACAATGAAACTGAGCTGCGCGGCACTCAGTCAATACTGGGGCTGCTGTTCAGTACTGCCCTAACTCTGTAATGAATGATTAATCCACTGATGAGAGGCGTCTCTGACTGCATTCACAAAGTCTAGATCTCAGGGTGGCTCTGTGATGTTTTTTTCTTCTAGAAGATCACCTTCTCTGGCTCATGGTCCCATCCTTGGAAATGGTTTTGCCACTAAAGTAGCACATGAAGAGTCTTTTTAAAAGCGTTAAAAGTGTTTTTTTTTAAAGTGTTGGGATGTGAACCATCTCACTTGGCTTGGTTGAAAGTCGATTGAATTCAGTCTGGGAGACTGAATTAATATCACTGAAATGTTGTTATTTTCATTCTCCCTCACAATAGTAGACTTCCATTTTCTATTATGCCTTTCATTATATGTCTTATTTGGTAATAAAAACATATTTCGTTTTTCATTTACAGGTCCAAGGAGTTAATCAAAGAAGCGATTCTGGACAATGATTTTATGAAGAACCTGGAGCTGTCTCAGATTCAGGAGATAGTGGATTGCATGTACCCGGTGGAGTATGACAAAGAGAGCTGCATCATTAAGGAGGGAGATGTGGGGTCCCTTGTCTATGTTATGGAAGGTAAGCAGCCACATATAGACAATCACCCATAATTTCTGCCAATATTAAGGTTCCACATGTTAAACAATATCTGCAAAAGAAAAGAATTGGTGCCCATATTGCTTTGAAGTTGCTTTTTATATTGTGGACACAAACCTCTAATGTGAGGACGTTGTTCATTTATAAGGTTTTTGATTGTCTCATTTTATAATTGCTCTTTACAGAGACAGACAGTCACAGGCTGAACACTCAAGCACAAAGCTGCATCATGTTTAATCTTAAAATGCCCACAAATCTAATGTTTAGCATTAGCAAATATTAAAACTAGGGATGCAGATTTTGACAAATTCTTTTTTTTGAAAAATAACCAGCTGTCATTAGTCAGTGATTAATTGCTAACCAACAGGCCTAATATCAAGGATGCAGCCCGTCAAAATATCGCTTACAAAACAGATAGTTCTGGTTCTGAATTCTGATTGGCTGAGCCATGCTCTTATGAGTGCAAACAGCAACTGAATTTTTTATTAATGTAGATTTTTTTTTGATTTTTCCCCAATTTTCTCCCCAGTTTAGTCATCTCCAGTTCCACCTACTAGTTAGGACTCCCCCAATCACACGATACCACCAGTGCTAGGAGGGCGAAGGCTAACACAGGCTTCCTCTGAGACCTGTGAAGCGCCACCACATCTTTTTGAGTTGCCACTCACGCAACGTCATTGGAGGAAAAGCGCCAACCGGCATTTCTGTTACGCCAGCTAACAGACGCCCGCGTTGAGTGATGGGGGAGAAGGGGGGCCATCCGACCCACCCAGAGACAGCAAGGCCAATTGTGCTGTCTTGGACTCCTGGCCACGGATGGCTGTAGCATCACCAGAGATCAAACTCGCGATCTCCTGATGATAGGGCCAACGCTTAGACGGTTGCGCCACTCGGGGGCCCCAGTGTAAAGATATTTAAAAGTATTCCCGGTATGGACCATTAGTGCCTGAGGTGGGACCAGGCATAAGCATGTATATGAAGGAATGGCTCGAAACTGTATTGAACTCACCGTATGTAAGAGCCATTTTTTGTTTAAACTGAGGGGCTGACAAATATATGTTTGAGTTTACATAAAAAAATTAAAAAGGTGACAAAATGAGTGGAGTATATAATCATGGGCTTTTGAGAGTTCTGTATTCTAAAGTTCTGGTTATATTTACCTCTCATTACTAGTTCATAAATAAAAAAAAGGAACATAAATGCTATGACTGGGGCTAGCTTTTGCTCAGCATACCTGTAGCTCTTGAAAGGCCACATCTCACTTTCACCACATCTCAGTTTCTTGAATTTTTGTTTCTTTAATGGGGGCTCATTTCCTGGACAAGAATTAAGCCTAATCATGGCCTTCAAGATGCATCTCCTACTGTGCCAAGTGTATTGAGTCAATCTTTAAACATCTGTTATGTTGTGTTTTGTGAATTTATACATTATTCAGTCGTGTTTTAGAGGTCAGCTCATTCCTGTATTTTGTGAGTGCAGCACAAGCCTTCAGCTTCAATTGTGGATTGAGGCACTTTAAATACAAAACTGCAGAAATATACTTGCGTTAGAGTTCTGGGCATCTTGTACTTTGTGCAAGAAGGCCAGGCTTAGTGGAGGTGCAGGAGTGGAGTGTAGGAGTCTTGGGAGAAAAGGGAGAAGACGTGGTGGGGTGTGAAAACTCATCAAAGAGAATTGTAGTGGTAGGGAGTGGAGATTATATTAGCTGGGAGGGAGTTTCAGATATAGATAAAGTTCTTCCGACTTGAGTTTTCGCACAACTTTTTTAACCCCTAGAAGTTATCATGAGCAATAACAACAGCATGTCATAAATACTTTTGTGTATAAATAGAATTTCTTTTTTTTTCTGTAGTTGTTCATTGAAAAATGCAGAGCAATTCTGTTAAAAATGCAGGTTCTAGATGGTTGTTTGTAATTGGCACATTTTTGCCACGTTAGATATTATTATCATTATTTGAATTTGATGAAAAAAAAACATTATTTACATTTTTGCAGTGCGTTTGTCATTTTATGATGTTAAAGCAAATGAAAAAAATTGAAAGTACAGACTCATACCAGTTAAATGTAAGTCAGTTGTAAATGGGATTTGTTATGAAACTAAGCATGTAATTAATTATGTAATTATGTCATCACATTTAAACTACATAGCAAAATGACAGCAATAACTAGCCTGCTACAGGTTAAATCTGGCTTTTCTCTTGGGATTAATGAATAATCATTTGAATTAAACCATTTGAGATGCACAGGTTGTGAATTTTTAAGGCCATGTACAATTCTGATTTCTTTACAGTCAAATAGTTGAAGGCTGATTTTTGTGGGGGGGGGTTTGTTAGTTAATTTTTTTTGTTTTTTTTAAATCTAAAACTCACACTGTGGGGGTTAAGTGAACACATGAACACACTAGCACATTTCCATCAACGATTAACCAAAGATAACATGCCAAAGAGAACATAAATGTCATTATTTGTCCTTTATTGTGCCAAACTGACATTTTAAATTCTTAAGCAAGCAATCAGTTGCCTATTTAAAAAATATGAATCAAATAAAGGCAGTTGGCTGTTTAGCACAATGACTCATGCATACTTATGCTCTGGTATTTGGCTGCAGGTCTAGCAGCAGCATTTAAATACGGTGCACTTACCTGACTTAGCTTATTTATATCATAAAACTGCAGCACAGATCAGGTTAAATGACTAATAAACTGCTCGATATTTTGGAGAAAAAAAATCTACCAATTCCAATCATGCATCCTTATAAACAATGATATTGTTAATTAATGAATAACTGACTTAATTGACAATTAATGTAATTGTAAAATATTTATCATGTCTTATAAGCAGCATTAATTCTGCTCTTTGACAGGACCTGATACCAGTGTATAAGGTGACCTTGACAAACATTACAGAAAGAGCTCTCAGCTGTTCTCTTTTGTCCCTTTTTGCAACATGTTGCTGTTGGAGGCAAAATTACGGTCATTACTGCTTTAATTCTCCTAAACTTTTCCATAATTACAATTAAAAATGACTCTATTAGAAAACAGATTATCTTTGTAAATTGCTTCACTCCTTTTTTTAAATGTTGCTTTTCCATAGTATTTATGGCGAAGACATATTTTATAATATAACACTATTTAGACCTAGTACTGACCAGTAGCTTTGTTTGGGGGCAAAAGTGGGCTGGAGGTTAGGGAACCAGCCTTGTGACCGGACAGTCGCCGATTCGATCCCCTGAACTTGATAGAACATGACTGAAGTGCCTATGAGCAAGGGTAACTGACCAAACCCCCACCTGCTCTCCAGGTGCTGTGGATAGGGCTGCCCACTGCTCTGGGCAAGTGTGCTCACTGCCCCGTAGTGTGTGTGCATTCACTAGTGTATATGTGGGTGTTTCACTTGCACAGATGGGTTAAATGCGGAGGTGAGTTTTCCCATTGTGGGATTAATAAAGGGTAACTTAATTCTGAATTCAAAACAAGCCTTTGTTATGCAACAGGTGCTGGCATGACATGGAAGTCACACTGATACCCCATTTAAAGGTAAACACAAAGTGATTTGGTATGTACGAAGCAGAGAAAGGAGCTTAACACTGTACTGAAACATAATATTGTGTCAATCGTTCACTGAACTCACATTGTAGCTGCAAGAAAGACAAATAAGATGCTATTCTTATTTGACTTATTAGTATTCAGCAGTGCTGTCTGGGTTCAGCGTGGACCTGGATAAGATCCTTGTGCTGATTTCAAAGTGTCTGTTTGGTCATGACCTGCTGTCGAATTGGGCTTTGCTTCGCTGATTGCACGCAAGCAAGACAGATACCCTAATTTAAGCCCAGGTGGGGACTATGCAGGAGCTCAGAGAGTGAGGTGGAGGAGGTCTCCCCTATCTATGGCCATCTAAAAGGATCGCCAGATGGAATGGGAGAGAAATTGGTTCTTGCTGAGGCATTTCGACCATCTGATAGGATTCACCTCGTGCGCACCCCACTGCTCTGGTATTCAGAGATATAAACAGTCCTGAAAAGGAATAAATGAAGTACATTTTGCTGTGGCAGTGTATGAGGTTCATTTTGATCCACTGGGCTCCTTCTGCCTGCCTTTTTATAACAACCCTTGGGTTGTCCCCTGCAGGATGCATGCACTTCATCGCGTAAACCTTTTTCGCAGATGCCCCGCAGGCAACTCCCTACCCCTTCCTGGTCCATTGTTTACCCCCATAGATTCTCCCCCACAGTCACGACTGGCCTTGTGGACCTAACCCAATAGGCTGCTAATTTACAAACCCACCATGCATTGCTGCACTGGAACTGACTGTTTTTCCACCCTGCATAAGGCCTTCTGCAGCTCTTTGGCAGGAATGTGGCCATAGACAGACAAGAGATATCATCCTGCTGTGCTTTTTGAGTCTTCTGTTGCTGAGTTCTGGCTTTGACACATTCAGGCAGCAGGGCATACACTAGCTGCCACAACGTGTGGCATTAATGGGGCTTTTCAGTTTGCCCAACTCCTCCAATTCTCGTGCCCGGGGGGAGGGCGATATGTGGGCTGTTTGGTTCGGCTTCCACAGTCTGTGAGGTCTTTGTCTCAAGACTGCCCTGTTTTTGTCTTTTTCTTGCAAATGATTGGTTATGCAATAAGTGCTTTTTAGCTGCACTTCGAATTAGCAGGAGCTCAGCTTGCTTTTTAATGATGTTCAAAGTAATTAGAGAGTGGGATGGGCGTCAGGCTGAACCAGATCGTCGTTGATGCGATTCAGGTTTTTTGGAGTTTGCATCTCTCTGCGTTTTGAGGCGTGAAGAAATGATTCACAGCAATTAATTAAAAGACAGATTCCCACACAGATTCACTCAGTAGAACAGACACACAGATTTACTATTGGAAAGGAAGTTTGATGGAGATTCTGTTTTATTCTCATTGGAAATAACAATAATAAATTAATAAAATCTTGTACATAATAAGATCTAATGGTCTTTGGTTAAATAAACCTTGTATAAAGAGACCAATTTATA
The DNA here is from genome assembly GCF_904425465.1 of Colossoma macropomum. NCBI lineage: Eukaryota > Metazoa > Chordata > Actinopteri > Characiformes > Serrasalmidae > Colossoma > Colossoma macropomum. The sequence continues at coordinate 13,136,723 of NW_023494790.1, forward strand.
CTGCCTATTTATTCAGTGTGGCGGGTTTAAGTACAAAATTTTTAGTGTTTGTTTTCTAACTCAGGTAATTCTGTTTTATAATCAAACCTAAAAATAGATGTCGGTCTTTCAGCAGTCTGAAGCATGCTGTTGACATATTGAAACAGGCAGAGGGGAATCAATAGTGATTCAGGTAACTGATAACTGTGTTAGCACAGAATTGATTTAAACTGCATGACAAAACAACTTGCTTGTTGGTCTTTTCAAAGGGCTGCCATTTGCTGCATCCTGCTTGAAATTGGGCACTTATATAAAATCCAAAACCCTTCATTTATACTGTCATTCTTTTGCCATCTAAAGAAGCCCTTTCACCAGCACTAATGATTAAGAACAGAATCACATGCTGCCACATGTCAGTGCTAAAATACTGCCAAAAACTCTTCTGATGGGTTTCAGACAGACAGGTGTTGGACCTTTAATCGTGTATGAAGTTTAAATCTAAACCTAATTATAGACTGAAAACATTCTTTACTTGGGACCAGCTCAACCTGATCCGCAGTACCAAGGTTTGAATCCAAACTTAACTTCTGTCCCAGTTCAACAAAATTGGAAGAACCGAGTGCGTCTCAACAAAATCAGTCCAAACGGCAGCCCAACAAATTCTGTCGTAATCTAAATGTAGTCTGACAAAATTCTGGCCAACCTGATTGTAATCTGACAAAATTCTATCTGAAGCTGACTGTAATCCTCCAAGAATTTGAAGAAACTCTGTCGTAGCCGAGCAAAAGTCTGCCAGGACTTGACCATAGCCCAACAAAACGTCAGATTCCAGTCCATCTGTAGCTTGACAAAATTGTCTAAACCTGTTTGAAGCTTAACAGAATTCTGCTTTAACCTAAGTGTAACTCAATTCTGTCTGAACCTGACTGTAGTGTGACAGAATCCTGTCCCAGATTGAACGTAATCCAACAAAATTCTGTCCGAACCCAGCTGCAGTCCAACAAACCTCTCTTTGAACCTGAATGTAGCTTGACAATTGCAAAGTTATCAGTTATCTTGTAGCTACATCCGATAACTGTTATACAAAATTACACTAGGTTAAAGATTACATTACAAACAGAGAGGAAGGATAAAATAACTGACGTCAAACTGAGACCAATATTTGCAAAATGTTGTCCAAACCTGATGTAAATAGTCTGGTCACTTCAGGTTCGGACAAATATCTCAAGCTCCAATAGGCAACCCTTCAGTTCACACTCCTTGCTTGCATGATCTGAACAGGAAAGGGTCCCCCTTTCCTCTCATAAGCCATAATAATGATGAAACTGGGCTATACTTAACCCGCATGAGACTTTTTAAATAGGCCAGAGTGAGAGTCTTTGGTTTTTTTTTTCTTCAGAAAAGCACAGATGCGGCGGATCTGCTCTGAAAGTCTGCAAGTAACAGTTTAAGCACTTCATCTGCCAAACTACCACAAACTGTCTCTGCATGGCAGTGGTTGCATAGCAACCGCCTGAATGCTCATCCGTGGTGATTTATTTACATATGCATTAACATATAGCACCCTTCCCTCCATTATTGACAAAAACTGGGACACTGGGTCTCTTTAGATTTTGTGTCAGGTTTTAATTACATTGTAATTGTGCTTTGTGTCAGCTGGATTGGCAGAACTAGTTACATCAATGCAAGATTACATAACTAGCCTATTTTTCTCAGTTAAGGGAGATCTGACAATATATTACTTTGTAAAGCGCAGGAAAAGGCAGTGAGCAGAGACTGAACATAGTTCAAGTGAGTGACAGTTACTTAAATTGACCAAAGTCTCTACATTGCACATGATTTTAAAATCGGGTGTGGCTGATTTCACACTGTGCCTCTGCCCTGTGTCTTGGAGCCACTGGGCTAACTTTGCTAACAAGAAGTGAAAGCTAACAGACTGCAATTAGCATGATGCAAATTACATGCCACAATCATTACACAGTTGTCACAGTCACACTACAAAGAAATCCCATAAGGACTTGTCCATATGGTTGTTGACGCTGGATTTCGTATTGCTGTCTTTTCTTTTCTTAAGTGAATGTTCTGGTACCACATCACTGAAGCAACGATACATGAATCATCACCGATAACAGCTGGGGCCATGCGTTAGTTTTCCTCTTTATCTGAATTACAAAGTTGAATTGAAAGTGTAGTTTTTTGGCCATTCTTTTGTCTTCAGCTGTGCAACCATACACAATCTTTGTTGTTATATTTTGAGTTTTCAAATGGAGACAAGTTTGAACTGCAGGCAGGTCTGTCTAGCACTTGCTATCTGATTATGGAGCCATGCTGTTGTAACAAGTGCAGAATATGGCTTAGCGTTGTCATGTTAAAACAAACATGGGTGTTCCTGAAAAAGATGGCATCTTGAAGGCAGCATATTTTGCTCCAAAATGTGTTCAGCACTAATGGTGCTTTCACAGAAGTGCAGGTTACCCACTAATACCCTTCCATACCATGACAGACCCTGGCTTTTGAACTTTATGCTAGTAACAATATGGATGGTTCTTTTTTTTTCCTTCCAGAAATTGAACTATGCACTCCTGTTGTACAGTCTTAATGTGCATTTGTCAATGCCGTGATGGACATTGTTTAAGGACAGTGAAGTATTCCCAAGCCCGTGTGATGATTTCCATCACAAAAACATACTGTTTTTTATGGCACTGCTGTCTGAGGGGATGAAGATCATGGATATTCTTTTGTAGTTTTCAGCCTTTTCCTTTACGCACAAAGATTTCTCTGGATTTCTTGAATCTTTTTTGTGCCATAGAGGGTGAAGTACCCAAATTTTTTGCAATGCCTAGTTGAGGAATGTTGGTTTTTTTGTTGATACATTTTTGGCAAAGTGGCGAGCCTCAACCCATCCTTGCTTATTAAGAACTAGGCCTTTCCTGGATGCTTCTTTGGGATCCAAACACTGGTTTAAGATGTTTTTTGAACATTTCACAATGTTCATAGCCTTAAATTGCCCCAACTTTTTTGGAATGTGTTTCAGGCATCAATTTCAGAAAGTGTATATTTACAAAATACAATGAAGTTGGTGAAGTAATACATTACATATCTTCGTACTGTTTTATTCAAATGCAGGTTGAAATAGATTTATAAATCTACGCTTTCTGTTTTTATTTCTGCTTTACTGTCCAGCTTTTTTTAAATTGGGTTTGTATACATACAATATTGTGACCATAGTGTATATCAACCACTTGGTATGTCATAAGCTTTCACTGTGTTCCATTCCATAGATTGAGTGTGGCATTCACTATAATAATGGGCAACTCTCTGTTGATGTTGAAAATGTGCAGATACAGGATGTGAAAATGAAAGGAGAATCCACAACAATGGCCAAAGCTCTTGAAACTGGCAGCAATGCTGCTGTATTGTGGTCATGGCAGGGCTAGAAAGCTTAACTGAATTAAAAAAAACTGCTACTGTTGGTGTTCAAGATGCCTTGACTGGGTTCAACACATTTTGTCAAGAATTAGGGTGGGCAAAAAGACGATATTTAACATTATCGTGCTATATTATGTCATATTATGATACAAAATGCTGAGCTTATTGTGGATATTATCATTACTTCAAGAACACTGACAAACTTCAAGAAAGCTGTTTAAAATTAGGCCTGGTTAAATGGATTTACTGCCTCACAATATGAGAAACACTGACTAAAAATAATTTTATTCATAGTTTTTGCTATTTTTTTAAGTGTTAATTTTAACTCTGAATGCTCACCTTGGCCGGTGACTAGTTGGGTACTTGTGGAGCCCATGTGGCACAAATTAGACTCATATCTCTGTGTTATCCATAGTGGCAAGAAGTTCATATATGAGGCTTTTAGACTCGTGCACATCATATCTAGCCTGGGTGCTTTGGTTATGGAAAAGAGATAATGAGTTTCTTTAGAAGGGTCTGACACGAGTTTTAATTAATGTGAGTTATGAAAATAGGGCTAGTCAGAAGCTCAACTTCATATTGCATCCACACTGGGGATCTTGATGCAGAATCTGCATAAAACCTCTCCTAAGGAAGCTGCTTTTGTTGTGCATTCATAAAGTTTAATATTGTGTTATCATCTTTTCCAATTCACTGCTCAGTGACAGTGATGATATTCAGACAAAGACTGTATGTAGTTCAAATGAGTGACAGTGACTCTACATTTTAAAATGAGGTACTACATATAAAGAATACTTGAAAAGTAGAGATGGCACTATAAGGTTAAGTGACCCTTAGTAGTCCCATAATGGGGAAATTACACCTCCACATTCTAACACATCCATGTAGTGAAACACCACATACACACTAGTGAACGTGAACACACACACACAAGGGGCCAGTAAGCACACTTGTTTGGAGCGGTGGGCAGCCCTAGCCAGGGAGCAGTTGGGGGTTAGGTGCCTTGCTTCAGCCACATACTGTCAGCTCAGGGGATCAAACCACCGACCTTCCGGTCACAAGGCTGGCTCCCTAACCTCCAGCCTATGACTCCCCATAAGGTGGCACAATATGACATTAAAACCCTGAGTATCAATACCAAACCGATATTTTTTTCTTTAAGAACTGCTATGATGAAAATGAGCTGGTTTTAATTGAAGTGCTTCTCTTTAAGATAGGAATCTTTCTCATCACGTCAGATAAGAAACCAAAAGTAGGCTGTCACGCCCAAACTGCTTAAAAACTTTAAAGCTCTACTCCCTCACAAAAAGAAATACACAGCCTGTAACATGACATTACACAACGTGAGTGCAGGGCTGTACAGTGTCACTGTACAATGTTGTTGTGCTTGGAGAAATTAATGTGCGAAAAAAGCCGTCACCTTGGCACACATACGAACGTGTATGTATCTCCTTTCAAGTACTGTGCCAAGTCCTAGAGCTCATGGAAATTATTAATCAGTTATTCTTTAACTGTCATCACGACAGGTTGTGTGCAATATTGAACGACATTTGATATTCCATCAGGTAATTGGATCACTTTAGAGCAAATCCACATGCTTTTGAAAATAACTGACAGTGGCATGATTGAGCTGTTAAGCCCAGAGCACACTGACTCAGTGTTCTCCAACAAATACCAGCTAACCCAAATATTAGGTTGGTGTGATTGTTGGAAGTCGTCACACTGGTTCATTCGTCTCATTTGGCAGTTCTTATTCTGGATCTGTATAAAGCCAGTCGCCAATACTAGAATGTTGGGACTTGTTGGGAACTTAGCCTTTTAGAGTATAAATAATGTGTTTTAGAGCAAAAAAGAGTTTTTTCTGTGAAAATAACTGATGAAAAATAAGAGGCCATCAATAAAAAACATTGAAATGGCAGAACATTCTGGGCTCCGCTTTCAACCCAACAGTATTTATGTTATTTAGGACTTTGTGAGTGTCTGCTGTTCATGTGAGATTAAGAGATGATCAAAAATATAACTATACAGTGTAAAATGACATCAGCTGATAATATCTGTGTTCAGAATTTTCAGCCCCTGAAATAGGAATGCCCCTCACCTTTTTGAAATTTGTTGCAGTTTGAAGTATTAAATAAGTATTAACGTATTATATATTAAAACATTTATCAAAGTTTCAAAACATACCATTCACTACCCAGTCTATCCTAGGGTTTCTGTCACATGATTTTTTTCTGTTGTGGCCGCCATATTTGGGACTGCATTTCTGGTTTCCCTGCTCCACACGAAACGTAACTAGAGGTGAAAGATGGCTAAAATGACTCACCTAACTTTGGAAAAGAAAAAGCGTTACCTCGACAAAGTCGATAAAATAGGCTGCGATCCTTATACAGTTTCCCCTGAATTCCTGATCCCACTTAAACTGGTGGAAAGCTACCAAATTTGTGTTTTCCTGACATTTGTATTTACCTCATACACAACCCCTCTCCCTATTCTGGAGAGTCTCTCAAAGCATTTAAAAGCACAGAAGCCCACCAGCTCTTCACGTCAGGGTGGGTAAAGGATCCTATGGTGTTGCATAAAGAGGAAAAAACTCTGTCATCATAAGAGGTTATGGGAACATCAGCTGATTAACACAGATGTGAACAATGCTAGCCTTTAGATAACAGTTGTCCCCCTAATGGAGCTGCAAACAGTTCAACTCCAGTCCTGCAACCCCTGCACTGCATAATTGTGATTTCCCTGGTTAAAATACCAGATATTATTAGCTAATTAATCCCTTCTTGAGCTGAACGAGGTGTGAACAGCAGAGAAAACCACTAAACTATACAGTGCAGGGGCTCCAAGCCAGGAGTTTGAAAACACTGAATCAAAGGTCTGTGTCTCAGCTTCTGTCGCGTCTTGCAGGCGAATCATTCACGAAGCACAGCAAATTGAAGGCATCGTGCGAGCGCAGTCGCTTTCTGATTCAGTCCTCAAAATGGCGGCGACTGTACAGCGTGACGTCACACAAAATGCAAGGATACAGTTCATATATGGAAACTAAGCTGCAAAAACAGCCCATTTTGAATTTATTGTTTTTGTGATGTCATGAGAACCACCTCATTCACGTATATCCACCTATTCAGCCTGTAGCAGTTTAGCTCTACCCATTCAAGTTTTAAGGAGTGTTTCAGCTCTTAGTGCTTTTTTACTGAGGCACAATGCAGGCCGGCCTGTTAGAACAGAGCTGAAGTCTACAGCTCTTAAAGGCACTTGCAACAAAAAAAGGCTGTTTAATTCTAAGGAATACAGAGAGGTTGAAAAAATGTCATCATACTAAACAAATATTGTAAGCAGACCTTAAAGGAAAAAAATCAAATACAAGAAAATGTAGAATATGTGCCTTTTAATTTTGATATTCATATTACTCTCAAAATGTTCAGTTGGTACTGGAAAAATACTGTTTACCTGTGTTAGTTTGATGGTCACTGTTGTTTCGAATCTGCTCAAATCTCTCATATTAACTTGAAACATTTCCTTCTGTGTTGGTGGCTGTTATTTGGCATGTGGTGTGAGTTAAATGTGGGAGTTGGATAACGCCAGCTGAACTTCTGCTCCTGGAGCTGGGCCAACCTTTCGCCTCTCCAGCATGGGTTTTTCACTTAATTGGTTGGGCCCACTGTGGTAGACCTCTCGCTTAAAGCTCAAGTGTCAATTAGATGGTCGTTGCCAATAGCAGGCCTCTCTAATACGCAGGCTGAATCCAAAGGCATGGAAATGTGCTGCTTTTAAATGAGAGCTAACCTAAGCTGAGGCTTAGCTGCATCTAAGAGACTGGAGGTATTAGCGAGGGTCCACAGACTCAAGCTAGCGGAAACAATTCCAGTGCCAATCATTGCAGCGATCTGTAGCTAGGGCGATATTTGGAGATGCATTATGCATTGTCATTAACATAGAGTCGTGCTGAAAATGCTGCGTTTTGATGCCCACTTGTTTCAGTGAAATGTTTCCTTTCGCTGCTTGAAACCACAAGAGGTAGCGCTAGTAAATTGTCTGTTGTTGAAAAGAGCCCAGGTGTGTGGCGCTCCGCATACCAATAAGCTTCATGCAACTGTTCAGAAAACAGCCAACCTTGGGATGCCATTGCAGTATTATACAATAGGTCTAATTACATACTTAATCATAGTTTTGTGTCACAAGCAATATCCTGCCATTATGGAGAGAGACAGTTTAGCGAAATAGATTGTTTATTATGAAAACAATGCCTATCTAATGTCACCGGTTATGCTCGTTATGCTGAGAAGACAGAGCCTGGTGCAAATTCAGGGACAACATTCGTCTCTTGACGCTGTTGCTTCATTTATAAGCTTTCAGATAAATTGATAAAATAGCCTCATGATGATATTCATGTCATACGTGCCATCAATGGGTTATGAATAAGAGGTCTGATTACTGATTACTGAGGTCCCCATCAAAGTAACATTTCATCTCTAAACGAATTTGGATGATTTATTTCGAGTCCCATTTGCTTTTTATCTTGTCTTGTGCACTGACCATTGTCCTGACCACTCCAAGGTCCACCACTTTTTTGCTTTGTGCTAGCAGATGAATAAGGGTTGTGACATATCACTTAGTCATTATGGTGTGCTTTGAAGAACCCCTTACAGACAGAATCTCATTTAAAAGACAAGGAGTATGAGTTCATATTTTGTAAGGAATAACTTTTTAAACATCTTTTGACTCTCTACTTATTTCTTGAGGTCTCATATATCTGTAACAAAAAGAAAATATTTTCCCATACATTCCAAGGAGTCCAATGTAGTGTGCATGTAATATTTATTCTACATTTATTCAACTTCATGACGGTTGTTTCAGCTGGTCACCAGACCTTTACTATGAATGATGCAATACCACTGCAAACTGTTTGACTGTCTTCTTTTTTGAATACACATCGGCCACATGTTGTCCTTGAAAAAGCAGTGGATACAGGGAACATTAGTCTGACGTTAGAGCATCCTGATAATAAGTCAGTGGCATTCTTTTGAACTGTCCTGCCGTGCCAGGGGGTCAGAAGTGTTTTTTGGTGCTTTTTTCTCATCGCTGTAAGACAAGCCTCAGCGGGTCAGCTCCAGCTCCAGCTCCCTTTTACTTAGCGGATCAGATAATGTGCAAATGGAGCTGCCGGGATTTGCATCGCTGGCCACACTTCAACTCCCACAGTTCAAGAGGAAGTAAGGTCATTATTTAGAAAATCACACCTCACAAGTCATGCACACCAGGCAAAACTAAACTACTTCTCAGTACTTTAATACCACCCAATTATCAATTGGAAGCTTCATAATTCTCTAGATGTGTAGCTTTTATTAGCTACCTCCAGAAATTTTATATATATATTTTGTTTCAGTTTATTTCAGGTTTTTTGTATAGCACTTTTTTGCTTTTTACAAGATTATTGTCCTGAAATAGCTTTCCAGAAATGTGAGTGCAGTCCTCTAATGAGCAAGCCATTAGTAACAGTGGCAGAATAAAACTCCCTAATAGCTTGAGGATAAAAAACACTAAGAACAGCCTTGATTCAAAAAGAAAAACTCTCTAACAACATGAGGAAGAAACGCTGAGAGGAACCAAGACTCAACAGAGATACCTATGCTTGTATGAGCCACACCAGATAAAGTCTGATGTTAAAGCCTGTGGGAAAACCGTGTTGAACATAGGCAGCATGATGCATGTGAGGACAGTAGATAAGATAAAAAAATATATATGTATATATATATGTATATATACAATGTTCATCAAATGGTCTTTCCCAGTATTTTGCTGCTGAAAGCACATGCAATATTGTTAAAACAGGCAAATCCTTTGTTGATTTAAACACTGGAAAAGTCTGAGTGCTCATGAGTGCTGACCTCAGAACAATGAGAGTTGGCCTTTTCCTAAGGTTACAAATATTGTCATGTGTGAAAAATTCCATGTGTAATATTGTTTTTTCTCATAATAAACCTGCCTCATTTGCGTTACAAACATTTGAAGGTGTCCTTTTGTTTGGCGGTAAAGGTATATTGAGACACCCTGTAGTATACTGCCGTTTTATTAACTTCAAACAATATACTACAAAGTGATGTATCTCAATATACATGTACTGCCAATCAAAAGGACACCTAGCTCTTCAAATGTTTGCATATTGTCCTTTTGACTGGCTTTATAGGTATATGAGATAAGTCGTCTTGTAGTATTTTGCCATTTTATTTTATAATTTTCAACGATAATGATTCCACAGGGGGTGTGTGCTGTTCAAGTAAAACTATTTCCAAATCGTTATTTTTCCTTATCAGTTAGCATGTGCTCAAAATACAATTGATTTCCCAGAATTACATTTGATACCACATGACATTGGAGCCGCATCTAATATAATTCAAATAATCATTTTTTTTTCTCCTGCCACATTATTTGTTTGGCTGTTTGGTGATTTAGTTTATGCCTTGCAAATCAGAATCTGAACAGCTGCCTCAGCCAAGAAGTGGGAATCCATCTGATGTAATTATGAGTTGTGAAACATAATTGCCTGCCTCAGTGTTGTGAGTAGTGATAGTGAGGACAACTGCTACTTGCGCTGCTGGAAGCAGAGAATGCTCGACGCTTGTACTACTCCTGCTGCTCTAGATGGTACTTTTCCGTTTTTTCATTATGCATCACGTCCGTTTGAATTCTGCCTACACATAATAAGTAATGATAGTGGAAACTGTCCATATCCATATATTTCCATGAGAATCAGCACTGACGGAATAGTTTCATGAAAAAAAAAAATCCAAGTTGAGTAGCAAAGATATTTGGTGTTTGACGTTTGCTTCATTAGTTTAGGGCTGTCAGGATTACTTAATAAAACTCACTTAATTATAAAAAGTAATTGATTACAAGTCATTAGTCTGCAATTTGAAGGGTTAAACAGAGTGTCCACAGTTCAGTATAAAGCTGTATTTAGCAGTCTGAGGACTCCCCACAAGGGTTGGAGCTATTAGGACACCAGTTGCTTTTGTATGCATCACTGAAAAGTAGAAATCCACGCTAGCAAGATGTCACTAATGCATATATGCATTATAGTTACAAATTGAATGTTTATGAAGTATAGATTGTTTGTATATGAAGTCCAAGTGTATATGAAGTAAAAGGTTTTGCTTGTCTAGGTCAGGGCTAACAGACTACTCCAATAATATTCAGTCATAATTTACTGAAAGAATCTGTAAATCTCCAACACGCAACGTGAAGAATGTACCTCTTTAATGTCTGTTACATGTTTTAAATGCTTCAAATGTCCGTGTTTAAGATGAGCTAGCCTAAGCAGTAGTGATGTAAAGATGAATTTTTCTTAATGCATTGTTTATAATTCCTCGATAGTAAAGGGAAAAAAGTAACACTGATTTATCTGCATTGGTTAAAAATTGTTTTTAAATGCTACAAATTAAACAAATTGTGATTTATTAAAAAACAAACTTGTTTAATCAACTTTACAGGGCTAGTGGCTCAGGCAGCATTCACAACTAACCCTGGGCGCAAATGAGGCAAAGAGATTGACTCTTTTGTTTTCAATTTTATCCGACTTTAAAAAACCAGTGCTCCGTATGTGAGTGTTCAATAGTGTAGTTACCTAATAATCAAATAATGCTGATACACATATAAAAGGTAGTACAGTTAGCTGCTTAGCTAACAGTGCTTCTGCTCATTTGCACCAGTTAGAGAATCATTTGATACAACTCTGTGTGCTTGCTCCTTAACTCTCCATCAAAAAGCCAAAAGAAGCTCTTTATTTGGAGAAATTCATGGCACACAGGCTGTACTGAATTGAACTGAACTGTACTGAACTTGCAAAACAACTGAACTCAGGGCTGGCGCCCTAAACAGCCTTCTCTAAACGCGGAGCAGCAAATTGTAGCAAATTGTAAAGATTTTTATAAATCATTCTTCTCAACAACAACCCTGTGACCCCTTCAAAATTATTTTGTGTCTCCTAGGTTGAGAACCACTGACTTAGATTCATCATTGGCAGTGTGGAGATGTTGCTAATATTTATCTGAGCAAATGTTGCTAATATTTATCTGACATTTTAAGCAGCTAATGCACACACACACACACACACACACACACCATCTAAACCGCTTATCCTTCTGGGTCGTGGTGGGGTGCTGGAGCCTATCCAGCTGGCGGAAGGTAGGATTAAGCAGCTAATATTTTTAGGAAAAAAAAAGATTTTCTTTTTTTTCCATGCCATCTCTGACTTGTGTATTAGTCGAATCTTGTTTATATTGTAAGTATAGCCTATTTCCAGCCTGTTTAGAGCATGTTGTTTTGGAATCACCTTTGTTGCAAAAACCAATACTAAAGTCATTTAACTGATTACATTTTTTGTCTTTTAGGTCATCATATTATATGAATACTTTCCATACATTAAGGTTTGTGAATCGCTGACTCAAATTGCTATGTCAAATTGCTGTGTATAGAATCAAATGAAATCATTCTTAGTACACAAAAATCATTTTTAAATCCAGCCAGAAACCAGTGAATTATTAATTGAATCAATTTACTGTTAGTGCGAACACCCCTACTAAGTAGTATTAAACCTAGTGTGGTGCATGACATAACACTGAAATCCTCACAAGATGCTAGCGAAAATGAGCTTTGTTGAGGTGGTGGTGCTCAGGTCATAAAGAGTGTCAGATGTCAGAATCAAACACTTCTATATAATAGTGTGGCCATGAGTTCATGACAGGACTAGCTCAGAGCGTGCACTGCACATGACATTAAATTAAAAAGCTCTATATTGAATGATGTTGAGGTCTGACAGGTCTGGGCAGTTTACTTGTTCTAACAAGTGGGGGGTAAGGGATTTATTGGCTGATTGACTGGGGAGAATTTTGATAATTGTATTTGATTAAATGGAACATCCATATGAGGTACCTAAAAGAAGAACAATAGCGATAGCATATTAAGCCTTTTGATTGACAGTCCTGAACAGGAGCGAACAGCAACGTGGGTGGATTCGTTCCGGAGACTAAGTCAGCTTGAGGCCTCAGATGACACCCCGGACAGGAGTGTGTCGACTGGCCACAGATTTAGAATGGGTTTTATGGCAGGCAGGAGCTCAGTGAAGTGTGTAAAACCTGTCGGATGGTGTCAGCTCTCCCTCCAGCGTGGAGACCGCAAGTGCAGGTCAGCACTGACGCTCGTAACCGGGCAGCCACGGGCCAGCTGGTGCTTCGGCACACAGGAGCATGTTTCTATCTCTTGGCTGACCCTATGGCCCAGTACATGTGGAGGGGGGAGGTTCCACAGGTCTTCCCCTCTCTCTAATAGATGGTGCCACTGAAAACAATGTTATGTATTTCCAACAAATTGTCATTAAAGGAATACTAAGTGTTTTTAAAACTTATCTTTGTCAGCGACATCTGCAGCCTATGGTCAGTTACTACAGATAGTAATTTTGATGTCTTTTCTTGTACAGAGAACCAATAGACTCAAAACATACTTTTAAATTGTCATTGAAGTCAATCAAGAATCAAGCTTTATTGGCAAAGTATGTTTGCACGTACAAGAATTTGTCTTTGGTTACACATTGAGCTGGGTATCGTCAACAATACTATACGTATCATGATGTAAACATCATGATACAATGTGATACAATCACAAAACTCACCAGTGGCCGGTTGCACCAGCTCTGTGTAAGTTTAAACGTAGAGTAGTTGTAACGTAAGTGTTTGCTAAGGTCAGGGTTATGCGTTACTAAATCCAAATGCTTTTTAATGTTGAACTTAGTAGTGACTAAATATTTACACCTCCCCCGCAGCAGGTGTAAGTTTTGGGGAAACCATCAGAAACCACATAGAAAGCACCAAAAAGACTAAAAACATGACTTTCTTGGATAAGTAAGATAAAAATTCTAAACACTATGCGCTGTGATTTTACTTACAGCTCTAATCATCGTCTTGGTTCGAACTTGGTTTGAAGCATGAAGCTAAATACCCACAGATCCAGCTCAGTGAGACTCAGCAGCTGCCCGACCAGCTAAACTGAGGCTGCTATTCTGACAGTTAATGTGAAATCGTCATTTAAAAATCTGCATATTCGGTTTTCTCAGGGAAATATTAAAGAATAGACTGTCAGTGGCTATAGATAATTAGTTTCATTGAGTTTAACTTGTACACATCATTCTCTACTAGGCTGGATATTTTTTCCATGGAAAAATTCAGAGCAGGCTGCCTTCACGTTTCCATGGCAGCAAGTTTATAGATTGGTTCTGAATATGTTATCGTCATGTTAAAGCGACATACGCATTAGTTAATTGTTACTAGTTAAGACACGACTTACAGATTGGTTTTACAACCACATTTAGTAAAAGGATAATCTGAAACTAACAAGCATTAACTAAGTGTAAAGTTACGCAAACCTGGTGCAACCCAGTCCTGATGTACAACAGTCATTTTTTCAAACTACAGTAATAATGAATGAATAAATAAATATGGTTGAGGAGAATAATAATGACGTTTTCTATGCTAATACATACTAAGGCAAGTTTTAAAAAGGAGCTGAGAAGCTGGTCAGAGCACAGAGAAGCAAAAGAGCGAACTTCGTACACTGTTATTGATCAAGGCAGAAGAAGCCTGTGAAGCAGTAGTCACTTTTTGGGATTTGGGCAAATGCACATGCGAGAGAGCCTGTGGCTGTAAAATAATCAGTGAACAGCAAACTGGTTTTCAGATCACATACAGCACAGTTACAAAATTCATTTAGTTTCAACAGTGCTACAAACACATAGCCAAACTACTGATGGTTAAGCGCTAACATATCGACCTAATAACTCACTACAACTGCAGTCTAACTCCACAGAACAGGAATGACTGAAACCAGTCCATTTCTCCAATGTGGCTTTTTCATACACCGTTAGAAATAAAGGTTCTGTGCAGGTACACTTTTCATTCGTCAAGGTTCGAACAATGTACCTGTGCCCTCAAAGGTACAACAGTGGTTTTAAGGTCCAATTGTGAACCTTAAATAAGTTTATCCAGGTGAAAAGTATGTATTTGTACCCTTCCCTAACCTCATGTTTTAAAACAGAACAATCAAATAAAAGCCTGGAGACGAGACGGGGTGTGTGGAGTCAATACAACTTAGAAAATGTACAATGAATTATGGTACAGTTATGTTCCCTGACTAAAGGTACTTTGAATAGATGAGATGTACCCTTGGGAGTACCACCCCAGAGACAAGAGGGGTGCTGCCCCAGTGACAGTTTTGTACCTTTTATTTTAGAGTGTAAAAATGCTACTAAACATTTACAAAGTACTGGACGCTGTAAAATGCTCAAGATATGAATATATTATCAGCCATCGCTATATCGATGCACTTATCACCATGGGTTAATCCACGATATATTGCTGTATCGATATGTTGAACACAGCCCTTGTTACACAGTAGCTCACGGTTACACACTAACTGACAATATAGGTTTCACACTGGGTCAGTTACAAAGACATCCATGCCTGAGTTATTACCACACATACACACTGTCACACACTCATGCAGACGTCTTGTAGACATTCACACAAAAATACATTCAAGATTAAGAAAGTCTTTAAAGTGCGGAGTACAATAGCCAGAGAGGAGGGCGCAATACTGAATAAGATAAAATTAGATAAAACATGTGTCAAGAAACTCAACAGTGCTTATATACACCTAGTGTTCATGAGTGTAACTGCGTGAGGAAAGATTATTAGCGTAGTGTTGTGGGCGAAGTCGTCACAGGCTTCTTCCGGATTGGACATGGATACCAGATACATACATACATACATACATACATCATCTAAACCGCTTATCCTTCTGGGTCGCGGTGGATACCAGATAACCTCAGGGAAAATACGTTTTTTTGTTTACTGAGGTGCTCTGATGTTTGAAAGTTGGATAACATTTTATAAGGACCAATGTGGAACTCTTGCTTGAGAAGGATCACTTTGAATATACATGATTTTAAGCAACCTGTCCTAAAAAAGATATCAGGGTATAGAGAAATTCGCACATTGGAATTGAATGGAGTACTTCTGTCATGAGTAGTATCCAAAACTGATAATGTTAAATCTAGCTGGACATTCATCCATATATATCATACCTACATTTATCTTTGGTGAACCGTGAACAGATAATACATTAAGCTGAATTTATGGCCACTTTTGACAGACTTTAATTAACCCCAAAAATTATTTTTTAAAAATTGTTTTCCCTATAGTCATTTTCTGTGTTTCAAAAAGAGTTGAAATGACCACATTTCACAAAAAAATCAATGGACTGTGCTCTCAGACCACTTTAGGGCAATTTGGAATTAGAATATGTGTCAGTGGCCTATATCGAATATGCCTTGGTGGTCACATTTCCCTGCCTTTCATCTTTTTGTCTAAACCAGACAGCTTTCTGAGCCTGTTCAGTGACACAACAAAGCCTGTATTGAACATCCTTTTTTTCTGTGCGACATTAAATTCTGAATTTTAGACTTGTGATGAAAAGAGGTTTTCAAACGACTGCTCCGATGGCAGTACGCTTTTTCTAGCGATTATTCTCTTAATCATACTAAAAGGAAATGTGTCCTGGCCTAGATGCGCAGTCTTGACAGTGTTCCGACTTGCACTACACATGCGGGTTCACGTCCCGTGTTTCTCCCTTAAAGCACTGTCGTTTTACCGCTACACTGATAAAAGCTTCAGAAGTGTGTATGTGGGATTGTGCGCATCCATGCATGTGTGTGTTGAAAGTGAGGCTCATATGGACCCTGCCCGGCGCTCGAGGGAGTTGAAATGGAGTTGGGAGTTCACACAGCGAGTGTGAGAGGTCCTCAATCGACCAGCGCCATTGCTCTCTGAACTTGGCCACTGCGGGCAGCTTTAAAGCTGGAGAACCTGCAGGGGAGTGCTATGGGGGCCACAGAAGGTGCAGCGCCACCACTCGAATACTGTCATACAGTCATAGATAGTGGCTTTCAACCATGTCCATGAACCATGAGGCCACCCTTTCAATGATTTATTTCGAGTCCAAACTGCTTTTTTACTAAGCTGCCAAACAAGTTTTGAATCAGGAAAGAAGCAGAAAACATACTCTACAGAAATTTACACTGACGCCTCGATAACTAAATATGAAATTTAAATGTTCAGTATTTAATGTGTTCACCCTTTACCTTTGCCTTCTTTTTGGAAAACTCGCTTTCAGTTTTTTAAAGAAATCTGCAGGAATATTTTCTGCTTCTTGTAAACCCCTCCGAAGTTCAGCCTTACAAATGGTTGTGTTGTCTGTTTCTCATGATCTAAACAATCCCACTTACACATTTAGACTCATCACGCCATAAAACCTTAACTCACATCTCATGTAGTTTGTTTGTAGTGCATTTTTTTTGGTCTTTGTCCTTTTTGTCTATGTCCTTTTCTCAGTAACTACAACTTAACAGTTACACATCCTTTCAGACCGATAGTGTTCAGTATTGATTATCTGATGGTGCCAGTTTTGGTGCTTGTATGGTTGTTAGGAGTCTTATTTTTTCTGAATCTTTACATTTTTTAAAATTCCAGTTCTCCAGGAATCTTATTTTTTCTTTTGCCTTCCCCTTCATTAAAACAATTCGGCTATCTTATGTCTGACCTCTTCAGGAATCTTTCATTTAGCCATTTTGGAAGCACATTAGAAAGACATTTGCATGGCAGCTAAGGTGTGTGTTGGAAGTTGCTCGTGTGAATGTTAGTGTCTCTTTAAGGGGAAACATAATGTCACTAACAACTTTGGGAACAGCTTTTGTTGAGTGGACACAGCTCTATCTCACTTGTTTTTAAGATGGGAAGGATGGTAGAGTTAAAGTTGCAATAATGCGCACAAAAGTAAAGAGTGGACAAATTAAAGACTGAGTTCCATATTATGCTACTTTTCTGTTAAGTGTGTTTCCTGCATTTTTCTGACATGCTGTAACTTCTGCTTAATGGTTACTTTGACTGGAAAATAAAGATATCAAAGGGTCTCTGACTTGCACACTACAATGTAAACAGTTACGCAGTGAATTACATTTGCATTCGATTTACAGGAAGTTTGATTCTGCACTTCTTACTTTCTACTGGTTTCAGCATCAAGAAATGATAAACTGTGGCAAATTTACCTTTAAGACACACACTTTGCTTTAAATGGATATTAAAGAGAATGACTTTAACCTTGTTCTTTGGAGATGTGCTGGATTAATTTGACTCAATGGAAGAGATTCAGTGAATTTGCTTATGGTTACTGATTGCCATACAGGATATACTTACATATTTGTTTGAACTACCACCTAATTTTTTAACACACCATTTTGGCTGTAATTTAATAGGAAAGATGAAAGACAACACTGAAGAAGGAAGGCGGATTCCGCAGCAGTGCCTTTATGAAGCAATAGTAACACAACATGAACGTAAAAATTCATAATAATATATCAGCGGTTATTGTTATGGTTTTGTTGTAGCAAATGTGGTGTCAATCAAAAGTTTAAAGGAGACATATTTTACTCAAATTTTTTAACTTTGGCATTCACTCTTCTCTGAAGAAGGTCATTTTCTGGGAGTTGATTTTGTATGCTAATGACCACCACTTTTCTGACATTGAAAGTGCGACTGAAATGTTTGTGAGTGCTGTCATTGGCCATATTTCCTAATAATGAGCTGAATACAAAACTAATTTGCTCATATGTTTGTTCACACATTGCCTCATATGATTTCTAGCCTGCTGGAAAAGTGTACAATTAAAAATGTCATTGTACATGTCTTTTGTCTGAATGCATACATATGAGGCTGCCTTGGAGCAGATAGTGGACTGGAGCTGGCTGATAATCATATCTGCATGATAAAAACCTGCCTCTTTTGTGCTCAGTCCTACGCCTCACATCGTCCCGTCAACCCTGCAAGATAAAGCTGTCAGGCGCTGACGGAAATCTAATAAATACGTTAGGCACCAGAGGAGGGTACAAGGTGGTGGGGGTAGGCTCTTTGATTGATCACTCCACTCTGTGCTCTATTACCCCGTCATTTATATACAGGTGTTTAGTTTGCAGTTTGGATGAGAAACGTTCCACTGGGTTGTATTCAGGCTACACGGCAAGGATTGATTAGACCTGAGAGGATTAAGGGGGCCAACAGTGCCGGAGAACCCAACAGTAACCAACTGCGTCCCACAAGATATGCCCACTACAATACAGTCACGCTATAAGACAGGCCCATTACATGACACCTACTTCATGACAAGCACAATTCATGTCACCCTACTTGAGACATGTCTCTACCACCTGGGGGCAAGTCTGTGTTTCTGTTAACTAAATGTAGTTTGTAAGCTCCTGTTGATTTTATGTACAAATCTAATTCCAAAAAAGTTGGGAGACTGTTTAAAATGTAAGTAAATGTAAATGAAACAGAATGCAATGATTTGCAAATCTCATAAACGCATATTTTATTCACAATACAACACAGAACACATATCAGATGTGTTATTTATTTACATTTTACACAGTGTCCCAACATTTTTGGAATTGGGGTTGTAAATAGATTAATCTCAAGGTATATACAGTTTGTAAAGGGATTATATTATAGTAGGGCTGTCAGTGTATCACTATAATTGCAGTTGTATTGTATTGTACTTGTATAGTGCATTTTGTTATACAAGTGAGAAAAATAATCTTTATCAGAATGTCTTTATTATTTTCAACGATTCAACATTGTTTTCACATAAATATGAATAGAAAAATCACGTAATTTCCATAGAGTGAACACAATTTCCTGTTTTCATCACTTAAGTCCAGTGAAAACAACAGCGTGTTCTAGCCAATGAGCATATTATGTAGGGGTAAATGCCCACCTTGAGAACAATATCCATTTACTGTAAAGCTAAACTGTATCTGTGCATAAACTTACACACAGTTAGGGGAAATAAACTGGAAAAGCAGTCAGTTTTGTTTGTATAGCACAACAAAGCGCAACCTTTTATAACATAACCTTTTATCTTTGGTAAGAAGGTGAATTTTGTATCAGTTTGTCATCTAGATTTTACAGAATGTAGAATTTATATGCCAAAGCATTTCTAATCTTTGCTTTTTTAAAAAAAATTTATTGATCAACATTCAATGCTAAAAATATTACACCTCCATCAATTTATATTAATGATTCAACATCATTTTAAATGTAAGTGAATTATCTGCTATCATCACCTTGTCTTCATCAATGTAATGTCGATTTTGCATTTGAGACTTAAACATCGAGCCAGTCTTCTTTTTGAGTCTGTACCTGTTAATCCTTAAAGACGTATGATGTGGTATGAAAAACTTCAGCAAAATCGGACTCTACATCTGTGACTTTTATATGATTATTTCAGGCTTTATAGGGTGACTTGCAGCAGCATAAACACATCATATTTTCAGGCTCATGTGCGAAGTTACACTGCTTAATATTCAGTCAAACTAGCTCATATTACCAACTACAACTGTAATGAAAATGAATCGCAGACTTGCTTGACTGGCAGACGAAGGAAAACAGGTGTATTTAGAAACCACACAGGTTTGCCACAGACTAATTCAAAGTTCATCTGTGGGTTTGGAGAAAGGTAGAAGACAAAACCCTCTGCTCTGCCATGGCATCATTTAAAACTCAGCAGGCACATCTATGGCCAAAATATATCTGGCTAAAAAGAGCTGAAACACGTCTAGCAACGGTTGCCAAGCAGTGATTGGAGGGCTAAGGAAAATGGAACAGTCTTATTGGCTCAGTCCTTGATGTTGGACATCTAGTCGTGCCCCTTTCCTGTGTTACAGCACACGGCTTGTGCCATATCCTGGTTACTGTACTGTTCCACTATGAAGAGTAGCATGCAGTATACAGTGTATACCACGGGGGCAGTCGTGGGCTGGAGGTTAGGGATCCAGTCCTGTGACCAGAAGGTTGCTGGTTTGATCCCCTCGGCTGATGTCTATGACTGAAGTGCCCTTGAGCAAGGCACCTAACCCCCAATTGCTCCCCAGGCACCATGGGTAGGGCTCCAGGCAAGTGTGCTCACTGCCCCCTAGTGTGTGTGTTCACTATGTATGTGTGTGTGGGTGTTTCACTGCACGGATGGGTTAAATGCGGAGGTCTAATTCCATAGTGTGCAAACACAGTTGGCTGATGGTTCTGAATTCATGCTAATGTAGTATAGTAGTGTGCCATTTTGAACACAGCCCCAGATATGTGGAAAGCACCTACCCAGAAAAGTAAAAAGGGCCTAGCCTAGCTAATGACTGCTATATCTAGCATGTAACGCTAATGCTAGCTAGCCACTAAGCCTCCAGTGAATCACTTTGTGTTTTTCTGTTTAAAATCTAACTGAATAAAATGTATAGGACAGTATGTTAAAGGCCCCCCCGACTTCTTATCCTGAAGTTCTAATCGAATACTGCTTTCAGAACCCCAACACAACATGTGTAATAAATTCTCTTGTACAACATAATGTCAGTGCACTGAACACTACTATCCAATGCCCAAACATGGAATCAGCTGACCCAAAAATTTTCCAGAGGAATAAATTGCTTGAAATACTGTCATCCAGATGAATTTTCAGGATTAATTAGACCATAGACATTGAGTAAATGTGCAAAGATCAGGAGAAGAGATAAGGGAAGGACATCTTACCGTGGAAAGCTTCTTCCCCGACGTCACCCTAGTGGATCCTCTGCCAATGTAGCCCGCTCATCCAAATGCAACTTTTACATGGCTTTTAAAGCAGAATCTTCTGCAACTTCTTTAAACTTCGCTGGACGGTGCTTGTGGGAGACCTATGGATAAATCAGTGAGCATCAAATTAACAAAAGCAACAGCAAAGACGGGAACCTCCACTTACTCCCAAGAGCCTCAGCTGTGACGAGAATACACAAGCTGTGTGAACAAGAATGAGACCGAGAGGGTTACAATCATGGAGGAGCTGGAAAAACCGACTGTCTAGGAGTAACATGGAGAAAGAAACTCTCAGAATAATAAGTCCCTCCATTATTTCCTCTCCTGACCAAATGATAGGATGAAATATAATCTCAACACATTTACTGAACGGCTATCATCTAATTAATTCTGAAATGTATTTCTGGATGACTGCATTCCTGGCGTTTGTTTCCCTAGAATTTTTTTGCCAATTCTATCGTTGTAACATACAGCACACAACCAGCTGGGCTTCGGTCTGAGCTACCACAGGTGGTTCGAAGGGTCAAACTAGTAAAATGCATTCAGCTTTCAAACAAATTAGTGGCTTTTAAAGCTTTGACAGCCTCAGTACTCATGAAAACTGCAGAGTTTCATATTTGCATAGAAGATGGTTTAAAGGTGAATTCCACCAACTTTTTTTTTACAGAATTTCTGCATAATTCAGTCATTGAGATGGACATAGTCATTCAGAGTAGTTTAATGTGAAATGAGGCGTTCTAGATAATCGTACTGTCTAAATTATTCACTGTGGTGATGATAGTGACCAGAAGTCTGGCTGATTAAATGAATGAACTATGGTCTGGATAATCATCAATGTCTGGTTGACTGAATGATTAAATTATGTTGAAATTATGTTGGAAAAAAAAAATCAGTGGAATTCACCTTTAAACCGTCTTCCGTGCAGCTTTTCAACTACTCTAGAGAAATTTGCTGCTTCAGAGTTGCTCACAGGGGTGATAATAACAAAGAGATCTACAGCATTTAATGACTTTAAAAGCGGTCTTATAGAAGGTTATTACGTAAAATGACATACAGTGGGACATTTACACCAGTTTTACACCAGTTTTGAAATCAGGTTAAACATAGATTTTTTTAATCTTCTAATGGTGGAGAGGTACATGCAGGTCGATAGAATTATTAATGATCGAATTATGCAGAATTTTTAAAAAATTGGTGGTTCTTTAAGTGTTTGTAACTTTGCTACTGCCAGTTACCATTTTGTTAATATATTTATTTACTTATTTTTAACTGGTTCAGTTAACCTAATGACATTATGGTTTGTCCCAGTTTAATAAAATGTACATAAAGTACATTTGGGTATGATGTGTAGGAGTGTTTTGTTGATGTTCATGTTGGAACAGGAAGGGGGCATCCCCAAACTGTTCCCACAAAGTTGGGAGCACGAAATTGTCCAAAATCTCTTGGTCTGCTGAAGCATTAAGAGTTCCTTTCACTGGAACTAAGGGGCCGAGCCCAACTCCTGAAAAACAACCCCCTCCACCAAACTTTACACTTGGCACAATGATTCGTCACTCCAGAGAACACGTCTCCACTGCTCTAGAGTCCAGTGGCGGCACTTTACACCACTGCATTCAACGCTTTGCATTGCGCTTGGTAATATAAGTCTTGGATGCAGCTTCTTGGCCATGGAAACCCATTCCATGAAGCTCTCTACGCACCGATCTGAAGGCCACATGAAGTTTGGAGGTCTGTAGCGATTGACTCCACTGACAGTTGACTGTGGAATGTTTAGTAGCGAGGAAATTTCATGACTGGACTTGTTGCACAGGTGGCATCCTATCATGGCACCACGCTGGAATTTACTGAGCTCCTGAGAGCGACAAATTCTTTCACAAATGTTTGTAGAAGCAGTCTGCATGCCTAGGTGCTTGGTTTTATACACCTGTGGCAATGGAAGTGATTGGAACACCTGAATTCAATGATTTGGATGGGTGAGTGAAAACATTTGGCAATATAGTGTATCATGTTTGAATTAAATTAAAAAGACAGACAGACAGACAGATTTAATTCTTTTATTTTAAAACTTTATTGACCCAGAAGGAATTTGCAATGTTACAGTAGCAAGACATAAAATTCCACATAAACTTGCATATATTTGAAAATAAAACTGAACTCAGGGAAAAAAGAAACAGTGCACCAAATTCGGTCTTGTATTTAAACATACCACTCAGCAGTACTGAGAGCGGAGAGGGCCAGCGGTGCCGGAGAGCCAGCTTAAGCAGAGAGGCTTTGAGTGGGCCAGTGGATACTAGGTCAGGCTTATTGCAGCCTGTTTGGATTAGCCCTGCTGATAGCATCATGCCAGCAAAATGGGTCTGCTTTTGGCATTCTCTGCCTGTTATATGGCCTTTTTATGGGTCAGCAGATTTAACAGCTATGGTGTGTGGTGTTGTGTGTTGTCCCTGCTGACTGCATCTCAGGCAATAACCTAGCTGATGATTACTGAGAGCCTCCATGGCCATTAAAACCTGGTCCAGGTGGTCAAAACCTGGCTTAAATGTCAGTGCCCAGTTTTTCCTTGCTAGACCAAGCCTACTCAGTGTTGTCTGGTGAAAGGCCTGAAATGAATGAGATAACAATACGCATCATCTTGTGCTTATGCTAGTAAAGCACTGTAATAAATGGTGGCAAGCTAAACATTTAGCAAGTCAACAAGCTAACATTAAAGGGGTTTGTATCATAGAAAAACAAAATTTTCTCTCATTTTTGAGATGTGTTTGATGTAGTATGTAAACATTGTTGAAGTTCATTCCCCAGTCTCTACAGTCCATATGTGGAAATTAAGCTGCAAAACAGCCCTTTTTGATTTCAGTGTGATTTTTGTGATGTCATGAAAACCAGTGTATTTACTTATATCCACATATTCAGCCTATAGGACTTCAGCCCTACCCATACAGGTTTGTGAAACCTATTAGTGGTGTTTCAGGCAGGACTGCTTTACGGAGCAGCCAGTCAGAACAGAGAACGTTCTTAAAGGCACAGTAACAAAAGCAACCTGTTTAATTCTGAAGAGCTGGAAAAAATGCTAATTTTAAAATGAATTGTGACTTCATTTTAACGTTAGCATTTTTGGTATGTTTTTGTTTCATAAGCCCACACTGACATTATAAGCCCACACAAAAGTGAAAAAATACAGGGAAAATTAAGATACAGGCTTTTGAAAAAGTTAAATTCTGTGCTTTGCTATGTTGTCATCTTTGGCACATCAAAGTCATTTTTTCATTAGTCAGGGAAATATAAATCAAGTAGTATTAATCACATCCATCTTTCCATATATTTTTCATCTATGGTTGTGAAGATGCCCTAACTTGGACAAACACATCTGCAGAGACAGTTGAAACAGGGACACAATTAGTTCTTCTCAGTCAAGGTTGTTTTTACATTGTCAGGAACTGAAGATGAACATGTGGTCCTCAAATGATAAAGAAAAAAAAAATCAGTTAGCTAAAATCAGTAGGCACCCCCTCAGCTGATAAATGTTTTAAAAACTATGTAGGCCCGCTCCAGCTGAGTGATCTTCCATTCGGTATCCTATTATATCTGAAATCCCACCTTTTCCAGCAGTGCCCCCCTCCAAACCCCAGAGCTTGCGCTAGTGTCAGCTAGACTAATGAGAGGAGACTTTTATTGGAATGCATTAGCCCAGCGTGGCCCGATTCGAAGAGAACCGCTGGCAGCCAGCAGGCTTCCATTTCCAGCCTGTCATGCTTGCTTTCATGGCTGGTGCGTCAGCAGGCGAGCTGAGGAATGTGTTCTATGATTGCTTTCAGATGGCAAGGTGGAGGTGACCAAGGAAGGCATGAAGCTGTGCACCATGGGACCGGGCAAGGTGTTCGGAGAACTGGCCATCCTCTACAACTGCACCCGAACAGCTACCGTTCAAAGTGAGTGACCATGGCATGTTCAGAATTCTTATTAAGAAGCCATAGAAGTGCAACAGTCTATAGTGCGTGTATGAATTCATCCGCTAGCCACTTATTACAGGTTAGATGCAGCTTGGAAAAGATAAGCATTCACCTTCACAAAGAAGTGTGCAACACACACACACACACACACACACACACACACACACACACACTGGAACCCCCTACAACTTCATGAATACAGTTGGCTCTGTCAAGAATAAGTAACCATGGAAACGCACACATATTCTTTTGCTATTCTTTTACTAATGTAGCTAGGGCAGCGACTCTCAAGAGTAACTAGTAACCGTGGAAACACATGCACACACACACACACACGCACACACACACACGCCCTGGCACTTCTCTGCACAACTCTGCTAGACACATAATGAGATCTATATTGAGGAGGCTCAAATTTCTCAGCACACACCTCTGGGTGACAACTGATTTTATTTCACACACACAAATATTTCAAAAGTGATAACGTTGTTGTTTGCAAAACATCATGAAATATCACGAAAGACTGATAAATCATTTTCCTTCTATTGAGGTCCACGCTTCATCCTCCTAACTGCTGGGCGGCTGTGTTCTCCCTATAAACTTGAAAGGCTGATTTGTATGCAAGTTAGTTAGGAGATCAAATTTGCCTGCATTGTTTAAGTCAATTATTAAAATTCACATTGCAGAACATCTCAGATTCATCCGCTCATTACACCAGACATAAACAGAAGGCACTGTCTGTTTCAGTCAGCTCCTGCTCAAAGTGAATTGTTTGTGTTACATTCCTCTCCTTTTGTGTACTTATCTCAAATCATTTATCCCTGGCACACATGCGGTATTGATTAATGAGCGTGAATACAAGTGCATAAATGCTGAAAGCTTCAGTATTTGCAGTGGTGTTAGGGAGAAGGTGTGGATCTGTCGAGTAAAGACTGGACATTTTCTACACACAATATGTATCACATTTACTTTGTCAAAGGTGATTTCTGATTGTGGTACATGTAGTTTTACATATTCTAGAGGTAATAACAATCACCACGATATGTTAGCTCGTTAGACTTGTTACATCCTAAGGCCTATAATTCAGTTGCAACATGAACTAAAATGCAGTCTGACTCAGTTAAAGGGAATTCCACTGATTTTTCTTTTGGTTGTCTATTTAAATGATTAAGATGTAAACAAAGTCATTCAGAGTGATATGATGTGAAATACTCCATTCGACAGGGTTGTAGTTGTTTACGGCACTGGTGACAGGAATCAGAGGTCTGAAGCGTTTAATACCTAGAAAGTTATCACATTAAATGTTTATGAATACGCTGTCTGATGTCTGGAAATTATTTTATGATAGTTTTGAGACAGAGTTTTGTCCTAAAATGCATTTTTCATTCAAATTCATTCATGGTAGAGAAGTACATGCATAGTATTGTAAGGCAACATAGTCCTAAAAGAAAACATTTTTTCACATTTCTTATTTTATCATCATCAACATTACACATAAACACTCATGTGTAGTTTCGTTGGTGGTTTTGGATAGTAAATTACATGGCAATATTTGCGTTCCTCTGACAACCGCTGACATCTCCTGACATTGCGACCCCTGGCTCCTGTCACCGTCACTGTAAAGAAATCTGGGTCGATAAGTTTCTCTACAGTGAAGGATTTCACATCAAACCACTCTGAATGACTTTGTTTACATCTCAACCACTGAGTGAGGCAGAAAAATCGATGGAATTCCCCTTTAAGGGCTTGAAGATATAACGATTTCATTTAGGCCTGTGCCGTAACTGAATATTTTTATTTTTTTGGGGAGTATTTTTGTTTTGTTCAGTTATCTCTTATTTTTTTTATTTGTATAAAGCATTTAGTTGTTTTGTTGTGTTATCTTTTTTGTTTTATTTGTACGTAAATCTGTTAAAAAAAATTAATCATGACTAATCGCTTTGTGTATTTAATTGGGATTAATTACATTTGTCTTATTTGCTGAAATTTTACCCTAAAGAAGAAGAGAAGAAAAGAGTTTTTCAGCGTAAAAAGCAGTGCATTTTGTTACAGCTATATAACTGGACCAAAAAAGCTTTGTTAGAAAATGTTCATTAGTTTCAGTAATACACTAACATTAATTTCATTGTGTGAATATAGGCTTCACATAAACCTGAACATGAAGTCATGTGGTTTCCCTAAAGAAACACAATTTCCATCGACGACGTCTGGTGAGAGCAACAGTGGCTGCAAGTTTCAACTCCACTGCACTTGTAGCCCTCTTGCTCTCATGACATTGGGCTAAATCTTCTTGATTTCTTTATAGGTCTTCCTACAATGCTAATGATGCTGATATTCCTGGTATTGTTGTTATTAGCGGTGTTTTTCTTACTCTGTGTTCTTCATTGATTAACAAATTGACTACAGAAGTATCTGAAAATAGCTTGTGTGTGTGAACCATCAGTGGAAATTCTTGCTATTTAAAAGCTTTATTTGAACAAGATGCCCACGATTGTAGAGTCATAGCAATAGTGTGCAAGCGGCTGGGATTTAGGCTGGAAATAGGGATGTTTTGACGGGTCAAACTAGGAAAATGCGTTATTAAAATAAAAAAAAAAAAAATTAGTCTGACGATGTCATAAAATAGACAGCATAACATTTATTTTGTTAATACGCAGTGTTGACATTGTGGTGTGATGATGTCACAAAATACACAGCATAACATGATGGGCGTCTTAGTAAGAACTGTTCATACTGGAAGTGATAAGAACCAAACATCTGGAGAGTTTTATGCTTTTACGCTGCCTGATGCTGGACACATTGTTTTATGATAGTTTTATGATAAGCCTTTTGCCCTGAAACGTATTTTTAAAAGCTGTTCATGCAGGGAGTTGTAAGGTCCAAACAGTCCCAAAAGAAAGCATTTTTTTCAGACTTCCACTGTTTTACTATTAGAAACGTTACATATAAAACTCAGAAGATATGTAAGTTGACTGATTATTTTGAATCCTAAATAAAATGGCTGTATTTGTGTTGTAGACAGAATGACAGCTGGTTCCTGTCACTACCATTGTAAAGCAATGTAAGTCAGTAAGTTTCTATTTTATTATTAGTTTTTATTATTGCTAAGTTTTCATTTAATAATAAAAATGGATGTATGTTGTTTGGTTTATATTCAGTTAAGTTTAGGTGGTGACTCTGAACAAGTTTTAGAGAATAACCTCACCATTTGCTTTCAAAAGTTACAATGCACAGTTGGACTGTGATATTAAAATAGTAAATATTTTTAGGCTGTTTATTATTTAACATGAAATTTTACAAAATATAAAAAAACGCGGTGGCACACAGTGTTGCCTCACAGTAAGATGGGCCTGGGTTCTATTCCCCGGCCAGGCAATCAGGCGTCAGGTGTGGAGTTAGGCGTCCAGAGTGTTTCCTTCTTTCCACCCATTGACCACTGGGGTAGGCTTCAGCACCCCTCGCAACCCAGGAGGAAAAGCGGCTTAGGTGATATCATGTATAGTGAATGATGATGAATATACAATTAACTACAAACAATTACATTTTTTCCTCTTTCCTATTTTTATTTTTACATTCTGAAAAAATCTTAATCTGGTCTCCGCTTGTCTCGCAACTCCTGGTCTCGGTCTTGACTTGGACTCGAGGTGTCCTCATCTCGATCTCGACTCGGACTCACCTCTAATGATCTTGTCTACAACACTGGTGATGACACATCGTGATGTTGTCCACTGATACTTCCTGGTGGCTTTGAAAGTGACCACAGGTCTGACAGTTTGTTTATTTGTCAACAAAAGCTAAAGCAGCCATTAGTTACCCATCAGGAGAAACGTTCTGGCAGCAGCTGCTGACCATTGTTTTTCTCATTACGCTCTCTGCTGTTAAAGCAAATGCAAATTCATTATCTCTGTCACTGTTTCTCTTTCTGTCTGCCCATCTCTCTCTCTCTCTGCCTCTCTTTCTCTCTCTTCTCATCTCTATCTCTCTCTCTATCCCTTTCCCCCATCTTTACATTCTCTATCCCCCTTTATTCTCTCTCTATATATCTCTCTCCCCTCCTCTTTTCCATCTTTCTGTCCCTTTCTCCCTATCTTTGTATTCTCTATCCTGCTCTCTCCTTCCTTTTTCCTCTCGCTCTCCTTCTTCTCTTCCAATCTCTTTCTGTCCCTCTCTCTGTTTGTTCCTTCCCCCATGT
The DNA here is from genome assembly GCF_904425465.1 of Colossoma macropomum. Classification (NCBI taxonomy): domain Eukaryota; kingdom Metazoa; phylum Chordata; class Actinopteri; order Characiformes; family Serrasalmidae; genus Colossoma; species Colossoma macropomum. Next base: position 13,165,984 of record NW_023494790.1, read on the forward strand.
TAATATTCTGTATTAATCTCTCTTCTTTCTCTTTCTCTCTCTCCCTCATCTTCCCATCTCTTTCAGTCTATCCCTTCCCCCATCTTTCTGTCTCTATCTGTTTTTCCCATCCCTCTGTCTCCTTAATCTCTTCCCCCCTCTATCTTTCCTTTCTCTCTCTTTTCTCGGTCTGTCTCCCACTTTTTTCTGTATTCCCACTCTCCTTTTCTGTCTCTCTTCTCTCTTCTCTCTTTGTTTCCCTTATACTCTCTCTTTCTATCATATACTCTCTCTCTCTCTTTCTCTCTCATTCTCTTTCTCTCTCTCTCTCTCCCTTTCTTTTTTCTCTCTCTATTCCTTCTCTCACATTCTCTCTTTTTCTCATTCTCTCACTTTCAGTGTCTCTCCCATTTTTCTTCTCTTTCTGTCTCTATCCCCCTCTCTCCATCTCTCTACACTCTCCTTTTTCTCTTTGTCTCTCTCCCCCTCTCTTTTTTCCTCTACTCCTTCTCTCCTTCATTCATTCTCTGTCTCCCTCTGTCTCTCTCTCTCTCTCTATGGTAATGTGATGAAACACATTTTATCTCCTGCTTGCACCTATCTGCATTGTTTTTGCGGTTCCATGAGATTCTTGCGTAGCTTTTTCTGTATTTTTTAATTGTCCTTTTCTTCATTTTCAAAAAGTACACAAAACACTGTCAAAACATACACGTGATGTATAAATTCACCCATACTTTCAGCTAATCACAATTCACTAGGGGGCTTAAGTGGAGAGAGTGAGCGTGAGAGAATGGGAGACTGAGAGAGAGAGAGAGAATCGGAGTGAGAGAGAGAGAGAGAGACCCAGCATTATAAAGGCGAGAGAAAAGTGAGAGATAGCTTGTAATGACTTTGTTTTTCAACAGTATAGCATTTTCCAGGTGATCTCCAGGGCGTTTCGCTTTCTATAGCAAGCAGGGCTTTTTTGAAACGCACACAAACAGACACTCTGTGGCGCCCTTTAGATGAGTGCACGATGAGTCATCCACAAAAGAGAAGAGCCCTTATCATCTGAGAGACGCTATCATAACCTATATGAGTGGTAAATAGAGCCTAAACCGAAAGTGTTAATGCTGATGCTATGAACCAGCCAAACTGATTCCATCTAACTTTAAATCAGTTTGCATGCTTTAAGTGTTCTGACACACTCTCAGCAGCTCCCAACAGCAGGTTGCCTAGTCTATTGACAGTACAACATTTACAAACCTCAATGGGCACTTAAACAGCAGATTGATGGTTTATTAGTTCAAGGGCATTCTTTGGATTGAGAGATTGAGACAGTGACTTTCTAAACCCCCCATCCTACCAGCTGGGCAGTAGAAAACATGAGAGTGCTCATTTAGAGAACAGTCAATTACTGAAGGAGAGGTCACATTTATAGTGAAGTGAATGTTTAGAGCAGCAAATGGTTTGGGAAGGGTGTAGGGGTGGGAACAATACCGGTATAAAAGTAAATATTGGTGTGATTTTGTCTCCTGATGTAGATTTCACCATATTGTTGATATGATAATAAGCTTAAGTGATGAACAACAGTCTCAACTTCAAGACCAATTAAACATGAGCTGAAACAGCTTAGATATTAACAACAAAAAGCACACACAAAACTGTTTACATCATTATCATCATCATTATTATTATCATTATTATTATTATTATTATTATTATTATTATTGTTGTTGTTATGAAATCAAGTAATTAGTGGAAAGTGCTATGATATGTATATTGTGTTCTCATTCCTGGTACATAGTGAGTAATTTGTTATAGTGAATTGTTTGGTTGAGAGAGAGAGAGAGAGAGAGAGAGAGAGAGAGAGAGAGAGAAAGAGAGAGAGAGAGAGAGAGCGAGCGAGCATCGCTTTACCCTCTTCATTCTCATTAGAGCAGACTCTCCTATACATACAGTATAGAGAAGACCACTCCAAGCCCCTGTGTGTCCCACCTGTTTCTCTGTTCCCTTTGATTTTCACTCCAATGCTCATTAGAGGCTTTAGCAGCTGAAGTTTAGAGAGACACAGAGAGAGACAGAGAGAGAGAGAGAGAGAGAGAGAGAGAGAAAGGGATGCATTGCCAGTCGCTGCTGCTCGTTCATGTATTAAGTGCTGTGAGTGGCTTGTTGCCATAGAGACCTGTGCATTTTGAAATTCTCAGGGGAGAACACCTCCCCTCCCACCCTCCAGTTCAGGCCATGCCCCTCTATGGTGTAAAGCTACCATGGTAAATATTACTTTGTTAATACCACCTTTTTTCACCGGTGCCTGTCACTCAAAGTAGAAAGCAAGAATTTCTCCGATGCAAGGCAATTTAAGAGGGAACTGAGGATTAATCTGGCAATGGGAGACTGCCTTCCAGCACAACCCTATTATCTGTCCTGGGGTCTGGTTGGATTGTTGGAGTTATGCTTGGCTGGTGCCTCTAAACTGTGACTTTTGTAATACCGCTTGTTTACATTTCCCCCAGCCACAAGCCTTTCCTGCTGTGAAATTGTGATTGTAATATTGAATGACGTATTTGAAATTATTTGTGTTTTCATTTCAATACCTGATAATGGCAGGACTCTCTGAAGCCTGTGCTACTGTTTTGGTTTTTGGTATTGTAGTCCCAGGAGGTGTTGCATGAACCCAGTGGCAGCAGTCTCTTCCTCTTGTCACAGTCTTGCAGGGCCAAATATCATCTCTTAATCAGAATGCATGTCTGGGGACAGCCTGTGAAAGTTTTGCTGCTGGATTGCTGCAAAATCCACTACTAACATGGGTACATTTAAATCTCACCACCAATTTCCTTTAATCTGTGCCCCTTTAACCCACAGAGTACAGTCAATAATACAAGAGATAATATTTATTTTTACCACATGTAATATGTGTCTTCCCATGTAGATGAGTGTAGTAGTGGGCAGAATGACCAAAAATTTGTGGTATACGTAATATTTCTGATAGCTTCAATATCACTGTATAGAGGGAATGCACGTGACTTCACTGCAGTTACACCCAATGAGTGGCAGAAAGTCTCACTGAGTTGCAGCGTTAACGTTCAGTGTGCATGTAAAATGAGACAGAGCTGTTGTGCCATTGACTGTACAAATAGATTCACCAAAAATTCTGAAGCTAAACAAACGAGAAGTAAATGGTTCGCAACTGACCTGGCAATGAAGTGCACGGTGTGTCATCATGCACTCTCACTCTGGTTTCAATGGGGGTGCATTCTTTCTCTGAAAGACCTGCATAGATATATAACATTACTGAGTGGCAGGGTTAGCTATGAACAAAGCTGGGCTGGTTAGCTTATGGTTTTCCAAATAAAATACAAATATTTGTAGAAACCTGTCCACATACAAGCAGAATATACACTGGTGTCCTTGTTACTTTAATTTCATCAAAAAGTCCTGCCTTGAAGTACGTTAAGGCATTGTTAAGGCATTTGTATTTCCCTGGCATCAAAATCAGGTACATATAAATGTCAGGAAACTCAATTCCTGGTCCATGGACCACGGTACTTCAGTGATTTGAATGGATTGAATCCAACCGCCTTTAGTTTAAGCAGTTAATTTCTTGTTTTATTCCTGGTTTCGCTGTTTTCCCTAATAAATGCAGTCATGTTGCAGAATGTTTTGCCTCTCAGTTTGACTGAGGGGGTGTAGTCTGACAGGAAAGTGATGTCAGCGCATACCATATATATATATATACTCTAAACCGAAGGTTAGTGCGGATTGCACTGTTTGTGTTACCTTATCTGCTTGTATTTGTAGCATACTGGTACAACGATTATGACAAACCTCATACCGAAGAAATTCTGCTGCTAGATGAGGGCACCATCATTGAGAAGCACCTTCACAAGGTGTTGCATTGGCTTCAAAATTTCACACTCACACGGTTTGTTCCCACCCACATTTAACCCAGAATTTCTCACGATTGTCCCCAGACATTCTCGTTGTGACTTCACGTGTGGCCCCACGAGACTAGTCACAGCACTGTTGTCCCAGACATGCTGTCTCTCCATTCTGTTCTCTGCTGTTACGCAACATGTCTGACCTTTCAATTTTTTTTTTCCTGTCTGCAGCTAGCTAAACTTTTTCCTCTGATCAGATATTTTCTTTTAATGAGACATTTTGCTTTTCTCCCAGCTTGACTGTCATCAGTATCTCTCAGTATTTTGTTTTACTGTGAGTCAGAAGCACATTTACCAGGCGCTTCTAATGAAACAGACCACCATGCCAGAGGCCTCTTGGGTAATGTGCTTTGATTATCCTGTTTTCTTAGTCTGTCATAGATAAAACTTTTAAATGAGGCTCACTAAAGTTGCTTAAAAGTAGATCCAAACCAGTTACTGTTCATTTAGGATTTTAGAATTCCTGGCTGCTTATCACAAGAAATGTCTACCAAGATCAGTGGACTCATCAGCGTAATGGATGGATCAACCAAGTGGATGGTTTATTTCAGCAGACAGATCAGCCTAAAATCTATAAACTGAGAATAAGCTATATTTATCAAAAATATAACATCACAATACTTAGGGCATTTTCATGATACATTAAATACAGTGAAACATTTAATTTAATATTTGCAAAAAATAGGCCATTGAAGAAGAAACAGAAGGAAGAATCAAATAGTTAGCAAAAATAAATTAATCCAAAGATAATGAAATGATATCCAGTCATCTACTTATTACTATGCAGTTTATGCAGTTAACATACAGAGGTTGTTGTTGTTGCGCCGCCTATAATGGGTCTAAATCATTTTTAGGATACGTGCAGTTGTTCAGTTTTTTACTTGTAGAACTGTCGGTATGCTCAGATATAATCAGAAAAGCACATTGTGTTGTAATATATCATGATATTGATAAAATACCATATTGTCCACCTGTTTTTACAGCCTTTATTTAAAAGATAGTGATTTAGTGATAATATAGTGAAACAATAGTATCGCAATCCATATGCACTTGTAAGCATGATGGAGCCTTATTGCTTATTTTACATTTGTATCATTTTGTTAAAATTTCATGATGATTGGACCAAATCAGAGTAAAGAACATTTTTTTTCTTCTCTTGTAAAGTTACCGTTTTGGAGATACGAGAAAACAAGGTTTGTCACGATACTGTTAATAAGCTGTAATATCCAGCATTTCTTCATGTTCATTTGGCTGGAAACTAGAAAGTATTGCCAAGCTAGTGCGTTGGCAATGTTCTTCAGGACATGGTTGTCCATATTGTGTACCAGAGTTTTTGTTTCATTTGCATGTACTTTAGCATTCTTTGCAAGACTGATCTAAATCTAAAATAGTCTTTCCATGTGACATTCAAAGTATGTGTGTAGTTAATCAGTTTGTGCAGCTTATAAATACGTGCAGTCTTTTCTATTGCATATGTTTTTGAACTAACCTTAAATTAGCATGACTGCACAGATGGAGCCGTTAAATAGATACAAAATGATTAAAAAGAAATCATGTCATGTGGCAACTGGGTCCTCCAGTGGATACATGCACTCAATATATAAAACATTCACCTTTGATTTTAGATTTCAGAATACAGTATGCTTATGTCAAGCAATGTCCTTTTTACCAAGCTACTCAGTAGGGCTAAAAGATGAATCGTTTTTATATGAAAATCACATTAATAACACTGTTGTCTTAAGTTTTACATGGGCAAATCTAACCTAATAACACAGATTGGTGCACTGCATTCCTCCATTCAGCGTTTAAGCTTCAAGCCAGAAAATGTTGATACTTCATGGCCAAAAAAAAAACAGGCCTGGACCGGAGTCACAATATTGGTCTGAAAAACTGCAATTGGATATTTTTGCCAAAAAATTTCAGCCCTACTGAGCAGTCCTTTGGACGAAGCTTGTGATTGTAACCACCTGTTTCCAAAAGAAGTCATAGGTCACAGTGGGTGCATCAGCACTGCCAAACTAAAGCCATCGGGGGTGGGGCATGCAAGACTGCAAGGCTAACACTCTTCCCACAGGCACTGTTTTATTAGCCCCTGTGCAGCTTGAGACCAAAGCAAAGGAGGCTTTGTTGTGTTTGATTAAGGTGAGCTTCTCTTGATCCTGGCACTCCACAATTGCCAGACAGAAAAGAAAACCTTCCTTCCTCCCACCATGGACTCGCATTTTGCAGAATGACACAAGCGTGAATTGACTCTGAAGTCTCTGGCTGGCTGTAAAATGCCTTTTCTTCCTGCTGTCAGAGGAGACAAAAATGTGCCACATAACAGGTGGAGCGCTGTAGAAGGCGTCACGAAGCACAACGCTTTCTTCACCTTTCCTATGTTCATGTGCATTGCAATGCTGAATGATTTACAGCAATGTTAACCAGAGGTGTTACTGTTTTTTACTCCTAAAGAAAGATTCCAGACATATTCACTGTAGGTACCATTGACTAAGTACCTTTTCACCCTTTTCAGCTGAAGTTCAATGCAGACATCAGAGGTGACTGTAGCGCAGGATGACGGTTGTTTCCCTATAAGTCTGTCGCATTTATCTGCTCTAGTAGTTTGCTCCGTGGAGCAGTGAGCTGATTATGCGCAGGTGGCATTTACCCCAGCGCGACAGCTGAACTCTGCAGTCTGTAGACCTTCAGAGGTCTAGTAGCTCTTTTATTGGGTATGTGTAACGGTGCGGGTACTGACTGTGCACAGGTGATTACACCTTCTGTTTTCCGCTGCTCTTCATCAGATGCCGACAGCTGCTACAAGTCTGCTCCCCTGTGATTCCAATATGCCACATGTATTACAATGTACCTATACATAGGACTGTGCATAGTGATCCTCCTTTCGTTTCGCTGGTTAGGTGGCATAAGTTGTCCTGTTTGACATTTCTTGGTGACTCTCAACAGGTTAGACGCTTGTGGAGTTTCAAGCCCATGTGGTGAAGCTCTATTATGCCACCTCTCCACGAGCGGAGAGGCTTTCTTCTCTAGGTAGCACCAGTGTAAACATACCCAGCTGGATCCTGGCTGTGAGGATGTAGATGTGGAAAAACAAAGGAAAGCGGTTCTACCGGGCACGAAGAGGAGCATGGAGGAGTTTAGCATGAGCTACGCAGATGTTTTGAAGAACTCGGTGAAGTGTGAGCCTCGCTGAGCCTCACAAAGACAGGTGCCTCTCTCTGGGATGAGCTCCACATAAGACGTACGATTAGAGAGGAATGTTAACACTTAGGTTTGTGTGCGTTTTACGCCGTGGCATTGCGCTCTTTTGTATTCCTCTCAGAACCCTCGTACACTTACGCATTCCTCAGACGCTACCTGCGTCATGGAGAGAACTCTTCACTAAGCTTGTTCTCATGTTTATTAGCACTGCTAAAATCTTTTATTGCTGTGAGCAGTGCAGTTACATTCTACCAGGTCACATAAATCAAGCAGTTGGGTATTTGGGGAATGCAGACCATGATTACTGTGCACCTGCTGTCACCCTCTCTAATGGTCTGTGTTCCTCGCTTGCATAGAAGGTGGAATTTTCCCTGTCTATTTTGGAGACGGTGTCCGTGAATTAAGTTCCAGCACATTAGCTACAAATGGGCCCATTATCATGCCATGTGTGGTGATGTTACCTCATCATTAGTTAACCGTTTCATCCCGGCACCTGTACATGACAAAAACAAGAATTTGCAAAATGTGATTGCATTTATTTAGACTGGTAAAGAACGATGATCTAACAAAGCTGAAAATGATTTTCAACGTTTTAAACAACACATTCAGAGCTGAAACAATAATGTTGACAATAAAAAAAATGCTGAAAGATATTTCTGTTGTTATTTTTTGTTTACATTATGAAAGTGATGGCCAACCTAGATTGAGTTAACAACTTGAGAAGGGCAGTTACCTTAAAGGGATGTACCTGTACAACATATCGCTGTTGTTGGAAGAAAACCTCGTATCTCCAAAATGGTAACTTTACAGGAGAAGGAAAAAACCTACTTTACTTTTAATGTAAGTCAATGGAGCCAAACCTTTTTCCAAGTCATCTTGGGCTGTTTCTTTTGGTCCATTCATTATGAAACTACACACAATGTAAAGGGCAACAGGTATTTCCAATTTATGTCAAAAACTGAAAAACGAAAAATGGAGATGGAGACGAGGTTTTCTTCCGGCAGCAGCTCAATGCAAGCATGTTACCTTCGACCACTGGAAAAGAAAACATGCTTGTGTCGATTCTGAAGCAGCATGATGCTCAGCAAACAGACTTCCCTGAGGATGTGCAGTTTGCCCTGTAAGTGATTTGTCAGAATGAGCTAATGTTTCCCTTACAAAAATCACTTCATCGCTTTCATCATTATTAATGTTAATCTCTAAAATGTTCAAAGCAATATCAGTTTCTTTTAATTAATTAATTAATATTTAACAGGGGTTTCACAGTACGTGTATTTGGTCCTGAACTGTCAAGATCCAGACGTTACGGTTTGTTTCATGCAGTCGTGCTTAGAATATGCAGTATAATATGAAGATTGATTAACGTAATGCAGAAGCAAGTTTCACAAGCGCAAGTTCCACCCAGAAACCTTAAGCTGTGTGCTTTAGCAGTGGAAGTCCACGGAGGAGGTTTCATCTGCAGCTACTGCCAAATGATTCTGTCTTTTGAGGGTTCATAACTGCAGCTGCGTCGTAACTCCTGATCCCCGATTAGCTGTGAAGCTGAGTTTGAGGTGTTTGAACAGTGAGCGAGAGTTGAGGAAGGCAGTAATGAAGGTATATTAAAAGGAAGAGCATTAAAAAAAACACACAAGCTGAAATTCAAAAAAATATATAACAAGACTTATCCCTGTCCACAGCTTGCAGTCATTTTGCACCTGTGAAGAGATTCAGCATGAAGCCTTAACCCCTTAAATGACCAGGGCCTACCGGCGGGCCCAAAGTTTATTTACACACCTCAGGTGGGACTATACGAAACTAGGTGGAACAAACTGTAACTGGCACCACTGTCTGTTCAGAATAGATGAAAAGAAACCAAGCCTTTTGCATTTAGGGATTTTTGTTGCCAAACTCGTATCAAACCCTGAAGAACTATAGCTTTAATCTACGTATTTATTATTATATATATTCCTGTAGCTCAGAATTATAAGCAGGATTAAAGAGTAACTACACCCCACTATTTTCAGCTAACTCCACTCCTGGCTCAACTTTGAAAAATGCTCAAAAATGAGAGGGGCACGCTGGGAGGGGCACTGTAGTGATCTGCTGGTTTGGAGGTGGGGCTGCTAGGGAAACCGGGTGGGCTGGGCAGCTGTGTTTTTAGAGCTAGCATACATTAGCTACCAGAAAACACGGAGAGTGACAGAATCAAACAGCACTTTTGCAACTGAGAAGTTTTGAGAAAGGCTGTAAAGAACAAAAGGTTGACACAGTCGGTAACAATGGCCATTTACGTTAACCTTTCCTGAACCGTTTCATTTTCCGTAGTTCCAGTGTTGCTTGCCGTTGACTCAGAAACGTGAATTGGATGCAACACCGGCAGCTTTATGGAGACTCGCAGGAATTCTCACTTAATCGGTCCAACATCTTTATTACAAAGCTGAACTAAGCTCAAAATTGACCACGATACAAATGATATTTTCACGGTTTGGAAAGATGTGTTCACATTTTAAGCAAGGCTGGTATATTTTATTATTACAGAGCAGTGCAATTCAGCTGTTAATGAAAAAAAGGGTCTTAGGGTGTAGTTACCCTTTAAAAAAAGTGCCACCCTCGTGGTAATTTAGCTCTTGGTAAACACTGCAAGAAAACGCACATTTCCAGAGTAAATGTGCACCAGAAATGGCCGAAAACGCTGCGTTTTCAGCTGCATTTAACGGGTGGCATTTCCAGCTGCGTTTAGCAGGTGCTGAGATTTCAGTACTAGACATAATAGACATATAAATTTCCTGTTCATAAACCACAGTTTTCATATGTACTTATACACAGTTTTCAGCTCAAAGTTAACTTCCATAAATGTCCAGACACCGTCTTTACGCATAATGGACTGTGTACTGTACCCAGGAATGTCAGTGCATGCTCGGGGGTGTTGGGAGCTGCACACAAGATTGAGAGAGTACAGTCTCTCAGTTTGTCAGAACATTGCTGAACATTTTATTGTTACAGCTCTTCACATTTACAAGCCATATTTAACCCAGGCAAACAATTACTAGTTGATTATTTTGCATCATTTTTTTTATGCAAAAGCCTAAGTTATTTGTGTCAAACTATCTACCAGCGTACCTACACATGAATAGGGATATACTTCGCTCTTTCACTCTTCAGTCACCTTTTATTGTAACTCTGATAAATCATGCAGAACATCCAGCAATAAAGGCAGTTCTTGTTGGCTAATATAGGGACAGAAGACATGGTGGCAGGCAGAAAGACCCACATGCTGCTACGTTTTACTGCATCCAACATGGATAGTAGTTGCACACATTGCAACTACTTAATGAAGAGCTGGTTCCATGAAAGGGAACTGAAGATACTATTAGAGTGTGTGACAGAATTTACACAGTAAAGAATAAAGAAAGATTTCAGACAGAGTCTCACGGTGTTTGGTTTTAAGTTTAAGCATCTTGTCTAAAGTCATTATCAGTAAATTACACAAACACTGGAAGTTGTCAACAGTAAAAGAAATGTGATCAGTGTAGTTCACTTCACAGTAGATGTTTGGGGGCAGTGTAGTCGTAACTGACATCAAACTGCTTTCCTCTATTGGATGTTCTTCCAGAGCTGTCTCATATTTTTTGTGCTGGTCATTCAGCACAGACTAGTGTTTTGAAATGTAACAGGCCTGTGCAGACTCATTCTTTAAGCAGGCTACTGTGAAGGTTTTATTGCAAGTCTCTTTCTGAGCTCCTTTTATTTTTGTTTCATAATAGTTAATCTTTCAGCAAGCAGATTTATTAAAACATGGCCTGCGAGCACTGTTATGGATGGAAATAATTCAAAGGACTGGAGAGGGAGACAGAAGAGGGGCCTCCTCTGTTCTTGTAACGCAAGAAAACACCATTAGTTATGACTGATAAATTATATCAGAGAAGAGGGCCGGCCTGTAGACACGAACACTGGAGCTAGTGTAGTGTTCCTCAGGTGGTACACCTGCCGCCTTCATAAATGTTCTTATTGGAGACAAGTCTATTGACAAACAAGCACATATTTTCAGGATTAGTCAAACATTTGGACTCAGCTATTCATGAAGTGTTGTTCTGTTTTCTTCCTTTCTACCTTTTAGAGTAATAGTGAGGATATCAAAACTTAGTAATAGCACAGAATGAATTCTACACTGATCTTAAATGTCTTTTTATATCTGGTATTAACTGTTTCAGTTAACTGTTCCAGGTATCTGTTTCAAGTAATGTTATCACAAGTGGACAGCGAGATGTATAGTTGTTTAAAGAGGTGTGGACTCGAGTCATGTGACTTGGACTCAAGTCCAACTCGAGTCACAAATTTGATGACTTTAGACTCGACTCGGGAAAATCAAGAAACACTTGGGACTCGACTTTGACTTCAACACCAATGACTCTGACTCAGACTTGAGCGTCATGACTCAGAAAAACTCGAGATTCAAGGAAGGAACATGGAGAGTCTGACTGCAGACGGGCCTCTACACAGTAGATTTTTTTTCATGTGAATGGTTTTGTTATCTGCCGTAAATTGCATTAACATGCATGTCGTCAAATATCTGTCAGTGCTTATGCTCAGTTTATTTTAATTCGCATTACAAGCAAAGCGTTAGAGCTCAAGTTCGCCTCCATAAGCTGGAAACAAGCGAAGCATCAACAGCATCAATGCGCCCACACTAAGAGCTTAAACATTTACTGGAGAAACTCACCAGGCCAACTGACCGTTTTCCTCATGGTAGCAAAACAAAAGAAACACGGCTCTCTCTGTTTGACCAATTTTAACAGCTTCTGCAGGTAAAACAAGCGCAACATTCACCATGAGGCTGAAGTTGCCTTGTTATTTGCCAGCTTCATATTTTTAATTTTACACATTTTACACACTTCACATTTTTAAATTTATCATTCCACCTTGAATGGTGCAGCAGTCAGACGCCAGAACGTAACTGCTGCGCCATTTAAGGTAGAACAGAAAATCCAAATAAGAAGCTGGGGAAAAAAGTCTTCAGCTTTGTATATTGACCATCATGTTGCTGTCTTTTCTGTAATCTTTGCTCAGCTCGATTGTTTTGGTTTCTGTCGTCTAAATTCAATTCAAATTAGCGGTTGTTTTTAGTTGGCTGAGCTAGTTCGTATCTTAATCCTGTGCACCCAATGCTCTCAAAAATGATCAAAAATTATTCTCAAATATTTTTTTAAATTAAGTTCAATAGTACTTTTAAAATTCTTTTCATGTGTAGTTGCGCTACTTTTTGTGTATACCAGCATGCTTGTCATGGTTATCTGTGTACTATGGATTTTGTATTTTAGTTGGAAAGGTAAAAAAAATAATAATAATAATAAAAAAGGTGTCATACACTGCTGACATGCTGTCATTAAAAGGCTATAGTACTGTTTCCTTCATTCAGTGTTGTGGCCTTAAATAAGCTGAAGAATGCAGACTGACTTGTTTAGGACTCAAAGATTTGGACTATTGACTTGGGACTCGACTTGAGATTCGCCTGTACTGACTCAGGACTTGAATTGAGACTTGACTATCTTGACTATCTGGACTTGAGTGTGAAGACTTGAGACGTACTTGTTACTTGTAACTTAATGACTTTTTTCTCGCCTCTGGTTGTTTGCACCTGGCATTTCCAGTGGTTCTCAAATGCGTCTAAAATGGATGCTTTTGATTAGATTTCAGGACTGAATTAAGGGTGTCGTGCAGTTTCTTGCTGTGTTTGTTTTCAGACAAAAATGTGCTGCCGGTCCTTATGCATGCATATGTACGAGCAGTTACAAACGTTTAGACCACGAGGACAGCAAATGCAAATTATTAATAAACAAGAGAAGAGACTAAGAGAAAAGGCACAAAAGCCTCTGCTGTGATGATGCTGTTGATTAAGGAAGTCGTTTCATCCTATCATTATCAGGGATGCTTTGGGATCCTGCTTTAGTGTTCACACTACAGATGTTACGTGTACATGTGCGTCACTGGTTTGAGTGTCCAGATCACGGTGCCTCTCTGAGATGCCTTGGACCCCCTTCACACTTGTAATTAGCACTGTCCACTTATGTTTGGATCATCCAAGACATATGTTAATGACAATTGTGAACGAGGCCGTTTAGTCTTCAAATTAGCTCCCTTTTGCCTTGATACACACTCTTAGCTTTGTGAGAAGTCACCTGGGATGCTGTTCCAGCATGCACTTGTTGATGAGCATAAACTATTTGCATAACACAAACATATTTGTTGCACTGAAATTTTCATTTTTGAAAATAAATGCATGCACAGACCTCACAATTTCTATTTGTCTTAAAAACATGCTTTTTTTTCGACTTGTATTTGACACAAGCGAAGTCACTTCAAGGACATGATGCTCTCTTGCCCACTGTTTGCACGGAGGCCACTGTTAACGTTATTCTGGCAGGTGTCTTTTAAGGTCTTAACTCCCTTTTTGCACTCTGCACTTTTCATGTCATGATTGGGATTCCACCAGCAGCTCACGGACGGTGCCGAGTGGCTGATTTTTCTGAAAACAGCCTGTAGGGCCTGGCGCTGACAGGACTGTCAATAAAATATTATACACTTCCTCTTGCCAACAACTTGCATTTATATGGCTTGTACATCTAAAAGGTTGTATACGCTTGTCTGTAGCTACTGAAATCAAGGGAATTGATAAGGGGCTTGTCCCCCTACACTTTTGGGAAGGCTTTACATTAAGTGCTGGAAAATTGTTGTGAGGATTTGATGGCATTCAGCCACAAGAGCATTAGTGAGGGCAGGAACTGATGTTGGATGATTAGTTCTGGATTAGAAATGGCACTCCAACTCATCCCAGGGGGACTGTATGGTACCCCATCAGAATACAGTTCCACCTAATGCTGGGAAGATTTTTACCCTCTAGCCCAGGCATGTCAAACTGGGGACCTTCCGGGCCAAAGTGCTGCGGAAATTAGTGTTTACCCTCATCTCATGCTCTGAATTCAGTTCATGAAGGCCCTGCTAATTAGCTGATGAGCTGAATCATGTTTAATGAGGCAGTGTGCTGAAGTCTGCAGTGTTATGGCTCGCGAGAACTAGAACCTGGCACGTGGTCTAGCCGATACTTAGTATTCGCCATGATTCCATGAATTCCAGGATTTGGCATTTTTGTTCCTTGCATTGGTTCTTCTTTTGATTTGCTTTACAATGCTACCATCTAAAATTGAGCGAATGTCACATGAAACACTCTTAACTAGCACTTTATGTACACTGTGCAAAGAGGTTCACCATAAAACTGAAGCCCATGATTTTTATTTTGGAAACTACCTCCTGCCCATCTAACACAGCATGTAAATCTAATCTACTGCAGGTTTGTCTTCTTTGTAGGTGTTGGAGCTTGTCGAAGCACATCAGCACTTTATTACTGAAAACGGATCAGTATGTTTCTCCCGGCTCCTAGTATGTAGGTTGAGTCAAGACCCAAAAGTCAAAAGATCTGTGATTGGATATGCACTGACCGTGCGTTCTATATCCATACCTTCCAGGCTGGCGCTGGATAGACCTGTTTCGCGCATCTGCATGCATATGTACAACCCACACACACAAAAGGTCTGAGTTCACATGTCTGTTTAAATCTCCATTAGTTGTGTTCCCCGTGGGACTCAAGATTTACACCTCTGCCGGCTGGAGATATTCTGCCTCGCGGCGTTGGGCCTCCTGAACGTCTCTTTTTGTTTCAGGTGTTTTCACCATATGCCCTCAAGGCCTGCTCACACCAGCTTTTGCTTTTGCAGTGAATTGCTATTATCCTATTAGACTAATTACAGTATTAGCGTAGCAGCAGGAATTTGCTAATTTGATGATTTCTAGGTTAAAGCGTATCTCGGCAGGCTTTCCCAGTGTTTGCTAATGTTTTCATAGCATCTGTCCTTTAAAGAGACAATCGAGTGGAGCCAGTTGTAGACACAACAAAACTCCTGTAGCAATTAGTTGCCATGGTGACACGTAGGATGTGTTGCTTCGGCGCAAGATGTGAGAGATGAAAGGCTTGTAGTTTCCCCTTTGACAGGATAGAGCTTGCATTGATTATAACACATTCTTTACTTCTTACACCTCAAATACAGCCATTACCAACAACCCCCCGACTAGCATCATGATAAAAGCGATGAACTCTCGTGTCAGCTGAGTCTCCTCCTGGCCGCAGGTGCTTGGCAGAGATCAGGGGAGTGAAAAGGCATCGTTTGACAGCTGGAATGCTTGAATCATGAGGGAGCCGAGATGCTTTTTTCCAAAACACTGAAGGACGGTCGGGAGGGGTTGGGGTACGTAGTTGCCATGGATATACTAGAGGTTTTTGGGGGAAGCAGCAGCTGTGCTCTGTGGATTCGGATAAGAGACGATCTGCAGGGTGTCGTAGAGCATAGGCAGTTTATGAGCTTCTGTGTCCCCCAGCTCTTTGGGAGGGTTACCTAGTAACAGGGCACCCTGATCTGATCAGCACAAAGCACTTAAAATCTTTACAGCAATTGGCTGGTCTTTGACTTTGTGCTACATGGAGTTTACTTTAGTCCAAAACAGATTCTTTAGCAGTTGCCTTTAGTCTCCAATCTAGGCATCTAAATTAAATTCCTAGTTAATCCTAACTCCACTCTCTGGTGTGGGCCAGAAGAGGATGAGTTCCCCTTTTGACTCTTGGTTCCTCTCAGTGTTTCTTTCTCATGCTTTTAGGGAGTTTTTCCTTTTGAGTCTTGATTCTTCTCAGTATTTCTTCTTCATGCTGTCAATGTTGCATCCTGGCTTCCTCATTAAAGGGCTGGACTTATGTTCTTGGAAAGCTGACTTACATTCTTGGAAAGGACGGTACAGCTAAAAATTTATATCAGAGTGTATTTAAAATTTCTGACAATTTTGGTATACATCACTGCATAAATAAATAACAAATAAAAAAATGTAGATGCTTAACTATGCTTAAAAAAGGTTAATAGTGGCTTATTGTACTCGGATGTCCCTTCACTTTTAAGAAGGACCATTTTAACAACCAAAGTAAATTTTCATTGTGCAAAATAGTAATAACAAAACTGAACAATATATAAATAAACTATTCAGTATTGCCTTCTAACACTAGCTGCATGAGCCTGGCAAAAACTGTGCCAAATGTTGTTTCACTTAATTTCAGCAAGATGTTGGCTTCTTATTCAGCAGCTTTTTTTCACATTTTCTGTTCCAACTTAAATGGAGCAAGAGTTACATTCTGGCAACTGAACAGGCGCCTGAACGTGACTGCTGCATCATTTAAAGTGAAACGGGAGTTTTGAATAAGAAGCCAACTTCACATTTGTTAAATTTCTCAAGACATTTGTCTATTAAGTGCATCTCACATACTTGAACCTCCGACCTTCAGACACTGCCGGATATTGGAAAATATCACAGTCAGTGACGGCGTCATTACCAGCTGATTTGTTTTGTACACAAAGCTCCGACTGCAGCCTCGTCTGAGGATGTCCCTCATCTGAAGAGGTACAAGAGGAAGCAATTGCTCTAGTGTCCATGTTAGGCAATGGTGAACCCCAAAAGAGAGGCCCTTATGTCTGCTTCTTGAAAACAAAGTGGACTACTTCAGATACGATGGGGTAGACAGTGAGTGGTGATCAACAGACTGCTGCTTTTTTTTTTTTCATTTGAAACGTGCCTGAAACAGCCACTCAACTAAGGAGGCTAAAGTTAGCATGTTTTGCACTGCTTGTACATTGCATTATCATACTAGTATAACAGTTCTGGCAAAACTCATACTAGGAAGAATTTCAAGCTCACTCCTAGTTGAATTAATGAAATTTGCTTGATAAACGCAACAGAAGGGTGCATATAGTGAAGGGACCAGATGGTGGGGGTTAGGGGGCACCACATGAATCGTTTTCGAAGATACCACCTCTACTGTATTTATTTCCTTAACATCCCCTCTTCTTAATCTGATAGTGTTACTCAAGACATCCTTGTGCGAAATACATTTTATTACAGTGGCCCCTCTGCTCTCCACACTGAGATGAGAGATCATTTCCAGTCAAGAGTAATGAATGGACCCTCAAGTTTTTTTTTTTATCTGGGTGACTCCAGATTATTCTGCTCACATTGGCAGAATTGAGTTGTCTCTCTTCATCACTAGCATCTCTAAACACTGAACCACAGGAGTTTCACACACTGCTAAATATATCATACATTTGGTTGCCGCTTCCACTGCGGGGAATCACAAATGAATGTGGTTTACATTTCAGGAAGGAAATCTCCATGGAGCTTTCTGATACTGAGTTAAATTTAGAAAGAAAGAACAAGAAAAACTAGAACAAAGTAAGTACCTATACCAGTAGCTCCCTGTATTGCTGAGTATGAATGTAAAGAAAGCAAAACAGTGAGTCCTGAACATACATAGTCTTATTATTAAGATCTGTCAAGTCTTTCTGATTTCTGAGATCATATGGATAGTGTTTTTCAAGAATATCCTGGCTTCTGGCCTTTTTAGTGGCTTGTTTGTTTATATCCATCCTTCTTGTTGCTGGCCATCCTCTTCCTCCTTTGTGACACACAGTAATGCTCCTGTACCTCAAGACTGCTGATATGTTGAAATGTAACACTAAAATGGTACAAAGAATTTTTTTTCCCCTTTGGAAAGAGGCTTTTGAGTCTCAGTTTTCATGGACTAAAGTTTTATTATGCTTATTATTATTTCTTTATTTATTTCTTTATTTCAAATCATATTTGACATCCTACAATAAATTCCCCTGAATTTAGTGGTTGCCTTGGCATGAATTATAGTTCTTAGATTTCGGTCTAGCCAAGACAGCACATTTGATGTTGCTGCCAAGCAATTTGCATGTGCTGCTTGCTTTGGCATGATCCAACCAAATGTCTTTTTTGTGGATTAATTCGTATTCAGAAGGGAGAATATGATAAGCAATCTAGTTTGACTTTACAAATAACAAGGGAAATAAGAGACATATTTGGATACTGGACCAACCCAAACATGTGTTGCTCTGACACAATCAAGTACAGCTGTGCAACTCTACTAGAGGAAAATATAATGTTTTACTGTGATCGGTGCTACTGGCAAAGCTAGTGGAGTAGCTAAACAAAGCTTCTTCAGACGCCAGGCCTGGTCACTGCGGTCTCACCTGAGTGGTGCCCCAAGCGGAGCAGGTATACGAGACGATGCCAGCAGAAGCACAAACATGGCAGATGCGCTGTAGTCCAAACTAGGCTAAAAGCTAACATGTCCAAGCTGGCCGTACCCTCATGACTGCACAACGTGAAATGCAGGAGTGCTGTGTTTTCATACAGGACTATTTCCGCTGCACTGTCTGGTGCATGTTCAAGGATGCTGCTACATTTGGGGATCACACAGACTTGGAGGAATATGTATCATCTGTCACTTGCTGTATAAGCAAGTGAGTGGACAATGTAGAGCGACAGTCAGGGTAGTTAGAAACAGCCTCACAGCTTCATATGCTCTGAAAATGCAGGAACACTTCACAACAAACTTCATAACAAATGGCAACAGTGACTGATTTTCACAGATGTGTTTCTCATTGTTGCTCTGATGGGCCTCCAATGATAGTCATCAGTTATTCAAACTAAATACTTCTGTCCGATGACATGGCGTTTGTTTTCTCTATTCTCTATGTTAATATTTTACATAAGCATTATTCTCCGTTCATATTGCTCTTTGTTATGTTATTGTTTTGCTGTCTGGTATTGGCCAGAGGAGGATGGGTTCTCCTTTTGAGTCTTGGTTCCTCTCAAGGTTTCTTCCTCTTGCTCTTAGGGAGTTTTTCCTTGCAACCGTTGCCATTGGTTTGCTCTTGGGGGCTTGGACCCGGATTTTTTTGTAAAGCTGCTTTGTGACAGCTATATAAAAAATAATTGACTTGACCCATGACATATGTGGCATGGCAGGGCATTCAAACCTCCACTGACTACAGAAGGAAAGATCAACTCATCTGCACCAAAAACACTGCCCTCCTAGATGCCTTAAAACATCTTCTATGGCTGTTTTGAAACATCCAACACTGAAACATCAGCTTGGACTTTGCCTTCCCTGGTGCTGTCTGATGAGGAGAACCCGGCTGAGGATGAACCCATGGAAAGCTGCAGGCCCTGACAGTATTCCTGGGTGTGTGCTTAAGAAGTGTGTCCCACTAGCTGCTTGCTGTCTTCATGGACATCTTCAACATCTCCCTGGAGGAGGCTACTGTTCCAAAATGCTACAAATCAGCCACCATCATCCTAGTGCCACAGAAGTCCTCTGCCACCAGCCTTAATGACTACCGCCCAGTAGTGCTAACCCCAGTGGTCAAAAAGTGCTTTGAGCAGCTGGTTATGACACACATTAAGCAATCTGTTCCATCAGCAATGGACCCATACTAATAAGCCTACAGGTAAAACCGTTCCACTGAGGACACCATAACCACTGCTTTCCACATGGCCTTATCACATTCAGACAACAAGCGCACTTGCATTAGAGTGCTGTTTATCAACTTCAGCTCAGCATTCAACACCATCGTACCCAAGAAAATCCACTCACTTGGACTAAGTTCATCTCTCTGTAACTGAGTTCTAGACTTCTTGAGGAACCGACCTCATACAGTCAAGATCCAGAACAGACTATCCCACTCCATCAGTCTGAAAACCGGAGCCCCCCAGGGCTGTGTACTGAGTCCTCTGCTGTACACTGCTCACCCATGACTGCATTGCCAACATCAGAACAATCACGTCATCAAATTAGCTGATGTCACTACAGTTGTGGGGCTCATCTCCAACAACGATGAGACAGCCTACAAAGAGGAAAAGAGGCAGCTAGAGACTGGAAAGGTCTGACCTGCGCTCGCCCTAAATCCTAATTTGCTTCTACAAAAGCATCACAGAGAGCATCATGACATGCAGCATCACTGTCTGGTATGGAAACTGCTCCGTCTTAGGCAGGAAAGCACTGAAGCGGGTAGTGAAGACTGCCTAGTCCATCAGTGGGTGAGGCTTCCCTGCCATTAAGGGCATCTACACCAAATGGTGTAAAAGAACTCAGAAATCAGCAGCATCAGGTAGGATCCTTCTTATCCATCACACAGACTGTTTACACCACTCCCATCTGGAAAAAGCTACAGAGCTTCAGGGCCAAGTCCTCTAGACTCATGAACAGTTTCTTCGCGCAGAATGGTTCTACCAAATGGACCATTAAACATCCTTGCTGAACTTGGGGCAGAGCCTTGAGATGCACTGGTGGGGCATGAAAACTTTGTCACAGGAAATGGAAGGTAGAAATGGGAAATTTTACAAGACGTTTGATTTGAAGTAAGAGGAGCTTCAGGTGTGGTCCTCCTCCCAAACTTCAGTTATTTTATTACTCCATATTGTGTGCCAACAAGATTGAGTTAAACCTAATTAGAAAAAATCACGGAGTTATGTACAAGTTACTAATTAGTATATATTTCTGAGGAGATTAGAAATAAGATAATCCACTTGCATAAGGAAATGGAAAGCCAAAGGAAAATACTTGAAAAAGCAGGGGCTTCCTAAACTTGGAGTTCAGACATTCTAAAAAGATGTAGAGAAAATGGCATTCCTAACAATGGAGCAAGACCTGGTAGAGCACCAAAACTATCAGCATCAGACAGGGCTGAAGATAGAGTGACATAAAGCACGCCGCCACTGGACTCTGGAGCATTGGAAACGTATTCTGTGGAGTGATGACTCACAGCATTTGTACATATAGTGTAGTTGATTATTAATGTTATTAGAATAAGGGTCAAGTTTAGAAGTAGGTTTAGGTTTTTGGGTTGAAGTGAAGGTTAGGGTTAGATTGAGTAGTAGACCCTTTCATTGCATTGATCAAAAAGCAATGAAACACGACTTATAAACTGAAGCTTTTCAGCTGAAGCCTAACACCCAGAATTTCCCAACTCTGACTAGGAAAGATGAAAGAAAGTGTCCCCTCAACTGTGAATTCCTACTCAGAAAGCTGTTGTTCTCAATTCAAAGCTCAGTATATGATGTCAGATGAACATGGCTGCTCACATCATCATGTAATAACGAACGATTTTTTCTTCTTTTAAGCAATAAATCAGTCAACAGACACAGTACTTGGTTAAACTGTACACATCATTTAACCGTATCACTGACTATAAGGTTCCTTGTTATGTAAAGGTAAGTACATAATAAATGTTAAACTTATTACTCAATCACTAATATTAGCTGGCTAGTTGTTGCTAACAGTATTCGCTTTTATAGAGGCATCTGTGTTTTTCCAATTTTGTAGTTTGAACACATGGAAGTTGATAGAAAACGATATAATTCCAAGAAGGCTAAAGTGCTCTAGGCTGTGTACACAGATAAATGTAAACTAATTGATGTAAATGAGTTGATTTTCGTGACATAAAAGCGTTCAAAACAGGCTGAATTTGCAGCTTAGTTTCCATAAATGGACTGCTTGAACTGGAGAGTGAATGGTACATTTTGCACTTACTAATGAGTGTGTAAATGAAGTTACTGTAGTTTTAAATAATGGATCAGAGTACAGAATTAACAGTTCTACTTAACGCTGTTACTAACTTGCTAAATCAACAAATGATCTCATTTCCACAGGATTTACTTTTATGTACTGTGCAAGTAAATATGATGTCTGTTCTGTTTGCCATTTGAGCCGTGTTTCAGTGTCCTAAGCTGGTTGCCAGTCCCTTAGAGAATAATCTCTCTCTGAGTTCAACATGTCACTCACTTTAAGGAATGTGGCTTCTCTTTGCTGTGCAGACGGCTGCTGTCGAGTGATAGCTTTAATATATCACAAGTAAATTTGGTTCCTCTTTGCTGTTTTAATGGAAAAATAGCACACATCTGTGGAAGTTTTGAAGCAGCCACATTTGGAGGAAGATGCTCTGAATGGTTTCTCAATTGCACTTTTGCTTAAATTGAAGTTTCCTCCCATCATTGAGCCATGCCGCTATATGCATAGTGGTAGGACAGATTTGATAGAGAAGTGTCTTTTTTGGTGCACTAAAATGTATTAGGCAATTACGTCTTTCTGACATTTCTATGAAGTGCCTCTGAAATGGACTGAATTTCTCTATCCAGGCGAAACTTTGCGCAGTTTCCTTTTAGAGAATCTCTCAAATCCGTTTGACGTTTTTTCAAGAAGTGCTTTTCGTTTTCTCTTGAAAGCGCGCTTTGTATTCTTCTGCAACTTCCGCAGCAAACATCTACTGTTAAGCTGTCAGGAAGAACAAGCTTTGTAAATGACAGCTGTGAAAAGTGCCCCCTTGACACCATACAGACCAGAAAGAACCTATGACATTGTTATCTCTCATAGACTATCACTCTTTTCTTTGGTACACTTTCTCCAGTCGTATGACCTTGCCGAACTCCCCAGACACAAAGTTTCACACTGCTCACTGTCATTGATTCATGAAATACCACTGTTGATGGGTATCTCACCGAACAACCACCTTATGCACCATCGAAGACGATTGGCGGATAATAGAAACCTCAGGTTGTAAAAACTTCACCTCTTTATCTCATGTCTTATCTAATCCCAATGACAGAAAGGCAATCTCTGTGCCAAGAGTTCTTTTGGTAATTTGTTTTACTTTGCTATGAATAACATTAAAGGGGCTAATCAATAATGCGATGAGGCTTGATTTAAGTTGACTGATCGCTCTCTCTACTCAGGGCTGGCTTCCCTCTGTGTTGCTTGCTTGCTCATTGGCTCCCTTACGACATGGAAATGGCTTTGATTGAAGTGACTAAGTTTCCTCCCGTATATTAAACAGCAGAGGGACACTGGCTGCTCAATGGACAGATTTAGGATTTTACTTCACCGTTTATTATCATTGCTGTATATTCGTTAGGCTGAATTGGTGGAAAGCATCTGTGTTGCAATGGCTCCAGGCCAGCTGCATTATTGCCTTAGTAAACATGTTTTTCATTTGGGGAGTCAGTCATTATAGCTTTGTCGAGACTAGTAATTGCAGGGAAATTGAATTCCTGTAGTGGAAGGAAAATTTTTTGGACAATGGTAATAGCCAGTGACTCATGAGACTGAGGAGGACATAGGTGTGGAAATTTCTGAATAATTCACTAAAGAACAAACAAATAGTATAACACTAAATAAATGATGGGTTCATATTTGCTGCATGTTTTGGCCTGTTTGATCGTCAAATGGGCACATTTATGCAAATTTTACAAGTTTCTTTGGGCATGTTACGATGTGCTTGATTTCATGCAAATAGGATATTTGCATTTAAAGTTTACATTCTGAAAATCTCCGGCTCTGTGACTATCAATACATTTGGAAGCAATTCAAAATATGGTGAGCTGTTTACATCATTAAGACCAAGGGACATGGCTTAAGTTAATATTTAGCAGGAAAATGCACTAGCACGGTCCAGGAAAGCTCAGGACAAACAATTCCATCCATTCCATGTTATTTTCTAGCGCAATCTGCCACGCTCATGGGCTCAAGGATGTCTGGTTCAAGGATGCTTGTGTTCCTGGTGAGTAATTAGATGAATATTAATTATGAGCAGATCAGATGCTTTTATTTTCACTCTGCTGAGGCCACATTATTTAGAAATCTATTTCTTGGACAGATGCACTTTGAGAAACTGCCTTAAATCTGAAGCAACAAAGTTGAGTGGCTGGGACTGGAGGAACAAGTGACAGCAATTAAACTTGTTTCATGGATCTGTTGGACCTGTAGCCTTCTAACAAGGCTAAAGCTAGCCAGCTCTGGGAGCATACCTATGTTCCTAATGGCTGTATGTTCCCATGGTTCTATGTTCTTTATGTTCAGGTCTGTATACATCATAAATAAATCTGATAAATTATGGGGAGCTGTGAAGGTCCCAAGGTCATGGTTAACATTATGGGGTCATCAAAGGTCATACAGTGAAGACAGAGGGGCAGAATGTTCAGTAGGAACGCACTTGCCCTCAGCGAGGCTGGCCTCAGTGAGCTAATTAGCTAGCTAACTTGCAATTTAACTTGGCAAACTTAGTATTCAAACCATTTTTGAGATGTTAGACTGTAGAATGCATTACCTATTTAAAGAAGTGCTTTGTCTAGTTTAAGTGTTTTGCACTGCCCTTGTTAACTTGTTGCTAGTTGTATAGCTTTAGGTTTGCTAAGCATGTTTGCAGAATTATATAACAAATTTGAGATGGTGTAAGGGGAAATGGTGAGGGCAAATAGTACACAAATATACCAGGTATATGAATATTACTTTTATAGTCATGTTGAGGGAATATAATTGAGGCGACATGGGAGCTTTTCTATGACCTTTTCAATGAGGGAACACGGTACCTTGGGAATATAGGACTCTGTCTAAAAATTACAAAGAGGGAACACTGGGCCCTGGAAACATAGGGCTTGTTCCTAGAAATTCCTGTAAGAAAATAAAGTGCCTGGGGAACATAGAACCCTGGGAACACAGGGCTCTGGGAACATGCAGATAACCCCTGAGCTGCTCTCTCCCAGTTAGTAGCACTCCGATCTTTTGCCATGTGTTGATACTTCATGCATTTGAACCCTGTAGAATTCTTTTGCAGCGTGGCTGCCTTCATGGTTTAGTTATAGTCTCGACCTGCTGCACTCTCATAACCAGGGCAACGCTTTCCAGCATAATAATCATTGTTATATAGGCTGAGGAGCTGCTCAAAGTGATACTCTCCGCAATATAATGATGTTCATTACTGTGCTTCTGGAAAGTGCAGCCCAGATTTGGCATTTGCACTTCCAGCTGCTTTGATTTGGACCAGTTTTCCTAGCTGCATGCATGTTCACATGACACCTCCTTATTAATTACATCGCATCCTGAAGGCATGAATGTGTGCAGGCTGACCAGGTTGACACTGATGCCATGTCCATGGAAGTTTGACTTTTAAATTGCATCATTTCTGTGTTAGTCTTCTGCTTGATGAAATTGGAACTCGTATTGGCTTTCTTAATTAAATAATGATTAAGGGAAACTGAATGTAAAGTAGATAATAAATGAGGTGCCATTAAAAAAACATAGAAACTGCCATGTTTATAGACATACTGATCGTGGAGCTTACATCCATTATCTGTTTCACCTTTAAATAGCACTACTATTAAATCGCAATATCAGCCTTCGCTGATATTACAGAAGGCTGCAATACACAAATCACAGGGGTTCATGTGGGTGTTTTGATAAATGAAGACATTCAAATAATCTATCAACAGTGAATCAAGAGTTCTTTATTGTGTTTTGTTATATTATGAGGTATATTCCAACTGCAAGGTATAACAATATACTGGCAGTATGGTATTTTGCCCATATCATGCAGCGCTACCCTAAGATATCTATCTCCAGCAGTTTCAGCCCTCTGTTCCCACTTCTCTGTCCAGATGATAGTCATTAGGCCAGCACTGCCCCCCTGCAGTCCTCCCATCATTACCCATTGCTCAGTGTGTCCAACACTGTGGTCATATGCAGCCAGTAGAAGACGCTGAGGCTGGAAGTGAGTAGTGTTGCTGTTGCTGTCAGTGATCACAGTAGTGAGACGAAAACAGCATCGTGACAGGATCAATAAGCTCAACTAACGGGCTGATGGATCTGTTGACAGCCTCCCTGGGCTCGGGCAGCCCTCTAATTGCTTGCCCATTAGTTTCAAGGAGGTGGTGACGGTCCAGGATGGTGATTAACCTCTTGCCTGTCCAGTGCAAGAGAAAAGTATAAAACAAATTGGGGCTGCCAAAGATACTGCGTTTTCTGTTGACAAGTGAGCTCTTGATAACACTGATAAGTAACTTTTCAAAGAATGGTGACTTGCTGATAAAGATTTTAGATACCTTAGCCAGTCTGAACGGGTAAGATTCGCTCAGTGTAGTTCATGTATTAAATAAACCCTTTAGCCAATCACAGTATTTCTTACTATATGCTGTGAGCCATCACAGTTCCAGACGAGTATTCTAATGAATCAAGGTGTGCATGTAACGTCACAAAAATAAATGATTTCAGTGCAAAATAATGCAGGCCAGTCTTTAACTGTGTCACATAGCTGATTCACCAGTGTGCTTTTAATATATTGCAAGGAGTTTCACAATAACAAAATATACCAATACAGTATAATCACAGTACTAATATTTTGCCATATCAGGCAGTCCTAATGAAGATAACATGTTGTGATGTGATTAAATTGTGCTGTTTATTCACAGTACATAGAGTTGAGTTATGATTTATTTGTATATAAAGTAATAAAGTAGAATCAGTGCTATATTCAGTGGACATCTCCTATGGAAATGTGAACTTTCTGGTGGAATAAGAGTGCCAGTCAATACCAATTTCATTTCATTACTTTGATCAATATTCTTGTCTCCGGCCATTTGAATCACAGATTCCCAGCAATTTAACATCAATTTTGCAAAACAACCATTGAAAAAAAGTGTGAACAGTTCAATAGACTCTCACATATCAGGTAATGATGCTGCATATAAAAGTTTTCGTAAAATTAGTTTCCCCTTGTCGTTGTTAGCGTTAAGGAATAAGACAGGATGGAATACAGAGGGACAGCAACAGCCCTTAAAAAGCATGTGAAACATTTGTACTTGTTCTTGTATTCCACAGTGTAGTTCCCAGAGGAGGATGGGCTCTTTTTTTTGAGCCTTGGTTCTTCTCAGTGTTTCTTCCTCATGCTCTTAGAGAGGTTTTTTTCTGAATCTGAGTTTCTTTCAGTGTTTCTTCCTTATGCTCTTAGCGAGTTTTTCCCCTTTGATTGTTGGTTCTTCTCAGTGTTTCTCCCGTATGGTATTAGGGAGGGTTTCCTTTTGAGTAGGCCTGTGCCCGGTGACAGTTAACCGAGTTACCGCGGTAACAGACCTGAAGTCGTGCGTCATTCTGTAGTCAGCATCATGCCCATATTAGCAAGTCAGGGTCTACGCTGGATTTCTCTATGGCAAAAATGAGATTTTTGGAAAGCGCTGCCATCACGATTTGGGATACACATAAGGATTCCAAACCCGTTATCCAAAGATTATGTCCTACATACATGTTTCCACTGAATGTCACTGGGTCCTCTGAATTCTGAGGTCATTAAGGAGTCGAAATATGAACATTGCCACATCTGTGCAAAAAGCAAGCTACCACTCCTGTACATTGAAATGATGTTGCATGAAAGTAAGTCTATTATTAAACTTCAACACTGTTATATACCAACACTAGGTGCTCCTAATGTACTCGACTCTGGCCAAAGCAGCTTAAACTACCACACTTGACAAAGTTTGCTGGTTTGTTTGAGACATTTTTGTGTAGTTACTTATCAAGTCAGTGCACAGCGATTTTGGCTTGCATACAGCAAAGATTTTAACCATTTTGTTAACCACAGTTTGTGACAGTGGCTTTTTTAAAAAATATTCATTCATTTCCATCATGGCCATTTCTAACATGGCCATGACACCGACTACAGAATGATGACAATTTAGTGGTTTTAAAAAAGATATAGTTTATATATTCATAAACCATAGCAAGACACGTGTATTCACCAGACATTCCAATGAACATAACTGAACTTTTAAATATGTTATTTATATGGTAATGTGATATCCTACATTAGTTCCACATTTTTTGTACCTAACATAGATAAACGTGTTCTAGAAACACGGCAGCATTGATTAAACATGATCACTGTGGGATGCAGATATCATGCCTGTAGAAAGACTCAGCTATGTTATGGTGTATGGTTTTAGGACATCCTCAGACCACAGAGTCAGTTTCCAGACTTAAAGTCTCGAGAAAAATGAGAGCAAAAGTGTTTCAGCTCTCGTACAGCAGGCTAATCAACTTCAGGCGAAGCCCATTTCAGACTCTCGGAGGGTAAGGTGTGTGTGGGACATTCGCAGTTTTATTTTTTGTTACCAGATTCATTCGTTTTGTGGCCAAATTAAAGATAACCGTTAACTTTTACTGAGCTGTACTATGATTGTGTTGTTTCATTTGACAAAGATTAAGCTTCACATGCTGTCGCTGTGTTTGCTTCAACATCTGTTTTAGAGAAAGGGACCATCTAAAAAATTGGCAGATGAAATGGTAAAGCAAAGGACAAAATACCCCTCAACCTAATTTAACTGGTCATTTTCCACATGGGTCCCGAATAAGAGGACCTTGTTACTGGCACAGGTGTACTTTTGTGTTTTGACTTTCTTCCTCATGTTTTTGGCAGAGAGTTTTTCATGTCACTGTCTCCCTCTGAGATTCTCATTATGGGGCTGATCTTGTGTTCCTGGAAAGCTGCTTTGGGTCAATGTAGTAGAAAGCACTGTACAAAAAAACTGATTTTAATAGAATTGTATTCTGTGTCCTTGTCAGAAGTGAAACTTGGAGAAATAAACATCTGTAAAGCAGCTACATGAATATCAAAGATTCAGTGTTTTTATAGTATCCATAACGGGGTTATAAATGTTAAATAATCATCTTTATAATGTTCAAATGAGGTCAGTAAAAAGTAATCACTTTAGGTCTACTTTTACATGTTTGATCTTCATCAAGCTTCACCCATTTAAGTGTGAAACAGTCATATTTTAGTCATATCTCAGCTGTCATACCAAAAAGTACTGAAGCCAGAGGCGAAGTGTAAAAGGATGATCATGCAAGCTCAAACTTTCCCTCTCAAGAACTCAAGAAGTTCTGCTTTTTTAATCTGACACTGGAAAAAAATATAAAGAAGGATATGTTGTCAGTTTATTGCCTCTGAAACTGTTAAATGTGCATGATAAAGACTTTAAACTGCTTTTAAAATGATTCATCTTTTTGTCTTCTCTGAAGTTTTATAGATAAGACAAGTTAAAGCCACTTTTTTTGAAGTTGATTTAGCTTCTCTTTTTTACATAGTACATACAGGTCCTTCAATCTTTTTTGTGCTTTTCTGTTAAAGGAAAATGGCTTTGGCTCTGATTATAGAGTGATAAAACAGCTTAAATCTGTTTGAATATCTCCTAATCAAACAACAAACCCTCAAGAGCAGACCAGCACTGATGTGAGCTGAATTTATTTTCATGAAAATGGGCTCCCTTAAATCTATGTTTTGTGTTATAACGTTGATGTTTTGACACTCCATTAACAACTTAAGCTGACAATAAAGGTCTTGCAACAAGAATTCACAAGTAATATTCATTTATGATATAAATCAAGGCGAAGTAAAATGTCAATGCATCATATGCAGAAAATCAGCTTAAGGCTGTTCAGAATATTGTAGGCAGCAGACTCTTGCTCACTGACTAATGTCCTGTCAAAAAACTAAGGACCAGTCATATTTCTGCTGACGTCGAGAGAATTAATTAAATTCCTTAATAATCTTTTTTTTTTTTCTACTTTTCACACATAGCTGTCGGATATCTGTTAATTTGATGCTGATTGCATCAAATTTGTGATTATGCGCCATCCTGATTTTCCCTTTGAGCGATTGATGCAGTTGACACATTGACACATCTTTATTGAGAAGCTTGTTAGTCATTTTTTAATAACCTTCAAATGACTTTGGTTCCTTTCTCCTGTCTCAAAGAGTTTAAGATTTGTGTGGCAGTTTCTGAGGCGTCTCATTATCCAGAGATTAGGTATAAGCTGACAGAGATAAAATCCTCCGCCAGATTAATCTTGTCTCCTAAAACTATCAGAACAATCTCCAGACTGAGTTTAGAGATAAGCTTTAAGACCTTGTCCTTTTTTGCAGTATTTGAACTACTGGCTTAGTGAATTGAAATATAACCCTGCAATGTTGGATGAACAGCCATAGCTGAACATAGCACTTAAATAATGACTGGACCCAATGGAATCAGTGAAATCACTGGACTGTTTTCTTTATATATTTCTCTTAAAGCTGTAATCATTCATGATTATAAATGTGGGGGATTGAACATATGGATTATTCAACTGAACTGGTTCAATGTCAGAGTTGATAACACATTTTGGACTTTTGATTGACTTTGACTGACTAAAATCCTTTTGCTTTAATTCACACCTATACCTTAATCATGTTCATTATATTAAAATTAATGATTGAACATTTCATTTCCTCCCTACCAAACTAATCATAACACTACAGAAACTTTACCAAATGTCTCAGTAGTGACTGTTTCGGTTGTGACAGTTTTAGCTAATGTTGAGCATAACTCAAAAGCACTGGATAGTACATGAGTAGCAAACACAGCTTTGAACAGCAGTGCTCACTTAAAATCATAATATCTATATACTCCAAAACTATTGGAACACCTACACATCACACCTACAGGAGCTTTTATGACATCCCATTCTAAATCCATAGGCATTAATATGGAGTTGGTCATCTTTTGTAGCTACAACAGCCTCCACTCTTCTGAGAAGGATGTCTGTGGGAATTTTGTCAGTTCATCCAGGAGAGCATTTGTGAGGTCAGGCACTGACCCAGCTCACAATCTCCATTCTAGTTCATCCCAAAGGTGTTTGATGAGGTTGAGGTCAGGGCTCTGTGCGGGCCAGTCGAGTTCTTCCACACCACACTCGCCCAACCATGCCTTTATGGAGCTTGCTTTGTGCACTGGGGCTCAGTTATGCTGGAACAGAAAAGGTTCCCAAACTGTTCCCACAAAGTTGGAAGCATACAATTGTCCAAAATGTCTTGGTCTGCTGAAGCATTAACTTTTCCCTTTACTGGAACTAAGGTATCTAGGCCAACCCCTGAAAAAAAAACCATAGCATTATCCCTCCTCCACCATATTTTACAGTTGGCACAATGCAGTTAGACAGGTAATGTTCTCATGGCATTCACCAAACTTAGACAGCCAGATAAAGAATGCATTTCCAGTGCTCCAGAGTCCAGTGGTGGCGTGCTTTACACCACTCCCCCTCGGTCCTTGCCATTGTGCATTATGATCTTAGGCTTCTGTGTAGCTGCTCAGCCATGGAAACCCATTTTGTGAAGCTCCTAACATGCATCTCTTTTGCTGATGCTGCTTTCAGAGGCCATTCAGAACTCTTTAATGAGAGATTCAGCAGAGGATAGGCCCTGTGTACTTCAGCACTCAGCGGCTCCCTCGGTGAGTTTGCGTGGTCTACCGCTTCATGGCTAAGCTGTTTTTTTTTCCGCCACACTTTGAACTAATTTGGTAGAATGTATAGATTATTTAGCTCACATTATATCCAGTGTTTCTGTCTCCGTCCAGCTGTTGAAGCTAAATAAATTGTTCAAGTCCAGAAAGAGAGGTATTCTCTTCTGAGCTGGCCTGGACATTAAACAGAGAGATGAACAGACATTAATCTTCAGTGACAGAGTTCTTGTCAGTGTTGAAGTATTTGGCTGAAGCGAAGCCTGTTATTGTCCAACATGTTTGCATCAAAGAGGCACTTTCCTGGACCTGTTTCCCAAAAAGGGCTGGCACACAGATTGCTGTAAAATGGTAGAGTGATCAAGTTTAACATATTCTCTAACTTCTTAGAAGATTTCTGATCTCTGAGAAAGTCAAAACCGTCTTGAGGCTGGGTGACATCTGGATTTGGTGCAGTTTCTCTGAGAAATTGTGGAGAAGCAAATTGTTTGGTGAAACTGTACACAATTTTCTCATGAACCTCAATGTAGTTGATCAGCCAAGGCATTTTTGGTGTCTGAAGTTTGCCTCTTAAGTTTTGCACAGAAGCTGTAATGTGAATGTAGCAAACACAAAGTGGAAACATGTGGGAAATTTGTGTAAATTAGATTTTATTGCTGAACTATTCCAATTTGCTAAAGGAAAAAAGAAATTCTGCGTTGTAACTCAGCCTGGTCCGAACATTGTAGAGGCTATAGCATGTGTCTACTTTTTATGTTAGTTATGTATGTGGGTCACTGTACCATTGCGTTGGCAAATGTGGCATGAATGGTGGTATGTAATTCATTTCAATACATTGATATGTAATCTGTTATATTGAACATCAGGGAGATCCTTTTTGACACATGAAGCTGTCAGTATTTTATGCAAATTTATCAGACATATAAAAAGAGACTTCACTAAACATGTACTTCTCATAGATAGTCTTAAGTGTTTGAATGGTGATGAAAATCCTGGAAAATTCATGGAATATAAACATTTTGTTTTCCAGGTCAGGAAAAGTCACGAAACATAATAAGTGCTAGAAAAGTCGAGGAATTTCCTGGACTGTTTCCCCAGGCAGTTCATCATCTAATCACAATTAAAACACTGATTAGTCTAGATTGGAAAAGTACAGTGAGATCCATGACTAATGTATCTGCACATGGACTAGCATTACTAGTGAATTGTGAATATTGATGATTGTTGAATCTCGGTTAGCCAAAGGGATCACATTATTTCAGCATATGCATGTTACTGACTTCAGGGAAAGTGTTTTGATGTTCAAACACTGGAGAAGGAGACTTAACAAGCCAAATGAGAGAGAAAAACACATTGATTAGCACTTGATGTGAGTGAAATGGCTGATCCATTTCAGAACGTTTAACATGGCGCTGTCTATAGATGAGACAAATTTCATTCTTAATTAGTGCTGGGCAATTCAGTATCACACTTTCAAATTTATCACAGTATCACAAAGTTGATGAGCTCATGTTTCCTGAATTTCCTCATTTTTATAGAGTTTTATGGTGTCTGAGAGCACCCAACAAACTTCAAATACTAAAACAATCAATCTTAACACCACTCTGTAAGCATTTGGGAACTGAGGAGACCAGTTGCTGTAGTTTTGAAAGAGAAATGTTTCCCATTCTTGCTTGATCTAGGATTTCAGCTGCTCAACAGTTTGAGGTCTCCTTTGTTGTATTTTTCATTTCATAATTTCCAATCTAGACTAATCAGTGCTTTTATCAGTGGTGACAGGTCTGGACTGCAGTCAGGTCATTTTAGCACCTGGACTTTTATAATACGAAGCCATGCTGTTGTAATACATGCAGAATGTGGTTTGGCATTATCTTGCTGGAATAAGTAAGGCCTTCCCTGAAAAAGACGTTGTCTGGATGGCAACATATCTTGCTTCAAAACCTGTATATACTATTCAGCATTAATGGTGCCTTCACAGATGTGCCAGTCACCCATACCATGTGCACTAATGAACCCCTAAACCATCATGAATACTGGCTTTTGAACTGTGCACTGATAACAAGCTGAGTGGTCTTTAGCTTGGAGGACACAGTGTCCATTATTTCCAAAAATATTGATTTGTCAGACCACAGGACACTTTTCCACTTCACTTTAGTCCATTTTAAATAAGCTTGGGCCCAGAGAAGGTGGTGGCGTTTCTGGATCCTGTTTATATACGGTTTCTTCTTTGCATTTTAGAGTTGCATTTGCGGTTGCAGCGATGAACTGTTCTCACAGACAGTGGTTTTCAGAAGTGTTCCTGAGCCCATGCAGTGATTTCCACTACAGAATCATGTCTTTTTTTAATGCAGTGCCGCCTGAGGGCCCAAAGATCATGGCCAGCAAATGCTGGTTTTTGGCCTTATCCCTTGCATACACAGATTTCTCCAGATTCTCTGAATCTTTTAATGATATAATGTACCGTAGATGATGAAAAGCAAAATATTTCCAATGAAATATAGGGTTTAAATGATTTGCATATCATTGCATTTTGTTTTTATTTACATTTTTCACAGTGTCCCAACTTTTTTGGAAATGAGGTTGTATCATGTTAATGAATTTACAGGGTGTTTTTAACTGTACTATGCATAGGATCTTGTTGGCCTAGAAACTAGAAAGCGATACCATATGGTATGCAGAATATGGTATGTCATGATATACCAGTGTAGATGATATATCTCTCAGCAACATACTAAATGTTTAGCATGGAAATTTCATTTTATGTCGTGGAAATACATGGAATTCCACTGTTTAATTGTTGAGTCTTTTTTCCTTTAAGATTATAAAAATAAAACTATGTTTATATATTTCAAATAATTTTAACGGTTAACAGATGATGATTTTAATACATTTTTTACCATTTAAAATGAAATTTTAAGAAATAGAACAAAGAATACAAACACTTTTGTCAAATCAACTTTCTGTGATTTATTATTATTTTAAGCTACTTTTCATGGTTCATCACACTGTTTGCTATCACACTGATCACACTGATAGAATGACCCATGTACAACGCATTCATTATTGCAAATGGAAGTACAGCTGCTATAGAGCCATGTCTGTCGTCAAAGAAGTAAATAAATAAATAAGGAGTATGATTACTCCTAGGAGATTAATATAAATGGGAACGTATAGGTTTGATAATGTAGATGTATGAATATTTATTAACATTTGATTTATTGGCTCAGTGAACTACATTAAACTAGTCTTTTGTGCACTGCATGCATAATGAATTGTGTTTTGATGACTTGATATTAATGATTGGTATTGATAATGTCACAATGTTTTGGTATTAGTATAGCCACACAGAGAGTGAAGTATCAATATTTTATTCTATCATATTTTAACATGTATTAAGCCCATTGTAATTATTATTAAAAGATTCAAATCAAATCAGATCATATCAAATGACGTTTATTGTCACATCACATTTACACAGGTGCAAGGTGAGTGAATATATATAGAAGAAGAAAAAATATATAAACACAGACTCTAAATATATACACATATACACTACTAGTGCACTATTTCCAATGTACAGTTGTACAGTAATAAGTTATCAAATAAAACTTATTGAACGAAATAAAACTATGGTATGTACGGTTGTACACATTTCCATATGTGCAGTTAGTGAGTCAGAGGTAGATAAATAAATGAGGTTGATTAGTCTGGTGGGTTACACGCTCGCCCCACACACAACAGACTCTTGTTTAATTATCACATCCTGGCAGGAATCGGGAACGGAACCATTATAAACCTTTAAGGGTATTGTCTCCTACCACTGTAAATTGTGCTGGATAAAGCATTTGTTAAGACATGTTTTAAGTGTTGCTTTGTCCACTTCATTATTTTGCTTCAATAAAACAGTGATGCAAGATTAACAGTATATCAGCTTCATTAGATATTAGCTTTATTAGATAGCACAGTTTCTCTTCTAGGGGATTAATTTGCAGTCGGACGTAATAAATCGCAGTACGTCATTGACATACACCATAGCTCAATACCTGGCATATCACATATCTTTAAAACTCGCATTAGAATCATTCTATAGCTCAAATATAGTGATAATGTCATTCCATTGGGGCCTCAATCAACTCCCATCCCCATATAATCTGGCTCTTATGTAATTAATCACTCTGTAGTTGCAGCAATCTAATATAAAGAGGATCTAATTTTTTAAGCGCAGAAGAAGTGAGCTGAAAGCAATACAGAATTTCTGATGGCAACTCATGCAAATGTTCATCACAGAGCCGTCACGTCAGGAGCGTCCAACAGGGACTCAACTGGTTTTCATCTAAAAATAATTTAGTAAATAATTGACCCCCCCAAAAAAGAACATCTGAGTTGCATTAATCGTACAAGATTAGAACAGCAGTGTAGAGAGACAATTTCCGCTAACATCCCAGATGCTAACATCCCAGATGCTAACATCCCAGACTGAATTATGCTAAATCTAAGTAAATTACAGCAGCCATCAAACAGGTGATTTGGAATTGGGGTGGGATTAAGTGATAGAGGAGAAGACTGTGGATATTTGGGAGGTGTTCACCGCTGGTCTGATCGCTATTCTTGTTTTTTTGTGGATTTTCAACAGTTCACACAAAGATATGGCTCTAGAAATGATCAGTGAAACAATGATTTAAAAAATAGTGGATTAAAATGTAACATGAATACCTTAAAGCACAAATCTAATATAGGGAAAGTGTAATATATGGCAGTGCTGACCATATTTTTGTAGACACCACTTCATGTTTGATAGGTACATTTTGGGAGCAGTCATTTCCAGTGGTAAAACCCATAGCATCTAGGCTAGTGCCCCACTAATAAAAATTTTGTCACTGCGCAGTT
This sequence comes from Colossoma macropomum, assembly GCF_904425465.1. NCBI lineage: Eukaryota > Metazoa > Chordata > Actinopteri > Characiformes > Serrasalmidae > Colossoma > Colossoma macropomum. The sequence continues at coordinate 13,201,998 of NW_023494790.1, forward strand.
GTAACCAGCACGACTTTAATTCCTGTATATACCCTGATGAGCGTTGATTATCTTGTAACAATGGCGCAAGGTCTAGGATATATAATATCCTGTTGTAGTCTTGTAGTTGACATGTTGGATCCAGGAGAAATGGGCAGGCATGAAGGCCTGAGTGACATATGATAAGGGCTAAATCATTATAGCCAGAGAGGCATGTGTGGAGTTCGTGGTCAGCTGTGGTGAGTTTCTAACAACAGTGCTGTGAGGAGGAACAACCCCCAAAGGACCAGGTACACCCCTTCATGGCGATTGTATTCCCTGATAGCAGAGGCCTCTTTCAGCAGGATAGTGCAGCCTGCCACTCTGCACATATTGTTTGGGAATGGTTGAGGAACATGACAAAGAGTTCAAGGTGTTGCCCTGGCCACATGTCACTCTGATCAAGCGTCTGTGGAGTGTGATTGAACAAGTCCAGTCCATGGCGGACCTACCTCACAAATTACAGGCCTTAAAGATTCTGCAGCAAATGTCTTGATGCCAAATACCACAGGAAATCTTCATAGGTCTTGTATAGTCCATGCCTCAGCAGGTCGTAACTGTTTTGGCTGCATGCTGACGACCAAGAGCGTATTAGACATGGTCATCATGTTCTAGGTCTTCGGGGTATGATAGTGGTTGATGTAATTTCATATGGTTATAAATTGAAAACACTGCAGCACATTCCAAACTCAACAAATTGCATTCATTTGGGTTAAATATCTATTGTGGTCTAATGACAAACAATATACCACAACAGATCCAGCTCATGAGCAGCACATGAACAGTTGAAATGCAGTGGGTTTCGATGCAATAATTATCTGATCTTACATGTTAGCTAAGAGATCAGATGTTTACTTTAGCGTTGCTGATTTATTTGGTGGCAAAACTTGAGTGATCTGACGATTAATTTCATTTACAGCATTTGATGCTTATATCCAGGAAGATAGCTTAATCATGTTTCAGATGTAGGCAAGTATAACATTGTCCAGGAAATTGGTATAGCAGAGGTGTCCTGACTTATCCACTATGCTGTCTAACCCCATTGAATGCTTGTTTTTGCAATAAGTAACATTGTTTTAGCAATTTATGAGAACTCACCAGTACATTTGGGTATGATTTAAAATAGCATCACATTCCTGCATATGGTTTTCTTATATAACATTTATTGTTGGAAAATCCCATGCTGATAAACATAATATTAGCCAATTTTATCAGCGAAACAATGTATTGTTCTGGCTCTGCTCTAGACCTGTATCATTCATGGGGATAATGGAATGGATCTGACCTTTGGATAGTTTGTTATACTGAAAATACAACCAGTTTTTTTTGGCAGTGTATAATCTACATATCAGTAATAACACAATACAAGATATTGTTTTTTTTTACCAATTCACCTAATTCTTCTCGTTTGAATTCTCAGCTCTCACTAATGTGAAGTTATGGGCCATCGACCGGCAGTGTTTCCAGACCATAATGATGAGGACTGGACTCATCAAGCATGCCGAGTACATGGAGTTCCTGAAGAGGTGGGCTTCTGCACTCAATCCACATGCTTTTCCTATATCTCATGGGTGCAATACAAATGAAGCACGTTAATTTAGAAGCTCTACGCATTTTGCCGTTTGTTTGTGAAATTGAGGTTTAATATTAGGCTTCTGAAAGCAGTTGAGCATTTTCTACCTAACAACCTGTTATTGCTGACGGTCTCTTACACAAGAAGTATATCAATTGGTTTATGTTGAATTTCAAACTGCTTTCACTGTCAAGGGAAATATGTGTACAATTTAAATTGACTGTGGACAGTCTATGATTATTGGCTTTTGTTTGCACACATTCATTCTGCTCATCTGAGCCTAATTTGTTCTCCTGCACTCAGATAGTGAGTAAATATTGATCTTGACCTCTAGCTATTTCTGAATGAAGAAGAACACGGTTCAGTTATCAGCCTGATGCAGTGGGCACTCAAGCATTAATCCTTTCTGTTATTCAGCTTGTGGGTTTTGAATGGTAAGGTTCCATCTGTGTTCACAGTAGTTGAGAGATGCTGAGTATGAAAGATTTCACTTTGAAAATAGCAAAAATTTTAATGTAGTACAATTAACTTTTACCTTTTAAGATTTAGTGGTGAGTTTTTTAAAAAAAAGCCCAACAGTATAAATGTCTCTGGTCATTTTAAGCATGAATTTTTTTTTAATAACAGTGTTTTTAGATTTCTCTACGACTTGTGACTTAAGTAGTCTAAACAATTCTAGGCTACTAGGCTCATTAAAATCATGCATTTTCGTTGGTTTTTGGTTTATTCAGCATTTACAGCATTTACAGCACAAGTCAATGAAATCTTAATCGATGTCATTGCTTTGGTTCCAGAAGCCATTGAGACTGAAATTAGTACAAAGCAGTATATCCTTATTAACAAGCTGCAAAGGGAAGAACAAAGTTTATGGTGCCCCCTATAGGTTCTAATAAAAAGCACCTGTGACAACCATGGCAATTTACAATGTTACTTACCTGGGAAAGCAGGCTCCAGGTTAAGAGCTTCATAAGACCTGTTGACACTTATACATGTTGGGTTTTAAGATGTTTTACTCTTTGGTATGTTCATATTTTAATAATTTATTTTTAAAAGTTTCAATTTTTAGTGATTATTCTTCAGATTCCAAAGACATGCAGCGCTTACATTCTGCAGTCAGAAATGGAGCCACTGTGAGCTTATAAGTATAATGGTAGCAAAATATGTCCAAGAAAGGCTTGGCACTCTTGGGGTTATCCTATAATCACATTTTTCCAGCTAATATCCAGCTAATCACTGAGGATTCATTAGAAAGGTACATTTTAATCCATTTTTCAATCAAGTAATCAAGTTTATTTGAATAATCACAACAGCTGACAAAATGATAAACAACATATTTTTCCATAGCTGGAGAAGTAAAGTGACGAAGTTGATCTCATGTGCCTTTCTAGCTTCTCTAAAGAGTAAGATGTTTAGGTTAAAAACATATTAAACAAACTCCATAATCCGCTCTGATGCCAGATTCTGCAGATTAGGAAACTGACCCTGAGCTGTCATCTTTTAATGGTAATCTAAGGTGCTTTTGTGAGCTGGTCTAGTCAGAGAGTGTTCATGCCCATTCTTCATAAATGAGCCATGTGCTGAAGTTTATTGAATTTGTCATCTGTATCCTTGGACGAGTTCCTGAAACCTTAAGATTTTCTGAGCACACATTGTTCACATCCTCTTTCTTCAATCAGCATGAATTTCTTAAGAGGCTTTTTCATGCAGTAGAAGTGCAAGGATCAAAACCAGTCACAACCACTAGAGCACACTCCTAATTAGGTCACTCAGGCAAACACAAAGAAGATATTTGCATGTAAGCCGCCAAACGATAGACGTCCACATGTCTACATGTCGACTCATCAGGCTAATTATATCTTTGCTGAAATATACAGGGTGATTCAAAAAGATTCATCCGATTTCAAAATGATTTACTTCACTTGTACATCATTACAGAACAATGCGGTAAATTGTAAATGGTTTAAAAAAAAGAGCACAAAGTTTATGTCATTTTACAAGTGCTCAGTATGACCTCAATGCGATCCCGACGAGCATATCAGGTGTCACTGTACTCACGGCTCTTTCAGTGCGATTTCGGAGATCATCCAGTGTTGTGGAACCAACGACGAACGCTCTGAGCTGTTGGAGGTTCGCTGCTTTCTGCTCAGGGGTCGCCATCTCCTCAAAGACTGAAGGGAGCCATCTTCCTGTGACAGTCAGAAACTCTATGACCCCCTCTTTCAATTGGTATATGATTGGTTCCTAGGTGTCTCATGGTTGTAAAAATATGATGCTTTGAGTTCAGATGAATCTTTTTGAATCAGCCTGTATAACATGGACATTGTAACAGTCAAATTAAACTCGTACCTCTATTTGTTTTTTTACACGAATGAGTAAACTGACCATTCAGCTAAACCGGAAATTACAAAGCACACGTGCACAGCTGTTCCCAATCTCGGAGTTGTCTGTAAACTGTCACAACAAACCTGCATCACCATGAGGGGCTTTTTAAGCAAGTAAATACATATTTATTCTTTTTGTAGGCCTATAAAATACATGCTTATTCCATTTCTGTAGCCTTTGAGGAAAAGCTGTTCAAGGAAGGCTGACTGCTTTATAGCCTTACAGTGCACAAAAAGTGCTTGCAGTTCTGAAGTAAGTAGCTTTTAGTATTTGCAGAATAAGGTGTGCCGCTTCTGTAATTTTGTATTGTTTTAAAATTTCTGTTTGAGAGATTAGTTAGACGAGATTTCTGTTTACACAGTAAAAAAAAAATACTTGAGACACATCCAGTAAGGGACTACCTTAAAAAATTATTACATTATTATAAAATATTATTATTATTGCTTCTCATATTGTCGTCTTGACCGCCTCGCAACAACTGAACTCTGTATTACTGCACCTCATCACGAAAAACCCTTCTGCTGTTAATGGATTAATCTTTGAATCTAATGCTGATCGCATGCAGCACTGAGTCTACTGATGAAGTGTTTAAACTGAGGGGCTGAAAACTTATTTTCTTAACTAGAACTAGGCTGGTCAGCTAGCCAACATGCTAAAAGATAGCAAACAGGCTAAACAACTCCAACATGCTTGAATTAAAGTACTCACGATATGATTCACTGAAAAACAGCAATATAAAAGTCTAAAGAATGTCACCTGAATGGCTTACATGCTTCAAATGTCCATGTTTCAGTCAGAAGTAACATCAAACCCAGGATGAGCCCCAAACGGCTCCATACTCCCTATCTAAATAGTGCTGTGTAACATTAGGTTAAGAAATTCTAGCTTCTGCTGTCAAATATGGCACTGCCTGTCGAGTATGAATGCCCAAATGACCATTTTAGCGATGTTTTGCATTATTGGGGTGCAGGGGTCAGTATTTAAATTCCTATGTAGTGCATTATGTGCATAGTGTGAGAAAACTGGCGTCGTCAGACTCGCGGGGATAATTTGGTGACCAGAAAGTACTTATAAACTGATAGTATTTGCATTAAACAGTACTATATTATCATATGTTCACTATTATACAAAAAAAAGTTTTAAAAAATCATGAAATGTCTGCAGTAGACATACAGTGATTGGCAACTGAACGTTCTCCTCATTCAGTGGTCAATAGTTGATTAGCAATGATATCACGCTCTAAAGGAACTACATTTCTTGCTGGAATACTTGTTTATGCCGATTATTATTAATAATAACTTAAATAATTATGTAAAACATTGTGTATTTTATTATGTTTTATGTTGGTCGCTGTTTTATAAAAGCAATAAGCCACTTGAGGCAGTGCATTACTGCAATTTAATCATGGAGAAGGGAGTTTTAGGTACCCTGCTTCACGTCGTGCCAAAGAACACCCTTCCCCATGATAAAATCGCAGTAACCCATGGCCTCTCGTGGCTTATTGCTTTAATAATCTCCATAGAAAAAAACATTGCCGATAGAATGAGACTGATCTGCAGCAGCCGCATATGACTGAATACTGAATGTCAAGTGCTGGTTGGCGGGGTATAAAACCCCCCAGCATTGGGCTGTAGAGCAGTGGAGCTGTGTCCTTAGATGTGATAGAGCACCATCCAGTACCTTTGGGATGAGTTAGTGATGAGTTGTCATCCACAACTAATCATCCAACATCTGTACCTGACCTCAGTAATGCTCTTGTGGATGAATGCAGTCAGACAGGAGTGTTCTAACATCAAGTGTAAAGCTTTCCCAGAAGATCAGAGGCTGGTACTGCAGCGCAGTGGGAAAAGACTCCCCATGAATACACTTTATTTCTCTAGAAACTTTGGATAAGCAGATGTCTTCAAGCTTTTGGACATATACTGTATATAGAACATCACCTTGACTGCCTTACCTGTGAATGGCAGTTGCTTTTGAAATAAAATGAGAAATGACACAGAAAAAGTCCACCCACACGTCAACCTCAGGCATTCTTCCTGCATTTCTAAAAGTATTCTCAATTTAGATCCTTCTGCTGTTGCATGAGGTTGAGAGACAATAGGTGGATGTTTTTCCGCTTTCATTTATTTTCCAGCTTTCACTGCGATACTAACCTACTGTTGAAACCTTCACTTCATCCTCTTGTGTTTTAACAAATAAAAACCAAAAGTCTTGCATTTGAGTTGCTTTTTTTAAACTTTTGTAAAACAGATGTTTGCAGATTTGAGATGGACCCATTTGAGATGGATGCTTTGGTCTATGTGACTTTGATGCTGGATAGAGTAATGCAGAAGCAGCCTGCCAAGAGCAACATGTTCTGTTGGCTCACCTCAGTGGGCTTCAAACAACCCAAACCTGCTCTTTTCTCTTTTTTTTCCAGTGTTCCAACATTCCAAGGCCTTCCAGAAGAAATACTCAGCAAACTGGCGGATGTGCTGGAAGAGGTAGGCTCTTTCCAAAGATCTCCATGTTCAACAGACGGCATTATATTTTATCTAAAGCTATCTATAATTAGCAATAGGCAGTTATTTCCTTACAGGAATGCTCCAGAGGCTTCTAACCTGACCTCTGTTTCCTGCATTTGTAGCAAATGGTCATTTTTTTACAGGCATTTGCTACAATGAAGGAAGAGAAAACTTGTTGACCTGAAACTCACTTACAGTAGATAAGCAGTTGCTAAATTCTGTCATTAAACTTGGGCACTTGCTAAATTCTGTCATTAAATTTGAGTACTCCTGCACATCCCCATTAGATTCTATTGTAAATGAGTCATTTACTTTTCTGTTCTTTTCCGGGGAAATTTTCGTCAGTGGTAATCAACCATATGCTGCATATGCTGCAGAAGGAGTTTAGGTTGAAAAAAACGTATCTCTTTCACATAAATAAGATTAAAAGCATTTATTCAGGCCTTAGATTTCAGTCTTGTTCTTCCTAATAAAATCATAAAGTGCATTTAGTCTTTTTTTAGGTTCAGTGGAATTTTATAACAGTCTTCCTCACAAATGCAATTGATAAGGTTGACAAAATGCTAGAATAGAACCGTCTACAGTCCCATTCTGTACACCCTTGGTGCCTGGGAGGAGCATTCATCTCTGAAAAGGCTTTAAAAGATGTGCAGTGCAGTTCGTTTCCAGTCCATTAGAAACTGACTGTGAGCAATTGAAGCAATTTCCCTGCCGTTCCCTGTGACAAACCACATCGTGCCATATGCGACAGCTAGGTTTTCCACTATGTGAAATGTGAGATGCTGATTGCCCTCATTTCATCTTTAATAATATTTTTATATTTTCTGTGAATTTAGATAAAGTTAAGGAGGCGAAATGTGTTTTCGCAGTGGTGGCTCAGATGCACCCTGTTGAGAAAGAGACATTCTGTCAAAACCTAGACCGGTGGTGTCACTGGAGCTTGAAGAGTTAGGGGAAGATGATCCTGAAAGCTCCAATCACGATGTTTCGGGAACAGCTTCTATTTTTGGGCTGCAGAGCTTGACGTACACACACACAGCAAAATAGTTTGTGATGGGGTTGTGGGATTTCCACACTTCAAAAAATTCAGGTGAAAAAAAAAGTCAGGCAAAACAAATTGCAAGTACAAAACTACCAATGGACACTCTCAGAAATAAAAGTATGAAACGGTTACTAACATTAGGTCATGAAGAGGTATGAACACGTACTTTTCAGCAGGGAAAAACTTATTTAAAGTGCACAATTGGACTTTAAAACCACTGTTGTACCTTTGAGGGAACATTGTTTGTACCTTGATGAACCAAAAATGTGCTTGCACAAAACCTTTATTTCTAACAGTGTACTTATACACTGAAAATCACTGTACACTGAAAATCCTTCAGTTTCAACTTAATTAAACTAATTTTTCTCATTGGGCAAAATTGAGGAAAACATCTATAAAGGAGCAATATTGGATTGTTATATACAATTATTGACACCACTGGTGAAGATGAGTAAGCAGGTTTATAAGAAACCTACCTTTTAGTGAATTAGCTTAATCTCACACTGAAAAATTGAGAAAAATCCAACCTTTAATTGAAGCAAATTCATTTTGAGAAAAAAAAAAAAAAATTTTTAACAAAACCACGAGTTTTGGCACCCCCGCATTTAATTCTTTGTACAACCTCCCTTTGTCAATAAAACAGCTCTTAGTCTTCTCCTGTTGCATCATGTAAGATTGGAGAATACAGGGAATTTGAGACCATTCCTCTGTACAGAATCTCTTCAGATCGTACAAGGTCCTAGGTCCCACAGGCTTTTTATGGAGTTTAGATCAGAGGACTGAGACGGCCATGGCAGAAGTTTAATTTTGTGTCAATAAATCATTTTTTGTGTTGATCTGGACATACGTTTTGGATGACTGTCCTGCTGGAAGATCCAGTGACGAACCCTTTTTCTTTTCTTAGCAGAGACAGACAGATTTTGATTTAAAATGTCCAGGTATTTCATGATTCCAAAATGTCATGTACACTAACTAGGTGTCCAGGGCCTTTCCCAGGAAAAACGTTCTCACAACAGCACAGACCGCCCACCATACTTAACAGTCATCCTTTTTTTCACGCCAAACAAAAAGCTCAATTTTCATTTCATCCGACCATAGAACACAATTCCAAAGTCCCAGTAGTGTTTTGCCAACTTCAAGTGCTTACGTTTGTGGTTAGATGACAGGAAAGGCTTTTTCCTGGCATACCTCCCAAATAACCTGTTGGCATGGAGTTGGTCTCTGATGGGTCCTCGTTCAGGCAAATTTGTCACAGTTCCAGTTGATTGGAACTTTATAATTATTGCCCTAACTGTAGATGTTGGCATTTTTAAGTGAGTGGCTATTTTATAGTAGCCATTTCCTGACTTACAAAGATTAGTACACTTTTTTGCCTTACTTGAAATGTGTCTTCTCTTGTCATTGTAATGTTGAAAATGGTTAATGGTATATATATATATATATATATATATATATATATGTATATGTGTGTGTGTGTGTGTGTGTGTGTGTGTGTGTGTCTGTGTGTCTGTGTGTCTGTCTGTGTCAACTTACTTCAAAACTTACTTCAGTTAAATGTTAGATTCAGTGTGAGATTAAGCTAATTAACCACAAGGTGAAGTTCTTATAACCCTTTTTTCATCTCATCTTTACCATTTACAATATATTGTGATTTTGTGTCTGTTAGTGTATACAGTTACCATTCAGTATGTAGTTTGGCTAATTAATCCTTCATTACTGTCCAAAAGTCTTAGCCACATAAGCAAACTGTTTAAAAACTTTTGTCCGAATAATAAGTGTGTTTTTGCCTGTCAAAACAATATATTATGTAGAAGACATACAAGTCTGGGTTTGGCTCTGATTTCTCCTGGCTGCCCTTCAGCCATCGCATGGATTTGTTAAATTCCATCACCAGCATTCCGAATTTAACAAAGCATTGATTAGACAATGATATATGATAACTAGATATTTGATAACAACTGCAAACAGTACTGGACTTCTGCAAGGAGAGGTTTGGAAATAGTTAAATCAAAAACATTAATAAACACGTTTTGCATTAATTTTTATTCTACATATTCTAATATTAGCGGAACAAAAAAAACTTACCTAAATAAATTGCTTTTTTTAGTATTTAGTAGTCTCAGTGTGTACTCAGATATCAGTATTTTGTACATTTAAAGGTATTTGCAGTTTCTGGTCATTTACTGTAATTGTAGTGTAGATGAAGCCTTGCTTTTTTCCTTACATACCGACACAGCAGTAATAACACTAGCATTTAAAGAATTCCTGAAGTTTTTTTTTTCTGAGCTGTAGCAGGAGCAGAGCCTCACGTCCATACCCGTAAGGCTGCAGGCTCAAATCCCTTCATGAAAGATTTAACGTCAGAGCACTAATCCAGCCCTAATCTAACACACCTGATCCAGTTAATCAGTAGTTCTGTGAAGACACTGATGAGCTGGATCAGGTGCAGAATTAAACTCTGCAGGAAAGGATCTCACCAGAATGCTTGGTGATCACTTCAGGGTTCTAGTCCAGAGCGCTTTTTCTACATTTTTCACATTTTTCACGTTATAGAGCTTCAGTTAATCTGCTAAATTGTATGAGTATTTGTTATGTGTGATGATTATAACATAGTTATTAATGGACATGATTTGCAGTTTTGTGAGAATTACCCTTTTGCACACCACTCTTTTATACATACAACACTTATATCTTATCTTCCAAAAGGACTTTTTTATTAAGGGCATAACAACAAGCCTTTTGCACTGCTTTTGAAAACGTTTAATCAGTGTGAAAGGAGCAAAAACACTAAAGGACCAAATTATTTTCCCTCTAATGACAAAGCAAAGCTAAATTAACTCATTTATGTGTAGTCGGCAACACCATAATCATACCTCATGTTAATGAGCGCGCAGAAACAGCCCAGTTATCAGCCGTGTCAGACACGCCTCTGGCAAAACAGCTCTGTCCACGTGCATGACACCAGCTAACGAGAAGTTGAATTTCAGCTATCTATATAAAAATCACAGGAAATGCAGTTGTAAAAATCTCCATCATGGAGAATGTTTTTTTCTGTTTTTACAAAAGCTCAGATTTCAGTGTCACCTAAAACACTATTTTTACTGGACAGGAGGCCAAAATACAGAGAAAAAGCTGTTTTCAAAACAGAATCCTGGTAGAGGCATAGCATAGTTCAGCCGTGCAGTTTAGATGGATGATTTCAAAGAACAGCTCTTCCTTTCATCTAAGGCCATTTATTTTTCTATTTACTAGTTTCAAGTAGAGGTCATGCTGCCATGTTAGTGTTCTTTGTATTTTTGACTTTTTGGCTCATGTGCAATGAATGTGCAGTCTAATGTAAGCTAGCATTTTCAAGTCATCTAATCAATAACAAGATTTATTGCCAAATATTGTTTTTTATTACACATTCTATATAATCGTTCTGTTGTTTCAGCCCCAGTCCAAATAGCAGCTCTTTTATATCCCAATTAACTGCAGTTTTGTTTTGTTAAATGCTGAGAACATTGAACAAATTGCACTTCTTTGTTACAGCCTGCGTAGCTAAAATGCTCTGACTTGAGAAACATATCGCTGTTGTCGAGGAAACCTCATATCTCCAAAATGGGAGAAGGAGAAGGAAAAAACCTACTTTACTTTTAATGTAAGTCAGTGGAACCAGACTTTATTCCAAGCCATATTGAGCCATTTCTTTTGGTCCATTCTTAATGACATTTACACACAATGTAAAGAGCAACAGGCATTTTCAGATTGTCAAAAACAATTTGTATGAGGCCATAAGTATAAGAGTTAGTACTGAGTGACATGTTGTTCAGAAGGAATTGTCCTGCGCAAAAACAAGTTTGCGATGATGACACCTCCACCTGATGAGCCCAAAATCATTCCTGGATGCAGATCCAAGTATCCAGACAGAAAGTGAAAATGCCCTTAGCCAACTGTGCTGCTCAGGAGCTCTCAAAATTATGACTAATTGAGTATTCCTTTTTTTATTAAACTAATTGCCACAGACAGCCAAATGCCAGGGGGGAGTGACTGGTATTTACAATGTTGCCACCAGAGTGAGACCAAAGAAGGGCTTTTAAAGAACATCTTGTATTTTCCATCTTTTCAGAACACTAAGATTCAGGGGATTCATTTACACGAGGAGTCTCCCCATGTCTTCCAAGTCCACTTTAAAGGAAGAAGTTTATTAATGATGCAAATCCGCCTGTTAGAGTGCATCACTTTCCCCCTTTTCACCAGCAGAATACTGTCTTTGCTTTGATAGGTTTCTTTCAGGAATTGGCCGTCTGTTTTTTTTGATAATTGTGTGGTGTGAGATGGAAGTATGAATGATATCCCTGGGGGATTAATATTAATTATGATGCTATCACTTGGATTAACTGTCCTGCATTGTTTTTGCATATCTGAGAAAGGAATTCACAGTTCCAGAAAGGCCTTATGAAGCTTTGTTTCTATTGTACCAACGTGACTACCATAAAAAACAAAAGGACAGTTTTGCTGTAGAGTTTTTCTTTGCATTCCAAACAGCTTATTTTATGCACATAAATGGGAACATTTTATTATCGTTATCCATCCAAAATTGGATTGATTCATACACAGACATCAATATGAATATTCATTCACATTTTGAACATTTTTTTTTTATCTTAAAAACAACTTTGAAACTTTTATGTGCTAGTGTTTAGAGTGTAATGTGTCTTTGACTGATGATGTATATACACACACATTGCTAAACTAATAAGAATCTATACACATTCTGCTATAGTCCTTGGTGAATCTTCTAACATTACATTGACCTGAGTCTACTAAACATAATGTAAAATAATGTAATAGGGAAATTCCACTGATTTTTAAAGTTTCTGTGTAATGTAATGTGATGTAGACACAGTCACACAGAGTGGTTTGATGTGAAATGCTCCGTTCTAGAGAAAGGATTGTTCACAGTGGTGGTGATAGGAACCAGAAGTCAAAAGTCCAATGCCTATAAAAGTCAGCTCACAGAAATTTATTACAGAATATGGTTGTGAACATATTGTCTGATAGTAGTAATAATAATAATAATAATAATAATAATAATAATATTATTATTATTTAAACAAGTCTTATTTATATAACACATTTCTCGAACTCAGGGATGCTTTACAATGGCTGAGATGTGGTTTTACAACAGTTTTGAGAAGGCTTTGGCTTAAAACATCTATTTTTTTAAGTACATTAATGGTGATCAGGTATATACAAGGTGTTGTAAGGCAAAATTATTCACTGGTATCTTTGGAGAGTAAAGAAAATGCTTATATTTGTGTTGTCGACATAACAACTCAGATTTCTTTACAATAGTGGTGGCTAAGTTTCTTTACAGTGAACCATTTCACATCACACTGCTTTGAAAGACTTAGTTTATATCTCAACAATTGCAGAAACCAATGCAGAAATTAAAAAAAGTCAAATTTCTCTTTAATGCCCACAATTATCATCACGTCTTATTTAGCACTGTCATGGCTACTTTAAATAAATCAATAATCCATCTTTAACCTGTGTGACCATCAGTGTATTTCATAGGTGGATTGTCGTGTGAACTTGCACTTAAAATACAGTAAGATTTAAATGACCAGTTATTGGTATCAGCACCAGCCACAACGTGGCCTTGTCTCGCTTATCAGTTACAGTTATCGGCCCAGAAATTCTATATTTGTGGACCTCTAGTTCTTTTACTGTGTTTCTGTTTTGGGTTGTTTTCCTCACATTAACTCTGGAGCAGGAACAGCAGTGTCAGTAGAGCGTCACATAGCAGTTTATAAAGTGGCGCTTAATGGGGCAGCAGAACTTTCCCTCGGATTAACGACCTTTCGTGAAAAAAGCCTCTTCAAAGAGATGTAAAAAAGATGAAAAGGTTTTCTGTTAGACCTTGAAATGTATTACTGAGTCAAGGGGCTATAACGTGTGCTGTCACCTGCAATTGGACAGACACTGAATCAGTTCTAGCCTACATACTTAGTTTTTTTCCCCCAACAGTGTGCGCTCAGGATTTCTCTAATTTAAATACCTCCACTAAACATGGAAACACAAAAAAACAATAATCTATTGAAAGGAGAGAAAGCTAGAAAATGAGAATGGCCTAGGAAATAATTTAGATGGCTTATGATTAATGAGAGTTTTTGGTACTGGTGCTGCGTGAGTCACCTGGAGTCTAGTGTCTCCTACACTTCTGAGTTGATGTGGGTCGTCTGTTTGTCTACCCATCCTTCTCTCTTGTTGTTACTCTCATTCAGTTCTGAATATTTCTGCAGGTCTTGACATGGAACTGACCTCACAATGATTATCTTTGATTAGACAATAATTCAATTATGAAATCTCAAATTGTACCATAATTCGATTAAATTATTTTGCAAATTATTAAAAAAATACACTAACTATATAAATGTTACTTGAGGAACTAGTTGCAGAGTAGTGGAATATAGAAAATATAAAGTAGGAAAATACATTTTTTTTTATTTATGTATACAGTTTTGTGGAAAGGTCAGAGACCACACTTTATTTATTTAATTTTAAGTAAATTTTAAGTAAAAATGACCATTAGGTACATGTTATTGTATTATTTTTGGGAGACTTGTTTTCAGTTTTCCAAAGAAATCTGCTGGAATATTTTGTTTACATTTTCTGCTTCTTACAATCCAAGTAATCCTAAACACATTCCATTGTGTTCAGATCTGGGCTCTGGGGTGGCCGGTCCATGGTCCTGCAGACACAGAGTATCTGTAGCTTCAAAGTCAGCATCCTGAGAGGCTCTGGATAACATCAATATTCCATGTTACAGTATAACATATTTTATATTGTGTTTGTGAAGGCCTAGCATTATATGTACCATCATAAATATGATGTGCAGCACTTAAATTGTAATATTGGGTGTTGATTTATAGTATTGATTATTCAAGAGGTTATTTAAGTATCAGGTTTTTTTCATGTCCTGTTGCTTGGATTTTAGGAACTTTCCTCCGAGAGTGGCTTGTAAATGAGAGTAAATCCCTGAAATAGAGAATAAAACTACAGTAATTTTATTCAGTCCATCCACTAAAATCTGATATCATCACTTTTAGAGAAAAAAGAAGCTCTTAGCTAATGGCAGTAACGAAAATAGAACCTGATATATTCTATTTAATTAATTCCTAATGGACTTTTTTTAATATGAAATTGTTTATTTGGGTCTGATTGCTTTGTCTGTGCTAGTCTGTTTGAAGTCTTTGCAGTCTGTTTGAAGTATGTTTCATTGGAAGTTGGAGATAAATTAGAATAGCAGCTGGTTCAGGTGCACCCACTTGCGTTTCTAGGAATAGACTGCTGTCAGGCTCTGTCAAAAGCAACAGGCAGACTCAAAGCATTAAACCCTTCTGAAATGACAAGACGTGACCAGTTTCAGCAGCCTAGTCAGATGCTCGACATTTCATTCACCCCACCTCATGTCTTTCGAACATGACATTTTCTGTGCTGCTTTGAATGAAGCCTTTATTCCAGTGCCTGCCTTTGTAGTATTGTCTCCAAGTACTACTCTTAAGAACCACTGTAAAGAAATTATGCAATGCGAATGAGTCATTCTTCAGAATCAGCGGTCATTCTACAAAAATAATGACCAGTCATTGACAAGTAACGGAACTGGCAGTAAAGTACAATGTGCAGCACTTTAGATAATTGAAATGTGACTGCTGCTCAAAGAACTCAATGGTCTGGAGTGGACTGAAAGGTAAAGCCTGGGTTGGTGTTTTTCAGATGATGCTGGAATGTGTGATATACAACCCCATTTCCAAAAAAGTTGGGATGCTGTGCAGAATGTAAATAAAAATAGGATGCAATGACATGCAAATCAGGTAAACCATATTTTTAAAGGAATATACTACAAAGACAACACATAAAATGCATGCCCATTTTGAATTTGACGCCAACAACATGTTCCAAAAAAGTTGGGATGGGGGCATGTTTACCACTGTGTTTCATCACCTCTTCTTTTTACAACACTCTGTAAGCGTCTGGGAACTGGGGACACCTACTGCTGTAGTTTTGAAAGTGAAATGCTTTCCCATTCTTGTTTGATATAGGATTTCAGCTGCTGAACTGTTCAGGGTCTCCTTTGTCATATTTTTCATTTCAAATGTTTTTAGTGTGTGACAGGTCTGGACTGCAGGCAGGCCAGTTTAGCACCTGGACTCTTTTAAAATGGAGCAATGCTGTTGTAATATGTGCAGAATGTGGTTTGGCATTGTCTTGCTAAAATAAGGCATTCCCTGAAAAAGACGTTGTCTGGATGGCAACATATATTGCCAGAACATGTATCTATTGTTCAGCATTATTGGTGCCTTCACAGATGTGTATGTCACCCATGCCATGTGCACTAATGCCCCCCATACCATCATGAATACTGGCTTTTGAATTGTGCACTAATAACAAGCTGAGTGGTCTTTAGCCCGAAGGACAGTGTCCATTATTTCCAAAAAGAATTTCAAATTTTGATTCGTTGGACCACAGGACACTTTTCCACTTCCCCTCAGTCCATCTTAAATGAGCCAGGCCCAGAGAAGGTGGCAGCATTTCTGGATCCTGTTTATAGATGTTTTTTTCTTTGCGTTTTAGAGTTTTCCCTTGCGTTTGTGGATGCAGCTACAAACCGTTTTCACAGACAGTGGATTTCAGAAGTGTTTCTGAGTCCATGCAGTGATTTCCACTACAGAATCATGTCTTTTTTAATGCAGTGCTGCCTGAAGGCCCAAAGATCACAGCGAGCAAAAACTGGTTTTTGGCCTTGTCCCTCACATACAGAGATTTCTCCAGATTCTCTGAATCTTTTAATGTTATTATGTACCGTTGATGATGAAAAGCAAAAGTTCTTTGCTATTTTCAGTTGAGAAGTGTTATTCTTGAATTGTTGCACTATTTGATCGTGCAGTCTTTCACTGAGTGGTGAATCCCTCCCCATCTTTACTTCTGAAAGCCTCTCTGAGATGCTTTTTTATACCCAATCATGTTACTGACATGTTGCCAGTTGACCACCAGGTGTTTTTTTTTTAGCATTACACAAATTTACCAGCCTTTTGTTGCCCCGTCCCAACTTTTCTGGAACGTGTTGTTGGCATCAAATTCAAAATGTGCATATATATAGGATTTAAATGATTTGCACATCATTACATCTGTTTTTATTTACATTTTGCACAGCGTCCCCACTTTTTTGGAAATGGGGTTGTAAAAATAAAAATGAAGAGTTTTTAATTTTTTTTTCTGACCCAAATATAACCCAAGTACATTCTGTCCTGGACACTGACTCGACCCACACCACCAAGTTTTGAATCTAAACTTGAATGTTGCCCAATAAAAATCTGTCCCAAATCAACTGTAGCCTGACAAAATTCCAGCTGAACAGCATCTGAAAAGATTTCAGTCTTCACAGGCTCACATATTGTTTTCAAGCTGGCCTCATGGAGTTCAGGAGACCTCATTGCCAGTATGTGAGCCTGGTGTCCCAGATTATTAAACATAATAAATTGAAGAAGAGATTAAATCTAAAGCAGGGGTAAATTCAGGCCAGAAACCATTTAAAGTGAGAGATGGCTATGAGAAACCTTGATGTGAAACCTAATCAAAGCCTGATAAATATTTAAAAAATGAGAAATAATGTGAAAAGTCAGATTCTGTGAGGTCCAGCCGAATATTTCAAGCTGTAGGGAAAAAGGCCTCCAGTAAGCAGACTTAAATGTAAATATATGTTTTGTTTTAACCAGTTTCAATCAGCTGGAGTTCACCATGATATTTTCCCTCAAAGAAAATATAAAACTGCTTTGTAGATGTATTTGTAACTTCAAGCAGTGTGTAACTTCAAGCAGTGCTACAAGTTGTCTTGTTAATTTTTCAACATAAATTGTCGCTAAGAGTCTTAGGACCTCCTGCATGTTTTAAGGGCGTTCAGACGACACTTTTACGAACTTTCTCCAACATGCATCTTGTGTATGTCATATGTGGACCAACATGCACTGCTACTGAAAATCAGTCCTCTAGCCTGTGCAGCGCACTTCGCAGTTTTACAAAACATTGCATGTTGAAGTTGAAAAATTGCCAATTTTTCTGCCAAGTTCCACCATGAAACAGCACAACGTCATCACAGCTGACCAGTCAATATTGATGGCACCAATTATGTTTTTGAACACCCAAAGCTGTACAACACTTGGCACAAAGATTAACACGAATTGAACATGAAAGAAAAGTGTTTTCGATTTCGTTTATCACTTATCTTGGTCTTTCGTGTTCTGGTGTTTACCTACTTGTCAATCAAATGCTTTAACTCCTCCTCTTAAGAAGCATTCCCTGCTTCTTTTAAAGCATGAGATGTGGCACAAAGGCATTGTCTGAATGGCCCCTTAGGAGCTCAAGAGGATGTTGTCGGACTCCCTGACTTGTGTGGTGTAAAGATTTCCAGTAGTTTGTTTCAAGTATTCCTCAAAACCCATGCAGAGAAGAAAGTTACACTAAATTGCTTTGTCATTTTTAATAGATGAAGCAAAATGGATGGTTATTTATAGAGCTTTGCCAAAGACAGCATCTACAAGGACACCGGAGAGAACCAAAGTTAGAAATACTTTCCGTGTCAGTCTGAATTTGAGCCTTTCACAACATGTCAGACTTACAAATCGATTTTTTTGCCCCCTGGCATGATAATTGGAGAATTTTTAATAGTTCTCAGAGTGACAATTGTTATGTTTTGTTTTGAGGTATTTCCAATGTCTCTGTCGTGACTGGTTAATTACCCACCATGAAAATATCATGCAGACTGTCTGTCTTGCAGTTAGACACATCTTTCGACGGCTAGTTTATTTGCTTTTAGGAAATTTTCATTGGGTTTCATATGACTTTTGGGTTGCCGCTGATTTTTTAACCCATCTGGATTCTTAATAGCTTTTGCCCAAACTGTGTTGTGTTTGGTCTTTAAGTGCACAGAAATATGAGCATACCAGGGAAAAACTAGACAGCTGTTCAAGGGCATTTGACCTAGCTTGAGACCCTGTTTCCAGGATTTTTACAGCCTGACATAAACGTGCACCTTCAGAAAATAAAGTTGTGAGCCCAAGCAGTTAAATACCCCAGACTAGTACCCTGGATATAGAGACACAGGGCGTTGGGGTCAGCTAGTGTAAACATACACATCCTAGCACGCTTGCCACCCTCTATCAGACTCCGAAAGAATGGTGAAGAACATTTTGCTGCAGAGCAAAGCCGAGAAGTTTAGTCCTCATCCCAAACATATGGGATTGAGTGTGCTAGTGGGCGGGCATTCCCACACTGTTTCTGGCCTGCTCAGAGCGGAGCAAGTCTGAAGGTCAGCGTTTTCCATCTGATGTGTGAGGCGCAATTGTGCCGAGTGAGGAAGGGAGGGGAGACGGGCAGAGATATTTGAGAAGAGAGAGTATTTGCTTCATACAAAATTCCAGCAGTTTGCTGACTCTTGGAGGCTTTTTCACATTGAAAAGCTCATTTTCAACATATTTCTTATATGCATTTAAAATCCATTAAAATCCTCTGAAATCTGAAAACAGTCGTCATTAATTTTACATGACCATTTTCCAACCTCTCTTCCTCTCTTTTTTGTCATTTCTGTAATGGTGCCTTTAAAACTGACAAGTAAATTACCTGTTCTGATTGGCTGCCTTGGCTGCCTCATTTAAAAAGCAGTCTGGGCTGAAATGTGGAACAAACCTCTGAGACGTCAGAAAAAAAAAACATCCTCAGGGATGTCGTAAAAAATAAACTTCACCCGTTCTTTTTGGATGTCTGGATTTCTTGGAAGGCTGCAATAATCCGTTTGCGTCCTGACAGACAGGACAAGCAGAACGTTTAGTCATTTTTCTCATGTCTTTAACTCCAATAACTCTTCTACAGACTGTCTGCAGTAACAACACTCTTTATCACTTCAGCATGAAACAAGCTGCTGTCATCTGAAGGGGTGGTCATATGGAAATGTGTTCAAGATTGTAACATCATGATGAATTCAAAACGGCCATTGAAGCCATTTTGTACATTTTGAAACTATAAACTTTAATATCAAATTACCTGCGATACTGGTCAAAATTGTTCCTCAGTATGAGGTTTGTCAGGACTGTTATACTGGTATGCTACAAGTAAGCATCAATAATGAGACTTACAAACAGTGCAAACCACACTAACATTAGCCTCTTCAGTTGGGTAGCAAAGTCAGGGTTATTTCAGTCACATTTCAAATGAAGATGAAATGTATCTACCACATTGCATCTGAAGTAGTCAGCTTTGTTTTCAAGCCAATGGACTGGCTAGTCTTTTTGGGTTAGTCTTGGCCTAACATGGACACAAGACTGATGAGGCCTAGCTGAGGAGCCTCCCAGCTCGGTCAGCAGCTTTAGACAACATCATGGTCTCCTGGCTTTGTCTGCATAACAATCTGTACACCAGCTGGTACTGAATAACTGTAATATTTTCCAAATTCTAACAGTGTCTGTGAGAAGCTAAAGTTGGCTTCTTATTTCCCGTTCCACCTTAAATGGTGCAGCACTTAAAATCAAGCACCTGTATGGGTGCCAGAATGTAACTGCTGTTCCATTAAAGTGTAACAGAAAACGTAAAGAAGAAGCTGCCAAACAAAAACCCAACTTCAGCTTTGTAGAAAGTCAGATATGATTCAGCAGTTTGCACTGTTCTTGCCAGAAAGCAATGTTGGCATAGGTTTGTCTATATTAATTATTGTTGTTACTAAAAAGTGAAAGGATGTCCCAGAATAATTAGCCACTGTTAATCTACAAAAATAATCTAAAATGATTTTATTTAAAAAATATAAATACATCAAAATATACGCCAAAACCACCAGAAATTTTGATCATACTATATTATACATTTTTGACTTATGCCACCCTTTACTGCATCAAACCTTATTTCACAAAGCAAAGAAATTTTGTTTTTCCATTATATGGGCCTTTAAACATCCACAAAGGCTATGATTTTCTGGTTGGAGGAGAGATAGGAGAAACAGGGGCAATTATGCTTAGAGTGGTGGGGGGGGTCATTGATCAGGGATAATAAGGATAAGAGGGATGGCAGTTCAGCTGGCCGAGCTGCTCTTCCACCATCAGCCGCTCTAGTTGGAGTGCACCCTTTGCTGACCTCAGCAGATGTGCCTCGGCCACATTGAATAATGGAGGAGATGGAAGATGAACCGAGCAGCTGACGCCAGTCGGTGCTCTCCACACAGGTTCCTGTGCTTCAGAAAGAGGAATTTCACTCTGAGAGAGACACATCCTTCCGATTATTGTCTCATAAGAGCGGATTAAAAATACGAATTGTATTTTATTTCCCACTAGAGGGATATTTATTTATATGCTCAGATTAAATTACAGCAGTAATGGCTGTAGCCATCTTTATTTCTGTTATAAAGCAGTGGTTCAGCCAAAAATCTACTTACACAATTTTCTGCATTGTCGATCAGCCATGAAGTCATGTGTCTGAAGTTTGGTTGCACTTGAGCAACAAGCAGAACTAGTTTCTGAGGCTCTGCTTGCGTAGTTTCTGAGTGTTTGGAAAATATACTTGGAAAATGTACAGGTGTGAACGGGATCAAGTGCATCTTAGAGATCATTGTGATCTGATCACTCAAACAACAATATAGTGCCCTGATGCTCAGCTGCTATCGACTCACAATCATTATACAGCCTACTAACCTGTAACCTACAGATACAGGTCTAGATTTGTAAAATAGGCAGGAACAGTTCTACGTAATACAAAGAGTGCGGTATGGTAAGTAAGATTGGCAGGAGCCAATCCAAAATGACATGTAAATGAGGTCATACATACTAAAGACCTACCACAAGTGATGCTCCAGTTGACTGCCAAAATTGACATGTTGAAAGAAATCAAAACAAAGAAACAAAATAAAGCTAAAATGGTCAGAGACAGAGCTGCAAATATCAAGGAAATCTGTGCTGGCAAATAATAGTAAATTGTTTGGTAAAGATGTTTTTAACTGTTAATCAAAAAACAAAGTTTTGTTGTCAATGTTGTTTATACTAGAAAAAAATGATGTGTAAAAAAATCAATAGCATCAAAAAATTCAACTTCTAATTGTAGAAATTATAGTTTAACTTGTAAAATTTCATTTCCCCTCGGTAATAATTAAAGATTTTTCCCAATTCATCACCATAGCAGTAACAATTTTTACTATTATGAGTTAAAGTTTAACATGAACTAAAATTTCACACATTTTTTAGTACAATTAAAAATTGACATGCTGAAATGAATTACTATAGCCAGTTGTTTTAACTTTTTTTAATACTCAGGAATTACTGGTCTCAGGAATTACATTTACACATGAAAAACTAGTAACTATTTACAGTAATACTTGATATTAGGTTTTGCACATGTGGAAAGAAATTAATTTTCACTAGGAAAACTGTCATTTTCACATGTGTAAATTGAATTCCACTATAAAATCCACTGTAAATTGGAAAAAAACAGGATTAAAAGCTAAAACTGCTTGCAATAAAATCAATTTGAACATACAATTAGAATCTTGAGATGTAAAATACTCTTCACTTTTTTTGGTTCTCTAAGCCAAACCTACTTTCCATAGGCAGGAGGGAGATTAGCTAAACATGGAATTTGATGCAGAAAGAAGAGGCCATTTTAAGTTCAGTACCAGTTAAATCGGCCATTCTGAAATCCTGCTCAAGAAAGCAGTTAGGCTTGCAGTGATGCTCAGTCCAAACAGATTAGAACGTGTCTTTTATATATATTGGTTAATCAGCTCAGTGGGTGGAAGTGTATAATTTGTTGATTAATTGCTTGTACGAAAAAACGTTTGAAAACATTGTAGACAATAGAATTTAATCCACCTCGGCTTTTTACTGGGAAAATTTACCGCCAGATTGGATCAGGATTGTGTTGTGTTATATGCTCGTTTATAAATGAATCACCGTAAATCTGGGGTGTGGTTATGAATCTGGCCCACTCTGTTTAATTTCTGATGGGCTAATCAGAAGTAAGATAATGTAAAAAGAAAGCTACGTTTTGTAAGCGTTGAGGATTCATTTCCACATATATCATTGTTAGCAGCCAAGACAGTCAGCTTTCAGTTAGTTTGTATCTGAAATTGATGTAATGCACGTTTATTGTTGTGAACTATCCAAACTCTTATGAGAGCTAAGTGACCATCTACAAATTATATCACAAGTGACAGTCATCTTGGGCCAAGTGCTACACGCCTTATGGAGCCAGTAGAACACGAATGATGGGCAACGTTTTCAGAATAAATCTCTATTAATAAGAGATATAAGGTCTCAAAAGAAGATCAACCTTGGTATAGTAAGCAACAGGTTTTTTAACAAAAGTCAAAATATCTCTGTATTTGGTCATGAGTTATTTGATACATTTACATAGTTTTTGAGCTCAAGTGGCTAAATAATTCTTCAGCAATAACCCCTGTATTTTAGTTTCGGAGCGCACCAGAATGCACCATATTTTTTATGTTAAAAACACCTAAAATCTTTTCATGATAACAATGCTGCTGTAAATATGTGTGGTATCCTTCCTTCAGTCACAAAATCCAATCAGAGTTGCTCACTTAAGATGCATTCAATACACATGGAAATGCCAGGTGTAAACGGATATACATCTTGCTCTCCACTTGTGATCAGATAGTAGGTATGAACTGGGCCTGACGTGATATGACGTGCTGTTATCTACAAAAATTGACAAAAGTTTGTTGCACTGTATGAGAGTTTTTCATTATTTCACAATCCAGATATGAGCATGTCAGTTTGTGCCCCAGACGTGGCAAGTCTGCCTTTGCAATCACTTCAACCATGAGCCCTTTTCCTAGGCATACGCGATGTCTTGCTAGCGTACCATAGAGGCAGGAAATGAATATACTGTGTTTGTGAATCGACACAGAAAAGAGGAAAATCAATCATTTTTCTTTCAAAAAGTAGTCAGGGAAAATATAGATCCTTCAAACAGCTACTTGGGTGCAGAAATGCTGCTGTACCCAGCTATTGTTTCCATCTCTTGTGGAGCAGCTCATAGAATTGCTTGCCACAAAAAAGCCTTTAGTAAGTGAAATAAGAGACAAAAGAGGCTGATGGCATGTACATTGAATAAATCAGGCAGAGCTTGACCCTTTGTTGCTGTATTTTTTCGTGGAGGCAGTTCAGAGATTGTACTAATTAGCTGCAGTTGAGTTCTCCCTATCTATGCAGCATCATTAAGACTGGATTTCATGCACTGAAGAGCATTTAGGGAATATAAGCTAGGTCCCTAAATTAACCTCCTGCTGGTGCACTGGTTTTCCCCGTTGTTTACATACTGACAAACACTATTGTAAGTGTCTGAGGTCCAGTTTAGAGGCTCTTTGTAAGAAATATGTTACTGTTAGTGCACGGTGTGTCTAGTGATGCTAAGATCCTCTGTTGCTTCTATGGACTTGACCATCAACAGTATGTAATTGCAGATCATCCTCAAAAACACGCACGTCTAAATCAGGAGTGGTAGTCATATTCTGGTTGAGGATTAAAGTATACTTATCATTAATAAACACTTTCGTTAATGTGTTTTTCAGCTGTGATTACAAAAAAGGCCATTGCAATACT